>NC_137461.1:72587103-73913110 GCF_964235325.1 Thermobia domestica
TATTTTTGCGGGGCGGGGGGGTGGGGGTTAGTCAGAATAAGTCATAGTGTATTAGTAATCTCTATTTTTGGAGCAGTTCATTATGAAATCAAAAAATTTAATAATATAGGAATCACCCCAATTTCCCCGTTTAGAAACTGAATTTTCGAGAGAACTCTAAAATTTATGTCAAGTCATTTCTAACGAAAAGTTCATGTATCAAATTCCCCACCTGTATCTTTAACGCATTCTCACGTTGTCGTTCTATAAATATGAAAGCTGAAAGTAGAATGTCTCCTTTTTCCCATTTAGAAGCAGAACGTTCAGAAACGGTGAAACATGTATTCGTTTGTTTCTAAATGAAGATTTTTGCATGCTGATTTTCATATACCTAACTTTAGAAATTCGTGAAATACTCTATTCTTTGGGAAAAATTTTGATTTCCAATTACTCTCCCTTATAAATAAAATAGCCCTTGAATTCACGAGAGAGGGATATTTTTCTCAAGTTTTACGTTTTCATCTGTAGCAATTCGACTTGGGCGTTGGCAAATTTGGCACCTTTTTTATACAATTATCTAGTTTATCAGACTATTATATTATAAAGACAGAAAAGTGTGATAAGCAACAAAATTCACACAAGACTGTATCATTTACTCCTGTCCAATATAGTTGTTTTTGTGTGTGAGTTATGATCTCACTTTTACCTGTAAGAGTACAAAACTTCTTGTTGCTTGCATGCAAATCGTTTTATCTATAAACTAGACGACTTCTTATCGTGACTTCACCTGACAAAAGTCTTGTATGTCTCTTCTATGTAACTTTTTAAATTCATATTTACTTAACAAAAATTTGTCCTTCATTTTTTTCGTTCCGCTTTCCTATTTAAACAAAATCGTGAGATGATATATGGGGTATTAGTTACCATTTCTTTTGATTGAATGGGTAATATAATCAGCATTTTCTCTCACATTGTATTGTATTCCTAACTTTCTAGGCAAAGATGGTTATCCCTTAATTAAGACAAGTGTCAAGTCTTTTCACTATACAGGGTAAACACCATACATATCACTCACACCAGAAAACATCGAGCTCAAATATTTTGTAGACCATGTGAAAACAATCGAATCAAAACAAACGAGATCACTAAACTTGTAAAGTGAGTGCAGATAATTAAGTTTTTGGTTGGTGCAGTAAACTTTTTCTTACGCCCAACCCCAGAGGAAGAAGATGCAGGGCGTTAGGACCCAGAACTTTCGTGGATATCATAGCGAATCATACTAATGTTGGCTTTTCTCAACACCACAATCAATTTCTCTCCTGCCAATAAGAACAATTGTGCCAGTTAACTATCCTTCCAACATGAAACACTGGTTCATCTGACCACATTATATGACAAAAGAGATCGAACCAGTTTTCATACCAAGCAAGCATCATATCCCCTTACTTTAACCGATGATCACAGTCTTCCGATGATAACGCCTGGCAGTAATGGGTTTCCTTGGAATATTCAACGAAGTTTAGTAGGTACCATCCCGACATTTGCCTGGTAGGAATGGGGAAAACCCTGTAAAACCTCAGTGAGGATGCTCCGCAGCGGGAATCGAACCCACGACCTCCCGAATGCGAAGCCAACGCTATACCACTTAAGCTACTTCGCTCGGTTGTAAAAAGAAGACACTCAACTATGAATCATATAACAATTGATAGAACTCATTGGTCGGAACAAAATGATATAGATGGATGTGAATCTTTACACATAGTTTTTTTTTTTAATGTAAGCCTAACAATTGAAGCTTTACGATTACCACGACACCTATTCAGATAAAGCTAACGCTGAGGTATAAAGTAATCAAGCTTCCCATCATTATACAAACATGATGACAGCAGAAAGTATGGTTAATGGAATAGCCCAAAATTACAATTAACTTTTAACCTTTAATATCTCTTTAACTATAATGTCAGTTAATAATGAAACGTCTATCAATCTGTAAATGGCATTAAGTAGAACAAAATTGTTTGTATCATACTAATTTTATTTATTTATTTCGTAAAAGCAACACAAGTTTAATGTCTAGTTATAGTGTTCTGTCAGTAATTAACAGACACATACAATCTAATATATGCTATCCTTTAAACGTGCAGAAGTTCTTGTTTAACAATTAATTTGAACGTGTTCAACTCTGATGTGCAATTCTTGGTTCTTGCCCATGATCCTATTTTCAAATAGAGAAATGCCTTAATTCATGCCGTTAACACTGTTGTCGTGTCATCTCATTAACATCGGGAATAAATACTAGGGATGACTACAAAGTTCCGGTTACGACGGAACCAGTTCCTAGAGAAACCGGTTCGTGAAGACCCGGTTTCAGACCTAGACCCGGAAAGGCCGGTTCCAAAACCGGATCTTTAGAACCGGTTCCAGACCTTGATCCGGAAACTTGGTTCCGGAACCACATCTTACAAACCGGTTCCAGACTTGGATCCGAAACCCGTCCCCAAAGACCCGTAAGGGAGGCACAAAGTTGACCTTCAAAACACTGCAAGGAGGGCCACATGCTTGTTCCCTCCTCGCCCAGACCCGCTTGTGCCGCCAGAAAAAAATTTTGGTCCACCAGTGTGTGTTTAGCCGAATGAGTTTGCCAGTTTGCCTGTTTAGCCAAGAGGTTTGCCAGTTATTCAGTTTGTTTAGCCAAATAAGATAAGTGTCTGTCGCTTCCACCACTTCATCTAGCGCACTGTTCACAGCCTGCTAGCAGCTCGGGTTTAGCGGTTGCAAAACAATGAGAAAATAACGACAAATCCGTAATACAGGGCGTTGCACGAAAATGTTTACATTATATTACGCCTGAAATACCTGACTGGAAAATCCGTTTATGCAGTCTTACAAATAATTGAACATAACAAATAGCCATGGGAAAATATATTGACAATGTTTAAATTTTTGCAGGATCTCTCTCTTCCGAAAAGACAGGTAACAGACTTAGAAATTTCAAATCGAAAGGAGGGTCAACTGAAAGCTGGCAACCGTCAGTAGTAGGGATTTCCATAAAGTTCCGGTTCAAGGCTACATAATTAAAACAAATTTCCTTTTCTTTAGATATTTCCATTATTTTGATAGCCACATGTAAATACACCTAACAATATTATCACATGAACTTGGTAAGTTATTTAGTAACTTTAAATTAATGATCAAGAAGAAAATATATGGTTCTGTGCTAGTTATACGATTGGAATGTAAAAAATTATCACCGGATATTCGAATTATCATTTGCATATATACACATTGCAGTATTATAGTACCCAGATTGATTTTATAGAAGCAAAATTATTACCCACAAAAAGGTGATGCTTTTTGAGATTTTCGTGTAGTTATCTGATCCTTCAACGTATAACTCCAGTCATTGGTACAGCGGATGGAAGCTAGTGGGGAAGTCATCGTTTTGGATGTCTTTCAGTCACGGCCATCTTGATTGCCTGCACGTCATCAAACATGCTATTATGGAAGTGTTCTTTGGAACTCGGGTACATGAAGCTGCTTGAAAGTTGGGGTTCACTAGAGCTAAATCTGGTGAATACGGTGACTAGGTTTATGTTAGTGATCTGCTTTTTTGTAAAAAAAAAAAAAGAAAAAAAAGAAAAGAAAAGAAAAAATGGTCCTAGCAATATTACAGGTGTTTGATATACCTGGAGAAGATTTCAATTTTCGGAGCTGATTAGTTCTGTGTTCACATCGGTCGTTTGTTGTTGTACTCGCTTTATAATCTCGAAAGAAACTGCCGTTGATTACCTGATTTTTCTGGAACTAATTCATAGAGAATGAGATCTTTGACATTAAAAGAAGCAATTAATGATGACTACTATCTATGAACACGAGTCACGGTGATATTGTTGTTCTTATATTGAGCTGCTTCCTCTGGTTGTACGTTAAGAAAAAGTAAATCCTGGAATTTTATTTCTCGCACTATGTATTCATGATTCGCTCTGGAAAGCACTTCCTTGATGGCACACGTGTGTACGAAAAAATAAAGTTATTTGTATATTCTTTATTTTATTCTAAGTTCTTGAGCAGATGAAATCACTAATATTTATTATAATTCATGTATTTCTTAGAAATTCAATTTGTAGACAGAAAAGAGACAAAGAATAAAAGAAAGAAAAGAAAACTCACTGCCACAAAAACAAAAATAAAACTGAGAATATATATATATATAATGTGATTGTTTTATTTTTCATTTTCTGTAAGATATTTTTCTTGTATAGTCTCTCTTTGAATTTCGATTCACGTTCCTCAATCACTGCTTTTACTCTGTTCATTTCTGAAGATCTTAGAGCACTCTTCCGGAAACAATCTTTTTTAGAAAAGCACATAAAAAAAAGAAACGAATAAATAAAGAATTTCAAGAATTAAATTCTTCCTCTTAGATTTCAGAATATTAATCTGATTGTAAATGAAGAACGAAAGGTAGTTCTTTCTTTTATTTTAATTTTGAAGAGACAAAAAAAGATTTATGTCTGAAACAAAAGGAAGATACGATGCAGGCTTCTTGTTGTCCCTGAGCGTTGTCGTGGTAGCATTAGCATTAGCAGTACAAGCAGCAGTTGAGAAGAACGCAACTAAGGAAAGAATAACTTAATTTTTGTACTGAAAGATAAAAATATTGTCAGGAGAGAAGAAGAATAAAATTAAAGCTTGATGAAAAGAATCTGGAATCAGGTAAAGGAATAAATACACAGGAGAAACAAGAAAATGAAGATTATCTTATTCATATTGTCAAGAAAAGTGAAATCAAACCAATTGCTACTATTTTAGACATTGTAGAAAATATACTAAGATCTCGATAGTTAAATATAACTTCTTAGAAGATATATATATATATATATATATATATATATATATATATATATATATATATATATATATATATATATATATATATATATATATATATATATATATATATATATATAACAAATGTTGTAGTTTTATCATTTATGACGTAATCACAAAGAATCTTGTACAGTAAGATCCTGAGTTGTCTACCTAGTAAAACACTCTACATTCTTTTATTTTGTAATGTGAACAGGTCATAACATGGAGTGTACGAAAAGTGAAGTTGGACGAAGGAGTATGTTGGTGATTAATTGGCGTAATGTCACAGTTCGAGCAACGCTCAAACATCAAGTACATGTGCAAATTGGAGAAATTGCTCAGAGACTTTGATAGTCTTACCTTTAAACAGTATAAGGTAACAATGTTTTAAAGAAAAATTGGCCTCAAAGGTACCACTTTCGCCACCGTAGAAGAAGTCAAAACCAAAGGTGACGGTTGAACTTCGAAGATACCAAACGAGGACTTTCGCTCGACAGGAGCAATGAAGTAAGTGTGCCTATTTTGAATGCGAAATTGTACTTTATATATATATACAGGTAACTATATACAGGTAACTATGAGTACATTTGAATCAAAATTAATTTTTTTAAAATGCCTTTAGACATCTATGATGTGTATGAGAAACTCACTTAAACTATTGTGTTTAGCAAAACCGCTTTCTTTTAAGCCCGAAACGGAAACATGACATGAAATTTTAGAAAAGTATTGCTATTTTCACTGCCAATTTCTCACTTTAGATAGTATATTCAGAACGGAAGGGGGTGCACATGCTCCGGTGCACCCCCTAATTCCCTAAATCCGGCCCTGTATATATATATATATATATATATATATATATATATATATATATATATATATATTATGATATTCCACGAAACAAAACAATAGTCGATGGTCCACAAGGCTTATTTTATTCGTTAACGAAATTTCAGTACAATTAAGTCATATTTACAGGTCGCTCCATTTTGCCTTTCCTTGTTAGTTGTTATCAAACCTTTCAGAACAAAATGTCAGTATTTATTCTCTCAAGTTACAAAAACGCCTTCTTCAGTGGAACGAGAACATTTTTACGATTGGTTTCAACATATTGAACTGCTTCTGTTCCTCGTCCTTTGCCAAGGCTTCATTATACTTTTGGGATTAGGATTTAGATTTCTGGGCTTTCAGCATCTAAGGCCATTTAGCCCTTCACGTTTGAGGGATTGTAGTATTGACACTTATAATGTAGTATGTAATGGGGCGTATACCCATTACACTCCTAATATTTTTATAGTGCAGCATATATTTACCTTAAATTTACGAATGAACGAGTATATACGAAGGTGAGCATACGCTTTATTTTCAAAACGGTCCAGCGTATATCTCCCTAAAATTCTAGCATTAGATCATTGGTAAAACTACAAGAACAAAAAGGTTTAGAATGGAGCAACCTGTAAATATTGAACAATAGGGCGGAAATTTTGCAGGTATGTAACTTATGACTCGAGGGGGGGGGGGGAAATAAGCCTTTTGGAGGATTTATTTTGAGCAATGTGATTTTTTGTATTTGATTTTGGACCACCCTATATTATATATATACTGCCATAGAAGGAAAGTAGGAAGGTAAACGAGGAGTAAAAAGAACAAGAACACAACTGATCGAAGATTTGACAAATAGAAGAAAATATTGGGATTTAAAAGAGGAAGCTGAAGATTGGAAAGCATGTAAGAATCATTCTCAGATCCAAACCTGACATTAAGATAACTCATTAGCCCAGGACCTGCCAAATAGGGATGGGCACGAGACAAGATTTGTGGCTGTCTCGACTCGAAAATGTGCTGTAAAGGTGATGTCTCAACTCGAAAAATATGGAAGAGCAGTGTCTCGACTCGAATTTTGTCAGGAAAATCCTGTCTCGACTCGTCTCGTGCACATTCCTACTGCCAAAAGGGAGAATAGTTATACAGAGTGGCCCAAAAATAAGTATACTGACTTACATATATAAAACATACAGGACTGTATATCTACTTTTGGTCCACTATGTATACAGAGTATACACTATATATATATACAGGGTAATACACAGTGTGGACAACCTATATGAGTAGTCGGTCTCTCCAGTTGACTTCCATTTCTTTAAGTACTTTCGGAAATTTGATCTAATTGACCCGGTTGAAAGGTTTATGCCAGTCAACGAAGCACAAAATTCTCATCAACCCAATAGCAATTTTGGTGCTTCATCCTTTCCGGAATTCAAATTAATCTCTCTCCAACATCTCTGTAGGGTTGGCGTGAAAGGCCAAGGTGTTGGTGCCAGGTGTGGAGTTGGCAAACAAGGCAATGTTATTAATGCAACTTTGTTTAACTGTTTAAGAAAAACATTTGAAGATTTGTTGTTGGTAACTAGTTGTGTATATGTTGCGTTTGGGTATAGATAAATGTCGATTCGGTAGTTGATGATTTGTGGGTTTTTACCAGATGTATCATTTATATAAATGATTTGAGGAAGTTAATAGAGTTGTGTAGAGGTAACTAAATGTTAGTAGGATATTTATATATAGCGCACTGATTGGTTTTGTGCTCACCAAATAATTTGGTTATAAGGTAGAGGATTCAGAAGTTATTATATTGACAATAAAGAATAAGCGACAATAACCGTACAAGATTACGTTTTTCTTCAATTCTTACAATTGGCGACGAGTATTTATAACAGAATCCACGAAGTTAAACAATTTCAGAAAACAAATTGGTACCATATTTTGATCCACTAAATACTGATGAATCCGATGTCGAAACCTCCATTGAACGGTATGAGCAGTATTGTCTAGCAAATGATGTACCATCCCACAAAAAAGTGATCATATTATTATGTCTGATTGACGGTTCGGTTTATAAAATCCTGAAGGAGCTTGCAGCTCCACGCAAAGCACCAGAATTGGATGAAACCATTAAGGATCTTTTAATAAAGCATTTCCAGCACACATCGAACTTCATCGTCGAGAGATACAAATTTCATACTATGAAACAAGAACATGGTCAACAATTTCAGGACTATATTCTGCAGTTAGAGAAACAAGCAAATCGTTGTAAATTTGGAGCCTTCCTAGAAGACGCATTGAGAGATCAAATAGTATGTGGTATCACCAGTGAAGTTGCACGAAAGAAGATGCTTTCAGTGTCTGATTTGACCATGTATTCTGTTATAGATATAGCCAATCAGGTGGAATTGCTTGAGAAAAAAGTCACCATATGTTATAACACAGACACACGATTGGAACAATTACGAACTCCAGCAAATCGTTGTATTCCCACTAAAAGCAAATTTTGTGTTAATTCTTCAAGGCGAAAATATGGTTGTTCGGCATGTGGAAGACAACATCCCATCCTCGTCGCCATGTTATTGGTTATCAACAGAAAATGTTATTAACTAAACTGTATATTTAATAACAATTACAATAGCTACCAATATACACCGTTGATTAATTCTGCATAATACATTTATTCCTTAATACATTTCGTCGATCATGTCTTCACAATATTCTTTCACTTAATTTGTCCTTCCGACAATTATCTACACTTGAACCATGTCAAATATAATTATTCTTTTATTTACCCATGCGGGGTTTCTCTATATACAGATCACATTTACCTGACAACAAACTTTCATCTTCTTCCATGCCAGGGCTGTCCAAATGGCGGCCCGCCAAACCATTTTCTGCGGCCCACAAACCTTTCATGATTTACAATTGTTATAACTGATAATATTTTATTTGATATTCATTCATTCTTTTAATGTTTCCACTCTTCTTTCCGAATAAGGCATGCATTTAGCGCTTCTATACAACAAAAAGGCGCTGGCATCCACGGCAACACTGGAGTCGGTATTGTAATCGTTGCTGAAAGGGACGATTACTTCAGTGAACAAATATACCGTATACTTGATCTAGCTTTTTAAATCAGACCCTTTCTTCCTCGAACTTTGCCTAGAAGCCATAGCGCGCAAGAAATACACCACTTCTTGCTATAAACACAATTTAGCGTACTTTCCAAGTTGCAATCGTCTGACATTAGATTTTGAAAAGGAAGCATTTAATTTTTCGGAGTTCTGTAGAGACATCGAGAGTATCACGAATGAATTTAATGCGAGATTCTCAGATTTTGACAAACTAAAAAATGACATTGCATTATTTATTAATCCATTGACAATAGACATCGAAGAACATCCTCCAGACTTACAGCTCGAATTTTGTGACCTTCAGGTTGATCCATTCTTTCAGACAAGAACAAAGAAAGGAGTAGATTTTTCAGGCTATTTTCTAACAGCCCTTGTAAACGCTGCTAGTCACCCTCATTAGTCACATTGAATAGGTATGTAATATTACAAATATATATTTTTAATATTTTTCTTCTGTAGTGTAATAATAATAATAATAATAATAATAATTATTATTATTATTATTATTATTATTATTATTATTATTATTATTATTATTATTATTATTATTATTATTATTATTATTATTATTATTATTATTATTATTATTATTATTAGCTGCGGCCCTCCACCTTACTAGTAAAGACTGTTATGGCCCTCAGGCTCATTATAATTGGACACCACTGTTCTATGCAATAAAATTACTTGGCACCGCAAAACGTGCCTATACTATCCAACCCTACAATCTCTTCTATCTTACTTTCCAACTGCCTGTTCAGTATGCGCAAAATACTCGTAATCTTCCCAGCATATTGATATATCAGCGTGTACAGCAGCACACACAGCAAAGTTCCTGCTGTGCTCCAAGCAAGCTTTACATGAACGACTAAATACACCAAAATGATCATTTTTAAAATATTACTGCTCAGTAACTGATAATGTCAACAACGCCAAACTGTACACAGTTTCTAGTAGGGATGCGCACAACACGAGTCGAGACGGTATTTTCCTGACAAAATTCGAGTCGAGACACAGCTTTTCCAATAGAAAAATATATATTTTTCGAGTCGAGATATCACTTTTACAGCACATTTTCGAGTCGAGACAGCAATACATCTTGTCTTGTGCGCATTCTTAGTTCCAAGTGCTAACATGTTGTAGAAAAGTGCCAGATCTTACGTTTAGGGGACCATTGGGGGTTGAGATATGAACTACCGCAAACAATCTTTACCGTGGATAACTTAATCACTCTCTCTCTGACATAAATGTTTGGTATGTTCACGACTAGCAAAAAACACGAAATTTCACACATTGATAGAGGGTAACATGTACACCACCACAAAATTCCAACATTACGAATACCACTCCTAGTGTTTACGGTAATTGTCATCAATCCCACAGATAGACCAAACTGGTAATTTTTCAACAAGACTATATTTATACATATATATTTCTAGGCAATGCCGGCATCTATGGTTTCAAGCCAGTCACACCATAAGAGATGCCTTTCGTCGGCGAGCACACTAACTGGGAAAGAGAGACGGGGGAAGGAAGATAGCGGCCTGGGGCACAGTGAGTCAGTGGTGAGTGGCTCACCTCCTGTGCAAGAAGTTCCTGGCTCGATCCTAATGCGTGTGAGTTTACGATAGGTAAAATCGTATCTATGGGTTTTCTACTTTCTCATTTAACCAGTTTCTTCATATTCATTTATTTTCATTAACCATCCGCCTCCGTATGCCACCAGGCCATAACTGTGGTACGAAACACTGTAGATTTTAATCTTCATTTATAAAGCCAATAATATTTTGAAACGCATTTAAAAAAAAAATAATTTCGTAAACTATTATTTCTTTCTAATTAAACATTTAAGGCAAATAAAACTTATGACATAAGTTATTCAATAATTTGCATGATTAGAAAATGTCTATTTCCATATGTAGTACGAAATGACAACCAACATACAGTTGTAGCTGGACATGGCAAAATTGGCAATGCACCAGATGTGCTAGCTGCATTCTCATGCATTTTGTAGAAGCACTTGCAATGGAAGCTACATAAAAATGCAGAATAAACACACACACACACATTAAATATATATATATTGAAGGACAAAACATGCACAAACATCCTCGTGTCTGAGAAAGCGTGAAAAGTCATGTCTGCTGCATACGATTTTCATTGCATTTTAACTTGGATGTAAAAAAAACAAGTTCTATAAGGCAAGGGTAGAGAGAAAACAGCCACACTCAACATGCATCCTTCCATGCTTGTTGTAGAACTTCTGAACACTCGTTACCCATAATCCTCTATTGTATTGTTCCAACTCCCCGGTGGAGAGCACTTCTCTTGGAGGCTTTAAGAGACCATAATAAACGATATTAAGGTTAGGAAACGGTTGGTATTATTTTGCCTTGACAAGAACTGGGTGACATCACCAAGTCACAGAGTAGAAACCTCGCGGAAAGGGAAAGAAAGATTATATTTCTCAGAGACACTAAAACATGTAGTCAAGAGAGTGAAATTGCATATGGTTTGTAAGAGGAATTCAGGAGACTCGTATTTTCTAGATCCCAGAGTATCACCTCAAAATATACACTTTTATGACAGCTTAGGGCTACCTCAGACAAGAGATAAAAGAAAGCAGTTATGAATACACTTTTGTGTTATAACATTAGAAAATAATTCGTGTACGGATAGGGTGTAGAGAAGTATGTCTTCCGTATACAATTTTTCGGCGTAGAAAAATGACATAGTGGTGAAGTAAATTTATGCCGTTGTATCTTGAGTAGCAAACACATTCAGTAAAACAAATCTCCCGAACTACGAAAGCAATTCATTCCGTATTTTTTTAGTTTAACGTCCCACGATCATGCTCCGAAGTTAAGTAAAACGGTGGTAGTGATGATCAGGAACAATAGTGAAATGAAAAAGATAGGAAAGAATGGAACAACCCAGACAACACTCATGCAGATGGTGTTGGTGCACCACAAAGTCTACTTGGCGTGAGCTGAGAGCTAATCAGGGTCCCACGCATCAAGTGTGGGCGTCCGCGACGCCCATAAAACTTTCAGTAAGTCGAATATATAGATTACTTACCTGTTAGATGTGCACTAGCAAGAAACTGTAGAATGTATTACTATTGTATGAATCCGTATCACATGAATGTTTTTTTACGTAGTATAGTTTTATAAAGAAACGTAGGAACTCGGATATAATCATAAACGTGCGAAAATATACAGCTTATACGTAAAAGTTGCTTTAATATATAATTTTTGTTCAGATCGGTACAGCTTTTAGAACGCTCACTGTCTTAAAAACTGTTCAATATCGTCTCTCTCTCAAGCAAAATATTTTCATTTCTTTTAGTGTTATCATACTACCTACCGTAAAACCAGGAAATTCCAACGTGAAGAAGCGGGAGATATGTGTAATGAGAAGCTGAAATATAAATGCAACTGACGATGCACAAAACTGTAATACACTTAATATATATTCCTCCCTATTCCACCCAGCTTTTGGCGTGGAAAACCTGGCTTCGATACCGATGGGAACTTATTTGGTTAGAATTCTAGTTAAGTTGAAGGCCCAAATCTCAAATAGCCTAAAGGGACGCTAAACTGAATTCAAACCAAACCTACTCCACTCAATTAAGTAATTTAAAATTAGCCTCTCATCAATAATTTTCATTGCCTTATAAGTAACTTTAGTGAAATAATATCTTTTAGTTTTATGTCACATGGTTATACCATGTAGACTAAAGCATATGGTGCGGATGAGAAGCAAGTGTTGAATGAAGCAAGTGGTGTTTGTCCACCACAAAGTCCACTTGGCGGAAGATGAGATCGAGCCAGCGACTCTGAGTAACACGTAATTTAACAAATGATTTATGACAGTGAAAGAATGATAGTGGGGACTTTAATAATAATATTACTGTATACAGAAGTTTACAGTTTCTTTTAATGTTAATCGATCCCTTAATTCTGTTTTCAAAAAATTCGCCGATTTAAAACATCATTACAGCTAAGAATTGAAATGAGGAAAACTCAATGGGCTATGCAATATAGTGTACAGTTTGAATAATAATCAAATGAAATCAAATAAACCTTGATAATAATAGAAATATCTAGTGCTTGTAATCGCGACACGTACTGTTTCCCTACCTGGAAATATGCTTGTATCACTCACAAATGAGAAAATCCTATATTGAGAGCAATTTCAACATCAAATTTAATAAATTTCTAATTCACGGTAATTCCCATTCATTGAGAACCGACAAATCACTCCAAATATTATTCATTAATTTATGATGTCTAAAAAAAAAAACACTCCTCGTTGGTCTAGTAGTTAGCGCGTATGCCTTTAGTCTAAAGGAGTACGTGTAGGACGTTAAACTAAAAAAAGCATTTCAGTTTTATTTTAATTTTCGAAGGGGAAAAATCTTTAAATTTCTGGCGTTTTATACAGTAGAACAGCAGAAAAAATATATGGTCACTAAAAATTGAATTTCTGATCCGTATACTTATATAAAGAAAATGTTAACAAAATGATGAATTTTGGAGGAAAGAGGTGCTTCTTTACACTAAAGAAAATAAAGACTTCCTTCGGCATACTATGAGAAAAGATGCCGGTAAAGAACATTGCGGTAGTGTTCAGAGAGACTTGGTAAAGAACATTGTAGATTTCAATCAGAAGGTAATAGAAAAAAAACCGCTCCGAATAGAAACAACGAATGATGAACGTCCTTCCTAAATAATTTTGTTTAATTTCGTGCGTGTGTATATGTGTTTTTCTTTCTTCTCTTCTCTCTTTTTTCAATAACGTCCTCACTCATACCTTACAGTACATGCTACGTAGCTATTCATCTTTTGTTGAATAACATCGGTATAGAAATTATGTATCTATATGATGCATTCAAGTTATAACACCTTTATTTTTTTTCTGAGATACAAATATGCTCTTTATTTTAAAATACGCGAGTAGTCGTTGTCAATGCGTGAGAGATGGCAACACTGTACAGCACACAGAACTCTAGCGGCATCGGTGAGAGTGATGTCTTTTGATACTTATTATACTCATAAAATGGCGACGTTTTTATTACTAGAAGAGCGTGTTATCATTCGTTTGTTTTTCGTTTGCATGGTGTGACACCACTTGAAATTCATCGCCACTTCAGTGATACATGTAATGATCGTATCGTGGATGTGTGTAATATGCGTTCATGGTTGGGACAGTTCAAAGAAGGCGGAACGTCGTGTCACGACAAACCATGACAGTCCCGTCCTCGCACAAGCTAGTCTGACGACAATGTGCAGCGTGCACAGATCCCATGGAAATGCCAACTTTGGAGACGATGTGTTCCACACTAATACGGCAATCTTCCGAAACAACTTTCTCCACTCGTTAGATCATGTCATCAGACCGGCTTGTGCGAGGCCGAGATTGTCTTGGTTTGTTGTTACACAGCGTTCTGCCTTCTTACATATTAGATACATCCATGACACCATCATCACATGTCTCATTCAACTGGTAATGAATTTCAAAAGTGTAACACCATTCAAATGGAGAAAACTACTAATATCGTATCAAAAGCAGTCATTACTCTCACTGCTGCAGCTAGAGTTCTATGTGTCGTATGGTGTTGCCACCTCTGTCACATATTGACAACAAGTGCGTAAGTATTTTAAAACAAACAACGCGTTTCTATCTGTTATTAGTTCTGAGAAATAATTGGAGATGTTAGAACTTCAATGTAAATTACGTACGTGTAAACGAACATTGCCAGCATTATTCATTTTGTTTGAAAAAGATGGGAATAGCCTATAGATTTCTATAGAAAATCAAAATTAGTGAATGTTCTTAAATTAATTAATAATAAAATAGAGCTTCAAGAGACTTTTTGTTCAACACCGGGGGAGGGGAGTACTCGCACATACCTTTGATACATTAACTGCTGATTTCAGACCACGCCAGCTATTGAGAGAGAGACAACAAATTATTATGAGTAATGCTTTCTTCATACTGTAATGTTGCAATATTTTCTTTTGATGTGTATATAGTATAGCGCTGAAGTTATATTTATCTTCCGTCTATGGCAGTAGCTTGTATATTATTACATTGATTATACCGTATTGTATTGTGTTCTTAATTCAAAATCCCATTCATTTTTGTGTTACGTTCATGTAAAGAGTTATTAATATGGACAATTTTTATTCCTATAGACGCTGTACACCGTTTTATTCGTTGGATTTTTTTTTCATTGTATCTAAAAGTTAGCATGAACTTGGTCGATGACCTTACATTCTTGTTCGTTACATAAATACTACACTAGTTATATTTTAAATTATTTTCAAAACGGAAGAAAAAATAGCGAAAAAATATCATGCTTTAGTTAACAAATGCAGTCTGAATCACTACATGATCTTCTGAATGTATTTCACATGTGAGAACACACAGTGTGTTCATTATTATTACTATTGAAATGAAAACGAAGAGAAGTTTCAATTTTTTGTACCATTGTCTATGTGTATGTATTCACAAAATATAGAATATAGCAAAATTAGATTCAAATAGAAGTTTAGGCGAGCATATCAAAACAATAATTGATTCCTATGTGTATATGTATATGTGTTCCTTTCATGCAATTGCTCATCCAATAAGCAATACAATTTTAAATTATTGAATGGTGCCAGTCATATGTATCGATCTGTGTATGAGGTTTATTACTGTACAATTATTGGCTGTCTCTGTGTCTGTAAAAAAAGACACATGATTTTATTGCAAGCGTTTCAGTCTCTTGTGATTGACAGAAACAAAAGTTCTCTGTTATGTTTTGGACTAATCACTAAAAGAACAACTAGAATGAATGTATATTACATATAATGAATATATATTAAAATCCTCTGTTATTGATGTGATATACTTAATTGTGTGACAGTTAAGTAAGAAGATATTTCTCACAAGGGAACATCTTATATTGATAGCATTGCCTAAGCAAATAATGCGCAATCGATAAAGGAGTGAAGAAAAGTAAGAAATCTAAAGTTTTATGGGCCGACATCCAGAAACACAGGAGATATAGAGGAAAGAAGGATCTAGAATCATATGAAGATAGCAATGAAAAAGACACACTGACACAAAAAGAACTTGAAAATGATAAAATTAATCAAAATGACATTTACACAACAGTATAGTAAGCAAACTTTGTACCCACAGACATGCTCAATAACATCATATGTAATGCAGTGTTACCAACTGAGCGCAAAATGAAGTTTTGTTAAATGGCACGGAACACCAACACGGAACAATGTGAAATGTATGTCACTATTAGTAGCATATGTATAACTGTTAGGAATGTGGATGTTACCGTCAAGAGAAGACGAGTAACAATAAGTACAATCTGGTGTTTAACACTGTAAATTGTTTTTATGTATACATGACATGAATAAATAAAATAAGTAGTAGCGTCACTTGTACTTCATGTGAGAGAGTTTAGTTTGCATGGCGTAAATAATTTTTCAATTAATATTGAATCCGAAAGTATTAGTAGATTACTACCATTTCCAGTTTTAGTAGAGAAATTAGAGTGAAGATGGCATATATATTGCAAGGATCCCCATATCACAACAGATGCACGTGTCAACTCAACACGTGCTATTATTTATAAACAACATAGCAGACAGCAAGCCAACGCGGAAGTACACCGAGGAACGCCGAAAGCAGACGGACCTCACGAAAGGACCCGAGGAGGACAAATAAAAGGAGGAACACCGAGGGACCCAGCATCAGTCGTCCAACTGATCAAATCACCTACACCGCCCTGAGGTCGCATTCGACTAGGGGTACACCCATCCTTCCCGAGGTCGCACTAGACTAGGGATCCTCTCAACAACAAAGCCTTGCGAAGCTGCCTTGAGCTGGGGGGGGGGCTATCCTTCCAAACTCGCCGAACCGGCAGATGCCTTGGAGACTGCCTTGAGAGAAGGGGCACCGTGCAAAACACCTATACTCCTCTACTTGGACATTAACGAGGAAACAGTATTATTCTCTTTTTAATCAAAGCCGTTTTGTATTTATAAAATCTTATAATAAAATTGGTGAAGGGATAAATCTCGGACCATTATTGACTCTACCAAAATCATTACAATATGCTTAGAACGCTTAACTGATTGCAGAAAAACTGTTGAATATATTGCTTACTCCCTGTCTGATCTAATGATATCCATTCAATCAGAAGCAGACCATTGATATCAGAGAACACAATGAGCATGATCAGATTAGATTTGCTCTTGCTGCATTTTTCATTCGCGGTGATGAGGGAGTTTTCTCTATACATGGATTTTCTTTTCGTTTCAAGATCATACTGAAAGATCCACGTCTCGTCACAGTGACGAGTTTCTTTAACAAGTCCAGTTCTGCTTCCAGGCGTCCCATTGTGTCACTGCACATGTGCTTCAGTCTGCTTCTGCGTGAGTTTTCTTGATACCACTTTAGAGCAAACTTTGCGCATGTTCAAATGGTTGTAAACAATTCCGCGGACAGACTCTTTATCGATGCCCACTATGTCTGTTTTCATTTGAATAATGAGCCTGTGATCTCTCCGGGCAATGCCAGCCACTTTTATCACACTTCCACCTCTTGTTGCTGTGATAGGATGACCCCGTCTTTTATCAGCATCAACGTTCTCGCGAACCTGAGTGAAGCATTTGTGCCACTCAAAATACTCGCGTACGTGATATCGTATTATTACTATACATATACTGCAACAGTTTCACACACTCATTCCGTGATTTCTTTAATTTCATAACAAATCTCAAATTAATGTGCTACTCAATTTTCACATTTGCCATTTTCTCCACAACACCATTGCACACCTTTTTCTTCAATCGCTGCTCACACTGTAAGTCCGACTGAAAAGGGCAACTCATGAATATCATTCTCTTCTCGAAGGTTCAACGTTGCTTTGTGGGCATGCGGTCCCTACTGCTTTGTGTATACTACTGACAGTCCCGTTACTTCTTTTTTCTTTTAGTAGCCATGTGCGCTAATAAAACTTTTCATTGTAACATTAGTAAGATTACTGAGATACATCCCGAAATTATGATAAATTCAAACTTTAATTTTTTTTGTTTTTTGTTTTAGTATAATAAAGCCTAAAGCTAATGCATACATTTATATCAATTTATAGAACACATCAGACCGAACAGAATGCGTATTTCGTTCGGTATTTCTCGAAAAACGAGTTTTGCGGTGTTACAGAGTTTTTCGTTTTTCGCTACTCTGATAAAATTGATATTTTTTATTCGCTGGAATTTCTTTATTTTTCCTGTACTATGTATGAAAACTACGCAGAGTGATCAGAAAGTAAGGTGACAAAGCCTGTAGTGATACGTGTATATATTATTTCATACAACCTATACAGCGAACAGATAGTACACACATTACGCTATTTTCTGCTAGTTTCCATATCGGTTGAGGTGCTTGTCACATCGTGGGATGAGTTCGCAAATTGTACCGTGTTATGCAAAAATGAACTAAGCGCCAAACTTTGAAAATCCATGTAAATGCGACGATTGGTTCCTGATAAGCATTAGAACGTTTTGCACAATCGAAAAGAGAGGAAAACCAACACCTTTCCAGAAAAAAGAAACATAGTTTCACTTTTTATTACGGCTACATTTATGTTAGATATCAACCTTTATACGTAATTTTCTTAAAAGTATGAAAGTGGCGCTTAGTTCGTTTTCGTATGACACGGTACAATTCTCTTCTGGTAAAAATCGTGTCTAGTGTTTACTCACGTTGTCACGAAATGTTTCACTTTCTTGTCTGAAGCCAAGTGACGGCCTCTTAGGTGCTCATTCAAGTACCCTAACGTGATTTTCAGATGCCGTATCCTCTTGATGTCCTAAATCATCTCCTCCACACGAACTGTGTTCAAATCTATTGATGCCGTGCTGTGTTGGCCATCGTGCTCCTCGTCGGTAACGTTTTCTCTAGCAGCCTCAAAATTTCGACAACACTCTGCGACATGCTGACTAGGTATTACAGTCTCTCTGTAAACCTGTACCAACTGGCAGTAAATTTTAGCCGCAGTTCCATGTTTCGCTCACAGAAATCGCATAACTGAGCGTGCTTCGTGAGACCAGTTTTCCAAACGAGTCGTCATTTGTGTTTACCTACAATTATCGCCGTGGGTAGCGGATGGCTGAAATTCTGCACACTTGCTACCTAAATGTATTAAAATTGACGCACACTCCCCATTCATCTATAACAGGCAAAACTCTAGAAATATCAGTCTTGTAACCTTAGTTTTGATCCTCTCTCGTATACGTTGTTAAGAAAGAGACCATTAGGCCAGTCAATAAAGGATTATTTAGGGTCGAATAAGGAAAAAAATGGTGGAAAACTGGAACAAATTTTATTTTCTTTATATAAGTGTCCGTAACAACATACTAATTTTGCACCAAAAATTAGATTTTTTTGTAAATATTTCGCATAGAAAGCATTTTAAAGTAAAACATCTTATTCCAAAAAATTATCTACATTAAATTCTCTACAAGAAATGTTCTCTTCATTTTTTCTTTCGGATGCACCGTTTAGATGTTATAGGCGTGGCAAATTACGCATTTTTCTTTCATCATCGCTTTATAGCAGAACCTATGAAAAACCTATGTATGAAAAACACTTATTGAAATAATGAAAGAAATAGACAACTCATCTATTTAATTAGAATACAAAGCATCCATACTTTATAAATCCAAACCAGTTTCACTAGTTATAAGTGCAAATACATAATAATTTTATAATTTAACCTAATAATTATTTTGAAGTTATACAGAAATACTTGAATGTAATAGAGATTCGTCCAGTACAATTTCCAATACACAACTAATAGCTGGTGTTCGAAGGTGTCCTCAAGAAAATTTCCCTCGACTAACACAAATTTTCCCTTTCTTATAAACTTTTCCCTAATTGGTCCACTATCCAATTTCTATGACAGAAATTATGTGATAGGATTAGTTTACCTATATTAAAGAAAGTGTCAATCATATTTCCTTTTGCTTCTATTTTGTAATTTTTTCCTTAAATTCTTTTTTCTTTTTCTTTTTTTTTTCACAAAAAACACTCAAATACACCTAAGCAACAATGGATGCAAATTATGCTGCTTTGAACACACACACAACACACACACACACACACACACACACACACACTATTACTATTCTATTGATTTATTTCTGAAGAACAAAGAAAAATTTAAGCATTCATATTGGTTAGTCAGCAAGAAAATTTCCCTGAATTTTCACGTTTTATCGAAAAAATCCCTTTTTGCTTAATTTACCGACTACATTTTTCTAGATTAGGGAAATTTCCCTCAAACTACGAACACTGCTAACAGCTTACGCTAAAGTGCTTACTAATCCACAGAGTCGCCACCAGAGGAACTATATTCGAAAAATGTTTGATAATCAAAAATTCTAACCAAAAGGACCCCATAACGAATCAAGCTATCTACGTAAAAGCTGTTATACATTTTTTCCTTTTTCTTTGTTCCAAGTAACCAACAGAGTGACATTTTACAAGTATTTACTACTTTTCTATAAAGTATACTAATATTTGTTTAACAACGAATAATAATAATAATAATAATAATAATAATAATAATAATAATAATATATTCAAGGGATTCAATGTTTACTCGCTTTCTAAATTACAAATTGTAGGCTTATTTCTCCTCAGGAGTAACATTTTGAAATTACAAAAGATAATATTTTGTTTTTCATGTAACTGTGATTTATTATGCTGATTTTAAGAAGTAACTAAAAGTATAAATTGAATAGACTATATTTATTCTTTTGTGACTCTATTTGCAGATTTCATACGTTGCAGCACGACAACCGCTAAACAAATTTGCCGAGCATAATATTTATAAATCTATAACTCAATGACCAGGATAAGATTCGACCTCAAGTAAATTTAGACCTTTTTCTCATATTTCAAATGCTACAGATATTTGTATCTTTAATAGGCAAACGTTTCTCGCGTACACTAATTTTGACGTTATCATAATATGTTACAGAGCAAGTAACTATATTTTTTATAGTCTTTTCTGAAAGTAATTTACTATGTGGATAGTTTTAAAGAGAGTTCTATATGTAACACACTGAAATATCAAACATTCAGATGTTATTCTAGATTAAAAATCGGAGTAGAAACAGGCTCAATTTTTATTAAAAAGGAACTTTAAACTGCTGTTAAATTGCAAAAAACAAAATTCTTAGGATAATATCTCTGTTCATTTTATGTTTGGTATGTGAAAAGAAAAGATTGGAAAGAGGAGGACACTTCTACTAAGCCCAGGGCTGTGTCGTGGGGGGGGAAGGCGGGAACCGGCCCTGGGCGTCGAAGTAAGGGAACGCAAAATTCGGGAGGGAAAAGGAAAAGATATATATAAAATGTAAGGAAAAAATAATAAAAGGTGCTCAAAATCAGGGAAAAGTAGAGTTTATTTTTGAAAATTTTCTTACACTTTGTTCCAGTCATGGTGGCACTTCGCGGCTGGCATGTCGACCTCACTTATATGTACGAGGGGGACGCCGTTGTATATTTTCGCCCCGGGTGCTGATTTTCTACTGTACGGCACTGACTGAGCCTCTCATCAGCACAGTTGAAGGTAGTTTTTTAACTACATTCTTATACTTGTAATAATAAATACTAGAATTATGTTTGGTGTTTTCAACTTTGCGTTCCTCTAAGATTTCTCCCTGTCTTTTTCTTGTCTAAGTATCGAAACGTTGAAAATCATTCTCTTACGGGAATCTTAAAATACACAAGATTATACTTACGGGAAATACACAAGATTATACCTACTCTCTAGTAATATATCTAACAGAGAAAATAAAGTTTTGTTTTCAATATAGCTATAATTTAACAGTTTTACTTGCTAAAATATTATGTACATTTTAAAACCATATACCACTATACAGTGGCGCACTGACTCCTCTTGCTTACTATAGAAATCAGTACGGAGCATACGTTATCCGTATACTACATAGGCACTGCCCTTAGATGTTACATCATGCCGTTGCAGAATGTCTAACATCTAACAGTTTTCCGTATATCACATGCATATACTTATGTTACCTTCGTCAGCTATATGTTATATACCTCCATATGTATGTGAGATCCTGACCGCCTACATTGTTTCATACGGAAAGTACGTAAAGATGGAACACTTATACAGAAAGTATTATAAAACATGCGTTTTCAGTTATACATCTGCTGTGCGTTAAGTCCAAAAACTACAGGAATTACGCATATAACCTACCTTTTTAAGTACGCCACCTACATTTTTTTCTTAGTGTACGCACCAGCCACTATGTATCACATCGGTTCCGACAGAAACGTATGATATATGATTTTGATTTTCTGGTCAAGATGAAATAAATACCTTTATATGTAAATGAAATAAAAATTAATACAATAACTGGGAGTAATAAGCTAAAATATATTGAACGTACTTTACTGTTGCATGTGCAGCATATTTCTTTCTCATATACGATGTATTTTTTCTGCTCCTTTACAAACTCTTGGACAACTTGACTTTCACAACTGTTCTGAAACAAGGATACAGAAAAAAACTGGATGAGCCTCTGTATCCCCATGGTCGCTGGCTCTTCTGTCTGCTGTTTTGTTGGCTCTGCTGTGTTAGTCGTCGTGTTGTATGTAAAAGTTTCTTTCAGCTTTGGGACTTCAAACGGCTGAGCACACGGAGTTTCCCCAGCCGTGTCTGCAAGCGAACGTTGTTTCTTTGGACTTTAAGGCTAATTGCCCCCCGTTCTCGTTCGATAGCCCCTAACCCATACCGACGACAGATGCTCGTTAGTTCAGAAGACTTTCGAAAATCCCTCAAGACACAACTTCTAGATGACAAATTGGATACTACTCTTACAAAGCTACAACAGTGTCCTCTGGTTTTAGAATCTAAAGCGGAAGCGTTTAGTCTTACGAAAGATAAGTATTTCAAAGAAACTTAATCCATATCACTCAACATATGATCTATATATTTAAGTTAAATATTTGCAATAAACTTTTTGCGCATTTCTAAAGATTTTTAAAAATATTTTTAAGTATTTGCTCATCTTAGAATATAACAAAGTATTGTAGTAAAATGAAAAGTATACACTGAGAAAGAAAAGGTGTATGGCGTGTCTAAAAACGTAGTTTATATATAGGAAATCCTTTAGTTTTTGGACTTAAAGTACAACCCTATGTAATATACTGCAGGAAACGTATAACTGAAAATGTATGTTGTGTATATACTTTCAGTATAAGTTCCGAATAAACGTATATTCCGTATGAACGAAAGAACTGTATATAGGCGGCCAGGATCTCTCATACAAATAGACATATATAACATATAGCTGACATATATAACAACGTAAACGTATGTAATGTACGGAAGACTGTTAGATGTCAGACGTCCTGCAGCGGTATGGTGTAACATCTAAGCAGAAAAAAGGCAGTAGCCTACGTATGTAGCACATGGATAACGTATGCTCCGTACAGATTCCCGTAGTAAACAGAAGGATTCTGAATATTTATACAATATACGCTGTCCGAATTTTCTCACTGTAGTTTTACGATCCACAATTGTGATCAAAGGAAGATGACAATTAATGAAAGTGAATTAATATGAAATAATTGGTGGAGTAAGAGTGTTGGAGGAAACAATAAAGTTCAAAGAAAAGCTACAGACGCGATGTTGCTCACAACAAATAGGAGGATCGAACCATAGACCTGTAGTGAGCGCTCTACTACCAATCCACCTTAACTAATAAAATATAACCGTTGAGTCTCGAAATTAAATTGTCCGGTACAGATTGCAATTACAAACTCATAAGCGTTGACTAATGATGGTTATAATTTTTTTTAGATTATGAGACTTAATAAAAATGCTTATTCTTGTATCTTAATATTGCATCTTACGAAGATGCTTTGCAAGATAATACACGGCTACTCTTAGACAGCCAAAAATGTTTTCTTGTTCACCTCAACCATAGGTTGGTAGGCAACATGGAAATTTAAAACTATTTTCTCGCTTGGGAGAGCTGTTTCATACTTTGATAAAGCATGTTCTTCGTAATGCATCTAGATATTCTATCCTTGGTCTTCCTCTTCCTGGTTTTCCTTCTATCTTTCCCTCTATCAGTACGGTGATTCAATCGGAGTGCCGAATAAGATGGATGAGCATGCTGTCTCTTCTTTTTCCTACTAGCTTCATGATCTGTCGTCTTTCATTAGCTTCCTTTAATACGTCTTCATTCGTTTTCCTTTCAGTCCATGATATGCGCAGTATTCTGCGCCAACACCACATTCCAAATGCTTCCGGCTTGGAAATTTCAGCTTTTCTCAGTGTCCACGTCCTGATCCATAAAGCGGCACTCTCCATATCAGTGTCCTAATAAATCGTTTACGAACGTCCAACGACACATTTCGCGATGTTAGTAGTCCTCTCTCCCTATTGAATGTTTGTTTAGCCTGCGCTATTTTCATGGACGGAATAAGTGAAACTTACATCTTTTTCACTTCTTCCGTCCGAGGATATTAGACTTCCTAAGTTAACGATAAATGATCCTGTGAAGAAGGCCCACCAATTTTTATAACGATAATCACATAAAACATTTTTGTTTATTGCTTTTGAACATTACCTTCTTATTTTGGCAAATAATCACTAAAATAACTACACCTCAAAAGATTGTGTGTATATCCCTTTCTTAAGATGGTACTAGAATAATAATTTATTGATTATTCGTTATGAAACGTAAGAACAAAAACTCATCCAATTCACATATTAGAATCAATTTTTGATTCTATCTCTTTTTCGTACTTCCTTTTTCTTCTTCAAACTAGTTAATACATATTTTACAATTACACATTGCCCAGAAGTATAATAAAAGATATTTAGAATTACACTGAAAATACAAAGATATCGTTACAAAATAGGGGAACGTCTTAAGGTCTTCGATTTTCTCTCCATCTAGCCATACGTTTCCCTCTTTCTGTCCTGCTCTTGTGCACTTTATCACCTTCGTTTTCTTCTTATTTATCTTCATTTTGCATATTTCTTCCAGCTGGTCGTTCATGTTTGAATGTGCTTCCTGCAAGTCCTCATCGTTTTCCGCTATCAATGCTATGTCATCAGCAAAGCTTATTGTGCTGAAAACCTGACCATTTACTTTTACGCCTTTCTCGTTTTTATCCAAAAATTCTTTCATAGCCTCTTCTATATAGACGTTGAACAGGAGAGGTGAAAGTCCACATCCTTGCCTCACTCCTTTACTTATTCTTGCTCCCTTCTGATCTCTTCCAATAACAGCTGCCTGGTTCCTATAAATTTGGTATATTATTCTTCTGTCTCTGGAATCCACTTTCAGATTCTTCAACGCTCTGAACATGATATTCCAATCTACGTTGTCAAAAGCTTTCTCTATATCTACCAATGCTATCACAATTGGTTTGTTTATTCTGATGTGCTCTTTCCATGTTGTTTTCTAGGGACTGGGTGAAGTAGTGGTATTCCAGGTCCTTCCACCTCGCATTGAAACAGCCATAGAGAGTCATCCTGTCCCTGTCTGTTTTTGTCTACATCTGAGCCTTGCCGATGTCAACCATCATCAGCCTCAGTGTGGTAATGGTAGAACTGCTACTCACTGAGATAATATCTCTCTTCATCTGGCTCGTACCCCTAAAGACCTGTCCGGTATGGGAAGCCCTCTGATAGCAAAGCTATCTGCGGCCTAGCTCTTGGGATCATGAGAGCATGCAAGCCCCCCACCCACCGCTGGAGATATTGAGGGAAGGGCCAAAATGTATTAAGACTTCTTTCGTGCTAGTTGGCGATAGAGTCCCAAATACAGTATCAGGTCATATAAGCTGCAGAGGATCAAGACTAACGCCATTTAATAGCTAGTAAACGTGCAGAAGTCTTGAAATTCTTATAAAAAGACGTAAGGAATTGTACGTTAAAGATGAGAGAACTTTCCAAATAATTTAGCTACATTTTACCATTTTGTATCGATAAAAGCGCCATGGCTCCAACGCTATTGTCCCTGAAATTTTAGACGAAAGATCGCTACCTCTTAGTTTAAGTTCTTTTCCAGTCTTACGGATCCTAGTCAACACCAAAAAATTTGTCCCTCAATCGGAAATCGTATCCGAGATTGTAAACGTTATTCATTTACTCGGGAACGTTCGAAACATCATTGTCTTTTCTTCCTTGACATTTGGGTAAGCAAGTAAGAAATGCTTGTAGTCCATTGACATTACAACTGTCTTTATCAGTATTTTCCAGTTGTAGACTTCCCATGCTGTCATGTGTATAGTTATATCGGCAACTTTGATGCACATGGTTTAGGATTCTATTTCATACAGAGATTTCTTGTAGTTTCCTTTAGTCTATGCCAGTGGTACTCAAAATTCTTTTCCATATAATCTTATACTACTTTTCCACTCAAGGGTTTACACCAATTTAAGTTATCCTTAATTCAAATTTTATATAATCATATAAAAAATAAATTATAGAATTTATTACTTATTAAATAAATATTCCTGTTTTACTAAAAACAGGAGAATCATGCTATCAATACAGGCAAATGCAAATTATCTAAGGGAGAAATAATATTCAGTAGTATTCACGAAAGACGGGATCTGATCAAAAAATACTGTGAATAATTTTATTAGAAACAGAGTAATAAGCTTACATGGAATTTGATTAATCTCCTTCAAACTACTGTTCTTGGGTAGCAATGCACCTATCCCAGCATTGAATCCATGACTGGATGCATTTCTGGAAGGCTTCTTTTGGAAGGACGTTCAGCTGCTTTGTCGTGACCTTTTCAATGTCCGGAATGGTGTCAAAACGTTTTCTTTTAAGCACGATTCTAGTTTTTGGGAAGAGCCAAAAGTCGTACGGTGCTATATATGGAGAGCACAGTGAATGTGGACAGACAGAAATATCTTTTCGCCCCAAAACTTGTCGATCAAAAGCAAAGTGTAGTAGGACGCGTTTTCGTGGTGAAGAATGAAACCCTTTGCGCATTTAATCGGCGATTAAAATGCTTTTTACTTAACAATACGAGATATTTAGTTCTTCCAAAAGCTCTCAAATAATCATTCACCTGTTTGAACAATCATTTGTGTCACTTTTTGCACATTTTCATGTGGTTTTGATGTCGAAGGACGTCGCGATCGTTGCTCGTTTTTAATGGACTCCTTGCTGCTTTTGAATCGCTTGGACCACTTGTAAACAACCTTCAGTGCCACCACTTCATTGCCATACACTGATTTTGACACTTCGTAAGCTTCTTTGGCACTCTTTTTGCAGCTTAGAACAAAACTTCATATTGGCGTTTGACCGACACTTTTAACACGTCTTCACTCTTCTGCCTCTGGAAGCCAACTAACATGTCACAACTTTTTCAAACTCAACACTGACTTTACCAAAGGCTTAGGCTACTGGGCTTACTAGTCGAAATGGATGCAGTATCGATAGATGGCACTACATTCACTGTACTTTCTGATCACACTGTGTATATTATACTATTATGTCCTTTTAAATTTAACCTGGGAGTATGCGTCCTCGTTTTAGTAACACTGGTTCAAGGGACACAAATGTTAAAACAGCCGCTGTTCTATTGTTCATCTTTCGCTCCTTCCTAGGGGTAGTGAATTCTAGTTTAGAAATCTTTTTATATTGATAATTTAAGCTACTCTTTTGAAACATTGAATATCCAATATACAGTTATAATGCTTTTGCTTTCAAAAACAAGAATCGTGTTTTTATTGATATTATGACATAGAATATTTGTTTATGTACCGAGAAATGAAAACTGTATTAATGGAAAAGTTGTTTGCTATTTGAAAAATTAAAGGAAAACGAAAAAAAGATTCTTTTAAAAAATCGAAGAAAATAAACAAAACACTATCAAAATATATCCAATTTGCAAACTGCTAATGGAATCTGAATGATTATTATCTGATCTTTGTGCCCGGCGGTCACCATTTCCAATTGGATGCTTGTTGAATTGATTTGTACATGCAGTATCTGTAGATGAGAAGCTTTATTTATATTTTTGTTCCTTTTCCTTTCTCATCGCATCCCTGTCTAACATGTTCATGGCTAGAGCGTAATGAATAATTGATTTGAAATGTATACATGGCTCTCTTCTGTGTGGTTTAATGTAGAAACGTATACTAGATAGGACGATATTTAGCATTGATTATCTGCAGTTGTATCACACTTGCTAAAGCACAAACCGTATGACACAGGATGTAATGATGAATTGCTATGAAGAGGGGATGTGGTTTTGAATTTACAATGTACATACACTATCTAAGTGTGAATATTTTGCAGTATGCACCAATATGTGTACATATACGTATGTGTGTATCGATTTTCCTGATTAAGTCTATTGGTTGAATTTATTTCTCCTGGAATTTGCTTTTCATCAGTTGCATAGATCTATAACTAGGTTTCAATATGAATTTTCCATTGAAATTAATAGACTCTGTCATGTTCGTATCATTGGATTATTTCTACAGCACTTGAGATGACCATTCTCAATTACTATTACCAAGAAAACTTATTAGTGAATCATGTGTCCAGATACAAACAGTAATCTTTCTGCATATATTTATGGATATTCAAACATTTTTAATTATATGTGTGTATATATATATGTAAAAAATTCTTATCTCTTTGCTGTGTTTAGAAGTTTACACAATTTACAAGAAAAATATAACATATTTAAGAACAAACAAAAAAACACTTGGTCTAACACCCCATTTTGTGGGCCTAAGCCAGCGGGGGACCGTAGTCTAGTGGTTACAGCGTTGGATTCATGTCCGCGTGGTTCCGGGTTCGATTCCTGCCGATGCTTCCCCAATTTTCGGCGTCCAACCAGTGTCGTGAGGCAAAACTGGTGAGTCATGTGAATAAAAGACGTGACGGCCACTAGATCTAGAAAGTACCGGTAGGGTGACGCGGCGCGCTGACCACTCGTTCATCGTTAAGTTGGACGTAGTTCCACCAGTCGCTAACAGATGGTGTGGAGCGGCTCAGGCCGTTATGCCAGGTGGTTTGGTTTAAGCCTGCTCCAGCGCCATCTGTTAGCAACTGGCTGAACTACATCCACTCTAGCGGCGGGCACGTGGTTAGTGCGCTGGGACGCCATGTCCCCAACAGGCGCATCAGGAGCTTTCTAGATCTAGCGGCCGTCATGTCTCATGACGCTGGGTAGACGCCGAGAATTGGGAACCACCGATCGGGAATCGAACCCGGCACCACGCAGACATGAGTCGCTGACATAGATTGAACTGGTAATTTGGTAGATGAAAACCCTTCCCAGGTATGCGGGAGAGTCTACTAGTGATAGGTTTGCTCACATCAAAGAACGTTCAAACTATGTGTGTTGAACTGTCACATACTCTCTCGGCCCCTAGGCAGTTACACATTTGGGAGTCACATCCTAGTAAAACTACGGTCTAATGCTTCTCTGGTATGGCGTCTGTGTGGTAGAGAAACCCCACCTATCTTAGTCGTTCAAATTCATGCTGAGTTACTACGAGTACTTTTACTGTACCTCTCAAACTGAATGCTATATGCCAATTTCCCATTTGGGAGTCAGTCGCAGCCTTATCTCCCGGTAGGGACGACAGTTACTCATCGCTGGGCATCCCAACTACCTTTCTTTACATCAGAGATGCCATGTTCATTATTAAACGCAGTGACTGCCGTAGACTGTCTGAATTCACAAATATGGTCATTTTGGATTCCGGCAAAGCTTCTTTCCCGGTAGATGTGGCAGCCTCGGGACTGGACGAGCCTACTTACATCAAGAAAGCTTGGGTTGTCTAAGCAACTGAGGAAACCTTTAAACTAAATGTAAACCAAGCGTGGTGCTATGAGTAACCTGAGGAAGCCTTTGAGGTAAATGTGGATAAAGCGTGGTGCTATAAGTAACTGGGAAAACCCTGGGGTAAATATAACCGAAACGTAGCACTATAAGTAACTGGGGAAACCTTCGTGATAAATGTGGTGAAGCATGATGCTATGAGTAACTTGGGAAACTTTGGGGGTATATGTGCCCCAAGCATGTCACTATGATTGATTGGGAAAACCTATAAGATAAATGTGATCAAAGCGTGATGCTATGCGTAGCTGAGTAAACGTTTGGGCTACATGTGGCCGAAATATGATGCAATGAGTAGTTCGGCATCTATGGCCATTGTTAGCCCGTCACCTATGAGAAATGACGTCCCTTGGCGGTCACACTGTCCGGGGAAAGGGAAGGAAGGAAGCGGCCTGGGACCTATATGTTAGGTACCATCTCGGCATTTGCCTGGTGTGAATGAAGAAAACCCAGGAAAACCTCATTCCGGACAGTTGGCTTGGAAAAGTTTTTTTTACACTGTTATTGTTTTCACTCTATAACAATTAACGTTAAAACAGGGAAACATATACTGTGTTAGTTACTAAAAACAAACATACATGAAACACATATGTTGTTAAACATTAGTTTGAAAAGTATAAGAGAACACGCGATGAAAGAATTAATTTGTCATGTTGTAAACACTTGTAATAAAGATTTGCTTTTAGAAAAGTACTGAAGGTCGAGTTTTTCCTCATCACAGAAAGTTACTAGTTACATACTAGGTTTACATATCACTTAATTATAAATACACTTCATGTTCCAGTAATTGACTAATCCTTTCATTACTGGCTGGTCTTCAGCGGTATTGAAACAAGGAAGAATGAAACACCAGAATACATTATTTTAGAAAGGCTTCTGGGAGTTCTTTTAAAAACTGTTTACATTGTGCGAATGAATAATTTCATAATTCTTGAATAAATTTCACCAATTCACTGCTATCTAAACAAAGTAAAGAGGAAGTGATTCTTGAGTGAATAATATTTTACGCAACTATTCACATTCTCCCACACAAATTACTGTATAAATAAACCGCCATGCGTAATACCATGGCATCCATTTTGCATTCCAGCCTCTATGATATACGTTGTCTGCCTGATAAAGCTGGCAACAGTGTTGATTTTATGCTGAAAACTGGTCATTTAATTAATGATTCTTAATTACACGAAGGAATAATGATTGGAGATGAATGTAATGTTTAAACAGCTTTTTGTGACGATGTGACGTTACCTGTGATTGTTAGTTATTCTATTGTGACTATAGGACTCCATCGATGACAGCCATAAAACCGGTTCCACAGAACTGATTAAAATTGTTAAATAACGACCACGAGGGAAAGATTTCTATATTTTACCTCAATCTTGTTACCGTGTAACAACAGTTGTATAGCTGAAAGATGTATCTACATACCATAGCATTTTGGACAAGTATCTACGATAATTTTTTCATGTATAGAGAACAATTTATACTAACTACGTAAATGTATTAATAGAAAACATTGCTAGATTGTGTAGATAAAGTAGTTAAAATTAAGGAGGTTACTAATAATTGAATATAAATAGCTATAAATAGCCCATGTGCATACTAATTCAAGGAGTTCCGTTTATATGGTATGTAATTCCGGGAACTTGTCATTACAACTACGAGAAACAGTTGTTGTAATGTTTTTGAAGGAATTAAAACAACAATCTTACAATAAATACAGGAGCAATCCAAATGAAATCGGCCAATTTCCAGGTCAAATGTTGCTGACAAAATTTATTTATTTATTTATTTTTATCTAAGACTATACCACATTCAGGGAGTTGAAAATGGTATTCATTTATTTGTGTAGCCGTGCAGGTTTTGTCGTAGCGGCCATTTTGTATAGGCACAATTTTGTATTTAATACTTTTCAGAGGATTTCGTTAAACGTTGTACCTTTTTGAGTTTTAAAGATAATGAGTTCAAAATAAAACCATATGAAAGTTAATGGAATGGACAACATTCTGTGTTCTGTGTATATTGAGACGTACTTCAGAACGTTGAAAGAAAAAGCTCTGAACACTGTAGTTGGAAACCTAGAAATGGTCATTTTGGAATGTACATTTTGAAACGAAATAAATGAGACTCACCTTCAATTTTTTGTCTTCATAGAGACTAGATAGTAAACAACGTCCCAAACAAGTTTCAGATCTGAGAACCATATATTTGATTTTCTGGAAATTTTTAAACACTGCGAATTTTCGAAAATCGTGTATTTTAACCATCAAATATCTCAGGAAGGACAAAAGCGAAAACTCTCAAATTTGCGCAAAATAGATGACTGTTAGACAGTAACAAGTGCGTAAAGTTGCATCACTGAGACTTGAATGGTTTCTGAGTTATAAATTGTTGCAGTGATGTGAAATTCGCAATTTTAACAGCCCAACGGATATACAGGTTTTGTGTTAATAGTGTCTCAGACATACAATTTATCTATGTTTCTTCAGAAGAAGTGTTGTCAAACGGTAAGAAATTCGATATTTGCTACTTGTAAAAGAATCGTCATTGCCAGATCATATCATAGATTTATATCTCTGACGCAAACACAAATAAGATGTTATGAAGAACATAGCATGTTATCATTTACACCTAATGATAAGGTAGCCTATATTTACAACAAAAAAATGATGGATTGGAAGAATTAAAGACATCAGTCAGGAAAATAACGATCTTTTTATTAACTTTTCCATCCCCATGGCCCAAGAACATTTTTAAACTATCTACGAATGACAAAGTGTGGGGGCCAATCACTAAGCTACACCCACAGAGTTCACAATTCCTACAGGTCGTACTTTCAATATCAGTGCCAAACTCTGTACACAAATCAGTCAACTGTTTATCTCACTGATGTCTTAACAGCAGCGCTATAGGCAGAAAATAAATAACAGGCGTTTCGTTTTTTGTACAAGATATGATTCATAAATTATACATACTTTACTCATTAAACATTACTGTCGTGTTATTTTGACTTTTGCTACAAAGTTTATATCCACTCCTCATGGCGCTTCAATATACTAAGTCCCAGTGAAGAAGAAACTTATAACTCAGAAACTACTCAAGTCTCAGTGATGCAATTTTACCCTCTTGTTACTGAATAACTATAATCTATTTTGTGCAAATTTGAGATTTTTCACTTCTGTCCTTCCTGAGAATTTGATAGTGAAAATACACGATTTTCGAAAATTTGCAATGTTTAAAAATTTGCAAAAAATCAAGTATATTGTTCTCAGATCTGAAACTTATTTGGGACGTTGTCTGCTGTCTAGTCTCTATGTAGACAAAAAATTGAAGGTGAGGGTGAAGAAAAAATTGAAGATATTTTGTTCCAAAATGTACATTCCAAAATGGCCATTTCTAGGTTTCCAACCTCAATGTTCAGAGCTTTTTCTTTCAACGCTGTGAAGAACGTCTCAATTTGCACAGACCACAGAATGTTGTCCATTCCATTAACTTTCATATGGTTTTGGTTTGCACTAATTACCTTTAAACCCTAAAAGGTAACGAAATCCTCTGAAAAGTTCAAAATACGCTCAGGCGCCTATACAAAATTGCCAATACGATAAAACCTGCGCGGCTAAAAAATAAATGAATACCCGTTTTCAACTCCCTGAATGTGGTACAAACCTAGGTAAAAAATAAAAAAAAACTAAATTTTGTCAGCAACCATAATTGGTTAATTACATTTGGATTGCCCCTACGTAGTTTTAAGATATATAGTAATATCTATCTACATTCTTTATATCTGTGGAACTGTTTAAGATTATAATATTGCTATAAGTTACACTATGGTTACTGTGTCTATCAAAAACTATCTACGTGAATGGATCTACGCGGACCCGGGAAGATTTGTTGGGTGGGGTCCAAGTTTGGGCGGGGAGGATGTTCCATACTACAAGCCACAACGTCTATATAGTATTATTAAGTATTCTGCCTTTCGGCAGGTCCTGGGACTAATGAGGATTTTTTTTTCAATTTTAGATTTTGGCCTGGAAATATTTCCTCCAATTTTGTCGATCTTCAGCTTCCTCTTTTAACTCCCAATATTTTCTCCTATCTTTCAAATCATCGATCAGCTGTGTTCTTCTCCTTCTCATTCCTCGCTTCCTTTCCATCTTTCCTTCTATGGCGGTGTGAAGAAGAAATGTCTTCTCAAGATGTGTCCAATCCAATTGGTCTTTCTACGAAGGATGGTGGCTAGAAGTGTCCTCTTTTCTTCTATCCGTTTTAAAACATCTTCGTTTGTTGCTCTCTCTGTCCATTTTATCTTCTCCATCTTCCTCCAATACCATATTTCGAAGCTCTTCAAATATTTCCTCTCTAACTTCCGTAATGTCCAAGTCTCTGAACCATACAGTCCAATGCTCCATATATAGCAACTGACCAACTTCTTCTTAAGTCCAATATTGAGCCTGATAGTTAAGAATGATATTTTCTTGTTGAATGCTTCTTTGGCGAGGGCAATTCTTGACCTGATCTCTTTGGTGCAGTAAGCGTCTCTCGTCAAAATACTTCCCAGATACTTCAAATTATCCACCTCTTTAAGTTCTCTTTGTTCTACTCTGATTCGTAAGGGCGTGTTTCCACGGGATTCTCATGACTCTCGACTTTTCGATGTTAATTTCAATTCCTTACAGTTTTCCAGTGTCAACTATTTTGTAAATCATCTCCTGTAGTCCTCCTTCGGTTTTAGCTATTATAACCGTATCATCTGCATACCTGATATTGTTAATGATCTGCCCTCCAACCTTGAAACTTCCAATTCCCATTAATGCTTCCTTCATTAAACATTCACTGTAATTGTTGAATAATTGGGGCGACAAACTACATCCTTGTCTGACTCCTCTCCCAACCTCCACATTTGGTTTCTCCTTCATTCAAGCGTAGCTTCACTCGTTATCCTGTGTACAGGTTTTGAATGAGTCGTCGATCTCTCCAGTTGACTCCGAATTCTTTAAGTATTTTCAAAAGTCTAGTCCAATTGACTCTGTCGAAAGCATTTTGCCAGTTGATGAAGCACAAATACAACTCTTCCTTTACATCAAGAATTCTTTCTGATATAATTCTCATCAATCCAATAGCATCTCTGGTGCCTTTTCTTTTCCGGAATCCAAATTGATCTTCTTGTAACCTCTCATCTATCTTACTTTCCAGCCGCATATTCAGTAAGCGTGCAATGATATTTCCAGTATGGGAAATCAGGCTAATGGTTCTGTGATCGCTGCACTTCTTTGCTTGCTTCTTCTTGGACAATGCAATCATTTTAACGTCAAGAAAATCCTTTGGTCATTCTCCACTCAGGTAGATCTTGTTACTAAGTGAAGTCAGTACTTTCATTGCGTTGTCTCCTAATCCCTTGAGCAAATCTACTGGTATGTTGTCTTCTCCAGTGGCCTTCCTCCTTCGCATGTCTTTGATTGCTTGTACTACTTCACTTTTCAATATACTGGGTCCTTTTTCATCATCACCCACCTCTTCCTCTGCTTCGATCCCATATCTTTGGTGTGGTTCTACTGATCATGCAGATCTTTTATGTATTCCTCCCAAATCCTAAGGATTCTTTGATGGTCAGTGGTTACATTACCTTCTTGATCTTCGATGCCGAACGTTCGTATACTTTTGTTAGCTTTACCTCCTAATTCTTGTCTTCTGGTACATCAGATCATATCTGACGCGCAGCTGAAGTTCCATTATTTCTTCACATATCTGTTCCATGTACTTTTCTTTGGCTTTGTTTATCTCTCTTCTCAATTCATTATTCAGCCTTCTGTATTCCTTGATGTCCGTGTTTTTCGCCCTTGTGTGTTCTTCCATTTTTCTAAAGCATTGCTTCAGTTATCCATGGTTGTTCGGTGCTTTTTCCATCCTGACAATGTTATTGTGGAGTGTGTCAAGTAGAATCTGTTTAATTTTTCCCCAACTGTTCTCTATATTGTCAACCACATAGCCCGTTGCACAGAATTTTTCTTCAATTTCTTCTTTCATATCATCGTCGATATTTCTTAGTCGCTCCAAGTTCAATTTTCGATTTCTCTTCCCATTTTTCTTGATCGACTTTAACCAGGTTTGCACTTCCGACACCAGGAGATTGTGATCCGAATCAATGTCCGCTCCTGGCAGTGTCTTCAAGTCTCGTACACTATTCCTGAAACGTTGCTTCACAAGAATATAATCGATTTGGTAGTGTTTCGTATCTCCTGTACTTTTCCACGTGTACAGCTTGGTTTTTCGTTTCCTAAACCACGTGTTCATGACCACCAGATCATGTTTCCTACAGAAATTGATAAGCATTTGACCTCGTTCGTTTCTTATACCTAGTCCAAAAGGCCCCACTACCATATACTCAGCTCCTTCTCCTACTACGCTGTTGAAGTCTCCCATTACTACGGCGTTGACGTTACTTCTTCCTTCCTGATGCAATATGTCACTAATCTGATCATACATTACTTCTACTTCATTATTATCATGCCGGTTGTTGGCATACACACTTGTATTATCACAATATCCACTGGTTTTGCATGTAGTTTTACAAACACCAAGCATTCACTGAAGTATTCAACTTTGGTTACACTTCTTGCTACTTCATTCTTCATTGCTATCGCGACATCATTCTCGCCCTTATCTCCACCGGAATAGTATATTCTGTTATTTTCCGATATTACCTCATATTTCCCTGGCCATCTCACTTCACTCAGCCCACTATGTCGACTTTACATTTGTCCACTTCCACTTTTAAATTTTCAAGTTTTCCCTCACGTCGTACAGTCCGTACGTTCCAGGTTCCTATGCTGAAATGAAAGTTATTATTATTTTCTCCTCTGATGATTCTTCCCGGAGCAGCCCCCACCTGGAGATCCGAACGGGGGACTATTTTACCTCCGGAATTTTTTACCTGAGGAAGAACCACCATATTTATTTATTCTCCTCCTTCGTCCCTTCTGCTAAAAAGATAATGTGGTAGTATTCCCATTTTCTTTCCACATCTCCATGCCGTTGACCATCTAGTTGTTCATCCGCCTTTTAGGACAGTTTCCCCTCCTAAGGACAAGAAGGTGCCCTGACCTCCACCCACTCATCCGCCCTCCGAGAAGACCGTTGGCATTTGGTAGAAGCTGACTCCTTATCCCGGGAGTCGGTCGGTCCCCACCTCGACTCGCCACTTAATAAAGTGTAAGATCAAATTTTCGTGCTACATCAATCATTTTCCTGTTAAATAAATAGAGATAATTGACAAAGTGTACAAATGCATATTGAATTAGGAAGTTTTGGGGGGTTCCAAACTTAGTAAACTCGTCCGTTGGTGCGCCCTTGGATCTATAATTAAGTTTGGTTTAAGGGGTCCCTGGTTCATGGAAGTGGAAGTTGTGGACACTATGCAGCATCAGGTAAGTGAACTTCCTCCGGGTTCTTCCGTTTCCTTCCACTTTCTCTTTTTATTATTTTTTCACAGTCATTCGTTTATTTTTTCACAGCCGCGGTAGCTCAGTGGGAGAGTTTTCTAGAGTTTTCATCTCTGGTGCATGGGGTCCTTGGTTCGATCCCGGCTCGCGCCAAGTGAGCTTTGTTGTGGACAAATACCGTGTGCGTAGATTTTCTCGGAGTTCTCCCGTTTTCGCCCACTTTCTTCATTCCCCCATTTCATCCATTTTCCATCATCACCGTCTTTTTTTAGCCTAGCCTACATGATCGCGGGACGTTAAAGATTTCATTTCTTTTCAACCATCCGTCTTTATTAGTTCACAAGGAAAATTGTGAGACTATAAAAAAATTGTGTTTATTGCTTTTTAGCACAGATGCTATATAATACTTTGAACCTAAAGTTTAATGTGAGATACAAAGCGCATATGTTTCCACCGGGAATTGAACTCATGCCGTGCACACCAAAAGCTAAGAATTTGATTTATTTAGACACGAGGGAGTTTGACAGATGATGTTCGATTTTTGTAAAGTTAAGAATATTGCAGTACGTCTCCTATAATCTGCAATGGGACTTTAAAAAACTCCAAACAAATCAAGATAGAAAGCACAGTTAAACATACGATAAAAAAAAAAAACTTCACCTTATGATGCAGAATGAAATAGAAAAATTAATTTTAAATGAAAGCTGCGATTTTCTTTTCAGATGGTGCTTGCTTCTTTTTGTGATTATTTCTCAGAAAACAAATATGAACAAAAAAAGAATCAATAAAACAAATAATAACAGAAAATGAGGAAAGAAAGCCAAAAGAAGAACAAACAAAACCAATTGTAAGTAAAGAAGAACTTAAAAAAAGTAGAGTCACAACACTCAAAGGAGTTGTATATGTATGTTTTCCTTCCTTGCTTGTTTGTTGCTTTGAAGGAAAGGAAAGAAAAAAAAGACGGGAATTCTAAGGAAGAAAGCTGAACATTACATGACGTTGTAAAGCAACATCCAGATGTTTCAAGGAACGGCAGCAAGTTTCTTCTGCTATTTTCCTTTCTTCTGCGGGGGATGGTTATGACGTTTCTTACGCTGCCTTACTATGTTATGAACACAAGAAGATTATGGTAGTAGCAAGGGCATGGTTGCCAGCTATGTTGAGCGTACTATGAGAATTTAGCAAGGATATTTTTGGAAAGAGAACGCTAAAAGACGATAATGTGCAAAACTCCAACTGGAGCAGACGTATACAAAATGATATTTGAGACTATACGTTCAGTTCTTCTACAATAAATAAAAGTGAATTTTAACACAAACTGTGGCCAATAAATAGCATCTGCACCATTAAATGGTAAAATCTACAATTTTGAAATATTAATATTGTAAATAGTTAAGTTAGAACGAAGCAAAATTTTCCTTAGAGTACGGTAGTTTTAATTAAACTAGGTCATGGAGGAGCACGATGGCTCAATACTAAAGCACTTACCTCTGGCGCTTGGTATCCCTGGTTTGATCCCCGTTCAAGTGAGTTTGTGGTGGACAATATCGTGTCCATGGGTTTTCTCTTAGAACTTCCGTTTCTTCCCACTCTCTCATTCCACCAATTCTGTCATTATCATTCATTTGTCTTAATCACCGTCTCCCTTAACCTAACTAGCATAAATGTGGGGCGTTAAATTGAAAGTTTTCGATTCATTTCATTTCATATTAGTATTGCTATTGAGCAAAACATTTTTACATTTAAAAGAGTTGTTTCTAAACAAAACTTTTCAAACTATAACCTATCCACATTCTATGACTAATACTCTCCGTTACCTTGTGTATCTATTGTATACAAAAGTTAATGTTGTTACCTGGCACACTTCTGGTGAACGGGTCAAACGATCCCGGTACAGACACTTTTTTTTAGCGAATAGTGTCAAATTGCATCTCCCTCATATTTGATTTTTCCTGTGAACAAAAATTTCTGGAAGAAAGCTTGGTTATATTTGCAAAATCACTTTGCAATCTTCACTTTTTTTTAACACTGATAAAACTTAGCTACGAGTAGAACAGAGATGTCCTCAGGCGAATTTTTGAGCTTTGGATGTACCTTTAAGATTTTAGGAGTAGCGTACTTTTTTCATTGAAAATGGCACAATCGAACTTCTATTGTACCATTATAATTCCTTTAAGGACGCTAATTGTGAAGAATTTAGCATGAATAAAAATTTTAAATAATGGTTTCCGTTTCACAGTTGTAAAACCACGGCAGACTTCCAAACTATACCAATTCAATTTTGAAACACATCCATAAACAATATTGAAATTTCGGCTGCAACAGAGGGATAATGTGAAAGATGGAACTTGTTTATCCTACTCCTAATCCATGTCAATAACACATTCTTGTTATACGTATTATAATTATTACTATATAGGAATAAATATTGAACAAGAGGACTACTCTACTATTTCTGAATACTTTTGGTTTCAGTAGAGAAATAACGCTGAGATCAAATCTTTTCTTTGAATACTTAACCCACTACAAAAAAAGCATTTATCATCTCCTATCACAGTTTTCGATATATAGAAATCAATATTGAAACCATTAATCGTAGATTACCATTATTTTCAATTGACATACAGGTCAAAATAAAACTTTTTTCCTTTGTACGCTTAATTGATTCTGAAATAACCGCTTCTTGATATCCTTTACAGCTTTCCTCTACATATAAGATCAATATTTAAACCGCAAGTAGTAGTAAATTGCTACCACTTTCGGTCTTGGAAAGAGATGCAGGAGAACATGGAATATTTTCTTAAGACACTAAATAAATTCCAGAAACCCGTTTGTCGCTTTCTATTCCCGTTTTTTGTACTATGGTGATAAAAAACAAGTACTTTCGGTTTGAATAGAGGGATAACGGAGTAGACGAAGCTATTTTTGGACATCAAATCTATTCCGAAGAAAAGTCTCTTGATGTCTATTATCGTTTGGGCCTTGTGAGATGAATATAAAAGTCCGAGGTACTACTAACTATTTCCACTTCCGGTCTTAAGAGTTTTACAGATGGAGATTTTATATTTTCTTGAGATGCTGAATCAATTCCAAAAGAAAAAAGTGCTTAATCTATTACTGCTTTTGTTTCATGGTGACCTAGATTAAAGTCGGAAACGTGTGATTTCTACTACTTTGAATTTGAATAGATTACAGAGGAAAGATGAAACATATTCGTCAGACACAGAATTCATGGCAAATATCCGTGTCTCGACATCTCTTACCGCTTTCGGTCTGATTCTTGTCGACAGATGGGCATAGCCGTTCTATAAAATGTCCAAAACTTATGTATCGCATAGTTTCAAAATGAATTGTCAAAGAAAGGAATGAATTCTTTTTGAGAGCCGGAGTGACTCAGTGTCTGTGAACCTTGGTACAACTTTGTTCATGACATTTGAGCTTTGGGGTGAACAAACAATTTGTGCATAGGTTTTCTCGGAGTCTTAGCGTTTCCTCCCACTTTCTTCACTCTAACATTTAATTCATTACTATCATCTTTGCTTCCTTTAGCCTCGGTGCATCATCGTAGGACTTTAAACTAAAAAAGAAAGAAAAACATTCTCTTTTGATCGAAAGGACAAGATTGTGGTGGGAGGCATAAACCAACATAGACTAATTTTGCTTTGAAAGAAAGAAGTAGATTGTACCAAGTGATGTAATATCCTATGTAGTTTATGCAGGGAGAGGGTTAATTTGGAACGTTTACCCACAAGCATTTGGTGAAGATGGGTAGTGTTGGGATAGGCCATAAATATTAGTTATGTAAATTTATTATAACAAGAAATAACATATTTCTAAACTATTTCATATTAATTGTCTTGGTTGTTTTTCAGTTGCCAAAAATAAATTCACGAAGTATTTGCCCTCTATCTGAAAGCACTAAGCTTACTTGTTAGCAGGGGCGGCTTGACTATAAGTGCTGCAGAGCTGCAGAACTGCCAGCTATTTTATGGAATAAATATATTTTCAATTGAGTTGAATTGTGCTTAATTTAATCAAGGTAATAGCACGTAATGATGACATTTGATCTAACTGTGACCTGAAATTCTACTGCTGGATATGCTACATAGCGTAGAACTTTTAGAAACACCTTCTGAAGCTTAATAATATTGCAAGAGCTGTGCACGGATTACCCTATGTTTTAGCATTGAGACCAAAATCTTCACCAGCCGCACTGTATTACGCTTTCCTTGTTTGATAGATAGGATTTACTAGAGCTGCACTTCCAGCAGCTCAAAACTCACGAATACTTCCGAAGAAGCCGAAAACACACGACGTGATACAACTAGCAGACATGAGTAAAGACACTTGTTTCATAGAATCTGGAAAGTCCTCAAAATTCTCCTTGCTGTTTTTGGCGACATTTATTAGAGATTTATGACCCCTGTTACCTAAAAATCAACGGTACCACATCTCTCTGTTGTCCCTTTCTTTTATCTTCCATTTATTACTTCTTGAAGAAAAAATGCTGAATTTTATCAGCCGAGGGTTGTGTGGGGAGAAAATCAGTAGTGGTTAGGGCAAGACATCTTTAAGTTTGTCTGCAACACCTCTTGTTTTTGATCAAGGTGTTTAGTGTAAGTGTTATGCGCTATTCTTTGTGCGAGTTTGTGTGATCCGGGGATATTTTGTAGACTGATAGATTTCAGCGCTGATTTAGACCAAACATTAAGGGAACACTTACAGGGCTCTAGTAATTTTAAAGGAACCTCCAAAACCATTCAAAACTAGTTGTTAGATAGCATGCTATTAGTGTTCATAGAAGAAATAACACGCGAAATAGAGCAAACACGTTTTGTAGCACTTCTTTCTGACGAAACTTCAGATTGTTCATCACAATTTCAACTGGTAGTGATATTAAGATACGTGAGAGAAGGTACTCCAGTTGAACGTTTTTGGGGATTTTTATTGCCTCCAAAGCATGACAGTGAAAGCCTTGCTCAAACTATTTTGAGTGAAATCCAACCTATTACAAATTAATTGCTCAGTGCTACGATGGTGCTGCATTTATGAGTGGTCAACATGGCGGGGTCCAAGTAAAGATTAAAGCATAATATCCATCAGCATACTTTGTGCACTGCTATGCTCATCAGTTAAATTTAATAATGCAGCAAGCGTGTTCACAAAATACAGAGGTTAGGACATTTTTCGCTAACTTACAAGACATTCCAGCTTTTTTCTCTCATTCACTACAACAAGTTGCTGTACTGGATCGAATAGTAAAAAGAAGAGTGCCGCGGTCCGCTCCAACTCGTTAGAATTTCTATATTCGAACAGTAAATGTTGTTTTTGAATACCGAAATGAACGTAGTGCTTATTGACTGCATGGAAGACATTCGGAAGGAACTTAGTCAACATACAGCGATAAATCAAGCCTCAGCTATTGAAAGAATGTTGCAGTGTGAAACAATTGTATTCTGGTTGAAATTTTTCATCATATTATGCCACACGTGGACATATTATACAATCAGCTGCGAAAGAGGAAATCTGATCCTAGTTATCTAGATAATGCCCTTAAATCATTTGAGAGCAATGTACAAAGGTTGAGAGCAAGCATTTCCGAAATACAAGAAGAAGCATAGAATTTGACATCAACATCTGCACCTCACGAAATAAAAAGACGAAGAGAAGATTCAATAAATTCTCGTCGAATTGCAGCGATTGAAGTGTGTGATGTGATCATAAATACAGCGAAATCTAGGTTCCAATATACTGGTCACCTTGTCGCATCATCACATTTGTGTTCAGAAAACTTTCTTCAGTATGTTCAACAGTTTCCCAATGATGAATTAAGTGCAACTGTAACACAATACCCATACTTAGAGAAAGAGCGTCTTCGAACTGAGTTGGGCGTCATTTATGACCGGATCGAGTACAGAAATATGCAAGGTGCCTTACCATTTTTAAATTTTCTGAACTAACACAATTTGTTAGGGAAACCATAAAACTTTTGGAAATTCTTTTAACTACCCCAATGACAACAGCTGAAGCAGAACGTTGCTTCTCAAGTTCAAAAAGAGTTAAAACATTTTTAAGAAGCACAATGTGCCAGGAAAGACTCAATGCTTTGGCTGCCTTATCAATCGAGCGTGATTTCATATCCACCATACCGAACTTCAATGATAGAGTAATAGAACATTTTGCACAGCAGAAGACACGTCGGATGGACTTCATTTATAAACGATTAGGTAAGATGTCTATAATTCAGTAATATTGATAAAATTTCTGTCTGTAGACATTACGTGAATTCGGATTTTTTATGGTATCTAAAAACAGCATGTTTCTTACGATATGGATATGGCAGTTTTAAGTTTGTTGTACGCAACAGTGGTGTGTTTAGGATGGAGACATCGGGCTCACGCTCCCCCGAAATTCATAAAACTTGTCGGCATCCAAAAGGAAAAATTGAAGTGTCTATTCAATATGTTGTGTATAGCTCCTCCCGAAACAAAATCCTAAATACGCCACTGACACGCAATAATCAAAACAAAGGTGTTTTGGTTGCATGATACAGTAAAGCTGTATACATATTTGTCAATGTCCAATTATAATTGTCATTTATAACGATTAAGAGTGCTAAAATTTTATGCTGGTTGGTGTATGCACATTTTATAATTAATTACTGCGAAGAGTAAATTCAATATTCACAAAACAAACTGTGCAGAACTACCTCTGATTATGGTATCGAGCCGCTACTGCTTGTTAGTATCGTAACGAACATTGCTTTTCAGCGAACACTTGGTTTCCTCGGCACAGCTGTCTGTTTGCAAACCTCATGTGAAAGCAGCAACTCTCTCGATGGAGTTAAATCACTTGAATAGAGTTGGGAATATTTTCCCCTCTCTCCTATAACTTGCGAGACAAACTTCTTTATTTCGTGACTGTGCCTTTGTGTATATAATTTACTAATGAGAACGTAAAAACATTAAAATGAGATCAAATGGTAAAGATTTTTTAAAATTTTATTTAAAAGAAACAATCAATTGAGTTGTTTTGATGTAAATATCGTTGAAATGTCCTCGTGTGTTTCAGTGGTGATTTTGAAGGTCCGACTTCGTACTACTCTGGATGAGACAGGATTTGGAGCTATCTCATCTCAAACCTGTCCTAACAGTACTTTCTCGTCGGAAAAATATAGTTGTTTCTATCGGAAGAGCTGAGTTTCGACAGGACAAGACGAAAATCTTGTCTCCACTAACTTTTGTGCGAAAAATGCGCAATGGTCCCTTCAATGTTTTTTTTTTTTTTTTTTAAATTTAAGTTTACAAATTGTCCGTGGCTTATCCCTATAGAACTGATAGGCTTATTGAGGTATCTCAGTACAAAATAATACAAAACAGACTTTGGGATAGAGATGAAATGGTCGAGGAGGCCAGTTCACATCACCCTTTGTCGGCAGAATACATCCGTGAAGCTATTCGTGCAGTAAGCTCAATGTAATCCATTTTACCCACTGAAGCAAACCAGAACATTTAAATGGCATTATCTTCAAACTATAATGTCGTTGATTGGTTTCCACATTAAAACAGATATTTTAGTAGCACTTGCACATTTTTTAATTTATCTCAGTTTGAAGTTATTGGCAAACCCTATACTTGCAGCGATTGCCCTTCGACTGTACAGAGAAATTGTCTCATGATGTAACTACTATAGAAGTCAATTAGTGCAGTTATCAAGGCGAACATATTACGGTCTTAATGTTGTTAAGGTAATCTGTCGAAGCAGTGAGGGTGCTTTAAAAGTAGCAAGGAAACATCAAATTTTGTGTTAAACTAAGTTAAACATTTACTGACACATATAATCCGTCACGCAAAACGTATAGGGACGAAGCAATATCATAGGATTAAGTTCACGAATGGCGCAAGCAATTTACAAGTGATTGTGTTTTCAGTGAGGGAAGTCAACGTCCAATAAGGCCTAAATAGACAAGAATTCAACACTTAATTATTGAGTTCATGAAGACATCAAACAAGATCGCAAATTACTATCTTTCTTTGAATATAAAACAGCTGTTTAAAGAGTGAACGTTCGCTTCAGCCGAAAATATCAAATGTACCTGACACACACTCCGAATGAAGTAACTACAAACAGACTGCAGAACTGTTTGGAGAAGTAGTATAGACCCGGAAAATTGGCTTTTCCTCCTAACTATTTTCTAAGATTTCATTTTTCGATTTTTCGTCTTTTCGAAAAAGAGTTTTTAAAAAACTGTTTCATTATTTGTTATATTTTTTTTCGTTTCTCGAACTTTGTTCATTTTCCGTTTTTCGTTCTTAAAAAATCGTTTTCGGGCCCCGCATAAAAAAAAATCGTTCTCCGTTTTCCAAACAGAAAATCGTTTTTCTTATTTTTCCTATTCGAAAATTTCATTTTTCGATAAGGCAATTTTCGAAAAAAATGTATTCATCCCTAGTATAAACCCTGGTAGAAGTGTGACTGCCCAAAATTATTTTATTTTAGAGGTGGGAATATTTATCACGATAATTATTTCTTTAGAATTTAGGTTAAATTTTGATTATGTTGTATACCGAGACAGAGCATGCACAATCTGCTGTTTACCACCTATTTTTCTCAATATTCTTTTAAAAATTTCTACAATTTCCATTTTAAAGGTGATCTTTTTAAGAAGCCGTATTCAAGTAAGTTATTCTTTTTGAATATGCTTCTAAGCTTAGTTAGGTCTATTACGGTCACTAATAACTGTTACTGTACGTTATTCAGTTCTCACGACTCTCAAGTGTTACTTTAAGTTGCTCCAGTACTGAAAAGTTACATTTGATGTTATATTGCTGTTTATTATTTGTTTTAGTATATTAAAAAAACAATACGCAGAGTAACAGTAGAAATTGTATAAACAAGTTTATGTTTAACAACTTCTTTTGGTTTTCATCCATGTTGTAGAACATTTCAAATGAAGCCAGCTTTGGTTCTGTCAGTGCACAGCTGTTCTCCTATTACTATGTGCGCTCTTCGGTCTGCTGGCAGGGAACTCACTGAGTACAACTTCATGTATATACACACACAGACACATATACATACATACATACATACACATGTATATATACTTCAAATATGTACTCATTTGAGTTTCTTTATGACCAACATGACTCGTCACGTTTTCAGCTTGTAATTTGCTAATTTGCTGGTTCAGAAGATCTACCACCACGATATACATGTTAATAACCAACATCATCATGATGTGTATATATACAAAGGCACTTTTCGTGTATTTACTACACTGTGTGTTTTATTTATATGTTTATTGATTTAGATATCTGTGTATCATAAAAACATGTCGTGACTGACTGTCCGGTTGATCAACGTCCAAGCCAAAACACTTACGCTTGAAGCTTGAAATTTGAACAGTTTATAGAATTTGTGACAAAAGACGCCAAGAAGATAGTATTATTGGAAATTTGACGACAAAATAGGGGTAGGGATTTTAGTTATTATAATAGCTGTCTGTGTCTCGAAATCCGTTAAGGTTAGAGAAATAAGATTTTGTGTTTGGATTTTTCATCTAAAATAATTTAACACTTGTGTAAGCATCTTTTGGTACTTAACCTTCAAAGAAAGAAAAAAGAAGATGAAGTGATTTACTAAGATTTTGATATCTCGAATTTCTTACCCTTAAAGAATAGAATTTGATATATATATATATATATATATATATATATATATATATATATATATATATATATATATATATATATATATATATATATATATATATATATATATGTATGTATATACATTTATTTTTCATATAATTCATCACATGTTTCAGCGTTTTCTGCTACTTGGCCTAGAAGGAAAGTATGACAATGCCCATTTGAAGTGCTCGAACTTCGAGCTAGTGTTCTGTTAAAAAAAAAAAAAAAAAAAAAAGTGACTGCGACGTCTCGTGAAACCTTGGTTCTACGTGAAACCTTACGTGTGATACATAGGAAGAAATCGGTACAATTCGTGGAGCTGTTTTCTGAACGCACATTTGAGGAAAAGTGAAATAGAAGTGTATCATCAACATTCCCCAACTTAGGAGACGTGGTGAACGAGCGAAAAGAAAGCAGTACTTTAAGAACTTAACATGAAAACTAACAATAATTCAAAATTAAACGGTAATATTAATAGTAGAAAACATATAAAACAACAATAACAACAAAATGATATTTAGAGGTAATCCGAGAACCAGGAACGTCATTTTAGATTTTGCTTGGGGGGGGGGGTGGAACAAGACCCCTTGATATAAGTAAAATTTCGCATTTTCACTGATTTACTACTATTTTATTGATAAAATCTATATAAATCTCAAACTCAGGGGGTTAATTGCCCCTCCCTGACCCTTAAATGACGCCCCTGCCGAGAACACTGTACTTTCAGGAAATGTTCTCCGTATAGCGCGAGAGACGATACTAGCAAAATTTCATGGGTGGTAGATGACGACCGGGACACACCCTTGTCTTCTAAGAGGGTGATGAAATTCGTATATCTAGGTAAAGATTCACGACTCCTCGCGATCACTATAGCTCAGACAAATTTTATATGAAAGATGCCGAAGGTTTGAACACAATATATTGCCAGTGGTAACAAGTGGAGTCATTTAGTAGTGAGGTTCTATGAGGAAGCAATGAAATGTAACTACACCGTAAATAACACTACAATGACAACATTCAGTTTGGAAAATAGTATTCGTGACCACAAGTTGGATTTCGGGTAAAGGATAGAATTTTCGTTCTTGATCCAGCGTCATGAGGCAATTCCGCAACTATACTGTAGTAAAGTTATGAGGAAGCGTACTCAAGTCTTGAGAGCTGGAAACAAAACTGTGTTACATAGTTAAAGACCGATTTGCTTGTCTCACCTTTCTTAGTTGAACATGCGTCATTTGATCTCTGTAACTATCATCAGCCTACTGTGGCCTATAGCGCGAGGTGACTTATCTATATTATAAAAGAGAACGTACAAATCCTTTGTTCCCTCATAACGCTAATACGGCTGAACCAATTTCTTTTATTTTTGGGGGGTTATTAGGATTTGGACCCTAGATGGTTTTCATCATATCACTTTAATTTTTAATTACCAGTGTCTTGAGATAATTGACCATTCAAGTGTCCATAACGTACAAATCCTTTGTTAGTTCATCATAGGTAAAAATAAACGTATGTATATGCAACCCGCATGACCGTGTCACTCGGCGGGTTAACATAAATGACAGGCGATATAATGTTAACATTTACTGCAATCTACTATGGTTTTTATCATATCACTTGAAAGCGAAAAAGTAAAAATTATCTAAGTAACAAAGTTTATTGCGTTCCGGGGTGACCGCAGCGAAGCGGGGTGAACGCTGCTAGTCTATATTATAAAATTGAAAGTGACTATGTTTGTGACTCGTAATCTCTTGAACCGCCCTGCCGATCTCGATCAAATTTTTAACGTAGATGCTGTTCTGACCTGGGAGTGTTTTTAGCTATTTACTTTGACTGTACAATTTAAGGGAGGAGGAGGAGGGAGACATAGAGAAATAAATAAAACTTAATAACTCTTGAACCACCCGACCGATCTTGATCAAATTTTCAATGTAGATGAGGTTCGGGACTGGGATGATTTTTATCATTTCACTTTGACTTAGCAACGTAGGGGAGGGAGGAGGGGGATATATACAAAAATCAATAACTATAAAAATAAAAGTGACTATGTTCGTGAATTAATTGCTATTGAACCACCCGATCGATCTCAATCAAATTTTCAACATATACAAAGTTCAAACCTGGGAAGCTTTTTATCATTTCATTTTGACAGTAGATCTTAGGGGACGGGAGGGGCGATGGGAGGATAAATATATGACAATGAATGAAACTTAATAACTCTTGAACCACAAGACTGATATCAATCAAACTTTCAACATAGATAAGGTTTAGGCCTGAAATGTTTTCTTCATTTTATTTTTACAGTGCAACGAAGGGGAGGGGGAGATATATGTCAAAAGGTAAAAATAAAATGTCTGTTTTTGTTACATCATCACGCTTTAACCACATTACCGATTTTAATCAAATTTTCAATATGGATAAAGTTCGGACCGAAGTTGTTTTTTTTTTTTTTTCATATCACTTTGACGGTAGACCTCAGGGGAGTAAATGGGAGGGAAAGATATATAAAAATGAATAAAATTTAATAACTCGTTAACCACCCAACCGATCTCGATCACATTTTCAACATAGATGACGTTCGGGCTTGGGATAATTTTATTATTTAACTTTGACGGTGCAACGTAGAGGAGGGTTGGGGAGGGGGAGGCGGACATATATATATAAAATAAAAATGAAAGTGAGTGCCTATGTGACTTCACTCCTGAAAAACTTTTTGACGTCGCTGAGATGAACAGTGATACTTCTGATGCCATTTAAATCCAAATTCAGCCTTTCAAAAATTGTGGGAGGGGAGGGGTATATATATATAATCAAAATGACCAATATCAGTGTCGAATTCATACTTTTCGGAGTTGCTGAGATGAATAATGACACTTCCGATGCCGTAGCCCGCAACATGGGGTGGAGAGGGGATATATAAAAATCATCGAAAATGACCAATATCAAGGAGCGCGTTAGTAATAGTAAAAAGTTACTAACTAACGAAACATATTACTATTTTTTCCTTAATTTAACCCAGTGAAGTGGGTAATTGATGGCAGTTTTGTATAGATCTAGAGTAACCTCTCTATTTTCAGGATATCCAACAGTAAAAACTTTGGGGAAATTCGAAACTAAATGCTTGGATATCTCCACAGAAGGAAGCGTGAATTATGCTTGAGCATATTTAGAAGATGGAATATATTAGGGCATTCACAATATAAAGTGTTCTATCCGCTGTATAAATAAATAAAGTAAAAAGTAATGAAAATGAAATGTAATCTTTCAGCTTTACGTCCCACGATTATGCGGGCTAGCCTAAAATCGATGGTGATGAGAAGGAATAAATGCAATGGTGGAATGAATAAAGTGGGAGGAAACGGATAAACCCCGAGAAAACCCACGCACACGGTGTTTATCCACTACAACGTCCACTTTGCGCGAATATGGAACAAACCAGGGACCCCACACACTAGAGGTGAACGCTCTACCACTGAGCCACCGCAGCCCCTGTATAAATAAATTAAATTCTTGAAAATATGGCTCCTATATATACAAGATTGATCACCTATCTTAAAACGCCCTTGTAAGTTTCGAACGTATAAATCAATAAATTAATTATAACACACACGGATACCCACACTGAAGTTTTTTATAATGAAGGAAATCGATCGGCATACTCTGCAATACCACCAGCTTAACAATGTTGCCAATCCACCAATAAGTTGCAATTTTTTACTTGTTAAACATTTCCTTACTTTCAGTATGACAAATAGTTCCATCATATAGCTTTTCTCGCTAAGAAAATATTAAAACTTTAATTATTTGATATTTATGAAACATTTGAAACATTTTTTGATTCAGAACACCACCTATAGTTTCGACTAATAATAGATACAGTAAAATACAAAATTAGTTTCTTTAAAGAAGACCACAAAATGCATAAAGTAGGCATTATCGCCTAAGGTTTATAATAATCTTGAAGAGGAAGGCTGTAGAAGATCCTTCAAGTAAGCTTTGTTCCAAGACAATGGTTCTATTCAGACTTTTGTCCTCATGAAGATCTTCCATCTGTTTTTTTGTGAGAAGTGACCCTGCATTAATCTCTTCCTCAAATTTCTTTGGAATCTTACAAGGAACAGAACACTCAAAGGATTCCTTGTGTGAGTAGAATGACAGAGTACCAATTCGTGAAGAACAAGTTGAGCAAGTACTTATGTGTTATGCACAATGCAAGGGTAGATGGGAAGTTTTTACTTTTTTTTTAAAGAAATAATCTCACTCTCACCAAAATAATACCACCATCTTTAAAAAATGCATTTCCTTTTGACCGAAGGATGAATAGTACTACGAATAGTTATATGAAGTGTCTTTGTGTTTAGGTATTTAGTTCAAAAGAAGGTCAGTTTTGTAAATGTTTAATATACAAAGGTAACCAAGAAAGTCCTGTCGCTTTTTCACAAATCACCTTCGAACATCAAGTCACCTAAGACGTATCTGGAAGATAAAAAAAAAGTCCCCAAGAGTATCTATGACCTTCTGCCAATGTTCAGGAAGACCGTGGATTCCATCACAGTAGATTCAGAAGTGCTGGAGCGAGAGTTTTTTCTTGAACACGGCTCAAGTGCTGACAGTACACAGTTGCATTGATGCTCTGACCAGCTGGTAACAGTTCCCCGAGCAGTCCACCAAACATATAGGGAGACCTTCGTCTGGTGCAGTACTGATTTCGGCTGTTTTGGAATTAGTTCATGGTATGCTAACCAATGATGACGGCGCCGTGGAGCTTCGTACAGAACCCACTTCTTATCATATGTCAACAACCTGTCCAGAAATGACTCCTTCCTCAGACGAGACATCAAAGAAACACAGGCAAGTTCTGCTCGCGTTGCCTTTTGTACCGGAGTCAAATCATAGGGGACTCAACTTGTAGTGCTTCCCAAGTTGATGGAGTTGATGTGGAATTTTCTCCACACACACTGAATCGTAATCCTAGTTCCTCACATGTCTGGCCACTGTTTGACTCAATTGCTACATGAATATCTTCATTTTGTACATGTTTGGTCTTCCGGTAGGTAGTGCGACTTTGAGTGTTCCGTCACCGTCCTTAAACTTGTTAAACTACTGTCCGCGTATTAGAGGTCTCACGGACCGACATTTTTAGCCCGGCCCGTGAATTTGTAATATGAGGCCCAACCCGAGTCCGAAATATATTTTAGAATTTAGGCCCGATCCCGGCCGGAGCTCTTCTGATACGTGTAATTAAACGAGCCCGAAATAAGCCTCAATTACAAAAACTTAATAATTAACGTAAAATTTTATTTTTATTCACAGGAATTAAAGGTTTAATTTTACAGTTGTTCTTTAAAAGTTTTCCAGAAAGAACGGTCCAATAAATAGCATTTCACAGTATATTTAGAAAGCTAGATCCGAAAAGGCTCGAGAAACATGGTACTATATTTAAAAATTTACGGCCGGTGCTTGGCCCGGGCCCGAAGCGATATATGCTTTATAGGTCCAAGTCCGACCCCGGGCTTAAGCCAACGGAGTCAGCCCGAGCCCAGGGAGATCTCTGCCGCGTAGTCACGACACCCCACACCAAATGCCTGGCATATCTTTCGTCCCACTCCAGCGGCGTTTGATCGCAGTTTGAACTCGCACAACATACAAGTCTTATGACGCTCTGTGGAGGTCCCATGTTCACTGTGTCCTTACGTAAGTTCACGGTGTAACTGTACTGCCACAACCAGGTAGTATGTTGGATATACCCACACCAACAACTGACCTTCGCCTTATAATATATATATATATATATATATATATATATATATATATATATATATATATATATATATATATATATATGTATGTATGTATGTATGTACAGGGTTATTCAAAAAGAAAGAAAAGATTTCAAACATTTATTTCTTCCAAACTACAAAAGATAGAAACATGTTTCGAACGTTACTTGATTAAGAAATGTTTACAATTTAAACAGTCAGGATAGAAGTTCCAATCATGGCCGCATTGTCGCTGTTGTTTGTCTATAGTGAAATGGCGGCGTCACCACAGGAGAAGTCTTTTTGTGTGCTAGAATTGGCAAAACTTGAGTCCATTGTTGCAGTTCAGCGAGCATTCCGCCGTCAATTTAATAAACAACCGCCGCATCATAAGCAAATTACGAGTGGCATCGAAAATTCGTAGAAGATGATTGCATCTGCAAAGGGAAAAAGCACGGGACGTCCACGCACATCAAACGAGAATGTCAAGCGTATTCGTACACTTTACGAAAGGAGCCCAAATAAATCCACATCACGAGCAAGCAAAGAACTTAACATTCCTCAACCAACGGTATGGCGAGTTCTAAAACATCGTCTGCACATGAAGACATACAAACTGCAGTAATTGCAAGCTTTCCATCCTGACGACCACAACAAAAGGTACGAATTTTGCATTAGCCACCGTTTTGACATTTGTCGTGTAACATACTGTGCTCATATTGAATGCACACCATAATTACTAACCATAAATTGTTAACTTTTCTTAATAAAGTAACGTTCAAATCATGTTTCTATCTTTTGTAGTTTGGAAGAAATAAATGTTTGAAATCTGTTCTTTCTTTTTGAATAACCCTGTATTTATTGTGCAGAAGTTAGTATACAGTTATACTTGTTCTTCTGTTCATTACATTAATAGTTATGTATTATATAATGAGTTCTTGATTATGAAAAAAACCATGATCTCCATGAGGTTGCAGCAATCAAGATGATAAAGAAATTACCATTAGTACAATCTCTGATGTTCTCAAAGTATTGTTATTAAGTTATTGGCATGCTTCTTTTATGAAGTTAGTTATGTCGTCAACATTGCGTGGTTTTCTCAAAAAAATCTTAATCTTGAAAAGACATAGAAACAAAATGTCCATTGAGGTTAATAATGTAATCGTGGTAGCCATTCAACTGGCCCTCGACCTATCCAACGATTAGCCCTTTGGGGATCTTATGGTACATTTTGTACCATACGCGTTTTTCATGGTACATTGCGTTATTTCTCTTCTATTTGAGCTTTTTCGTCCGGTTTTTTTTTTGTTTTTCAAGTCCAGAGACATTGTAGAAGACATTACATATGGTTTCAGACCGTCCTGCGTCCAGACATGGGAGGTGATGACGTCATAAGTCAAAAATTTATTTTCTCATTTTCTAAGCCTATGTTCAATATTTTTGGCGGGCTTATTTTTCTACGTAGAAGATTGAAATTTTGCACAAACATTTAGTCTACCGAGTAGTATTTACCAGATGTTTTGTTCCGATGTCAGTGCTAAAACAGGGGGGAACCAGAGGGGAAAAGGGGTAAAAAAAGGGATTTTTAACCCCCAAAATCCCGTATTTCGTCATTTTCCCGCCTCACATACATGATAGGACCACGTGAGTCATACCGTCTGAAAGGCCGTTCCATTCTGAAGAGAATGACGGTCGAAATATTATCCTAGGGTAATTAGGGACGTCTCAGGGATTTTTTGAAAAATATACTTCTATATAGGGAAATATGGGGCATTGTCGGTATATATATTTTTTGGCGGGCTTATTTTTGAACGTAGAAGATTGAAATTTTGCACAAACATTCAGTCCACCGAGTACTATTTACCAGATTTTTTGTTCCGATGTCAGTGCTAAAACAGGGGGGAACCAGAGGGGCAAAGGGGTAAAATAGGGAGTTTTTACCCCAAAAATCCCGTATTTCGTCATTTTCCCGCCAAAAAAACATGATAGGACCACGTGAGTCATACCGTCTGAAAGGCCGTTCCATTCTGAAGAGAACGACGGTCGAATTATTATTCTAGGGTAATTAGGGCCGTCTCAGTAAATTTTTATCCAAATATACTTCTGTATAGGGTAAAAGTGGGGCATGGTAGGGAAATTTTTGCTGGCGGGCCTATTTTTTCACGTAGAAGATTGACATTTTGCACAAACATTCATTCCACCGAGTAGTATTTACCAGAAGTTTTTTTCCGATTTCTGCGTAAAAACAGGGGGGGTCCAGAGGGGCAAAAGTTGAAAAAAGGGAAATTTTGCCCCAAAAACTCCCTTTTTTCAGGAATTTCCCGCCTTAGATACATGATGGAGACATGTGAATGGTACCGCCTGAAAGGCAGTTCTATTCAGAAGATAATATGGGCAACACATGACCCTAGAGTAATTAGGGATGTCTCAGGATTTTTCCCCCTGAGATCATAGTGTTTTATGGTGATTTGGGGCATTGTGGGAATTTTTGATAAAAATTCTCCCGCCCTTACTATTCAAGATAGAAACTTGAAATTTGGCACACACATTCAGTATACCAAGTACTATTTATCAGATTTTTTTAGATGGCTACGATCACACAGGGGGGTCCAGGGGGGGTCAAAGTTCGAGAAAAAAAATTCCCTCCGAAATTTTCACTTTGACATTTTTTCCGCTTCTGGTATATGGTATGAGCATGCAAGTGGTACCATTTGAAAGCCAGCTCTATTCTGAAGAGAATGAGGTATGAACCATGATCCTAGGATAAATAGTGACGATGCAGTAGCTGCTTGACTGAAAGTCTCAAAAATAGCCCAAAAAGCCAAGATCTCCAAAGGGTTAGGTAATTCATTATCAAGAAACTCGCGCATTGTTACATTGTATTGGCGAGGAGACCTATCTTATTCTAAATAGAGTCATTATCATGTTGTTGCCGTAATTGTGGAGTAAAACAAATCCCAAGCCAAGATATAGGTCGTGGATAAGAGTTCTATTATAAACGATAGGTCCAATCGCACCTTTACTTAAAAGGCTTATGCAGATTGTAACTCCCAGTTGCTGTTATGCCTTGAAACTTTATAATCTGACCAACACACATTTCAAATGATGCCATCACCTTGTTCATCTGCATTCAACATTAACTCACAAAAATTGTAATCGGTGATCTGGATCATACTTGAATAATCCATGAAACAATGTTGACCGATAGAGTACATTTTCAAGCCTAAACGTCGTTACAGATGCCCCAAAGATCTATGGCAAATAGCTAGTTCACGAGAAGTTCTCTTTGTTTTTATAGGCTTTGTATAAATGCCTGCACAACTAACATTTCCTTGCCTCGGGTAGTAATACTGAGTGATCGATCACTCTTTGGCGGATTGGAGATAGAACCATTTCATAAAATTTATTGCATAATCTGTAAATCTTACTTTACTTCATGGAGGTGTATCAAATTCTGTAGCCCATTTCCGCCGAACTTTTTCAGCATTCTCTGTCTTCTAATATTATTTGATTATTTACATCCGTTCGTCAGATTCCGTTATATATAGTCAGTCTATGCTATAAATGACATATTTGAAACTATACTATACATTTTAAAACTAGCTATGCAGAAAATCTAACATATTAAGAAAATAAGTAGTATTATAACTTGATGCTATTGAGATTTCATATATATATATATATATATATATATATATATATACGAGGCCTGATCCAAAAGTAATGCTAATCAGACAGTGTAATACACATACAAATCTAAATATAATATTTTCGCTTCTCTTTACCCTCAACAGTTCTCTTATATATATGAACTGTTGAGGGTCAACAAAAATGTCTTCGAAAGATTCTCACGCTGACTTCGTGAAAACACTGGTGGACTTTGCTTCTCCATATCCTACAGCTGCACGAGTGTACAAGGAGTTTAATTTGCCCAGAGTATTCACTAAAGACAAACATAGTGATGGCCGCCATTCGACGTCCCTCACCGAAGATTAAGTGTCCAAGATATTAGCAGAACAAAGAGTGATCATCAGATATTTGCCTAAGGACATAGGGATCTTATTACATACGTTAGTATTTAACGGATTCTTACTAGCGAATTGCACATGTAAAACGTCTTCGCTTGTTGAGTAACGAGGAGCACAATGCACCCGCACCCATCCGAGAACCAGGCTTTGAACTGCTCTAACACCTATCCTATTTTCCAGATCTAGCCCCCAATGTCTTTTAGTTCATTTCCCGGCTTATAAAATACAAACTACTCAAGAACAAGAAATCTGAAAATGATGGAGAGGTGATGGTCGTTGTAGTAGCATTTTGGAAGAGTCACACACACACACACACACACACACACACACACATATATATATATATATATATATATATATATAAAAGAGAACGCACAAATCCTTTGTTCCCTCATCACGCTAATACGGCTGAACCAATTTCTTTCATTTTTGGGGGGTTATTATGATTTGGACCCTAGATGGTTTTTATCATATCACTTTAATTTTCAATTACCAGTGTCTTGAGATAATTGACCATTCAAGTGTCCATAACGTACAAATCCTTTGTTAGTTCATCATAGGTAAAAATAAACGTATTTATATGCAACCCACATGACCGTGTCACTCGGCGGGTTAACATAAATGACAGGCGATATAATGTTAACATTTACTGCAATCTTCTATGGTTAAGCGAAAAAGTAAAAATTATCTAATTAACAAGGTTTATTGCGTTCCGGGGTGACCCCAGCGAAGCGGGGTGAACGCTGCTAGTATATATATATATATATATATATATATATATATATATATATATATATATATATATATATATATACCCTTTGAAATATATATATATATATATATATATATATATATATATATATATATATATATATATATATATATATATATATATATATTTCAAAGGGTATTCAATGTTTTGAAAAAAAAGATGAACTAAATGTAACAATTACCAAATGGACTTATTAGGTGATTAAAAAGAAAAATAAATGTAATTTTAAATTATAACCTTAATACTACACAGTTGTCATTAGTTTTGCAACACTCCTTGTCAAAATAGTAATACATTCAACGTAATGTAGATATTTTAAAACTGTGAATATATTCTTTACCTATGTTTTGTACTATTCGTCTAACAAAAGTTCAATTTAATTCATAACAAACAGACGGACTCGTTTTATTATAATATAATTCATACTTATCTAATTGAATCTAGTGAAAGCGAGCTTTTACCACACAACAAAATAAATTTTAGATAGAAAATAATAAATTTCTAGTCAAGATAGCATATATTTTCTTTGGATTTACCAAACACTACTATTGTTCATGGATGAAATTTGTCCAAGGTTACGGAAGTTTAATTTATATCCCAGCTTAATTCCCTGATAACTTTTGTAAAAGTTTTTGTTTTCCTGAAACTTATCGAGTGAAGTTTAGAAACATCTCTATTGTTTGTGGTAGAAGCATAACGGGATAAACTCAATTCATCAGCCTAAAGCACATATTCTATGACAAATGAACAGGCCTATATGCCAAATGCTTCAGATAAAATTCCAGTGCTTATAAATGACAAACGGCTGAAAAATAAAAGAGTGAAACAGTCGTGTGATAACAAAATGTCAGAGCACATCGAATTAAGTCTTCTGTTTACCCCACAGAGCTCTCCCATGAGACCCTGCGGATTATACAAAAACTTTAAATAGCAAGGTGAGAAATCTGATTTATCACTGCAAAGATCATAAATCTTTCAATCATCGTAATTGGTGCACCATATGAATAAATTTTCCCTACAAAGTTGTTTATTTTGTATAATTTTACAATGATGTATCAGATGGAATACTTTCCCATTTAAAATTCTACTCTTGGACCTTTCTAGTCTTGCTTCGCTTTGTTACTTCCAATAGTGTCAGAATACGCATATTTTATTCCTTCACACACAAGATAATCCGCGCCTTTCCTCATCATTTTCATCAGGATAGCACTCCAGCACACAGTGGATAAAAATTTGGTCATTGTGCACTTTTATTAGGATGCACATCTTGTGGCAACTGAATTGGATTTAACTGGACGGATAGCGTAGTCCCGTTAAATAGCTATACACGCCACTCAAGCTAACTCCCCTAGACATTTTCTATGTAATAATAATAATAATAATAATAATAATAATAATAATAATAATAATAATAATAATAATAATAATAATAATAATAATAATAATAATAAATTCATGACGTGTACAATCATCTCCACTGCATTGGACGCTTGAACCAACATACTCTGGAATATGTCTATTCATATCCATGCAGGAAGGTTGGCATTGCCTCAGAACGAGAAATCACATATTGAACATATTCTTAAGAACCAATCTATGAGTGTCTTACCACAAGAGGTGTAAATATATACAAATCAATAACATCTGAACCGTTACAGCTATCAAGAAACTAATGATAGTCTTATGTATTGGAAGAATTCTCGTGTACTTAGGTTCCTCTTATGAGTCCATCACTATCACAAAGTGGGATATTGATCCGATATAGTTGGTTTCAAGATTTTACCCATAACGTAGAACCACTTAAACCATAGGTTTTCTAACTCGATTTACACAGTTAAATCCTCTTTAGAGTAAAACTAGTGTAGTGGGGCTTTTGAATCGCCTTGTACTTAATTCTTTTTATTATTTTTTTTTAAAAAAAAGAAAGAGTAAAGAAGTAATAAATAAGTTCAAACAAGAAGTTTGAGGTTTTATTAGTTCTTTTCTATTTTCATTGTCAGAAGAAAGTTTTGGCTCAGAAAATATTTACGTGAACTACTCCATTCAGCTTCAATGGAAAACAAAAATATTTTACAATTCTGTTGTACATTCCAGAAGTTTTATTTTTGTTTTTTTGGAAAAGAAGACTCACAAAAGGCGGGAAGCAAAAGTCTTTTGAAACTGTCAAAACAGTTGAATACCAAAGGTTTTCTTTTCAATTTTACGCCTTTCCTGTCGCTTTCACTAGGAAAACGTGCAAAGCATACCAATAAAAGTGTTATTTTTTTCCTTTCTCGAAATGTTTTAAGAAAGGAAAGGAAGAACTTATGCTAGTTCTTGCAAACAAGGTTAGTTTCAAATAATTCTTTTCCGTGCATTTTACTATTTCAACTATAAATAAATTACCTTATTTCTTGATATTATATAATAGATTTGAAGAAGCAATACACCAATTTTGTTGAAAATTACTTTTCATATTGAATTTCATGCATTACTATTAGTGAATCTTTTTCTGCCGGAACGCAAGGATATGAAGTACCAGTATCTCTTTTCAGAAGCTTAAAACCATGTAATATCTGTACGTATTTTCCTTCACAAATTGTTTGTGAAATGAATTTTTCAGTTTTAATCGATTTGAAGAGGAACAACACTACATTAAATGTATTTAAATGGCAGTACGATCATAATTTAGAGATGGCGGGGACATTTTCTGTAAATTGCGTTAACACTCCGGTTGGCTAACCTTGATTCCTCCACAGATCCGACGCTAACAGGGTGCGCTAACTACAACAACTGCTTGTTTCTCCCGCACAAATGCTATTATCAGCCTCCATTGTAGACGTGTGGGGTTGTGCATGTTATGTTTTACGTATTTATATTAGACATTTGTTAACTTGGATAGTTTGATTTATATATTCTAGAAATGTAAGTTTATAGGCAATAAACAAATGTAAGATTTTTTAAAATAAAGGTAGTGGTTCTTTGGGTTGGTAGCTCACAGTAGGATTTAAGATCGACATGGTAGCTTAGAAGCTTCATAAGTTTGGCGACCACTAATCTAGATCATATCTGTTTATCGACAATTTCTACACTGATGTTTATCAGGATAGCAGCATTGTTTCTAATACAATTTTCCCTAGTGTTGCAATACAACTTGAATGTTGGAATATAAATGAGAGGCACCTAAGAGGTGCGGGATAACAATATTATGTTAGTTTGAAGTTAAATATATGATAAATGGGAGCGACTCCACCACTAGTCATAGGCGACTAGAACCATAAGCAAAATTGGACAGGGTAACGAATATGAATTTAGTGTTAAAATAATTTGAAAATAACCAATGCATTTTCATTGAGAATTCGTAGCGGTAAAGGCGTTAAGGAATAAATGGTAGAGCAAAGGAATAGCAACTAATTTGGAACAGTCTCACCCTATTTTGAAGTAGTTCCATTCTCCTCCCTCTTACTCGTAGATGACGTTTACGCAGTGTCCTCGAAGTTTCAGTGACTTGCATGTCGGGACATCTTCATGATATCCATGATGAAGACTCTTCCGACAAATGATCGTGATATCAAATGCCGGACACAAAAGGCAGGGAGACTCCGATGTGTCTCGTGTCGTGGTTCCGATCCAAAAGACCAAGATCTTCTATCTCAATTGCATTTGACCTGACTGTCCTTCTTACGTCATAATGAGATAGTAGTGACACCACAAGATTTCTTGAGCGTGGTCGATTAACCAAAAGTGACATTGATCAAGTCCATGTTTCTACATGTCGTCGACTCAACACAAAGTTATCTAACTTCCTCCTGAGCTTGCTAACATTGATAGGTAAACGAACCAAAGGAGACTCACCTGAGTCAAAGTACTTACTTCTATATTCATTACTTCCTTGTTGTAACATCGTGTCGTGGGTAAACGAACGAAACGGACAATGTTTTGTAGTAGCCTGACTATGAGATTCCAATAAGTTCGAACCAATTGAGAAAAGCAATTGATCTAACATAGCAAACTAAAAGCTAATGTGAGACTGTTAAAGGGTGAAGGTTCTTAAAGGTCGCTACCATTGTTTATTAAAAATTACAAGTACAAAGACTTCCTCAATAACAGCAAAGCAATAGTTAATTTATCTTTAGATGTAAAGTTAGCTAGCGACGTACAACAGAATATCGGCGTTAATAACATCAGGCAGTGAACTCTTTGAAGGTTGCTTGGCTTCCATTGATGACTGACTGAATTTCCACATGAAATAAAGATGTACTAGCGGGTCCTTACTTCATATCCCGTAACACTAGCAAATACGTGGCTGCTGGGATGTCGTAATTCTGCGGTTGATACTAATCACAATGAATAGTGTGGAAACGTTGAGGGTATTTCAAATGATATGCTAAAAGTATGGAACTTTTTGTAACAGCATATGCATAGTGAGTGCCGGTATTTTTTCTTCCATATAAAACACTTCTGATTATCAACTGCGGTGCTGTACGCTACGAAAGACTCTCTTCAATAAGGTAATGAATATTTCGTAGATCGTTACTACTTTCACATAACTTCTCGCTTACGCAATCAATCTCACTTCACGTTCAATCTTCCTCACAAGCCCGCAAGTATTTCGACATTACGCTCAGTAAATTTCTGCCTTATATTATCAGTATGACACCACACTTTCTGAACCACACGCTAACAGCACCTCGACTTCAAGCTCGCATCACTACTCTGACATCACATTCACTCCACTACACGCTTACCACATTATTTCAACATTACTCTCACTGCATCTTAAACTCATTTCACTAACATGACATCATATTTTGTCACCCACACTCTAACAACACTATTTTAACATCACTCTTACCCGATCTTAAGCTCGCATCACTACTCTGACATCACACTCACTCCACTACACGCTTACCACATTATTTCAACATTATTCTCACTCCATCTTAATTTCATATCACTAACATGGCATCATATTTGCTCAACCACGCTCTAACATCACTCTTACTCGATCTCGAGCTCGCATCACCAATCTGACATCATGATCACTCCATAACACGTTAACAACACCATTTCAACACGAGTCTCATTTGACCCCACGACCTTACATCATACTTACCCGACCACTTTCAATATTACACTCACTCGACCTCGGACTCACATCATTTTGGCGTCATGCTCACATCATGAGATTGAGTTCTAATAAGTGAAGTCTCATACTTGTGAGTGCCGAACTCATCAGTTTGGTCATCTTTAATGCAAAACATTTACTCATAACTTTTCCACTTATCGAGAAGGATAGAATTTTTTCCACAAATTGTAGACGTTATTACATTAAGAGAGAAGTGACAAATTGTTTCGACTTAATATGTAGCTAAAATGTCACCCGAGTGTATAGATGAATGCTATTGTGATAAGTTGGAAACACAACAGAAGTTAACCATTACGTTTACAGATAGATGCTAAAACTACCACGTAATCACAATATTTGGTTCGCAACCCAATTTTGTTTTGACTTGCTTTTGTTGACACATCTTCAGATACAACTGCACTTATTTAATAATTTCTATATTACTTATAATTTTATATAAATTACTATTACCAGCCCAAAGCCAATTTAAACAATTGCCTCTACTTTCAGTATTGAAGTATACTGCAAGATAAACAAACATTTAATAGGAACCTAGTCAGGGCAGGATTTAGCAGGGGGTGCAAAAGTGCACATGCACCCCTCTTCGTTGTAAATATACACTACCTAAAGTGAGAAGCTAGCAGTGAAAATAGCAATACTTTCCGAAAATTTCTGCTGTCGTGTTTCCGTTTGGGCTTAAAACAAAGGGAAGTTTTGCAAAATCGATAGTTGAAGTCAATTTTCTAAAAGTTGAAAGAAAAAAGATTCACTGAGAATAGACACTTAGCATCTCCCGTGCATTTCCTTATTCACAACACAGATGCCTAAAGTCATTTCTTTTTAAAAAAAAAAAAAAAAAAAACTCAATTCAATTCAAATGTACTGGTGGTTATTGGTGCGCTCCCCTCAGAAAAACTTGGATCCGACTATTAACCTAGTTATATATAATAAGCGCCCTTTCTCATGTTGCTATGAACTACACCGTTGCACTGTAAATGCAATTCATCCTTGTATACAATCAGACTTTTGGTAAGATTTAGCACAGTACCTGTTTTCCGCTGAACACTTTAAATAATCCACAGAAGCTTGGATAGTAAACGTTAATACTTCTCAGCACATGATAGGGGCCTTAACTAATTTAGATGGTCGTCGACTGACGTAACACGCACGACACCAGTTAGCTTCTTCATACCTCTTACCGTTTTCGGTCTGTGGAAATCGATTTAGAAACCGGAGCTACTAGTAAATTTCAATCACTTTCAGTTTCCGTAGATTAAGGATTCTAATGGTATATTTTCTTGGGATGCTGAATCGATTGTAGAAAACCGTTTGTGGCTATCTATTATCGTTCATACCCTATTTGGATCAACGTTGAAACCGAAGATGATTGATTTCAGACATTTCCGATTTTGGATTTCATTTAAGTTTAGCGTCCGGTCCAGCAGCAAGGCTATTTGAGACTTGGACCTATTGCTTAACATGGGATACGTGCCACATGAGCTCCCGTCAGGAATTGAACCCGGGTCTTCCATGCAAAGGACACATACGCTATCCTTATAGCCAGCAAGGAGCTTCATTTTCGATTTATAGAGATTGACGGTAGAGATGGAACCAATTTTTGGAACGCTGAATCGATTACAAAAAAATCTGCTGATTCATGTTTTTTACAGTTTTGACTCAAGGAAAATCAGTATTGAAACCGGAAGTAGTAGTAAGTAACAACCGTTTCCGGTTTTGGTAGAGTGTTGCAAGTGGTGACAATATGTTTTCTTGTGACGCTAAATCGATTGCAGAAAAGCACTTGACTCTATCTATTACCATTTTTGTTCTATGGCGATAAACGTTGAAATAGGATGGTTCAAATAGAATGTTAGCAGAGGAGATGTATTCTATTCTTGGAATACTGAATCGATTACAAAATCAGCTTTTCGATATGTATTTTTTTCCTTTTTCCTCTATGAAAATCAATATTGAAACCAAAAGTACTAGTAAAGTTCAACTACTTCCGGTCTTGGTAGAGTATTAATGGTGGTAATGACATATTCTCTTAAGACATGGAATCAATTAAAAAAACAACTTCTTGCTCTCTGTTAATGCTTTCGTTCTATGACGATAAACTTTGAAACCGGAAATGATTGACTTCTTTATTTCCGGTCTGAATAAAGAGTTAATGGAAGATATGAAGCTTACTCTTGAGGTACTAAATTGATTTCTTAAGAAACTGTTTCTTGATCTCGACATATTGTATCGTTTTGCCCTTATTGAAATCAGTATTGAAACCAGAAGTAACAAATAATTTGAACCACTTCCGGTTTGAGTAGACTATTTCAGATAGTCATGATATGTTTTCTTGAGACGCTGAATTATTTTGAAGAAACGGCAACGTTATCTCTATGTTGCCGTTTTTGTCCTATGGCAAAAATGTTGAAATCGGAAATGGTTGATTTCTGTCACTTCCGGTCTGAATAGATTACTAACGGAGAATATGAAGCTTATTTTTGGATTAAATCGATTACAAAAAACAACTTCCCGATATCTTCTACTGTTTTTGCTCTGTGTAAAACAGTATTCAAACCGAAAGAACGCAATAGTAAAATTTAACACTTCCAGTTTTAATAAAGTGTTGCAGGTACTCATGATATGTTGTCTTGAGAAGTTGAACAATTAAAAAAAAACTTCTCACTATATATTCCGTATTTTATTTGGCGAAAAATGTTGAAACCGGAAGTGACTAGTTTTAATCATTTCTGATTTCAGTAGAGGGTTAACGAATAAGATTGAACCTATTCTTGGGGTGCTAAATTGATTACAAAACAACGCTTCTCGATATTTCTTACCATTTTTGCACTGGTGCCTGTCGACAGACACACGGACGGACATAGGCGTTCTATAAAACTTCCGACATTTATGTATAGCATTGTTTTGAAGTACAGTAATAATAATAATATAGGTAGGAGCTAAATCGAAAAGCCTCAGAGAACGCTATTTCAATCACATCAATACAAGCAAGATGTCGATAAGTAAAGTTAACGTTATGCCATTGAATCTGGATAATATTATTAACCAGCTTAACGTTATCTGAGGTATGAGCATTGTAGATATTGTATATTGTACATTCAATATGTTAAAATTAGCTTCAAGAAATAGTATTGCATTCTAAAATGTATTATGAATGCAACATTTATTTTTGTTTTTCGGGTAAATGAAAACTCTGTGCTTATTGGTATGAGACACACACCTATCTGTTTCTGTCGGAAATTCTGGTTGTCATTCGCAACAATGACGCTTAGTTAGGTAGGTAACACAATTTCCTAATTCCCATCCAATTAGTATGCAACTGTGACAAGGTGTGATATTATTATTAACGTAACTAACTATAATTACATTCAATTACTGGATAACGCAAATGTAGGTCACACACATTAATGGCGGAATATAAAATGCACAAACACGATTTTTTAAGAAAAACAACGCTCTATTCATATTATTGACCGTTTATATAACGCATACAAAGTTTAATTCTCTAATTGGTTTACATGCTACAGCCTATAGTGTTTTAAAATTCGCTCCTCACCCCAAGATATGGACAAAAACAATAAAGTATTAATGTAATTGTCGATTCAAATAGTTGAATGTATATTTGTAGGTATTTGTTTGCTAGTCTTCCTGCATAGACATATATCACACAAAACTGATCAGACTAATATCTGAACTTACAGAGTAACTTACCAAAATGTAATTGTTTGTATCTAATACAACACGCATAGCCTCCAGTTCTCTAATACTTTGAGTAATGTCCTCTGGAACACATGCTTCTCCAAGAATGATGATGTACGGTATATCTAGTCAAAATTGCCACATCTGAAAATCATAATAAAACTAACCCTTTAACTGCCACAATGTATTAGCAAAAACTATATCCCTGGGGCCAAAACGTAATGTTGATTTTTCTCATTTTATTCGGACAGATTCTGCGTACTGCATGTGTATAATCTTCGAAAAAAATGTGAGGTGTCCATAAGTGCCACGCGGCACAAATTTATAAAAACAATGAGGTATAGCGTTGATACCTTATGGTGGTTAAAGGCTTAAACCAATCGTTTGTGCTACTACGTTAATACTGGTTAGTACTACAAGTGCAACCTTAGCGTTCATACGTACGGAAAGCAATTAACAAATCAAAGTATTGATTCTCACTAAATTCGCCACTTCTACAAATAATCCTTGCGGAAAACTAAAACATATCAATCGTTAATACTTCGTCAATGCTGGTTAGTGCAAGAATCACAGGGCTAGTGCTTCTACATACGGGAAGTTATTAACAAATTAATGTGACGATTCTGGCTTGACTTCAGCCCCAAATCGCCTATGTTACAAATAAGCTTTGCGGAAAACGAAAGTGGTGTTAACCGTTAGTGCTACGTTAGTACTATATGCCAACGGTAGTGCTCCTAAGTTTTTAATATTGTTAACAAATTAAAGTTGCCATTCCGGCTCGACATCAAGCCAAAATCGGCACTTCTACTAATAAACTTTGCAGTAAACGAAAACGGGATTAATTGTTAAAGCTGATTGGTGCTACAAAATATCCTCTACGCCTTGACTAAAATTGATGGACCTCTATCAAGTAGTTTATTTTTTTCACGATGATCTTGAAGTTTTGCTGAGTCTACTTTAATCCAATGTTCTCGGGATTGCTACCAGAGTGAATGTTACTGCTGTATGGTAGCGAAAGCTCAGCACAGCAGCATTCACTCTGGCAACAATCCCGAGAACATTGGATTAAAAGTTCATATTTTTGTCTCCTGACGTATGCACGAACAGATAGTATATACATATGTAAAGAAGTTTTGGAAAACCAAATTCTTTAAGAATTGCCAATATGGCTTCAAACTTGACCCTTCCGATTAAGAATCGCGAACATAAACAAATTACATATACATATTTTTTTTACCAGTGTACAATTACCGCATACGGTGTACGTAAGTGCCAGTAAGTGGCGTGTGGTGCTATTACCAACCAGGCAACAGGTTATAAATAGTAACACACCCTTGGACATTGTGAAACACAAAGTAATATTAGTATGGGCTTAACATGAGAAACGTCATGTACATGGGGTTTCTTAAGATTCTCCCGTTTCCTCCCAGATCATCATTCTAAGAATTCTTTCATAGTCGTTCGTTTTCTTTAGCTAATGATATAATCGAGACAAGTTATAGACTTCATTTCAATTTTTACACATGTTCAGCAAATACTGTGACTCATCGATTACCAGTAAAATCTATGAATAATGAAAAACATTTTTCCACCTACACATGCTATTTCGTGAAGCAATTGCCACTAAAGAAGCGTTAAATATTTCATGCCTTATTTCGTTTAACATTTCCTCTGCTACAGAGGTGCTTAGGTCACGAATTCTAGTGAAAGTTCTAGGAAACGAAGTTACGTTCAACAACTGGTTTGTAATTTTCTAAACACATCTTACAATCAAATTCACCAGTCAATGTATTTGCTTTTGCTCATTGACTTGCTATCCTTCCAATATATTCAATGTTTCAATTCCTGCTTTGCTAAAGGAAACCTCTGGAGCTAATCACACATTCTCTTTTTCTGTTTTCTTATATATATATATATATATATATATATATATATATATATATATATATATATATATATATATATATATTCGTTACATGTAACTATCTTAAGTGTCCTTGTGTAATCGAATACCTTTACGCAGCACTTGGATGGAGATGGTTTTTGGAGCAGTGTTTCCTCCAGACATTATTCGGGAGCACTACCTCCCCGGGTCTTGAAGAGTGCTCCCTGGAGAAGACCAAAATAATACGTCTATAATAGGGACGGCCAATTCCAAAATTTTTACTTTCGGAATCCGGAAAGTAGAATCGGAAAAATTCCGATTTCGAAAAAAGTCCGGATTTCGGAAAAATTCCGGAACTCGGAAAAAATCCGGAATTTACAAAATTCCGATTTCACAAAAATAACGGATTTTTTTCCGAATTCTGGGATTTTTCCGAAATTCTAAAAGTGAAATTTTCGATTCCGGAAAATAAACTTTCCGGAATCCGGATCCCGAAAAATGTCGGCAATCCTTAGTCTATAATATAATAATAAATAGAATAATAGTATACAAAAATAATATGTGCCACTCCTAATGCTAAGTGTGCCCTTCGGAACATTTTTTCTGAAAGAAACACTGTTTGAGACTATTCACGACACTCAGCATTTACACAAAAAAATAATCACTAAGTTCTGAGACATTCCAAATGCTTTTCAGTAGACCTAATAAAATAAACATGACTAATATGGCAATTTATCACTTTGTGAGTACCTAATTAACCATTTCGTAGAATTATAATGACTACTTATGAAACAAAACGACACAATTTTACTTTACCTATCACATACTGGCTAATTGATTTCTGTGCAAGACGAAATTTCTGAATGTGTAAACCAAGAGCAGGTACTATTCACTTGTTTCGTTGTCGTCTTAGCTGCACAAGTTTAACTAACAGTATGGTTATACAAAAAGGTGAACAAATTCTTTTATTCCTTAGCAAATTAAAATTACATGAACAAACTGAACGGTACGATGAACTAAATTCCACTATGCCCATTACACTGGTAGAAACAGGCCAATCACACAATTTCCTCTCGATAGTCACTATGTTTGTATCTGCTCGGATTTATTCGGAAGAAAACAAAACATTCCTCTCGCTGGAGACTGCAGCAGAACAGGCGACATAGGGCTTGCTTCCAGTAAGGCAGCGAATGTGAACTTTTCCCTCCTAGAAAATAAAGGTTTTATAATAATTTGAATCCTGAAGAGGAAGAAAAGGGAAGGAATAAGCTGTTCGGTCTGGTTCTGAAGAAATCGCCGTTGGTGCCACTAATACAAGGTATGGTCAATAAATAGTACCCAATGTTCCCCAACCGAAAAAAAAACGAGTATCGTTTCATAGTCTGACACTAAGACTTCAAAACTATACGAATTCAATATTCAAACTTGAAATAGTGCATCTATGAGTACTGGTTGCAATACAGAAATAAGATCAAAGATAGAACTTGCTCCTCAGACACTAAATCCATATCAAAAAGTCAATATTTGATGTCTCTTACTGTTTTTGTTCTGTAGAGATAAATTTTTACACCAAGAATAGTTTATTTCTACCACTCTCGGTACGAATAGAAGCTTAAGGAAGGAGATAGAAACCTATACTTAGGACGCTGAACCGATTGCGAAAAACCGCATCTTGATAGCATTTACCGTTTAGATCTACGGAATTAAGTATTGAAACCGGAAGTAATAGTAAATTTATAACACTTCTGGTTTCGGCAGTCATGATATGTTGTTTCGAGACGCTGAATCTTTTACATAAATCCTTTTTTTCTCACTACCTGTTACTATTTTCGTTATAAGACGATAGAAGTTGAAACCGGAAATAATATTATATTTGAACCACTTTCGGTTTTGGTAGAATGTTATAAGTAGATAGTTATGTTATGTTGCCTTGAGACGCTGCATCGTTTTCAAAAACAACTTCTTTCTATATGATACTGCTATTGTTCTATAGCGATAAACGTTGAAACCGGAAATGGCTAATTTGACACCACTTCCGGCTTGAATAGGTGGTAGTTGGGGGAAATAGAACCTATGTTTAGGAGGCTGAATCGATTGTAGAAAGACACGTCTCGATATCTGTTACAGCTTTTTCTATGACACCTGTCAACAGACGGACAAAGCCGTTTTATAAAGACTCCGACACTTATGCAAAATATAGTTTGGAAGTTACCAAAACCTAATCAGTGTATCATAATGTTATTAATGTAGCAGATAGAAACAACATTCCTCTTTCCAAACTTATATACTGTCGTACGTGGCTTTGTGACAAGTCTATTGATTTCCAGAGCTTTAATCAACACTATCCCGTGCTGATGTCATCTAGGCTTACCAACTCTGATATATAAAATTATCCGTACCTGCTCATAACTCTCGGAACGAATAAAGAATAATTGTACTTTTAACTTTGAAATATGTAGATAAGGCTGACATAAATGCAGGTCAGCAGGTAAAACACTGGTCAGTTGGCAACTCTAACCACTATGTGCATGCACTCTAGGGGAAAACTCGTACAGTCCGTATTGAAGTTGTAGAACAGGATCAAACTTATGTTTTGTATTGACATTTCCTCTGTTTCTAAACTTAAAAAGTTCTTTGAAGATTACAGTTTCATACATTTATTCAAAAATATTTCCCTTTTCTCTGTTATGGAAAATACGATGCATGTTTGACAAGCTTGTAGAACTCGCCTCTGCTTTCCAGTTACCAAAACTAGAACGAATATGATAAACTGAAACTGTAGTAGAAGTAGCAACAGGAGTACCTTTTACAACCGAATGAATGACAAAGGGAATACATTTACTGCTTATTAGATACCGTAAAATGGGGTGATTTCGGTCACTTGTGTCTCTATATTGACAACAGAAACGATGTTTCTGACAGAAAATTGTGAAATAAATAATTTTAAAACATGAATGCCTTAGTCTCAAATGAGTTTATCGCCATGATTGCAGTCGAATTTTATGAACCAAACAAAAGAACATATATATATATACAGGCAAAAGTTACCCCACTACGTGCAATGATTTCGGCCGGTCAATGAAACACTATTATTGAACGAAATTGGAGGTCAGTGGTGCAGCGACGTCTGTGATAGTATGTTGTATAAATGCTGTAGTAAATAAAAGCAGCCAAAAATGTACAATGAACAAAAATATATTAGAAAAGAGAAATGATTTTTGTTATTCCAACGTAACTTGAAACAAAAATGGCTGCACTTCTGCGACATTTACATTTTTAAACACAAACCGACGCACAATCTGTGACTGAAGGATTTCAGATATATCTTCATTGTTAGGAAAGATGAAATGTGTGTCCCGACAACAGATCTTCTGACGGATGAAACAACAACGGGCGCTGTACGACTGTGATATCATAGACCCTGAAGAAAAAACGTAGCAGAAACCATGTGAATATTATGATACTAAAAAAAATCAGTTGTTAAAATTCCCTCGTTCTTTTCATCTGAAAATGTAGTATCCAGAGGCGGCTCGTGAGGAAAGTCATATAGCTCAAAATTAAAGTTTTGTTGATTCTTGAATAGAATATTTACTTGTTAGTGCATTAGGTTATTTTTCTTCTCTAGTTCCAAGTGAAGAAAAACCGTTATACCGATGTGATATCCCTCAAGAGCCGCCTCTGTTTGTAACCTAATACTATATGCAGTAGAGAGAAAAGTAAAACGCATATTCATTAGATCGTCATTTACAGTCAGATATTATTGTAAAACGAGCATCGTAACGGATCGATTTTATTTGTACTCTACGTTCGGCTACAAGAATAGCATTAAATGAACCTCATTACCAGTCATTATTCTTCAGGGAGAAAATATTCAGCGGTATAGTATTTATGAAAAGAAAGAGAACAACTCTTTGAAGCCAAAACAATGTATAAATGGTTACGTTTAATTTACGATTTCAAAATGGAGATATTTCGATAATTATTCTCGTCTTTTTCTCTTCGCTCTCTGCAGGGCCAAAATATGAGAAATACACCTGCGAATAAATTTCCAGGAACGCAATCATTTTCTGAAAAGAAGAACAAAGAATAAAGGTTATTTTTTTTTCGTTTTAATTTCGATGATTGAAACTCAAATAACAGACAAGAAGTCGAGTCGTTTCAATTATGTTGAGCACACAAGGCGAAAAGTGAAATTTTTTGGTGAGCATTCACTTTCAATTTGTACAGTACAAACATGACAGGAGCTGTGTGCTTTGTTCCTAGTGGAATACGTAGAAGTGTGAACAGAGATGCATCTCAGAGTTTACGCTTTAAAACTCTCCCATTTGGAAAAAAAAAATGTTGTTCAATTTAACGAGCAAACCAAAGTAATTAATTTTTAAACCCCAAAATTGATGCTGTACAAAACCATGTCACATATTGAAAATGGAACTGATGAAAATAGATTCTCGTTAAGCTCTTTATTATCACACATGCAAGATAACATTACATAAACTGGTTAATAAGATACAGATCAGTCAATAGATCAAAAGATGAACAAAATAACATGTTAGAGGGAAACTTTTAATGTGTAGTTTTTGAGAAAACCCGAAAAAAGGATCTCTGTAACGCTAACTAGTAAGAAATATGTAATTGGTGGTGAATAACATCCCACTACTTTTTTCTATATACGAGTATATATTCCAGGAAGAAATTATTTATTTAAGTACGATATATGTAGAGAATTAGATTTTTTTGAGTTTTGGGCATTTATGGCTGTTTTAACATGTCACGTATGACGGATTGCATCCCTAGGCGATGACATTACCCGGAGAAATGGGGAGGGAAAGAAGCAGCCTGGGACTTTCATACTAAGTACCATCTCGATGTTTTCGTAGTGTGAATGAAGATAAAACATACTCAATATGGCTTTAAAAAGACTTTTACACTTTTCCAACCAAGCGTCTTCACCATACTATATATGCAGCAACATATACCTTTAAGTAGTAGACGATGAGACACATTTACCTTTACGTATATGAAAAATGAAATGAAATATTTTAAGTTTTACGTCCCACAGTTATGCCGGCTAGGCTAAAGGAGTTGGTGATGATGAGAAATGAATGAAATGGTGGAATGAAGGAAATGGGAAAACCCCGAGGAAACCCATGCACACGGTGTTTGTCCACCATAAAGTTCACTTGGTGCGAGCTGGGATCGAACCAGGGACCCCAAGCACAGAAGTAAACGCTCTACCATTGAGCCACCGCGGTCCCTAAATAGAGAATAGAAAACATAATTATCAAAAGTAGAAATTAAAATAAAAGCACTAACAAAGTAAAAGGAAAAATATATATAGAACCAAATCTAAATAGTAATGAAACTAAAATAAACGGACAAAGCGTGATAATAATAATAATAATAATAATAATAATAATAATAATAATAATAATAATAATAATAATAATAATAATAATAATAATAATAATAAAAGCAGTAGTTTTTATCATCAACTTTATTAATAAATTGTAAACGTTGAGTCATTTTGCTATTCGGGCAGTTATTTCTGGAACGGGCCATTTTCTCTGAAATTGAGACGTGCCTGAACTGTTAGTTGACCTCTACTGATTAATGTATTTACTGTTCGATATTTACAGTGATTAGGATTAAATAATTAATCAGTTCAATTATAAAGATAGTCTCTACTTTTCTGTCGTTTTCTTATTTCTCTCTTTCCTTTTATTTCTCGATTATACCTTAACTTCAAGGTAACGCTACCAGATTCATTACAAACATCTAAGATGGGAGTTTCACGAATCCCATGGTATTTCTAAACCCCATAGGGATGTACGTTTGATATGAATTATAAGGGTGTTGGAGTTGTTGTTAAACGTCAGTAATATATATATATATATATATATATATATATATATATATATATATATATATATATATATATATAGGTCTATATATATATATATATATATATATATATATTCAAAATTGTATCGTCTAGCACGCAAGCCCCACATATCTATTGTGTCGCTTTTTATTTCCCCATATTTCGGTAACCGTTAAGTCTACTGACTTGCGGTTTTCGGTAAACATACATCTAAAGTTCTTCAAAACTTGATTAAGACATGCAAACGCCAAAAATACAGGCGGGTTGCGCGCGCAACAAAAAGTGGGTGGAGAAAACAACAGCCAACTAGCAACCTACGCACTTGCCACATTTACATTTGTCTTGCTCAGTCACTGTTAAGGTTTCATGTTTCGCGCGCGTCTTGAAGATTGGTTATGGCAGAACGCAGGCTTTGAGCTGTGGCTAGGTAAACGGATGTCGTCTGCTTACTCCTGCAACAGGAGGGGAAGGAGGTGGCACATGACAAGGGAGAGTTGACAACAGCGAGCTGTAAGGTGCGCGCGCAACCCGCCTATATTTTTGGCGTTTGCTCTAGTTTTGCATACTCCATGGTACCCCATACGGATGTGTTTTTTTTTTAATTGGAACTACTTTTGAAATTATATAATCTAGTAGGCAAACCCCACACTTCTATGGTGTCGCTCTTTATTTACCCATATTTCGGTAACCATGAGGCGTACTGAGTTCCGGTTTTCGGTAAGCAAATATCTTTAACGTTCTTTACAACATTTCAAATATATAGTTTCAAAGTATTTAAAAATGCAGTAATTAGGCACCCCACGTGACCCCTGAAGACCGTTGGGATACCCACCTACTTTTACGCAGTAATATATTTTTAGTTGTTGTTAAGTCTCAGTAAGTACTTCTTCGAAATTCATTGTTCTATCCGAAACCCAAAAGTGCATACCCGACCAAAAAACTACTTTTAGGGAAAGGAGGAAAATAGGCGATGTTCAGAATTTACAGGTAACAAACGAATATATGGTTTCAAATAGTAGTGTAGAACAATTTTAATTGAAAACTGAGGCAATTTCAATAAAAATAACTAGAACACATAAAACTTAAAAAAAACAATGTATATTAGAATTCCTGGTGGGAGTTCATGTGATTCTGATCCCACCTTGAGCTGCAGATGTTCATCTCATACAGCCTTGGTCAAGTCAAATCGAACCAACCAAATATATTTCACAAATATTTGTAACCTTTTAGTTGTACTTAAATAAAAGACTGCATTTCTTAACAGTTCTGCATCCTTTATTATACGTTCAAAAAATCTTTGCAGGACATCGAAAATCACAACCACTCGGGCTGCTGATTTTATTAGCTCGTAGAACATCAGTATATTACGATCACTCTAAATTACAAAATGACCGAGACGGGATTGGCATATGGAGGCTAAGATGCTAAAAACTAAATTATGCTTTAACATAACGTTTTGGGTGCCGGTTAGATAGTAAATAAGAATGCAACCTTTTACATTTACTCTCTGAACACTAAACAGTGTTGCCACAGCCCTAGCTCTGGAGTGGGCTGAAAAATAGTACCAAATTGAACCAAAAAGGGCTGAATTCATTTTTTTATACCAGTGTAATACAGGACAAGCTTCTCTAACACGAAATTAAAATAGGTAAGGTTCTAGAACACTTCCGCCCCCTCTTCCAAGAGTCCAAATCAGGAAAGTGCTCTATTTAAATGTTACGTTTTTAAGAAAGAAAAAACCAAATAGGAGGATCCCGAACAACCGTGGAAGCAGATGAAACTTTTCTCGCACGTAGGAAGTATTACAGAGGCCGCAAATTAAAATGGAGAACAGTTATCATCCTCGGTATGTATTGTAAGGAAACCAAACGCACCTCTATGTAAAACGAAAAAGAAATCCATTATCTGCGAGTTCGTCTGTAAACAGTACGTTGTAATAAAATATTAAAATATAAATTATTGCACCTTATTCTCGCTTATTTCACGAGCGAAGGAGGATAATTGACTGTTAGAAGAATATAAGTTAAGTAAACTGACATTTTTTTTTTAAAAAAAAAAATGTAAAACCAGTCCAGGGTCCTAGAACCTTCGCTGAAAGATATCACAACACATTATTAATAATTTTAAGTCACAGTGGTATCTATGGTGCTGAATTGCTTAGAGTTGTACCAACGTTTTACAAAAGGGGTTGAAAATGGTAGTTCCAATGGGCCGATGAATGACAAAAGAGCTGAATTTGGTACAATTGTACCAAGTGTGGCAACACTGATACTAAATTACATCGTTGGAGTGCGTTGTTAACAGAGTATGAGAAACCAGCTTTCCTAATTATTTTTTCTCGCATTAACTTATAAAAACATTCTAAAGGAGTCCAGCACTATCATTTGTTCTATTTGTTAAAAAGCGAAGTATATAGTTTTATGGAAAAAACAAAGACATTTAACGTAATACTTACGTAAAGTTACAGGCCAAACGTAAAATCTACCAACCCTACTCCAAAGGTCTCTTTCAATATCATTATTCGTTTTGGTTGACTAACTAGATGGTCTTAAGAAATAAATCCTTTTTAACCAAAAAATTGCTAGATTTTAAATTGCTAACCTATAACTCAGATTGTAGTTTTATACTTGTTTGTGTGTAAGATTATAAATCAGGTAGAGTAAAATTTGAAATATTGAATTTTATTCACTAAAGACTAACAAGTAGCATAATATGACATATTATATGACTTAAATCCACCAACAAGTGCAACAACTCATCTGATTTGTGAAACTCTTATTCTTGCAATGAAATGTGAAATTAAAACTAAAATGTACCAAACGGGGACATACGTAAGCGAAATAGACATGCAGTGTTGAGTAGCTGTAAATCTGTCGGGAGGGGAGAGAAAAGAAGAATAAAAACAAAGGTTTGTTGCGTAATCAGCATTCTTCAGAAATCAATTAAAACGATTGTATATAATGACAGATAAGTTTATTTTTTGAGTTTACACTTTATTTTTTTAAAAAAAGGTATTTTTAGAATTAATTTAACAGCTAAAAGAAATAAAAAAAGAATTTCATAAAATGTGCTATATTTAGATCTCATAGATTTGTAGGGCTAAAAGCCATATCTCCAAATATGCTAGATTTAGCTTTAAAAAAAAAAGCCAAATTGGCATAACTGTAGATAGTACTGTTAAGTTATCATTGAATCAAAACAACAATTGTTAAACACCTAAACTAATCTACAACAATCAATTCATTTGTAATTGTTAGTTATCTTAATTATCCTAATTATTGGCTAACAAACCAATTTATCTCCCAGGCCACTTTGTTTGATATATTTCTTTTGACCAAAATCGATCTTCCATTAACGAATTCCTCAATATTTTTTTCCAGACAAACCGTACCGTAAACAACTAACTTTTCCTTTCTTCAGAAAATAGATTAACTATATAATTGACTTCAATTACAAGGCAACTATTCCTTCTGTTACAGAACAGTTTACCGCATAGTTAGCTCAAGGAATTCCATTTATTTGCACGCATTAGTAATCAATTTTGGAATGATCACTGTTGTCGCGGGTAATCAAGTGTTTTGTTTGTTGAACCAAAGCATGTAGGACATTTGCCTTTCCGCAAACGTTACACTTATCATGAAAACAATATATGAATTAAAGACATGGCCTCAGTTATGTAGATAAGTACTTACATAACTAATATCTACAAATAAAGGTTAAAACGCACATTATTATTTAGCCACCAAATGTCACTTTTACTCTGTAACAAATAAGATCCATATAAATTATTTGAATTATACATAATCTTCTCATTTTTTTGCTCAAGAAACCCGCTGACCTGAATTCAGATTTTCCCAAAACTGTTCTGCTATTTTCTCGCTGTCAGGACATAGTAAACAAAATATTCATATATAAAAACAGTAAATTCACCCAATTTCATTAAAATCATTACGTGTAGTCGTTATGCCATTTTGAAATTAATTTGTCCAAAACAACCTATACATCTTCTTGTTAAATATTGTAACCTTGATTTCTTCTTATCGCGATAAAATAGCATTTAATCTTATGTAATGAGAAATAAATAAAAGGAAAACCATTAAAGAATAAACAAATACATGAAATCTCTCAAGTTTATGCGTCAGAGTTATACTCTACAGCAGTGACTTATTTAGGGGGGGCTTCCGGGCTTAAGACCCTCCCGAAATCTTACTTACTATAGTAAAGTATATGAAATATCTTGCAGAATTTTCACATTTTCAGGCAAAGCCCCCCCCCCCCGAAAGTTAGCAAAGCCCCTTCCGAAACAAAATCCTAAATACGCCACTGCTCTGTAGGCTAAAGGAGGCAATGATGATGAGAATGTGAACTAATGGAAGGAAACAGGAGAGTTCCGAGAAAACGCACGCAAACGGTTTTTTTCACCATAAAGAATCAAAATAATAAAATTACAATAATTTGACGACTTAATCTCACATACTTTGTTCACTCAATTGCTGTTGTTTTTCAGCTTTCTAGACTTTTTAGATTTATTTTATTGTAAACAAGACATGCCTCAGACAGTTTTGCCTTCACCTCAAACTGAATCATTAGATAAGCATAGAAGTCACAGTACTGTAGAGAAAGTTGATTATTCATATTTCTCGCCGTAGAAGGGGGCGCGGTGGCTCAGTGGTAGAGCGTTTACCTCTGATGCTTGGGGTCCCGGGTTCGATCCCAGTCCCCGCCACGTGAACTTTGTGGTGGACAAACACCGTGCTCGTGGGTTTTCTCGGGGTTCTCCCGTTTCCTCCCACTTTCTTCATTCCACCATTTCACTCATCTCTCATCATCACCGTCTCCTTTAGCCTAACCGGCATAACCGTGGGACGTAAAACTCAAAGATTTCATTTTTCTCTCCGTAGAAACTAAGCTTGATCATTTTTTGTAATATGAGTAAACAAAGGCACGATAATAAAGTAATAGTACAGTAATATGGGTAAAGCTGTTTTTCTTTTTTTGGGCTATCAAAACAGACTTATAATGTATATTTAGGAATGCAATTCATCAGCATTAATGCAGACATAACCACATTTTGAGAGTAGGGATGCATTCGAGTCGAGTCGAGTCGAGATTTAAGCCTGTCTCGACTCGACTCGAGAAAATGTTGTCTCGACTCGTGTCTCGACTCGAAAATATGTTGCTGTCTCGACTCGTGTCTCGACTCGACAGTCTCTGTCTCGACTCGACTCGAATTCGAGTCGAGACGTCTCGAAATTCGAGTCGAGACAAAATATACGAGTTAAAATATACACACACACATCACCCAGACCATTATGACTACCTACCTAATTGTTAGTATGTCCACCTTTTGGCACGAATAACAACGGCAACGCGTCTTGGCGTGGTCGCAAAGTTCCTCGGTGGGTCGCTGGAGAGAGTTGGCACCACATATGCACACACAGGTCAACTATTTCCCGTAAATTCCGGGGAGGGGGTGATGCGCCCTCAGGTCACGTTCAATCACATCCCAGATGTGATCGATTGGGTTCAGCTCCGGAGAGTTTGGGGACCAGCACATCACTTGGAACTCGCTCCTGTGTTCCTCGAAGCACTCCATCACACTCCTGGACTTGTGACATGGTGCATTATCTTGTCGAAAAATGCCACTACCGATGAGAAACATGGCCGTCATGAAGGGATGTACGTAGTCTGCAAGAAGCGTGTGACGCCTCGGCCGTCATGGTGCCTTCCTCGAGCTCCAATAGACACATGGATGCTCACCTGAATGTTCCCCAGATAATAATTAAACCGCAGCCAGTTTGTCTCCGCCCCCCAGTACAGTTGTCAAGGAGCTGTTCCCTTGGAACACGACGGATTCGCACCCTCACATCGTCATGATGAAGATGATATCGGGATTCATCAGATAATGCAACGCTCTGCCATTGTGCCAAGCTCTAGTGGCGATGGTAACGTATTCATTTCAGTTGTAGTTGCCGATGTCGAGGTGTTAACATTCGCCATCGGTAGAAGTGTTCGGTGCACTGTGTGTTCAGACTAGTGTTGTGAAGGTCTGTGAAAAAAAGTTTTTTTACGGTTTTCCCGAGCTGGGGAAAAAACGGAAAATTTGGGTATTATCAGAATCATCACTTTTGCTAATCACAGAATCATTATAGTTAATATGTTAAATCAAACATATTTCATACAAATATCTTCATTGTTCTATGTAAAATTCCGGAAATTTTGAAACCATTAGAAAAAAATAATTTGTTCGGAAATATTGGCAAAAACAGGAAAATATAGTTTAAAAACTATTTGTTGGCCTGATACTAGTAATCTTATTTGCTGTAACATGTCTGCAACATATACAGTGGGAAGTCGAAAATTCGAACTAATTGGGACCACAGGTAGTTCGGATTTTCAAAAATTGTTCGGATTTTCGAAAATGACGAAGAAAATGACATTTAGGCTTACATATACTGTACGGTATGTTCTTCTATCGATACAGTGGTTATTCAGTACATACAGTAATTACAATACCGTACGTAAGGCTACTTACATTTAGTGTTTCTGAAGAACCTGCTTGTACTTTAAATAACACTGTTCTTGTAAGTCACACTTAAAATTTATAGGCCTAAGAAAAAATAAAAATAAAAATACTGTACATGACGAACAATTACATATAAATGAACTTTTGTAAAAACACTGACTTCACATAACGTCGATGGACACGCTATTGTTTGTTTCTCGCTAGCGTTAAGACAAAATGTAAAAATCTTCTAGGGACCGCGTTCGAATTTTTGACGTTAGGATTATCGACGTCCTACTATATATGCAATGTATTTCGCTAACGGAAACATACTTAAAGCAACAGGTTTTAATTCTACTTTACACACATATACCGCACAAGTGAGTAAATTTGAGCAGCGAGAAATATATTAAGTGAAACTTCCGTTAGTTATTATTACAGACTAGCAGAATATCCGTTCTTCGCACGGGGAGAATACGTTTCATTTTGGACGCAAAGGGCACCAAAACTGTCCCCAATGAAGTTGTGGAGCCCCAAAACTATGAATTTGACATTAATACCAATAATTTTCAATTATCTTTACATGTCACCATCCCCCTTAGAGTACTAATGGGGCTGAATTTGTGGATTTAAACGGCATCTTCTGCTCATCTCAGCGAGTATGGATTCGAGGCCATTTTCGATCATATATAATCATATATAATCATATATATATATATACACAGAGGCGGATCCAAGGGGGCTATCGCCCCCCCCTCTCTTCACACTCAAGTATACACTGCATAAAATGGGCTTCAATCCTGCTTTACACTGGATAAAACTGCAAACTATGGTTTAGCCCCTCTCTTGATCATATCCTGGATACGGCACTATACTGTATATAATGCTCAAAAAAATTAGGGGTTCAGCTGAAACATCACACAAGACCTTAAGATAGTGTATGAATAAGCTTGTGTTTGACTCATATATATCATACAAGAAGGAATGCTTTAAGATACACTAGAAAAATGGGGCACATACTGGTGTTGGGGCACGGAAAACCTTGTTCACATGGCTCATGACACAAGACGGTTATGTGTGTACCTCTCGAACTGCCCACAAACAGGCAAGGCAACAACACTGATTGTTCCTTAATATGTCATATGATCACTTCGAATAGCCAACAGAGCCTCGCACCTGCGTGGCATGGATTCAATCAGATTATCGATGAGTTCTTGGGGAATGTTGTGTCACTCATCCAGAAGAGCGACTTCCAGCTCTGGAATGGTTAATGGATATACTGGCCTAGCGGCAATTCGTCTGCCATGCATATCCTAGACATGCTCAATTGGAATGAGATCCGGAGAGCATGCTGGCCACTTCATCCGAGCGATACCCTCAGCATCCAGCATCTCATCCACTAACCGAGCTCTGTGAGGACGAGTATTGTCATCCATGAAAAGGAACGAATCACCAATGGCACCAGCATAGGGAAGAACAAGAGTTTTCATGATCTCATCCCTATATCTGAGAGCCGTCAAAGAGCCATTTCGGATGATGTGGAGCTCAGTACGCTCACCAATGCTGATTCCTGCCCACACCATCAGTCCACCACCATGATACTGGAATCTTTCTCGCACAAACATGGGATTCTGTCGTGTTCCACAATCTCTCCAGATGAAAACACGTCGATTATCAGGCTCCACACTGAATCGAGACTCGTCAGAGAACAAAACATTGCCCCATTCATTGCGTCCCAACCCACGATGTTCCTCTGCCTTCGCTCTTCGATCAAAACGGTGTCGTGCAGTTAATGGGACACACACCATAGGCCTACGTGCGTAGAGACCACCTTCTCGAAGGCGATTGCGGACCGTTTGAGTGGATATTGTGCGTCCTGTTGTTGTTCGGAAGGCTTGCGGGAGCAGAGTTGTATTCTGACGCCGGTTTCGACGGGCTGTTAACAAGAGATAACGATCGTCTCTGGCTTTGGTTGCTAGTGGACGGCTCTGTCCTTGTCTTCTTCGAACACTTCAAGTTGTTTGTAATCGATTCCACAATCGGGAAATCACACTTTGTGCCACTCCTATGGCATGTGACACCTCCCGCTGTAACTGACCAGCTTCCAACCTGCCGACAGCTCGCCATGTCAACGATTCTGGCAAATCACGTTGTTGCGCAATTTCACTACGTAGATTTGTGACGCACTAAACACAATGAGAACAAAGGTATCCTGGAGCTGGAATGTGTTGGCAGCGCCACACTACAAAATGATATCTGTTAGCGCCACGTCACTGATCACGTGCACAGATGTTTCAAACGGTTCGTTTGCACGTTGGGCCTTCAGGATTTTAATCTGAACTGGACAAGATACAGTGTTATCACATTATTCGTAAGAAGTTTTACATGTGTTTTCATCTGATTCCCTAATTTTTTTGATCAATATATATTAGATAAATAGATAAATATACCCATTCTTCGCATGGAAGTCAAGGCCTGTGGAAGTATTACCCTCATTTCCGCGACCGCGAAAACTATGGATCTGAGACTAAATCGATCATTTTGGATTACTTTTACATCTCTCGGTATATTCCCCCCCCCCCCCCGCTGATTTTCGGCCCGCATACAATGGTATCTGAATTTGCAAATCATCGCTAATGGAAGTGTCACCATTGTTCTCAGCGATCACGAAACCTATGGATTTGACACTAATATTGGTCATTTTGTATTACTTGTACATGTTTCGGTATCCCCGCCCCCGCTTACTCCCGGCCCGCATACAATGGTAGCTCAATTTGCAAGAGATCACTAATGAAAGTGTCACCATTCATCTCAGCAACCGCGAAAAGTATGGATTTGACACTAATATCGGTCATTTTGGATTACTTTTACTTGTCTCGGTTCCCCCCCCCCTCCCCGCTGACTCCCGGCTCATATGCGATTGTAGCTGAATTTGCAAATCATCGCTAATGGAAGTGTCACTATTGATCTCAGAGACCGCGAAAACTATGGATTTGACACTAATATCGGTCATTGTGGATTACTTTTATATGTCTCGATATCTCAACTCCCCCTTCCCGTTGACCCCCGACCCGGTGCCGCATAGCATGAATTTGGAAGTTAATGTGATCGGAGTTTCACCATTCATTTCAGCGATCGCGAAAACTATGAATTCAACACTAATATCTGTTATTTTATACTACTTTTACATGTCCCGGTAAACAACCCCTGAGACCCCCCTGGTTCGAATTTTGACAAAATCGTTTAACTCTGGTCTGGAGCCTGGACCAAGGTATTCGTGACTAAAATTTGGTAACTCTCGGTCAATTTGTCTGGTTCCCAAGCCGGTTCCCGTAAACGCCTCCCCATGAGACTCCCCTGGTTCGAAATTTGAAAACAACTTTTCGTCTTGATCTCGGGCCTAGGCCAAGGTACCCCTGACCAAAATTTGGTAACTCTCGGTCCACTCGTCTGGTCCCCAGGCCGCATACAGACAGACAAACACACAAACAAACTGTTTATTTTATTTATATTAGATTAGATAGATTCTTGGAAATTATACCAGATTTTCATATTATCTTTCCGAACTAATTTTAAAGACCCGCTCCTACATATCTTTATATGTATACAGTATATCTATATTTATATCTATATATGTATATAACAAACGCAGGAATTACGTCATAAATAACGTTCCTGGAGAACCCCTTTCTCAAAGAAATTGCTGGGGAAACACTTGTACAAACTTCAGTTTTCGTACCGGATGATTACCGAGACCTGGTGGAAAAAAAACTGCTTTTGCGTTCGAATTTAAAAAAAAATAGTTCTCCTCAGGTTAGTATTCACTGATAATATTTTTATAAAATTTAAATTTGATGGGTAAATCAGTGGACTTTGAGTACATCCACATCGTATCCACTGAGTTGCAAAACTGTGTACCTCCAGACATGGACGGCCGAAGAAAATTTTCTAGGAGAACATCTTCAATGTTTGCTATATTAGTCTGGCATTTAATGTGCATGGTTTGTTATATTACGTATACATTTTCGTGAGCCAGGGAAGTTCATTCTTATCAAACACGGAGATTATGAAGGAGCAGATCTACTGTACAAAATATAATAAAAACATCTCTTTCGGATTTCTATCATCCCGCAGTCCAACCCCGAGACGGAAACATAAGAGATAGGCAGTTTTTAAACAAGATAACGTGTCTAGCGAATGCTTTACATTGTGAAGATTATATTAGTGAAAATTAAACGAATATAATTTTACAACTTAATATACATATTACTAAATGTTTAGCTCCCCGTTGCTATGTTGTTAGCGATGCGCCTTTCTCGAACGAGGTTTGATTCATGGTAGGAGCTCATGTGTTTCAAATCCGACATTAAACTGTACGTTCACGTCTTGTGGAGCTTTGCTCCTAAAAACGACGCTAAACTATAATCTAATTTAATATTATTAATATTTAAAAAATAATGACTTATCAATGTGACGTCAATTTGGCAGTCATCAAATCCATTTTATACTTTCACTTAATCCAGTGGATATTAATATAACAATTACGAGACACACGCGCATATAAATACTCAGAAACAAGCACATACACACGTACACATACACAAATATGAACACTTCAAATCTATTTACATGTGTTGGACTGCACTGCATCAAGTATCTTCTCATGTATCTGCATTTTCTGATTCATCCACAGATTTGTTATTTGTACGCATCAATCATTTTAGCATTTACGGGAAGGTTCAGGGTTCGTTCTTCATTTAAAGAGTCGGTTCTCTGTATTGGAAACAGAATGAGGGGAGGGTGGGGGAATTTATACTTTATGAATGGATAACATTTTAAGAAATATATACAAAACATGCCGCTTCCGACGCAGCACTAAAGCATTTCTTTTAGCGGTGTACTACTAGTGGTACCCTGATGATAATACCCCCTCCCCTCTCAAATTGTAAAGTGAGAAGGGACAGAAACATCCCAGACACTCAGGGTTCAGTTGACAATAATAAAACTATGGGTATAAAAAAAAAAAAAAAAAAAAAACAGTAAACATCTTGTGCAGAGTCACGTTTTGCTTATTTTTGAACATTTCTGTGAAATCAACAATACAACAGCGGAAATACTAACTGGTTTTATTACTCCAACCATCGCTTCAACAAGGGATAATTCCCAACGGTCAGTGTTCTCTTTCTCTTTTTCTGTCCTCGTTCTTATTCTCCACATCTTTAATGAAGTAGCGGGCGCCCAACCCCTCGACATTTGGACGTCTTTTCCTCTTGGTTTCGCCACTTGTTGAAGACAATCACCACAGCACTCTTCGAACACCTGACAAGTCCTGCAGTTTCCGAAATTCTCGTGCCGAGTGTTTCTGAGCGAGTACTTTCTTCAAAATAATATTAAAAATTATAGAAAGATTTTCGAGACATTCGAGTCGAGTCGAGATTTTTACCATCTGTCTCGACTCGACTCGAGTCTCGACTCGAAAATTAGAGTCGAGAAATACGTTTGTCTCGACTCGTCTCGAATTTTACAAAGAGTGTCTCGACTCGAATTCGAGTCGAGTCGAGTCGAGATTCGAGACATGTCTCGACTCGAGCGCATCCCTATTTGAGAGCCATTTCTTCGATATCTGTTCACTGTAAAAAATGAGATCTTGAAACAACACAAAATGACTACCACTTTAGCGTGTTACTTGCGAATTAATTCAGCGCCAAGCACATCGCCTTCCGACAGGAGTGCAGCCACGGGGGGCCCATCGGGGCCAGGTCCCACTAAATGATTTCCTGCTCCCCCCAAGCGACCAGCTTTTGAAACATCATCGTAAGATTACCTCGCTTCAGTCATTTAAAAATAAAGTTTACATATAATCAATAATTTACGGTAAAATAGTATGGAAAAATACTATTTTACCATACCGATCGAAAATAGTATGGTTTATATATCTTCCCTATACCGATCGGAAAATAGTATGGTACACTTTTTTGTGACAGCAGATTACACAATTCACTGCGATTTATATTTGGCAGTTTGAAGACAAACGTTTTAACAAGGTACTATAAATATAAGGCAACCAAGAAAGTTCTGTCGCTTTTTCATCCACCACCTTTGAACATCAATATACTACTTAAGACGTAGCTGGAAGATCAAAATAGTCCCCATCAGCATAGAACACCTTCCAACATTCTGGAAGGCCATGGATTCCATCGCCGTAGAACTTCGTTTGCTGTGTAGCGAAGAAGATACGAAGTGCATTTATTGCACTTCTACTAGGGATTTGAACTGGCGTCCTCTAAGGTGATTCTCCAATTAATGGAACAGGTGATAATCGGACGCAGCAATGTCCGGGGAATATGGTGGATGCAATAGTAATTCCCATCCAAGGCGTAGAATGGTGACCCGGGTCATGGTAGCCACGTGAGACAAAGCGTTGCCATGTAATAAGAGGACACTTTTGCGATTCAGAAGTGCTGACTTCAGAGCTTTTTAGTTTTTTTCTCAAACGCGGCTCAACTGCTGACAGTACACAGACACATTGATGCTTTGACCAGCTGGTAGTAGTTCTCGACGCACGATGCCGCGAGCAGTCCACCAAACACACAGGAGGACCTTCTGGTGCAGTGCTAGTTTTGGCTGTTTTGGAAACTGCTCATAAGATGCTAACCAATGATGGAGGGACCCTAGAGCTTCGTACAGGACCCACTTCTCATCGCATTCAACACCCTGTCCAGAAATAGCTCCTCCCTCAAACGAAACAGCAAAGAAACACAGATGTCTGCTCGTGTTGTCTTCTGGCCCGGAGTCAAATCATGTCAGACCCATCGACCCAACTTGTAGTGCTTCCCAAGCTAATGGAGGTGCTGCCGAATGGTTTCTCCACTCATACTTAATTGTAGTCTCTGTTCCTCACATGTCTGGCCACTGTTCACCTCAATTTCAACCTGAAGATCTTCATTTGTACATGTGTTGGTCGTCCTGGATATGGTGCGTCTTCGAGAGTTTCGTCATGGTCCTTAAACTTGTTAAACCATCGCTGCATTGTGCACGTAGTCATGATACCTTCATCAAAGGCCTGGCATAACTTCTGCCCCGCTGCAGCGCTGTTTGACCCCAGTTAGAACTTGTACAGCATACACGCTCTTATGATGCGGTGTGGGGGTCTCCTGGTCACTGTATCCTTACGCAAGTTTACGGTGTAACTGAACTGCCACAATCAGGTAGTACGTTGGATATACCAACACCAACAACTGACCTTCGCCCTATCTTCATTCGCATTTATCTCACGGTGTGAGGGGCCAAGTGAATACAGACCTCCACAGAAAGCGAAGAACTTTCTTGGTTACCTTTATACTAGCATAAAACAATGGTACTAACTAATGAGTAAGAACGTTATATGTTTTTTACACTGTAGCTAGTGTTTTTTTTTAAAAAAAACTTCTTTTATCAGATGGAAAATTTGGTGAAAAACATTATCTTTCAGTTTTCAGTTAGGATTTAATTCGCTCTTTTTAATGCTACTTGGTGTAAAACAGGAAAAGAGACACACCTGTTAATGAAATAAATTTTTTTTTAGTCATGAATAATAAATAAATATTTTTGTCTGGAAATCTTAAAGAAATTAAGAGAAATTACAAAGAAAATTAGTCTTACGTATAAAGGTAATCAAGATTTTTTTTCGAGGACTGTGTTTTATTGGCCCTCACACAGTGAATTGAATGCGACTGAAGATAAGGGGAAGGCCAGTTGCTGGTGTGAGTATATCCAACATACTACCTGGTTGTGGCAGTTCACTTACACCGTGAATTTGCTAAGGATGAGTGGACATGGGACCTCCACAGAGCGTCATAAGGGGGTGTATGCTGTACGAGTTCAAACTGGGATCAAACGAGGTGCAGCGGAGCGTAAAATATGCCAGGCCTTTGGCAAGGGTGTCATAACTACGTGGACAGTGCAGCAGTGGTTTAACAAGTTTAAGGACCATGACGAAACACTCGAAGACGCACCATGTCCAGAACGACCAACACATGTACAAATGAAGATCTTCAGGCAGAAATTGAGTTGAACAGTTGCCAGACATGTGAGGAATTGGGACTACAATTCAGTGTGAGTGGAGAAACCATTCGGCAGCACCTCCATCAACTTGGGAAACACTACGAGTTTTGTCGATGGGTGTGACATGATTTAACACCGGGCAGAAGGCAAAGCGAGCAGACACCTATGTTTCTTTGCTGTTTCGTCTGAGGAGGGAGCTATTTCTGGACAAGATTTAACATGTGATAAGAAGTGGGTACTGTACGAACTTCCACGGCCCCGTCATCATTAGTTAGCATCCCATGAACCGGTCCCAAAACAACCAAAACTAGCACTGTCCTCCTGTCGCACTGTTCTGACCGCACCAGAAGGCTCTCCTGTGTGTTTGGTGGACTGCTCGCGGCATCGTGTATCAGGAGCTGCTACCAGCTGGTTAGAGCATCAATGCACCTGTTCTGCCAGCAGTTGAGCCGTGTTCAAGGAAAACTCAAAACTCTGGTGCCAGCACTTCTGAATCGCAAAAGGATCCTACTGTTACAGGACAACGCTAAGCCCCACGTAGCTAGGATGACCCGATATACCATTCTACGCCTTTGATGGAAAACAGTATTGCATTCGCCATACTTCACAGACATTGTACCGTCCGTTTGTTATCTGTTCCATTCTTTGGACAGTCACCCTAGAGAACGCCAGTTCAAATCCCTAGTAGAAGTGCAAAATGCACTTGATACCTTCGCTTCACGGTCCACCAAGTTCTACCGCGATGGAATCCATGGCCTCCCAGAACGTTGGCAGAAGATCGTCGATGCTGATGAGGACTATTTTTGATCATTTAGGTACGTTTTAGGTAACATATCGATGTTCGAAGGTGGTGGGTGAGAAAGCGATATAACTTCATTGATTACCTTTATAGATAGGTTCTGTGAACAAGGGCTTAAATTGATATAGTTATGCACAAAGTTATAATGTTTGGTTCGGGGCAGTAGTTCTTGGTTAAACATAATAAAAAACTGCCTGGAATATAATTTATGGAGAAAAAGCAAGAATAAATAATAATAATAATAATAATAAGGAGAAGAAGGAGGAGAAAAAGAAGCTAAAAAGCAGTGTTTTTATTTTTCCAAAAGGAAATCAAAATTTTTAGGTTTTTTCAGGCCTCAAAAACACTAACTGCAACACGTTATTTTTGTACATTGTAGCTGCCCCCCCCCCTCAAAAACTACGGGCCTCTCCTACATAAACCTGCTGGCTACACCCTGCCTTCCGAGCATGTAAAAAATAACTTGTTACTACCTGAGAGAATTTGCATTGGTATTTATCGTTTAATATGATCAAAGCTTTGCGAAATATATTTGGAACTTACGCGAAGTAACGAATAATATACTATGTTTTCTGTAATCGGTCACAATAATGTTGTTGTAAAAACCTGTGAATCATTTGAGAACAGTTACATAGACAATAGTTCTGCCATCTTCTGTACATATGTGCTAAGACACAAGAATAACAGATAAAGAATATAGGTGGAAGCACTGCTATCTGTGTAACTATTGTCAGATGATTCACAGGTTTACAATAATATTATTATGACCGATTACAGAAAACATCGAATGTTATTAGTTACTTGCCATAAATGCAAAATATATTTCGCAAAGCGTTGCTCATATCAAACAATAAATACCAATGCAAATTCTCCCAGGTAGTAAGGAGTCATTTCTGATATGCTCTGAAGGCGATGTGCTTGGTGTTGAACTCCATTTGCACCTTTATTATTATTATTTTTTTTTTTTTTTGAGTTCAATTTACCTTTTATTCCATGCTTTGTGTTAATGTAATACCTGACAATGCTAACATGGTCATTTGTAGCACTTAAAATATTCCTGTTCATGTACGTGTTTTTCAATTTCTGAATAACTTCACTTAATCCATGCTTAATATAATAAATGAATGAATAAAGAAATAATAAATATGAAACCTCTTAGACCACCTATATTTCCTTCAAATCAATAAATCAAATTGAAGCACTTACCCGAAGAAAGGGCACAACCCTTTAACCGGGATGACGGACAAAAAAAAAAAACTTGGTGTTGAATTGACACACAAGTAACACGCTAAAGTGGTAGTCATTTTGTGTTGTTTCAACACCTCAATTTTTGCTGTGCTAATATTTTAAGAATATATTGACATTTAAATAGTAAAGTCTAGGACCACAGCGATCCTATTTTTTTTTTTTTTTTTTTTTTATTATGGTTGGTTCGGTTCGGTTAGTGTGACGGTGTGTCCGCAATTTGCATATCAGGAAATAGAGTTCGTATGTACGGTATATTCTTTTAATGCTGACTATACATTGTAAACATAGAAGAACCCGTAATATGATGTACAATATCAACTCCATAATGTACAATTTACTCAATTTGGTACGAATTGAAAATTTTGAATTGAACTCTTTTTACTTTTGGGATAACGTATCATAGTAATATTGGTTAATTGGTTATTCAGAAACTAGTGGTTTTAGTACGTTTATATATTTCTCTACCCCCAGAGACGCTTTCCCTAGTTATCGTTCAGTCCTTCTCTAAAGTATATACTGACATTTCCCCTTTCCCTTAAGCCCTTGTGCCCGTGCACCAAATATATTTTTTTAAAGTTTTAAATTCAGTTAATATGAATTGTGCATGTTAATTTGAGCTATAAACGTCCAAAGTTTTAGCCCGTCACACTGGTTTCCCTGTTTCTGCTGGATTCAATTAGGAAATTATCCTTTCCATATTTCCCCGAGAGATATGTATAGACATTTCAAGATTTAGTACCATTAACCTGTGAAATATCAGCTCAATCGTTATCAGGGGTGACTGACTCCATGAAAAAGATGGTGATACATATACTAAGAGGAAGCCATACCAATTGGTTGACGAGGGGTGATATTACGTCATTTATAGATGCTATTGCTATATATATCACATATTATAAATATCTGATGCTTAGTTTATCTGATTTGATGGTGGAAAACATTGTGTCTGTAAGTTTTGACGGAACTATCCCATTTTATCACACATTCTTAATCGAACAATACTTTTATACAGTCATTTCCTTTCATTAATTGTCCGTCTCCCTTAGTCTCAGGCTATAACCACATAGGATGTTAAACTAGAAAAAAATAAAATGAAATCTGCGAGTTTTACGTCCCACCGTCCCACAATTATTCCCGCTAGGCCAAAAGAAACATTGATAATGAGAAATTAATGATGGCAATGTAAATAAAGAAGCGCTAAGAAAGTTACAGAGGGTTCAGAATGCATGCGTTCGGTTTGTTTTTAATCTCAAACGTTCTGATCACTTGACGCCTTTTTTTAATGAATTGGGCTGGCTAAACATCCAAGCTCGCTACATATACCAATCAATGACAATTTTATTTAAAGTTTTGAAATTTGGTGTGCCTATATATCTTTACAATAAACTGCAGTATGTTAGAGATAGTCACAATCGTGATACTCGCTCTAGCAGATCAACACTGTTGTCGATACCTCGTCATAATACGAATCAAATGGCTAATTCATTCACAATCTCTGGTATTAGAGAATGGAACAGACTTCCACCAGATGTAAGGAATTCACCCTCAATTGCGACATTCAAAAGAAATTTGAAGCAATATCTGATAGCCTTAGCCAATGTACACCAATCTCGGGAATGATGTTCTTTTTTCTTTCTTTCTTTTTTTCTTTCTTCACAAAAATGAGCAGTAGCAACCAAATGTAAACAGAAACTTGAGGCATGTATCTATAATAGTAGGTTTGTGGGTATGGGGAGGGGGAATAAAAGGTAGTATACTTTTAAGAATACATATATCGTTCTGTGTATGCTGTATGTATGGTTTTCTTGTTTTTATGATAAATATTATGAAGATATGGTGGGGGAGGGGGTATGTAAGGGAGTATATTCGTGTGTAGGGGTATATATGTGTGTATGTACATATGAATTAATGTAGTAATTGTAATCTTTATGGATTAGATGACGATGGTAGTACATACATCTTGTATACATTTTAGTTGGTTGAGTGTAAGAAAAGGCAAATATAGCCTTAACTCTGCCGTTAAATAAATAAATAAATAAATAAATAAATAAATTGATGGAATGAAGAAAGTGGGAAGAAACGGGAAAACCCCGAGGAAAGCCACGCACACGTTATTTGTCCACCACAAAGTTCACTTGGCGCTAGCTGAGATCGAACCAGGGACCCCATCGCACCAGAGGCGAAGATTCTACCACTGAGCCACCGCGGCCCCGATGTTAAACTAGATACTTCGTTTCATCCAATACTATGTCTACAATTAGTGATGAGTATTGTTTTCTTTATTATTCGAGTAAAATAACGTAAATATCTTAGAAAAAATATTCAGTTTATTTTCGTAAATATTATTGGTTGGAGGCCGTACAAGGAGAAGTGCACCGGGCATTCACTTATTGCATGGCGATGGGGGCGCGGTGGCTCAGTGGTAGAGCGTTCACCTCTGGTGCTTGGGGTCCCGGGTTCGATCCCAGCCCCCGCCAAGTGAACTTTGTGGTGGACAAACACCGTGCTCGTGGGTTTTCCTGGGGTTCTCCCGTTTCCTCCCACTTTATTCATTCCACCATTTCACTCATCTCTCATTATCACCGTCTCCTTTAGCCTAACCGGCATAACCGTGGGACGTAAAACTTAACGATTTCATTTTCATTTTTATTGCATGGCGGGCTACTTCATCCCTGATCGTTATAGCTGCTTTCTAGAAAGTAGCTGAAGATCCTAGTATGAATTCCGCCATTACAATCTCATAAGATTAAAAGTTGTGTTCTACCAGACCTCTGGACATACAGAACTAAATTTTTGATTTATATATTCACTCGAAAACCAAACAAGTGTTTCTGACATACATATCATTTCTGGTAAACGTGCGATTTATATTTCACACAGTTTTAAGGTATTTTTATTTAACGAAACAATATGCTACTCTGGAACTTTATATACCAAAATATGAACTTTGTTCAAGCGTAAAATTGAAATAATTGCAAGCAAATAGGGAGTTTTATTTTGTAGGCGTTGACGCGTGTCAACAATGTATTCCGTTTTATTTATTTTTTTATTTCTGTTTTATATTTCACTTTATTTATCTTTTAATTTCTGTCAACTCTTTATTTTCGTATGAATATATATTCTCTTGTTAGTCTTTGTGTGTATGATAACAAAAAGTATACATTTTAATGAAATATATACAAATACTGTAGGTTACAAGGAACCTTTCACAATGCGCGTAAAAAAATGTTTGAAAGCACGTGAGAAGAAAGAAAGAAAATAACATGAAACAATTATCAGGAAAATATGACGCAAATAATGTTCTAGAAGTCGAATACGTTTAGAAGTTGCGTAATGAGAAACATAGTCATAGCAATGTGTTCGTAATTTAAATTTTAAACAATACCTTTACTCGTCATAACAGCGTACAGCCGCGAACATTGCTACACTTTGCCTTTCAGCTCTTTTGGAATTATTATACGAATTTTGCTTCCTTCTGCCTATAAAGAATAACGTTTTATTTTTGCAGTTCAAAAGACAGCTTCTTGTCTAGTAATTTCTATATTTAATTAAATGACCCAAAAGAAACATATGTGTATCAAAGAAGAAGAATTATATGGTAAAACACGAACATGAAAGTGTTGAGGTTATAACCTGATTAACAAACACACTTAGTTAATTATTTTAAATGCCGTAGGTCTTTAACATTATTTGAATAAGATAGAATTAGAATGTGCAACACTGTTTCCAGTACGTGTGACCATGTTAGGTATATCTGGCACTGTTATGACTACTACATGTGTCACTGTTAGTAATATACGTGTCACCGTTCAAAGAAAGAAAATATAAATTTTACAGGTATTATCTGTCACTGTTAGTAATATACGTGTCACCGTTCAGAGAAAGAAAGTATAATTTTTACACGCAGAATACAATATTGTTTCTTATTATAGTTAAAATTGAGTGCATATATTATCTTTAGGTTTCATCGAAGGACAAGATTGTTTTAAAATTTATTTTATTCTTTTTAGAAAATCGATAGATAATAATAGTCACCAAACGCGTCAGTAGTACGATTCACCTCTATAGGACACTCAATTCTGATTTGCTGTTGGGTGTCACGTGATCTGGTCACGTGGGATGCTGTCATTCTACTAGGATTCTTTTACTCAGAGGACATGATCCTTGGTCGACCTGTTAAATTTTAGAGTTTGCGAAGACTAAACATTTGATAGTGTTGTATGGTATCAATGTGTGTAGAATATACATTTGAATTTTTGATTTATCCATCTCGTTCCCTTGCATAGATAAAAAATTCTTAAAATTCCGAATTTGATAGGTTTATATTCTCTATGATAAGGCTTTTAGTCCTATCAATGAGTACCTGTACAATTGTCCTTGGGCACCCTAATTTTGATAATTGTCAAAAAAATTGTAGTATGTATTGCCCTCGCGCCCTGAGAAGATAAATTGACTCCCTGGGAAGAAGGATGTTATTTGGGTCCTGGACCAGGAATGTGCCTCTGTAAATTTTGATGGTTTACTGTTCCCTCGGATAGGATAAAAATCTCCAAAAATCGCCCAAATTTGATAGGTTTTTATCTTCCAGGATGACTTTTTTAAATCATATAGTCTACAGGATTTGCATGATTTTGGCAATTTTGAGCGTAGGAAAATCAAGGTTATATATTTCGGTATGGGTATCTCCTTAAAATAAGCTGGTGATTTTATCAGATGTGTATAGGACCATTTTATTTATAATTTCAGCTTGGTGTTTCGACAAGACCATCTTTTACTCTTAGATGATTCTATAATATCAAATCAATACCTTACGCTCCACATTTGTATCAATGTCCTCTTACAAGGAAAGCTACCCAACTTCTCGACGAATATTCATTGAAACTTGCACAAGTAAAAGGACATATAAAAAGATGGAAACATGCTTAATCTTACGATTCGCAACATCGTTGAACCGGAAGTACAATGATCGTTCCCCCATAGCTCCTGAAAGTTATGTACTCTGGTCATACATGCTACAATGTGGTACATTGAAGCCTGTTTTCTCACGAAGACAAATATTGCAAACTCAAAATGATAACAGTCGGTAGTGATTGGGATCTCTAGTACGTCATTGATGGAAATCGCTGTCAAATGGAACACGATACACGATCGTAAGTTCCAAACGAACAAGTTTACCCGGTGGAGTAAAAGGACAAGCTGAAACTACAACGCAAAAATTACTCTTGTTATTATTATTATTATTATTATTATTATTATTATTATTATTATTATTATTAGTAGTAGTAGTAGTAGTAGTAGTAGTAGTAGTAGTAGTAGTAGTAGTAGTAGTAGTAGTATGATTAGTAGGCCTATTATTAATAAGAGCAGTATGATGAGTGGATATAATAATAATGAGAAGAAGACAACAAATAGGCTATATTGTTGGGCCCGTTAAGTAACGAAGGACTTCGGCCCGTCTTGGGTGTCCTTTAGCACTGCTATAAAGGTTTTAAAATCCACAGACAGCCATACCCCAGCCGGGACTCGAAGTCGGGACCCTTGAGTCGCTGGCTTGACACTTCAACCAACACGAACATGAGGTCGGCAATAAGACGAAGAAAACAACAAAGAAATACTACTACTACTACTACTACTACTACTACTACTACTACTACTACTACTAATAATAATAATAATAATAATAATAATAATAATAATAATAATAATAATAGTAATTTTAATCGTATACCAGTGGTTCTTAACCTAATTACTATCACTATCCCCATTTTATCACATCCTCTTGCCAGCTACCCCCTTATAATTTCTGGCTTGTAATACCGTAAGCTTGTGTTCGGATTTTTAATACACCTATTGCGGAGATCTCACTGTATACATCTATTTCTATAATAGTAGAATCAATTTTTTGTATATAGTGTGTACAGTAACTTCCCTAAAAGCGGATGGATTAAATCCAAATTTGGTCAGTACATTCATACTACAAATATCGAATCGTACCTCTTTCATTTAAATTGATCTTTAACCAACTCTGCACCTGTTGAAAATGTTTAATAGACCAATTTGTTGTTCTTGACAGTATATATACAAATAAAAATTGTCTATCAGAACAAAATTAAAAGTAATAATTATTAATATATATATATATATATATATATATATATATATATATATATATATATATATATATATATATATATATATATATATATATATATATATATATATATTCCGAATTAGATTCTAATTATATTTATCTCTTTCGCTTATCTCCGCGACTCTCAGATTGAAAAACCCTGTCCTATACTATTTCTTCTTCTTCCAGACCTCGTGTTCGTGTGGGTTGAGGCGTCAAGCCAGCGACTCAAGGGTCCCGACTTCGAATCCCGGATGGGGTATGGTTGTCTGTGGATTCTAAATTCCTTATGGCAGTGCTAGAAGACATTCAAGGCGGACCGAAGTCCTTCGTTATTGAACGGGCCCAACAATACATTTGTAATCATTTTTTATTATTATTATTTTTACTTATCATACTGCTCATATTAATAATACTAATCATACTAGTGCCACTACTACTACTACTACTACTACTACTACTACTAATACTAGTACTAATAATAATAATAATAATAATAATAATAATAATAATAATAATAATAATAATAATAATAATAATAATAGTCGTACAAATAACAATAATAATAACCGTAGAAAGCAATTTTTGCGTTCTGGTTTTAGCGTGTCCCATTTCTCCACCGGATAAACGTGTTCGTTTGGAACTTAACGATCGTGTATCGTATCGTGTTCCACTTGACATCGATTCGCATCAATGACGTACTAGAGATCCCAATCACCACCGACTGTTATCATCTTGAGTTTGCAATATTTTTCTTCGTGAGGAAACAGGTTCCAATGTACCACATTCTAGTATGTATGACCAAAGTACATAATTTCAGGGGCTATGGGGAAACGATCATTCTAATTCTGGTTCAACGACGTTGTGAATCGTAAGATTAAGCACGTTTCCATCTTTCAATGTGTTCTTCCAGTTGTGCAAGTTTCAATGAGATATTCGTCGAGGAGTTGGATAGCTTTCCTTGTTAGAAGTAGATTTTGAAACCTTGATTTGAGTTGAGTTGAGTTGATTTTAAGTTTAACGTCCCTTTCAGCAGCGAGACTATATGAGACGTGGACCTACTTATTAACGTGGAATCGAACCACATGAGCTCCCGCAAAACCTTGATTTGAAAGGTACACTTAGTTTATTTTCGCTTAAATTCACATCAAAAAATTTTTTGGACGTTGGAATATTCACTTTTAAGACCACATTATCTGTTGTTTTATCTTTGCTGATTTCTGATTAGTTTATGTATCGACATTGCAGAATTCTGATTGGTGGAAAAGTTGCTTTAATAAAAATCTGATCAGTTGGTTGTAATGAAGATTAGTTAACTTGTCAAATCTAATTGCTCAATAGAAATTAAGTACACCTTCTGAATAATACAACATAGGATTGAACAATAGTTGTCATCAACAAGGTTTGAAATATTTATGATAGATTGAGAAATCTTTTTAATACTCACCGTTTCATTGAGTCAAGTCAGAAATTAATTGGGTCAAATAAGTGTTTAGTTGATATATTACTTAAGTATTTAGTGTAGAACTTTGCGAGATTTTTTTATTCCAAACTATTCTGTTTTTTCAAACGGTTCTTTTTCTTAATACTTTAACATTTTGTAACTAACCATTTTTTCCAATGAGCGAAAGAAGTATTCCTCGGGTGAGAAAATTTGAAACAAATATTTCCAAACATTTTTCTTTCAAGTCCAAAAAGTTCAGTGTGGAAAAAAAAATGAGCAAACAAAAAATGTTAAAGAAAATTGTTAAATAAATAAAAAAATAAGTGATGAAAATATTCTAGCAAACAAACAAATTTAAACAAAAATTTTGAAACAAAACTTTTCAGTGAACGTAAACATTTTTTCAGTGTATGTATAAATGTTCAAACAAAATGGTTTCAAACTAGAAAAAAAAATATTGGTAATAAGGAAAGAATGTTTTAGTTCGCTAGTTTTATGAAATAAAGTTTACTGCGTTTCTATAAATAAATCAAACTGTAAATGACTAAAACGTAATATGAATCTGGGAATTAATGTCGTAGTGCGTTTATACCCGTAATAAATGGTGTAATGACATTTATACATGTAACATGAAAACACAAGTTGTCGAATGAGTCATTTCGTTTGAAAAAAATGTTGACATGTTCACAACAAAATTTATATTAACCCAGAAAGAAAATTTCTAAACTCTTTTTCTTTTGAAATTTTTGTTCTTCAAAGAGAGTTATATATGGATCTCTCAAAAATTTTAAGAGATACTACTGACCTTGGATGATGACAACCCCCTTTCCTGATGAGCGATGTACGCGTATTTTGTCAGTTTAGGACAATGCTCCCTAACATTTTCCACAATTATCAAAATTAGGATACTAACACACTGGTTCTGGATTAAGACCTACTCACCAAAATTTGATCTTGAGATTTGATCGACAAAATTTTCAAAAGTATATACTCTTCTCAAGATCAAAAATACATTTAGAATTATTTAACAACCTACCAAGAAATTGTAAATCTACTCGTGCATAGTCACATGATTCTTCTTTCATCATCTCTGATACACCATCTGTGTTCTATCTAACCCAGTGTACGACCGCGATTGCTCAGTGGTAGAGCGCTCACATCTGACTTGTGGGGTTTCTAATTCGATCCCAGCTCTCTCAAGGCTAGCTTTGCGGTATATAAATACCGTGAGTATGGGTTTTCTTGATTTTCAGTTTCCTCCTACTTTCACCATCGTATAATTATCATCGAACCCATATTCCCTTCTTCCTTAGCTTCGGTGCATAATTGTAGGACATTAAACCCCAAAAACTCTAACCCAATATATACAACTCTGAATTTTGTTTCGCTTATTGCACTCACAAAATTGTAGCATATGTACAAATGACCTACATACTGATTATTCCTTTTACTCTAAGTCTATGATGTAAGGAACGAAAGGCTATAGCCACAATGTTGAATTCGGTTAACAACGTTGATTTCAGTCTACAACGCTGAATTCGGGTACAACGTTGAATTCGGTCTACAACGTTGAATTCGGTGAACAACGTTGAATTCGGTCTAATTCAATCCAGCCGTGTCTCCTAATGACTACCATTTTTTTCGAAATTGAAATTGAGGCTAAAATGGACCGAGCTTAATACTGTTGCAAAGATTTAAAGAACTTCGTCTATCACCAGTATATCCCCGTCAAAATCTTTAAGAAGTATTTTGATAAGTTAAATGAGAAGTACGCTGACTATTGATTCATGTGGAATTCATACTTGTTTTTTTAAATAACATACATACAAATATTTCATTACTTGTGCAATTCTCTTGCTCTAGTTCGGAAAATTATAACGATACTTTGGAAAAAAAGGTCTGTTAAAATGGTTGATCACAGGATTCGAATCCGGAAGCTCTTAATTATGAAGCTAGAATGTCCTCCAGATTCACTCACGACTGTGTGTTGAGTTAGTTTTAAATGAAATCACATTCTTTAACGCATATATTTTGCTGAAACCAGCATAATATAGTTTTAAATATAAGCTCTTGTGTATTTTTATACCATTGTGTGAAGTTGTTTGACAAATGTATTGTGTTCACATATTTCCATTGTTTACATTTATCCATATATATTTACCATTAATTCAATAGCTCGATTCTAACAAAAAAATATTTTACAGAAAACCCCATAATCGTATGAAGTATGTACTTCATTGTCATTTCGTTCAACTTTTCCCACTTTTTTCGAAAAAAAAAAATAGTTATGATTTCCATATGACATTTCCTTGTTTATGACCTTCAACCCAAACAACTCTCATCATTTCTACGTATTTTAATTTGTACAGAGATAAAACGCAATTTTGATTATTACTTTTTCTTCTAACCGAATATGCTCTTGTTAATATAATACATAGATTTATTTTATCTACTTACGTTTATTAATACTATATAGAGAGATCGGAGAAAACCTTCCGGCCATGTAATTCTTAGAACATCTTTTCTCCTTTTTTTGTATATACAGTGTTCTGAAAAATAATTGAGATTTTAATTTTAGTGGAAGGCAAATTAAGGTAATTATTTTTTTTTAAACTCAAGGCTGAGTATTCTATGCTTAATTAGAGAGTAGTAATTCTTGGAATATTGTATGTTATGATTAATGGTAAAAATAATGTTAGAAAATCTCATATTCTACGATTTTACCTACCAACGCACATCCCACTTAACCCTTGAGGTGATCGTAGACATAAGGAAATTTTTGTGAAAATATCCTGTAAACCAGAGTTTCAATCTATGTAAGTATTTGTACTGTCACGGCAGTTGTCTCCAAGTAAAATTACAGTAATTTTACAGTAGCTTTGTCTTTTTATTTACAGTACTGCCATACTTATTTTACTTTGAAAAATGAAGTTTCCGTTTCACATCCTATGATTATGATCTTTAGACTAAAGGAACTGAATGACTAATGAGGATGAATGATAATGAAGTAATTGGTTCAGCTAAAGGAAATAAATGATTAATGAGGATGGGCGAAAAGGAAGTAATTGGTTAAGCTAAAGGAAATGAATGATTAATAAGGATGAATGATAATGAAGTAATTGGTTAAGCTAAAGGAAATGAATGATTAATGAGGATGAACGATAAGGAAGTAACTGGTTATGCTAAAAGAAATGAATGATTAATAAGGATGAATGATAATGAAGTAATTGGTTAAGCTAAAGGAAATGAATGATTAATGAGGATGAACGATAATGAAGTAATTGGTTAAGCTAAAGGAAATGAATGATTAATAAGGATGAATGATAATGAAGTAATTGGTTAAGCTAAAGGAAATGAATGATTAATGAGGATGAATAATAATGAAGTAATTGGTTAAGCTAAAGGAAATGAATGATTAATGAGGATGAACGATAAGGAAATAACTATTTATGCTAAAGGAAATGAATGATTAATGAGGATGAATGATAATGAAGTAATTGTTAAGCTAAAGGAAATGAATGATTAACGAGGATGGACGAAAAGGTAGTAACTGGTTATGCTAAAAGAAATGAATGATTAATGAGGATGAATGATAATGAAGTAATTGGTTAAGCTAAAGGAAATGAATGATTAATGAGGATGAACGATAAGGAAATAACTGGTTATGCTAAAGGAAATGAATGATTAATGAGGATGAACGATAATGAAGTAATTGGTTAGATTAAAGGAAATGAATGATTAATGAAGATGAATGATACTGAAGTAATTGGTTAGACTAAAGGAAATGAATTATTAATGAGGATGAATGATAATGAAGTAATTGGTCAAATAAGTGTGGAAGAAAGCAAGAGGTTCTTGAGAAAATTCACTGACACAACTTGGTCCACCACATACTCACTTTGTCTAGGATCGAACTACAGGCCCCTAGCACTAGAAAAGAGCACTCTGACATTTTCTCTTTACTAATTTGTATTAGTAGATAACAGATAATAACTATAAACATGAACAAACAGAAAACTTTTTGAAAAGGAAAATAAATCTGAAATGTATATACCGGTAATTGGTAAGTAAAAAAGGAGAATAATTGTTATATTTCATACATGCTGAGTCACTGAGCAATTATGAATGAAAATTATGCTGAATAATTAATCTTACAGCCATTTCACATAGTATCTTTTGCCGCGATCAAGTGTATGCTAAAATTTATTCAGAAAACATCACTTGGTGCCCACAAGGAGCAGCCATTCCTAATAGGGGAGAAAGAACTTAAAGATTTTTCAATTCCCATAATTATATCAATTCTGATGACGATGTTAATAGTTAATATTGCTAAATAAAGGAAACTGTTGTACTTCTGATGTGAGTACGAGAAAACTATAAATTAATCTTATGGTTCACCACGGTCCATTTACTTCCAACAATAAGACTTATATCCTGTTACACTAGAATCAGTTCTTAAATCGTTGACCAATTATTTCTCACCCAATACTACTTCAAATTCACCCAATGCAGCAAAGTTTTCCAATATGAAGTATGGCAACTCCACACAAAATTCTTGACTATTGATATTGTCAAGAAAACGCGTAAATAAATTTAGTGTTTAAATGCAATAATGTGACATGTTTATCCTGTGAATGCCAGACTGGCACGTCTGACTGAAAAGATATACAGTAGGTAGCAGCCGTTCGCCGTCACAAGTGTTCTGTATGACTGTGATAACACGAAGAATGCCTATAGTGGGAGAGACTCGTAATCAGTGAGCTGTAGTTTTTGAAGTGTACATTGCATGTTGGTTTATAGTTAACATGTCTTAGGAACACACAATGGCCCAGAGAACACATATAATTGGTGGAATGGGGATTCGGAATATAGATAGATTAGAAATATGGAAAAGTCAACAGGGTATGGTTAGAGACTTGAATGTTCCTTGCAGTGTTGTGTGGCAACTGTTTAATCGTTTCGTGACTGATAAAAATATATAAAAACAGTGTGGTAGAAGTCGTCGAGCCAATAACGCCTCGTATCATTACTGAGTCTTAAATTCCCGAAGAGAAGAGGAACGATCACATCAGGTACACTATCCCGAGAACTTGGAGCTGCCTCTGAGACCAACTGACAGTATCACGTCAAACTGTATGCTGGTGGTTACATAAATGCATCTCGTATGCACGCCGACCTGCTAGGTGCACAAGAAGAGCAAAACATGCCTACAAGAATGTATAGCAAACAGTGTGTGGTCCTCAGAACAGTAAAGTAGTGTACTCTTCAGTGGTGAGTTACGATTCAGTTTGGTGAGGGTGTTTGTTTCAAGGCACCAAGAAATCATTACCACTATTAAAATGTTGTTTAAAATGATAAGTATGTATGTATCGTGTCATACTATGTTCCTGTACGACACTTCGTATCTCCCGACACAGACAGAAGCATCTGAAATCTACAGGAATGCAATTCTTGAACCTACTGTTCATGCCTGTGCATGCGGTTCTGAGTTTCATGCAGCATGAAGACATCATACGTCTCGAATGGTCAGTGTGGTCACCGGATTTCAATTCTATTGAGTATACTTGAGATACCCTCGGATGCCAGATTGTAGCCTTAACAACTCCACAACAGTCAATTAATTGCTGAACTGCGCAGGATGCTTGTGCAATAGCGGTGTGCTTTACTACAAAAACTGCTTGATAGTCTAACCTGTAGTACGGGTGTATATTGTGCAGCCTATATAGCTGTTTGGGGTAACCGCGCCCCGTTTTGAAGATTTCTCCCAACGAACATCTGGACTTGTGACAGCCAAACGATGACCCACATGACGTATAAGACTATTCAGTCAGATTTTTCAGTGTTCATGTGTCATTGCAAGCTTTAGTTTTGTCCAAGGTATTTGTTACATTTTTTGAGCGAGAAGAACCATTTTGTACCCATTGTTCATGATTGTTGCTGTTATTCGCACATTCCATTTAATTTTGGAAATTAGTTTTCATAGATAAGCGCATATCAACAACGAAATGAAAAACAATCGATAAAATGTATTAAATTACGGAGATTTTAATAAAATTTGTATCTTTTAATCGTATTGAATCGAATATTTGAAAACAAAATTCCAATAAAATAGCTTCAATTTTATAATTTAGAATAAATATTTTGGATAATGAAGTTAAATACGTATTTACTCTACCTATAAACATATTACTACGTACACACACGAACTATTTTAGAGAGAGAAAACACTCATTTTTAAGAAACTATACGCTGTAAATTCTGAAAATAGTTGTAAAATAACAAAAAATAATGAACTATTCTTGTAACAAAATAAGATGCTTATAAGATCGTAAATTTACTGAAATTACTCAATGTAGTAGTGTTTCTATTATAAACTTCTTACATCTGCAGTGAATATTACGGTGGGTAATGTTTACAATTGGAACCCCATCACATATGATGCAGTATTTTAAATTAGAATTCTGTCGCGAGTTGGGAAGGATTAAAATCACCACTTTTGAAGATGAATATTGGTTCAAGAACTTTAGAGGTATATACAGTAGTTCATATCCAAAGAAACAGACTATGTAAATATATTATTTTTTATGTTACAGAGAGTTAAAATTAGAACACTGTTGTTCTAATCATCTTGATTCAATAAGCAGTTCTTAAGAGAGGTTAGCCAATGAAAGCTAGTTGTTGCAAAATAAACTAAGTGTAAGATGAACTAAGAAGATATATTGTTGACTTACATTTTATATAGAAACTAATCAGTTATAACTGTGGTAGGGGGCATCTACATCTACAGCTCCAATCTTATACAATTTATTTCCATACAGAACTAAGTTCATCTGAAACAATGACCAATACTCTTTTCGAAACCTCTAATTCAATAAATAAATCAAATAGATACCACACGTTCATTTTATTTTACAGTTACTTAATTAAAATGATTTCATGGAATGACGTTTACAAGAAATAAATTAATATAATTTGCATGCATTTTATTCTTTGTTTCTTATCTATTTACATATTATTTTTTATTTCATTTGCAGGTAAATGGACAGAAGTTTTACCTGCGGATCGCCGTAATTGAAGACAATCCAATCAAGACATATAATAAGTGAACTACAAGTGCTGTTTTTGTTAGAAAATGATTTCTTCGGGTTTCCTATTATATAATATAGCGTGGAAGTGAAACCATGAAATCTAGTAAGTTTGTTTGAAAGCCAATATAATACAACATTTATAAAGTAAGCAGACATAGTAAACAGATATCAAAGAAGGTTTCCTATAACATTGGAGGATAGCGCGAAAGAGTACATTTTTTTAAAAAAATGTCTGTATTTAATATTTCTTCACTTAATACGTACATCGATTTTTGACTTCTACGAATATAACCCATGTTGTTTCAGATTTGCGTTTATAATCGATTTTGTGTATTAGTTAGTGCACCGTGACCGCGGTTAACTACTTTTGTAATAAAACATTCTGTTGTAAGAAGTAAATGTAACGGCATAGTTTTCAAATGCATTGTTGTTCTCGTGAGTTCTTTAATTTTTATCAATGACTGAGGGTGACAAAAAGAGAAAACAGGATGAATTCCTACTACATGCTATTTCTACCAAAAGTTATACTTGTATATGTTCTAGATTGAACTTAAAAGTATAGAAACACAATAAAATATATTGTATCTTACATTGATTAAAATGTAGTTGCGAGACCGAATAGTGACCGATATTTAGAATTTCTTCATATGTTCACCTAAACCAGGCATGGAGAAAAATACTGGAAGGGGTTACAGATATGAACAGTATCACAAACGTCCAAGGACAAAGTGTTCTACGTGCTGCCGTGGATTTACACGTGGCTTGTGCAGTAACCTTGGTGTATGTGCCTTGTTGATTGGGTATACGGTTCTCGGATCTTTTCTCTTCTTGGCCATTGAAGGCAATGCGTCACGCCACCATCATAATCGCGCATCGTCGTCCGCGCAGCCGAAGCGTTTAAACGCGTCGTTCATTCGAAAGTTAACGGATGAACCTCGTGAAAAGACTGTCGAAAGTATATGGGATATCACAGTGAGCCTTAACATCTTGTACAGAGAAAACTGGACTCGATTGGCCGCTGAAGAAATTGCAAAATTCCAGGATTTTTTAGTGGAACGTTTGAGCGAAGAGCTGGCGCCGAAGGAAGAGCCACCGCCGGCGTATGAATGGAATTTCGCCAGGGCGTTTCTCTACTCTCTAACGGTGCTAACAACAATAGGTAAGTATTGTTATATTTTATCAATTTATTTGTAGTACGTATGATTCTCTACATTTTTAGGCTTAGCTACATAACGATGAAACCTTCAAACAATATACAGTATGCAAACCTTCTTATTGTTTTGTTTATAAAATTACAATATTTAAGGTGGATCACAAGGTGTTCTCGGTGCTATGCTTGAATAATGCGGCGTTGCCAGGTAGTGTCGACTGTGTACTGGTGCCAGATAATAAAGGACGTACGGTAATCATGGAATTCTGCTTGAATACTTTCTGCAGAAATTAGTTTTCGGCCCATTCTGCAATTTAAAGCTAAGTTCCGCTTCTCGAATTGCAACGCTAGAATCCAGGAATTAAACTACAATTTGACAACAACGCATTATGGCGTTCGGCGCAACTTTCTACTCAAAATCTATTTCCTTAAATGTAAATTAATATTTAAATAAAATGTGAAACATAACACGAAAAACGGTCAAACAATATATCTAGTTTGTAATAAGATCGTTACTTTTAACGTAATTCAAACATTGAAATAAACAATTCACAAAATTGACTACTTCTAGTATGATTTAACAGAAAGTGCCATCTTGTGTGCTCATTGTAAAACGAATCAAATATTTTCCTTCATTTGTTAACTTTTTCGATATTAGAAGACACAACCAAATGAATCGGTGTCTTGTGTTGCAGCTGAAACATAGCTCTATCTTATAGTACAATATTTATAATATGTAACGTTTCATTGCGCAGTAGTTAAAGGAATGAGCTAAAATATGTACTAACTTTCGGGTGGTGATCCACCTTAAATAACCTTACGAGACTACCTTTTATATTACTTTATTGCAAGTTATGCCCTCTTCTTTTATTCCAACTGAACGACTCTATTAATTCGTATAGGCCCTATTTATATTTCTATATAAACCAAAAGCTTCACTATTGTCTTCTGCTAAAATATATAATTAAATAAGAGACATCGCGGTGGCTTAGTACTTGCCCTTCCCGCCGATCTAGTGGCTAGCACGTGCATCTTTGGTGTACGGGGTCCCTGGTTCGATCCCAGCTAGTGTCAGGTGGACTTTGTGGTAGACAAACGCCGTATGCGTAACTTTTTCTTGGAATTCTTATGGAATCAAATAGGAAGGAACCAAATAAGATTAAGAAGAGATTAGAAAAAAAATGTAAAAGAAATTTACTCAAAAGACTGGTAACACATGGGAACCTTGGGCTTTAAGGCTTACTCTTCAAATTCACTACATATTTTCATGTTTCTAAGTACTACAAACATTTAATAAAATTAAAGCTTGACAACTTAAAATTGTATTACCTACAAAATTCTATTATTATTATTATTATTATTATTATTATTATTATTATTATTATTATTATTATTATTATTAGTAGTAGTAGTAGTAGTAGTAGTAGTAGTAGTAGTAGTAGTAGTAAGTAGTAGTAGTAGTAGTAGTAGTAGTAGGGAATTTCTTTATGAAAAGAGGGAAAATTAAATTTTCCTTACGAAGTATTAATTTAGTTAATCCTTTGTGTTTTGTGTAGTGAAGTGTAGTCACATTTATCTACTTACAACTATGTGAAATTACCACTTTCAGGTCTTTAAAACTTAAAACAAAATAATTAGTTGTAGGAAATAAAATCTTTTTAGTTTTACGTCTCACGGTTATGCCAGTTAGGGTAAAGGAGACGGTGATAATGAGAAATACATGAAATGGTGGAATGAAGAAAGTAGGAGAACCTCAAGAAAACCCACGCACACAGAGTTTGTCCACCACAAAGTTTATTTAACTTGAGCGGGAATCATACAAGGGACCCCATCGCACAAGAGGTGAACGACCCAATAATTTGTTGTAGCAGAGCAAAATATGATGTGTTTCAAGCATTCACTATGTGATCTATAATATGCCCCAACTTTTCTCTTTTTCCAATATTCCAGTCTTAATTCACTATACTTATTCCTCGTCGCCACTTTTACAAGTTCTTTCTATGTTCCGGAAAAGAGTTTGCCGACGTCTAAATAGTTTGAATAACACTGATGAGCAAAATATACTTTAGGGAACGCCCAAAGAAACTATTTTAGGAAAGGAAAAAAGAAGCTAATAATGATTCCAAAAGCAACATATAACTGATTTAATCTGAACGTATTTGAACTACATTGAACGTAAAAATCTTATAGTTCATTGGTTCGCGTACTTCTTGACTATTTATCCAGAAAATCAACTACACAAGCAAAAATGAATATGTTTCTAGAAAAGCAAACTCAAAGGCAAACAATGAATGTTATCGGTATTCTAATGGCTCTAGCCCTAAAATAACTACCATGGAAAAACGAATGTATATTCGTACCATTCAGACTATTTTCCGATACATTTATGTCTTACGAGTTTTGCATGAGAGAAGAAAAAACTGCCTTACGATATGAAAGCGGAATGATCATCTTTTCTTATCAGCAACCTCTCCTTTAAACATCTTCATTCTTTATAGTTTTAAAATGGTAAACAATTCAACCGAGTCTGTTCGCTTCCAAATCTGGAGTCGTATACGTATGTCCTCGATATAAACAAATCGTTGTTTTAGTGTGATAAATCATTTGATAGAATTTTTTGCTGACGAATCAAACGTTGAGCTTACGCGTAAAGCAAAACTTACTGGGTTTCAGCAAACTGGAAAGTATTTTTCTCTCTCTTCACATGGCTTACACTCACTGTCAGAACTACAGAAAAAAATGATTATCTGCAGTATTTGGTGGCTTAGCAATCGCAGATAATCTACAAAATGTCCCAAAAAAATGAAAAAATGAAAACGAAAATGCTTGCGTACTATTTTTATTTATAGTAGGTTGCCTACACATGCAATTATGACTTATTAAACTTTAGTTTTCTGTAAACAAAAGTTAGCTAATTTGCTTTCTCACAAAACAATCGGTCAACTCTTTTCTTTTAGTACTAAAACATCGTTTCTTTATTTCTGATTGAAGGTTTTCTTAAACAAAATTTTGTCACAAAGTGTTAGACCGTAGTGCAATGCAGTTTAATTCCGTAGGTTAAGATAGGAAAAGAGTGAAAGAAAATAGAAAAGAAAATTCGTGGGTAATTGAGAGTTTTTATTTTTATTTTTTTGCATCAAATTGTCTGATATGTTAGTATCCTGTATAATCAATAAGTAACGTACAATGAAATCATTTATTGTAAGGTATCTAAATACGAAGTGTGTTCAAAAAGTATCGAACTGTTGGTTGGCAAAAATACATTTATTGATTTGAAAATCCAAAACACTAATCCCCTTCAAAGTAGTCTCCTTGGTAAGACACACACTTCTTTCAGCACTCCCGCCATTGTTAGAAACACTTCTGGAACGCAGTTTTTGGAATGGTGTGAGCAACTGTGCCGTCGCATTCGGCACAATGTCTTCTCTTGATTCAAATCGGGTCCCTTTTAGTGGCATGTTCATCTTGAGAAATAACCAAAAGTCACGCGGAGCCATTTCCGGTGAGTAGGAAGCCTGACGACACAGGAATATTGAGTTTGCTGATGAAAGCTTTAATCAAATTTCGCGGACGCTCTCCTCATGTTCAAATTCTCTTTCGAAATTGAATGTACCCATCGGATTAAATGATTTCTCCTTGGATATAGCCAAGCTTTTGGCAAAATTTGATCCAATATTGCTGCTCAAGTGTTTCTATCATTTTAGTAAAAAATTGAAATACAACGAACGCTCACTACCCCATCTTCTCTCGTTAACCGATTGCCTACGACTGAAGCTTTCTGCGGGCGGGAAAAAATTCAGGACTGCCCAGAGTGTCCTGAAGAAAGTGTCCCGCGCTTCATTGGTTAACGCGGGAAAAACTTAAGGTTCTATACTTTTTGAACATACCTCGTGTATCTCGGTAATGATTGTCTCTCTCTAGCGCTACAAGCTCCATGAAAGACAATGGTAAGACATATTTAGCTGCCTATAGAGTGGTCAGCCCATCAGCTCTCGTCATACTAGTTCTGTTTTTGTGGACCATATTTAGTTTCATTTTAGTTTAAATGGCTGAGCTACTCTCCTCACAATGTTGCCACCATGGAAAACTTCCATTTTCCTTTCTGAAACCGAACCCAGAATAACACTGCGAAAGTGGTTCTTTTTGGACGTCTTTAAACATATTCATATTCATTTATGATGGAAAATGAGTGAAATAATAACTTTAACTGAAAGGTTTGGTGATTAGATAATGATTAACACAATATATATTTTTTAAAAATATTGATGTACTAGCAGACCCGTGTTGGGTCACTAACGAGGGCGGTGGACAAGTCTACCAAAAGGGCGCCCATACAAACGTGAATATATATATATATATATATATATATATATATATATATATATATATATATATATATATTATAACGACTCTATAGAAAAGCGTCGTCAACCTGGTCCGTCTTTTAAAATATAAGTTACGAAGCGATAATTACTTTTCTTTATGCAAGAATCAACTCAGATATTTAAAGATCATTAGTCTCACCTTTATTGCTTAATATGTCTTAAATATTCCTTTTAAAACCGTGAAATACATAAATTCACTTGACTAGGTCAACACATAACATGTACATAGCCACAACTATCCCATAATAATCTCTTACATATATTAAAAACATTCTTCTTTTCTGTTAATTTAAAATGAACATTCTACTAAGTATATTACATATTTATGAGCACTTTTTGCCCATGGTACAGGTAAATATTATACAAACTAAAGTATTTCGTTATAATATATATATATATATATATATATATATATATATATATATATATATATATATATATATATATATAGCCTATATTGTGTAATTTAATTAATATACTAATCGTCGGAAGGCGATTCCTGACAGCGGAGATAAAATTAAAAATATATACCAACCTGGGTGTAAAAATGCCTCTGAGCTATGATCACCCGAAAATTTTCGAGAAAATGCAACAGCAGTCATACTCGACAACAAAATGTCGGATCGAAATCGTGCAAAAGGGAATTCCATTATCTTTAGTTGTAGATTACATTAGTGCCCAATCGGATGTAGTGCAGTGGCGGTTCAAGGGTGTCTCCCAAAGAAACTGGAGTATTCATTGGAGTATTTTGTCAAACGTATGTGTACACGAAACAGCTGTGAAGAATAACAGTTCACAGTCTGATATTGTCAACCGTTGACCGCATTGCAAAGATGACATTGCCGCAGCAATTTTTTCCGCGTGCGGTCAAACACACCTGAAATTTCGGAGGTGAATGCCGCAGGTATGTTAACTCGAGCAACAAGTTCTTCGGCTGTCGTGGCTAGTGCTGCATACAAAAGGCGTTTCATAAAGCCACAAATAAGAAATCAAGGGGCGTGAGGTAGGGTGAAAGAGGTGGTCATAACACAGGTCAATCACTCCCAATCTAACTATCCGGGAATGTTTCATTTAAGTAGGTCTGCTTATATCTGTCAAAATGTGCAGGTGCACTGTCATGCTGGAAACACATCTGCTGTCTTACGTTCAAGGACACATGTTCTAACACTTTTGAGAGAACATTACGTAAAAATAAATTATACGTATCCCACACAGACAGGCCGGTAATAAATAAGATCCTACCACAATATTATCCACCATACTGCACCGCACGCTCACACTAAATCTCTCTGCTGATCGTTCACTAGAGTTGCATGTGGATTTTTACGCCCTACACATGGCTACTGCTAGTTTCAGGACGATCTTTGATCATTCCCGGTTCGCTGTGTTCAAATTCAGCTGTCCACATGCTGCAATTTTCTCCGATTTCATGTAGGGGAAATTGAAGAGAGCCTATCTCCCGAAGGCGAATATGGAGGCGTGGAAAAAGTACAGTGAAAGTTACTCTCCTATGAGGGTGACGATTACGATATAAACGCCTTGCCTCTGAGATATTTTCCCTTATCTTTCCATAAATGAGGTACATATCTGCCAGCTCGTGGACAGGGTAATCTGCCATTGCGTAGGCACATACAGATTAACAAAATTAATTTTACTTAAACACCAACATCTACAGTTGTACACGACCTGAATACCTGGACACTACACTCTACCGTCGTACGCAACACTTCCTATCCTGTTATACAGCAATTCCACACGTAACATCAGAGCATCGGACACTGTATATCACTCACAAAGTTGCGTCAGATGCCTACTATAACACAGCCACGCTAATTTATGTCATCCACATCAAAACTGCAATACAGCCTTCCGCGAGCCACTTGCAAGTGGCATATAAAGGACGATAATTCCGTAAGTACTGCTAGTCTAAGTAAAAGTGCCACATTCTCTTTCCTCCGTGTTGGTATTTCATCCACCTCCAAAGTACATAGAGAACGTCGAAAAAATATTTTCCACCATTTGTTGCATGTGTTTTCTTCTAGAAACAATTTTCTTCTAAAAAAATTTTCCACCAAGTGACAAAATCAAAATATAAGTGGGCTACACTACGACACTATTTTGGTATATTCACAATAGGAATGTATTTTTTCGTAGGTCAGGATTAAGGGGCGTTTTTCCAACTCCAAGGGAGGGGAAAAGCCCCTCGAAAGTATCCTTGGAAGAAGATTTACCTAACGGATAAATTAAGTATACTGTTCCAGAGCATTTCTTTGTATCATTATGCAATGTATACAACATCTCGTGTTTCATCCATTTTTGTTGCTTCTGTTGTTGCATATTCCACTGAATTACATATTACGAGGAGGCAATCCTTTAATTCAACTTACTTTCGCAAAATATGTATCTGGAAAATCCCTTGTACACTCGTTGATCACAAATGATCTTTGCATTTTTGAATACTACATGTTTTGTTTCTTTACATACCGCCTGACTGTCCTATGCACTATCTTTTTAAACCTAATCTGGATCAAAGTTATTTTTTTCCATCTTCACACACTCGTAACTTGGACAGAAAGCCGTTCATTTATCATCCGTTATCAATAGCCTAGAAGATATAACTGTGATACGTTAAAGAATTCTTTTCGTTTATATTATTCTCCCGAGAGTTTATTCTGTGCTGAGACGAAATAGATCAATCACACATGTGTATATCTCTTTCTTTCGAATTTTAAGTGTTCTAATTTGAACGATGTACTATTAGATCTACTTTTGATTGTTGAAATCTTGTACTTGATTGTAATTCATTGCCCTTATTCAACGTTTGATAAAATAGTCGACGGAATACTCCAGTTTCTTTGAGAGGCACCCTTGCCCGCCACTGTACACTAATGGGATCTACGACTAAAAATAATGGACATTCTCTTTTACCCGACTTCGATCCGATATTTTATTCTTGAGTTATGGCTGTTCTTACATTTTTTCCACAAATTTTCGTGTGATCGAGGCCCCAAAAGGAAGCATTTTTACACCCACGTTGGTGTATACTTTTCGTTTTGTATCCGTGTCAGGAGTCAGTTCCTGAAGTTTATGTTAATTAAGTTACACCCTGTGTATATACGGGCGCCATTTTATGTATTAAAACCCAAAGTTTATTTAATAACATAAATAGCTCAACTGTGGAAACCTCTTTACTAGAGAAACTTTGTTTTATTTCTTGTAAGATTTTTTTTGTCAAACATATATATATATATATATATATATATATATATATATATATATATATATATATATATATATATATATATATATTATATACTAATAAATCAATATAACTATATTTTAGAAATAGAATAGGCACAGATTATTCCGATACTGCTCTAAAACTCACAGGAATAATCACATGACAAGGGCGCCTTACGGAAAGGGAGTTCACCAACTGTATCTGTTCATTGTACAGAACTGTGCCATACAGAAAAATAAAACGTTTGTCTTTGATGTGGTTTCGCAAGGGCGCCTTTGCAAAGGGCACACTGTTCCCTTCATGAGTTCTCTACCAACAGTAACAGTAAGTATTCATTGTACAGAACTGTGCCATACAGTAGAATAAATGAAACCATTTATCTTTGATGTGTTTTCGGAAGGGCGTCTTATGTAAAGATCGACTGTACTTATCATGGATTCTTTACCAATAATAACCGTAAGAATTTATTATTAAAAAATGTACCTTTATATAATGTGATGTTTCGAAGGGCGCACCGGGACATGTCCCGGTATCCCGGTGGGCCAGCACGGGACTGTGTACTAGCAGAAGTGCCCTACTTCGCACCGGAAGCATAATGTTTATGCACAACATTTGAAAACGAGGAACTGAGTGGAATAATTAACGTATTGTACATTTTTAAGCCTTTCACTTCCTTGGATACTACTATTTTCTATGGAAGCGCGACACTGACAGGTTTTAATAAAGCTGATTATTTTGTAATCTTTGAAATCTCTTTATTGTGGAATTTTAGTAACGCTCATCTTGAAGCTAACTGTATGTAGATTTGAGATTTTCGTAACTGATTTAATCTAAAGGATTTGGCACGGATTTCAATCTTGGTACTTGATTTTATTCTCGAAATTAATAAATAACCTACAACTTATTAAATTAAAGCAGAATTTTGGTGAAAAGATATTCATTTTACATACATTACAAAAGCCGTCAATAGGTTGGAGGGAACTGAAACAAAATATAGTTTTAAACATTAAAATTGTGTAATACATTATTCAAAAGACATTTGAAACTTAAAGTAGACAATGTACGTCTACAGATTATACTATTATCTCACTATCGTCACTTGCAAAATCTCGAATTTTCCTTAGAATTTAATCTTTCGATGAATGCAAAGCCACAAATGCCTTTGACATGGTGAAAGTTAGATTCATTTTAGCTTGTACCACTAGTTCAAAGTTTTTAATCAAATAAGAGAGGACTACATCATTTGATAATTTCACCTTGAACTACAGAACGATCGAAAAATCCCTGAACCGAAACTTTAAAAACTTTTTTGGCGGTAGTTATTACGAGAAGGTAAATATTTCTGTGTATACTGATTTGCTAGGATCTTGGCTATACACGACCCAGGAGACGGCGCTGGGGAGTGGCGCTAGCAGTCGTGGCGAAGAAATAAACTACATCAAGTGCTGTTAGAGAAATAATCACTCCAGTCTAGTGATGGGCAAAATGATTCATTTCGGAGAATCGATTCATTTACTCTGATTCACTGAAATGATTCGATCATTTAATTCGTTCATATGAATTGGTTGTCAGCGCATTCCCTTCGCGCAAGTAAATTGGTTGGGAATGATTCGCTCATTGAATCAGTTAGGTTTCCGCGCATCTATTTTGCGCAACTGAGTTATTCGATCATATGAATTGGGTGGGAATTATTCGATCATATGAATCGCTTGGGCTACTGCACTTCTTTTCTGCGCAACTTAATAAATTCCTTGTGAGAAAGTACAACCTCGTGTATCATCTTTGCCAATGACACGGCCAGCATTGCATTGGGGTGAGTGGTGGCTATGAAGTTTCAATAATATGGTGTTGCACTACTCCCATTGTTGTTATTTTTGCATCCTGTTTTCATATTAGGGCTTGAGGCAAAAACTACAATTGTTGCAATCTCCATGTTTTTTCTGCCAATTTCTGTTCTCGAGGAAATACTTTGTTCAAATATACTCCAAAAGATTTTAACGGGATACGAGCAGTTTTAACAATTTATTTTCAACTTCTTATTGTCGTACATATTAATAAAGGGGAATAATATAGAGCCCAAAGTGCAATATATAAGCTACATTCATGTTTTTGGTTTGAAATACAAAAAGTGCTATGTAATGAGTCCGTAGTGGTGTGTTCATTTATTATTTTCTTATGTTATGTACACTTTGTAAAGTACACATCATGATGAATTTCTTTTGTTGTTATAAGTCTTATAGTTTTGCAGCATAGGCTAAAGAAGAGGCGGATGATTAATTAAATTGTTATCTCGCAATGCATTCTATTCTACCCTGAGGTCACCGTGGCTCACTTATAAAGCTGTTACCTCCGGTGTGTGGGGTTCTTGGTTTGATCCACTGCTAAATAAGTTTGTGGTGTACATCATGATGTCAGTGGGTTTTGTCGGGTACTCCCGTTTCCTCCCACACTCTCATTCCAACTATTCTTCCATAATCATTTACTTGCCTTAATCATTCGTTTTCCTTAGATTAATGGACATAAACGTGGAATGTTAAACTGCTAGATTTCTATTTTATCCTATTACATTTGTTCTATTTTATTCTTGACTGGCAAAAAATAATGATCTTTTTGGGTTCTTTTGAGCTAGAAAAGAAAGGGAGTTAAGGGATTTAATACTATTGTGATCATTTTATAAGGTTTCCTTCGGGGAGACTTTGAGTAAACGAGGAATGAAATGAAATGTTAAAAACTTTTACGTTCCATGGTTATCTTCGTCTAGACTAAAGGAAACGATGATGATGAGAATGAATGAAATGATGAAATGAAGGAAATGAGCGAAAACGAGAGAACTCAGAGAAAATCCACACATATGGCGTTTGTCCACCAAAAAGCCCATTCGGCCTAAATAGAAGAAAATCAGGGACCCCATCCACCAGAGATGAACGCTTTACCACTGAGTCAATATTACTTCAATAAACAGGAGCTGAACATATATTTGTGAAAATACTGGTAACCCTAATTGAACCCAATCTGAGAAATGCCCCAGGGGATAATTCTTAGCCTCGGAGTATTTTCTCCTCGCCTACCCTTGAAACCATCACTGTTCATCTATATTCTTAAAAGAAAACCATTAGTTAGTTAAATTTGAATTGAGTTGATTTTGAGCTTAACGTCCCATTCAGCAGCGAGGCTATATGAGACGTGGACCTACTGATTAACATGGAATCTGAACCACATGAGCTCTTGCCGGGAATCGATCTAGGGTCTCCCACATCCTCTCGTTTACACGGAAACTCAGAAAACAATTTGTATCTCTACGTCCATTTCAATAGTAGTAAAGCAAAAAAATAGGTCCCACTAAACAAGGGCGTCGATTTCTCTATAACTTTGGGGGAGGGAGGTATTAAGGTGTGTTCGGTTTCAGACAAGGGTCTAAAGGATTTGAAGACTAATTCAGATTATGCCAAATATTGAATATTCATAAAAATACATTTGAGCATTCAGGGCTCCGAGCCCCCCAGAATTGGCGCCCTTGTCCCTAAGCTTTGTTGCATGTGGACAAGAGTTTCTACTGAAAGATGCAATGCATTATCTTCCCAGAAAGAATCTACGTTCGTCTTTCTATACATGTATATACATTTGTGAAATTCATTATGTACATTACAAATATTTTACAGTGCGCTTTTCCTGTGTAAATATTGTATTTAGATTGGATATAATATAGTACTTTGAGCTGATTATGAAACATTAAAATTGACCTTTTTGGCTAGTGCAGTTGAAAATGATGGTAATAGCTTTATTCAATGTACGTACAGTATCTTGATAAAATTGATAAGTTATCATCAAGAGAATGTTGAAACTAACTACGAAATCGTATTACATCTAATTGAGCATCACTGTCAGTACTTCACGACGAGAAGCAAGCAACAAAAAAGTTTATTTTGAAAGTAATCTGCTTCTAACAACTCGGCTTCCTTTCTTCGCAAGAAGCAACCCTACCACGAATGAAGAAAGAAAGAAAGAAAGAAAGAAAACGTACGCATCTACGAAAGTTGGAAGAAAAAGTGCGCGTACGCTTTTCTTTGTTTTACCATTCCCCGTGAACTGCAAGCGCATTTGCACAAGGAATCCTACCAATTCTCTCACACAAGATGGCACTTTGTGATTCTCAATTCATTTCGATCACGGCAAGCAATTCAGTGGAAAGTACAAATGATTCATTAGAAGAATCGATTCATTTCTGGCAAGAATCATAATTCATTTGATTCACGCCATGATTCGTTCATAATGATCGAATCGTTCATGATCGACACAACACTACTCCAGTCACAAGGATGAGTTTGTCCGTGAAGGAGCGTGTGTTTTTGTTAGAGGAGTATTTCAAAACTGCATCATACAGTGCTCTAAACGAGAAATTTGTGAATAATTTCGGGTGTCCTGTGAGTAAATCAACTATTTATGCATTAATCACTAGATTTCGTGGCACTGTGCATGATAAGCCGCATAGTGGGCGCCCTACAGTTTTGGCAAATGATGTTTTGGAAGACATCGCCGCACGATTGTAACAATCACCACAAGAAGGACTTCGGCGGTTATCACAACAAGTGGGCGTATCGTATTTCTTTGCACAAAAAGCAACAAAACGGTTAAAATTACGACCATATCACGTGAAAATTGTTCAGTAGCTGCGATCAGGTGACAGTGGTGCTCGAAGGAGGTATGTCGGTGGTTTCAACGATTCACTCGCAACAATATTGCTGTACTTGTTACTCCGCGAACGAGACCTGGTTCCATTTGACAGGACACGTTAATGCACAGAACACTCGCTACTGGTTCACTGAAAATCATCATACGTTACATGAGACCTCACTCCACGCGCAGAAAATTGGTGTCTGGTGTGCCGTGTCCAGATCACGAATTATTGGACCGATTTTTTTCGAAACCCGAATGAACTCCATTGTGTACAAGGACATTAAAAGCAGTTTATCGTGCTTTTGGACGCTGGTGAATGAGATGTGTGATTTCAGCAAGACGAGGCAACATGCCATAGCATTCCTGCATGAATGTTTTGATGATCGCTTGATTTCAACAGGTCTTTGGCCGCCAAGATCACCCGATTTACCTACACCCGATTTTTCCCTATGGGGTTATTTGAAGGAGAAAGTCTACGAACATAATTCCCCCGATTTAGATATACTGAAAACGAACATCACTCAGTGCATTATTGCAATTGATATGCCTATGCAACATAGCGTAGCACGAAACATATGTCATATACGATTGACGCATGCTGCAGGGAGGGGCCACTTTTAATATTTCTTGAGGTTTGCTTACATCCACCCAGATCTCCTCCGAGAGAGATCACCTTAGTAACTTGTTAGCTGATTACTGTCTGTGTTTGTGTTATTTAGTACTTGTGTTAACGTGATTATTTTGCTAACAGCACTTTATGTAGTTCATTTCTTCGTCACGACTGCCAGCACCAATCCCCAGCGCCATCTCTTGTGTCGTGTACAGCCAAGACCCTAGCAAATCAGTTTACACAGAAATATGTATTTACCTTCTCGTAATAACTACCGCCATAAAGTTTTTTAAAGTTTCGGTTCGGGGACTACTCGGTCGCTCTGTATATGCAAGATTTGTCTTTTAAAAACTCTGACTATTAAATATAAACGAGAGCAAATAGTGGCAATTTGACACTGTTAAATTAGAATGGTGTAAGTTACTTTTTTCAATAAGAAAGATCTAGATAAGTGATTCCATAAACAAAAAACTTGAATCAGAGCTTCACTCAAATGCCAACAGATGACATTAGACGTTTTTATGGTAAAGGAAACAGCTGTTTGTTCCCGAATTTGTTACAATATCCTTTGCGTTAATTTCTGAAAAAAACAAGAAAATGTAGCTTGCAGCGTTGTAACTTTAATCCATCTAATTATTATAGGAGTCCTCTTTGTTTTTTTAAAGTTTCATGGTTTCAACAAAGCACCCTATCCTCTCTCTAAATAATGCAATCCATAAACACTTTGTAGGTTTCCATTGGAGTCTCATTAAGGTAGCATGAGACTGAGTGATAGAGTACCCACTTCCTATGCTAGATGTTCCTTTTTCAGTCTTAGGGTTTGGGATCGAACCAGGAACCCTTCTCACTAGGCCTGAGCGCTGTATGATTGAGCCATAGTATCTTCTACATAGGCAAGAGAGCATGATAATATACAGATATATATATATATATTCTTTTGTAACCCATTATAATTTTGTGATGTGTACTTTGATCTATTATAGTTTCAGTTCATATATATATTTTACATTCAGTTAAACTTACTGACGACGGGTATCATTAAATTAGGCTTAATGAAGTGGAGGATGCAATAGACGGACTAGTTAATGCTTTGCAATTACACATAAAGACGAGAACTTCTCTAAGGAAAGGAGGATCTTGAGATATGTATGTATTCTATGTAGCGGGTAGAAAGTGCACTTCTGAGCGCGAACTCAAGAAACGACAACTTCTCGTTTGCTGATAGCTTTCGGCTACGATCTGTCCGAGGCACTTACCCAACAAAACGCTTTACTTCCGACACTAAAATCCAAAGACTCTTCTTCGTAAAAGAAAATAAATCACAATCATGATGAATGTCTTTCTTCAGGTTACGCGAAAGGAAAATCCTTCTACGAATTATCCAATAACTATTACTTTTTATCAGTAATAATGAAGCTTACAGTGTTGTAACATGATATTTTTGTTACCGTGTTTGATACGATAATATTAAATTGCGTCGAAATATTACGTACATACAGTGGCGTATTTACGATTTTGTTTCGGGGAGGGCTTTGCTAACTTTCGGGGGCGGGGGGACTTTGCCTGAAAATGTGAAAATTCTGCAAGGTATTTCATATGCTTTACTACAGTTACTAAGATTTCGGGGGGGCTTAAGCCCGGAAGGCCCCCCCTAAATACGCCACTGCGTAGGGTTATACACATATTTTCAGTGAACGTCTATTTTGTTTTGTTAATTACTTCGGATGTCGGTTATTGGTTAATGCTCTTGCTTTCTTAACATGAGATTCCAAGTTTGAATCTAGTGAACTGTTATCCTGACTGCGTTCAAAAAGGTTTCCCGAGGTTGACATCAGAATAATCAAATCGTAGTGTCTGTCAAAAGTCTGAGCAGAATTTCCCAGACAACCGTATCCATACAAATCCCTGTTCGTTGGATCTGTTTTGCAAAATAAACATCATTGTTCACATAATGAAACCAAAATACATTGTTCTGTTTCCATTGAGACAAATTTATTAAGAAAGTTTTCATTTATCGAAGTACCGATCCTTAGCCTTGATAACAATTTTACAAATCCCAGTCATTGGTTTGATATATTTATCCAAGTTTTAAAGCGCCAACACATTTGAAGAGCCTGTCAGAGATATTTAGTATTCGTTGGCATGTGTTCATCGACTGTCATGTGAAGTTCATTTCATCTCACAAGAGCTCGATGGGTGACAAATCGTGAGACTGGCAGCTGTTCTTCACACTAATTTACTAATTCACGCGAGCGAAAGCAGCACAATCGCAAGGCACATATTCGTACACAAGTTTACCTATATAAAGCGATTGAATAGCAGACACACACACAACTGCTCGCAGCATTGAACAGACAGCTACTGATAAGGGTTCGTTCAAACACCATCAGTTGTCATTGAAACGATGTATCGCCAGACAGTGTGACGTTAGTTATTTATTTGTTTACTGCACAATGGGTTTCCTCAAAAAACATTCCTATTTTACAAAAGAATACCAATAAACAGAATAATTTTGTATAGACATATGTCCTTTAATTGGAAAATACTGGAGAAAAATCAGTAGTAAATGAATTTATGTTGAAAGCCACCATTTTGAACATCTAATTTAACTACCATTTGCAACATTCAGTTTGACTAGCAAGTATACTTATTAAAAAAAAAAAAAATGAACTGTAGCCTTAATTTTGCCAGAAATTTTACCTTGTAAGTAGAAAAATAAATTTTCTGTGATTGAATGTGTGTGTACATTTTTATATGTACTACGAACTTATGTACGTCTGAAAAATTAATATTATTACAGTTTTAGAGTTGTCATGATTTATAGTGAAAGGCTGCTTTAAGTCAAATACCTGGCAGTGCCACTGGAAAATACGTTATGACATTAAAGACAATTGAGTAAATCGATAAATGATGAAGAGTGTTCTGTTTGGATTTGTTTTGAAGCCATCACAACTGACAGGAAAAAGTTTTTTTTCTTTCTTTCGGGAACGCTTAGAGTCTTAGAGATCACAGTTGCTATTCTTGTATATGTATAATAAGGTTCCAACCCTGATGCAAAACCTGTGATTGGTAAATGAGTGTTTAAATCGCTGTTTCTTCTCGTATAAACAACCGTCTATCATCTGACAGCGTCTTTGACATAGTTTCTTGTTCCTCTCTCCTGCTGTCATCTTAATAATGGTTGCGGAAAACAAGCTGAGGGCGGTGTGATGGATGTCATTTGGACAAGTATTCTAAAGGTCTCCTTCAGTCATCTACCTCATTTGGTTGATGGGAGCAGAGTTGCCAGCAGTAGATTTTGTTTTTTACAATATATATTCTAGTTTCTCAATATTTGTTTTCAATGTAAGTGTTATAAGCAACCATTTCTAGTTCCCACGGCTTCCTGTATAATTTTGCATTGCAAATTATCCCAAACTGATTTTAACTTGTAGATAGTGAAGTGAAATTGAGTAAGACTCGGCTAGGGTCTTTTGAACCGTTGTTCTTAATGGTATCGTCATTTCTGCGTACATTTTGCTTAGGTAAAAATGTCAGCATTTTCGCTACGAAATTGGGAAGTTTAGAGTTCAATCATGTGAGTAGCTTTCTTGGTTGGAGTTTCCCCAGTTTTTTTTTCGAGAAGTTACATTAAAACAATGATTTCCAATCTGTTTTGACTGAGGACACACTTTACTGAACTTCAGACACACTTGTACGATTTTAAAGAAGCTTGGTTTACCCAAATTCCTTCATATATTTACCCTGTTCATTTGTACGTCCGGGAGACTCAAATCTCAAGAATTGCTTGACGGATCACCATCAATTCTAGCCAGGCTGTAGAAAGTTAGAAGTTTGCAATCGAGTTTGTTCATAAAGGTGGTATTCAAACATCATCATCATCATAGGTGTTCTGCCTTTATTGGCAGGTCACTTGCCGCAGCTGAGAAGCTTCCATGCTCCACGGTCCTCCGCTAACCTTTTCGTCTTCGCGTATGATGTTCCTGTTTTAATGTCATCCATTAATTGTAGTCTCCTTCGCCCCCTCCCTCTCTTTCCTGCCACCATACCCTCTAGACGTCTCTCATGATACAATCTCTTCTTAGGCAATGTCCCAACCAGTTTCCCTTCCTCTTCCTCTTCCTAATAATATCTAAAAGTGTTCTTTTCTCACTCACCATTTCTAACACACTCTTATTCGTTTTCCGCTCGACCCAACTAATTCTTTCTATTCTTCTCCACACCCACATTTCGAGGGCTTCCAGTCGATTTTCGTCACCTTTACGTAATGTCCACGTTTCCACTCCATCCAGTATTTTTTTTTTTTTTGGCTGCCAACAAACTAGGTTTGATATACAGGGAGTGATAAACATCAAACCATTTCCGGTTTTAACGGTAATCACTATAGAGCAAGAGCAGTAATGGATAGGGACAATTTTGTTTCAGCAATCAATTAAGCGACTCAAGAATATATTCCGCATAGTCTAATCTCCATTATGCAACCGGAAGTAGTAGAAATCAGCCATTTCCAATTTTGACGTTGATCACTATAGAGTTAAAATAGTAATGAACAGGGAGAAGATTTTTCTCTGCAGTCAATTAAGCGACTTAAGAATATATTCCATTCCCACTCTAATCTCCATTATACAACCGGAAGTAGTAGAAATCAACCATTTCCAGTTTTGACGTTGATCACTATAGAGTATAAATAGTAATGAACAGGGAGAAGATTTTTTCTCTGCAGTCAATTAAGCGACTTAAGAATATATTCCATTCCCACTCTAATCTTCATTATACAACTGGAAGTAGTAGAAATCAATCATTTCCGGTTTTTACACTTATCGCTATGAGATAATAACCGGTAGTGGTTAGTTAGAAGCACTTTTCTGCAATAAATTAAATATTCCAAGAATATATTTCATATCCATTCTAATGTCACTACCAAAACTGCAAGTGGTAGAAATCTAAATAATAATTGAAAAAATATTACGCTATACAAACCAAATTTTTATATATGGTGTTCACTTGACACCGCTACTTGTTTGATTAATAATTATTGTTGTAAGACCATAATTTAATACTTATAAGTTTTTATATAAACTTAAGCATTGTTGGTGCGGTTGACTGACATAACCTGCCCTAAAATTAATTAAACTTTAGAAAACCTGTGGAAGGACTTTGAAAAATGTTAATGAAAATAAATGTTAGAAAGACAAAAGCCATGGTGATTGGAACGAAGCAGTCTGTGTCAAATATAAAAGTGGGAGGGTAGAAAATAGAACAAGTGAATAGTTTTCGATATCTGGGTAGTGTATTCTTAGTAATGACATGAAGTGGGAACGTGAAATAAAAGCAAGGATAGGAATGGCGAAGGAAGCTTTTATTAATAAGAAAAGTCTGTTTTGTGAGACCTCGAATAAAGAGTTGAGAAAAAGACTCATAAAATGCTTTGTGTGGGGTGTTGTACTGTATGGGGCGGAAGCATGGAGAGTACGTAAAAGTAATGAAAAACAACTGGAAGCCTTCAAAATGTAGGTGTGGAGAAGAATGGAAAGAATTTGTGGGGTCGAGCAGGAAACGAATGAGAGGGTTTTAGAAATGCTGAAGGAGAAAAGAACACTTCTAGATATTATTGAAAAGATGAAGAGAAACTGGTTGGGACATTGCCTAAGAAGAAATTGTACCACGAAGGACGTCCTAGAGGGTATGGTGGCATGAAAGCGAGGGAGGGGTGAAGGAGACTATAATTAATGGATTATATAAAAACAGAAAGATCATGCCTGAAGACGAAGAGGTTAGGGGATGACCGTGGAGCATGGAAGCTTCTCAGCTGCGGCAAGTGACCTGCCAATAAGGGCTGAATATCTATGATAATGTTATACATAGTAATATTCCATAGTATTGTTTAGAAACAATACTTTACACTTGTGTTTACAAACACCACCACATGGTTTTACGTCAGAATATTACGCACCACGTGGATTTACTACAACCAGCAGACGACGGACCTCTACGAAGCAAATGATGACATCGGAGCAGCAGCGTCACCGCCGTTAGGATGCGTATATAATGGTACGCAGCCGGCAGTTCTGCATCAGTTCACTGGTGTCCCTCCTACTGTTTGCCAGGGAACATTAGGAGTAACCTAACCGCAAGCCTCTAGTCTGCCACGAGACTCTTGGCTGTTCCTTTCGTCCTGGCTTAGCCTGTTACGGGGTTCTGTTGGGAATTCTACCTCAGTTGCTTAGCCTTCTTCCGGGCTAAGTGACTTCTAACCTCCTCACTGCTTGCCACGGAGCATTGGGGATTCCTTCGCCACTTTGACTGCAACGGGGCTCTGCCTCACGGTCAAGAACTACCTAATTTCTAACCTAACACATTTAGAGGAGAATAACTTTGTAGTATTCCTGTAAATACTCTTACATAGTGAGTTTTATAATAAAAACCGGTAGTGGGTGTTGATTCCGGACACTCATTTTATTTACCTTGCTCTACCTACAACTTATATGGGACAGAGTTTTAAATATATCCGAAAGCTAGCACCCTGTTGAGAGGATTAAACCTTATTTTAGACTTTAGAGAATGCAGCATTTACAATTTTGATATTATTGATCGAAATATTTAAAAATGGTTAGAAATTACGCCTACAACATAAAATTCTACCAATTCATAGCTGTCTTTCTATGGTGAAATACAAACAAGAATTCCTTTTATCTTGGGACATTCTGAATAAATATATTGAAACTACAGAGATTAATCTCCAGAGCTACTGAAAATGCTTTGAATTCTATAGATATACACTAAGCCATTGATAACATAGACAGTAGGTAGTATTCATAACAATAATACATAACTGTCGTACAAACGAAGACAAAAGCATGTTTTTAACAAAGTCTTACAGGTGAAAACAATAATCATAATAAAGAGAAGGATTAGTAAAGCCGTAAAAGAGAATTAAATACCCTGCTTTGATGTAGTTTATTAAGTGCATCACAAAAGAACTAACACCTGCTGTTGCTTCTTTTGTCTATGGCATTCAATAAAATGATGGCATCTGTTCATCGAATCACTTTCAAAAATGAAATATTTCATGTGCGCTGTTGCTACGAAACCCAACAAGTACTTTATCACTATTATTATTAATACTAGTTTTTCCTTCTTATATCTTTGGTTCGCTATATATAGCATGTCTCTAAAATAAATCTCACTTTGTGAACATTACTACAAGAAAACTATTGCATTGTGTATTGTATTATGTAAATTGTATATGATAAACTGTTCTTTACGGTTTTGTTTTCGTGTTATTTTAGGTTTGTGTAGTTTCCAATTTGGCCACCAGAGGCGCTGTGTATCAAAATTGTAATAATGGCGTGTGTTGGACCTGAGAAGTCATTCTGTGTGTTGTAGAGCTTTTTCTGTGATATAGCACTGAAAACATTGAGTTTTGGGGAATCTCGTTCAACTTCACTGATTCTGTGTGGGTTATCTTTTCTCCAAATTCGACAGTTGTGTCGATTAACCTTTCCATTTACACGGAATGTGACTTCATCACTAAACATTATGGGCGCAAACACACTTTCATTATCATTTAACTCTTGAAACTGACGTGCAGATTAAAATCGTTCGTCTTTATCACAAGTTTCCAGCTTGTGGTGAAGTTGATACTTGTATGGCTTAATGTGTAGGCGTTCCCTTACAACCCTCCGCAGCGTCTAGTGAGGCACTCATAGCTCACAGGACGCTCTACGCACAGACTTGGTCGCACTTTTTTGGAAAATCTCCGTCACATGTTCGACACGTTCTTCAAGTGCAGCAAGACGTCCAGATCTTTTCGGCGGACATAAACAACCAGTTGTGACACAAACTGTTCGTGCCATTTCTTGATAGACTTCCTGGAGGGCGCTTTCTTACCATATTTAGTTCGAAACGAACGTTGCACTTGCACAAAACACTGGTATCTTTCAAATTTCAACACGCAGAATGAGTTTCTAGCATCATCCAACACCATTATTACAACTTTGATGACCAAACCTCTGTTAGTCAAATTTTAAACTACACAAACCTGAAATGACAGGGAAACAAGACCGTAAAGGACAGTTTATCATATGCAACTTACATCTTGAAATACAATGCAATAGTGTTCTCGTGGTAATGTTTTTAAAGTAGAACTTACTTTAGAGATATACTATATTACTATAGGTTAAAATCGTGTTTAATTACAAGTTCTAATTGCTTAACTAACCATTTTTGTTTTAGTTTCCACAACTAACTTGCGATTACATAAATACTAATAGTCAATTTTAAATATTATTGAGGACTGTTAATGGTAGTATGGTTCATGTACGGTTGTGGTAAAGCTATTAAAAATTGCACTGCCCTACAGGTAAATGGTAATCACTGTCTATAGTTTATGTACTTCGTTCTTGTCGCCTTGTTACTAAATTATGTTGGGATTAGTACTTGTGGGTTAAATATGAGTTATTACAAACTTATTTATGTTTAATACAACTCTTGCCTTCATAATAAACAGATAAGACATTTACATTCACCATAATCTTCACCCGTGTTTATACAAAGGCAAGAAGATTGGTAGACAGTGAACATAACGTAGTGACAATTGTTAATTATTAGTACTTAGCATTACTCATTAGTGATATATGTATAGTGTTATGATTTTTCTTTATAAGTAAAGTATTAAATTATTTTCGTTATAGTACAAAAACATTTTGTTCCCTTTCAGATAATGGAGTTACGGATAATATCTTGCTGATGTATTTGTAGATAGTGCTATAGGCTAAATACTGTAAGCAATTAACATAAAATATGTTCTCCGCCACTTAGTACAGGATCTATTATATACCCATTAAAAATATCGTGGTACACAGAATTCCATTTTGAGTTTTGATTTTGGATCATTTTTACTTTAATTTAGATTGGATAAACATTTCTAATCCGAACCGATTGCATTTTGGATTCCATTTAAGAAGAATACCGATTGAATTTTAGTGGTGTCTTAATTTTTCGTGTACCATGAGATATGTATTGAGCACTTGGTGTCAATAACTAAGTTCTCAAAGAAAAGTACCTAATAACATAGAAAATATGCTATCAGAGCAACTCTTTGTCATTTTATGAAAAAATGTCGGCTATTACATAGGAAACTATAATACAAAATGTTGGTTTGATTCTGATTTCATTTGTGAGTTAGCGTCCCATTTAGCAACGAGGCTATATGAGACATGGACCTACAATTCAACATAGGATCCGAACCACATGAGTTCCCGCCGGGAATCGAAGCCGGGTACGCTAACCGCTTAGCCATGAGGGAGCTCAGAAAATGTTGTGATGGAGACTATAATAAAGGATGAATAAATGTGTATTCAAATAAATGAAATGAAAATATATTTTAATCCTTTTTTTAATAATAAGACAAATAACGTTTGAGATTAGAATAAATAGGAATACACGTGAAAAAAATATATATAACTATTAGGTATACAACTATACACATACAAATTATAAAGAATACACGATAGAAATATTGAGTATAGATATATGAATTTGTACGATTTATGCCTGTATGAAATGCCTATCCAAGCTAAATGTATTCAATAATGATCCAAAACTCCAAATTAAATGTATAATTTGCACTATGATTGTAACCTATAGATCAATTACGTCATTTGCAATATTTTTTTTCAGTTACTCATGTTACGTTTACAGAACCTTCGGTGTAAAAGAGTGTAAAATATCAACAGGGGAATCTTTTCGTTTTCCAGTTACTTTTCGTGAAGTTCACTGCGTAGACATATTTTTTAAAAAAAACATACATTAAAGAACGCCATCAACGTTTTCCCATCCCAACTGACAGGGATTTTGTGGCACAGACACGCACGATTCAAAACACTTGCACATGTTCTAAAATAAATAAATAAATAAATATAACACTCTTTTGACGTGTCCATGCTCAGATTATGACATTGGCGCAAGGCTATTTAATGGGATTGACCTGTAGAACTCATTGTACCGAAGTTCATCAAAAGTTGTCAACATTATCACTTCGTTTACCAAACGCGATCAAGATACTTTCCCATGTATTTGAAGTCGCAACATCTTCAGTCTCAGCATCTTCTTTAGGAGACTTCATTGGTTCACAAATCAAAAATGAAATTCTTTGGACCACAATTTCTTATGTAATTATATCAAGAGGCCAGAACTAACTGGTTCAGTGGTTGTTTAGTTAATGCGTCTTCGGTATGCGTTGTTTTGGGATCGATTCCCGGTAGAAGAACTGAAATTTGAACTCACTATGGACCTCTGGATTTCCCCATTAAAACTGAAGGTTCATCTATGATATAGCTTTGGTGCTGAAAATGATGCTAAATCCGATTTTAATCTTTGCGAAAAATATTAATTTCACATAAGCTTAGAAGAAAATAAAAAGTAAAAAAAAAAAAAAAAAAACTGACAGGTTCATTGCTATTCTAAACGCAGTTCCTCACCAAATGATACGCTATATTTGAAGGCGTTATAGTTCAACTGCATAACGTTCATCTCTTGTGCGACGGATCTCTCCTTCAATCACAGGCAATATGAAATTTTGATGGATAACATAGGGCTTTCCCTGAGTTGAGTCTCATTCCACCATTTATACCATAATCATATATTGCTAGTAATTATTCTTGTTCTTTACCAGTGTTGAGTACATAATCATCTTAATTTATTTACTCTATTGATTTAAATAAGGAACTGTTTCTTTTTCTGCTTTCCTGGAATTGAGCTGTAATATTAATGATGTGATTTTACTGATTACTTTTCAGATCTAGTAAAATGTCCCTTTCTTTCTCAAAGTGAATTTGCATCTGGTATAAATTAAATATTTATTAAAAATTATATTCGATTATTAAATACAAAAAAAAAATGCACATCACAAAATATAACGTTTGTAAAAAAGAAAAAAAGATTCTTTTAAATAGCTTTGAAATAGAAATCAACAATATTTCAGTTCATTTCAAAGATAATAGAAAAAAAAAATAGTTACCCATATAAAGCAATGTGTTAAAAATTAGGATGGCGTACTCAAATCCGCTAACCTGCATGAAATTTCTGAAAAACGTAAAATTAAGCGTAACTTGATTTTCGTTTCATTATGGATCTTGGGATTGACTACAGAGGTCATAGACGGGAAAATAAAGCAGATAATTGACTGACAAGTTTTTGAAATCTACTATGACACCATACGAGACGAGAAATAATATTTTCTCGTCTTGGTTCGTTGTCGAAAGACTTGGCTCATCTCGTCTCGTTTTGCATTTTCTTTATACAAAATTTATACCCAACCTTTATTATTTTATTTCATCTATATGTTATCAGAATCCTTACGTATCACAAAAGATTCAGGAAGGGTGTGATATAACAAAAATCGAATCATATTGGACTATTTTGTGTAATGACTTCCATATCTTTATGCGTCGATAAATGTTCTTCATTGCGTTCGTACAATAACTTTATCAATTAATAAATCTTATACTATGAACAATGTAACACTAAAATAGTGTTCCAAATCTAAGATTTGGGTGAACTAATGTTGCTTGCGAGTCTCGTGGAATGTCTTGACTCGTCTCAAGCAAAAAAAAAAAAAAAAAAATCATATCTCGTTTCACCATTCACCCTCCGGCGTGCAAGTAGAGGCTTAAATCATAGTGAAACGCAATCGGAAATCACTTTTATTTAAGCGACTTCTGAAACGATTAACTATTAACTAATACCGATTGCTTTAGATCATTTTTATATGTTTCCCCCTCTCCTCCCCCTAGCAGTGCTACGGGATTCCCGACAGTATATTCGTTTTCAGATTGTGAGATTTTTACCAAATTTGGTTAGAATTCCTCCAGGTGTTACAGAGTTACGCTCGAACATACACACTCACATTCATCATTACATAAATACAGATAACACACGCACAGAGAAAGAGAAACACAGAGAGCAACCAAAACCTCACCATTTTCATATTAGAAATCATTTTACAGTACTGAACTTAAAACTTTCGAAAAGTAGTTCTGCCTTTCTTATTGAAGCATAATTTAGTCTCTTAAAGAGTAGTCTGTGGGGAACGTGTACTTTCTGTGGACATGGTGTTGGGGATACTGAATTTGATGTCTGGAACCACAATCCGTTTTTGGATATTCTCTGTTTATTTCTGCATGTTCTTTTTACGACTCTGACTATAATTCATAAACGTAAATCACATTATGTTATGAGAATATTGAGAAGTAGTCTCAGTATTACAAATAGTTGCAGACGAGTACACTACATTCTCTTATTTACTGCTACTCCGCAATTTATTTAATTTGTACATTTATCGTTGGCATATAATATACCAACGTTTTGTGAACACCCACTATGTCTGAGATGTTATATTTTAAACATAATAATTACTTACGTCGTGATATGATTGTATGATATTATATACAACTGATTTATTTAAATAATTATTAAATGTATTTATTCATGCATTGTATCATTACATACCAAAAATTTGAAGCAAACGTGAACTCATGACCTTACCATTAGAAGTTCCGCACTCTACAACTGAGCTAGTATGAACATCCTTACCGAGATATATAACTGAATTTCCAAGACAATGACATTCATATCCGTTGCAAGCCCTGTTGTTTTTTGTCCTTTGCCTTTTCCATTCTACTAAAGATGAAAGAGTTTCGCTGTCTTTACTTTCATTGGATCTTTATTTTTTTTTTTGTATAGATAAAGAGGTGACTACACCACTATGTGCTCACATGTGTACATAATTTCGAAATACTATATTATTACATATTTGAATGAATGTTTCTATATTAATAACATTTCAATATGTCTTACTACACTTAAAAACATATCTACACATTTTTTTCGATTGCGAAATTCTGCTTAGGAGCTCGAACCTGGCATCTTTGGTTTACTGTTTCCGAAGATATAAGAAATTTTCTGTTCAAAACACACATAAATAATGCGATCATCCTTTTTGGAATAGGGCGTACCTTCGGCAGAAATAATCAAACCGCATGAAGTTAGTAAGGAGATTCGATTGATGCAAGTATATTTCATAGATTTGTACCGCAAAGTCAAACGTAAATAAGATGTTATGTACAGTCACTTGTATGGAATTTACTCATTACAGCACTACAGAAATGCTATACGAAAGTGTGTTGTTATTGAAATTACCAGATACTGTAACTTGCATAATACAATAACGACCTTTTTACTCATTTTGTTATTCACGTGGGCCCAGAACTGTGTTCCAAAACTCTAAAGATGACGAATTTTGCATGCCGATCAGTAAAGTCGCAAGGGAACTATCTCTAATAAAGTTAATAGTTGCTACAGGTAAAAGCTGTAACATGAGAGAAATATATATGCAGATATTAATCAAGAGTTTTGAACAATGCCAGTTTCAGAAGATAAAAATAGAAGAATCAACAGATCTTTCTCATTTTGCTTTAAGTGTGAACTTCATAAATTAAAAAAAATATATTAGGATAATGTTATTAGTGTATTAATTTACTTTAGGTCATAGGTTATTTTTTTTATCATATTTGCGCAGCGCACAACACTTCGTAATTTCATCAGAGTGATCCAATTTTTAACTAATTGTTTTGTATCGTAAAACAATAATATTGTTTTGTGAAAATTTGAGATTTTTCAAGTGTGCCTCTTTTTGAGACATTCTAGGTTGAACATATCCGATTTTCGAAACATCACATTTGAAAACTCATAAAAAAAGAAAATATAAAACTCTAAGGTACCAAACATTTTAAAGGAAGTCAGCATCTAGAAAAAAAAAAAAAGTGAGTTTGTTTTTTCTTTTTAAAAAAATTGTTATTGCAAAACTGACAATTTCCGTTTTCCAAACTATAATTTTCAACATTTTGTGAAGGGATTTGTAATGTAGTAGGCTTATACATACACTGGACACAAAATGTTGCACATTCAATAATCTTTCAAATGGTTTCTGTTTGAAATCAATATTATGAAAAATGACGAAGCTGAAGAGTGTACCGCAAACCTCACTAAAGAGCAAAACTAAGGTGACGCGCCAATTAAAATTAGCCATTGAATCGAAAACTGAACATCTGAAAGGTGAATGAGTACTTGTTTTCAACTCTTAAGTATAGTACAACTTCATGTACATAAAATTACAGAACAATAAATTTTGCCAGCAACCTCATTGACTGATTTCAAATCGATTGATCCAGCTCTGGTTCATTGGAGGGTCTTAATTTACAGCAAATTCCTTAACAAAATTGCAAAACCTTCGAAAGAATTATAGTTAATACAAGGGAAACAAGAGTTCCTCTACATAGAAACTACCTTATTATACATATGTAGAAACTGAATATTCATATGTTTGTTTAAAACAAATGTACGTATTTGCTGCTCAAAATAATAATACATAATTCATGACTGCAACGTGCATATAAAAAATTGGATTTAACAAAAAATGTAAGTTAGAGTAAAAAATTAAATCATTTGTAAAATACAATGAACGTTAATTCTTTTACTGCCACAATGCAAATTAATTTTATAATTAATATTTGCGTCATAACCATTAAATAATCGATTAAATTCTAGGTATGTAAACATTACTTATAAATATTATGTATTCGTACTTGGGGAACTGGGTTATAAGTTTTTTTTTTAAATGTTTAATACAGTGTAATAAAATGACTTGAACACCTTTAATTTATTCGAAATTCATACATTCAATTTAATCTATAGTGGGCCACGGTGGCTCAGTGCTAGAGCGTTCACCTCTGGTCCTTGGGGTCCCGGGTTTGATCCCAGCCCTCGCCAAGTGAACTTTGTGGTGGACAAACGCCGTGTGCGTGGGTTTTCTCGGGGTTCTCCCGTTTCCTCCCACTTCCTTCATTCCACCATTTCATTCATTGTCACTGTCTCCTTTAGCCTAGCCGGCATAACCGTGGGATGTAAAACTCAAAAATTTCATTTCATTTTCATTTCAATTTAATATATTAGCATTATTGCATTCATCATGTGCATATTAAATATTTATTCCAACAATATTGTTTCTAGTTGAAGAGGAATTCATTTTTCAACGTTATTTTGTGAATAAACTTTTATGTACGTAAATAATTCCATAATGTTTGTTTAGTTTATAAATAAAGTTCATGCAATAATAATACTACTACTACCTACTACTACTATTACCTACTTCTAATACTACTACTATGATGTTTGTCTCTCGATAAATAGAATTTAATGCAGTTTCCAGCCAGTTAATAAAAACTAGATAAACACATTAGAAAAATTATTCCTGGAAATTGAGTTCACGCTTTATTTTTTATTCCGTTTACGCTACGAATAGTGATAATCTAATTTGCTCTCCAAACAATACTTCAGAGATTATTTACAATGCTTTTGTATGGTTTATGTTTTCGAATGTGATTGGACAAATAGAATATGCACTCTCTTACAATCCCTCTATATGCTGCTAGTGTTTTCAACAGATTAGGCATTTTCAACGAACTTAAAAAGTTCGTTACTAAATTTTCTATGTCTGTGTGTCTGTCTGTCTGTTATTCAATTTTGAACTCTCCTTTCAATAGAACTTCAGAAACTATCAGAGAAAGTGATGGAATTTTTCGCGTCAATCTTACCGTTTTCGAGATAGTGCTCAAAAAAGTTCCGATTTCGGGACATCTAAGGAGTTATATCTCGAGAACCATAAGCAATAGAGAGATGATATTAGTGTTGATCAATATCTAAGCGGATGGTGAACAGTTCGGTACCAAATAGTAACCAATGGTTACTCTCCAACTGGCCACTCACTGGTTTGGCCAATGTCCACCAGTCAATATCGGTATCAAAATAGTTACCGTCCTCTTAGGTATTGATTAACACCAATATCATCTTTATGACTTACCGTTCCCGAGATATTGGTCAAAAAATAGTTCCAATTTCAGGAAATTTAAGGAGCCATACCTCGGGAACCGTAAGTCATAGAGAAGTGATATTGGAGTTGATCAACACCTAAGAAAATGATGAATATTTTGGTACCAAATAGTAACCGGTGGTCACTACTAAACTGGCCACCGTTCCCTACATGTTGGCCAAAAAGTTCGAATTTCGGGGGATTTAAGGAACCATATCTCAAAAACCGCAAGTCATAGAGAGATGATATTTTGCAAGAAAGAAAAGAAGGTGCGAATAGAAAGATTTACTTTTCGGCCGTTCCAGGTAATTTGAAACCAATCAGTCAAAAATTGGAAAATATTTACAAATGAAGCAATTTCTTTGGTTGTACAGAAAAATGTGTAAATTTTACTGATTCAGCAAAATAACCCTGTCGTAGTAGGAAATAGTGGTTTTACGAGCGACTGAAATAGGAGTTTGAGTACTGGGACTGGGTTCCAACTTGCAGAGCAGTTTTTCGTAGGTTGTCATAACGTTAAAAGTAGCAGGTATGTAATGTACTGCATCTATAAATGTGTGAACACTATTCGACTTGTGATTGAGTATTATTTTATCGCAGAATTTAAGTTGCCGCCGCTTCTGCGTTAATTTAAACCCAGGTATTTTGATGTCATGTCCGTTACCAAAATAATAAAATAATATTACCAAAATAATTTTTAACAGAGGATTAGAGAAAATTTTCAATATCAGATCCAAAGTTAGTTTTCGTGGAATTTCCTTTGCACAAATTTAGAAGCCTGCAAATTGGTTTAATTTGGTGTTTTAAGGATAACGGACGTGATATGTTTTAAGCTATATGCTTGAAGAAAGGTTTTACCTACTCCAATTACATACAGTTTGTTTGCATCTTTACATAACTCATTCAAAGTATAGTGTCTGGACTTTTCTAAAATTAATTGGAAATTTCATTAGATTAAAGTTTGCAGAGGTAACTTTTTAAATGATTTTCTTGAAAAACGCTGCATCACAATTCAGAAACAAATATATTATGTCCAACTTATGTTATTTTGAAGAGGGCATAGGTGTTCATTTTTTAATGCAATACCTTTGCAGCTTCTCACGGTAAAGGGCCTGTAGGTAGATGCTATGAGGGGAGTTTTTAAAACCTGCTTTGAAGAAGAATTTTAGTGAAATCTGTAAGTGCTAATTCTGCTTTCGAATATTGTTACGCAGCTGAGGAAATTTGCACGAACATCTTTACTCTTTTACGTGCCCAAGGAGGACATTGAAGGAAACAAGGTACATTTGGATGCAGGTTGGGGTTTAGGGTTAACAATTCCTGGCCTGCTTGGTTCCCACCACTTTCAACACAAACACCACAATTTCGTTAGTGGAACTGTTCTTTCTAAATTGATAAAGGTACAGGTATTTGAAGATGAAGTTGATTTTGAGCATCTTCCAAGACATCAGTGTGTAAGGTACACTAATGTTTATAGTAGTGATGATGATTGATGTTTGTTTTTTATTTTGCAATTTCTCATGACATTCTTTTCATTATATTGCAAATGGTGCTGTTATATTGTTAGAAATATGTAATCAAAATTCGGTATTATTGACGGATATGTTGAATAATTTCGTTTCTTGTTTTTTTTTCTCCTTTTTTTTTAATGAGAGGCTCTCGTATTAAGTTTAAGTAAATTTTGCTATAATAAAACAGGAAGGAATCTACTTACCTCTCAGTGAAGTTACTAAATTTATTGTTCAGTGATACATTCATGTGTTAACTGCAGAGTTCAATATGATAAAATTGTACTTGTTACGTCCGTTACTTTCATCGGTCACATGCGTTACTCCAACTAGGACACGTACAATCCTGATTAATCTCAATCGTTTAACTATGATATAAATATGATAATTGATTAAGTTTGTTAATTCTTCAAGCAATCCGTAGTAGAAAAATGGCTATCGCAAGTGTGCAAGAATCGCAGAGATATAGCACTTTGTAAGCATATGTAGCACTCCTGTTTCCGTGCGAGTCACGTCCTTTACCACTCACTGTTCCAAAAAATAAAATGAAATGAAATCTTTTAGTTTTACGTCCCACGATTATGCCGGTGAGGCTAAAGGAGACCGTTAGAATGGTTGAATGAAGAAAGTGGCAGGAAACGAAAGAACCTTGAGAAAGCCCACGAGCACGGTGTTTGTTCACCACAAAGTCCGCACGGTGCGAGCTGGGATCGAACCAGGGACGCCAAGCACCGGAGGTGAACGCTCTACCACTAAGCCACCGAGCCCCCTACCACTGTTCCAATGCCTAAATGTTCTAATGCCTATGTTTCAATAAATATATGAATACAACTGTATGTAGAGTACATTATTTTCTATTGGATGAAGTCTTTCTTAGTTTGAATGTATCACTTTTCACGCTAGGGTTGCATCAAATAGCCGTGTGAATGAGTAATCATTCCCGCTCCGTCTCTCCATTCTTTTTAAGTTCGTTTTGGCAATGCTCTTGAAGCATTCTCAACTGGTTATAAGTTGTATCTTTCGATGTACATAAGCTAAGTTAAATTTATATACTATTTCCTCTTGATAAATTAGTACTCATTATACAGTAGTACCATACAACAAAAGTATAAGAAAGTAGAAACTGTATTATTAAAAATAATACATTACACTGTATGTGGTTATCACATTAACCCTAGTTGAACCAAGCTTGAGCGCATTGTCACATACTCTTTTTGAACTCTTATTATTCACAAATAAAGTAGAGGAGAAAGATTTGTTTTTGTTGGAAACAAATATTTCATCAACCTGTAAATACAAAATAAAAATATTGAGTACGGAACTACACATATTCATGACTAAAATCCCTACTTTCGAAAGTATGGCACTTTGAGACCCCCTTGGTGTTGCTAGGTTTAACTGCCAAGAACTTGAATTTCTTACTACCGTATTATCGTGTATATACGAGGTACAATTACGTTTTGACTTCGTTTCTACAGAGGGATACAGTTTTACCAAAAACTCCTGTATACATTTTTACTCTGTCTGTATGTGTAAGTGTCTGGGAGACACAACATCTCAAGAAATACTTTGATGCATCATCATCAATTTTAGCTAGGATGTAGAGGTTCAAATGTTAGGAATCAAGTTTTTTGATGGACGTGATTCAATCTAGTTAATTCCAAGATGTGGGCAATCAAGAATTGGTTATCCAAGAATTCCTATAACAGTAATTATGTATGTTCTTTGTTCTTGACATATAATACTAGCAGCATTTTTGATGGTAGCAGGTTAGTATAATGTTCAAAGATGCAAAATACTAATCTGTCCCTGGGATACAACATTCAGGTAAACAACGTTAGATAAACCTGATCTATTTTGTATTTGGCAGTAAGTATGCAATAAAAATATGTCTATCAAAATAATCTTTAAAATGCGTGTTTATCAAAATATCCGAGTTTTTCCCTGCTGTATTCTGGGTACATTTTCTTTTTCGTCTATTTTGCGATCTCTATGTACTCACGATCTCTCGATCTTTTAGATTCAGAAACTCCGAGTTAGAGGCAAGAATATAATTTACCAGTACGAAAAGATATGTCTAACGACAACTTTCCTGCGTAACACTATTCTCCAGTATTCATTGGATGCGTTTCCTCTTACAGAGTTTTTTAAAAACAAGATCTGTTCCTTGGTAATGGAAACAATAATACAAAGGTTGCAAGTTTCCAGTCTTTCTGTTTTTTCCACATGTCTATTAATAACAGACTTATCGTATGGCTCAGGACTTTTGATAAACTCTGTGTATACTAATTTTTACTACTTATAAATCTAGGCAATTCTATAAAGTAATGCAGAAAACAACTGATGTTCCTTTTCCCTATATACCTTTCAACCAATACACACACAAACTCAGCTCACTCGTGGCTAAGCAGTTAGCGTACGAACGTTTGGCGTGAGAGACCCGGGTTCGTTTTCCGGCGGGAGCTCATGTTTTTCGGATTCCACATTAATCAGTAGGTCCACGTCTCACATAGCCTCGCTGCTGAACGGGACGCTAAACTAAACCAAACTCAACAAACACAAACTCTCAGTAGCAATGTCTCTCCAAAACGAATGTAGTACCACATCAGACACGTAGCATGTAATCCTTTGCGTTTATAACATGCATTTTTTTTTTAAATTTTTGACATTTTAGAAAAATAAAGTGCAACGCGTACAGTAAGAACAGTAAGAATGTAGTATATTTTAACTATCTAGTAAATGTACCACTTACATAAATGATACAAATATATATATATATATATATATATATATATATATATATATATATATATATATATATATATATATATATATATATATATATATATATATATATATATATATATATATATATAGGCTTTTCCTTGTAGTAGAATTCTGTTATTTTTATATAAACCTTAATCAAGCCTCAAGAAACAAATATCTTGTCATATTTAGATATATGTGTATACGTTGTTTTCATTTTTAGTGCGACTTTCTCTTAATTTTGTTTTTTCAGAGACCACAAAAAAAGTAGTTTCGCAATTTAAGTAACGAATGGCAACTCCTGTCGGGTGAACTTCACAGAAGCGACAATAGATGTCCCTTGAGTATGCCACAGACTCGATCTCAAGCATACTAATTCTTTCTTTCTCGCTGCTTCTTTTTCCTCATCTTGTTTTTTATAGTCTGTGTGTGCGCTCACACAGGTTCACTTTCTTCTCGTCGTTGCTGTATCAAGTGGTGTGGAAAGACGTGGACGAAGAAGAAGAAGAACGAAATAGTGAATATAGACAGAGAAAACAGTTTAAAACAAAAGAAAAGTCTTATTTTTTTTTACAAAAAGGAAAAAGAAAAGAGAAAAATATAAAGGAGCAAAATAGAATGAAAATGTTGAAGAAAAGAACAGAAAAAGAAATTTCGGATTTCTTTTCAACGTGACTGTCATTGTAAGTGAATCATGTGTTTCTTCAGTCACGGAATCTAATGGTACCGGAAGTATTTTAAAAAGAACCTAAAAAAAGTTAGAGTAACAATGAAAGTGAAAAGAAATTACTTAACCCACCGTGTCTTCACTTTTAAATTTTAATTGTGAGTTTCCAAAAATTTCTCATAGTACTGGTACTTATAAAAATTATAATAATTAAGCTTTTAAATTATATAATGAAAGACATGCCGTTTCGCAAGGGTTTCAGTTACCTTCAATGATACAGTAAAACTAATGACAAAGACGATAATGAAAGAGTAAATTTAGAAGTTCTTGTGCGTAAAGGCGCATGCATCTTACCGCTAGGAAAATATATACTCTATTAGTTAACATTTTGTTTTGTTACGTGTAAGCGAAAGGAGGCATAGTGTCTCAAGTGTAGAGTGCTTACCTCTAGCGCGTGAGGTCCCTTGTTCAATCTCAAGCCAAGTAAGTTTGTGGTGGACAACATTGTATCCGTGGGTTTTCTCGAGGTACCCCCGTTTTATCCCACATTCTCATAATCCACCAATTCTTCCATCGTTATTCACTTGCTTTATTTACCTGCGTAACTTAGCCTAATGGGCTTAATCGTGGAGCCACCAATCAGGAGTCGCCACCTGGATTCTACAAAGATAAAACCAGAAAACCAGGGGGAGAGCTCAGTTTGAGCTCGTTGTGGCGAGACTGAGGAGAGAGTGCTACGCTGTGGGGATCTCGATTGAAAAGTTCGAGAATTTAAATTTTTTCTCATATCGCCATTCAGTGTCCCTTTCGTGCACTTTAAGAGATTCTTAGATGGGGACATATTACTATAATATATTGTAATTCCGTAGTTGAAGTATTATATGATGAGATTAATGAGATATTGCGTCAGAAGGCAGACGTAGGGTCAACGCCATAGTAATGGGAGACTTCAACAGGGTAGTGGGAGAAGGATCTGCGAATAAGGTGGTGACACCATTTGAAATAGGTAGAAGAAACGAACGGGATTTAAATGATTGTCGACTTCTATAGGCAACATGATGTGGTGGTGACGAACACGTGGTTTAATAAAAGTAAAACCAAGCTGTACAAGTGGAATAGTCCAAGAGTTAACAAACGGTACGAAATCGATTACGTTCTTGTCAAGCCACGTTTCAGGAATAGTGTACGAGACGTGAAGACACATTGATTCGGATCATAATCTCCTAGAACCCGTAGAGCAAACGTGGTTAAAATCAATCAAGCTAAACGGGAGGGAAAATCGAAAATTTAACGTAGAGCAAGTAAGAAGTATGGACAGCGATAAAAAAGAAGAGATTAAAGAAAAATTCTGTGCACTGGCCGATATGGTAGGCAATGTAGAAAATAGTTGAGGGAAAATTACACAGATTCTACTTGACACATTCCACAATAACATTGGCAGGAAGGAAAGAGCACCGAGAAAACCATGGATAACTGAAGCGATGCTCAAGAGATAGAGGAACGTACAAAGGCGAAAACCACGGACATCAAAGAATACAGAACGCTGGATAATGAATTGAGAAGAGAGACATACAAAGCCAAAGAAAAGTACGGTACATGGTGCAGATATGTATTGAAATAATGTAACTGCAACGGCGAGACAGATATGATCTGATGTATCAGAAAGAACAAGAATTAGAAGAGAATGCTAACAAAAGTATACGCACGTTCTGAATTGAAGATCAAAAACGTCATATAGTCACTAACCATCAAGGAATCCTCAGTATTGGGAGGAATACATAAAATGATAAGAAGAATGCCGCCCCCAAAAATGAGATCGAAGCAGAGAAAGATTTGGATGATGAAGGAAAAGGACTTAGTTTATTGAAAAGTGAAGTAATACAAGCCACCAAGGACATTCGAAGAAGAAAGGCCACTGGAGACGACGACAAACCAGTAGATTTGTTCAAAGGATTAGGAGACAATGCAATGAAAGTACTGACTTCACTTATTAACAAGGTTTAACTGAGTAGGGAATAACGAAAGATTCTCTTGATGATACAATGATTGCATTTCCCTAGGAAGAACTAGCAAAGAAGTACAGCAATCACAGAATCATTAGCCCCATTTCCAACACTGGAAAGATTATTGCGCACATACTGAACAGACGACTGCAAATTAAGATAGAAGAGATGTTGGAGGAAAATCCATTTGGATTCAATAAAGGAAAAGACATCAGAGATGCTATTGGATTGACGAGAATTATATCAGAACAAGTTGTTGGCGTAAAAAAAAGAGATTTGTTTGTGCTTCATCGACTGGCGAAAAGCTTTCGAATTGGTCAATTGGACCATACATCAAAAAGTACTTAAAGACATCGGGGTCATTTTGACAGACCGACAACTAATTCGCAACATGTACATAGGACAACAAGTGAAGTTGCCCTAGAATGAAGGAGAAACCAATAGTGTGAAATTGGAAGAGGAGTAGTAGTATGTCGCCACAATTATCCAATATTTACAGTGAATGTTTAACGAAGAAAGCATTAATGGGAATTGTAGATCTCAAAATTGGGGATCATATAATTAATAAAATCAGATATGCAAATGATACACTTATTATAAAAGTTAGAACTGACGAAGTACTACAGAAGGTGATTGACTAAATACATGACGCTGGAAAAGTATATGAAATGGAAATTAACATTGAAAATTCGAAAGTCATGAGAGTATTCCGTCCCAAGGCGTCCTTACGAGTCAGGATACAACAGAGAAAACTTGAAGAGGTCGATAATTTCAAGCATCTTTGAAGTATTTTGACGAAAGATGTTTACTGCACTAAAGAGATCAAGTCAAGAAATGTTATAGCCAAAGAAACATTCAACAAGAAAAGTTCACTCTTAACTAGCAGGCTTAATATTGGACTAGGGAAGAAGTTGGTCATTCGCTACATCTGGAGTATTGGTTGTATGATTCAGAGACTTGGACATTACGGATGTTAGAAAAGAAATACTTAGAGATTTTCGATAGGTGGTGTTGGAGGAAGATCGAGAAGATAAAATAGACAGAGAGAAGAACAAACGAAGATGTTTTAAAAAGGATAGGAGAGAAGAGGACACTTTAAGCGAGCATTTTTTGTAGGATGACCAAATGGATTGGACACATTTTGCGAAACAATTGTCTTCTTCATACCGCCATAGAAGGAAAGATCGAAGGAAAGCGAGGAATAGAAAGAAGAAGAACACAAGGGATCGAGGATTAAAAAAATAGAAGAAATTATTGGGAGTTAAAAGAGGAAGCCGGAAGTTTATCTCGAGAAACATGAGGGAACCATTTACAGGCCCAAGGAAAAGAAAGAAAACCTCATGGATCTATTCTATCTATCTATATAAATAGAAATGAAAGTGACTATGTTTCTGATTTAATAACTCTTGAACCATCCGACCGCCTTACTTAAGGGAAACGTGATGGGGCCATAGGCGCATGACCAACTTGCATGAAAGATTTGTTTTATCATGCATGTTGTAAGAATGTTTTGCCCACAAACGTACCAACTTGCGGTCCAAATTAGGCCTGCTTGGCATTACGGAGGAAAGAGTCACGTGATTTATTCCGCTGACGTGATTGACGGACTTAAATATATAAAGGCAACCAAGAAAATTATGTAGCTTTTCGTGTATGTTTGTGTTCAATTGGCCTTCACACCGTGAGTTGAATGCGAATGGAGATAAGGCGAAGGTCTGTTGGTGTGGGTATCTCCAACATACTACTTGGTTGCGGTAATTCAGTTACATCGTGAACTTGCGTGAGAACAGAGTGAATATGGGACCTCCATAGAGTGTTATTAGGGCGTGTATGCTGTACGAGTTCAAACTGAGGTCAAACGCCGCTGCAGCGGGGAGGAAAATATGCCAAGCCTATGGCAAGGGTCTTGTGATTTCGCGGACAGTGCAGGGGTGGTTTAACAAGTCTAAGGAAGATGACGAAATACTCGAAGGCGCACAAAGTGTCGGAAGACCAACACATGATCAAAATGGAGATTTTCAGGTAGCAATTCAGGCGAACAGTGGTCAGACATGTGATGAACTGAAACTACAATTCAGTGTGAGTGGAGAAACCATTCGACATCGCCTCCATCAACTTACGAAACACCAGAAGTTGGGTCGATGGGTCCTACATGATTTGATTCCGGGCCAGAAGATTCCGGGCCAGCAGAGCCTACCTGTGTTTCTTTCCTGTCTCGTCTGAGGAAGGAGTCATTTCTGGACAAGGTATTGGTATGTGCTGAGAAGTGGGTCCTGTACGAAGCTACATGGAGCCGTCATCATTGGTTAGCATCCCATGAACCTGTTCGAAAACAGCCGAAACTAGCACTGCACCAGAAGAAAGTCCTCCTCTGTGTTTGGTGGACTGCTAGCGGCATTGTGCATCGGGAACTGCTACCAGCTGGTCAGAGCATCAATGCAAATGTGTACTGTCAACAGTTCAGTCGTGTTCAATGAAAAGTCGAAACTCTGGAGCCAGAATTTCTGAGGGGTCCTCAAAAAGGGACAACGCTAAGTCCTACTGGTTAGGATGACCCGGGATACCATTCTAGCCTTGGGTGGCAAACATTATTGCATTCGCTATACTCCCCGGACATTGCACCGTCCGATTATCACCTATTCCATTCCTTGGACAATCAAATTAGAGGATGTCAAACGAATAGAAATATGTATCAAAACTTATTCAAATTAATAGTGATTTATTATAGGAGAACAAGTTGTTTGTGAAACAAAAGTCGCTGGATTGGTAAGGAAGTTGCCACATCGTCTTTAGAAAAGCGCTAGAAAAGACAAAAGTTGCCGTAGGAAGAATTATTTTGTGGTTATTTTAGAATATGAATTCCTAGATTAAGTGAATTTTCCCCAAATTGACAAAAACATTCCTCTGCATATCTTTGTTTACCTAGTTATTGGCCATCAAAGTTAAGAATTTAGACTTGGAACACTTTTGGCAAAGATGTCATTAATTGCTATTTGGAACAAGAAATTGCGAAAAAAAAATCTGTTAGGCGTTAATTAAAGGTTAAACGTTGAACTCTTAACTGCTACTAAATGCAACGTGTACTTACACGTATAAAAAATATTTGTTGTAATTAACTAGGGCTTTTCTCCATTTGCAATTGGTAAACAAATTGTAAATCCTCCTTTAATTGGCGAATAGCCTTCATATTTGGAGTGTAGTATCGTTTTAGAATGATTTTTTATAGGAATGTAAACACAAGTTTCAAGGTAGAAGTAGAGCCTGTTGTTTCAATAATTTGACCGTTTGGATACTAAATGATATAACTCCAAATTGAATATTATTGAGAAAGTAACTTTAAGTTCAACATTTCACGAAAAATTCACATTTCTTTTATGGTTACAATCGGAAACATAATTATAAAGTTTATATTTTAATGCTGATAGTGAACAATATTTTCTTGGTGCGAATTACGAGTTATGTTTACGTTCGAAATTCTCTCTTGGAAAGTTTCGATTCTTGAGTTAACTTCACTTGGCACCCAAGTGGTCGAATTGGAGATGCCTATGGATCCTGTGGATTTCTATTATTTTGCTTTAAGTTATTGCTAACTTAACTTTGTAATACAACAAACGCTTAGACCAATGGGAAGCGAAAACTTCTTAATTCGTGATTATTTACTCTAATTTTGGAGGGGCCGCGGTCGCTCTGTGGTAGAGCGTTCGCCTCTGGTGCTTGGGGTCTCTGGTTCAATTCCAGCTCGCGCCAAGTGAACTTTGTGATGGACAAACCCAATGTGTGTGGGTTTCCTCGGGATTCTCCCATTTCCTCAATCTTTCTTCATTTCACCATTTTCACTCATTTTTTATCATCACCGTCTCCTTTAGCCTAACCGGCATAATTGTGGGACGTTAAACTCCAAAATTTTATTTCATTTTTTCTCATTTTAGGTTTATCCTCTTGAAATTCAAATCTTTATTGCGCTTATGTGTTCAAAAATTGTCGTTCTCTAAAATAAATATTTTAACATATAATTTGTTAACCTGTAATTTGAGCTCTAAAGCAATAAAATGAAAGAAATATGTAAAATTGTAGGGGAAAGTAGCCTTATTTGGGGAGGTTTTTTTCAGGAAGCTATAAAACGTTCCCTATTTGTAACAGCGTTCTAGCAAAATATGAATGGTGTACGTGGTTAAATTAACCAACAAATAGAAAGTGCCAATCAGTGACATTGCTGCAAGGTTTTGTGAAAAATGTTGAATGATAGCAGATTAGGAGTTTTTGTTAGTAGATTTTGAGGTTCCTAATCTGGGGAGGAAGCTAAAAATTGAACATAAACGTTTAGGACAGGCAAAATCAAACACAGTTGTACTGTATCATTCTCTGTTTACTGCACCCGATTCTTGTGCCACAGCTAGTGAAATACAATCCTTCATGTTTTTGAAAGGAAAGTGTTGGATTTCGAGCGATGAATTTTTCAGCCATTTTTCCCTCGCTGCTCCGTCTTTCTGAGAAAACGAATTAGGAATGTCATTAGTCATTACTCCTCGCTAGTTCATCGGACAGACGTCTGACATCCCGTTTGGTGAGTCCATAATAATGCTCTTCCATTATCTTGCAATAACCTGCTAAGTCCTTTACCAGTTCTATAGGGAATACCGGTCTTCTTACTATTGGCAGGTATTTTCTTCATAGCTACATATCGCTCAAACGTAGTCTGTGGCACCCCAAACACTCGTGCTGCTTTAAACGTTCCCATTTCTTCCTTTCTAACTGCTTCGATGGCCAGCCATACGACCTAGGTCTCACTCTCTTCTCTGATCCATCTGGAAAACGGAAAAACGTCATGTAATACTCTCTGTTGCGAATGGTTTCCAAACTTGGGGCTCCCCAAATTAGGCACCGCACGACCTCCCCAAATAAGGCTCCCTCCTATTTTCTCTTTCGTCATATATTTGTAGTCCTTGAAAGCACAATTCCTTACAAAAGAGCAATATATAACAATTCTACAGACTTTACTTATTTCTCAGGGTCCTTCACGCCTTCCCAGCAAGTATCACTGTTCTGTAAATTAAAAGCATTGACGATAGTCCAACACTTTTGCACAGTCCAAAAACACACACTTCACACTACTGATTCCACAATAACAGCCATGCGGCTCCTGAGCTTTGGAATCTACCACAAAGCCTTTGTACAATGCTTTCAGCGCGCCATACTAGGTGTCAGGATCTCCTCAACTGAGATACGCCACCTCTCCAAATTAGGAACCCTCCCCAAATATGGCTCCTTTCCCCTATAGTTGTGCCTAGTATATGTAGTACCAAATGAAGATAATGCTTTACATTTTAAAATTCAAATTAGTTGTTGAAATATAGGTAGTTCAAATGTTCTTAAATTTTGAGATAAGCATGAATTCCGACCTGAAACTGAGTAGTAATATACTGTTCAGTTGGGAACTTTTCTTTAAAAATTTACATGTTTTTGGAAAATATATGTAATGAAACGTAAGCCAGAAAAATGCAATGTGCCTAGTTATAAAATTGTGCACAGTTAATGTTCAATCTGGAATCTTTATTTAAGAACCTAATTTTATCCCCCCAAAAATATGTGTAACAGCTAATTGTACATTACTAAATTCAACATTCCAATAATGCGTAGCCTCATTCAATATAGTTATGCAATTATACAGAATTGACGTACAGTGAAGAATCGTATTGTAATTATCCACAAATAACCCTGCGATTATAACGTTATGCAATTAATGATTAATGATTAATCGTTGTCTCATTTTAGAAACACTTTTTAAAGAAGAAAATGTATATTCAATATTGCAATTTGAAGACTTGATTTAATATGGCTGTGCTATTATTCCACATATTAATATTTCATGTCATCTTCGGTTAGGAATAAGAACAATGCTTATTAAAAGGAAACCAAAAATTTCTAAAAGTAGGGTTATCATTTCTCTCTCTCTCTCTTTTTCTCTATCTATCTATCTATCTATCTATCTATCTATCTATCTATCTATATATATATATATATATATATATATATATATATATATATATATATATATATATATATATATATATATATATATATATAGGGGAAGGCGGGACGGAATAGGGTAGCGGGATGGAATGGGGCACCCCTCCTATTTCCCCGTTATGGTATTGCAGCCTTGCCGAAGCAACAGGAAACTAAATATAGACTCCGTACTGATGCGTAGAGCAAGTAGCGTCAGTGTTGGAGAAGGCGTGTGGCACGTGCGAATCGTTTTAATGTTGTCACTCTGGTTTTCTACGCCTGTTGTAACATCAACCAAAACAAAACTCAAGGTAAATCAAATATGAATTCACATAATGCTGAAGTCGTAATTATAATGTCAGAGTATCATAGTTGTTGTAAGATTTAGTGACTATAGTATTTAATCTTTCCTTCGCAATTACTACTGACACCATATGAAGCACCAATACGTGTTTGGGGGGCGGAAAGGGGTAAGGGTTGAATGGCCTACTGATATCACATTGCAGCCAACAGAAGAAACCCAAATCAGCAAGGAAAGTCTACAGACTGTTCCAGGAAGTTGTTTCCTTGCAGCACCGAAACTAAGACCTTCAACTCCATCTACAGAAACATATCTTGCAGATATGACTACGGTTTCAGGAAGTAGACCTCTTGACGAACCGATTCCAGGACCTTCGATGTCAACTACTGAAACAGCCATTCCGGACGTTTTAATATTTATACACTGTCACCGAAGGATATTTTATGTTTTCCCAGAGTTGAGACTGGTAGCAGAAGACTGACCAGAAGACGAGGATAAACAACAATATTGACCGCCGCATGAAGCAGCATTTGAAACTGAGCCAAGGAAGAGGAAGCAAGAGGTAGAAAAATAGGAAGGAGCAGCAGGGCAAGGAGAAGTTGGCGAAAAGGCAAATATGCTTTTAATGTGCTGGGTGGTGTTTCCAATTCAACGAGGGATGGAATGCGTGTATACTGTGCAAAGTGTGGTCCCATAGTTTGTGTGAAGGTGTAGATAGTGAGACGACGAAGACGTTTACATTTGCAAGTACTAGCAGCCGTAATTCAATGTACTTCATTGTGCCCTGTGTGTTCATGTGCATGCGAAAAAATATTACTTTCAATAATGAGTGGTATGTCCTTAGTTTTGGGACCTCATTAACCAATTACAGTTGTTTTTGAACCTAAAACTGTAAATAATATATTAACTTCATTGTCAGTATTTCCTTGTCATTTTTATTACCGCCCCGCCTTCCCCTATATATATAAGTTCTTATATATCCAATTCAAAACTGGGGCACTATGATGAGATATACTTAGTTTCATTCTTTCTATCGATAGGAAGTGCTTAAGCAGCACAAAAATTACTTTTATTTCATTCCTGTTGAGCGTATATATAACGATGATTAGGAAAGTAATATAGATCTTTGATCCAAGGATTTATAAACAAACTGTATGCCATGATTTGGAGCACTCTAACAATATTCAAACGTTCTGTAAATTAAGATTTCATACGTAACGGTTAATGTAAAAGTGTGTAATCAGTGGCGTACCCAGGTTAAATGAGATTTTTTACCTCTTAGAGATTTACTGTCTCACTCAAATTTCTATAACTCAAATTTTTGGTATCTGGTTGTGATTTCATGCTATCATTGAAAATAATATGCTTTAAGGTTATCACTTTTCTCCAACTTGAGGTTCTCTTAGTCTATTCTTTCGTTACCTTGAAGAAGATTTCATGCATGGGATATCAAGCGTTCGCCAATTGAAGTAGAATTTCCAAGAAGTGTTATGATAGGAAGAGCATGTAACAGATACCGTTGTAGCCAGGTTCTTAGAAGTGTCCTTTAGTGTTGAAATCTAGGGTTTTAGAAGTAAGTTACAAAGTGAAGGAATAAGATATAGGAGAAAGCGTTACTCTCACATTTTTTTTAAAAAGATTCCTAAGAAAAATCAAAGAGACTAGTTTGTAAGTACCAATACAGTTGTATTTTGTTCAACATTTAATCAATTAAAGGAAAACCATTTATGCCTCACTAATTTTCAAAAATTGATGTATTAGCAGTTCTTGTGTTACCTTCATTATGAGAAACAATATAGGTCTTTATTTTTCTCGTTTGAGAGAATTTTCATTTTTATCAAATACGCTTTATTAAGTTTTTGATTCAGAAATAATACAAAATTATTGTGACTTAAATGACCCTTAAAGAGGATATAAAATTACCAGTAAAATCACTTGACGTAAGGAATAGTTGACAAAATATTTAACTTGGAATATTCCACTATGTTCGTCTTGAAATCTGAGTAATATCAGCAAAGTTAAATTTTATTTCAGTGGGCGCCAGAAAAAAAATATACGGTAGGTATTACGTTAGACAAGGCTGATTTATAATGAGTCCCGAAGAAGTTAGTCCAATACATGATTTTCTACTCCCTCCTTGAGTGCTGTGTGTCATGAACAATGGTTCGAAAAGTTCGACTGGTAAAAAGATTCACGAATTACACACCTCAATTTTGCAACGAATACAAGATGTGTACAGCTAAAGATAGTCCAATACCAATACTTATTAGACAAGGTCTATTTTGTCAAAATCTTTTCATTATTCAGTATCTATCTGCCCACAAAATTATAAACAGCATATCTGTATATATATATATATATATATATATATATATATATATATATATATATATATATATATATATATATATATATACACTCATGCTAAAAAATTAAGGATAATTGCAGATTGTGGTACTACACAACGTGACACTACACAAAACTGGCGCTAATAGCATAGGCACATAGTGAACACAACATACGAACAAACGAAACATATCGGTACAACGATATTGGTGATAAGTTGAGAAACACATGTGCTACACAACGCCACTGTTTTCTGCGCATGTAACCCGACATCAATATGAGATATGATCACCATGCACACGTACAGGGGCCGCACAACGGGTTGGCATACTCTGGATCAGGTGGTCGAGCAGCTGCTGGGGTATAGCCTCCCATTCTTGCAACAGTGTCTGTTGGTGTTCCTGAAGTGTCCTAGGGGTTTGAAGACGTGCAGCGATACGTCGACCGAGAGTATCCCAGACATGCTCGATGGGGTTTAGGTTTGGAGAACAGGCAGGCCACTCCATTCGCCTGATATATTCTGTTTCACGGTACTCCTCCACGATGGCAGCTCGGTTGGGCCGTGCGTTATCATTCATCAGGAGGAAGGTGGGACCCACTGCATCCCTGAAAAGGCGAACATACTGATGCAAAATGACATCCCGATACACCTGACCTGTTACAGTTCCTCTGTCAAAGACATGCAGGGCTGTATGTGAACCAATCATAATCCCACCCCACACCATCAAACCACTACCTCAATACAAGTCCCTTTCAAGGACATTATGGGGTTGGTGTCTGGTTTCTGGTTCACGCCAGATGATAACCCGGCGAGAATCAATGTTCAGACTATACCTGGACTCGTCCGTGAACATAACCTGGGACCACTGTTCCATTGACCATGTACTGTGTTCTTGACACCAGGCTTTACTGGCTCTCCCGTGAACAGGGGTCAGTGGAATTCACCTTGCAAGTCTCCGGGCGAATAAACCATGTCTGTTCAGTCGTCTGTAGACTGTGTGTCGGGAGACAACTGTTCCAGTGGCTGTGGCAAGGTCCCGAGCAAGGCTACTTGCTGTACTCCGTGGCCGTCTGCGGGCACTGATGGTGAGATATCGGTCTTCTTGTGGTGTTGTACACTGTGGACGTCCCGTGCTGTAGCGCCTGGACACGTTTCCTGTCTGCTGGAATCGTTGCCATACTCTTGAGATCACACTTTGTGGTACACGGAGGGCCCGCGCTACGACCTGCTGTGTTTGACCAGCCTTCAGTCGCCCTATTATTCTACCCCTCATAACGTCATCAATATGTGTTCTTTGAGCCATTTTAAACACATAGTCACCATTATCACGTCTGACAACATCTGCACACTTACACACTACACCGTACTCTGACATACACCAGCACACCTCTGCGTATTTGGACTGCTGCCAGCACCACCGTGCGACGAGCGCACCGCATGCACCGCACCGAATGGTCAAATGCACCGCATGGTCTTACCCCGAGGTGATTTCCAACCGAAAACCGCCCACCAGAGCATTGTCTCACCATGTATCCGCATTATCCTTAATTTATGAGCACGAGTGTATATATCAGTTGGTTCATTTGCGCCGTACAATAGTGAAGTTGGACAACCAACCATACAGTGAAGTAAGCTGGGTTGCCTAAGTACGAGGGAAACATGCTAACAAAAGCACTTTGTCTTCGTATAAAAAAAAAACATATCATACATTTAAGAATTATATTGGAGGTATCAAGCAAGACGATTTCGCCGATACTAAAGGTAACAAACTATATTAGTATAACATAAGAAAAGTGAAAGTTGTTTAGAAATTATTACTGCTCCAATAAACATATAGATTTAATAACAATCTACATTTACGGTAAATGAAGTAAAAGAAAAAAATAAACAAAGAGAAAAGGAGAATAACCCGAATGTCCAAATCAAGAAAACTACAAAGGAGGTTAAGTATTTCAGCACTTACTGCATGATGAAATATCTGTTTCATTAATCGTGAGTTATTGTTCATAATTAAGTCTAGCTGAAATTCTGAATAATAAATTGGTAATTAGTAATCAACGCAATAATCAAATTTCTTCACTAATTAAACAAAAAATCTTATTTTAGACAATCTAAACTACACTTATGATTTCCAAATAGCAGACGACAGCGGGTTTCAAAACCATCACTGAATAAGATATCTTCCATCGAAAATAAATAACTGCTTGCTACAGATCTAAATCTTCGATTTCAACATAATCATGAAATCTCTTCTTTCATCATTGACTTAATTCACATATGCCAGATATTAGCATCAAACACATAGTTAGAACATTAGCAAGACAATTAAGTCATATACAAACCAGCTTATCTATTTACAAATAAGATTACACAATCGTAATTTGCTGAACGTTTTAAAGTAGCATGCACACCGAAGCAAACGATACGGAATACTGTAGCAGGCTCAGCAGGGGAAGGTCTCTGACAGCTTGCAGTGACGTTACCATTACTCACGTGTCAAGATCGTTTTCGATGTATCTCAAATGTCATTTTAATTAATGGTGTAGTACAGTGTGACCGTGGTTGGTAATACAACTACCAAAGTAGAGCCTGCATTTTCCCTCCGCATGTGGTAAGAAACTTCAGAGACCATCTCTTGTTGGTCCTGCTATAGCATACGAGCATTTGGAGAACATTCGTAGCTGTTCATTTCCATTCCTTACTACAAATTCAGTGCGTAGTTTATACCACCACCACAAACTTAATTTGAATCAATATTGTCATAGGCAGCTGTCGAAATATCATACACAAGTGTCTAAAATTGTACATAGTTTCATAGGTTGAATTTTTAGATAGTCTATACTATACTATGGTGAACATGTATGTTCATCCCATTTACGACTTGTAATTATACAAATATGTGCACAAAATATAGGAACTTAGACGATTTGTACTAACACATCGTAGGAAAACATTAAGTTAAGTTAAATTACATAGAAAAGCACATAATTTAATATTATACAATTATACGTACACGAACCCATGCCTACATATTAACAGTCACACACATACTTAGACGAAAAACAGATGTTGTATTCGTTGTGGGTTGTTTGCTATTCTTCTCTATTGTATGGTGTAAATACAACTGAAAAACATTCAATAAATCCTCAGAAATAAAATCAATTATATCTGTTTACATTAATCGTCTTCCAAATTATGTATGCATATCTGTTTAAAAAATTAGACCAATATTTCGAATTAACAAAACATTTCACAGTGGCAAATTACTAAAGAAATGAAAATTACGAAACTGAATTACATTTTCTAATGTTTTGTATATTGCTAGTCAATCCTTAAATCATATCAGTGATTTATTACAGCAATTAATGTAACAATAATAACATTAGAAATGGCTATACTTTTGTGTGGCGCTTATATTTCATCTCATAGGGTCTACCAGCTTGCAATGACTTGTACGTCTGTAGTTCTAATTTAGGTTTATTTCTAGAGACACGTGCCAATGAAACTGATAAAGCAGGACAAAAATGTTTGTGATTTTATTCGTAATATAAGTGTTCAAAGTGTTGTTCGTTAAGCCTACTGAATTAAACATGGTGTTACAGAGACACATGCGAGAATAATTCTGTGTTGTAGAACCTCAAAGCTTTCAGGTACCGTTTTAAATCCTTGCTCCTTAATATAGTCCCCACGAGAAAAAATCAACAGGGATTAAATCTGGTGAACGTAGTGGCCACGCCATAGGACTCCGACGACCAATCCATAGTTCAAGATACACTGCTTCAAGATATTGTCGTATGGCTAGAATTTGATGAAGCCGCTAATTTTTGCTTTTATATTTGTCACTCCTTTCATCTTTCTGATCTATGTATTAATTTTCCTCTTTTTTCGAGTTATACGGAGAATACGAGATGCTTCTTTGTATAAACTGAAGACGGCGAGTGTCTGATCTTGCAAGTGTGCAAGTCTCCGATTTATATCTAAAAACAGGTAGAATACATTTCTTAAACATTTTCCGTTCCAGGGACATCTGTATTTTACTTTCCAATGTGAAGTTTCTTTCGGATGCACTCCAATCTAGTTCGATGCCTCTGTAAATGTTTTCTTTAATGTTTTCATCTATAGAGATATTCTGCCTCAGGTAAACGTACGTTACATTTTTCCTAACCGCGTGTCTTCCACTTCTATCTTTGACTTCATTGCGAAGTTGTTAAACTGCTTCTTCGTTTTCTCCATATTCATTTTTAACCCGACTTTTTTTTTTTTTTTTTTTTTTTTTTAGATTTAACTCTTCTATCATTTCTTGAAGTTTTGTGTTGCTGTTAGATATGAGAATTATATCATAAAAGAAATGTAGATGGATCTGACATTTCCCATTAATATTTATTCCTTTGTTTTCTCAATTTACCGAACGGAATACACTTTCAAGTATGTTCGTAAACAGGTTCGGGGAAATTGTATCTCCCTGTCGTATTCCGTTTTCAATTTGCACAGTCTTCGTAGTATCAAATAACAGGAAAGTCTCACTTACTTCTTCACAGATATTTGCAACGAATTTAATAGAGGGAACTTATAATCGTCTGATCTTTGGATAAGTTCTCCCTCTATTTTAATATGGTCCCTTGTACAATAACAACTCCTAATTCCGGACTGTTCTCTTGGTTGGGTGAGGTCTAGCTGTTTTTCTAGTCGACGCGTCAGGTCATTTATTAATTCCTTATTGTCGAAAAGAGGCTTATGGGCCTGCAATTCCGTAGATATATATATATATATATATATATATATATATATATATATATATATATATATATATATATACCCTTTCTTGTGCAGTAATATCATCATGGTATTTTTCCATTTGTCAGAGACAGTAAGTACCTTCTTGCATCCTAGTGTAAATCCATGCTAGGTTTTTTCACTTTCTACCCAGCTTCTTTTAGTATGTCTAATATTAGCTGCATCTTTTCCTGGTACTTTTCCACGTTTAGTGTTTTTAAAAGCGTATGGAACAACATAAATAATATCAGTTTGAATCATTCTTTCCACGGCCTTTGCTGTGAAGTGTTGTAGGACTCAACACTGTTGTTGACGCTAGAGCTTAAATTAAGAGATACCGTCATAATTATGGCATTACAAAAGAATCAGTAACCACTATGATGGATAGATAAGAGTATCGTCAATTTCACATCAGAGAACACCCGTTTACATCTGCAGTGTGTCACGTATATGAATGATGATAACGTGTAATTAGTTTCGCTCTGTTTATCGTTTCCATTATATTTTTTCGCAGGTCAATGAAGAGCTAGTCGTACGCTGGGAGTTGGTAAAGCTTCAGTACATAAAATTTTGAAAGAAAGACGCTGGCACCGATACAAGCTTCATCTGAGCCAACAGTTCTATAAAAGTGATTTTGAAACAAGATTTGCTATCTGCAGAAGAGTTCTTCACATTCTAGACGAGACTTCTGACCTTGCCCAATAATATTCTGTGGACTGATGAGTGTTATTTTGCTATTGATTCCAACCTTAACACACACAACATGCATTACTGCGCAACTGAAACTCCGCAATGCGCAAGTGTGCAAAATACTCAGCACCGACGGGGTGTAAATGTTTCATGTGTTATACTTAGAGAAAACCTCATTGGGCCTGTGTTTTTCGAACCTAGACTTACGGAACAACTATATTTGAATTTGATTCAAAATGAGTTTAACCTGCAGAACCTGTTGGAAGATGTGCCTCTTCAATTGATCATCAATCATTGGTTTTAACACGACGGCAAACCACCTCATCAAATTCTCGCCATACGATAATATCTTGAAGCAGTGTATCTTGAACTATGAATTGGAAGTGGGGGTCCTATTACGTGGCCACTACGGTCCCCAGATTTAACCCCTGTTGATTCTTTCTCGTGGAGACTAAATTAAGGAGCAAGGGTTTAAAACGGAACCTGAAAGCTGCGAGGTTCTACAACAAAGAATTATTCACGCATGTGTCTCTGTAACAGCACTTTTAATTCAGTAGGCTTAACGGACAACCCTTTGAACACTTACATTACGAATAATTATAGGTGTAATTTACGTTTTCTAAAATAATATTTTTTTTTAATTGGTGAACAAATTAGGTCAGTGTGTTGATTACTATTTGCTAGTTTATTATTCAGAATTTCGGCTAGACTTAATTATGAACAATAACTCACAATTGATGTAACAGATCTTTCATAATGGGGTAACTGCGGTACCTGCCTTAGCAGTTTTCTTGACTCGGACGTTTGGGTTAATTTCCTTTTTTCTTTGTTTCTTTTTTTCTTTTACTTCGTTAACCGTAAATGTAGATTGCTGTTACATCTATGTGTTTATTGGAGCAGTAATAATTTCTAAACAACATTCACCTTTCTTATGCTATACGAATATAGTTTGTTACTTTTAGTATCGGCGAAAGCGACTCGCATGATACCTCCAATATAATTCTTAAATGTATTATATATTTTTTTATACGGAGACAAAGTGCTTTTGTTAGCATGTACCCTCGGATTTAGGCAACCCAACTTACTTCACTGTATGGTTGGTTTTCCAACTTCACTATTGTACGCGCAAATGAACCACCTGGCATATATATACAAGGAAGGTTCAATAATTATTGTCCGCGGCATATTTAAAATACTTGAGCTGGGATGGCTGATGGGGGATATTGTAGCCTAATGTCTTAAATGCCTATATTCTAAATTTCAGAACCATAGCTGCTATATTAGTGTTCTTTTTTGCCGTTTCAGGTGAGAGAGATCGCACCTAACTTGAAAAATGGAGAAAACCGAACATCGAGCTGTCATTAAGTACCTCCAAAAAAAGGAGTTAAGTCCAAAGGAGATTCATGAGGACATGATCAGTGTGTTGCGTGATGGGGCTCCTTCCTACCAGGTGGTAAAGAACTGGTACCGCGACTTCAGTTGCGGCAGGGAAAGCTGTCAACAGGCCCTTGTTGCTGGTCCTCCAACAACTGCATGCATCCCAGAAAACATTGATGCTGTGCATGAACAATTATAGCACACAGACGAATCACGGTGCAACAGTTAGCAGACATCATTTACATCTCTGTAGGCTCAGTGGAAACCATTGTGCATGAACACTTGGGATTCAGAAAGGTATCAGTGCGATGGGTATCCAAAATGTTATCTCGTGAGCATCAGAAAGACAGAGTTCGATGTTCAAGGGCTGGTTTGGAGGTTATGGGAGCAGACCTGAAACAGTTCTGTGATAGATTTGTGACAGTGGATGAGACGACCACTGTGATCCCGAGTCCAAACGACAGAGCATAGAGTGGCGGCACAGCAGTTCGCCTCCTCCACGCAAGTTCAAGATGCAAGTATCAGCACGCAAGGTTATGGCCACAATTTTTTGGGACGCGAAGACTGTGCTCCTTATTGACTACCTGGAGGTTGGACACACTATCACGGGGGCCTATTATGCAGCCCTAGTCCCTAAGTTATGAGAAGCAATCAAGGAAAATCGGCGTGGGATATTGTAGCGAACAGTGCTGATCCACCAAGCTAATGCTCCGGCCGACAAAAGCCATCTTACTGATGCCGCAATCCATGCTGCTGGTTATGATGTGTTGGAACATCCTTCCTACTCACCAGACCTTGCCCCTAGTGACTTTCATTTGTTCCCAAAGTTGAAGGAGCACCTCAAGGGGAAGAAGTTTCACTCAAATGCAGGTGTTATTGATGCTGTGGAGGAATGGCTCACGGCTCAGCCAGAGACTTTCTTTGAAGCTGGCATAGTGGCTTTACAGCATAGGTGGAAGAAGTGCATTACTATGAGAGGAGACGTTATAGGTCAGGGATAACAACCCTTGTATATATATATATATCCTGCGGACAGGGTAAGGGATGGATAGATCCAATGTTAATAAAGGTCCTCAGTGGACTTGTCCTCTTTTTTCTTTCTAAAATGTGCCTATTTGATGTTTTAAAATATAATAATATATGCGGGTTTTAAAGAAAAATAAAGGTTATTTATTACAAGCAATCTCTTAAATAGGGTATAAGCTTGCGCAAGTGACGAACAGAATCAACCGCGTTTTTAAATGACTAGTGTCTTGTCATGTTTCAAGATTGGTTCTGATGTTGACGTTATTCGACATCCTTTTGTTTTATGTTATAGTTCTGCATTATTTACATTGAGTTCAGTGTTACTATGTTGAGGGATAGATTTCATACCATAGGAATTTCTCTTGTGGAAAGGAATTAATTGAGCATATAATTAACCATTATCCCAAAGATGTTTGACCTCTTCCTAACAACATCTTTCGTCTTAGTGAATCGTCAAGGTATTTAATATTTATATAAATCCTTTCTAGAGTATTTTATTTCAAATACCAATCCTTCAAACGAGGCGTGCTTTTTGTCAGTTGAATAAAATCAGTTGGACAAAAATGTTCTATAAATTTTCTCACAAATATCGATAAGATAGCTTGGAACTCTAATCTTGCTATGGTGAAATTAGTGATTCTAAATGAGAATGACAGATATTACGAGAAAAATCATCAATAACATATTATCTAGCACAAAGTGATACAAAAATCCAGTTAGAAATTTATCGCAGAAGATGTGAGCAGAAAGATGGGAAACTAAAGAATTCCGCCGTAAATCTCATGACACGAACATATACAGTTACGCAAATTCATAGTAAATCTTTGAAGCGAGTTAAATAGGCGCTTCTTAACCGTTTACATGATATGTAGTATATGTGCGTATGTTCGTGTTGTCTTTCTATATGTTTATAGGAAAGTTTCACTATAATGTTAATAAAATATATGAGGATATAATTAAAAATAGTGTGTTTCTCTTATACTAATTAAATATTTCGCGATCAGAGTCGTATATTTTTAGGTTTGAAATCCATAAAGGAAAGGTTACTGTAGAAACTGGTAAATTCTATCCTAAATTGGGAGTTTCCATATATACATGGCAAATGAAGAAGTAACAATATAATTTTCAACGAGAACTCTCAGTTTTTTAAAATCCAATTTTACTAAATATCCTAATCTTTCAAGACTCACTAATCACTCCTATATTTTAAGGTTGAAATTCATTTATGATGAAAGACCAGGGAAGTGTGTATCTGAATACAACATCACAATTGTGTTCATACGTTAAATGTATCAAAAAGAATTTTGGCTCAATGGCTGTTTCAATCAGAATTGTTTGTAGCAGACGATAGTTTTGAAGCTTAGAGTCCTTCTCAAATCTTTTATTTTTAAATATATCATTGATCTCGTATGAGTCAATCGTACTCTAGAACACTGTCCAAAAATTGAGAATGAAATCGGTGAATAAGTATACCAAATACAAATACACTATGTACTTAGCTTTCAAATAGGGTACTTATTTCTTTTATTTTACCTACCAGATACATCTTGTGAGTCCAACTTACATTGAAAGCATTAAAACAAACAAATAAAAATTGAAATCTTAGTGCTCTGTGGCTTGTCCTGTAGATTAAAGGGGAAGAATCATAAATAAATGTATGAACAAACGTGGGAACGCTGGGAAAACACACAGGTTGGATGTTTACTGCAAACTCATTTGACTGAAATTGAACAAGGTATCCTGACACTCCATCATTGACTGTGACTTTAAGTTTAACATCCCTTTCACCAGTGAGGCTGTATGAGACGAGACCTACTGATTAAGGTGGATTCCGAACAACATGAACTCCCGCTGGAAATCGAACCCAGGTCTTCCACGCCAAGGGTGCGTACACTAACCGCTTAGCTACGAAGGAGCTCACACTCGGCCATTGAGTTGTCATGTTCCCAATTAAAAATAAATAATAATGAGAACAACAATGTTAAGAATATTTGACTATATTTTAAAGTATCCGGCATTCCCCTGATGAACCTGTAGAGAACAACATAAGAACTTCAGTCAGGATGCTTGGCTGTGTGTTTGGATCCAGAACCGTTCGAACGTTAACCATTAGCCTATCCCCACTCGATCTACATGCCCAGCTACATACAAGGCTAAGTCTTGCAATATTTCCACAATCGAAACCGCAACAGGTGGGTGTATATACTGTGATGGTCGACCTAAGTACAAGTTCAAACTGGCCCAAGAGGAAGCAAACGGTTGGAAACCGCCATTTAGTTTGGATCTTCAGTCAGTTTGTAGTGGCAGTGACAAGAAGTGCTGAACGTCTGACGTACCAACCAGCATTAGGTGGAAACAGAAGTGACTGATTCTTTGCAAGACAAGACGTAGTATCGACCTGGAATCGAAGAATGCCAGGAAGATGGAAGTAGACAGTTCAACACTAGGAATTATACTCTGAATATTAACACACTTTCATTACAATGTAATGCATATAGGTATGTTATGCACTAGAACATTACAAGACTCATGCGTCACCCTTACATAATTTTAAAGATTTTTACATAATTAAAAGACAAATAAATTGCAGTTAGTGAACAGAGTACTAAAAATAAATGTGTAATTATCCTAAAAATATATAACTGACATGATTTGTGGTAGCTATATACTCTCTGAATTGCAGTGTTAGCTTTTATTTTTACTTTGGCAACCATTTGTAGCACTACAAAAGATTAATTACCTTCTCGTCGTCCACACCATTTCACCTACAATTTGTGGTTAATTAATCTAGGATTATTACCACTAATCCTTTGCTATCCAACGTAACCAGCGCTAATTGTCTTTCTAGATGGTGTTAACATCGAAGACCATTTCTCCATTCCTTGAAAGTTTGTACTAAATTCCCTGAAGTAGTGTGTTTGCCATTTAGTAATAATGACCAACATATTTTTTTTAAACGTTATGTAGTAATTTGTCGTGAAATGAACAATAAGTAGGATTTACTTCAAGAAAATTAATAACAAATGAATGTTTATAGCGATATAAATAAAGCGAATCGTTCACTCCTTGTAATATGTTATTGATCCGGTGAAACAGATATATTATGAATCTATGCAGCTACCTGTAAAAAAAGTTAAGAAGTAGATTCTCTTTCTCTTCCCCTGATGGCAACACACAGTCTGCTAACGGTAGTATTACATGTAATCATAGTTACTTATTAAAATCGTTGCTAATTTTGAATTTGTTATTGATTATTCTATCGTTCCTGTGAACACTTTAAAGTTAATTTATTTTAGGTTATTACAAAGCGAAAGCTCTCCTTTTTTTCGTCTTTCGAGGTTTCTTACCCCCATAAAATGATATCATGTCAGATTAGGAATATCATATCTGTTTAATAATATTAAACTATACCCCAAAGGACCTCAAGTTTTTAATGTATTTACAACATACAATATGAGGTAAAAGTACTTTGTAAATTTGGAACGGATAGAGGAACTGACATCATACCTCGGACAAGAGTAATGTAGGCAGAAACATCCAACAATTATGCCCTTTCATCTAAAGGAGATGATAATTAAAGTAAGTGAATGATGATGGAAGAATTGGTGAAATGATAAAGAGGGAGGAAACGAGAGTATCACGAGAAAAGCCACGGACACAATGTTTTCTACCATAAATTTACGTGGTTGGGGATCGAACCAGGAACCCCACGCGCCAGAGGTTAATCGCTCTACTACTGAGCCACCGTATCTCCCCCCCATAATGGAGGTAGAACCGCATCTATTATTATTATGGGGAACATCTTGAAGCCCTCTATCTTAGATTCCAAGATTTTGAGTAGGAATAGGATCATGTTTTGGGAGTGCTCTTCATCACAAACATACGTCTGACATTATTTTCAACTTAGTTCTAATCATGTAATAGTTAATACCTTCATAATGCTCATTTATTAACTTATGATCGTCTTTCCGAATTTACAATGCACTTTTGCCTCTTATTGTATATTGAAAATGCTTTCGAAACTTGAGGCTGCTTGGGGCACAATTTAGTTTTATTGAATTAGTCTAATTTTTCTTATGGGTTACTTTCACCTGTTATAGAACTATTTTAGAGGATGAGACTCAGATATACTCGTAAGTCTAAAAACAAAATACCATCTTAACCTATAATAATACGTTAATTGCATATGATAATATGTATACAGGGTGTTTGAAAACAACAACGACAACGTTTGGTAAATTATTCCAACACCAAGATAAAACGAAAAACATAGACAAACCTGGGTGCACAAATGCTTCTTTTTGGAGTTATAGGTTGCCGAAAACATGAAAAAATGAAATTTAAAAGTCCATAGCTCCAAAACTATGTGACTTCATTTAGGAACTAATATATATATGCAATCCAAAACTACATGTTTCTGAATTTTAAGGTACACACGCAACAATTATTATAGAGGGAGTTTGGCTACAGGCATGTAATTTGAAGTACTCACAGTCTACCTTCATAAAAATTGTTGCGTGAGTACCATAGAATTCTGAAACATGGATATTTGAATAGGGCACATAGTGATTCCCAAGTGAAGTCTTGATCTGACTGCTATAGGTCCCATAGTTCTGGAGTTCTGGATTTTAAAGTTCATTTTTTTATGTTTTCCACAGACTATAACTCCGAAAGGAAGCATTTGTGCACCCACCTTGGTCTATACTTTTTGTCTTATCTTGGTGTCAGGAATCATCTCCCAAACGCTGTCGGTGTTGTTTTCAAACACCCTGTATATATTGGTTGATATGGGAGACTAGGAAGAAGTACAGAGAATAATCTAGTAAGTCCTGTACTATGTGTTGCTTATCGCTTATAATACCCGTACATTGTACCCTGTACACAGCACAACTGAAGTGAAGAGTGAAGTGGAAATTTAAGTCGAATAACGCTCCCGTGACGCAGAAGAGAAGAGCAGGATGTAGTGCTGACGTTAGAAGGTTTATGTAGACGTCCCTCGACGCCTACACAATGAGAGATCCGATATATTAGAGAGACACAGAAGAAGTAGAATTTTAACAAAAGAGAGACGCGTTGCGTGTAAAGTCAGCACAAGCATCGTAGAAAGGATCATGGTTCATAATAATAACAACAGCAATAATAGAAAAATGTTGCAATACGACTAATACAAAAGAACAATAACATTATCGTTTATATTTTTTGCAGAAAACAGCATCATGCCTCCTCATCCTCCTTCTTTTAAACGAAGAACTTATTTTATTCCATTCTTATAGCAATGTTCTCTAGAGAAGAGAAATTTCGAATACAAAAGTATTCGTGACAAAAATGCGTGACAAAATTATGAAACTGAAAAAAATTGGTAAACTCGAAGAAACAAAAGCAAGTTAGAAAAAAGTGAATTAAAATGAAATCTTTCAGGATTATACCTGTTAGGCTAAGGGATACGAATGATTAGGGCCAATGAATGATTACTGAAGAATTGGTAGAATGGCAGTGTGCAAGGAAATAGGAGTTCCTCAGGAAAACCCAGGGATATGATGTTCTCCACCACAAATTTACTTGACCGTGGATCGAACCAAGGATCCACGCACCATATGTAAACACTCGACCACTGATCCACCGTGTCCCCAGCAATAAGGAGCAATATATATATGTGTGTGTATTGACAGCAAATTATGAAACGAAAATGAAATCTTTAAGTTTTATTCCCACGCTTATGCCGGCTAGGCTAAAGGAGACGGCGATGATGAGAAATGAATGAAATGGTGGAATGAAGAAAGTGGAAAGAAACGGGAGAACCCCGTGAAAAACCACGCACGCGGTGTTTGTCCACCACAAAGTTCGCTTGACGCGAGCTGCGATCGAACCAGAGACCCCATGCACCAGAAGTGCATGCTCTACCACAGAGGTCACCGCTGCCTCTAGCAGCAACTTATATATTATTTTTTTCAAAGAATGTTAAGCACGATTGACCACCTCAAACTTTTAGTGCCCTTCACTGTCCTTAATTCAAGAAAAAATGTAGATACTGAATTTACAGGAAAACGAAACTGAAGATTGACTGTGAACTGAATGTTTGAATGAAAATAGTGAAAGTACCACATGGGATAAAATAATACACGTATAATAGTGGGAAATAAAATACATCTATTATATACACTATTTACACACTGAGAGATCACCTAGCAGATATTAATGCATCTAATTGTATACTCGTGTCCAAAATTTTGTCGCATATCTATAACTGTTTTCTTGTAAGAATATAATTCGATAATGATTTTGCAGGGTACTTTTAATACTGATACTATATGTATAATCGAGAAATGTGTATTTGTGGTAAATTTCATAGGAAAAGATATGAAAATTAGAATGAGTAAAACAAAATGTTGCTAAATGGACAAGAAAGTTTTATTTTCGTTTTATTGTTCTGATTTGCTGCTATTTTGACATAAAATTTGCCACATACATGTCTTCGCCGATTATACACATACTAATATTATAAGAAATACTGAGCGAATTCGTTATCAAATTATATTCCTACAACAATATATTTATAGATATGCGACAATAATTTTGGACATGAGTGTACATTGATGCGTGAGTTCTTCAAATTAGTATTTTTTGTTTTACATATACAAAGAAAATAAAGTTATCGGTTTAATTAAAAATTGTTTCCACCGAATATAGCACTCTCTATTCTTTAGACGATAGACTACTTGCACATCAAATTTGATTCAAATGCGGCCAGTAGTTACCAAGAAATGAAGAACCAATCATCATTCATTTGCTTTAATCCCTTACTCTAACAGGCTTAATCTTGAGACGTAAAACTCAAAGATTTTTGATTTTCCCCTTTCTCTTCCTTTTCTTGTATCAAATATATATAATATGAACTACGTACAAAAGAAAATTTCAAAATTTTAAAGAAAGTCATAGTCTCGGCTAATCCATAATAACTAATTCAACACTTTATGAATGTGCCTGCAAAAAGAATTTATATCTCATGCATATGGTATTAGTGTATTTTTGCTTGGAGAATTATTCAAGCTTCCCATCTATTAACGGAAAACTCTATTCGCATGCTACATTTCTAAATTTTATACTATTGCTTGATTCACATTCTTTATGAAAAATCAATGTCTATTAATTAGTAACAAAGCTGGCATTGGCTTTCGTAGCCTCCTAAAGGTTGTAAAACCCAAAATTATGAGACATTTTATATATATATATATATATATATATATATATATATATATATATATATATATATATATATATATATATATATATATATATATATATTATCTTGAGATAAAACCAAATGCAGTGAAACTTCATTTAACCGAACTAATGACTTTTAGATGAAAACGGATATGATAAAATGCAGATAATTGAAGCAATTATCGACAGTTGGTTACTTTATATTATTACATAAAATTTATCTAAAATAGTGGTAGGGTCTATATAGATAAGGTACTTACTGCTATAAGGACCACATAAGTATAAATGCTTTGTTACTTAAATACTTATGATGTAGTAGTAGACAAAAATTTATATGTATTTTTATTTGTTAATGTCTTATCTATCTTATGGTATGTTTACATTAACTTAAAGATTGAGCTAAAGGTATGAAAAACTTATGCAAATAGAAACATACAAAATGGCCTTATTACCCGCACGGTAGGTAAAATAAGTCCCACCATTTGAAAAGTAAACTTTTACGACCTGAAAGACCACTGGAAGTCAATTAACATCTAACATTTTTACAGCGCTTCAAATACTAATAATAAAACGATATTTAGTAACAATATGGATATGAAATAATAAGGATATAGGCAATCTCCCTTATGTTATGCAGTTTAGTTAAGTTGTTGCAACTAACTGAATTTTAAACAATAAGCTTGGACACATAATACACAAACTACCATTGGAAACAGATTTCACACTAAGTTTCAACAATGTTTACACTTGATAACACTTGTAGCAAATGAATTCTTTATCTCTGGTGTTGACCAATCCAATTCATTCGTCATGTACCCATAAACCGTATCCTTTACAGCTTCGAATGTCACCGATCCATTCTTTGTCGCATAATGAACGATACCACGATAGCACAGAACAGCACGAAAATGTGCTTAGAATATACCCAGAAACAGTGGTATGAGCCATTCGCATGCATTAAAAATAGAGATTTACATTATGAAAGACACCAACGCAGAACTCGAACCTGCGAATCCCCATAGTCAAGTTGCCAGTTTTAACTATTTAACAATGCAGTCACGTTTTGTAGGGTAATGAGGGCCAGTAGATTTTTGATGGGTCTTATTTACCGAACATGTACTCGTCATTTTATAAATCTTTAGCTACAAACATGTTTCGAACTAAAACGAAGTAACTACTATCCCAAATACTAAATATTATGATCCTCACAAATATACAAGATGTTTCTTGTTAGCTTTATTATACACAGAAAAAATGAATTTACTTTGCCTCCTCTCTAAATTATATCAACACATAGAATCTGGCTTCTCGATGCTTCAATACTGCCAGTGTTCCGTCAAGGGCGCCGATCCTGAAGGGCCCGGGCCCCCCAAAGCTCATGTGGGCCCCCCTATTGTATTTTTAATATAGTCTACAATATTTGGCATAATTTAAATGTAATTTGTCTTAAAATCCTCATTTATATACTTTCTGCAACTGAATGCCCTCCCTCCCAAATTTACAGAGAAATCGGCGCCCGTGTGTTCCGTCTAATCACGAACAAGAAGACGAACTCTCTCAAGCAGGCAGAGTAATCGCTACTTGTGATGTTGTCAAATTTCTCCTACTGTAATTCTAACTTATGAAATTCTGCACTGGGCCTTATTTCCCTCCAGGGCCTTATTTGATGCAAGTACCTTGTATATATACGTGCTTTAAAGTTCCGCAACGATTAGCGCAGAAAGAGAAAAAAAAGAGTGAAATATTTAAGTTTTACGTCTTAGAGTTATGTCGGATAGACTAAATAAGACGACGATGAGAAATGAAGGAAATGGAGGAAATACTAAAGTGGAAGTAAACGGGAGAACTCCAAGAAAATCCATACACACGATGTTTGTCCACCAACAAAGCTCACTTGGCACGAGTTGAGATCGAACCAAGGACCCCATGCACCAGAAATGAACGTTGTACCACTGACCCATCGCTTCCCCTTGGCGCGGAAAGAATATGTTTGTGATCGGATTCAAGCTGCCTGCCGTTTCATTCGGTTCAAGGCAGTATCAAAACAAAACTCTGTCTTTCTCGCAATAGATTCCTTTTCAGGTTCAATTGAAGCCGCATCGACGCCATTTTCATCCACCTGGTGAGATTCGAATTCTACATTGTGAATAATTTCATCATCCTTCAAAATTTGAAATTCCGAGTTCGTTGAAAGGCACAGCAACCATTCGATTATGTCCTCCGAGTTGCACTTATATTTTTTTTACAATGAGCTCTGCATGTTATCAATTGATATTTTTTTCATAACTTCAGTTTCCTTAATTTATTTCGTCCTATTGATCAGAAAATGGAATGAAGTGAAATCTATCAGTTTAACATCCCATGATTATGTCTGTTAGGCTAAGGAGACTGATGATTAAGTCAAGCGAATGATGATGGAAGAATTGGTAGAATGACAATGTTTGAGGAAAGGGGTGTACTCCGAGAAAACTCACGAACACGATGCTGTGCTTCATGAACTTATATGACCGGGAATCGAATCAGGGATCCCACGCACCGGAGGTTAGCTCTCTACCATTGAACAATCGTGTCCCCTTCCTATTCCTTAGAAAAACTTGAGTTATGCTGTACTAAGTTTATTATGTGAAGATATTTAATGCTCTTAATGTTCAAGTATATACATGAAAACATTCAAATGTTCTTCTTTGAAGAGCCTCTTCTGTATCAAACGTAGAAATTACAGCATTCGATGCAGTTAACCATTTTAAACGTAAACAAAATAGTTTTGTCTTCCCAGCCGGCAACCCAAACTGATGAATTCTCTTTGGCATGATACCGAACACCGTTTCCAAATGTTTGAACAATCACTCTGTTAGTTTGTTTTAATGTTTCCAAAAATTTGGTTGTGAAAGGAAACAAGAAAAAAAGTACGAAGCGTATGTTCGTTTTTTTTTCTTTCTTTAGAAAATCGTATAAAATATTTGCTGTTGTCAGTGGCGAGGGAAGTGGGTTTTCATTATGTGTGGGAGAAAATCAAACAGTTTTCTGCATTTGACGTGAAACACTTTAAAGCAAACGTAACACCGTGTCTTAAATTTTGTCGAACACAACATGCTAGAAACGTATCGTATAATCTAATGGACTATCTTTTACTTTGTGTTGTGAAGAAGACAAAGTCCCGCTAGAGACAGTGACAGTTACATTGATCTAGCTAGTTGTTTTGCCTGAGTAGTATAGGAGAAGTTTTGAAAGACAAATGGGGGATAATTTGAAATGGACGAACGGGATGACGATAAGAAAAAAAAGAAAAAAATAGGAAAAAGCAAAGGAAACCTGCTCTTCCTTTGCTATTCCAAAACACATCAAAGATTCAAGTTTCCGTCACTTTTTCTTTTGTGTTTCCATCTACTCTTATTTCTCCTTCCCCTATGTTTCTCGATTTCTTTGTTTATATCCCCCTTTCGGGCATTCTTCATTTCCCCTGAAGTTTCTTCACAATAAGCTATCTTTTTCATTCCTTTTTTCACTTTCTTTTCTCTTCTTCCTATTTATTTTTCTGTAATTCTTTCTCCAATTCCTTAAAAGCCTTCTTTTTCCTCAACGCACGCCTTTTAAGCCAAAGTAGACACTAAGGAAGATAGGTAGTGTCCTCATCTTACCCATGATCTTCAATTTCTTTTCCTCTTTTCCCATACAGTGATACCAGCTCACAATTTCTTTCTTTCTATGTATTATAATATCACAATTCAGTTTTTACCCTTTAAGAGGCCATATCACGGCGAAATTAAAATACCACTAATTTTACAGTAATTATGTGATATCTTCAAATAGATTAAAGATAATCGAAAAGTGGAACAAGAGCTCGCTAGACAACATTATTTTATATGAGATACAATTATCACGAGTCACTTAGTGGCTTTCCGTTTGCAGTCATTTAGAAACGCGAAAATAAATGCCGATTATCTAAATGGCTAGAAATTAAGAGCAGATAAGAGAGTCGTTATAACAGTACTTCATGCAAAATAATATTTTCTAGCGCGCTTTTGTTCCACATTTCGATTATCTTTTATCTATTTGAAGATATCACATAATTACTGTAAAATTAGCGGTATTTTAATTTCTCAGTGATTAGGCCTCTTAAATGAACACTTTTTAAAAAGTGATTCACATATCACATACCTCAACTTTAATGTATTAAGCTATGAATAGTAGAAGTTACAACGGCCTCCATAATACATAAGGTATGTGTTTAAAGGGACAACTTTTGAGAATAGATTTCACTACAATATTCGTATCTCATATTTTTTACCCTTTACGAAAATTTACAATTTCTCTTGCAATTTACGATTTCTCTAGAGATCTTCTTTAGTGAAGGAATTTCATGACCTATTGAAACTTATATTGTTAAATGCTTGGATATTCATTTCAACAATCAAGCCATTTAAACAATGAAGAAAGTTCTAAATAAAAAAAAGTCACAAAACGTTGCCTTCGATAGGCTATGAAGTTCCTTCTCTAAAAATTTGAAGTGTGTAGGCTGAAATTTGTAAGAGAAATTGTGGATTTTCGTGAAAGGTAAAAAATACATGAGAGAGACCGTAATGACATCTATCGGCAAAACTTGTCCCTTTAAACTAACCTTAAATACTTTAAATACAGAATAAAACACCAAAAATGTTAGGCCTACTGAAAAATCATAGTAAAATTAATTCTAAGAATGGTATTTTATACACGTGCATTATAGAAATGAAGAAATTTATCGTATTTTAGACGAACTTAAAAAGTTCGTTACTGAATTATCTATGTCTGTGTGTCTGTCTGTCTGTTATTTCAGAATTTCTGAATTTTGAACTCTCCATTCAATAGAGCATCAAAAACTATCTAGAAAAAGTGATGGAATTTTTCGCGTTAGTCTTACCGTTTCCGAGATATTGGCCAAAAAAGGTTCCGATTTCGGGAGATTTATTGAGCCGTATCTCGGGAATCGTAAGTAATACAGGAATGGTATTTTACGATTTTTTTTTTCAATTTTGTACCCCCCATTTTGAGCACTACAATGATTAATTTCATATTCTTTAAACACTTGTTCTACATGTTGATTACAAAATTTGCTACCTAATTCTGTTTGTATATTAGGCACGGGGAACTTATTTTCTTTTAAAAGTTTTGTTATTCCTTTTACAATTTCAGGACTTTTCTTTATTTTTAACAGAATACAATATGCATATCGTGAAAAAATATATATATTTGTAATATATATTTGTAATTATTATTATCCTACTCTGCAATATTTTGCAAAATTATCTGCTAAATACATTTGTAATGTTTGTTGCCTTGGTTAAAGTACATATTGTAGATCGTTTTAACAGAACTCGTAAATAAAACATGTGGGAAAAAAAATTATTACTCAGGAAATTATAAATGGATAGTTATATTACAAGAATTGTTGAATGAGAGTAATAATAAAATACATAGAACAATTGATATAAATCCTATAGAAGTTAATAAGAAAAATTAATTGATTTTTAGTTCGTTCTGACAATGCTCTTGGAGCATTCACAACTGGCCATGTTTATAGCTCGCTAGAAGCTCATATTAAATGGGTTAATTCACAGTAAGAAATGTAAATAGCATAACTACTGATAATGCCCTTGTAAATATCAATACCCAGATCACAGGAAACCTAAGAGAAAAAAAGTAAATTATAAATTATAAAAATGCTGCGATTGAACGTAAAACAACAGAAAAAAAAATACAGTAGTGAATACTCTAACCGAAAACTACTTTAAAATAAAACTAAATTCACATTAGACAAACCCCGCATTGGCACTTTGTAAAAACAAATGTGCCATACAACACCTAGGTCACTTCTGCATGATATTATAAGAATTTTTCTCAATGTTGTCTACATACAAGTTACGTCATCTGTCCGTTAAGATTCATTTGAGACATGAAAGCGGTTGGTAAACGTTGATCAATGTCTTGAAGCATTCATAACCTTGAAATTCATAGCAACAGGAGCCATATTTTCCACGTATTTTGATTAGTCAACAATGTTTTTACACATATAATCCATACATTTTATGGATTTTATGTCACTGGTTATTAAATATTTATAGAAAAGGTGTCTCTAGTAATAATTTATATTATTATATTATTTTGTACCGAAAAAGCTTTTTCGTTCTTCCCTATTCTTTTGTTTATGTTGGTTATGCCCTCTGGTGGGTCGTACTAGCACGACGGATGAGCTTTCTCTATAGTAGCCATAGTTGTGCTGGAACGTTCGAGGGAGGAAGTATAATGGTTGTTTCGCTACTATTATCATAATTTGTGATCGAGTTATTATATCAAAAAAGGTTCTTCAATATATATATATATATATATAATCTACGAGTGATATTCAAAGTATAATTCTGTTAAAGTTTAAATTTCGAATGTAATCATAAAGTTTAAAGTGGAGTGCTGTAAGCTCATGTCGGCTAGTTGTTCTATTCAATAGCACGGATTGGTTTAATAAGGCAACGAGGTACGTAAGTTTCATGCTTTTCCTTTCTTCATTATATTATTCTTACATTTAAAGGGCCTTTTGCCATTTTGTTAGTTTTAGGCACTTTGCCTACAACTTTTCTACTTTTTTCTCAATTCAATTAGATTCCTGCATTATTACCAATCGGCGTGACTAATTAGAACAAGTTAGCTGGTACTGAGGCAAATAGTTTACGCTGCTAATTGGATAATAGTCTAAGATTGAATATATTTAAATTCTCTTTCCATTATCACGAAGACCATAATGCAATACTGATTGTTGAATTGTTAAATATATGTTGATTATTGGGTTCTTGAAAGTTTAAATATACTGTTTGAATTTTCTAAAGGAGATCGGTTGTACGAGTATTATTTTATGAACTCAAATCCTACAACTACTATTCAGAGATTTATTTTCATAGTATTGCTTGTTAGTAGCGAGAATAAATTACGTATCCTTTCTATATTTCAGTGTGGAATTACGAAACCACTAAAATTAATATCAGGGGAACCGATTGATGTGTTCTCCTCTCCCACCCATACATATGCGCTAGTTTTCGAATCTCAGGTTATATATGATTTAGTTGAACTTATTAAGATATCGAAATTAGCGTAATATAAGTATGGTTACAATTAGGAGCGTTAAATTCCATATCACAAAGGTGAGCTGCATTCTACAATAACGGCGATCAATATAATTTGTATTTCCGGTTAAAAAAAAAGTTTGAGAAAACTTAAGATGCAACCATAAAATTTCGAGCATATTCAATGATTAAAATAAATGGCATTTGTTCACCATTTCTTCTAAAAAAAAATAAATAACAAAATATAGCATTTTGTCAGAACTACCAATCTTTAGTCATTATAATAGAGAAAGGGAATCATTTATTCAAAATTACGTAGATATGACCAATTTAAGCAACGAAAAATATTGAAGATTGGTTGTTGACATAAGAAATGCTTTAAGCTAACGTTATCTTTCTCTAAATGAGTTAAGAACAAGCTTGTTTTCAATACCATTAGAGAGGCTCATTTGTGGTAAAAATCCACAAAGTTAAAACTTTTTTTAATGAAGAAGGACACTGCATTTTAGTGTTGGTCTAGCATAGTGAGCAAATTATCAAGTCGGGTGAAAATATAACAATCTTTGATTTAATAACTCTCCTCGCTGCTATATTGGAAAGCGTGTGTGCTTTCGTGCATGAGGTTTTGAGTTTGATTCCCGATGAGAGAGCATTAAACGTACTGTAGGAGTTCAGATTCTATGTACTTTGAACTGTATTTCTTGTTTCATATAGCCTCGCAGCTGATGAAGAACGCCAACGAATGCCAAATGTAGTCTAACAAGCCAGAAACTTTGACGATGGAAACTGATAACCATCCAACTAAAATTCATGCACTCCTCATAGTTAGCGATCAAAATTTCGTTTGATATCCATCATTTTGGTAGTACTTCCCTTACTGTTATTGTTTGGCAATGAAAACAGTGCAAACACTTATGGTTTCTTTTCTTCCATATGTTGTATGTGTAAAGTGATCAATATGTGCCAAGTAAATATTGAATTAGTTTCAATTTAAATTTAGTGATTCATCACCATGCATGAACATTTTTAGCAAAATATTATATGTAACCCCGTAAGAATACCACTTTGTAAAAACGGATTACCGATTCTATACAGCCAGACAGTAAAAGTGCAACATCAAGAACTGTAGAGTTATCAGCCTCAAATGTAGCAACAGCAAACTTTCCGTTTGTGTTTGGTATGTAGTGAGACCGAAAGAGCCTGCCAGAATCTTCAGAGCTCAATAGTAGGTTGATCAAGTGGAATGAGCGTCCAGAACGACTGCGGCACGACGAAGTATAGATACGATGAGGCTTGGATTCTCCTGGGTTATTGCAAGCCTCCATCTGCGACATTTTATCAACGGTCTCAACTATAGCAGGTAGGAAAAAATCTTTGAGTTTTACGTCCCACGGTTATGCCGGTTAGGCTAAAGAAGACGGTGATTATGAGAAATGAATGAAATGGTGGAATGAAGAAAGTGGGAGGAAACGGGAGAACCCCGAGAAAACCCACGCACACGGTTTTTGTCCACCACAAAGTTCACTTGGCGGGGGCTGGGATCGAACCCGGAACCCCAAGCACCAGAGGTGAACGCTCTACCACTGAGCCACCGTGGCCCCCTATAGCAGGTAGGGGTCCTCATGTAGGAAGCATTGTGAAATCATGAACTAGACATGCTCAATCGGCTAGAGATCAGGTGAATACTCTGATAAAGAAAGCGGTGGCACACATTGTCGATCTAATAAATATAGCACATTGCATGTTACATTAAGGTAGCGGGTTATTCTGATTAAAAGTGACTCAATACAGATTTCAGCCCTCATCGATGTAACGTTGGTTCGGGTATTAGACTCGAGTGGGAACCGAATTACTAGTGCCCCAATCATAACGCTCACGTTGAGCATTCAACGAATGATGCTCTTTGGATACATTTGTGATTTTGAGTTGAATTTCGTAATTAAGACTTTATTGATTTACGTCCACTATCAGAAGCAAGAGCATACAGAAGGAGATCTGCAGCTTAAAGTGGAATATACTTTCGATAGTGGAGTTGAGTCCAGGACCTTGTGTACTATAGACATGTGCATTAGCCACTAGACCATCGATTGGGACTGTGTATACTATGCTAAAGAAAACATCAATATTCATCTCTCTTTCAAAAGGAAAGAACTGTAGCATAAATTAAAATTGTTTCTGTATTTAGTGACTCTTGAAAATAATATATGGCAAAATGTCAGAGTACGCAGAAGTAAATCATTTCTATTTTTTTAAAAACCGACCTGTAATTCCGAGCACGAATTCTCGTAGTTTCTTTCAATTTCCCTCGTTTCCTTTTCACTATTCCTTCTATTAACATCTCGCAAAATAAAATTTCTTCACACAGTTTCTCAACAATATTCTCTTGGTTTTCAGTTAATTCCAATATTATTTATTCTTAATAATAAATATAATTAAGAAGAATATAATTTATAATATAATTTATATATATTATATATTATAAATTATATCCACAGAATATAATTTATTCTTATACAGCTTCTCAATCATATTTTAAATTAATTTCAATATTGTTTTCATGGAATTTATGTTTTTCATACAGCTCCTAAAAGCAAATTCTTTTAACATTTTCAATCAATTCGAATGTTAGAAAGACAAAAGCCATGGTGATTGGAACAAAGGGGTCTGTGTCAAATATAAAAGTAGGAGGGGAGAAAATAGAACAAGTGAATAGTTTTCGATACCTGGGTAGTGTTCTTAGTAATGACATGAAATGCGAACGTGAAATAAAAGCAAGGATAGGAATGACGAAAGAAGCCTTTAAAAGAAAGAAAAGTCTGTTTTGTGGGACCTTGAACAAAGAGTTGAGAAAAAGACTCATAAAATGCTTCGTGTGGAGTGTTGTGCTGTATGGGGCGGAAACGTGGACATTGCGTAAGGGTGACGAAAATCGACTGGAAGCCTTCGAAATGTGGGTCTGGAGAAGAATAGAAAGAGTTAGTTGGGTCGAGCGGAAAACGAATGAGAGAGTGTTAGAAATGGTTGGTGAGAAAAGAACACTTTTAGATATTATTAGGAAGAGGAAGAGAAACTGGTTGGGACATTGCCTAAGAAGAGATTGTATCATGAGGGACGTCCTAGAAGGTATGGTGGCGGGAAAGAGAGGGAGGGGGCGAAGGAGACTACAATTAATGGATGATATTAAAACAGAAAGATCATACGCGAAGACGAAAAGGTTAGCGGAGGACCGTGGAGCATGGAAGCTTCTCAGCTGCGGCAAGTGACCTGCCAATAAAGGCAGAATACCTATGATGATGAATATTGTTTTCTATTCTTTCTCTAGTCATCACTTTTCTTTATTATGCTTCTGTTATCTACATAGTTTCATCAATTATTCTTCATACTCACATTTTCAATATTTTAGCCATTTCTTGAATTATACGCGTTTTAATGAGTAAATAAATGAAATATTAAATTCACATACATTTTTAAAAAATACATAAATTAACATTACTTAATGCACGATCTTTGTTTCATTAAAACTATAATGATTTCATAAAACCATATTTTTATATCACATTAATGGTCTATGTGCTATTCTTCAACTTTCCTCCTGAAGGAAGCTAGTCGATTAATAAAGAGAAAAACTATTGAAATATATTTTCTGAAGCTTTAGTGATATCGTATCCACCACGAAACTTCTTTTTCCTCTCTCTCTCTCTCTGGAACCCATATAAAATGTTTAAACTTAATTACAAGAGAAAGAAGGAAAACAATTTTTTCCTTCATAGAATTTCTGAAATAAATATAAACTTTTACCACATAATCTGTCTAACCATTGTCAGTTAGTTGAGAAAGAAACCTTAGGCAATTTACAGTTCTCAGTTTACCAGTATTAAAATAAACTCAGTTTTTCCAACCAGTATTATACGAACTTGTAGCCCGATAGTTTTATTTTCTCTGTTTTACTTTACAGTTTTTTATTTTGTTTTGTTTCATTTTATTCAAACTGTTTTAACAAGTCAGTAGGCTTCTTTTGTGCAGAAAAATAAAACCAGAAATTTGATAACTCTAATATATAGTTTGATAAAAAGTAAACCCTTACTAGGATAACGTTACTAGGTCTTACAAAACTGTAATGCTAGTACATATTTTCTATATCCGTTCAGGACTGACATGTCAAATCCAACAATCTTATATATTATCTCTAAGGTTAAATGTGGTTGGGGCAAAATACAATATTCGAACTTGAAACAGACCTATCACAACCTGACCATTAAATTTGTTGTGCGTACGAGATCTGTATCTTTTGAAATAATCGTAGGACCTCATTTATTAGACTCTTGTTACGCTAGCACTGTTGTCACACTTGGTACAATTGTACCAAATTCAGCCCTTTTTGTCATTCATCGGCCCGTTGGTACCACGGTGGCATTTTCAGCCCCTTTTGTGAAAAAGTTGGTACAATTCTACCCAACCCGATTGCGGGATGCAGAATACTATATCTATATCTATATCTATATCTATATCTATATCTATATCTATATCTATATCTATATCTATGTATGTATGTATGTATGTATGTATGTATGTATGTATGTATGTATGTATCTATCTATCTATCTATCTATCTATCTATCTATCTATCTATCTATCTATCTATCTATCTATCTATCTATCTATCTATCTATCTATCTATCTATCTATCTTTCTCTCTATATATATATACAAGGTGTCCAAAAAGTACTGGTACAAATTACACCAGACATTCCTGACACAAAACTAACCACATAATTGTGATCTATTGTCCAGAAGTGGACAGGGGCGGCACTACAGCCATCGTCACCTGGGGGGGAGGGAGAGTGGAACGTCAAACACGTCCACCACGAGTATGATCGGAGATAGGTCATCCCAGAGCATGCATCATTTCGGCGTTTGTGATGTGTTTTGCTGCTTTTCTAATTTACACTTCGGCAACCCTGCTTCGATACTGTGCTTCGTCCGTTATTTTCGTTTTTCAGTGCTTCTATTTTTATTAGTGGTCTCATATCTTGGTTTCCAGTAGTTAGACTCGTGTACTACAGAGTGTAGTACAGTATAGATATAGATGTACTCTTCTACATCTGCGATGTTATACCTTTGGACTTCATACAAAGCTATCTTCACAAGTTTGCAACACTGTCCATCCGGAATTCTCAGGTATGTTACTTATTATAATTAGATTTTATATATGTTATCATTTCTACCCCGTGCCATTACACAAAAGTTTATTTTTTGCTCAGTTGGCAACACTGCATTACCTCTGACATTATTGAGCACGTCTATGGGTACAATGTTTGCTTACGATACTGTTGTACAGGTCTCCTTTTGATGACTTTACTCCTTTTGCAGGTATTTCTGTGTCAATGTCTATTTTACATTGCTATCTGCCCATTATTATTGCTTCTTCTTTCCTCTGTATCTCCTGTGTTTTTGGGTGTCCGCACGTATAAATTTGCATTTTTCACTTTTTTTTCAGTCCTCTATCGACTGCGCACTCTTTGAGCGCGAAATGTTACTATCAATATAAGATGTTACCTTCTCAGGCATAGTTAACCCAATGTTCCCCGAACTTCTGTCCGTGAAACAGGGTAACCAATATGGGGAACAATCAGCTGATTCTGATGATACGGAAACAGGGATATATCACGAACATGGCATTGATTCAATGCCAATAACCCATGGTTCGAATAACCCGGCTCACGTTATATACGGAGTTGACGTGGGTCAATGAAAACTTGACTCACGACCCACTGACCCATTACCCACCGTGACCGACGACCCACTGACCCACGACCCACCATGACCCACCACCCACCATGACCCGCCACCCACATGACCCACTCTGACCCACGACCCACCATGACTCTGAACACGATCCGGGGCCACGGTGGCTCAGTGGTAGAGCGTTCACCTCTGATGCTTGGGGTCCCGAGTTCGATCCCAGCCCCCCAAGTGAAATTTGTGGTGGACAAACACCGTGTGTGTGGGTTTTCTCGGGGCTCTCCCGTTTCCTCCCACTTTCTTCATTCCACCATTTCATTTATCACTCATCATCACTGTCTCCTTTAGCCTCATCGGCATAACCGCCGGACGTAAAACTCAAAGATTTCATTTTTTTTCTGAACACGATCCACGGCCTCTTCTGTACTGACTAAAAAGTTTACATTTGTAATAAAACAAGACTGTGAAATTGTCACTAATCGGAGTTTGAATTTCTAGTCAATCGGTCAAACACCACTCTCTTACAATAACGGTGGATCTGACCTTTACAATATAAAATGGTAAAGTGTTTGTCAGTGAGGAAACTGAAGCACTTCGAGGTGGGAGAAAATTAGTGTGTGCCTAAAATATACTTGTACTGAGAGAGTATTCTTGCAAGTGTTAATTTCTCAACACATTTCAAAAGAAACATCTATTCACACGAAAATACTCCTGTACAATATGGAAAAGGTTATGGTTTCTCAGTTCACAGTATTTTTCTCACAAAAAAACTTGAAAAATCAGTTTTTCGTGGCGTATAAAGGTGCTCGGGTACCCTCTGTGAGAGCATCTCCATAAAGTATGTTCATAATTGTAATTTGTGTAATCACTAAAACACCACGTTAAATTTAAGTTACAAATATGCATAATTACAATTATTGTGAATATTTATTCAAAGTAGTTTACCTAAAGCAAAAAAAGAAAAAAAAAGACATTCAAAATTAGGTACAAAGTTGAATAACACAAATAAGCCATTAGCAATACAAGTATACATTTACATAACTCGTAATTTTCCACCTCAAAACAAATCTGAAATAATCGGGTTTATTTCCTGTTGGCCTCCAGGACTTTTTCGTGGTAAATCATCCGCAGCGGAATGATGTCTATCCTTCAGCCAAGAAATAACTAGCTCATCTACTTTGAGGTTGTCTAGCCGTGGGCCATAAACATTGATGAACAATGTTTGAGTACTTGGTCTATTTCTAATATCAGTCATCTGTAAATTCATAAGGGGATATCCCCGTTCGCACTCTGTCGTGGAAATTGATAATACTTCTACCCGATTCTGCAACCCCTCATCGACAATCTGTTTGTTAGACTTACGTCTGATAACGATTTTTGTCGTTCAGTTTTGAAATACTCAGCAAGAAGTATCATCTCTCTATCACCATACAACATCTTTTTCATATCGACCATGTCAGTTGGCAATGTCGACTCATGGAGAACAGAAACTTCATCTGCCACACCTTCGATAGGGGATCTTGTGCATAAATTATCAATTAAAGCCTGATAAACTGATGGTTTCTTATTTGTTTATAAATTTAATTTTTGTAATTACACATGAAGATTTGATGCCATTACCAAGTTTCCTCCCCCTCTAGAAAGCGAAAGGGAACGAGGTTCCTGGAAAGTGTTCAGAGGTGAATGGGAATTTCTCTCCTTCTTCCCCTTCAATTACCACACTGCTGTTCGCCATGGGGCAAATTACTATGAATTTCAATTAAATTATCATAGTATAATTGTTTCCTTGATGAATTATCGATACGTTTCAGTGGAAAAAGGGTGAAATTTGAAAGTTCCAAATCAAGGTAAGTAGACCAACGTAAAGGAGGGGGAAAAGAGTAAAATGTTCCATATAATTATGCGTACAACCCAAACTTAAAATTTCCGTGTAATTAAGCTTACAGTACAAATTTTATGTATATTTTTCTCACAACTTTATTGGTTGATTGCCCTGTGCTGTAAGTACTTTATATAATAAAATAAGCTTCAGCTATTATTATAGTAGAAAGCAATGGATATATGAAGCGAAGCACTGTATTTTTTGTATCTCAATTAATAATTGTTTCTGAGTTTGTTTCTCAACTAATATCGATCGTTTTCGATTATTTTTACAAACCAATCCACTACTATTTTTCCATATATAGAAAGTCCCCGCCTCCCATAAAGGAGAATTTAAAAAAATGCTAGGACGCATTCTGTTTATTTTCAATCAAGAGTTAATATTTCAGCTCCGTAAGTTTAACGGCTTGCGAGATACTCATTTTTTTTCGCAAAAATTCGGATCCTCACTACCTCCTTAGGATATCATGTATTATAATGAAAGCAATATAACATCCCAGTTTGGATTAAGGCCTAACTATATACAAAAAGTAATTTCATTTGACTTTAGAGTTTGACCGTGATGATCAGGCACACATAGTTATATTCATTTTTTTATTAGTAATTTATATATTACTGTGATTCAAAAAAGTATTATTTTCCAGTAGTTAGCTCCTCTAAAAATTCACAGGTCTCGAAAGCCAAGTAGTAGTATAAGTCCTATTTCTATTACTACAATTACAAATATCAATATCCAAAATTGCCTGAAGTTCTTTTTTCACTTGGTTAGATATACTCACTTCAGGTAAGTAGACAGAAACAAATGGAAAAGAAAGGTAAATGAAGGTCTTGAAAGTAAAACTAAGACAAATTTACCAATCTTCAGAAGATACTGTCTACAATGCAATGAGCAGAGTAGGTCGGTAAATCAGACTGAGTCGGTGGATCGCAGTGGGTCACAGTGGGTCACATGCAGTTGACCCATGACCCACTAACCCACTTGACCCACCGAAACACTGCCCCACTCCATCTCTGGTTATATATGTTGTCTGTTGGTCAAAACTTGTACTTGTGGGTTGGTGTCGTCCAGCTTGAGAGCTTGGTTTTCCTTATCAATTGGTTAAGCTCTCACAGGGATACAAGAATCGAACCCTGATACTGTTTTATACTCCCACAGGTGTTGACTTCCAAATACAACCTCCATGCGAAGAATGGGTATTTCAGCTAGTACATAAAATATTTGTATATCATAATCAGAAATAATAATCACTATGAGCCAAAATAATACATATTTATTCAGTTATAATGTCATCGTAATTCTCATATATCGTTAATGTAATTACTGAAGTTCTTTCCATCAATTTTAATCACTCATTTTATGATATTAGCTCAATCAAGAATAAACATTTGTCTAATCATCATATTTCTTTTGGTTTCTTTATAGGTATGTTTGAAATCTAGTTGAACTTCTGTGTCGAATTACTCCATAAATGCATTCATTTATCTGTGAGTATTTTAAAGGTTATTATTATCTTATTAAATAGGTAATACTGTATATATTATTTTATAATATAAATATGACAATTTAACTTATTTCTTATATTATTCGAATAATTTTGATGTTTCAAATTGCCGTATTTAATTTGGACGTTTATATCCAAATGGCGTTTTCTAGGTAAATACAATAATTAAAAAAAAAAAGTTGTACTGCTTCACGAGCAAACTAGTGAAGCTCTTATCCTTTTGATGTTATTATTAACAATCAGCATGCGCTGCCTTTGATAGCCTTAACTCTCCTAGTTGATGTAAGAAATTTGTTATGATTAAAATCAAACTATTCTCTATAGGATAACGATCTCAGTCACTTACACTTCGCTGAGAATCGGATTAATTAATTCCTGTTTATAAACTCAGTCCCAGTACTTCTTGGGCAAACCCTGTATCCGTCTCCTTTAGCCTAACTGGCATATTTGTGGGACGTAACTCTTAGAAGATAAAATTTCATGTTGTTAAGATTTGATCTTATATCTACTGCTTCTTTCGAGTCATATTTGTAATGCTTTTCTTAGAACACACCACACTCCAAATCAATTGAATCACTAGTTTTAAAAAGGTCATGAATAAGAAAATAGCGAGTTTGCTTTAATCCAACTTTTCCAATATATTTAATTTGAAACACACAAGTTCTTCCTTTCGTACATTGACAAAAATTCTCTGTTTTTTAAAACACATGTCGATCATTTCATATCTATCAGGATTTTCAAAAATTAAACAGTTTTTTTTTCGAATTTTTCATAAGTTTACTTTCCTGACCTTTACAAAGCTATTGATTTAATTATATATTTTACAAAGATTTAATCTCTCATTATAGCAAATAACAAGCTGCCTCTTTACAGCTATTGCAAATCACTATAAGCTAAACAATTAATAACCTATCTCTTTGTTTCTTCTTTTTAAAACCAAATTTCCCCAAGAACACAAAAACAATATTCTTGAATTATAACACATATAGAAACGTACACATATATACATTGAGAGGAGGTTGCGTAGTGTGTTCTTAGCTCTCCGCACTGTTTACATTTCCGTCGAGAAGCGAATGTAGTTTATATTCTATTTCCTTCTCTCATAAATTCCTGTCAATGTAGCAATCTTCTTATTGAATTTTCTTCCGACTTTCCTCTACGTTTTTACATTCACTGTGTTACGAGGCTAAAGAAAATTTCATTAACTTTCAATCCTCTGAGCAATTTCCCCAAACCATCTTTTCTCCTTTCTCTATAATTCTCTTCATGTCTAGCTCTGAGTTACTTCTTTTCTCTCTCTTTTCTCTCTTTTTTTATTTAGTGCTTGCCTTTTCTTGCCAATTGGATTGCGGGGAAAAGTTTCAAATTTGATTAAGTAATGCTGGTTTTCTGATTTGCTTGTAAGTTTTGTTATGAGGGGGAAAGATAGTTTTATCCTCTTCGTCTAGAAATCTTCCCGTTGTTTTTAAAAAACATATAATCTAGTTTCTTGGTTCTTATCATCCTTTGCTAGCTACAGTCTTAAGTGTTCATTACGGAAGCATATTAGAGAGAATGCCTTCCTTGCAACTTCTATTTATTTTGATTATTTTTATACCTGACTAGAAAATATTTTTAAAACACTACAGACTGTTTTTTCTTTTTTGTTTGATTTTAGCCGCACTGTTATGCAACAAGGCTAAGGGTGCTAATGATGATCAGATGTATGATAATGATGGAATGACAAAAGTTAGAGGAAACGGGAGAACCCCAGGGAAGCCCACAAGACACTATTTGTCTACCACAAAGCCTACTTCCTGAGCTCTGAGAAACTGAATTAAACCAGGAAACTGAAGCACGATAGATGATCACTGTACCACGTGAGCCATCAAGATCCCACCGTGGTTATAGAGTGGTATATTTACTTCAAATACTGAAAGTTCTTGGTTTGACCCCAGTTTACGCAAAGTGCTCCATCGTTGTTTGTCTGATAAGTTAAGCGTCCCTTTTCAGCATTGAAGCAATGACAGAACGGAACCTACAGATTAAGGTGGAATTAGAGCCACCGTGATTCATTTAAATTTTATAATGCCCTCCTATCGGGAATCAAATGCGGGAGTACCAGCATCAAAGCGCATGGATTATACACCAGAAAAGCAGAGAGGGCTGAAATGAATTGAGGCTATGTTGTTAGGCTTTGGTGCTAGAGACCGAGGTTCGAATCCCGGAGGAAGATAATAGGGTGAAGGCTTGCGTCTCATATGTCTTTGGTACTGAAAAGGGACGTTAAAGTCCAAGCCCTCCAAATCAGACTATGTGTGCTTCTAATGGCTCGAACAACATACTCGTAATAACTAAAGGTTTGCCGAGTGTCTTCTGCATTCTTTACCTGCATATATCTGAATTCGTTTCGTAACTTAAATTCACCTACAATTTCCTTGGCATTGTGTTGAACTTTTAGTTTTATTTTCACAATCTACGTAAATTTTTAATATTAGGTAGTTTTGTAAATATCGTACCGAAATAGTCGTTATGTATGTTCAGTTACTGTTCCTGTGCCATTTACACATCTGGATCTAAATGACGTATCTCTTTATCAATGACTAAATTATAGATTCGGAAAAGTACCACGATTTAGGACGCCTAGCAGAAATATTCGTGTACATAATTGAATTATGCATAGGGGAGCCCAGAATGTAATCTTTGAACTAACGAAAGATACGAGGATAACCATGTTTGAGTAGTATGTTTATGAGTTGTTACATGGAGCGTAAATAAAGAACAACATAAAGTTTAGAAAGTCTAAAACACAATATTATTTTTCTTTATACTTCACTTAATCACAATTACATAAACGAAATGCATAGTACGGTAAAAAAAATGCAAACAAATCCACAAGCAATGACTACTTTTTCACCCTCGAAAGTATTATTTCCACAATGATAGCACAATAGACAACTGACAGTATGATGTACGCTCATGCTTAAAAAAAAATGCGTGTATACTGTAACCCACCATTTTTCGCAATTATTCCATTTTCCTTGCGTAAAATTCAGTTACGAGTAAGTGGAGATAACAGAAAACAATCCATCTAAGAAGATGTCTCCAAAAATATAATACAATAATAAAAATATAAGCAAAAAATTATGCTCGGTTTTTTGTATAGTGGCAATAATGCTTTCGATGGATTTTTGCAGTACCAGAACACTATTGCAGAGGGAATTTCACGATTGATAATATCGTAGCATCCAGAAGTTGAATCAAGGAACTAGAAAGCCGAGTAAAATATTTTATTTATTGGCTTAAATCTAGGATGTAAATTGTCTGGCAAATATAAATTAGCTTCTGTAACCAAGATGTTGTACGGAAATATAGAAACAAAGAGAAAAACTGTTGTCTTAAGTTTGGAAGTGACATGCTCTATAGCCATGAGATTTTATTTGTTGGGAAAAAGACAGGTAACAAAATGTAGTCTGTGTGATCAAGTGGGTAGAGTAGCGGACTGGTAGTTCTTATACTGTTTTGACACCAGATCGAATCCCATCCCGTCCCATTCCACCCCATCCATCTTTTTTTTTTTACAAAACATTATAGAAAGTGCATAATTTTCATGTTAATGAGAACCGAAACAATATAATAAGGAAATAACTTATTGATAGTGTCCTTTAATCAACGTATTTATTCAAGATTAGAGTACTATTGGTAACAGTGAATGCTTTCAGTTTATGCTATTGCATCCTTATTCCTCCCATCTCCACTTTTTCAGAGCAGACGAATTTCAACTTCTTCGAGTGTGTCTGTTAGTCAGGAACAGAAAAAAAACAAAACATGCGCGACCTGCAGTATTACATTTACAGCGAACTAAGTAGCTCATTGTCATAAAAAAAATATCTGATGTTAAATTATTGTTCTAGTGTTTGTGTGTGTGTGTTTCATTTTAGAGTATTGACTCTCTCTCTCTCTCTCTCTCTCTCTCTCTCTCTCCGTATTTTCCATATCCACAAGTGTAAAAAATGCAATCATAAATCTGTGTAGGGATTAAAGAATACTTTCTTTAAACAAAATTAAATTATACAGCTCTATTCATGAGGAACACGAATGCTTCCAAAAGGTGTCATGTATATTGACTATAATCATACAATTCTTCTGAATTATACAGTAGCGTGAAAAACTGATAATAGAATGATGTAACAGGCATAAGCTTTTTTCTAGCGCGACAACATACTAAACATAACAAATTAAACTTTTGGAATTACAAATTATCACTACGTGTCGGTGTAGGCCTATTCGTGTTCACGTTCGAGCGAAGAAAGAAGAAAGTGTGGTGATTGTAAAAACAAAAATCGAGTAGATTTCAATAAATTCGAGTTACATGGCCCCTACATATCAAAAAAATGATTTTTTGATGTCTGTCCATCTATTCGCCTGTCGGTTCGTCACGCTTTTACATGCACTCAAATAGAGACCATACTGTTCAACATATCTGGACCGAATTCTAGATATAACGTTTTACTAATCGTTTCGAATTTTATATCCTTCGACCCACAGCAAAAATGGGTCCAGGTACATGGCAACGTTGCATTTTTATTTAACATTGGGCGCATAAAAAATGTGTAGCCCAAACGGCTTGTCCGATTAAAAAAATCCTTTACTATAGATCGAGAATATTTATATTTGGAGACGATTTCCCCTCACATTTTGTTGTAACTTTGATAATAACAGAGTTGTCCTATGTCAGGGGACTTTTGTGACACCCCGTATATATATGTAACATCCATACTAATTTATGTATACAACAAAGGAAATTACATGCAATTGTGGCTTAAATCTTCCTTGAAGAGCTTCTACGTTCGCCATTGTAGAACTGCGCAACTGTAAACAGAATGACTGATTTTGTGTTAAATTCTGACGTTGACAGTTCGCTCGATGGTTAATTCTTTAACCCTTAATTACGTGTTTCAGCGTTTCCCTAGCAACGAAGGAAGATTAAGTATAGACATATAGGGTGAACATTTTATCTTGATCATCCGCTATAACGGCTTAAGTCTAAAGAGGGAGCAAAGGCGAAACTTCGCACGAAACAATATAAGGAGAGGAGCAGTTTTGTACGTATTAAACGGAAACACCCAACAGTGTTGCCAACCCAATACAAGTTTATATTTTTTGTAATGGCACTATGTTAGATTATTATATATTTCAAATCAACATAGAAAATGAAAGCTCGAAATAACGCATTTACTATTTAGTGTTGCAAACTAAGGATATTATAGTATCAGAAACATCCAAACTATGGAAGTCTTTAACTTACATACAACATAACGGAGATGAACAAGATAATGAAGAACAAAAGTACCTTAGCATTGGATAGCATGATCACGGTATGATTTTTTCGCATGAATATGAACGAAGGTACTAGGGTTCAAAATTAGAATCTTTTTGAAATGCTGTATTTCGTAAAAGAACAGAAAGCTTAGATAAGTAGCATTTCTAGTTACTTACACCGTTTGTGCATGTGCATGTGCAAATTATTTTGCCGTTTACAGCACTTCCGTATCTCAAACTGTTCTCCAGATATGATAAAATTTGATAAAGTTTGCAACACTGTTGAAAATGGTGTATTTATGAAAAATATTTAAAAATGATTGTTGACTTCATTCTCGTTTATTACATTACTAGCAGCGTTCACCCCGCTTCGCTGCGGTCACCCCGGAACGCAATAAACTTTGTTACTTAGATAATTTTTACTTTTTCGCTTTCAAATTGCAGTAAATGTTAAAATTATAGCGCCTGTCATTTATGTTAACCCGCCGAGTCACATGGTCATGCGGGTTGCATATAAATACGTTTATTTTTACCTATGATGAACTAATAACAAAGGATTTGTACGTATGGACACTTGAATGGTCAATTATCTCAAGACACTGGTAATTAAAAATTAAAGTGATATGATAAAAACCATCTAGGGTCCAAATCATAATAACCCCCCAAAAATGAAAGAAATTGGTTCAGCCGTATTAGCGTGATGAGTTCACAAAGGATTTGTGCGTTCTCTTTTATATATATAGATAGAAATACCTTTTAATAGTTGTAATTACAAGAAGTTTTAGCAATTACATGATTTAAGTAGTGTTGCAAACTTCACAATGCTTACCATAAATCTCCAGAACGGTTTGAGATATCGAAGTGCTGTTAATGGCAAAATAACTTGTACGTTCAATGCAAACCATACATATTACTAAATATGATACTTATCTTAGCAATTAGGGCCATGGTGGCTTAGTGGTAGAGCGTTCACCTCTGGCGCTTGGGGTCCCGGGTTCGATCCAAGCCCCGCCAAGTAAACTTCATGGTGGATAAAAACCGTGTGCATGTGTTTTATAGGAGTTTTCCCGTTTCCTCCCACTTTCTTCATTCCACCATTTCATTCATTACTTATCATCACCCTCTCCTTTAGCCTTCTGCAATGCTTACCTTTCAATCGTTCTGCTGGCCCTGGCAATATCAGTTCAATCTTCTTACGTAATACTGCAGAATCTCTGGCCAACCCTTTATCACGATTTTTAAATAGATGCTTTAGTGAAGGTGTTTTTCCTAGATCGTGGAAACAGGCTAATATTGTACCTATTGGCGAGAAAATAATCAAAGATAGATTGCATAAATTTGTTTCACCCTATTTAGATCCTGGTCAACACGGCTTTCTTCCTGGCAGTTCTACTCTCACAAATTTATCTTTATTACTTTCGGAAGCAATTAAATCTCTGTCCAATAATACACAACTCGATATAATCTATCTAGACCTAACTAAAGCTTTCGATCGCATTGACACTAAGCTTCTTCTTCATAAACTAGCAAATAGATTTAATATTCACGGCAACTTCTTATCATTGTTACAAGACTATCTCACTGAACGTGAACAACGTGTTGTTCTCTCTGGATCTGCTTCGAATTTTGTTCCTGTTCTCTCTGGTGTTCTGGGCCCACTTCTTTTCCTTCTCTTCATAGATGTTCTCCCATCTTATCTTAAGTTATCTGACACCAACATTTTTCTCTTTGCTGACGACTGCAAGTTATTTAAGGAAATTAGGACAGCTCAGGATGAGATTGAACTGCAAAGAAACCTCTCAGATCTTCTGGGCTGGTGTAGCATGTGAAATCTAAAAATAAATCCCTTAAAATCTTCTACTATTACATTTTCATTAAAGAAAAGCAAAATCCCTTCTACCTACTTCATTAGAGATAATGCTATTGCTAAGTTCTCACCTCAGAAGGATCTCGGGGTTCTGTTTGACGAAAGACTTCTATTTACGGATCACATTGTTGCCACGACTAAGAGTGCTACGCGACTGTTAGGTCTCCTGTACAGGTTTACAGAGATTAGGGATATTACAGCCGTAAGTATATTCTATAAAACGTTTATTTCAACCAAAATAGAGTACTGTTCCACCATTTGGAGTATGGCTAGCGTATCAAATCTCTCTCGCATTGACTCAGTGCTAAATTTCTTTCTTGCCAATGTCAGAAAAAAAATACCTTCTGTACGCTGTTTAAGTAAACCTGAATTGTTGACTGTTCTTGCCATCCGCATACCTTCATCTCGTCGCATGCTACTTTATATGATGTTTCTTCATAGAATTCTAAATAGGAAACTTAGAACTGAAGAACTAATCTCTAAATTTAATATTCGGATACCGGCAAGAAGAACTGGAAATAGTGAACTACTTCATTGCCTCGATTATCAATTATTCCGCGTTCTTTATTTCATAGACTGGCTTCTGAATTTAACTCCATTCCTTCTGACGTGGATATTTTTAAATCTGAAAATGTATTCCGACGGGAAATTATTGCTACACTCATAGAACCTTAGTTTTATTTCAATTTGTTATTACTACACTTATGGAAGTGTAATACGCCGCTAATCTATACCTACACCTCAGCGCATTACTTGATATTTGGGCAAGTGGCAGTTTGGCTTTCGGTCCACGCCGTAAGATATAAATCCAAATTATGAAAACTTTTTTGGAATCGAAATAAAAAAAACGTATTGTAAACAATAAGAAAAATGGAAAGTTACCGATATATAGAAAGAAAATAGTTTTGTGATTCTGATCGGTAAATATTTATGTAAAAATTATGAATCTATAAAACGTAGAACCGCGGATCAAACGTCGGAAAATTTATCCAATTGTGTTAGTATCTAGATTTTGTTTGTAATCTCAACGAAATGAAATTCATACGGAGATAGTGCAACGTAGTTCATTGGTAATTTAGATTACGTATATATATATATATATATATATATATAGTTATTAAAGTATATATTGGAAGTTTTTACTGATACAGCCTCGACAAATTGTGCATAATAATAATAATAATAATAATAATAATAATAATAATAATAATAATAATAATAATAATATAATGAAATAAAATAATCGAATTTGAATATAAGTAAAAAAAGATGATGATATGTGAAGAATATGAGGTAAGTATGATATGTAATTTGAAATAAAAGGCTGATAAGAAAATATGTAGAATAGTTCTCAATTAAATCGTTATTCGAACAACTGCATCATCTAGTGGGCGATTTACAGTTTGATTATTGTTGGATGAACTATGTATTCGTACATGTGGTAAAACACCAAATTATTGTTTTACTGTAGAAGTTTCTTTTGTCAGTACCAGAACCTCCAAACAATCAATGTGAAACATCATCTTACTACAATTAGAATGGAAGGTGAGAAAGGTGCGTTTCAGAAAATTGGTGGTTGATATTGAGGGAGAGAAAGTCTACCCGAATCTGCTTTTATTTATTGCTGCATATTATTATTATATTCAAAACTCACCATCTCGTATATCCATTATAACACCATTTTTTACTTATATTTTTATTTATCGATTCGAAAAAAAAAATTAAAAAGTTTTTATCTTTAGATGCGTACCAAAATCCTTATTGCCAATTTACATATCGTGTAATGCGCTATGGTGCAAGTATAGAATAGCGGCGCATTACAGACCTCTATATAGATTTTTGTTTACACTTGTTATTGTTAATTTTATATCCTATGTTATATAGTTTCAGTGTAAAATGGCTTCCTTGCTGTATCTGGAACTTTGTCAACTCAATAAGTAAATAAATAAATAACCGGCCTAAATGTGGGAGGTAAAACTCAAGATTTCATTTCATTTTTAGCTCAGCAATTTTTTGATGTAAAGCCTTTCAAAAAAAATCAAATTTTCATGAACTAGTAACTTCGTTTCAATTCATTTGAAAAAAGTACTTTTGATGTACATTGTCCTGTTCATCTGCATTATGCTGTAATTGTAGTAGGAGCTTCCAAACTTTGGATGTTTGTGATACCATAACATCCTTAGTTTGCAACACTGAATGATAAAATTGGTATTAACTTTCCGTTTGATATGTTCATTTGAAATGTGTAATAATCTGGCGTAGTGCGATTTAGAAAAACATAAATTTATTTTGGGGTGGCAACACTGCTTGTTGGATGTTTCTGTTTAATAGATGCAAAGATGTCCCCCTTCTTATAGTTGCTTCGTGCAAAATTTCGCCTTTGTCCCTCTTTTGGTTTCTCCGTTATAGTGGACGATCAAGATAAATTTCCTACCCTGTATGAAGTATACACACCTATCTTTTATATAAAACTCGACGTGTGACAGTTCAAATTCTAGAGCCAAGATCTTGATAACATATTTGACACACTTGTACACAAGATAATGATCTGTTATGACGTTTCAAGTTTGATTCCTAACGGATGATTTTTTTTTTTACTTTTTCGCAATATATAAGTGCCCAAACGCATGAAACTTGTCCTTATTTGAATTCTTTGAACCACCGAAACACTGTTGCTCGAAGTAATAAACTTCCACTGTAAGCTTGCTTGAGGTTTTCATACATTTAATAAACTGTATGGTTCAAAGGAAAACCAAACTTTATTGCTCAATACTGTCCTCGTGTAACCTCCATTGTATGAATATACACAGTACGTTGTGAGGCGAAATGGAAGCAGTATCTATAACACAGCGGATTACTCCCAACCTACCGATACGATAATGCTGCCACCTAGTGAGAGTATACATGAAAAACAACTCTCTTAACTATCAAACGTGCTGGCATTCGACAACAAAGGAAACTGCCGTACGATAATCAGTCTCAGTCCTTGTTGTTCAGCCCTTGCATATAGTTTCGATCAAGTAGAATTCAATTTTGATTTTTACAAGCTTTAGAGCTCTCGGTGAATTCCATTTTTGTCCTTTCGGTGACACATTTCGGAAAATACTTCCCGAAATCAAATTTTACAGCTTGGTAAATGATGGTACAACAATAACACAATATTTTAAAGTAGAATTTACTTTCCTCTTTCTAATATGAAAACTTAAAACTACTTTTATCGAAACAAATAATGATAATTAGTTTAATGAGAATCATTTTAGTGCAACGTTTCACATTTAAACTCATAATGTACAAATCACCTCCACAGCTGCATTTAGGATTGACAAAATTCAGATTCCTGAATTTAGCATTTGTTGTTGAAGAAAAAGATTACGTTTATTTTGTTGTTCAAGTTTACCATTGGGAGAACTTGCAAAGTACGTAAGTTGGAATATTTTATTCCGTCTTTTTGATTAGAGACGAAGAAAAATCATTCAAAGAGAGGACGAGTACCAGACGTTCTTCTAATGAGTTTTGCCTTCTGTCTGTCGCTTATTTCCAAGCCATTAACTGCACAAAGATAGACACAGGGAGAGAAAAAAGAAAGAAAGAGAAACAGGCATGAATAAAAGACAAGACAAAAAAAGAAATTTCAAAAGGGTTTCGGAAAAGGAAAGGAAAGAAAAGTATACAAGGCATATTTGTTCTATATTTTTTCTTTTACTAAAAATTAGATGATGGCTCTTTATAGAAACCAATAGCAAAGAGTTTTCTATGTAAATACTAAAAAAAAGTCTTTTGAAATCCTTGCGGTCGGAAGGTTTCAGAAAAAAAGCAAATATGTAATTCATGGAAAATGAATATTTTGTTTATATAAGTTCCTTATCGAGATCGGTAAAAAGGAAAAAGTAATAACTCTACTGTATTGTCCAGTCTGTAAGCCAAACTTTCTCAAAAAATATAAAATGTAGGGGTTAGGATTGCAGAGAGAATCATCAAAACTACTTAAAAATTTGTTATATACAAAAAACACTCCTTTCTCTTTGAAAACACTCTCTTACCTGGGAAATAAATAAAAAGTATAAACTTTCTTTAGCCAACTGTGACTCTTGCCTACTTTCTGAATTAAATCAAATAAATATGGACTCTTTTTGGCCTACTGTGACTCTTATCTACATTCGGAATTATATCTAAAATATATGGTCTCTCTTTGGGCAACTGTGACTCTTACCTACATTTCGAATTAAATCAAATAAACATAAACTCTTTTTGGTCAACCGTGACTCTTACCTACATTCGGAATTAAATCAAATAAATATGGATTCTGGCCAATTCTGATTCTTACTTACATTCGGAATTAAATTAAATAAATATGGACTCTCTTTGGCCAACTATGACTTTTACCTACATTTGGAATTAAATCAAATAAATATGAACTCTGTTTGGACAACTATGGCTCTTACCTACATCCAAATTAAATCAATAAATATAGGCTCTCTTTCGCCAACTGTGACCCTTACCTACATTTGGAATTAAATCAAATAAATATGGACTCTTCGATCAACTGCGATCTTTATTTCGAGCCAAAATATGAAAATTACCTAAATATTGTTGACAGAATATGTAGGGAGCACCTGTCAAAAGCAAGTTCATCGAATTTTGACCTAGAATGAATCATAAGAAAGCCTTTTGTTTCTCTTTCTCGGAGTTTTCCATCCCTTTTGGCCTTCGGGACCGCTCATTGAAAAAAGTGTACACATGACATCTATATGCAGACATACTCTTAAGCAGAGTGAGAGATTTTGAAAAGGAAATGATCTTTCAATAATAATAATAATAATAATAATAATAATAATAATAATAATAATAATAATAATAATAATAATTATTATTATTATTATTATTATTATTATTATTATTATTGTTGTTGTTGTTATTATAACATTTGGGTTCGCAAGTAGGGTCCCATGTCTTTATCTTGCATGGGAGGTCCGCAAGTCTATTACGCTAATGGTGTTCCTTAGTTTGTTTCTCTTTCCGTTTCCTGTGGATGTTTATTGTGCTTTTAGGTGTTTATATTAAACCTTTACATTATGTAACATATTTGCCTTTTTACGAGCTTTTTATTTTAAAGAAAAGAAACTGCTTTCCTCTGATATCCATTTTTTAACATTCATCTTGTTTCAACTGCTTAACTAAGATCATTTTGTAAATTTTTCTGTCATCCATTTCCCTCACAATAATAAAACCGTCATTCTTAACAATGTATTTTATTCTCTTATTTGCAGTTTACCACACTGATATATTTGTAACAAAATTGAGGTTACGTCCAACGCCTTTCGAATTCTCAACCAACCTAACGACCAAGAATTTTGGGTTGCCTACTATTCCAGGGAAAGGAGAATTGCAGGTGGTAATGCACTTCCGGAGTCGTCCATACATTGGCTTCCTTAAGCGTTCTTACATTCTTTCCAAGAAATAACAAGTAGTTCGACGAAGATTGTTTCGGTACTGAAATGTAAATATGACCAATACTTTTCACATTTTTATATTATACAACCAAGGCTTGTAGTTACAAACATGGCGTAGTAATCAAAGCAGATTTTTCAGAGTCAGTATAGTCCTCCTGGGCATTCACATACTGCCGAGAAGGTTTGAATCAGCCTCAAAAACAACTTTTGTGGCTGTGATGCTATGAATTCACGCACTGCATGGGACTGGACGTTATGTACTAAATACAATAAGACTTCATTGATCTTTTAGATAATATTGTACTATACCAAGTTTAAATATTGAAGTATGAGGTTGTAAATATTGATTTTATTTGTAAAATTTATGTAAACAATTCAAGGGTGGCTTGAGTACGAAATACGAACTGTCTGAATTGAATTAATTATAGTCATTCAGGCGATGACCGACAGTTGGGGGATACCGACACTTCTGAGCTTAAAGCGCTGTCAATTCTACCTGGAAGTGAAGGAGTTGGGGTAATCGTACTAAGTAAAACTGTGGGCTGTGTGGAATGTATATCAGTAAAAGTTTAAAAATGAGTAGAATAATTTGACGAGAAAGGTCGAAGTTTATGACGTAAGATGTGAGAGATATGTGAGAAGTGAAGGATCACTGTAAAATTTGAGTATGTTTTGTTAAGCTCTTGTTTAGAAGTAAAAGTTGTATTGTTCAGCACTCATGGTGGGCAACATACAGCTGAAAATTGTGCAATCACAGGTAGTTGGTTCATCAGTGTGCAGTGTTTCTAACTTGCAAAAAATATAGTTAAGTACAATATATACATTAGGGTGGGCCGAAAAAATTTTTTTCAGATATTCAGGATTGAGTAGTTATCAAAAGTTGTGCATTGGTACGAAATGAAGCCATGTCAAATATGTTGATTTTAAAACAATATTTAACCGGGCCCCCGTGGCCCTAAAGTTCCCAATTTTTTGTTCAAATAAAATGGTTTTAGGTAATAATAACATTTTACCAGACAATACTATTAATACATAAAACATGAAATACATGGTTTCAATATACGGAAATAACTATTAAGAGCTTAACTAACTTTCATAATTACCATATTAACACACGAAAAACCTTTGTGTTGAGCCCAGCTCAGAACTCTCAAACTTTAAGAGAATATCACTTTTTCGCATCTGGATGCAAAATACATAACGCTGGCTTTCCGAAGGCGGCGCTTACATTGCTGAATTCAAATAAACTAGAAACGATATGGCTGCGAGCCTCTATTCCTGTATTGTCTTGCCTTCGAATTAAGGATATGATTTTGAATTACAACTCAAAATGCAAAACGATCATTAACCCCATTAAGAAATGAGATATACCCCATTAAGAGCCAAATTAAAGAAATTTAAGAACAGTGCTCAGAAGTTATGTGATATTTTCTCTTGCAAATGCTGCGATAGATTAACCTGTAAGTGTGGTAAATCAAATTATATACCGCTTTTGGACTGGGAGCTCATATTAGATCAGAGAAATCAGAGACAAATGACGAGTTGCAATGTAGATGAAGCAGAAACCCATAGGCTCAAAAGAAAGCATGACACACAGATCGATTATGATGCTGCGGTACCAATTACAAGAGGGTTACAATCGTTAGCCTCAATCCCGTACTTGGAACATACATTAAGCGCTTCCACCCCGAATTCAGACGATGAAGAGTTCGCATGGAGCAATCGTTTAGAGAATAAAATCTAAAGTAAACCTAAATAAACAATAGTGAGCCCTAAACAAATGAGTACCGCAAAAGATTTAACAGGTATATCGAATAGGTCGGCTGCTAAAATTGTATCCGCTGTTTTAAAAGATATGAATTTATTGAACAAAACTAACTAAGACAAGGTAGTAGATAAAAACAAAATCCGTACGAAACTAGCAAAAAAGAAAAAGAAAAAAAAGAAACCTTCTACAGTGTAAAGCTACTAATTTTAAGGGTCTCTATTTTGATGGCCGAAAATACCAAACTATAGTTCTAATTGACAATTGCAATAGGCAAAGCACTGAAGAATATGAGGATTATATCGATTTGACCGATTGGTCAGAAGTAATAGTAACGAAACCTCCAATTTCGGCTAAAGTATCAACAGAAGAACTAACCGAAATGATTATGGAAAAGAGGAGGTTTCACAGTTTGTCACGTTCCCTTTCCACACACAGGATTTGGAGAAGTGTCTAAGAGTAGTAACAGAAACTTCTTCAGAAGTATGCGGTAGTGTTGCACGAGACGGTTATATTCGCGCAAAACTGGAAGCACGAAAGTATCTACCAAGCTTCGGACATAAATCTCAATATTTTGTTAAAGATTCCGCTAAGGAGCTTTAAGTAAGACGAGGGTGGGTGGGAGGAACTCGCTGTGTAGCCATCTCCACGTGGTGAGTTCTGCGCTGGTTTGGTGTTTGTTGGTCAATTTTTCAACCTTACCTTATGTATTTGTGTCCGTACTATTATATCTACTAAACACCAATCAGGCGAAGAGCTGCACATCAGATCAGAACATTTAAAATCCTGGGGTCAAGTTAAAGTATTAGAAATCTTAACCAATTTTCTATACATACTTAAAATAATGGTATATATATTTAAAAAAAATAATAACACTTTTCGGACCCGCAGGGCCTGGTTAAATATTTTTATCTGCTTCTGTTTTGGGGAAGAAACATAGCATTATACAACTTTTGCACGGTACTCAAACTTAATTTTCTGAAAACAAATATTTCAATAATATTTTCACTACTCACAATCATATTTTTTCAGCATTAACGTTCTTTTGGGCTCCCGGGGCCCGGTTAAATATCTTTTTATCCGGCTCTGCTTTGATAAGGAAACATGACATTATAAATTTTGCACGGTACTCAAACTTAATTTTCTAAAAAAATATATTTCAATAATATTTTCACTATTCACAACTACTTCTTTTTTCAAAATTAACGTTCTTTGGGGCCCCCGGGGCCCGGTTAAATATAATTTAATCCGGCTGTTTTGGTGAGGAAACATAATATAACATTATACAACTTTTGCACGGTACTAAAACTTAACTTTCTAAAAATATATTTTATTAATATTTTCATTGCTGGCTACTTTTTTTTTTCAAAATTACCGTTCTTTCGGGCCCCCGGGGTCCCGGTTAAATATCTTTTTATTCGGCTCTATTTTAGTGAAGAAACATAATATTATACAACTTTTGCATAGTACTCAAACTTAACTTTCTAAAAACATATTTCAATATTTTCACTACTCTCAACTATTTTTTTTTCAAAATTAACGTTCTTTGGGGCCCCTGGGGCCCGGTTAAATATCTTTTTATCCGGCTCTGTTTTGGTGAGGAAACATAATATAACATTACACAACTTTTGCACGGTACTCAATCTTAAATTTCTAAAAAAAATTTTTTTTGGCCGTTTTCGGCCCACCCTAATATACATTCGGAGTACTTTCGATACTCACATTTGGGGCTTTCGACAGATGCTTTTTCCCTTTTTCGTTGTGATTTTTAATAACTATATAACAAAAACACTACATTAGTACTAACATTTAGAAAATAAAACATCTGCATCCTTTTTCCATTGCATGAGTTGCTCCTGTAATTTGAACAAAATGTCAGTTGCTATAGAGGCCGTAAAGAATGCAGTGCTACTTGCTACTGCTTCAAGAGCTTCTGAAGTTTCTCGGATACGTTACGTGACAGGTTATTGAAAGTTAACTGAAAAAAACATTTTGGTGAAGATACAACATTTACTGAAGAAGATGAACACGCACTAGGAGAAAATTTAATTATATAAGACGGGTATGGGTTCATCCAAGAAAACGAAATGCGGTACTGTAAAGGGAAAGACAATAGTGCCAAATTTTTAACATCTGCACAGAAAAATAGTAAGATAGAAAAATCGAAAAGTAGTGACACATAAAAGAATGCACACATAATAATGTTGCAAAACACAGTACCAAAAATGTGAAAACTCAAAAAGAAAATTGTTGTGCTATCTGCCGAGGTTAGTTTACCTCAAAAACAATTCCGCTGATTAAATTCAATGTACAAAATATTTCATCGATTTAACGAGGACTGTGTTGTTCATCCAGACGATCCCTTTTTTGTGTGTCAACAATGTGAAATCTCAGACAAATATGGGTACGTTTCCTCTTTCCTGTATATGAAGCTAGCACTAATATTTTAATCTATAACCACACTTTTGGTAACATATGATTAACATAAATTAACAAATACTTTATCATGAAGTATAGAATTTTTCTGCTCTCTGCACTAGCTAACATTTAGTACATTATTTTTAAAAATATTTTTTTGTTTCTTATATTTCTTGTAACTTATAGCTTTTCGTGTTTGTTTTTAAAGCCCATGAACTACTTTACGAACAGTAATGTGCGTTGTGGAATTATTAGTGATATTATCATAGTAAGTAAGGTTTTAATGTTGATCTCGGCGTTATCCCAACAACCTGTTGGTCTTCCCCATAGAGTTGGGGAAGATCGACAATTCATCGTTCATTTCAATTGTGCCTCCACAGCCACACATTGCTTTTGTGTTACATGTATTGTATCTGTCAACTAGCTGAAATAATATACTTAATCATGGGCTATAATTCGTTTCTTTAATAATTCATTACAATCTTGTGGTAGCGTTAATGTCCTTAGAGTGTCGGTATTGCCCCAAATGACCATAAGGTAGAATTGTTTTCAAAATCTAATTTGGTTTATTGAAATACACTCAAAATTTATTCTCAGACACACACGTGGAACTTCCAGACAAAGAAATATGAAAGGCATGCGGACTGCATTCCACAGTTTTACAATCATCTACGTACGTTGACTAAACATACTCTAAGTCTACACTTTTGCCATAGACTTGTTATTCGTCTATAAGTTACATAAGTCAAGAAGAGGTGGAGCCTTCGAGATTTACTTAACTACCACAAGGAATACAATGTAAGTGCTTTTTCATATTTTCTTCTGATAATTCCAGATTCCTGTCTTCGTATCTCAAGCACAACCTTTATAAACGTTACGAGAACAAATAATGAAATTAAAATCTATTGATCAGTCGATTATTAGTTTCCTATTCTTTACAATTCATGTTTATCTCTATCTCTCACACATTATTATGTGAGAAATCAATCTAAAATTTAGATAGACTGAGAACCTACAATCAAGAGTTTGATTCTCAATTGACACTCCAGTGTTAAGCATTCTTCACAGAATGACAATATGTCTTAAATGCAATTATTTAAAATGCAGACCTCTTCCTGGTATAGTGGCTGGCGCACGTGTTCCTCAAATACAATAAGAATGTTATAAAATAGAGGATCTGCCTATTCAACAAAATCGTGAAGCCATATGTCACATTTTCGTCACCTCACTCTGTCCGCTCCGCCCAATAAGATCGGAATGTTTTGAGCCAAGTAGCCAATCAGAGGTACCGATGCTCAGTTGTTTCTAAGCTTCATTGAGTTAGTAGGAAGATACATATGGACAGATCAACTATTTTATAACATTCTTGGAATACAAGGTACCAAAGTTCGTGTGAAAGAACATCGATCTCTCTGTTGTGGTTCATATCCCACTTTCAAATGTAAGTCTCAACCGATATTACTTCCCAATAATATATGCTAATCAATCAATCAATTTCAAATGTAATAACCCAACAAATATGTTTACTTTAATGTATCCGAGAGTCAAACACTTCCTTACATCAAGAGTACACAGAATAGTGGTTATGTAGTTCACAGTTCCTTCTATGTGTACGAAGCACATTTGCTTGTTAACATTAGTGAGTATTACTTTGAATATGTGCGTTTGTTTATCTTGTGGATAACAGGCGCTGTTATATTTGTAGAATCCTCAGGGACATGCGCTTACCTTTTATAACTAAAGTGGATATATCGCAATGTTTCTATCCTAAACAAACTCATGTATGTTCAAAATAGAAAGAGAACAGAAACTATAGAATTAAAACTTTTAATATTTTATGCATACTAAACGTTCAAACGTTAAACGTACTACTCATACAAAGAGACAATAGATGTTTTAAAACATAACAACCTATTTGATGTCCTTTATAAACAGTATTTGCTGACGTAAATTTTAAACATTTTCAACAGTATTTCTACCGCATTTACAGTATTTTAACAGATCAGTACGACAATTCCAAGTTTTCTATGAAAATTAAGCCAAGAATAATGCGTAAATTAGAACTTGTAATTGATTTGCTTTTCCTTGTTAAAGTTTAATGTTGTATTTCAGCACCCAAGGTATACGAGACTTGATCTACAGTTGAAGGTAGATTGAAATAAGTGTATTGCGTTCAATGCTTTTCTATCAGGAATCGCGCGATCATGTCCACCAAACGCGCGTGCACTAGCCACTTGACCAGTATGAGGGGCTTCGTTTCAGATAAGAAATAATTTGATTAGGTTGACATAGCTTTTAATTTTCCCCTATCCTGAGACAAACATTCTATTTCCATTTACTTTATCTTCCTTACATAGTGTATTATTTGGTCTATATATTCGAATCGCGGCTTTCCTCTAGGTATTTCTCGGTGAATTGTTCCCTCTGTAGTTAATGATCTTAACCCTCGATGTTTCGTCATACGTTCAATCGTTTTATCAATTGTTCTCAGAAATATTTGCCAGTAAATTTATTTTTTCTCCTAATATTTCCAATACTCTTCCCGTTAGTGGTGGACCTCATCGTGTCCATTTATTTTCTCCGAGTACTCCCACATTCTCATTTTACCAAATCTTTCATCATATGGGTGCGGTGGCTCAGTGGTAGAGCGTTCACCTCCAGTGCTTGGGGTCCCTGGTTCGATCCCAGCTCGCGCCGTGTGGACTGTGGACAAACACCGTACTCGTGGGTTTTCTCGGGGTTCTCCCGTTTCCTCCCACTTTCTTCATTCCACCATTTCATTAATTTCTCATAATCACCGTCTCCTTTAGCCTAACCGGCATAAACGTGGGACGTAAAACAAAGATTTCATTTCATTTTTTTTTTCTTTCATCATAATTCACTTCCTTTAATCATCCGTCCCCCTTATCCTAAAAGCCGTAATTCGTGGGACGTTTAAGTGAAAGACTTCATTTCATTCCTTTTTCCAATACTCTTTCATTTATTATCTTATTAATCCATCTTAATTAATCCACACGTTTTGAAGATTCTCATTCTCTGTTTCTGTCCTTCCTCTAGAGTGTATGCCTGATATCCATACGACATATTTCGTAGATATCGTTTCACCAGACTTTTTATGGTCCTCGGTGCTTCAGTGGTAGACAGGTCACTTCTAATTCGAACCCAGATAGACTTTATGGTTGACAAACACCGTGTACGTAAGTTTTTTCGGGTTGCCCCGTTTCCTCGCACTTTCTTTATTTCACTATTTCATTCACTTGTTTCCCTCGCCGTCTTCTTCAGCCTACACAGCATAAGCGTTAGACATAGAACTGAAATATTTAATTTAATTTTATCAGCCTTTTTCTAGGTTATATGCCGAATTTTTCGTCAAAATATTTTGTTCTTCGTTCTTATTATGTCTTTAACGAGGCGATCTTTTATTTTCTTCTTTATTTTGGATAGGGCTAGGACCAATAATTTTCTGTAGAGTACAACAACACATCAACAGGCCATCAAGTTTCAACTGAATAACTCTGAACACTCTCACAGACAATACAGAAAGTTTGTATACGAAGTATGCAATTTAATTTGAAAGAGACAATCACGTCACCCTTTTTCAGATTACTTTTACTGTGGCTTAATTTGAAACCTTTTTTTTTTGTTACCAGAATTTGATAGATATATAATACAAGATGATGATATAAAGGTGATTTTCGGTATTTCTTTTATTAAAAATAAATAATAATTTCTTAGAAAACTCTCAAGTCATACACATACATTCTCATTAGTTGCAGTGTAGTTGAGATTCTGGTTCAGGAGTAGATAACAATAACACTTCTTAGTCATGCACTAAAATCTAGCTTCATTAAACCCTACCTAATTACGTTACTGTTAATTAGCACTGGTTATTACGCAATTTTGAACTAGGTGTGATATTTTCCATAAGTAGAATGTTGTGTGTATATACGATTGTACAGTTATCCTGTATCACATAGGGTCCGATGAAGCCAAAGAGTTAGTTGGCGAAATTGTAACACGTATTGAATTTTAACGAAAATATATAGTTTTGCTCAGCAAATAATTAGTTTATATGAAATAGGTGGTCTCAGAATTCTCAAATGTCTTCAGAAGTTTTTCTTGTTTGTTTCTTACCATCTTATTTACTATATATTTTAAGAATCCTTAGTACTCTCAATTGTATTTTAATAAATACAATTATTAGTACAATCCATGGTATTGTGCAGGCGAACCGTTCACCAGCCTATTTCCAGCAACAGTATAGTCATGAGCATCTAACGTCGTGTTTATTTTTCTTAAATTGTGATGGTAAAAGAATTTCTCTGGAAAACTGAAAGCTCTTGAAAACTTTAGTACGTATTATTATTACTCAAAATGATTATCTTCAGTATTTAGTTTAAGAGAGCGTTATTCTTTGTATTAAAATGTTCAAATTCAAGATTGGAGTTTGCAACAGTGGGTACACTACAAACAAAATCTATTGTGCAATGATGATCATATTCAACAGAGCTAGTTTTCTTCTCAATGTCTGTACCACATGTAATTGTCATTTCTAGTTATGGTTGGTGTTGGAGTTTGTGTTATTGAATTATTTGTAACTAATAGTTGTTCTTATTTGTTTGTATGGGCCTACCAATATGATGTAGTCAGTGTTGTTTAATATGTAATTGGAGGAAAGTGAATGTTTTGTTTTAAAGGAAAATGTAATTAAAGAATCGGATCTTGTCATTCTGTATATAACAGGTAACTTTTCGGAAGTACGTAGATATTAAGCATTCTTCATTTTACTGAACTCAAAATTATGAACATTCTCCTGTGTTACGAAAAGTGAATAATTTATAACAATATGTTTTGTTAAACTTATTCTTTGGCCCTGAATAACTCTTTTGTGTGGCCGAAACTCATATATGTGGGTATTTCTGAAAAGATGTGAAAATGGCCTTTACTCTTGTGCCTCTGAATTTAAATTTCATAATACCAAGAATAAAAGAAGTATATGTCTTGACAAACGCAACTTTCAGGTCAGTCATATCATTTTCTGGAAGTTAAAGTTTTATGACATCTCGGTCGACAAAATATATTATGATACTGAAATATGTATATGAATATTAATCTGTAAATGAATAATTTAATACCTATCATGGATATTATTAACGCAAATATCAATATCAATAACGGAACATTTAGATGAATTCTAGAGATAAAATGTGATACGGCTTTTGGTTGAAAGTGATATGGAACTTTTAACATTAATTGAATTAATGTTTTATTGGTACATCAACAAACTACATTTATCGACTATAATGATTGATGAGTTTAATATGATTATATGTCATTGCTTTTAATTAATCCTATTGTCTTGTTCGTACCTAATGAAACATGAATGCGCATTTGTAATTGCTCTATTCTGATGTTTAAAGTTAGTTTATTAGAACTACAATATGGATTAATATACAGGGTGTTCACTTATTATGTGAATAACCATGTTTCAGATTTTGGACGTATCGGCGCAACGGGTTTTATAGAGGGAGTTGCGATATAGGTTCCACTCTTCCACCTGTCTCCCTAAGATCATATGTGCCGGTAAAACGCAAGTCTAAAACAAGGTTATTTAGATAGACAGCGTAATAGTTGCTCTAAATTTTTTAACCATCTTTGCTATCTCTCATAGGTTTTCGAGCTAGGCAGCCACAAAGTTACAATTTTCTGGATTTCGGCATCTCATAACTTAAAAAAAAAGCGTTTTTCGCAATATGTTCATATAGACTATTGTTATTGTTTAGGTGTGAGAATTTCGCCAGCGGATTTTGGCTACATAATAAGTGAACACCCTGTATTTATCAGCGAGGTTTTATTGCACAACATCTGCTAAGAGTCGACTGCTTTTGTGTTCCGGATCTGCCCAGAACCTTAGAATGATCCTAGAATGTAGCACAAGTCTTCTGTGTGATGAGGAGTACGCTAAAAACTAATGGTCTGATACAACAGCCTTTAGGGAAGCAATGACTACCAGCCAGTTTTTTGCCAGTTATGCTCTGTGGTCAGTGTCTACCGCCCAGATGATCTGTGGTCAGCACATCGGTTCCCCTCAGCGTTAATGCAGGCTCTTTAGATTGGAGTTCGCTACTTTATTTCTTTAAGTAGTTTCCTCACTGTCTTCGAGACGCTTAATGAACACTGCAATGCAGCACTATCTGGCAACTATGAAGGATCACCCATATTTTCTCTGCTCAGGCTCGGTACTGATTGACTTCACTGATCTTACGAGAATCGGCGTTCCAGTGCAGATAGAGCGTTCGCTGATTAATAATATACACCTTGATGATAGAAGTTTTTACAAGTTCTAGTAATGATTTTTTTCTGTATGATGTAAACACCTTTTCTAAGCTTGTAAAGATTTGCCTAACACGAAGGATCAGCCATCATAAAACCATTTCACTGTAACACCTGACGTACAGTTTCTAGGTCTTGAGTTTGAAACACGACAGAATGAATTAAAGTGTTCTTCTTTTCCTGTAATCTGCACTTTACACGGCAAGAACTGTACTCTAGATAGCATGAGTTCATTCTATATTCTAGCAATGACGGCAAGGATTTATTTTTATAATGAAGAAACAGGCTTCACAAGAAATTAATGATGGAAGAAACCTACTCCCTTTCGTAGCCTTTTCTTTTTGAAACGAAAAGCTATTTGACGTCAGTATTGAGAAGATAATGTACGACTGCACACATTTCTTTCTTTCTTTTCCTTAACTTCTTTTCTTCTCTTTTGAGAGTCTCTTTCTATATATAAGAAACGAGAAGATAAAAGAAGGAGAAAAAGAAAGTACAGTTATGGAGTACAAGAATGATGGGTGCCTAGCTCTTCTGGTGAAATTTTGAGAGCAGATTTTTAAGTATAAAAAAGCAGTATCATCTGCTTCTAGTAACGAAAACTCCATTACGAAATGTTTGAGTCTTCAGAGATTAGAAAGTTTCCTAAAAGAAGAAAGAAGAGGAAAACAGTTTCAGGCACAACTCACCCATTTTCCACCAATACATACAAAGTACTTTATTAATAATTTTTATAGCATATCATAAATCGTACTTTTTCCCGATATTTCCATTTGCACAGAAGAGAGAGAGAGAGGATTCACTTAGTACTCTACACCTTTTTTTTTAAAGATTAAGTGCTTGTGTTGGACGAAAGTTGTGAATGATCTCTTTGCAGAAGTTACGGAGTAGTATAACTTTAATAATAATAATAATAATAATAATAATAATAATAATAATAATAATAATAATAATAATAATAATAATAATAATAATAAACTTCAAGTGCTATGAACGGCTTATAGGCAAAAATACAGCACTATGTTAAAACCCGGGGCGTCATTTAGGGGGGCAGGAGGGGGAATTGCACCCCCGCCCAAAAGTTTGAGTAATACATGTACTTTAATAGATTGTCTACTAATATATTAATACGAAATGTGAAAGTCTTATGTCGATGTGATCTTGTCTTCCTCACGTGAAGTCTAAAATGACGCACCTGGTAAAACCCATTATATAATTATTTTCATCAAACCAGAAAATTTATAATATAGAATGATTATTAGAGCAGTTTAAGACCTTTGTCAGAAAGTTAGTGTATCAGAATTATAAGAATCAAACTGATATAACTAACTAACTAACTAACTAACTCTATGGCCTATGGAACCCGGAGATTCAGTGCCGCGTTCACAAAAGCTCTCCACTGACTTCTATCCTTAGCTAATTGGATCCAGTTTCTACTTTGTATTCCTATCTCTGCGAGATCCATCTTAATATTATCCTCCCATCTGCGCTTAGGTCTTCCTAATGGTCGTTTTCCTATGGGTCTACCAGTCAAGACTTTGAAAGTGTTTCTACTTTCTTCCATTCTAGCTACATGACCTGCCCACCTAAGCGTCCTAGACTTGACGACCCTAACAATGTTGGGTAAACCGTATAAACTATGTAGTTCCTCGTTATGAAGCTTTCGCCATTCCCCATTCTCGTTCCTCTTGGGTCCGAATATTCTTCTCAGGATCCTGTTCTCAAATACTTTCAGTCTATGTTCTTCCCTCAGAGTAAGCGACCATGTTTCGCAACCATACAGAACAACAGGAATGATGATCGTTTTATATATTTTAAGCTTCAAATTCCTCGACAGAATTCGCGACGACAAGAGATTTTGAACCGAATAGTAACACGAATTCCCTTCTTTTAGTCGACATTTAATTTCTTCGTGAATATGATTTTCATCTGTTAATATTGATCCTAAATATTTGAAAGTATCCACTTTATCAAAAGTATTATTTAATATTTTAACGCCTCCACAATTTGCCGTATTACGGTCCCAACGCACTTCCATGTATTTAATTTTCTCTGCATTTACTTCTAAACCCATGTCCCTGCAAGCGTTTAATAATATCTCTGCATTTATTTCTACTGTTCTCCTATCATCCCCTATTAAATTTACATCATCAGCATAAGCCATAACCTGGTGAATGCCATTCAACTCTAGGCCCTGGTTGCTATCTTTGATTTTCCTTATGGCGTATTCCAGCACAAAGTTAAATAATAATGGCGACAACGCATCTCCTTGTTTCAGGCCATTTTCGACGTGGAAGCTCGTGGACAAAAATTTTCCTACCCGGACTTTACTTTGGGATTCACTTAAACATATCTTAATTAATCTAATTAGCTTTCTCGGTATTCCAAGCTCTGTAAGAACGTTTTATAATGTTTCTCTCCTAACCGAGTCGTAAGCCTTTCTAAAATCAATAAATAGTTGATGTACCGGGATATTCTATTCCCACTTCTTTTCGAGTATTTGGCAAATGGTAAATATTTGGTCGATAGTTGATCTATTTCGTCTAAATCCGCACTGATAACCTCCAATAATTTCATCTGCGTATGGGGTCAATCTTGCTAACAGAATATTTGAAAGGATTTTATAGAATGTTGACAGAAGAGAAATGCCTCGATAATTATTACAGTCAGTTTTGTCGCCTTTCTTGTGAATTGGAACAATGATTGACTCTTTACACTCTTGTGGCAATTCTTCCTTGTTCCAGATAAGAAGAATGAGTTTGTGTATCCTGTTCCACAATTTTTCGCCTCCAGCTAAAATTAACTCAGCCAGAATTTCATCTACACCCGGAGATTTGTGTTTCTTTAATTTATTTATAGCGGCTTCCACTTCTATTCGATTAGGTTCTGGAATATACGGTTCTGCGGTGTGTATTTCCTTTTCTCCACGCACATTAGTTTTTGGCTGCGTGTTCAGCAAATCGTCAAAGAAATCTTTCCATCTATTTAAGAGGCTATCCGTATCAGTGAGAACTGTCCCGTCAGATTTCTTTAATATATAAGCACGAGGTTGATAGCCTTTCTTAAATTTGCTGATCCCCTTATACATGTCCCGAATACTTTTATTTTTACTATTATCTTCAAGTTCCTTAATTTTAGCTTTCAGAAAATCCCGTTTCTTTGTTCTAAAAGTTTTGGAAGTTTCCCGCCTGATATCTGCGAAATTTTGTGTAGTTATTTCATTCGGATTTTGTAGCCACCGTAATTTTGCCTGTTTTCTCTTCTCTGCTAGTTTAATGCATTCTTGGTCGAACCATGGTTTGTTCCTACGTATTTCCGCGTGTCCCAATTTTTCTATTGCTGAACTTTTAATGCTATCTCTAATTTCAATCCAAGTATCCTCAACACTAGTGCACTCCGAGTCTTCTAAAACCGAGAATCTATTCGAAACTTCAATCAGGTATTCCTCTCTTACCTGGCTCTCATCTAATTTCTTTAAATTAAATCTCTCCGTTTTCGGACAATGAATATTACCTTTATTCAACGATAATCTCTCCCGTATTATCGCTGCTACCAGGTAGTGATCAGTGTCACAATCAGCCCCTCTAAACGACCGGACGTCAATTATGCTAGATTGTCTTCTTCTATCTACTAAAACGTGATCAATTTGATTATGTGTTTTTCCATCTGGTGATGTCCAAGTGTATTTATGAACGTTGCAATGTGGGACTTTTGTACTCTTCACGATTAGGTTTTTTAATGTTGCAAAGTTCGCGAGTCTAACACCGTTGTCATTACTTTCCTTATGCAAACTTTCGTTCCCTATAATCGGTTTGAAAATATCCTCTCGTCCTACCTTCGCATTGAAATCCCCTAATAGAATCTTCATATGGTATCGTGGGAGTTGGTCAAATATCCGTTCCACTTCTTCGCAAAAATTATCTTTTATATCGTCACCGTTATCTTCAGTTGGAGCATGTATATTTAAAACAATAATATCACACCACCGTCCCTTAAGAGTAATAAAAGAAAGTCTGTCAGTAACAAATTCAACCCGTTTAATTGCTGGTAATATTCGTTTGTGAACAAAAAGCCCTGTTCCTAACTGGTGATTTTTATTTCCTTCCCCGTAAAAGAACGTAAAATTTCCGGAATTCTCAGATCCATTTCCTTCCCACCTAACTTCCTGAACTCCTACTAAGTCCATCCTGTATTTCTCTAACTCCCTCGTTACGGATTTTAACGCGCCTGCCCTATAAAGACTTCTAATATTCCATGTTTCAAATCTCATGTCCATTTTCTTTTCCTGATGTCGTGCCAAGTTATCAGTCCTTGTCCGAGGCTTTTGTGAATGTTTCTGAACAAGTACCTTTTTTTACAGGATGAGGGTGTTAGCCTTACCCAAACCCCCAAGCTGGAGGACCACTCCTAGTCGTCTGTCCGCGACTGCTTATTCAGTATATTCGCAGCTAACCTCTATATCTAGAGACCTTCTCCTCGATCCGCAACCTGAGGACGCGCCATGCCGTGGTGACAGGAACAAAAAATAATAATAAACAGTCAACTTCATAATATACAATTAACAAAACTATTGCAAGTATCACTTACCTACTATACGGTTTAAAAGAATGAGTCAATCTTGCACATCCAGCATGCAAAAATCTGGTTACTTATGTTCATATTTTAATATAAAACATTGGTTCTTTTAATTAAAAATATAACATAAAAATACATTGAGAATACGCAAAAACAATGAAATCAAGATTGATAGTTAGAACCCTTATCATGAAATTAAAATAGTTTTATTTTTGTAAGAATTGCTCCATTATTTCTCTTCACATATATTCATTTTAAATTGTGAGACATTGTCACTCTTCTTAGTATTTCACGTTTTGAATTTAATGATACAAATGTCGATCGATTCCTAACACTATAAATCGACACTTTTATTCCTATATTTTGTAAGCAATATTCGCTACTATATTTGTTATCAAATACCATTTGAATAAAGAATTTACTAATAAATTTCCTTCTTTCTGATAGGGATTGAAGTTCCCAAAGTGTTAATCAATATTCTTAGTCATGTAAATAATAATCGTTTTGCATTTTATAACATAGTAGCCTTACAAAACATTTCTGTACAGCTTCGATGTTGTTAACAAATGTGTTTGGTAATAATAATAATAATAATAATAATAATAATAATAATAATAATAATAATAATAATAATAATAATAATAATAATAATAATAATAATAATGGTCACGATAATAATAATAGTTCCCTTCTAGGTAAAGTGGTTAGGGATTTTACAATTTGCACAGGAGAGATTGGTTCATTTCCACACATGAGCTTAAGATTCAATATCAAATTGTAACTTCATGTCGAAAGTATTTTCAGTACTGAATAATTGTTAATAAACTCCAAAGAAATAAAATAATTGTAACAAATTTGATGTAGCTCAAAAGGTTAGGGTTCCTTATCTATAACCGATAGGTTGAGTATCTCAGTCATCGATCGTGACTTGGTTGTTGTAGACATTGTCTTCAATTCCACAAAAGAGAGTGCTGTTATAGATATCAATTAAATAGAATTACTTTTCAACATTTTAGCACTGCTTTGTCGTCGAAGAATTTGAAGCTTAAAATATATAAAACGATAATCATACCTGTTGTTCTGTATGGTTGCGAAACATGGTCGCTTACTCTGAGGGAAGAACATAGACTGAAAGTATTTGAGAACAGGATCCTGAGAAGAATATTCGGACCAAAGGGAAACGGGAATGGGGAATGGCGGAAACTTCATAACGAGGAACTACATAATTTACATCGTTTACCAAACATTGTTAGGGTCATCAAATCTAGGAGACTCAGGTGGTCAGGTCATGTAGCCAGGATGGAAGAAAGTAGAAACGCTTTCAAAGTCTTGACTGGAAGACCAATGGGAAAACGACCATTAGGAAGACCTAGGCGCAGATGGGAGGACAATATTAAGATGGATCTTGCAGAGATAGGAATACAAAGTAGAAACTGGATGCAATTAGCTAAGGATAGAAGTCAGTGGAGAGCTTTTGTGAACGCGGCATTGAACCTCCGGGTTCCATAGACCATAGAGTTCGTTAGTTAGTTTATTTTAGCATTGCTACTGCGTTAATATTTGCAACTTCTACGCTATGAAAGGTTGGGTTAAGATAAGATTTGTTATGATCAATAAAAAAAAATCAATGAAAATTTACGTTTCCACACCGCCGAATGAAATTAGAGAATTCTTAAATGGGAATTCAGCCAGGTTTGGAAATTTCTTGCCATTGGTCTTTCGTTGACTGCTTTGGTGTGCATTCTCAAATTCAAACGTTGAGTATGAATACTGAGATAATCACAAAGAACTCAATGGTAAGTAATGTTCAAACATGACTGAATTTCTCCAGGTCTTTTTGGGGGGTTCTATTATTTCCTCCCACATTTTCATTCCACAGTTCCTTTATAGTTATCCACTTTCCTGCATCATTCGTTTTCTTTAGTTCAAAGGACATAATCGTTGGACTATAAATTTCATTTAGTTCATTCCGAACTCAGATGATCTGCCATCAAACCAACGGAGCAAACGTGTGGAAAGTTCTCATCCACCGAATCATTGTCTCTTCTTGTAATTTTTAGTTAGTATAATTTGCGTATTTCGTCCTGAACTAAATTAATTAGTTCATATAACAATAGCCGCTGTAATTATTCATGTATACTTATACAAAAAAAATGCCTATACAGTAGATCTACAACAATTTTGTTATTTGATTTGTGAGTTGTTTAATCCCCTAACAATTTGCATCCTTCGCTTCTACTGGGGTTGCTGATGACGCTGAAAATGGATCTCTTGCTGATGTTACCATTATGTGCAAACAGGAGACGCTGAGGCACGTACAAGCAATAAAGAGAATAATGTTACACAGTAATAACACTAGTTTTATCCATCATTATCATTAATGATAAACAACAACCCTCCTGTAATAGGACCTTCCAACCATTAACAACATGCTCATGCAGTATTATATTCCTCTTTTTTTATTATTCTTTCTTAAATTTCGATGTAATCACATGGGTTTTATTTTACGTTATAGGGAAGTGTTCCAAATGAATGTTGTGGAAATACAAATCCTCGTCGCGGGGGAGTTATTATATATTTCGTGGCTTCCTAATATTGAAGGGGTCAAATTCGTCTCTATTATTAAGTGTCTTTGGCATTTATTAGACTAACAAGCATCGTTTTAAACCTAATTTAGAAAAAAAAGTAGAGGGAAGGATAAATATGATGAAATAATTACATGTATGTTCTGTGAAATAATTACACATTTCTTCTTTATTAGTATTAATTGGTATAATTCCTTGGATAATAGAAGATAAAACAGAAAATCTGATTTGATCGTTTTAGGTTTGATGTTAATTTGTAAGGAAAGTAAAAAAAGTAACAATGTTACGTATACACTACGTCAGGAAGTTTGGTTAGAATATTGACGTACAGTTCGGTTGCATTCTACCACGGGGTTATTCATTTATACAAACCCTTTATGGGAATTGATGGAGAAGAAGCATACCTTGGGATCAATTGGATGGACCATCTCCATAAACATATTCATTCTTAATTATTGACCCTCGACGTTCTGGCCAATATTGATGGTTATCCATCAAGTTGTTTCTTGAGATTCTTTTTGTCTTCCAGACGGACGGACAAACAGTCAGATATAGTAAAAGTAAGCCTATTAAGGAGTGTTGATAAGCCAAAATTCCCAAAAATAAATTATAGGTAATAGATATTAACGTAGATAAAAAGATATCATGATTATTGATCAATTCCTTAATACAAGACCATTGCCCTCTGGTGGAATATATTGCAAAAAATCGAGCAATTGAACTCCAATCGGGTGATACCCATTGTCATTTAAGTTAGTAAAACATTATGTTAAAAAAATATAAAGTATATTTATTTAAAAGTGAGTACGTGTGAGTATGTATGTATGTAGGTTTCCATGGTCCGTGTACCGTCAATCCGTGCCTCCAATATCCATTTACAATAATCCATAATTGAATCAATGCATATTTCCATAAGTATGTACCTTACTCTTAATTAGACCTAATCTAGCCTATCAAGCCAAACATAATCGCATATTTAGTTCCTGATATGTTTATTGTTAGGTTAGGTTAGGATTTAGATTTCTTGACTTTCAGCATCTAAGGTCCTTTAGCCCTTCACGTTTGAGGGATGACGTCCCTAGGCGAGCACACAATCCGGGCAAAGGGAAGGAAGGAAGGGGCCTGGGACCTATAAGTTAGGTACCACCTCGGCATTTGCCGGGTGTGAATGAAGAAACCCAAGAAAACCTCATTCACGGTGGCTGGCCTGAAATACCGTGTTACACTTTTTCGACCAAGTGCCCCCACCGGGAATCGAACCCGGGACCATGTTTTTGTTGATTACTTCCATATTTCTTAATATATTTTTCATACCTATAATACATCAATTAATTCACGTACACATATTACCTAATTTGAGATACCCCTTCCAAATCCATAAAATAAATAACACAATCTGTATTACCAGACCATCTTGCTAAATATACAATTTAATCTTAGTTTGTTTGCACAGACTATATCTTCTAACAACGCATTATCACAATATAGACATGTGCCATTACGACCGGAAGTACGTTTTTTCGCGCGTTACCGTAGCTAGCTGTTCTACGCGCTACCCTAGCCAGCTGTTTTAAGTTGGTCACAAAATTTATACCATGAGGGTCAAGGTGGAACGAAACGAGCCCTGCGGGTCACCTAATCTGTTCCTTTTCCTTCTCCTCCTCCTCCTACTACTACTAATACTAATACTACTGCTATTACTCTACTCCTTCTACTACTACTACTCTTATCTGCACAATAGTAAGTAAATCAGTTTTTTGAGTATTATTTTCATCTTATTTTAATGAAAAAAGTGTTACGAAAATTGAAGAAATCTTTCCTTGGGCCGGGTTTGAACCCACGACAAAAGCACTTTCCGTTACTATCTCATAGCGCTAGCACCTCGGCCACAAGGCCTGACAGAAGCATGCGTTTGATTTCTGCTATATGTTTGCTACGTGACAAGAAATGGATAACGCCCAACAATCAGAACCGTGTATTTACTTCCTACTTCTGGGAGTGTTACTCTCCTGAGGTAGTTCTGTGCCATTATTCCGTAACATACGTTTCCATATCTTAACAGCCTCGTTTTCAACAATTACTACCATGTAAAGTTGCTGCTCACAGTAAGAAATGCCCCTTTTACAAATGCTTATATGCAGTATTTGTGTCACTGTTGGGAAAATGTATTATAGGTTACAGTTGGAACTAAGTGTCTCACTGTTAGGAGAATACAAATAACAGTAAATACAATCTGCTACATAATAGTTCATCTTATATAATAAAGAAATAAATATGGTCCAGAAGACTAAAAAAGTCTCATAATGCTACGTGTGGAGTAATGTCCTGTATTGAGACAAAAACATGGAGATTACATGTAAGTGATTAAAAACAACTGGAAGCTTTCGAAATGTGGCTGTGGAGAAGAATAGAGATTATTAGTTAAGGTTGAGTGGAAAACGAATGAAAGGATGTTAGAAATAGTGGGGGAGAAAGGAATAATTTTTAAATATTATTTAAAAGAAGAGAAACTGATTTGGACATTGAGCTAAGAAGGAACTTGTATCATGAGGGACGTGCTATAGGGTATGGTGGCAGGAAAGAGAGGAAGAGGTGATACAGTTGATGACGATATCCAAACAGAAAAATCGTACGTAAAGGCGAGGAGGTTACTGGAAGACCGTGGAGCACGGTTGCTTCTCAGTTGCGGCAAGTGACCAGCCAATAATAGCAGAATACCTATGATGATGATGATGATGAAGCAGAACAGAATAAAAGGTATCAAATATTATTGACAACGAACGACACACTTTCTCGGCCATGGAAATTAGTTTTTTTTATCTATTTTCACGAATATACTAGAATGATTCAGAAAGTAATTTCTCCAAGGTGATACTTTTATTTGTGTTTGACAGATGCCATGGATTGCTTCATTGCTCTGGAACGAGGAGAGGAAGGAAGATGAAAAAGTAAGATTCTATAGCTTAAACATCAGTGCATTACTGATAATCAGTTCAGATTGTTTGCAGTACTATTGGCCAAGTAGTGGGCTTGGAGACATTACTTTCTGAATCACCCGCGTATATATAGAATCTCGCTTGTTATTATATATATATATATATATATATATATATATATATATATATATATATATATATATATATATATATATATATATATATATATATTTAAACGAAGACAGTCGTACTGGATTTCTGTTTGTGTATACATTTTGCAATTTGGTAATTTTAATAATGCAGTTTGCCGAGTAAAGCTCAAAAGGAAGTTTTAGACTGAAATTGTGTAAGAAAATTCAGTAAATAAAACAATTGAACGAGTGTCAAAGGTACAAAAGTGTCTCTAGATTCCTGTGAGATATGCTAGAATTTTATCAGTGATATAACTCGTTTCATCTGCTTGCCAATTAGTAAATCTTGAGCAGTACCGTAAGTTGAAACAATATTTTGGATAGAAGGTTCTTCATTATTAAGATAAAACTTTATATAACGTTTTGTCTGTTTTACTAGTGCAGTTCAAATTACATTTGCTAGGCAAAAGACGAAGTTTGAAAGCATGGAAAAGGCAACAAACATGATTCGTGACTAGTTTCGTTCTAGCTCTTCCTTCCACAGAGTAAAATGACTGTGTTTTTGAACATTGCTCAATAGTTTACTACATATCTAAATTATTAATACCTTGGCAGAATGAAAGTCTTTGTGAATAAAAATATATTAAAAAAAATAATAATTACCTCAAATTTATAGTAATAACAAATTTCTTAGAAACAGCTTTGTTCCGTAATAATAGTACTTATCAGTGCGTATATAGACACGGCAAATAAATATCAATAATCGATATTTTTATTTTATTTAGAACTGTTTGTTGCTGGTGTTTATAGAAATAATTTCCATAAATATTTAGACTTGATTGCATTCCTATTTTGATTCTGGTACAGATGCATACTTATTGGCCCAGAAAAGATAGATTTGAATAATTGTTATAAATAATAGACCATTACTATTATAAGTATTGAAATGTGAATTATAGATTATGAATATTATAAAAGTAATTATTTTATATATATGGGCTAATATTAGAGTAAAGTAGTTACGTATATTCTAATTTGTGTAGAAAACATGCAATAGTATTTTTGATTTGATTGCATGTCCAGAAAATAATATTTCATGAAATAAGCCTATAAACACCTAAGCACAACCTTGTATGAAAGTATCAAATTTATTTTATTTAAAATTTGAAAATTACATAACTGTTGAAATCGATTGCAGTAACAATTATTAACAAAATTTGTAAATTAATCTAGACCAGTTGGCACTAGAAAACTAGAAACTATCGTATTTTGATAAATTATTTCATTGTTTCTGAGAGTTATTTCATATGAACTGTTCAGCGTGTTTTCATTATGATTTTTTTTAAAACTAGCAAAAGGAGTAGAGTCTTCATACGCACAAAGACGAGTGTGGAACATATCTTCTGAATTATGATTTGACAGGTTTATGATACGTCAAATGTACAATTTCCAAAGAATAATAAACAATATTTTTTATTTTAAGTTGAATCTTGTTTTAACATGCCTACAGATATATTTCCTAACAGCTGCTAATATGGCGGCCCTATATTAATTATCCAATTTACATGATCTGTTACACATTTATTATTGTTATCAGGACATGCACAGTTCAAGTAATAGGTTACATAATGTCTGTATTTGTTACGATGAATAATAAAACCCTCAGCATTTTAGTGGAGGTGGATTTTAGTGCTTGATGAACGTACTTTGTTCGTGTTCTTTTTAATTAAGAAAAAAGTAGTGTTCTTTCTTGTACTACCAGATCGTTGTTTAGTTATCTGGTTCAGGCCTGAATTAGCGCCTACATTAGATAGATTAGAGCCTATGGCAGCATGAATCTTGGGGGTGGCTCAATTTTCACCACTAGATGCGATTCTGATCTGCCAAATTAAATTTAACAGGAAACCAGTGACGTTAGCAACACTGACTCAGGTGAATAAATTAACAAATCTAGACTCTATTTAATCCACAGATAGACAAACAAAAAATTCAACAATATATTCCACGAGATATTACTAAATTTATACATCAAAATCAAGTTCCATATCAAAATACTAACATGTGTATAAAATAATAAATAACTCATCAATAAATTGAATCTAAAGAACTTCAGATATATATATATATATATATATATATATATATATATATATATATATATATATATATATATATATATATATATATATATATATAAGTCAAATTTCCATTTCATTTTTTTGTATTGTAAAAAAGCACTGAACTTTAATGTATTGTCAAGGAAGAAAACTAAAAGCCATTGTATCTCGAACATTTATCTCTTTTACGAATGGGGATGTCCAGTCTCTCTGTCTTTTAACAATCACGTTCTCCTTTATCTTATAGTGGACGGCTAATATCCTAAATTGAAGCAACCACGACATCCAAACTGAATGTATACAAAGAGACCGTGTCTCATTTCCCCCATCTCTCCCCATTCTACCCTCAATGAGCTTTCATCCCAATCCTTCATAGAACATCATCAAGTACAGGATACTAAACACAGAGTATTCACTGTTTTCACTGCAATTTTCCCTTCCCATGGCTGTCCAGGGGCTTCCAATACAATCTCTCCAATCTCGCCAGGAAAGTTCTTTGAGGGTCTTCCTCTCTTCTCTTTCCAATGTGTGTCCTCTTTAACCCACTTCGCCCACTATTTGGAGGTTTCGTTTTTCTCTTTTCATCTCTCCTTCTTCAGGAACGCTCTTCTGGGTCACAAGTCCAGAATTGACGACAGACTGTCGCGCTACGGTTGCACGAAAATGAAAGGAAAAAGAACCAAAAAAAGAGAAAGAGAAGAAAACAGGACAAAGATCTTGGACCACTGGAAAAGGATATCTGGAGAGATGGGATGGGATGGAATTGTGAATCCTCTTCTGTCGCCCTACAGACCCACACACACTAACATACACAGCAGCATTACCTTCCAATCCGGCGAGAAAGGATTTCCAAAGGATTTCGCTCATGCGAGGATTCATTCGGGTTTCCCTCTTGTTGAAGCTAGCTTTAGTTTGTTTTACATTTTCGATGTGTCTCCTACTACGTTGGTTGTTGATGCCATGGCTGGATTTAACTCCTCTGATATAAAGATCTTTCTCTCTGTTTTTATCTCCTTTTTCCATCTGAGAACACCCACCAACCAGCATCCGAATTACGAAAATTGGACCGTGAGTTATAATGGTGCGCATAAACATGCTATTGAATTCGAGCTAAACTAAATACTAAAAACATATATCAACATAAATTTGGTTTTCTTCTCGAAACGTCCAAAGCTTCAATTACTTTTAATCCTCATTGAGAACCAAAAGAGAGTGACCTAATTATTTACCTCATTCACCAAATGATCCTTACTAAACTAGGTGAGACTGGTTGTTTCTTTCTTAATTCAAATATCTCCTCATTTCTCTGACGATACTGAGCTAACATTCCAGAAATCGAATTTAAAATCACATGCATAAAAGACAATTCGTAAGAATTTGACTACTTTAGCGCTCAGACACACTATACAGCCCTACACACTATTTCGGTTAAAAACTTTAGAAATCACGGATCAACGTGAAGACTGGTTCTGGTAACATAGAGAAAAAATCACCAGAAAGACTGCACTATTGTTGATAAGTTTCTTCCAAAAGTATCGATTTCTATATACAAGGTACATCCATAAATTTCCCAAACTTTGACAAAAGTAGCCAACTCTCTTCAAATGTTACCATAGTATCACAACCCTGAAAATACATTTGTCTATGTTTTGCAGTAGTGCCTGTTTAAAAAAGTTTGATTAAGTTTTTCCGTGCCTATGGACACCTCTGCAGAACATATTTCCACCTTGCTCCAGCAGAAAGGATATATCAAGTTATGGTAGTTACCCAAGTCACAAGATTAAATCAAGATACTAAGATTACCAATAAGAAACAGAAGATAATTCCGCTCTCGTTGCTGTTAGTTACAACACAGTGAAGCCTCAAAATGAAACGATTTACAAGGAAGATCTGCTATTACGTTTGAAAATTAAAATTGTAACCTTCAAGAGGAGGCATTCAGCGGCTTGGACATGCCCAATACAGGTACAGCGCTCAACCACGTTGTGTTAAGTTCACAGATCATCATTGGACACATCAGTGTCAGAAGCAAACAAGTGATAAACCAGCCCAGTACCTCAACTATAAAAGGGATCACCCTGCAATTTTCCAGAATGCCCCTTCATTCAAATCCAAATAACTGCCGGACACTTACCGGAGACAGTCATTCATCACTCAAGATCGACGAATTCTGTTCTTCCCCAAAGGAACTCTGGTCAATCCATGACTTAATCAAGGGGCTCAGAACTACGATGAAGATTTCTCCCTTCAAGACCTCCTTCCCTGTTCAAGAATTATAATATGATGGAGCTTATTTAAAAAGTAAAAATTTACATTATTAAGCATATAAGAGAACGGCGGACGCACACATATAGTACTTTTAATAGTTTTTTCGAATCTCAAAAGCAGTTCCAACGAAGAAAACTAAAATGTCAAGCAGTAATATCGCTGGTCATATTGAGGATGGTTGACACCCACGCAACACACAAATGGCACAATTGGACTAAGCCATCAACTAATCAGCAGACGACGACGCCGTATATAAGATAACCACTCTGCTTCCAAATTCCCGACCTTGATCGTAAGGAAGCCTCAGTAAGTGAAAATGTATCACGTGCTGTAAGAAAATGAGCAAAAATAAACATTCTGCTTTCTCTCAATCTTATGAAAGACCTGTTACTAGAAACTCAAACCCATGGAAGGAATATGGATTGGCCAACAGATAACTGTAAAATTACGGCTGAAGCCAGATTTGTATTGCAAAAATCCTGTTCTAGTAAAGACACGATCATATTCCCACTGCTCCTAAGACGCATCCAAACCAGCAAGATCACTCAACACAGCAGAAACCAACCAAGACATTGAACTTGTTCTGTCGGTTCCAACCTCTCAATAGGTAGCTCCTACCAAAGCATCTCGTCAGTCTGATGTCTCTTCTAAGAAGAAAACTTCCACTTGCACCTACGTCTTATCTAGCAATTCTGAAGATTCACACTAAGCTATACTTGATTCTCATTCCAAGCAAACATAAGCTCCTGTAGCCGAGAAGACATAGTTTCCCATCCAGGAGCCTACCTCATCTCATTTATCGCCATACTTGATACCGACCCGTTTATATATGGTTGATTAGTAAACTAGCATTGTCACCAATCTTAGTGATATGAAGTTTCCTCTAGAAGCATTACTCAGAATCCATACAAGAATGGACTTACGCCGCTAGTTACCTCTTTCTAATCAGATCCCAGGGCAATTGCATCAGGGACTACTTACGAAGGAAAGCAGTATACAGTAGAGGAATCTTGCAGCGATTTCTGGCCCACTCTTTGTTCGATTTGTTCTCAATACGGCCACCTCACAAAGGAATATCTACAGGAAGCAGTCTGTTATCGCTATGGTGATGCTTACGGCTCTCAACTCTTTTTACCGATCTCTCTCTCGAACGATTTTTGTGTTACTAACAAGAAGATTGGCCATTTTACAGGCTCCGAATCTGTCCTCTTCGGCCATTTACTTCTCAATGCATCAACTGTCTAGCTCAATCACTATTGACATCATCTTTCTTTCTCCAAGAAATCTTCTTGCGGCTCTTCTCAGGACACTTCCGTCTCATCAGTGAATCCACTACCTGTACAGCTTTCTAACTGTCAAACCCATACCGCATCTGGGGACTCTCCTACAGACGTCGCCTGCGTATACTTCAACATGAAAGAAGTTATCCATCAAGCTCTTAATTCTCTCACTGTCTTGGATTATCAATATTCTTGCTAGATGTCCTACCAGCGTTTCACAGCTGAAAATTAAATCACGCAAGCTATCTCACATATTCTTTACTTCCAATCAAGTATATTTAAATCTCTAGGAAACATATTTGTCTCTTTCTACTAAGGAGGAAGCAAAATCACAATCGGAATACCTCATCTTTTTGTGTTTCAAGTAAATCTCAAGATTTTTGGTGTTTCGTTCTTTCGTAACAGCAACCATACACTTCTGCTCTTAGCAAATCCTTTAAGAGCCGAAGACCAATCACCTTTCTGCTTCTGGATTTAAAAGAATTCGTTCACTTCAAGAATACCATTGACTGTTCTCGATTTAATGTAATACGTATTCATTATACCTCACGCTGGATAAAGTAGCAATGACAAGACGTCTCTTTTCCCCTCGGAGACGATAAATTAACTTTCTATAGATAGATCCAGACTACAGCAAGTGGTTCTCACTTACGTTCTCCAGCACCGATAGAATATGAATCTGTGGCAATACCTTTTAGAAGGTCAGTAGCGTCGCAACAAAACTAAAGGAAGTAGGGGTTTCTCGTGATAACTGACTCGTGCAAGAAACTCGTAACTTAAACGATCTGAATTATCAGATAGCCTTTTTCTCGGTAACTGCAAAACTACGAAATCTGTACGTAAAGCACTAGAAACTGTTATTTGTAATTTTATATGATATAAAATTAAACCTCTGTTCTTGATTCTAACCTCTCTCATACTGCATTTGTGTTTGTTTGTGCAATTTTAGCGTCTTTTCTAGCCCTGAAGCTGCAAAATAATTGGACCTACAGTTTAAAATCCAACCGAAATCACTGTAATGCATTTAAATGCTCTTGTTCTAGGAATCAAATCTGCATTCATCCTAGCCATTAGGCCATCAGAGAGGACTGTACTCAATTCTATTAAGATTTGATTTCTTTATGCTTCCTTATAGTTGAATAGCTGCTGTAATTCCGTGATCAATTCCCATTAAGGAAAATAATTATCCTTGGAGATGCAGCATACTGAGGTAATTGGGGAGCGATCAGAAGTTTAAACTCACATCACATCAAGTTTAAACTCAAATGTAGAAAATCAGAAATAAAAGCAATATGCTGATTACATTACCAATCTGACCAGATAGGCTGCAGCTGTAACCAGTTGCACCGATTTCTGTATAACTTTGGGGAGGAGGCGGTTATAGTTAAGGTATGTGTTTTTCAGATATCGAAGTAAAGATATCCGAATCCTGCGAACTCGAATAAGATTTGACGGCCATGGTCGTCTCAATCTCCAGGTTCGGAGCGCGTTGCTGTAATCTCAAGATATCTTCTAAGGAATAGTATTTATTTAGTGAATTAGGTTTATAAAGTTAAACAATTTTATACTTGACCAGTTACTTAAAAAGGATAATTTATTACATCTGTTTTCAATCTTTTTTTATATTTTTGTTTTTCTTTTATCTGAATTTCTGTCAATATAGATTATAGTAAGGACACAAGGAACAAAATGACAAAGGTATATCGAGCTTTCGCTAAAATTCATTACAGGTTAGATCAGCTTCCTACGGCTAATATACTGTATTATAAATTCTCCATCATATTAACATTAAGTCACACAGATCCGGCACAGTAAACTGAACTTTACTGTGCACACACTATATACGTTATGAATAGTTAAACCATAACACACATTGCCTTCAGGAATTGTCTACAACAGGATCATAAATAATTAAGTGAGATATCCCCGCTATGCGTGGTGGAATGCAATTAGTTTCGGAAGACTTTTGCATCGTTGAACACACTTCTGATGCTGTGAGCATACAAAAATGTTACGAATAACTTTTACAACTCAAAAATTAGTTTTAATGGATCTCAAAGTTCATTTTTGATTCAAAATAGTTATGAACTTTCTTTCTCGTCTAGAAAGGTATCTGTCGAAAACGACTCCTTGGTACATTAGTTTAAAGTGGATTTCACAAATACTTTCATAAATATATGAAGGCTTCTAGAACTATGCTATCTGTCTGTCTATCCGTAACTATGCGGAAGAACGGTTACGAAAAAACGACAAACTTTTCTGATATGAATTTCTTGTTAAGGAATATATTTAATTTCCCTTGTTAGTCTTATATAGAAACAAGAAGGGGTAAAAATCTGTCGCTTATTAGATCAATATTAGAATCCTATACTTTAAATTAGCAAAGGAGACAAAAATCTGTTTTCACAAACTTTAAGAAAACAGTATTTAAAGCGGTTCCTTTCTCTATCAAAAGCGTTTTGGCTTGTTCATTAACGTGTTTGGAAATGAGTACTACAGGAACAAGAACACAAACTGGTTTAAGCAAATATTACACTGGTTTCAGTGCTAAAGTGCTTTTGAAAAGGTGTACGTGCACACCACCTAGACTGGCCTGGCTCTACTCCTTCCAACGCAGTACAGAAAATCTGCACCACAACACGGACTGCAGTTCTCTAGCAGTGACAGGAGACCAGGGAAATCCGGAATGTACGTATTTTACTTTAAAATGAGTTTGATTCTTCACTCTATGCATTTTAAGTTTTTGCCACAAGTACGTGATTTTTAGCATATAGCAATATCTGAAGATTTGCTTAACACTCATCCAAAATCTAGTGTTCGTGGAGAAACAGAAATACGTACAGCAGAACCGTCCAGAGCCTAACCGAACCGAAACAGAAATCACTATGAAGAAGTTAAAGAAACAGAAATCTCCCGGTCTAGACAAAATTACTGTTTAGTTAATTTTAGCTGTAGGGGGAAAATTGTGGATCAAGATCTACAAACTCATTTTCCTTATCTGGAACAAGGAGGAATTGCCACCAGTGTCGAGAGCATCAATCATTGTTCTAATTTACAACAAAGGCAACAAAACTTATTATAATAAATATCAAGGTATCTCTCCTCTGTCAACATCCTATAAAATCCTCTCAAACATTCTATTTGCAACATTGACCCCATTCGCAGATAAAATTATTAGTGATTATCAGTGCGGATTTAGTAAAATTGATCAACTATCAATAAGATATTTACCTTTCGAGAAACACTCGAAAAGAAATGGGAATATAATACTCCTGTTTACCAATAATTAACTTATTTTAGAAAGACCTACAGCTCAGGTTAGGAGGGAGACATTGTGACAACCTCCTCGCGTCGTGCCTATAATTTTCGGGGATAAATGCGTTGTGACGCGGAGAAGTTGCTTCTACCCATTATCTGAAATGGGCAGGTTTCAATAAATCTATTACACTAGCGAGAGGATAATTTAGCAAATCAAAAACACTTCACTTCATCTGTAAAATCTCATGTTCTATAACCAATTAGAATGTGTAACGTGTAATGTGTTGTTGTTGCGGATATGACCTAATGAATTCAGACCACAGTACTCAAGTGTCTGGAGATTTGATCACAGTCAACTCTATAGTTGAGGTAGACATACCTTAAGATGTTCTGGCTGCCTGGAGCGACGAATCTTCCAATCCTGGATTCCTCTCTGGACTACGTTTGGCAATTTGTTGGACAGTTGAATGTCTTAGTTCTCAGTGATGACATGGAAGAAATATCGTTCTCACGTCGACCGAAAATGCAAAACTACTAAAGATTATACTGGCAGTTCGGCTTTATAACGAATAGCCGACTAGAAACCAACCATCATAGTATGATAGTTACTAATACTTGTAACCGTCGAATCTTAATACTTCAAGTTCTCGTCTAAAAATCTGATATAGAACTCCGACCTCGATCCAATGTAGATCTCGTTTTTATTCTCCTTTCCAGACAATGGAATTCGTCATTTCATGTCTCGACGTTGGTTACCTCAACTATTGGTCAAACTTTCGTTGCAGACCATGTCACATCATAACCGAATTCCCAGACAGTCAATCTTTGCGAATCTGAATATTATGCCATATCCAAATTGTGTTTGTGCTAACAAAGTTTTTTCATTACATCTTTCTGAAATTCAGACTTACATCAATTTTCTCAATTTCTATTTACACCATACTGCGAGCTAGTGTCTCGACAGTATTTCATGAACATGAAAACACAACCATGCGTAACTTGATTACATAAACAAACAATAACAATAACACGTGCCATTCCAACATATCACAAATGCACATCTTTCTTTGTAGTTTCTTAACCCAAAACTTGACTTTATTTAAATGCCACTCACCAATAAATTACTTATAATAATTTAATATTATTTTCCATGTATCTACAATTATAATACATTCTTGCAGAATTTCGAATACCGAAACAGCTTATTAGGTTAATTAGATGTGTTTAAATAAATCCCAAAGTAAAGTCCAAGCAGGAAAATTCCTGCCCAAGAGCTTTCACGTCGAGAATGGTGTAAAACAGAGAGATGCGCTGTCGCCATTATAATTCAACTTTGTTCTCGAGTGCGCTATAAGAAAAATCAAAGATAGCAACCAAGGCATAGATCTGAATCATATTCATCAGGTCATGGCGTATGTTGATTGTAAAATCTCGCTGATAGCGATTATAGAATAACAATAGAAAGAAATACAGAGGTCTTATTAAATGCTTACAGGAACATGAGTTTAGAAGTAAGAGCAGAGAAAACTAAATACATGAAAGTTCGTCGGGATCGTACTATTACAAATTATGGATGTTTCAAAATATCAAATAATACTTTAGACAAATGGATACTTTCAAATACCTACGATCAGTAAAATTAATAGACCAAAACCATATTCATGAAAAAATTAAATGTTGACTAAAAGCTAGAAATTCGTATTTTATTTAGTCCAAAATATTTTGGCGACGAGAAATTCTGTCATGGAATTGAAACTTAACCCTTTCACAATTTATGGTATGTTTTTATTCCATGCCGTAGTATTGTCTTTGACCACTTACTTAGGTTGTATAAAAGGTATTTAGGCCATTTTTTTTATTGTTCAAGAATGAACCAAAAAACACCCTAGATGCGTTTTGGAATCGGATGTTTAACTTGGCGGGAGCAAGTTGGGGTAAAGGGGCGTGACTTTTGTTTTTCTCTTAAGGCAACTTTCAAACTTTTTCACTCCTTTAGTTTTTTCAAGATATTAAATTGAAACTTTTCATACCGATTGTGTGTACTTTTGGGTATTCCTCAAATGTTTTTGAGATCCCTACGTGAAAACGTGACTAGGACCGAAGGGCGCAAGTGTTCCGAGGGGGTGCTTGTTTTCAGAAAAAAAAGTTTTTTCCCCGATTTTTCTGGTTCAGGTGTATGACACGAACATGTGAGTAGTATCACTCTAAAGGACTCATTATACTGAAGAAAATGGCGTTTGAACCATGACTCTAGGCCACATAGTAATGACACAGTAATTATATATATATATATAGTCTTACCGTTTGGAAAATATGCTCTATCCTGAAAATAGAACTAGGAATGAATCATGATCCTACGATAAATAATAAGGAAGCAGTAGCTGTTTGAGTGAAAGTCTAAAATTTACCTAAAAAAGTGGAAATCCTAAAAGGGTTAGAATATATAAAACGATAATCATAACTGTTGTGCTGTATAGATGCGAAACATGGTCGCTTACTCTGGGGAAAGAACACAGGTTTTAGGTATTTGAGAACAGAATCCTGAGACGAATATTTGGATCGGGACTGGAGAATGGCGAAAACTTCATAACGAGGAACTACAGGATTTTATAGTTTACAAAACTTCTTACAGTAATGAAGTCTAGAAGGATCAAGTGGGCAGATCAAGTGGCCAGAATGGAAGAAAGTAGGAACGCTTTCAAACTTTTGACTGGCGACCATTGGGAAGACCTAGACGCAATGGAAGGATAATATTATAAAGGTAATCAAGAAAGTTCTGTCGCTTTTTCGCCCACCACCTTCGAACATCGATATTTCACCTAAGACGTTCCTGGAAGTTCAAAAATAGTGTCCATTAGCATCGAGGACCTTCTGCCAACGTTCTGGGAGGCCATGGATTCCATCGCGGTGGAACTTGATAAAGTGAAGAAAGTATCAAGTGCATTTTGCACCTCTGCTAGGGATTTGAACCATCGTCCTCTAAGGTGATTTTCCAAGGAGTGGAACAGGTGATAATCGGACTGTGTAGTATGGTGGATGCAATAGTGTTTCCCATCCAAGACGTAGAATGGTGTCCCGGGTCATCCTAGGCACGTGGGGCTTAGCATTGCTTTGTCCTGTAACAGGAGGACCCCTTTGCGATTCCGAAGTGCTGGCTCGAGAGTTGTCAGTTTTTCTTGAACACGGCTCAACTGCTGAAAGTACACAGTTGCGTTAATGCTCTGACCAGCTGGTAGCGTTTCTGATGCATGATGTCCCGAGCAGTACACCAAACACATAGGAGGACCTTCTTCTGGTGCAGTACTGGTTTCGATTGTTTTGGAACCGGTTCACAGGATCCTAACCAATGATGACGGCGTCGTGGAGCTTCGGACAATACCCATTTCTCATAACATGACAGCAATCTGTACAGAAATGACTCCTTCCTCAGACGAGACAGCAAAGAAACACACGTGTCTACTCGCATTGCCTTCTGTCCCGCAGTCAAATCATGTGGAACCCATCGACAAAAATACCAAAGTGGCAAGACATACATATTCTTCTCGGATATGCAAAGTTACATAATAAAAATCACTATAAACAACACTTGGCTCTATACATATATAAGTATCAACGTTCTGTTTCTGATATTAAATTTAATATATTGCAAAAAATTACTATTATCAAATGTGCCATGTACTATTTTGCATAAACATATTTCTTGTGTAGTGATACATCTATCAGAGAGTCCATTATAAGTAAATTCACTTAACCTGTTAGAGTAAGATATTATATTTACCTAAGCAAACTGTCCTATATATATATATATATATATATATATATATATATATATATATATATATATATATATATATATATATATATATATAAGTACCTTGGTAATCTTTTTTGTATTGTTCCTTGGTTTACTTGGGTTTTACAATTTGCTGCCTAGATGACAGACACAAATTCCAATTTTGACAATATTAGACTTTTAAAAAGAGTTCCAATGATATTTTCGTTTGTAAGCATTTTAGTGCTTCTAATTATAAACCCCAATTGTTTGAAGGCATATTGTGTGATCAATAAAACGTGTTTACTAAATGACATTGCGCTGCTAAATGTAACTCCCCGGTCCCTGTTCATAAATATATGCTCAAATTATTAATTTTCTATTGAATATGGTAGAGCTTCAGTTACAATTCTTTGTTTTGTAAATATCATAAAGTCACATTTTTTTAATATTAAAATTTAATTTATTTTTGATACTCCATGTGTATATGTTATTTAAATCTTCTTGTAGTTTTAATATATCATAATTCGTTTGTATTTCTTTATACAACTTAACATTATCTGCATAAAATAAACATTTAGAGTTTTTAACATACCTTGACAGATCATTTATAAAGAGTAGGAATAATAAGGGCTCCAAGTTTGAGCCTTGTGGTACTCCGGAATTCATGTTATAACAAAATGATTTTGACTGTTTGAAACTTACATATTGACTAAAATATGGTGTGAATAATCTGCTAATCCCGATGAACATTCTAAGATTCGAAAGTTTTTCAAGAAGTATATCATGATTAATCATGTCAAAGCTTTTGCAAAATGAATTTATATTACATCTACAAGATCACGATTATGAATAATCTCGTGAAGAAACTGAGTAAAATTAATTAATTTGTTACTGTTGATCGACCAGCATAGAATCCATGTCGTTATTTTGATTTTTATCCGCAAATACTTCTATATAAAATAGTGCGAAATGCAAGACACGCTAAAAAACTTAAATGCTTACGAAGCTACTGTCAATGGACAACCAGATATCATTACCTTTTTGATATAGAAAGAAAGTTACCCTTTTGCTTAAAAATGACGAGCATAAATATTACAGAAACTTGATACACAACCGCTAATTTCTAATAGGTTTTGCATTTGTCTGTCTCACTAGTTCATACCGTTTTGAAGTTTGGATTTAAAAAAACAGACTAAACTCCCTGAACTCGTTAGGAGTCACGCTTCTAGAAACACGCTTGACAAAACAGATAAGCATAAGAGAAATGATGAAAATACGCTCTGGCGACGTAAACAATGGGTGCCGAAAGGAGGTACTTTACACTCTATTATAAACTTTTAACTCAAAAGCATTATGCAGAAGCAAGCTTCAAAAGCGAGAGATAGAGAGAAAAGAGCCAGGCTAGATAATTAGCTAGTAATCAGTATAAATTAACATAAATTTTACGACTAGGTTATTTTGTTTTGTTTTAATATCTCAACACCAAAGGAAAAAGGGGGTGGGATATTTTTCACAAAAATAATTTTGATTATAACCGTTTGATGATAACTAAAGTAAGGAATAATGTACGAAATGTTTTACCGTCATTTATTCCTAGATAGAAACCAATCTTGTTGTTTATCCGATTTAATGAGTCCTGGACGTACTCTGGGTATGCAGAAAACCGGATAATTGAAAAGTCAATAGAAAATTACATTTTATCATAAAAACCATACTCTAATATAATTTTTTGTTAATAAAAATATATGCCTAATGTACAGTCAGCGATAAAAGTTTTTTTTTCGTTTGAACTCATTCTGAACTCATTTACGAAACTAATTTTATCAAACGTAAATAACTTATGTCGCTGACTGTACAAGGGTATGTCAAATAGTATGTGTACTCTTGTTATAATTGTCTGTACGTTTGAGGTATGATTACCTGCGCTCTCCAAATGATAGATGACCCCATTGTTTTTTTCCGGCAGTGTTATCTCTTCAGTTCACTTTGAACTTTTGCTAAGTAAACATTGTTGCGCCACTGTCCGTTTAAACCACAGAACAAGTTCCATAACCAGTTTTTTTTTCTTGTCTGAATCTGTACCAGAAGCTGAAATCCATAAAACACTTTAAGCACAATAAGAAGGCAACTTTTAATCACGGTGTAGTTTTTGTGCATGAAGTGTTTACCAGTGGATTGAAGAGTTCAAAAGCGACCTGCTCTTACCTCGTTCTCCAAGATTGTTCGACCGCTTTTGAACTTTTCAATTCACTGGTAAATACTTCGCAGTAGTTCAAAGCGAAATTCAGTGGTAACGCTGAAAGCTGTCCCAAGTAAAGACAGTGGTGCCATCCATCGGGTTCCGAGTGCAGAAATTCGTACAACCAAATTACAGACGATTAGATCTAGAATGATCATACTTATTGACTTACCCTCGTATGTTGAAAATAAGATCACTTTTACTACAAACAATTCCCTCTACTAAGATTTCTTGCTCAATTCCTTAAACTAAACCATGTTTTGCTGTTGTAGTTATTAATGGAAACGTTTCTTACAAAATACAAAGTTTTAAGGTGTTTTGGGAGAACTTTGCCTGGAAAAAAAAAAACAACTCCGAAACTTAATTACTCCGTGAGGATTTTTCGCTTTTCATAAGTAATTACTTTTGTCGTATATTAGGGTTAATAATGAAGTATTTGCATATAACATATCAACAAAATCGCATGAATCGTACTTGAGAAAAACTCACCTCAAGAATAAAAACTATTCCTCATAGATTATTTTCAGGACAAGTAAGTTATACGGTATAGTTAAATTATTTTAGGAAATATGAACAAAATCGCTTAAGTCGTTTTATAGAAAGTTGTTAGAAAAAACATATCTTAGAATAAACTACACCTACCGTACAGTTCTGTATGTCACCTAGATCTCATTCTGACTACCAGAGCGAAAATTAGACAAACCCCGAAACGTGACTTAGCATATTTTCCATCCTTATATTGATTTGATTCATAAGTTTGATATTTGCGTGCTTGTACAAATACATGTACACTCATGTACAAAATTATTGTCACATGTTTATAAATATCTTGTTCTAGGAATATAATTTGATAACGAATTCGTCCGGTATTTATTATAATGTTAGTATGTGTATAATCGTTAAAGACACGGATGTGGCAAAAATTTCATGTCAAAAAAGCAGTAAATAAGAACAATAAAACGAAAATAAAACTTTCTTGTTCATTTAGCAACATTTTGTTTTACTCATTCTAATTTTCATATTTCTAATTATTTTCTTGTGAAATGTACCACAAATATACATTTCCCAGTTATCTGTATTAAAAGTACACTTCAAAATGATTATCAAATTATATTCTTACAAGAAGACAGTTATAGATATGCGACAATCATTTTGAACATGAGTGTATATACCATGTCTCGTTATTATCGTATGGATATATTAGTGACGCATTATACTAGAACATTACATATGTACTGTGTTAGTACAGATATTTAAAAGAGAGCGGAATCAATTTTCGACTTTGAATTTCTCCTCCCAACATACACTTCTGAGCATATGCTTGATTTAACTTGTATACAGAGTGTTTCAAAACAACACCGAAAACGTTTGGGAGGTGGTTCCTGACACAAAGATAAGACGAAAAGTATAGACCAACTTGGTAATTTTCGTCTCATCTTGGTGTCAGGAATCACCTTCCAAACGTTGTCGGTGTTGTTTTGAAACATCACATCATCATCATAGGTATTCTGCCTTTATTGGCAGGTCACTTGCTGCAGCTGAGAAGCTTCCATGCTTCACGGTCCTCCGCTAACTTCTTCGTCTTCGCGTATGATCTTTCTGTTTTTATATCATCCATTAATAGTACTCTCCTTCGCTCCTTCCCTCTCTTTCCCTCCACCATACTCTCTAGGACGTCCCTCATGATACAATCACTTTTTAGGCAATGTCCCAACCAGTTTCTCTTCCTCTTCCTAATAATATCTAAAAGTGTTCTTTTCTCACCCACCATTTCTAACACTCTCTCATTCGTTTTCCGCTCGACCCAACTAATTCTTTCCATCTTTCTCCACACCCATATTTCGAAGGCTTTCAGTCGATTTTCATAACCTTTACGTAATGTCCACGTTTCCGCCTCATACAGTACAACACTCCACACGAAGAATTTTATCACTAGAGTCTTTTTCTCAAATCTTTATTCAAGGTCCCACAAAACAGACTTTTCTTCCTCCTAAAGGCTTCTTTCGCCATTCCTATCCTTGCTTTTATTTCACGTTCGCACTTCATGTTATTACTAGGAATACTACCCAGATATCGAAAACTATTCACTTGTTCTATTTTCTCCCCTCTCACTTTTATATTTGACACAGACCCCTTCGTTCCAATCACCATGGCTTTTGTCTTTCTAACATTTATTTTCATCCCATATTCTTCAAAGCCCTTTCTCATTTTTTCTAACATTTTATTGATTTTCTTTTCAGATTCTGCAACAAGCGCCATATCGTCTGCAAATCTTATGCATCTAATCATTCTACCTCCTATCGAAATGCCATCATTATCATGTAGGCTCTTTTTCACTATCTCTTCTAGATAGACATTAGATAGTGTTGGCGAGAGGCAGCATCCTTGTCAAACTCCCCTTCGAATTGCACTCTCTTCAGTCATTTGTTCCCCTATCCTAACACTTACTTGTTGGTTCATGTATAAGTTTCTTATGAGTCTTCTATCTTTCCATTCCAACCCTATCTTCGTTAGAACTCCCAACAAAAATTCCCAATTCACGCGGTCAAAAGCCTTTTCTAGATCAATAAATATGACATACACCTCTTTCCCTTTTTCTATAAATCTTTCACCGATCACCCTTAATAATCCAATTGCATCTCTTATGCCCTCTCCTCTTCTGAACCCGAAATGCTCCTCCTCAACTTCTTTATATGCTCTTTCATATAACCTTCTGTTCAGTATTCGGAGCAGAATTTTAGATATGAGATATGATACTAATAGTTCTATAATCCTCACATTCCTTTGGGTTCGATTTCTTAGCCATCGGTATCATGATCGTTTTCAGAAAGACTTTTGGCCATATATACGTACGTATATATATATATATATATATATATATATATATATATATATATATATATATATATATATATATATATATATATATATATATATATAAATAAACGTACAAAAGACACATTCTCTACGACTATTTATTGCAAAAATGTTGACTGTGTTTGCAAATCGCTACTTGTACTCTGTGTGCTAAATCTGTGACAAGTTAATCAGAGCGTGGATCTTTGCAACGCTAACCAGGTGAACCTTCTTTTCATCATTGACCACTGAGCTCGCGACCAAGCACGCATGGCTGACAAAGCTACATACGGGAAATAGTTAGGCTTGTTTGTCCCACTGATCCTATTATCATGTCCTTTGTGTTGGGTACAAAGAGGCAAAATTGAATGCTGAGACTTCCGACCACACTACTCTGTAATATAGTACTGAACATTTAGACTAACATAAATGCGTCTGTAAATTCGTGGACAATAATAAGCACGTCTTTTTACGCTTTATTTATTACAGGTGAGTTCTCTTTGATAATGTGTTACGTTAACACATATTATCACTTCCACTTTACGTTCTGTATAAGATTACTAAGTTAAATTTCAGTGGAGGAGCAAGGCAAATTCTGTTCTTGATATTTTACTCAGACCTTCACAATATATATAAAAATGTGCAAAGTGGAATTTATACAAACATAGATTATATGTGGACGAAAGAAAGAAACATCGCGCATTTTTAACTGATGTTTTGTCGAAAATACATCTTTTCTTTATAGAATTGAATTTCTTGAAGGTATCAATAGGAAGAAAATTTACTAATGAATATGTGAGGTGATCGGAGTAGTAAGGACGAACTATTCTAATTATTAATTAATTTATTTATTTATTATTATTATTATTAATATTAATATTATCAGTAGTAGTAGTAGTAGTAGTAGTAGTAGTAGTAGTAGTAGTAGTTAGTATGAGTTTTTATTTATGATGTCTCATATTTTATCCCGGTATGTAAACATTTCTAAGCTTATTGAATATTAAGTTTTATGATTTTGACTATATTGTTCAGCTTGTATTGTAAGTAACACTTTCACTGGAGTCTTAAGATACCATACGATTGCCTGTATAATATTTATTTGGAGCACTATTAAATAATAGGGTAATTATCCAATGAAAATGTTTTATAGGAATTGGATATGCAACATGTGACTAATCATGAGTTTTATTGATTTTGATAAATCTTTATTATTGTAGGACATTAGACAAAACAAAACTTTATTATGAGTATGTGTGAACAGTTGATTTTAATAAATTTTTACGTATAATAAGCGAGCAATGCATTTATTTAACCTTTAATCTCAAATTGAACAGACTTATTCTTGATATTCAAGTTTAGGAAGCTCCGGTGGGCAGATCATGTTACCAGGATGGAAAAAAGTAGAAATTCTTTCAAAGCTTTAACTGGAAATCCAATCGAAAAGCAACCGTTAGGAAGACCTAGGCACAGATGTGAGGACAACGATGGATCTCCCAGAAATATAAATATGAAGTAGAAACTCGAATTCGGCATCGAACCTCCGGGTTCCATAGGCCATAGTGTTACATACTTAATTATTTCTAGTATTTTAAGCTCATTTTGCTAAAAGTAAGTTTCTTTTCTACAAAAGTTTGACTAAGTCCAAACTCAAATGTTGATGGCCAATAATTCTATAATCAACACTCTAGAGAAATAGATTTTCTAAGCACATTAAGAAAGTAAGATCTACCTCAAAGGCAAGTTTGATCAACATCGGATGAGTCCTTTAGATCGCGTACGTTTGTATATTTGTATACGTTTGTATGTATATCGCGTTTTTCTGATTGTTTTTTAAAAAGAAAATTCAGAATGGGTAATATAAATATATTAACAAATTATTCGAAATATATAAAAGTATAACCCTTTCCCCTCGAATGCGGCGAGAGCCCTGACATTCGAAATTTTCCTTTCCGCTGGTATGTCGGGGCTACCCCGCACTAATTTTGACGCTTTAATTACTCGCATGTCGACAGAGCCCCGCTTGTATCATTTAGTCGACAACTTCTGCCATCTTTTGGCCGTCTATTCAACTCCATACTTGGCCGTTCCTTAGTCGACAACTGCTGCCAGTTTTATGCGTAAATCGGTGAAATGGTGGAGAATATTTTTCTGGCTATTAGAGGTAGCAATTGTGAATAGTTTCTTATTATTGAACACGCAGATACAAATGAATCAAAATCCAAGAGTTGCCCATATTGACTACAGAAAAAAGTTGATCACTCAGCTGGTAGGCAATGTCCGAAGTACACAACAACGCAAGCTAGGGAGGCCGTCGTCTACAGATACGGAAGAAAGACTGAATGGTGCACCACATTTTATATATTCCAATCCAAAGAGCAATTCCAAAGGCTGTCCAGTATGCAGTGATACAAAAGTAAAAGGTGGGAGGAGAGAGACTGTGTATTTTTGTAATACGTGCTCCAGAAAACCAGGATTGCATCTGGGTGAATATTTCGAAAAATATCCCACACAGCGCAAATATAGGTAACATATGTAAAAGGGCAGTTCATGCTTAATATCTGATGTATTTTTAAATAAAACAAAGGTATTGTCTGTAATGTGGTTGTTTATTTGTATTGAAATGGTAGTAAGCAGAAATCACTGAAATTATCTCAAAATAAATCCGAGCAGTACAGCTTGCTGTGTCAAAACAAATTCGAGGGGAAAGGGTTAAAAAACAAATTGCCTAATGTTGGTTACTAAACAAAAGTGTTATTGAATAACTTTCAAGAGAATCACAATTTTAAACAGTAAGCTATTACAATTTGCTACAACACAGGAGTTTTACTCTTTAGGTTTGCGCATGTTCGTGTCAATAGCTGCTAGTGCTGCATGTAGCTTGAAACTTTATAACACATATAAATAAATAAAAAAAACAACATAGGGAACAAACTCATATTGATCAAAAGGTTTGCAATAGAACACGTAAGCAACAAAATTATGATTCCTTCAAAAAACATGATAGCTTTTGAAGTAGTCAATCGATACCTTTGTTTGTACCCTTGTGGTCAAGGTATCTGAGGAAAAAATAAAACCCACGAAATAAAACACAAACCACGTAAAACCAATAACTGCCGGCCGATGTCAGGATTACTGAAAACAGTAATAAGAGTTAGTGTACGCCAACGGATTTTTATGAATAAAAAAAAAAAGAGAGAACCTAGTTTTCTGTTCTCTGTAGCATTGTGAGTCAGTTGTGTATTGAAGCCGCTAATCGGGAACGATTGACAGGGTGGCGGTAGTTACTCTCATTTCATTCCGTGTATAATGTTTAAAAGAGATTTATCCAAAATTCACATCAGCGTTCTATTGATTTAACCATGGCATCGAAAACGAGATTTAGAGATTAACATGGCCCTACAAACAGGATAACCGCAACACCCAGAGAACCAGAACTAACAACCTCATGTTTGCAACATTGGAAAAATGTGTAGAGATCAACACAACAAGAGATATTTTTTATTAAAAATCAGTTTTTGTCTGTTGGGAACAGGGAGGGTGGATTTTACATTCAAACAACACACACATATATATACACATATGGGGCTGCAGTTAACACGTGGAAATTATTAACTTAAATATCAGACTGAGAAAAATCCGTTATCCGGTCAGCGGTACATTGTACAAATATACGGAATAATTATGTTTACTACGGAAATCAATACAGAACATACGTTATCCTTATGCTACATACGTACTGTCCTTTTCCCCGCTTGGATGTTACATCATGCCGTTGGTGGATATTTGGCATCTAACACCTTCCGTATATTACATACTTATACGTATGTTACTTACGTCGGTCCTATATTATATAGGGTAACTGTCCCAATAATTAACAATATAAGAACAGTGTTTGACAAATTGCAAGTTTCTTCACCCTTTAAATGAGCCTGGCTTACTGATCTCTCGTAGAGGTACGAAGGCATCCTTCCTTCATCTATATAGACCATCATAAAAATAATAGACTAATAATTATTATTTTTTACAATATGTATACGAAAAGTTGATCATTGTACCAGTAATTGACAGCAAGATTTGTGAGATTCACCAGTAATTAACACCTTGTGACCCAGTCATTGACATCTCCTAATATCTTATTCTAATGAACCATATAATTTTCTACCAACTTATCAAGCTGATTTATAAGTTTCTACCTGGATAAACATGTTTATTTCTTTCGCTAATATAGCTATTATAGTACTATTTTGCACTGTCCATCGATTTTCTGTTTTCTTAGGCGAACTACTACTTAGAGGCAAATATTAACAGTGGTGTGGGATTAACAACACTGCAAAGGAAGAAAAGGTGGCAGCATTTGCTTGTACCTAGTCCCGCAGTCTTGTAGCGTCGGAAAAAAAGACGACAGTGTCAATTACTGGTACACTGTCAATTATTGGGACAGTTACCCTAGTCCATCTGTATATGAGATACTGACCGCATACATGCAGTTCTTTCGTACGTATGAAAAGTACTTTTATTCGGAATACTTATCGGGAAAGTACGTATAAAATATACTTTTTTTTTCAGTTGTACGTTTGCTGTACGTTAAGTCCTAAAACTGATAATTTCGCATGTAATGTACGTTTCTACGTACACCACATGCGTTTTTTAATCACTGTAATTACATCTACATAGTACAGTATCTGATATTGAAGACAAAGTAATAGTATCTTTTCGTAGTAATGTGTTTTTTAGACATCGAATTCGTATATTTTAACATGTGATCAATCCATTATTAATGTTATTGCAATAAAGAATGTCCAAAGATGACATATACCAATCATAGAGGCGGATCTAGCAGGTAAAAGCTAGGGGAACCAACCAGAACCCAAATTATGATAGGTATATCATGAGTTTACTATAAACTTTCAAAAGTATATAAATAATAGCTTCAATTATCTCTGTCGCTCAAAAAACTGGGGCCTTAGGCTCCACCGGGCCCCGGGCTACATCTGCCTCTGATCAATCGATAATTCCCATTCAGCCAAAGAAAATAATTAAACAAATAGAAATCGTCATATAAAGTTATGGAGAAAATCGGGAAAAGCTTTTTTTGGGGGGGGATAAAACTAAAAATCTGTACAATTATCACGCCACATATCAAGTCAAAACTTATACAATAGTACACTCTAAGTAAGGTTTCTATTAGAATTTTACAGGATTATTATGACTAGGCGACTTGACTGTATAGTGTATGGGTTATGAGATATAGCTCAAAATTAGAAACCTTTTAGTTTAACGTCCCACGTTTATGTCCTTTAGGCTAAGGGAGACGGATGATTAAGGCAAGTGAATGATTATGGAAGAACCGGTTTTAGGAACGGTTTTAGAAACGGGAGTACTCTGGTAGAACACGCGGACAAAATGTTGTCCACCACACACTTACTTTTACGTAGATCGAACTAGAAACCTTACGTACCAGAGGTAAGCGCTCTACTACAGAACCACCATGACTGCCACTAACTGTGAAAATATAAGAAATAATATTAATTGACAGATCAAACCAAGTTCAATAAAAATTGACAAAAAGACATTTTGAAACTTTGACAAATATGGGTCTCTTGCCAATCTGATGGACTTGATAACCCTTTTATTCTGCTGGAACAGATAATTTATTTATGTACCGTATATGATAGATATACACTGTTAAGTATCAAATCGTTTCTATTATTGTTTGATTTTTCATAACAGTAACTCTTATACTTTAAACTGATTTTTCCTAACAGTAACTCTCATACTTTTTTCAAACAGCAATTCTCATGCATCAAACTGATTTTGAATAACAATGATTATTATACTTCGAATTCATTTTTCTAACAGTAATTCTCATACTTGAAACTGATTTTCCTAACAGTAATTCTCATATATCAAACTGATTTTCCTTACAGTAACTCTCATACTTCAAACTGATTTTTCCAAACAGTAATTCTCACACATCAAACTTATTTTCCTAACAGTAACTCTCATACGTCAAACAGTGACTCAGATAATACTCACAATATCGAACATATTGCTTCTAAAAAAAGAAAGAAAAATGAAGAAATAAATCAATGTTAGTACCGTAAGTTCCTTCCTTCCAAATTGATTTGGCTAACTAGCTAATTCTGACTTAAACAACTAGGAGATTTATTACCACAAAAATAAAAGAACGCCATGGGATTGTATCAAGGAACCAAACTAATCTAGTCGGTATTGGTTTACTTTACTTTTCCAATGTTGTTCTTTTAATTATTTTCTTCTGTCTCTACTCCTATTCAGAGATTTCTTACCCAAGAATTTTCAGCATACCAACCAAATCTTTATATATTGCACTCGAGTTTCTCACACAATTGACGTCCCGCCAAATTTAAATGTCTTAGTATAAGTATAATAATTTGTATACATCAAACTGTTTGGTGACGTGTATATATTATAACATTCTAAATGATATAAATCCATTTCCCAGTTTTCTCATTCATACTAACTTTAGAAATCTTTCTCAAGACCTAAACAAACCGATATAACACATCAAAATTTGAATTTCATAGGTAATTAGCACTTTACAAATTCTCTAAAAATGTATATTGACCTATTTGAATTTTCGGGCAATATCTATAATATTTTAAGGAAACACAAATGTATAAAAAGACGTAACAAAAAGCAAAGAAATGAAATTGTTGGAGGGCGCATCGCAAAGAACGCTGTCCTGTTTCTATCGTGTAGTCCTGTGAGGTCCACAATAAATAAATAAATAAATAAATAAATCCAAGGTTAAGTCATTTGCTATAACAGTGAAAATATCATTGACGGAGAAACAAGTTTTGCAACCGCGGTGGTTCAGTAGTAGAGCGTTCAAACTATTGTGTGTGATATTTCTAGTTCAATCCCAACTCCCACTAAGCAGCCTTTGTAGTGGTCAAACACAATGGATGTGTGGGTTTTCTCGGGATTCTTTCTTTCCTTCTCCCCCACACACTTAGTTTATTACCCATTTCGTTAATTATATTCATCAAAGTTTTCGTTATCATCGGTGCATAAACGTAGGACGTTAAACTAAAAGAAATAGTAAAATACTTTGTATGAGACACGCCATCTAAGAAATGACCATCACGTAACTGTACATTCCTACACAATCAAAATAAAATTCTCAGTTAAATAATAGTAATTTCACAAACAGAGCTATATAAAAATTATTCCTTTTCCATGACCTTTTAGATAATGTATCAGACAGCATACTTTCTCATTTTAAATTTTCGAATTCCCCCCCCCCCCCCGTCATATTCACTTGATAGGGAAAGTAGAACCATCTATTCGATTCTCCTTCTTATAATTTTCTATCTTAGCTTTTGCTTCATCTTTTTATCTCCAGCCGTTTGTGCTTTGTAAACACGGGACTTTTTCTTATATGGAACATCCGGTAATATACGACCTGTTTTGTCTCGAGGTTCACTGTTTTTAATTAATAGAAAACTTTTCTCTTATGAACATGTTATTTTGGTTTTGAGAAGTAGATCAAATACAATTAAACTTTAACTGCCTTAAATATATATGTAAAAATTGACGTGACAGGCTATAAAACTCTGTCTCAGTCTAACTTTATTACATCAATTCATCAACTCTGATACAAGTTTCTGTTTAATATACTGTGTATGTAATTTGTTTATGGGTTATGAGTTTCAGTTATCATCGCTCTCTCACGCTCCACAGTTTACATGTGACCGCATTTGATCGTATCTATCTTACCACAGGATTCACTACATTCTCATGGACAAAAACGTTACGCTATCGCGAAATACCATCCAATCGTCCTGTCTCAGCGTATAGGATGTGGTTTGCAGCCTAACCACTTATGAACGTATTCAAATTTCACTGTTTCATACCCAGGAAATTTACTGTATTAAACGCGTAGACGTTAATTTGCAAGTGTCTTTGCTTTATCGAAACTTTAATATGGTATTTTATATACCAAATAACTCACATTTAACTCTATGGTTTAATTGTAGTAGTAGCAATAGTTTTTATGACACTAAGTGAATTTGGTGGTTGTGCAAATGTTTACGAGAGATATGGAGCTGCGGTGGCTCAGTAGTATAGTGTTCACCTTTGATGCATGAGATCCTAGGTTTGATTCCAGATCGCTCCAAGTGAGTTTTGTGACGAACAATACCGTGTGTATTGGTTTCCTCAGAGTTCTCCTGTTTCCCTCCACTTTCTTAATTCATTTCTAATCATCACCGTCTCCTTTAACCTTGCCGACATAAAGATTTCATTTTATTTTTTACGAAACAAATGAACAAAAATAACTTTACTGCAATAGTAAAGAAAATGAAAAGGGATGCCATACTGCAATAACTAGTGGTAACGTGTTCTAGTGCAATAACGTGCAAAAAATCTAATAAAAGCTTCTAAAAGATGGATGGTGTAAAAACAGAAAAGAATGTTATTGTACTACAGAAATATTGGGTGATTGGTTCCCAATCATGTTTCGTATTTCTTGTTAGTAAATAGATTTTGATTCAAGTGCTTAAGGTTTCATCTCTATCGCTTGATTTGTGTTGGTGAGTTGCTGATCGACGTAATAGATAGTACTACTATAGTTTCATCCAGATTGATCCCAGTTCTCTTGAGTGTGAAGAGTGTTCTGGAACTTCTTGTTCCAGGCATCGATTCAATTCAGGCAGCCTTCCACCAAGAGTTTGGATGATTGATACTTCTGGAATCTAAACATAGGAACACTTTCGTCATGAATTGGTCCGCGGTGAAGGATTTGGGTGGCCCTCAGTCTTGGAGTTCGTCAGACCTTTCCTTCCAAGCTTCTTCGTTACTTCTCACAGCATGATTATTAGTATCAATTCTAACCTGAATTTCTCTTTCTGAATATGAACCACTTACTGCAGAAAGCAAACATGTCCAACATTTATTTATTTTCTTTTTCTTTTATGACGATAATGGTTTGTAATAGGTATGTGGCTCGTTGAGCACCGAAATGACACTTGTCCTCTCAATAACAATGGGAACCGCAACTCCTTCACACTATGGTGGAAATATCGTAAAGATGGTTCTCTTCAGTGTTTTGCCTCTCCTGCAAACATTACGAAATGTGGTCATGTTTTGCAGTAAGCGGTTCATATTTATCAGTTCTTCCAAACAGAAGAGTTTGTGCAAATAGGCACAGTTCCTCTTTCATTTATTAGCTGTCTTATGAAAAGATCATCTTAATATTCTTGTGCGAAAGTAAGAACTCCGTATGTGTACTCCTGCATCAGCTGAGACCAATAATTTGTAGAAAAAAAGACGAACAAAGAAAGAAATATGCAATTCACGAGAAATGATGAAAATAATTGAAAAATGTTTGTGTTTATTCAAAATAGGAAAAAAGAGAAACAATTGCATCTTATAGTTTAATAAATAGAACAAGCCCAATAACAAAAGATAGGGTGAGTTGAGAGTTTAAATTACCGTAGTTCTATCAATTTTTCACGGTTTCTCAAAATTATTGCTCTATATTATTTCAGGTTTCGTAAGAAACTAAGAGCACTACTCTAGTGTCAGTGAGTGACAAAAAGATGGCGGATTGCACTAAGATAGCTTCTTGTTTTGAAGTATGGACGTCTGTAATCTTTTTTGCAACGGTAGTGGCGAAGTGTTCATGAACCATGCTACTACACGTCATCGTAGCACAATCAGAAATTGTCATAAAAAATTAATAATTTCGTCTGTAGGAGATGAAAGAAGAAGTAGACCCATTTTTCCCGGACCGTTAGTTCGGGTTGAGAAGAGGAGCACATGAATGGCTTGTCGGAAGTCCTGACTTCACGACATATGACTTTTTATTGAGTGGTTGGGCTTAGAACGAAACCACCTATTTGGAAGAATTGGAGGGCCGGATCAAGCTTGTGTTAAAAATGTTACCAAAATTTCCTTCAAATGCAGTACCAGTTTCTCAGCCATCATCATTAGTCACTCACTCACTTACGCTAGATGGCATCACAGTTGTGCTTGAACCTAGAACAATAGAAAACCATAATGTTGAGAATATTTTAAAAATTGACAAAACATCTACATATAAAATCGGATATTGACTTGACATCCACTCTCTAGTATATAAGAGTTAGTTGCCACAAATATAATCACCAGAACAGTTACTATGAAAGCGGGCAGTACCATATGTTGGCAAAACAGTGTAGACGTGTAGTGGTTACTTTCTGAACCAAAGGACATATCGAAAAATATCCCTATGGTGAATGGTTGAATTATTAATGTAAATTGATTTTATAATGAGTGGTTACTTAATCGACCTCAAAACGTTAAAGGTTAATGTAGAAAGTAACCGTGTACACTATGCAATCCATACCTTTCGGCGTAGTTGATTCAAAACTTTGGAATAAAACTTTTTGCGCGTTAAAGGGATAAATATTACTATTGGTTCCGATCTAATATTAAGTACTATAGTCCTTCTCATATAGCCTCACTGTTTATAATATAAATGTTATTAGAAAACTCAAACTCATATTCTTAGTGGAGCGAAACTCATATTTACTCGACTTTAGAGTTCGTTTTTCCGGATATTCCTCCGAGATGCCTGAATCATTACTAACCAAATTTGACATGGATTAGAGAGCTGAGTGCGCTGAGTGCCGTACGGGCTTGCCTGTCCAGATTGAATATACCATTGAGGAATAATCACCGAAAACGTGATGCTCTTATACTTAATATTGGAAAAATATTTGGCGCACGAATTCTCATTGTAAAGAATGGAAAAATAGAATAAAATATAATTCAACTATTTGTATGTCATCTTCGTTCGTGGAAACAATTGGTGCAGTAAAAAATTCTATGAATATTTAATAAAGGTCGGTTTCTTCTCTCCAAATTTGTAATTAATGCATACCTAGTTTATTTATTTATTTTGCCCTTTCACAATCTCTTTAGATAATAAAATTATTGGCTGTTGTCATTTTCCAAAATTATTAGTAATTCTCAAATAAATGAAATGAAAGATGGTAGTAATTGAAGATAGACACTAACTTCATTGTAAGAGGGAAAATAAATAATTTACCCGAAATGTGTCTAATAAAGATATGAGAAATAAATTATTTCATAAAGGAGATCTCAGCGTTGAATAGCTATATACCCTAATATGACTATATTCTGGTAGTCTTATTCATAACTTGTAAACTAAATGGTTCTCTGCACTTGGGGAACGGGAATTTGGAATTTTTGTTCAGCATACAGTTCCTTTTGATATCTATAATATAAATTTACCATTACCCTTTCATTGGTTTAGTAACTAGCTCCCACGTCTTTTTAGCACGGGGCTCTTGGTTGATTCTTAGTGAAAGAGCATTGAACACTACAGGGATTTGTATTCCTCCTTAAAATGTAGGACTACATCTCATATAACCTAGGCACTGGAAACATACGCTAACCTTAAAGAGACAAATCTATGACTGTCAACAATTTCTATAAATATTAAGTTATTCTGATATTAATTGGATAGTAACAGTTTCTTGCTACCTCATATAATTGTTACCACGCTGACATACATAAAGCAATATTGAAATGGTAAGTTGTACTAATGTTTACCACTTCCGGCCTCAGTAAATGAATAAGAACTTAGATGAAGCTTATATCAAACAGCCATTTCTTAATATATCTTACCGTTTTTACTCTATGAATATTAATATTGAAACCGAAGTGGTCGTGTGGCTCCGCGTAACGTAGTCGCTAAGGCTCTTGCCTTTTGTGCGAGCGGTTCCGGGTTCGATTCCCGGTGCAGACATTCGTTCGAAAAAAGCATAAAAACTTTTTCGGAACAGCCATCCTGAGTGAGGTGTTCCTGGATTTTCCTCATTCATACCAGGCAAATGCTGGTATGGTACTTAAAATACAGGTTCCAGGCCACTTCCTTCTTTCTCCAGCCCTGTCTTTCTTTCGTTCATGCGTGACGGGCTAACTTTGGGCGAGAGCCCAGAAAGTTAATTCCTAATCCTAATCCGAAAGTTGTCTCTACCTGTTTTTCATATAGTACTGAATCCGTTTTTTTTTTTTTTAATAAATTCATCCTCTTTATTACGAATTTCCAATTTGTCAAGAGCTCCTTCGCAGGTAAGCGGTTAGCGTTCACGCCTTTGATGTGGGAGACCTGGGTTTGATTCCCGTCGGAAGCTCATGTGGTTCGGATTCGACTTCAACCTGTAGGTCCACGTTTCATAGCCTCGCTGCTGAAAGGGAAATCTAATCGCTTTGTCAGTTAGTGTTGAAACGGGAGATCGTAGACTTACACCACTTTTGGTTTGAATAGAAGGATAAAGGTCAAGATCGAAGTTATTCTATTGAAAGCGGAAGTGGTAGCGTAAATACAACTTCCGGTTGCAACACAAGAATATAATCTGAGAAGGCACTTATTCTTGCGTTTTCTCCCTACCGTTTCTGCAATCTTATCAACAGACGGATTGACGGACATTGATGTTTCCTTACGTATGCATGAATAGTATAGTTTAGAAGTCCAAAAAAAAAAAAAAAATAAAAAAATAAATGAAGCTAAATTTCGGCAGAAAAAAGGGAGATCATTTCTCCTTAAACAAGAAAATATAACAGTATGAAGCTTAATTGCGGGCAAAATGACGAAATTTCCTTGCCCCACTTTGGAATTGCAATCGATAATCCCTTCAGCAACATTCTCAGAAAAGCAGATGGAATTAAGGTAATAAACAGGTTTTCATTTGCTAATAAATTATGACCTGATACAAGTAACGCAATTAATAACAGAAAAAGAGACACGATAAACAGATAGGAGTGGGGGGTTATAACAGTGGAGAAATGAGAACGATCTGTCAGCGAAAATTTTCGTTTTCTCTCTCTTTTTTCCCCTCCTTTTTCTGTAAACGTCAACAAAATCTCCGAGTGGGATTGAGATTTTGTGCGTTTACTGAGAGAAGAGAAGAGAAGAGAAGAGAAGAGAAGAGTAGTAGAAAGAGAGGACTGTGAGTGACGTTGAGTCTTGGAAAAGCTAGGAATTCCCCCCCCCCCTCTCACGAAAATGGTCCTTTGTGTTTGTTTTCGCAAAAACGTGTTACCCTTTTTCCCCAGCTGTTTCCGACATTTCATCTCGATAATTTCCCTTCCAACAAAACCCCTCTCTCTTGCCGTATTTGTTTCTTTTTTTCTTTTTTTTATGAAAGCTTAGCTTTTTCTTATCATTGAGAGAGTAAGGGAGTTCTCGAACACAGTGATTAAACTCAAGGTTTTTTGTAAAGGATTGCCTAAAATACAGACAACATTTAACAAGAAGTGTTGCTTCAACAAAACGTCTTGGATATAGCGTTAATTTCTTTAGGAGAAGGAAATGAAATGAGGTGATATGTCTTTATACAGAACATACATTGAAATTTATGTAATGGAAGCTTATCTATGCGATAAGAGATTTCCAATATGTCAAAGGAAATTGTAAGCTTGCACTAAAATGTATGACAGATTATTGTTAATTTAGGAACAATTATTCTTAATTATGAAGTGAAGTCTATTGGCCAGTCATGTTTATCTATCAGAAAATTTTCGTTCCCTCATAATCATTTTCGGAAGCTCAGAAAATTCTTGAGCTATTGTAATGTTTTTTTAGAAGTTCAGAAGATTCTTGTTCTATCGTAATCATACATGTGTGAAAGGTACAGCAACAAGAAGCATTTAAAATAAATAAACGTGGAAATCATTACGATTGTGGTATATCACTCAATTATTTTCAATAGTACAGTAAGCTCCAACTTACTTAACCCTTATCCGGGCAAGACATTTTTGTAACGTAAACGGGCAACCGGGGCCTGTGATTCCCAGTATATATTTTAAGTGCAGAATACACAAAATCAATGCCTATTGTCACTTACTGTTTAGACTAGTCTAGAATGTACCGGTATATATTTTTGTAAAGTAGCGAAACTTCGTGTCACGCTTTTGTAAGCCAAGCAGAATAGCAAATCCGGTCCAGACATTTTTGTAACGTAAACGGGCAACCGGAGCCTGTCAGGCCCAGTATATATTTTAAGTGCAGAACACTCAAAATTCAATGTCTGTTGCCGCATACTGTTCCGACTAAAGGTTACAATAGTCACGTGTTCAATATATAATTATGTGACAATTTGATCTAATATTTGACAGGAATTTCACTAAAGTTATACGGGGCCTCCTAGGCTCCGGTTGCCCGGTTACGTCAGGAAAAGATTTTCAAATTAAAAAAAAAAATTAGCTTTACCAACTCGATATGTTCATGATTTTAACTTCGACGAAAGATAGAAGAATTCAGTATTTTATGTCTTCGAAATATGTATGGTTATTGAGAAATTTTAGAAAAATGAAGCTACTGGGCCTGGGAGGCCCCGGTTGCCCGGATAAGGGTTAAGTAAAGCGTAGTAGTAGTCCCCGAGGTATATTGAGCCGAGTCAGCAAAAATTTTTGTGACGTCATAGGTCAAAGGTCAATGACCTTGGCCCGGGGTCAATGACCTAGGGGTACCTAGGACCACCCCCTCTAAATTTTGGCAGGGGTACCTTGGCCCACCCCTTAAATTTTGGCAGGGGTGCCTAGGACCACCCCCCTTAAATTTTGGAAATTGCCAAATCTAAAAATTGGGTGTGGTAGCCTAGGACCAGGGTATGTACCTCTATTAGTATTGGGTGTCTATGTCGTTCCCTTTCATGGGTAAAAAATTGCCAAAAATTGAAATTTCGGGGGTTTTTGACCTAATTTATCCCCTTTGATGAGGTGTTATTACCTTATATAGTTATATGGGCGTATACAGGGGTTCATTACCTTTCATAAGACATGGGTATATTAATGCACCCATTGAGAAATTTGGGAGGGGTACCTTGGCCCACCCCTTCAATTTTGGAAATTGCCCAATTTCAACATTTGGTATTATAGTACAGGACCCTAATATGTATTATGATAAATTTGGATGGTACACCTCGTTCCCTTCTAGGGGTACAAAATTGCCAAAATATAAACGTAAGCAATACGTAGTACCACGTGTTTGGTTTTTGGTCGATTTTATCCCCTTTGATGACGTGTTATTATCCTATATAGTTATATGGTCATGTATAGGGGTCCATTACCTTTCATAAGATATGGGTATATTTGTGCACTCCTTTAAAAATTTGGGAGGGGTACTTTGGCCCACCCCTTAAATTTTCGAAATTGCTCATTTTATATATTTGGTATTATAGTACTGGACCCTAACATGTATTATAATAAATTTGGGTGGTCCACTTCGTTCCCTTTTAGGGGTACAAAATTGCCAAAATATAAACGTAAGCAATACGTTGTACCACGTGTTTGGTTTCGACCCAAGTTATCCCCTTGGATGAGGTCCTATTACCTTATATGGTTATATGGTCATGTATAGGGGTCCATTCCCTTTCATAACATATGGGTATATTGGTGCACCCCTTTAAAAATTTGGGAGGGGTACATTGGCCCACCCCTTAAATTTTAGAAATTGACCATTTTACATATTTGGTATAATAGTATAGGACCCTAATATATATATATATATATATATATATATATATTACTATAAATTTGGGTGATCCACCTCGTTCCCTTTCATGGGTACGAAATTGCCAAATTGTTAGTACAACCACGTGTTTCGTTTTTGACCTAATTTATTCCCTTGGATGAGGTCCTATTACCTTATATGGTTATATGGTCATGTATAGGGGTCTATTACCTATCATAAGACATAGGTACATTTGTGCACCCCTTTAAATTTTTGGGAGGGGTACCTTGGCCCACCCCTTTAATTTTGGAAATTACCCATTTAATATATTTGGTATTATAGTATAGGACCCTAATAGAGATTACTATAAATTTGGTTGGTCCACCTCGTTCCCTTCTAGGGGTACAAAATTGCCAAAATATAAACGTAAGCAATACGTTATACCACGTGTTTGGTTTTTGGTTGATTTTATTCTCTTTGATGAGGTGTTATTACCTTATATGTTCACATGAGCGTATACAGGAGTCTATTACCTTTCATAAGACATGGGTATATTGATGCACCCCTTTAAATTTTTGGGAGGGGTACCTTGGCCCACCCCTTTAATTTTGGAAATTACCCATTTAATATATTTGGTATTATAGTATAGGACCCTAATAGAGATTACTATAAATTTGGTTGGTCCACCTCGTTCCCTTCTAGGGGTACAAAATTGCCAAAATATAAACGTAAGCAATACGTTATACCACGTGTTTGGTTTTTGGTTGATTTTATTCTCTTTGATGAGGTGTTATTACCTTATATGTTCACATGAGCGTATACAGGAGTCTATTACCTTTCATAAGACATGGGTATATTGATGCACCCCTTTAAATTTTTGGGAGGGGTACCTTGGCCCAACCCTTTAATTTTGGAAATTGCTTAATTTCATCATGTGGTGTCATAGTACTGGATCCTAATATGTATCATGATAAATTTGGATGGTCCACCTCGTTCCCTTTTAGGGGTACAAAATTGTCAAAATATAAACGTAAGCAATACGTTATACCACGTGTTTGATTTTTGACCTAATTTATCTCCTTGATGAGGTCCTATTACATCATATAGTTATATGGTCATGTATAGGGGTCCATTCCCTATCATAAGACATAGGTACATTTGTGCACCCCCGGGAGGGGTACAATGGCCCACCTCTTTAATTTGGAAATTGCTCAATTAAACATTTGGTATTACAGTATAGGACCCTAATATGGATCACTATAAATTTGGGTGGTCCACCTCGTTCCCTTTTAGGTGTACAAAATTGACAAAATATAAACGTAAGCATTACTTTGTACCACGTGTTTGGTTTTGACCTAATTTATTTCTTTAGATGAGGTCCTATTACCTTATATGGTTATATGGTAATGTATAGGTGTTCATTCCCTATCATAAGACATAGGTACATTGATGCACCCCGGGAGGGGATTCGGTATCATAGTACAGGCCTCAACATGTATCATGATAAATTTGGGTGGTCCATCTTGTTCCCTTTCATGGGTAAAAATTGCTAAAATATAAACATAAGCAATATGTTGTACCATGTGTTTGGTTTTGGCCCAATTTCTTCCCTTTGATGAGGTTCTATTACCTTATATGGTTATATGGTCATGTATATAGGTTCATTTCCTATCATAAGATATGGGTACGTTGATGCATCCTTTAAAAATTTGGGAGGGGTATCTTGGCACATCCGCTCGGTTTTAGAAATTGTTTAATATAAGCATTTGGTATCATAGTACAGGTCTTCAATATGTACCACTATAAATTTGGATGGTCCACATCGTTCCCTTTTCATAGGTAAAGAACTACCAAAAATCAAATTTCGGAGGTTATTGACCCCTATTTAGCACGTTATATGGTTTATTACCTTTATATGTTTATGTTCCCTTTTAAATTTGGGAATTATCGAATAACAAAATTCGGTAAACGTTTTCTAGGACCCGTTGGTATTCCTCTTATGGCCAAATATTCAAAATTTAAAGGTTATTGACCGGCTTTATTATTGAATAAGTACAGGATTTATTACTTTTTTCATAAGACACAGGTGTATTTGTGTACCAATCTTAAATTTTGGAAGGGGGTACATTTCTTATTGTCGTATCAATAATTGGTAATTGGATAGTATCTCATTCATTGGGTAAATCATTATGACCACGTGATCGGTTATTGACCTATGATGGGATTAGGAGTCCAGGACATTGGTACATTGAAACTTTGTAGGATAATTTGAGAATGCGTCATTGGTTTTGATTATTCCCGCCAAATATAAACGTAAGCAAGACGTTGTACCACGTGATTGTCCTTGATGAGGTAGTGTACAGGGATTCATTTCCTTTGTTGTGGTACTTCTTAAGTTTGAGTACATTAAACAGTTGGTTCTACACAGGTAAACAATTGACGGACATTATTGACCTTATTGAACATATAATGATATGATTAATTCTAAGACTTAGGTATATCAAGAGAAGTATTCTTTAAATTTGGGAATGGTGATAAACAGAATTTTAACATAAGGTGCGAAATTTGAAACAATACATTGAACTTTAGTCACAGCTCATAGTCTAAGATCATTGGTGGTGATTGATTTGAAATCTGATAGCTAACCTTATTGAATCTTATGACTCATAGACGAAAGGCAATACATGCTACAACACTGGCAAAGTTATTGTTAATGCAATTTGATTGGTTGATCACTATCTTTCCTGCAATCTGATTGGTTGATCACTATCTTTCGTGCAATCTGATTGGTTGATGATTTTCAAATCTTTGCTGTATTCAGTTTTAAGTTTTGTTTAACATTTAAAAATCTTGGTTTCGTTCAACATTTTGCACTCACTGATAAATATGATCAAAACCGTTTATTTGTTAATCGAATAGTTAAAAACCGGATAAAGTTTGACGGTTAACCGTGAAACGTAAAATTTTTTTTAGTTTGAAATTTTTTTGCTTGAAATTTTTTGTTTGAAAATTTTTTCGTTTCCAAATTTTTTTGTTTCAAAATTTTGTTTGAGATTTTTTCGTTTGAAATTTTTGTTTGAAATTTTTTTCGTTTGAAATTTTTTTTGAAAATTTTTGTTCGAAAATTTTGTTTAAAATTTTTTGTTTAAAATTTTTCGTTTCCAAATTTTTTGTTTGAAATTTTTTGTTTCAAAATTTTGTTTGAAATTTTTTTCGCTTCAAAATTTTGTTTGAAAATTTTTGTTCTCGAAATTTTTGTTTCAAAGTTTCAGTTGACATTTTTAAAAGTTTGTGCACTTATTAGTAAAGAACCGGAACTGTTTAGAACAGAAACCTTTGACAACATTGTGGTGCAATAGTACACGTCAGAACCTGGGGTTGTACTTGAAATGAAAAAACACAATTCATTGAAATGGATCATTTTATTACACTCCACATACATCCATACCAGATAGTGGTTCTGGATATTGTCGATACAATGTATTTTGAACTTCTTGCACTAGTTTGTCTTTAGCATATAATTTTAATTCCAGTTGAAGTCTTTTAAGGTATAGTGCAATATCAATTGGTGGAAACTCAATGTCCATTTGATCACAAATAAACTGTTTATCAATACAGGTATGCACCCACGAACGATGTTGACAACCATCACAATATCTAGATACATGTTGTACAATATGCATAACACATTTTTCAAAATAGTACTTTTTCAGGAATATACTAGTTTTGTTACACACTTCCACTGCATGTTTCACACACTGAAATACGCTGATGAATTTGTTCCATTCTGTTTCCGTTAGATACACCATATTGCGAGGGACATGGAATGTACTCTTTTTACGTAACAGCACCATCTTCTCTTCGAGGACTGTACGCAGCACCACTTCATGATTTGAGCCTAATGATTTGACTATGGTCACATTTAGCTCATCATGAAAATAATCGTTCATTTGGTCGATTCGTGCCATTCTTCACAGGTCAGTTGTACACCAAATTGTTCTGCTTTGCCCAATCGAATCACTGGGTCAAATGTTCTAGCACTGATACCAATCATCACATGTTTTGTTTGAAATATATTTATTGGATAATAGCTTGCGAAGATGAATTCTTTATCGTTAGAAGTACACATCCTTCCTTCTGAAAAGCACTTGCTCAAATGATTTCACGGTATTGGTTGATTTATAGAACTACGGCTAACGTCATGTGCTGACGTTTGAATTCATGGTTTCATCACAGTTCCTGACGTCATGCCGACCAACCACATTCATACAACTATGTCTAATGTGCTGATTCATGATTTCATCACAATTGCTGACGAATCCGGCTGTGTACTAAATTCAAACTGATGACTTCGACCCAAGAATCCTTTGTAACATAAAGATACAGATCCAGTATTTAAGAAACGCAGCAGTTCTTCTTGTTTTGATGCTTCCATGGGTAAATATCTTGCTGGTAAAATTATATTCTTATCATTTTCAAGCTTCACTACGATTCTTAATCCAAACTCTGTAGGGATCATTTGGTTAGCTAAGATTCTATAAGGTACATTCTGTTGTAAATCAGTAATCTTGGTAAATGATTTCATCACATCACGTGTGTTTAGAAACTGCAGACAAGTAGCCATGATGATGTTATCATGAATACTAACTCGAACGATGATGCAAAACTGATGACGTTTCATTATCATGTTCTGACGTGTACTATTGCACCATGTTCTAACGTGTACTATTGCACCACAATGTTGCCAGAGGTTTTAGTTCTAAACAGTTCCGGTTCTTTACTAATGAGTGCACAAACTTTTAAAAATGTCAAACAAAAATTTCAAAAAAAAATTCAAACAAAAAAAATTTGAAACAAAATTTTCCAAACAAAACTGTTCAAACGAAAAAAATTCAAACAAAATTTTCCAAACAAAATTTTGAAACAAAAAATTTCAAACAAAAATTTTAAACAAAATTTTGAAACGAAAAAATTTCAAACGAAAAATTTTTAAACAAAAAATTTCAAACGAAAAAATTCAAACAAAATTTTGAAGCGAAAAAAATTTCAAACAAAATTTTGAAACAAAAAAATTTCAAACAAAAAATTTGGAAACGAAAAATTTCAAACAAAAATTTTAAACAAAATTTTGAAACGAAAAAATTTCAAACGAAAAAATTTTCAAACAAAAATTTCAAACGAAAAAAAATTTTGAAAAAAAAAATTTGGAAACGAAAAAATTTTCAAAACAAAAAATTTCAAGCAAAAAAATTTCAAACTAAAAAATTTTTACGTTTCACGGTTAACCGTCAAACTTTATCCGGTTTTTAACTATTCGATTAACAAATAAACGGTTTTGATCATATTTATCAGTGAGTGCAAAATGTTGAACGAAACCAAGATTTTTAAATGTTAAACAAAACTTAAAACTGAATACAGCAAAGATTTGAAAATCATCAACCAATCAGATTGCACGAAAGATAGTGATCAACCAATCAGATTGCAGGAAAGATAGTGATCAACCAATCAAATTGCATTAACAATAACTTTGCCAGTGTTGTAGCATGTATTGCCTTTCGTCTATGAGTCATAAGATTCAATAAGGTTAGCTATCAGATTTCAAATCAATCACCACCAATGATCTTAGACTATGAGCTGTGACTAAAGTTCAATGTATTGTTTCAAATTTCGCACCTTATGTTAAAATTCTGTTTATCACCATTCCCAAATTTAAAGAATACTTCTCTTGATATACCTAAGTCTTAGAATTAATCATATCATTATATGTTCAATAAGGTCAATAATGTCCGTCAATTGTTTACCTGAGTAGAACCAACTGTTTAATGTACTCAAACTTAAGAAGTACCACAACAAAGGAAATGAATCCCTGTACACTACCTCATCAAGGACAATCACGTGGTACAACGTCTTGCTTACGTTTATATTTGGCGGGAATAATCAAAACCAATGACGCATTCTCAAATTATCCTACAAAGTTTCAATGTACCAATGTCCTGGACTCCTAATCCCATCATAGGTCAATAACCGATCACGTGGTCATAATGATTTACCCAATGAATGAGATACTATCCAATTACCAATTATTGATACGACAATAAGAAATGTACCCCCTTCCAAAATTTAAGATTGGTACACAAATACACCTGTGTCTTATGAAAAAAGTAATAAATCCTGTACTTATTCAATAATAAAGCCGGTCAATAACCTTTAAATTTTGAATATTTGGCCATAAGAGGAATACCAACGGGTCCTAGAAAACGTTTACCGAATTTTGTTATTCGATAATTCCCAAATTTAAAAGGGAACATAAACATATAAAGGTAATAAACCATATAACGTGCTAAATAGGGGTCAATAACCTCCGAAATTTGATTTTTGGTAGTTCTTTACCTATGAAAAGGGAACGATGTGGACCATCCAAATTTATAGTGGTACATATTGAAGACCTGTACTATGATACCAAATGCTTATATTAAACAATTTCTAAAACCGAGCGGATGTGCCAAGATACCCCTCCCAAATTTTTAAAGGATGCATCAACGTACCCATATCTTATGATAGGAAATGAACCTATATACATGACCATATAACCATATAAGGTAATAGAACCTCATCAAAGGGAAGAAATTGGGCCAAAACCAAACACATGGTACAACATATTGCTTATGTTTATATTTTAGCAATTTTTACCCATGAAAGGGAACAAGATGGACCACCCAAATTTATCATGATACATGTTGAGGCCTGTACTATGATACCGAATCCCCTCCCGGGGTGCATCAATGTACCTATGTCTTATGATAGGGAATGAACACCTATACATTACCATATAACCATATAAGGTAATAGGACCTCATCTAAAGAAATAAATTAGGTCAAAACCAAACACGTGGTACAACGTAATGCTTACGTTTATATTTTGTCAATTTTGTACACCTAAAAGGGAACGAGGTGGACCACCCAAATTTATAGTGATCCATATTAGGGTCCTATACTGTAATACCAAATGTTTAATTGAGCAATTTCCAAATTAAAGAGGTGGGCCATTGTACCCCTCCCGGGGGTGCACAAATGTACCTATGTCTTATGATAGGGAATGGACCCCTATACATGACCATATAACTATATGATGTAATAGGACCTCATCAAGGAGATAAATTAGGTCAAAAATCAAACACGTGGTATAACGTATTGCTTACGTTTATATTTTGACAATTTTGTACCCCTAAAAGGGAACGAGGTGGACCATCCAAATTTATCATGATACATATTAGGTTCTAGTACTATGACACCACATGATGAAATTAAGCAATTTCCAAAATTAAAGGGTTGGGCCATGGTACCCCTCCCAAAAATTTAAAGGGGTGCATCAATATACCCATGTCTTATGAAAGGTAATAGACTCCTGTATACGCTCATGTGAACATATAAGGTAATAACACCTCATCAAAGAGAATAAAATCAACCAAAAACCAAACACGTGGTATAACGTATTGCTTACGTTTATATTTTGGCAATTTTGTACCCCTAGAAGGGAACGAGGTGGACCAACCAAATTTATAGTAATCTCTATTAGGGTCCTATACTATAATACCAAATATATTAAATGGGTAATTTCCAAAATTAAAGGGGTGGGCCAAGGTACCCCTCCCAAAAATTTAAAGGGGTGCATCAATATACCCATGTCTTATGAAAGGTAATAGACTCCTGTATACGCTCATGTGAACATATAAGGTAATAACACCTCATCAAAGAGAATAAAATCAACCAAAAACCAAACACGTGGTATAACGTATTGCTTACGTTTATATTTTGGCAATTTTGTACCCCTAGAAGGGAACGAGGTGGACCAACCAAATTTATAGTAATCTCTATTAGGGTCCTATACTATAATACCAAATATATTAAATGGGTAATTTCCAAAATTAAAGGGGTGGGCCAAGGTACCCCTCCCAAAAATTTAAAGGGGTGCACAAATGTACCTATGTCTTATGATAGGTAATAGACCCCTATACATGACCATATAACCATATAAGGTAATAGGACCTCATCCAAGGGAATAAATTAGGTCAAAAACGAAACACGTGGTTGTACTAACAATTTGGCAATTTCGTACCCATGAAAGGGAACGAGGTGGATCACCCAAATTTATAGTAATATATATATATATATATATATATATATATATATATATATATATATATATATATATATATATATATATATATATATATTAGGGTCCTATACTATTATACCAAATATGTAAAATGGTCAATTTCTAAAATTTAAGGGGTGGGCCAATGTACCCCTCCCAAATTTTTAAAGGGGTGCACCAATATACCCATATGTTATGAAAGGGAATGGACCCCTATACATGACCATATAACCATATAAGGTAATAGGACCTCATCCAAGGGGATAACTTGGGTCGAAACCAAACACGTGGTACAACGTATTGCTTACGTTTATATTTTGGCAATTTTGTACCCCTAAAAGGGAACGAAGTGGACCACCCAAATTTATTATAATACATGTTAGGGTCCAGTACTATTATACCAAATATGTAAAATGGTCAATTTCTAAAATTTAAGGGGTGGGCCAATGTACCCCTCCCAAATTTTTAAAGGAGTGCACAAATATACCCATATCTTATGAAAGGTAATGGACCCCTTATACATGACCATATAACTATATAGGATAATAACACGTCATCAAAGGGGATAAAATCGACCAAAAACCAAACACGTGGTACTACGTATTGCTTACGTTTATATTTTGGCAATTTTGTACCCCTAGAAGGGAACGAGGTGTACCATCCAAATTTATCATAATACATATTAGGGTCCTGTACTATAATACCAAATGTTGAAATTGGGCAATTTCCAAAATTGAAGGGGTGGGCCAAGGTACCCCTCCCAAATTTCTCAATGGGTGCATTAATATACCCATGTCTTATGAAAGGTAATGAACCCCTGTATACGCCCATATAACTATATAAGGTAATAACACCTCATCAAAGGGGATAAATTAGGTCAAAAACCCCCGAAATTTCAATTTTTGGCAATTTTTTACCCATGAAAGGGAACGACATAGACACCCAATACTAATAGAGGTACATACCCTGGTCCTAGGCTACCACACCCAATTTTTAGATTTGGCAATTTCCAAAATTTAAGGGGGGTGGTCCTAGGCACCCCTGCCAAAATTTAAGGGGTGGGCCAAGGTACCCCTGCCAAAATTTAGAGGGGGTGGTCCTAGGTACCCCTAGGTCATTGACCCCGGGCCAAGGTCATTGACCTTTGACCTATGACGTCACAAAAATTTTTGCTGACTCGGCTCAATATACGTCGGGGACTACTACTAGCGTTCTATAGACTTTTACTTAGATTGAATTTTACATAAGACAAATCTGTAAATTGGTTAAGTGTAACGTCTGCGGGTGTTCATACGAAACTACTCGTACTTAAATAGGCACTTATAAGTACATAAATGGTCAATAAATTAGGCACTGAAATGTAACTCGGAATAATTAAGATAAATAACCAATGGCATACAAAGATTTAAACCAAGCTTTGCGTAGTTTCCGAACAATTTAGAAACTCACGTGATTTTTGTTTGTAGAGAACATCTTCTGAATTAACACGTACGAAAGTCTTTCGTGCGCATCTATTAATAAGTTATTTATAACGTTTTATTACTTAAGAATGTAGTTGAAACGTTTTAAGAATATTATAATATTAGGCAGTCTGAAAAAAACTACTGTCTAACTGAGATAAATGTTTCGAATGAGTAGATATATTATTATTAAATTTATTTAAATTTTATGCATATCCTTATAGTCTGTCACAAGAAGACGTTAATTGCAATTGGAATTTCACAGCAAGTTATTTCTTTTAAATTGCCGATTGATAATCATGTCAGATCATGTAACACTTTTTTTTTACATTTAGATAAATCTTTTATTTTCACATATGTAGTCGGGGTGTATTTTAAATCCGTGAAGAACGTGTAAATTGTTGCATTGCATTCTCAAGTTTGGCCAATACTAGAGACAATAACTCACATTTCTTTTCGGAGATATTCTTTCCATGTATCAAAGTGGAGCTTTACCTGGACAAAGTTAGTTTCTATTACTTATAACTTTCCAAAAAGTGACATGAACTTACATCAAACAAGTTACCAATGTAGTAATTCGAATGAAGTCTAATTTTGAAGAAAAAGGAAGTAATATTCAATATTCGTCATTTCAAAAAAAAAAAAAATGTAGGCTACACTGGGTATTGAACAATCATATTGGTTTTAAAGAATAGCATAGGTAACACTCGGCCTATAAATAATAATGTTCCCAATATTTGGTATTTGAACAATAACATAGGTAATATTCGGCCTTTGTAAAATAATATAGGCAATATAGACCGAAATAGGCAAAATAAACTTAGCTGAAATTGAAGTATAGACCTTTGAAATGAACTTCAGTGCGTTCACTCTTATCATATCTTTAAGATTAAGAAATAAATGTTTTGTCTAACAACATCCGGTCTCTATTCATGACTGAAGAATTTAAGTTCATACGTTGACGTCAAAAAACAACAACAACAAAATGTCCTCAGGGATAAAGTTTATATCCTTCGCCGACGTCACTTCAGAATTTCTTTCGTCTAATTTTAATAAGGTATAGAGAGGCTTAAGGTAAACATTATCAGAAGCATTAAAAAAAAATAAAAGCTAGCTAAAAGGAAATGACAAGGGAGGAAAACCGAAATTCCCCATAAGACATGGGAAAGAAGATACTTTTTTTTATTATTGTTGTTTACTTGGATCGAGAAGGAGGTTTCAAGAGACCAGCAAACATTTAAAAAGCGCGTGCACACACACGCACACACACAGAGACATACTCAGAGACACAAACACATACGCACAGAGACGCAGTGAGGCGTCACACAAGGGCCAGCGACCGCTAAAAGGATTAAGGAACTTGAGAAGCTGTCACCTTATTTCAGACCAAGACACTCTTAACATTCCGGAAACAATTTCGTTCCCTCCTTTCTGAAGGGGAGTACGAAAGTGATAGGGTTCAGAAGGAAGAATGTCCCGAGGGATACAAAAAAATAAACACACACACATACACAAACATAGAGGAAGATCTTTGGGTCTCCTTGGACGCTTTCGTGATCGATGCAGTCCCACATACTATGACCACTGCATTAGAGTAGAATGTATCTGCAGAAACAATCATTTTGTGTTTCACTTTTAGCCAGTTATTAGAAAAGATAATTTTGTTTCCGATATTCTACTCACTAGTACTAAACAGTTAGAGTAGAAAGTTACACACGTCAAAATGTAAGTTAAGGAATAGAACTGGCCAGTGGCGAATTTAAGTATTTTGCGGTCGTAAGCAATTTATGGCAGGTAGCCCCTCACCCACCACTACACCCACCCCATGATAAGCTGTTCACTAATGAAATCGTCCCAGCGTATCTTTTTACAATTTTCCTTTAGCCATAGACTTTTATAATGCATTTACTTTTTAGTTCGTCATTATATCTTCGTGGATTTAGATACTTCGTTAACTCCTTCTCTATTAACTAGAATTAATTCATCCAAACCAAATAAAAAGTAAATTAGTACAATACAAATTAGTAAATTGTTACAATAGTAATTAAAACAATACTCATTCCAAATATTGATTTTTTTTCTTTTTCCGTCTCTAAGTTCTGTGACCCTTGTCACCGTGCCTTGTTTGCCTAGTCGGAAATCAGACGCTGGAACTAATGGATTTACAAGATGCATATGTCCCAATACTCTACGTACATATATGTACCGTGTGGTATAATTACGAATTATTGTTATTATTGTTCATGTCAAGAATTCTTCTGATTCAAATAGTACGGTCGTTTGTGGCAATACCGACACTCTAAGAACATTAGAAGTTCTAAACCATAGTAATGAATAGCTAAAGAAACTAATTATAGCCCGAAATTATATATACTATTTTAACTAGTTGACAGATAGAATATATTTTCACAAAAGCAATGTGTGATTGTGAAGCCGCAATGGAGAAGTGTCGGACTTCCCCAACACCATGGGAAAAACAGACATACTGTTGGGGCAACTTCGACATCAACATTAAAACCTTACGTACTATGATAGGGTCACAAGTAATTCCACAACTCACATTACTGTTCATGATGTACTTCATGCTTTGAACAAATACGGAAATCTACGAATATATAAATGAAATGAAATCTTTGAGTTTTACGTCCCACGGTTATGCCGGTTAGACTAAAGGAGACGGTGATTATGAGAGATGAGTGAAATGGTGGAATGAAGAAAGTGGGAGGAAACAAGAGAACCCCGAGAAAACCCACGAGCACGATGTTTGTCCACCACAAAGTTCACTTGGCGGGGGCTGGGTTCGAACCCGGAACCCCAAGCACCAGAGGTGAACGCTCTACCACTGAGCCACCGCGCCCCCCAATCTACGAATATGTCACGCAGTTACAAACAAAGGAAAGAATTCAGTTACACGAAATGTATAAAGCAAGAATTTATTTTTAAAATAATATGCTAGATGCGAGCTGATGTATAGAGCACAAATATATCACACCTCATACACAAATATTTATTAATTTATGTTGATGGGTTGTTATTAAAATTATGGTGACAAATTAAAATTTAATGCTAGCTTCATATGTAGGAAAAAGTTTTACTCATATTTGTCTTAGATACACAAAGAAAGGGTCTCTTAATGAAGAACACAGACCTCGTGAAACTACCTTACACATTTTCTAATTACACCCAATGAGCCGAATTGTTTTTGTCGTAAAACCTACCTCTGCAAATAGCACAATAATTTTCTTTCCGAGCTCTTTTATTTTTTGTTAATGTGCTTTGCAACATTTTTATGTACCTATACATTCTTCTGTGTGTCACTACCTTTTGATTTTCCTATTGTACTACTTTCGTATGACGAATTCGATAGATGTTGCAAGTACTTTGCAGATGTTGAAAGTTTGACACTATCGTCCATTTACTTTATATTTTCTTGAGTGAACCCAAATAGGTCTAATAAAATTTCCTCTCTTTTCTAGTACGTGCCTGTCTGCTTAAGAATTATGTTGTATATCCATCAAAATGTTTCTTGCAATTATCTTTAAATAATCCGTCACATAATGTATTCCGATTGACTTCGAAAGCCCTTACAGTAGTAGCAAGGGCCACTAATTTACACTAATTTAGTTATATATATATATATATATATATATATATATATATATATATATATATATATATATATATATATATATATATATATATACGTTATTAAAAACGACAACAAAAGGGAAAAGTCATGTGTTGGATGTGGCCCAAATGAAAGTGTCAAAACTATCCCGAAAGTATGCCTTCCACTTAAATACATTTTATGGAGGTTATAATTGCTGCATGCTGATAAACTAAGTACCGTGGATGTATAACTGTCAACCGTATGCTTTTCACCATGAATACGAACAATGGGACTTTTTACTTCCAAATAAGAGCTTAAGAAAACAAACTAAAATTTTACAATGACCCTTGACTTCTCACATGTCATTCACAACTTACCACATAAATATAATTTTTTCTTTTCAAATTGAAAATCTGAATTGTAGAACATCCCAAGTCCATCGGAGTACTTTTGTGATTTTAGAAGAAAGATAAGAAGATTATAGTTGGCATGCTATTCTGTTTAGCTGAAATTATTTTGTATTTTTTTTAAAAGGGTTTGATTTGGATTTACGTATTGTGCAAGTTAATAGCCCTTAAAACATAATGCTAACATAAAAAACAAACAAAAAACGCGAAATACGTAGAGAAAGAGTGGACTTTGTATGTTATGCAATTCAGGTCATCAATTATTCTACTTATTTTTAAACTGTTACAAGCGCATATTCTGCTAACCTCACAGTTTCACCCCGTACTGTTTACGTCAACACCTTCATTTCCAGGTAGAATCAACAATGTTATAATCTTAGAAGTGTTGGTATTCCCTAACTGTCGGTCTTGCCCTGAATTACCACATTGTCACTCACAGGTAGTCGTTGGTCAAACCTATATATTTTACAACATTTTACAACATTGTCATCGTGTAACGAAAAAATACATGTTCAAAAGATCGCACACATACAAACCGGTAGAGTTTTTGAACTGAACAGAAAGATATTGGTGAGTGCAAATATTCATGCTTGTTTTTTTTAAAAAAAAAGAAAAAGAAAAAACGCGTCAAGATTTTTTCTTTCTGTAAAACTAATAGTTTATGGTGTACAATAATCATAATAACTATTAAGATAAAACTGATACTGAGGTATACCCTCTTCGAATTATGCACTACGACAATAGCAATACGAAAGTACATAGTAAGGTTAATAAAACATACCCCAACATTATTAAACCTTTAAACTTTAATTTTTGTTCAAAAGGATAAAATATAGACCGAACTTCTTTTAATTCCAAGTCCAAAAGGACACAAAAGATTCAACTTACTCAAAATTCGAAATAACCAAAATTATGAATTTTTAAATACTTAAAATCAAAGGAACAAACTACTGCAAAGTATATAAAAATAATCAATTCCATTTTACCTTTAAGGTGGAATATTATTTGCGTGATCCAATAGAACAAATAAACAGATGACAAATGAATCCATACGTACCATGGACAACACATTTAAGTACAGTACCGCATGCACCGAATTGACACACAACACCATATACACGACTAACAACTTTTATTAGGTTGTCTGTTTTCATTTAAAGAAGTTCTTGGTCTTCGCTTGCTTTGATTTGATTTCGCAAACTACGTATCTACCGAGCAAATATTTCAAAATCACAGACTAGAATAAAAAAATATTTATAAAATGTATGAGAAATTCCCTCATGCACACATACTGGAAAAATTCATTCTTTTATCGATTATGTTCAAAAATCCATCTAAAAGGGTCACATAACTGAAATTCTTCTTTATAAGAATAAATTAAGGATTATTCCTCTCGAAAGTAACAAACTCTAGTGCTGCGCAAAATCAAAAATGATTTATTTCATTGAAAAAATCTAGTAAGATTATGAGTGAGGATAAGGAGAGTATATATCTATATCTACGAAGAGTATATATATATGTATATATGCATGTATGTATGTATGTATATATTCATTTTCTAATTAATAACTAGCCAAATATTTGTTACAACATTATACTTTTGACCTATTTTCCATTTACTATAACCATTTCATATTTGTCTCACATTGTACTAGTTATTCATATTTTTCGAACAAGAGTCAGTTCATACATACGTGCTTTGTGGAGACACAAACTTAAAAATTCTCCTCCACATTTAACGCCACTCGGACTGCTGTGTCTTGGCACCGAGTCAAAAGCCTCTAACTTATGTGACACGTGGGTTAGAACGCAAATTTTACATCAACCTCATTGAATTTCAGTAGTATACATACATTCATCCAGCACATATAGGATAAAACCGAGACAAGGATTCCGTTCTCGCGAATTCTAGCCCTACTTTATTTGAATCATAAACAAGAAAATGGGATCGCTGCTCGTAATTAACTAATTTGATGATTAGTTTTGTAGTAGTTAATTGGAAACCTTTACAAAGCTTCAATATTAATTTTGTTCTACATGATACAGTTTCTATAATGTCTGCAGCACATCATATATAGACAATACATTTACGCTTTACAAATGATCGTTTTGTTTTGTTGTGACAATTACTATTAAACAATATTATATTGATATTTACTCGTATGTAACTAGTATATACACGTATCTGTGGTGTTTCAATAACTAGTACAACAATAGTGCTAGTTCAACATACAATAGATGTGTATGTATAGAGGAAGCCTTTATACTAGAACTAAGCTTGTACTTTAGCGTTGACATTCTCAGAAAAGGACGCATTTTAATTCCGCAAATTACAATAATTGCAAAATTGATTTAAAAGTACAAGCTTCATCGAAAAAATATTAATTAATACATTTTGCAACACCACACTGTTTGTTACAGACAAATAATGAATGTCCTCCCAAATAATAATAATAATAATAATAATAATAATAATAATAATAATAATAATAATAATAATAATAATAATAATAATAATAATAATAATAATAAGTATATTTTAGGAAGATGTCAAAATAACTGATAGACTTATATATCATTTGAGAGTATTTCATGAACTATAGTCATAATAGCTACATTATTAGGGTCGGGAACCCATGTGTACGGACATCTCATATTCCCTGCAACATGTGTTACATCGGTGTATCTGTACAATTCTCATCCACTTTTACATAGAATGCACTTCATAAAAATACGGTGTAATTAGTGATACTGCATGAGTAGTTTGAACTTTGAAGTCTTTTGTAGTACAGATATGAAATTTGTTGTGTACGTATGCTTTAAAAAATCCCAAAAAGTATCTAATGAAGTAAAGTCAGATGCTCGTGTTGCTGTGATTAACTGCACAAGACATGTTTAAAACAAAATGGCGTCCGACAGAGAATAACATTGTGATTAGTGATGATAAGCCAAAAACATAATCGATCAATTGACCATTTTAATAGTTTTTACACACTCGCTGGAAGCCATGAAACAAAAAGCTACTTCCTGAGTTAGCAAAATATAATATCAGGTACCTAGTTACCTTGTCTCATGTTTTTCTGGTCAGTGGACAGAAAGCGGAAACACTTAACTTTGTGCTTCACGGTCGCCGAACTTAAATCTGTTAGATTTTGTATATATATTAGATTTTGTATATATATTAGATAACACATTATCGAATGATAAAAATATCATTCACTTATTTCAACATTTTCGTAAAAATAATCCCTTTTTCTGGAACACCCTTTACAAATATAATTGAAGGTGTTATTCAAGGAAACTGCTTACTTTTAAATGAGTTTTATTGAAGTTGCGCGTAATCTTTTCAAACTTTAGAGGCGTAACTAATCTACTTCCTAACACCCAACAAATTAAGAATTCTTTCAATTTCATTGTAAAAAGGTTAGTCAAAATCATGTGTTTTCATAAAGTTTTGCTTGAATGAATTTACCGGAAATCAATACCTATCTAAACTACCAGAAAAGAATGAATCACCCGATTTCAAGACTACAGTTTGGATTCGAAATATTATATTTGCCTTTTGGACCGAAAATACTATATTTGCTTCATTTCATGATATTCTTTAGGCATTTCCAAATTGAATGTTTCAACAGATGCTACTATTTTTTTTTAATCCGCGGCTAACATTTAGCTAAATCGTTTTCGCAGTGATACGTTTCCACAAGATTTTATTGAAAATACTTGAACCGTTCTAAAGTTACAGTTTAACTCCCTAAAGTTTCGTGGCAGTCACTCTTAAGTCAGTTTTGTCCAAGATTAATGCTAACTAAATAGCTTTATTGGAACCAGAAATAGATTTTTATCTAATCTCATGAAAATCAATTAAGACGTTTTCCTGAAATACTCCTACGCTTGCACGTCATATATGAACACATTTTCACTAAAACAGAAATTTGCACTTTTAATTTAATATCATCCAGTGTTTTACCATTAGCAACACTAGTTCCGGAGAAATATTTGTAGGTATTTTCTTATAAGTTCCAGCAGACGTATTGGCTCTTTGCCCATGCCTCAGGTAGGTTATCCAGATGTAAACTGTCACTTATTGTTTTGGCAATGCCCATGTCTCAGGTAGGCTATCCAGATGTAAAGTATCGCTTATCGTTTTGGCAACGCAACGTAGCGATTTGACTTTGAAGTGACAGTTCTGAGTAAAATAATTCCGGAAATAGGGTCTATTGTTGTTTTACACTAAAAATCGGACGTTGTCTTTGGCATGTCGTATCCTCTCTCATAGTCTCAGCTAGACCACTTAATGGTAACCACAACTTTGTGATTATTTTAATAATTCAACCCAAAAATTTCTTGGCAAAATTATACCTATAAGACTATTGCTCGAAAGATAACGTCGCTTTCACCATATAAGTTGCATGATCCAATAGCCACATTAAACCCTTCACGGCATCTCACGTACTATTCTGATGTCTTGTCATTCACTTTTCGTTACATTTGTTTCCTAAGTTACACAATGACACTACTCACAATATTGTACAGAAGTATTATCAAACTACCCACAGGGGAGCATAAACTTTAGAAATTGTATAGCTACTACTAAGAATATCTCCTTGATATTAAATACAATTACTTTGCAATTTTTTGAGCCCACTCCACAGCAAGAAATATTGAGATTAAAATTTTTATTATTTGCATTTGGTTCACTTATGTATTATTATTAATAATTATAGTACCAAAATATAATTTAAGCTTGCTGCAATTTAATTGTTTGTCATTAAACAAGCTCGCCCACATAATCCAGATTAAGAAAAAGAGAAATCAAACTATGCTAAGATATAATTAAATTTGGAAGCATGGACTAACCAACATCCTACAAATACCAAAGAACTTAGACGTAGGAATTTTAAAGCTTTTCTTTCTTTATTTTATTTTAATTGCAAAATTCCCATTTGCAAAGATTTTAAATACCTACGACATAATACGCTTTTCCTACGTAATGCAAGAATAATTGTGCATAATAGAATGTGCATTAAGGGGGCAGGATAGAGATGCAAGGGCTTGGAAAAAAACGGCTTTTTGGAAAAAACTCGGTTTTTTCTGCTTCGCTTTTTTGCTTGGGAAATTTTGGGCTTTTATATTGAAAATTTTGCTTTAAACTGATAATGCAGACTTTGTTTCGCTTCTCTACAACAAAAAACTCATTTAATTAGTGGTTGATGCAGATATTAATATGAAACCTCGAAAATAAACCATGAATTTCAAGAAGATTTTTTTAAAAATTCTTAACATTTTTACATTATGAATTTCAAAGGATTAACCAATATATGTAATAATATTTTAGCCTCTTATATACAATAAGTACTTTAAAATGATACATAAATAATTAGCAAAATTGTATGTAGTGTTTTTACTTCAAAATATCACACACCCTCTTTTTGAAGCAAAATAAAGAAAAACATGAGAGAAATATGCACATCAAGAGCTTCGTTTCGGGTAGCTCTGTACATTCTTGAAATTTTTCAGTTAAGTTTTAACTTTCATATACATTGTATAAATATTTCGAACAAATTTTTCACTGATTGATCATAAATGTAATAATCTGTTACCACCTATCAGTTGCTTCGGATCTGCAAAATCGGTAAACCTCCAAATTCTGTATTGCACTGATGTTCCTTAAGCTTGTTCAGAATCGGGAAAGTATCGAATTTTTTGTTCATGAATCATATACGTAATAGACGGTTCATCTGAGCGTATGGTTTCCTAGGCTGTAGAATATATAACCACCATCACGGTTTACCCAGTCCTGAAGGTTTCTGAATTTTTAATCAATCACTCACTGTTCTCAGGTTCTTGAAGAATCAATCACTGTTCCAATTCACAAGAAAGGAGACAAAATTGATTGTAATAATTATCGAGGCATTTCTCAACATTATATTAATAAGATTGACCCCATACGCAGATGAAATTATTGGAGATTATTAGTGTGTAATTAGTCGAAATCGATCAGATATTTACCATTCGACAAATACTCGAAAAGAAATGGGAATATATTACCCAGTACATCGACTGTTTATTGATTTTAGAAAGGCTTACAACTCGGTTAGAAAGGAAACATTGTACAACATTCTTACAGAATTTGGAATACGGAAAAAGCTAGATTTACTAAGTGTTTAAATGAATCCCAGAGTATAGTCCAAGTAGAAAAATACGAGCTTCCACGTCGAGATTGGCCTGAAACAAGGATATGCGTTATTGCCGTTATTATTCAGCTTTGTTTTGGAGTACGCTATAAGAAAAATCAAAGATAGGAACCAGGGCCTAGAGTTGAATGGTGTTTACCAGGTTATGGTGTATACTCATGATGTAAATCTAATAGGAGAACAATCGAAAGAAATGCAGAGGCTTTATTAAACTCTTGCAAGGATATGAGTAATGGCAAATTATGAGTGCGTTAAAATATCAATTAATACTTTCGACATAGTAGATATTTTCAAAAATCTGGAATCAGTATTACCAGACCAAAATCATACCCACAAAGAAATTAAATGTCGATTGAAATCAGGAAATTCTTGTTATTATTCAGTTCAAAACATTTTGTCGTCGCGAATTCTGTCAAGGAATTTAAAGCTTAAAATATATAAAATGATAATCATGCCTGTTATGCTTTATGGTTGTGAAACATGGTCGTTTACGCTGAGGGAAGAACGTAGACTGAAATTATTTGAGAATAAAATTCTGAGACGAATATTTGGACCCAAGAGGAACGGGAATGGGGAATGGCGGAAACTTCATAAGGAGGAACTACATAATTTATACGGTTTACCAAACATCGTTAGAGTCATCAAGTCTAGGAAGATCAGGTGGGCAATTCATGTCGCCCTAATGGAAGAAAGTAGGAACGGTTTCAAAGTTTTAACTGGAAATCCAATCGGGAAACGTCCATTAGGAAAACCTAGGCCCAGATGGGAGGACAATATTAAGATGGATATAGCAGAAATAGGAATACAGAGTAGAAACTGGATTAAATTGGATGAGGACAGAAGTCAATGGAGAGCTTTTGTGGCCACAGAGAAAAAGAAAGAGAGAATACATTTAAGTTAAGCACAACAAACATGAGTGAGTAGTTAGCTTTTGCGCTTCTACCGTAAAGTCCGGCATTCAACCCCGCATTCGACCATTTTGACAAAAGTTTTCTTAATCCCATCTGTGAATGTAGAGATAGTGCGTGTACTGTGGTTGCTGGCCGACTTCCATATCGTTTTTAAATCTTTTTTATTACTAATTACCAGCAGTGATGGATTTGCAAAGAGGGTTAGGGGTGGAGATGTCTTTCGGATTGAAGCCTCTACCCCGAAAACACGGAATTTCTCAAACAAACTAAATATTAGTTTTGCCTTTACTCATAAACTTCAAGCTGTCCTTAAATAAAAAAGAATAGGAATTTTTAGAAAAACTAAGCATTAAAAAAAAAGCCCCTCCCAAAATACTTTTCTAAATCCGCCACTAATTATCAGTATAAAATGGTCTTCAAGGTTGTATCTGAAAGATTATATCTGAACATACAAACGAAACGAAATATTTATTATGCCTGTACTCATAAACTTAAGCTCCTCTTAAATAAAAATTAGGAATTTTTAGAAAACCAAACATTATTCAGAAAAAACATTCCCAAATATTTTTCTAAATCCGATACTGATTATTTCTATCAAATGGTATTCAAAGTTGTGTCCGGAAGATTATTGTTAAACCATTGCACAGCTACAGTATAATGGAAATGTGGAAGTACGCTCTGATGGATATATTGAAAAACATAAGTTTAATTATGTGCTAGAAGCTAGGGTTCTAAGCTCCAAGATATGAAACACGGATGACTAAAAATAAATGATCTGGAGAAGAAAAAAATGTCGAGGATTCAGAAGTTAAAATAACGTTAAACAGCTTCTAAAATTGCCCTCAAATACTACGTAATTTATGTTTACTTTAATTCATAAACCATGTGCTCCATTCATCATGATGGTGAATTCCAGAGCGAAATATGGCGTTCACGTCATGGAATCTTATTTAACTTTAGAGTATAGTATAAGAAAGCTATTTAAACAGAAAAATCATGAAAATGAAAAAAAAAAAGCCAAAATTTCCAAAATTCTCGTTTTTTCCTCCAAAAAGCCGGCTTTTTATGTGCATAAAACCATCGATTCAAAAAAGCCGGCTTTTTATTGCATCTCTAGGGTACGGTGGCTTAGTGGTAGAATCTGGTGCGTGGGGCCCTTGGTTCGATCTCCAGTCACGTAAGTTTGTGGTGGACAACATCGTGTCCGCGGGTTTCCTCGAGGCACTTCCGTTTCCCCCCCACTTTGTTATTTCACCAATTCTTCCGTCATCATACACTTGCTTTAATCATCGTCTCCCTTAAGCTAAAGGGCATAACCAAGAAACGTTAAACTAAAATATTTCAATTTCACTTAGAATGTAGATTGAATTTCAACAATCATGTAACTACTCGAAGCATAGCTATAAAATTTGCGAGTAGGAGTTGGTGACAATGATTTGAAGGGCCTAGAAGATTGACAAATGACTCACTGACTCATATGGTCTATATGACCCCACCGACCCAGCCACTGACTCAGTCCACCTGTATAATTTCCTCGTGGCTAAGCGGTTTAGCGTACATGCCTTTGGCGTGGGAGACCAGGGTTCGTTTCCCAGCGAGAGCTCATGTGGTTCGGTCTCCACATTAAATTTCATATATCCTCACTGCAAAAATGGACGGTAAACTCAAAATGAAATCAAATCACTTCACCTGTAGAGCGTGGAGAAGCGTGCATATTAGCACATCCATGTAGTTTACCGTAAGTAAAACCTAATGTATCATGTTTTTCTTACCAGTTACATATATTTTTCTTACCAGTTACATTAAAGTTAGTAAAGGATCCATGATAACTCACACACACGAATAATTGAAGACATAATAAAACTCCTCCTTTACAACTGTGATCGTGTTTGATTCATGAAGGCTCTTATTAAAGGTCCAATCTTAATTTGTACTTCACTGGAAATAACTAGGTTAAACGAAAACCACATTCTTAAGTGTTCAGGGAGCGAGAACGAGACCAAAAGAGAGGACTTAGCACTGATTAAACTGTAGTCTGTGAACCTTTTAAAGCGCTATTCAGGTCTTTAATCTTGAATGAATCGTTGAGACTATTCAGTGTTCTGTGATTAATGTTGCGGCTGCAGTCGCCTCTTTTCATTTAGCGTTCGAAACGGAAGCTAGCCGTTCAAGAAGATTTTACATAAATCATATTCAATAATAATTTTATTAGTTATGAAAGAAAAAAGCAAAGAAGAGGGCCTTTTATTTAGGCAGAATAAAGCAATTTGTCCTACTATATACGTAGAATCTTCAGTTCTTCACTTAATTTGTAAACTGCATCAGCAATTTACTCTTTCTTTTTAATCCATAATCGGTTAGCGTATGGGTATATGGCACGGGAGACCTGAGTTCGATTTCTAGTGGGAGCTCATGTGGTTTGGATCTCACGTTAAGCGACAGGTCTACGTCTCGTATAACCTCGCTACTGAAAGAGACGCTAAAATCAAATCTTTTTAACCCATTGTAAACAACGATTTCTTTTTCTGAATGTAGACTTTAATTTAAGAACCTGCTGCCCATATCCAAGTACCTTAGATTCACTCTTTGTACTGCATTATCTTTGAGGGAATCAGGTTTTCGAATGATACCATACACATATGTTGCAATACATAAATTGGGGAGGAGGTCGGAGAATGTTTTTGAAAGTTTCCCGAATAATATGGGCGCCTTTATTGGGGCTCTGGGTTAAGGAATCTGCCCAAGAACAGCATCCACTAAATGATATAACAGCTTTGCTATACATTTGGCTAATTGCATCGAAATATGGCTAGTACGTCAAAAAATATTTAAAAATATTTTCGAACGATATATATCAAATACGACATTTTGAACATAAATACATCTTAAAAAACAGAAACTTCTTCTCGTGTCTTAATTACCTCAGACTCATCTTTTCTATGTCATGGCATTTAGACTCAGTCATGCTTTCTCACGATACAATATATGTGTGTGTCATGGATCTGTCATTTTGGGGAAAATGGACACCCACGTTCAAAATTGATTCTATAAATGTAAATTTACTTTTTTTACTTTACAACTTTCGAACCAGTAGATAGGTTGTCTGTGAAATATTTGTTTATGTATTTTGCTCATGTATTATGTTTATGTATTTTATGAATTTGTTATGTATAGTTAGTACAAAAATAATTGCGTTTTGAACTATCTTTACCTTATACTCGTAATTAAGTTTATTCATCAATATAAGAATCATTACAATCTATACATTTTGTGGTCAACAAAGAACTATATATTGATTCTGGTAGCATAAAATTTTGAAGTTCTTGAACAGTTGAACTTTTCAAAGAAGTTTCTAGCTGATACTTGGTTGTTGAAGATCTGAGAGAGAACTGAAACTTACATCGGTATAATATGTACAGATAACGCATTTAAACTTAAAGTGTGTTGCTTGTTTGGTGAGAATTCCTAGATTGGGTGGAGAAGGTTCTTTTTGATGGTCATAAATTTCGAATTTGGTCCCCAGAATCATGTATTACTTGTAACTTAAAAATAATAATTTAGCAACTCCCCTCCAACGCCATCATCAGCAAATTATATGATTTGGTGGAGGATAAAAAATCTAAGCCCTAATTATAACATAACTAAAATGCGAACTCAGAGTTGTAACTTTTACGGGAAGACATGGAAACCAGAAAACTTTCAACGAACGGACATGAACGTGTCATCCGGACATCCGAATCAAACCTAGTCCATTCGATAAACATAACAAAGATTTGTTCGTGCATTAAAATTTAGGTGCCATGGACAACGGAGTAAGTCCCTGGGGCTCATTAACCCTGTTAGTACAAAGTAAATCGTAGACTCGCAGTGGAATAGTTATTGCATCAATACTGTTTATTGAAAAGTCATGGGTTTATAGTTCACTCTCTTCAGCTTGACAAAAGCTTTCAAGAGGGGTTATGTATTGGGGCTAATAACGTACTTGAACAAGGAAAATTGGAAGGATGTCGGGAAAATTCCCTCCAAAAATCCCTTCCATCGACTTTGGATCCCTCTGGAGTAGCCCCGGGTAAAAGCACACAATCCAAGTGTATCTTGAAAAATATTATAGAGGATAAAAAATGAGTGTACCAAGTTTTGTATTGATAACCAGAATAGGTATGAGGGGAAAGCACGTATTTGTATACAAGCTTTTCCCTCATATCTGTTCCTTCTAATTCTCACAAGTAAGGGTCCATGAACTCCCTAGCAAAATATCCTCCACATGATTTTGAAGAAAATGTTCCGCGTCGCAACGTGGATCTGTCAGAAATTCAAAATGTCCCGATTTTCATACTTATTAACAAAATACTTAAAGATTAATATTATTGGTACTTACGATAGTTCCCACCTTATTATACAGATCTTTCAAAATAAGATGAAATCTCACAACAGCGGCAAACAGGTAGCAATTTGCCTGGAAACAGAGAGTCTTTTAATTGGTAAAGATTGACTTCTCAAAGTAGAAACAAGCAGTCTAAATATGCATTTAAATGTGAGCAACAGCCGCAGCAGACCTGGAAGTGGCAACAACTGAAGTAATAACAACAAACGATACTGCTCTTGCAACAAAAATATATTAGAGCCTTGTCATAGTTAATTATTTCTATTTTTACTTTGCATGTATTTAGGCACGTAACGTATAGACCTGTACATAGACTACAGAAATAGTCTATGTGCATACTATTTATATTCACTATTTTTATAGGACCCAATGATTTAAATTGTTTCACTTTCCCTTTTAATTATCTATATATGATTCGAACTTCACTGTAGAAAGACTTATATTACATTGTTACAGATTAAGAAACAGTGATATCCCGTCCTGCCAGCCCCCTTCCGCGAAAAACACCTGCATGTAATGTCCTGTCATTTTGTTTTGTAAAGGTAACAATCCTAACGCCAATGAATTTGCACAAAGAGTTTTCATTTCACTATCTATTTCTTTTTGTTTTTATTGGACTTTCGATTTGGTGTAACTCTCTAAACACCTAGTTGTGTGCTGGAAACAAGAACTCTATAAACACCTAGTTGTGTGCTAGAAGCAAAGAATTATATAAACATTTAGTTGTGTGCTGGAAACAAAGGACTCTATAAATACTTAGTTGTGTGCTGGAAACAAGAAATTCCATAAATATCTATTTGTGTCCTGGAAACAAAGAAGTTGCAACACACCGTACTTCTGCACCAATGTCCTGTAGTAGTAATAGTATTGTCTCCTTTTGTTATAGTTCTTGGTATAGTTGTCTTCTCAGCAGGGTTGGCAAAAACCATGGGTTTTATTTTAAAAAAAGCAAAAAAAAAGTTTTTTTTGTTTAAACCAGGTTTTTTGGTTTAAACCAGGTTTTTTTGTTTAAACCAGGTTTTTATGGTTTAAATGATTTGCTCTATATATTCATATCATATATGGACAGAAATAAGTTCGTTTCGCCTTGATGTTATTATGCAACAACCGGGTTATGCTGGAAGGGGTCACATAAGCTTAAAGCGGAATAAAAACCGCTTCTCGAGTTACATCCGAGAGAAATTGTCCTCCATTTGAACTCAGAACTAGGACTAATTGGCCACAAATGCGATACGTCTGCCGACTCACTCACGAAGGAATCCTGATAAAAAAAAAAAAAAAAAAAAAACGTTGTACTGATCTTTACATGCTTCTTAATATAACTGTCAAGAGCTATTTCAGAAGGACGAAAAGATAAACAGTTGCACAAGTGAAACCATTATACAGAATTACATATGAACAATTTCAAAGTACTACGGAGTACAGAAGAACTATTTAGTTCAAGTTAGTTAACAACGATTTTTATTGGTCCAAATTAAAGAAATACACCGACTTAATCTGCATATCAATAAGAAAAGTGAATAAAGATACGAATTATTTGAGTCCACTTTGGCTCAAACTCATTTATACATAAATAGATACCAAAGATACTTATTTCACTAAATGCCTTTCGTGGGGTCTGTATGACCCCCCTCACACACACAAAAAGTACGGCATTTTCGATGTATTTTATCAATAGTAAACATTGAAACGAAACAATATTTAGAATTTTTCTTCGATTGCAATTACACAACAATAATAACAACTACAAAAAATCACAAAATAAACGTAAAAAGAAGTTGCTTTCGTAGTATAATCTTTTTGACTAATGAATGGGGAATTTAAGTCTGAATATAATACGAATAATATACGGGAGTGAAACGTGATAACCCACAAATGTGTGTCATCAAGATTTTACAAACACTTACACTTTTACGAACATTTTTTTGTTTTTGGTTTAAACCAGTTGGTGTTTTTGAAAAAAAAAAAAAACAGCTGGTTTAAACCAGCCAACCCTGCTTCTCAGTAACCTACACAATTTATTGGATATTCAATGGACAAAAATATTGTTTTATCATGTTTCTGTACCTGTTTTCTAATATATGTATGCCACAGGATTACTTTCCCACGTTGAATCATATTGATCAATATTTCAATTCTTGAAGAACATTGGTTATAGCATAGTAGTGCTTGCAGCTTATGTAATCAGTCAAAATAGTAATGTTTAAGCAACAGATAGGCAGTGAAAATGTTTCACATTCCTCACTGTGAAACTTTTTCAATGCTTTCTTCACTGACGTAATTAGATCAATTATGGGGAGAACCTTGAGAAAAATATTACTATTTCCTGCTTAGCAAGATGAAGGCAATGATTTTTAGTAACAATTTCTTTAAAATACTGCTTTTTGAAAAAGTTTGGACAGAGAGAATAAGGCTCCTAACGTCACACCATTATAAATATGACTTTATCCTTCTTTGAAAGGCTTTACTTCTGTTATTGGGAAAGTTCTTTGAAATTCTTTAAACGGAATAAATTGCATTGATCTAGTTACTTTATGTTTGTGAGCATGTTCCGACTTGAATATATTACATGAAGTTGAAACAACTCTACATTAGATTCAATAAATGAGAGTCTCATATTACCACATTGCGAATTCAAAAATTTTAAAAGTGATACAGAGACGCAGCATACTAAAATGTTTGAAATTGTGTAACCAGTTTTATTCCAGATTCCTTTGACGTAGAGAGAACATAATGGTATGTGCTAATTATACCTATAATAGGTATCAGGACGCAAAATACATGAATGAGAGTTTAGAGTGGATGGTAAAAAACAAATTGACTTATAAAAACAATTAGCAATTAAAATGTGTTTTAAAATGATAAATTATACAAGAAATTATATTTTAATACAGATGATACCAGAGAGAATATTATAGGTCTTAACTATGGGGTAAGTTTGAAACTACTTGCAGCAACATGACAAAAGAACTTAAAGGAATACACAATTAACCATCAGGAGAAAGGAACTAGCCTCTGTAACCCTGCCTAAGTGGCTTATTGTCGCCACATAGCAACATTAGAGTAACTGGGCTAGAACAACGTTTCTCAACAGCTGTGTTGCGACATATTGGTATGTCGCGAGATTTTTAATGTCTTCTAAGATCTCCCACAAAGAAATTATCTTTAGAATAAAATGAAAATTTATCGCCAATCGACTTGATTTCACACTTATCTTCTAAGTTTAAAATTGGAGAGTTTGCTTTTAATGCTATTCATTTTTTTTTTTTTTTTTTTTTTGGAAAGAAATACTAGACATGAGAGTGTGTCTGTCAAGAATTCGTCCAAGCATAGATATGCTTTACAAAAATCGCCAGGGACAAATGTGTAAGTAGTTTTAAGTTGATGTTTTCTTATATTTGTGATGGTAATAGCTCTTTCTCATATTCCTCCTTAAAAGTCATAAGTTTCTTTTATGTCAATATGTTTCTATTCAAGAGTCTTATGTAATTTGTTTGTGAGATTTGTATATCATATACGTTCATAATAAAAAAAAAGTATTGTATGTATTATTATGTGTTTGCTTTTTCGCGTCTAGGAAAAAAGTCACATTCAGGAGTATCGCGAAAGTTTGAAACGTACTTTGGTGTGCTCCAAAGGAAAAAAGGGTTGGGCTTGAGTCTGTTTTAAGCCAAAACGCTCAGACAAACAAACATCATTGATTATTGAAGGAAGAGATTCTCTGGAATCTGTATGTATCTACAATTAGATATGTATTTAGGATCCCTTATTATCTTAGAACCATTTTATTTATGCAAATAAGTCTCGTAGATCTGTCCAGAAAGTAATGAGACTGACCGTCGCTCGGCGCTTCACTCGCCAGTAGCGCGTTCTCCGGCTAGGAAATTTGTAGTGGGGAGTCTAAGCTACGTAACGCACTGGACATCAGTCGCGTCGGAGCTCTGATGCAGTAAGGACGCGTGGTGAAATAGATGTTTTTGAGTTTTTATCATGGCAGATTTTCATAAAAATGTGAAACTATGTTTTACACATGCTGAGGTCCTCGACGATTAACCTTACACTCAAACTACGGTGGAGTACAGGAGATTTTTTACTTTGGCCACATTATTGTTCAAACAGCTCGTTAGAGGGTGTCCAGATCACTCCATGTCTTCGATGGTCTCCCGTCCATTCTTGAACATATTGAAGCAAAGGAAAACCTGGGTCTTTGACAGGACGTTTCTTGAACAGGGCAAGCATCTCAGAAGTATCCTTGCCCAGTTGAAAGCAAAATTTAATACGAATGTTCCATTTGTTACATTTTCTGTCGTGACCAAAACCCAAAGCCAGCTTTTGCACCACGCGTGATCCTTACTGCATCAGAGCTTGGACGTGACTAATGTCCAGGGCACAGACTAGAATGTAGAAACCGTAAACTCCACGAAAAACAAACAATGCGAACCGTAGCGCTTCTAACACAAGAAACGGAACTAACCGGTCGATGTGTCATTAGCAGCGTGCAAAGTTAGAAAATAACCGTCTCTAGTGCCACGTGTGTGTGAAAGTGTAATCTGCATTGGTGTGCATTGCCACCGTGTGCTTTTCCACTTGTTTTGTCTAATTATGTTAACATAATGTTCGATAAGGATGTACGAAAATGTCAACAAAGCAATCCAGGCACAACACAAGACTATGTTTTATAAAAGATACCCCCAAAAATGTTATAGTTATTAGTACTGTTAATTGCTAATCTGATCTTCTTGCACTGCACCTCAGGCTGAAACGCGAAGCTGACTGAAAGAATGTGCTGGTTACAAGGACGACACGTGACATCACGTTCGAAAACCGACGGCAGCGCCAACCCACTTACGACGAAACATTGTTCTCCATCAAACGTTGATTGGCTCTTTCGCCGTGCAGACGATACCAACTAATTTCAATAGCGGATATAGGGAGTTGCTCGTCTGTTCATTCTTGTCTGTGATCCAGTGCATTGTTTTGCTTAGACCCTCCACTACAAAATCCCTTGCCGGAGAGCACGCTGCTGGCGACTGAAGCGTCGCGCTACAGTCAGTCTCAGTGCTTTCTAGACAGACCGTGTACAAGCTATTTGAGACGGGAAGGAAATTGAACCTAGAACTTTCTAAACCACAAACGTAGTAAAATGTCGCGTTGCTTCATCTCACATGGCCGATGGTTTGATATTTCTTTCTTCTTTCACAAACATACTTTCCAGTAACAACACCATTCCATTCTACTATTTGGCTTTCGTGTCTCTTGAATTATATTCTTCTTCTCCTTCCCATCACAACTTCCCGCCTAAAGCGTTACATTCTACTGTATAGCTACCTTGATAAAATTCTAGCTAGGCTTCAGTTTTTTTTTATCATTCACAAACCCTGTTGTTTTTGCATCCCTGCTGAAACAACCCGTTCGACGGATAGCGTGAGAGTGCTACGTGTGTTTTCCTAGGCATTAGTTGCCACACTAGCTTCTAGGGTATTCTCTCTTTTTGCTTCTCTTTTTTTTTCATTTTCGGAGAGAGAGTGAGAAAGAGAAACGGGCGAGAAAGAGAACCACAAAATTCCCCTCTACTCAAAATGCAGAGTTGAGAGAAAAAAAAGAGAGTGAGAAAAAGAGAGAGAATGGAGAAAAGCTTATAAGAGAAAGGCAAAAAGAGGAAAAAGGCAGAAGAGTATGTTGCCGACGTTCCACGACTCCAGAGTACCTTCGATAAATGACTCGAAGAGAGGAAAGCCAATAGCAAATCGATAAACTTGGTTTTGCTTGAGATGCGTTAGAGAATGCCAGCCAGTTGCCTACTGCAGCAGTCCACATCCCGTCTGCCACGTCGTTTATGGCCGGCGAAAATTAATTTTACAGACACATATATAGAGGGAAAACTTTCTATCTTGTTTGCTATAACATTCTCTAGTTAGGGATGAAACTGATCACGCGAATAGTCCAGTCTATCCTTCGCCGTCCGTAAAGTTCGTAACGCTTTTGTTAAATAACTTCCTTTTATTATCCCTTGCACGTTTATTATAATATATGAAATTAAAGAGAATATCAATTATGTTCCTTCAAAAAAATGTCTTTTCTCTTGCGCGGTCGTATATCCGAGGGTAAGTCAAAAATTATCCGCAATGCAGCTATAACTTTTCTTACATAGTTAATGCTGACTTCTGTCCTCGTCTGCTTTATGGTTATGCTGTTGTGGTCATGATATGAAAGTTAGATTCTAATTCCTAAATTTATCTTTCTTTCGTTGCAGATAAATCATGGCCGCTCAATTAGAATTTTGCACCAAAGAGAAACAGCGAGCAGCGATCTGGTTTTTTGTGGTCGGAAGGTGTATTAGGTGCCGCGATCCATCAAAGACTTTCGGCACAATACGGAAATAGTGTCTTGGTGCAACGGACTCTCTAGGAATGGACTGAAAAATTTTTAAAAAATGGTTGCGCAAGTGTTACACACGAGAAAGTAGCCGTAGTTGATCCTCGGCCTCGTGCATAATACTTGTGCGACCATTTTTTGAATTTTTCATGGATTTCGCGAATGGATTGTGGTCCCTGATAGGATCACAACAACACCATCACTGTGCTTTGTTTTTCTTTGGTGCAAACTTCTAATGGGGCGGCTATGATCTATCTACAAAAAAAGGAAGACAACTGGAGAAATTAGGATCAAACTTTCATAGCACAACTTCAACTGCATAACAATAAAATAAACCCTATAAGAGTAGTTATATCTACATTGCAGATATTTTTGACCCACCCTCGTACATTGAATTGCCCTGAGTTTCAATATGAAGTTCAATCTTATTTATTGAATCGTACGTAAGTATTTGTAGAGTTATCTAATTGTCGGTCAGCAGGTCCATTTTACATACATATTTCTATATTGGATCTAAATATTATACAGAGGGTGAACCGTTCCTCTACCAGTAAAATGGGTCTGTATACACGAATGAGCCTTACACTGAGAGCAGGTGTTTCAATACTTTCTGCAACACGGAACTCTGGTGCAATAATAAAGCCGATTCCTTCCACAATATCACGTGATTTGTCACTTGTGACTTACCGATGTTCGAATACTTATATATATATATATATATATATATATATATATACCTTGGTTATTCACCAAAAAAAGTTGTAAAGTAAAGTCAGGACCTCTTGGTAGCCATCCAAACGGAGTAGATAAAAATACGTACTCCGAAAACAATCCAGTGACAAACGAATCATTTTTCAACGCTGTAATTCATTACTGGTAAAGTGCAGAAGTCTTAGAAAAAACTGAGACGCAAGTACTACGTTTTAGATTCTTTTCAGTTTACGATTTTCTTAGTTAGATTATTTTAATGTTTTTGCAGCTTTGAACTTCTGTATACTCTCAAGCAGGGGTGTATTTAGGATTTTGTTTTGGGGAGTGCTACGTACAACACGTGAATAAGTACTTATGTCATTTCCCTTTTGGATACTGACAAATTTTAATGAAGTCATTTTCCTTCCTTTAATATTTCCTTAGTGACACTTTCAGGTACTCAAAGTCTTATACAGCCTCTTTGCTGAACGGGACGTTAAACTCAAATTCAACTCATCTCAACAAGGAATGAAAACACTAAGTGAGAGTGGGGAGGAGGCAGAAATAACTGAAAGGTAAGATAATACCTAAATTATCAAGAAGGAAATACGCAAGAGGATGCATGAAATTCGGTGGCGGCACATTTTAGAAAAATAAGTGACCTCGTTTGAAATTAAAAAAAGATCCCGCGATAAACAAAATAAATGTAAGTCATTTAAAGGAAAAGGCAAAATTTGAATGAAATATTCAAAGAATAAAAAAGTTATGAACAATAGAAGAATATTAATATTTTTACACCATATTTTATTAAACAACAAACAACATTTTGATCTTACGTAATTTTTCACAACTAATTTAATAACTTTACATTTTTGAAAACAGCTCCTTGTGAACAGTGTGGTGATTATTGTCTATAATTAAGATATACACTTCCTTAGTTTCGGTGTTGCTGACCACGGATGACTTGAATTGCAACTAACAACGGTAGAAAGTATGAAAAGAGAAACGAAAGAAAGTAATATAAGTAATTTTTATTACCAATACAGAAATGCATACACTTAGATATACAGGGTGTTTCAAAACAACACCGATAACGTTTGGGAGGCGATTCCTGACACCGAGATAAGACGAAAAGTATACAACAATTTTGGTGCACAAATGCTTCCTTTCGGAGTTATAAGCCGCCGAAAACATGAACTAATGAAATTTAAAGGACCATAGTTCCAAAACTATGGAACCTAGCGTACTCGGATCAAGACTTTATTTAGGAACTATATGTGCCCTACCCAAATATCCACGTTTCAGAATCCTGTGCTACTTCCGTTACAACTTTTATAGAGGTAGTTGGTGAATATTTCAATAGCCAAACTCCTATAAAAATTGTTCAGTGAGTAGCTCAGGATTCTGAAACTCGAATATTTGGATGGGACACATATTAGTTCCTAAGTGAAGTCTTGATCCGACTACGGAGGTCCCATAGTTTTGGAGCTATGGAGCTTTCAGTTCATTTTGCATGTTTTCGGCAGTCTGTAACTCTAAAATCAAGCATTTGTGCACCCAGGTTGGCAGGCCCGTATCTACGGGGGGCAAGAGGGGGCCGGGTCCCCCTAAATTTTGGCTGGCCCAATAAAATTTCACGGTAGGCTTGCAAATGAACTATAATATGGTGATGAAGTATAATATGATTATGTCGGCCCCCCTAACTTCTACCTGCCCCCCCTAAATTTTTGGGCTGGCTACGTGCCTGCAGGTTGGTCTATACTTTTTGTCTTATCTTGGTGTTAGGAATCACCTCCCAAACGTTGTTATTTTGAAACACCCTGTATATACCAGTCTCAGCATTGTAAATCGATGAGTTCTAGATACTGTCACTCTCAGCGACAGTTGTACATCCGTCTTTTGACATTACAGCTCGATATTTACGTAGTGTCTTCTTAAGTGAACTCGCAGTAGTTTTGATTTCAATTTCTGGTACTATAATATATTTCTATTGCATACAAATGTAGCTCCATATGTACAACGCTATACCAGAAAGAAGGAAGTCCATAATTGTTAAGATCCTTGTTAGCCTCAGGGTGTCACGTAACATTAAGAAAGATCCTGTTCTTTCTTTGCTTCCGTTGTCGTCGTCTTGGACCTACGTATATTGTTCTTTTGTCCTTTTTTATTGATCGCCACTTTCGTCTCACATGCTTTCAGTCTAGCCTTGGTGAATAACGACACTTGTCCCGATTGGATATTTTCTACTGAAGAATCGAGATTTTATTGCTACGTGAGTGATGGTTGACTATGTCGAAGAATGTAGTTCTTATGTCATGTTTAAGAGCTAAAAAGTAGAAAATAATAAAATCGTTAAAAGTAGAAAATAATAATAAGCGCTTTAAAGCTGAAAATAATTCATTACCATTACCATAAGAATTGAAGCCTGTGCCAAGTCAAACAAGTAAATGACTCATAAAGTTACCATTCAAATTAATTTTATATTAGTCATTAAATACTTGACTTAACGAAGACTTTATTTTTTTATAAATAATCGTAATGAACTATTTTCAGCTGTTAAGCACTTACTATACTGGTCGGCATGAAAATCCTCCCACGAGGGTGAAAGGGTGTACCGGATAGATTTTGGGACGCTAATTATGAATATCTCATCAAGAAAGTTCCAGCACGTAAGTTTTTTTGTTGTTGTTGTTACTTTTGGCGGGATGCTGTTTCCATAATTGACAGAAAAACCGTATTTTTCGTATTTAATATGTTTTCCGTGTTTGGAGTGCATAATTCTGAATTTTTACGAGGGTGAAAGGGTGTACCGGATAGATTTCGAGAAGCTGATTACGAATATCTCATCGAGAAAGTTCCAGCACGTAAGTTTTTTTTTGGGGGGGGGGTGCTGTTTCAATAATTGCCAGAAAAACCGTATTTTTCGCATTTAATATGTGTTTTCTGTGTTTGGAGTGCATAATTCTGAATTTTTATCTTAATCCAAGAACTGTTACTAGGCTATATCCCAGGAACATTCTTTTCTCTAGCTCACGACCCCCCGGAAACGTACCCACTCCCCTTGGGTTGCAAAGATTTATTGTCGTTCCTCACTGCATACACTAAAACCTAGGCGTTATTGACGGAGAAACGTTTCGTAATCAACTTGCGATCATTCGTCGGCTCCCTTTTGTCTAGACGACAGACAGATTGTTGAAAAAAGGCGCCAAAACATATGCCACGTTGTCGCGTGAAACAAATATTTCAGTTTCGAGTTGATCTTCGTGTTACAAGGTGGTGTTACGCTGTGTCTGTGTATACCGTAGGTGAATAATATTTCTGCGTGAAATATTGACGTTTGTGTTAAACGAGCATGTAGAGAACTTGCAACAATTCGACAGATTCATTCTGCTACATATGTGGGGAAGTGATTTTCAAGGGACAAAGTAGGCCATTGTCATCGTTCCTGAAGACAGCCTACCATCTGTACTTCGGGTGTAAAATCGGCGACCAGGATCGCGTTTGGGCTCCAAAACAAAGTTGTAACTCGTGTGCGCGTACTCTCACAGGATGGTTGAAAGGTACGTATAAATCGATGCCGTTCGCCGTACCTATGGTTTGGCGCGAGCCCCGTGATCATGTTTCAGACTGTCACTTCTGCCTGACTAATAAAAGGTTTCCCAAAATACATCAAGCATAAAATACAGTATCCTAACTTGGATTCCTCGAGGAGACCTGTGAAATATGATGTTTGTCTGACTGTACCCGTACCACCAGGCTTATACACCCTGTGCAGTGTTTCATCCGATGAAGAACCTGCTGCTTGTGAGAATGTTGCACAATCTTCGAGTACACAGTCAGATCCCAATTACGCTCCAGTGGCTGACACTAATGAACCACTGGCGCAAATCCCGGGAGGGACGAGGGGGACATGTCCCCCTCAATGTTCGACCTGGGGTTGACAGTCCCCCCCAATAATCAGACTTAAAAAGTGCTTTTTGGGATAAGTTTGATGATTTGTGTCCGACTGCCACAAAGGAATGTAAGATGAAATTGATTTCTCTTGGCTTTTCCATTTTTAAAAAAGAATCGTAATCTGTAGTATTTCAAACTGAACTTCGTGCTGTAGTGCGTTTAGTAGTCTCATCAATATGTATTAATTCCACTTCCACTACTTGGGCACAAATTGCAATAAATGCCAGACACTAGCGTGCGCAGGACATTGGGAATGTGGGTGCCAGATCTAAAGTACCACCATATGGAATGTCGTCCTTCCCCCTTTCCCCTAAGAAAAGATACCATCATTGCATCCGACGCTGCGTCGGCGACGCACGGCACACATGCAGACGGGAAATAATTAACACGTAATCTTTCCTCAGTTTGTAATAATTTTACATAAAAAAAAAAGTTTGTCTAATGGGGGTGCCAAGGCACCCATGGCACCCACGTTGCCCACGCCTGTGATGCCAGAGGAGGATCTACCCTTCTCCTCATGCTGAAAAGTTGTCTCAGCTGTAGGTACGGCCATAAATTTCGGGGAATTGGGGAGACATGTCCCCCCCCCAACATTGGAACAGGAGACTCTCCCAATAATCCGATTTGAAAAGTGCTTTTTGCAGAAAAGTGTGATGATTTGTGTCCGATTGCCAGAAAGGAAAGTGAGATGAAATTTGTTTCTGTTGGCTTTTTCATTTTTAATAAAAATGAAGGCGTGCGACTGTGCGTGACGTGACCTGATATGAAATCTTCTCTCCTTTTCTCCCCTAGGCCCTAGCACACGAAGAATATACAGACTATCCAATGTCAGTAAAACCCATCTTTTCAGTAAATGGGAATTTAATCTATTTGTAGTATCAGCCTAGGCATCTACTCATGCTTCGTAAGCTAACTAACTCTATAGCCTATGGAACCTGGAGGTTCAATGCCGCGTTCACCAAAGCTCTCCACTAACTTCTAATCTTATCTAACTGCATCAAGTTTCTACTTTGTATTCCTATTTCTGCGAGATCCATCTTAATATTGTCATCCCATCTTCCTAGGTCTTCCTAATAGTCGTTTTCCGATTGGTCTTACCGCTAACACTTTGAAAGCGTTCCTATTTTCTTCAATCCTAGCTATATGTCCTGCCCACTTAAGTCTCCTAGACTTGATGACCCTAACAATGTTTGGTAAACCGTATAAAGTATGTAGTTTCTCGTTATGAAGTTCCGCCATTCTCCATTCCCGTTCCTCTTGGGTCCGAATGCTCGTCTCAGGACCTTGTTCTCAAATACTTTCAGTCTATGTTCTTCCTTTAGATGAAGCGATCATGTTTCGCAACTATACAGAACAACAGTTTGATTATCGTTTTATATATTTTAGGCTTTAAATTCCTCGACAGAATTTGCGACGACATGATATTTGAACCGAATAGTAACACGAATTCCCTGCTTTTAGTCGACATTTAATTTCTTTGTGAATATGATTTTCGTCTGTTAGTATTGATCCTAGATATTCGCAAGTATCTAATTTATCAAAAGTATTATTTAATATTTTAACGCATCCATAATTTATCGTATTACGGTCCCGACGCACTTCCATGTATTTAGTTTCTCTGCATTTGCTTCTAAACCCATGACCCTGCAAGCGTTTAATAAGATCTGTGCACTTCTTTCTATTATTCTCTTGTCATCCCTATTAAATTTACATCATCAGCATATGCCATAACCTGGTGAATACCGTTCAATTCTAGGCCCTGGTTGCTATCTTTGATTTTTCTTATAGCATATTCCAGCACAAAATTAAATAAAAATGGCGACAACGCATCTCCTTGTTTCAGGCCATTCTCGACGTGAAAGCTCGTGGCCAAAAATGTTCCTACCCCGGACTTTACTTTGGGATTCATTTAAACATGCCTTAATAGATCTAATTAGCTTTTTCGGTATTGCAAATTCTGTAAGAACGTTGTACAATGTTTCTCTCCTAACCGAGTCGTAAGCCATTCTAAAATCAATAAATAGTTGATGTATCGGGGTATTGTATTCCCACCTCTTTTCGAGTATTTGGCGAATGGTAAATATTTGGTCCATAGTTGATCGATTTCGTCTAAATCCACATTGATAATCTCCAATCATTTCATCTGCGTATGGGATCAATCTTGCTAATAGAATGTTTGAAAGGATTTTATAGGATGTTGACAGAAGAGAGATGCCTCGATAAGTCAGTTTTGTCGCCTTTCTTGTGAATTGGAACAATGATTGATTCTTTCCACTCTTGTGGCAATTCTTCCTTGTTGTAGATAAGGAGAATGAGTTTGTGTATCTTGTTCCACAATTTTTCGCCTCCAGCTAAAATAAACTCAGCCGGAATTTCATCTGCACCCGGAGATTTGTGTTTCTTTAATTTCTTTATAGCGGTTTCTACTTCTATTCGGTTGGGTTCTAGAATATACGTTTCTGCGGTGTGTATCTCCCTTTCTCCACGCACATTAGTTTTTGCTGCGTGTTAAGCAAATCATTAAAGAAATCTTTCCATCTTTTTAAAATACTATCTGTATCAGTGAGAACTGTTCCATCAACTTTCTTTAATATAAGCACGAGGTTCATAGCCTTTCTTAAATTCGTTGATCCCTTTATACAGGATGTCCAGGATGTTTTTATTTTTACTGTTATCTTCAAGTTCCTAACTTTTATCTTTCAAAAAATCGCGTTTCTTTATTCCAAAAGTTTTGAAAGTTTCCCGCTTGATGTCTACGGAATTGTGTGTAGTTATTTCATTCGGATTTTGTAGCCAACGTAATTTTGCTTGTTTTCTTTTTTCTGCTCGTTCGAACCATGGCTTGTTCCTACGTATTTCCGCGTGTCCCAGTTTTTCTTTTGAGAGAGGATGCTTCGTAAGCAAAGAAAAGAATTCAATTGCTGGAATATCTTAAGGTTACATCTGTTAACTAAAAGGTATATGACATGCGTTAGATTTCTGTAACGATTCCTTTAATGTTATTGATATCAAGGGGGCCGATCCTGCCGATCCTGGGAAGTCGGAGGCCCCCCAAAAGCTCACGTGGACCCCCTGCTTTTTTATGAATATGTATTTTTATATGTGTTTTCTCTTGTTATATGTATTGTTTTATGCATTTTTTATGAATGTCCCCCTCCCAAAGTTACAGAGAAATCGGCGTCCTTGATTGAGATTATCATCATTTTGCTCAAAGAGAATTGTTGCGTCATACATAATTGATATTCTTTCTTCATAGTTTTGGGGAAGTCATTATTTATATTATTATAAAACAATTTTAACGTGGATCTTTGTGGATGCCTAATTAGAAACATACCAATTATAAATATGCATGTATTCAGATTTCAGAATGTGTTCACAGCAGTGATTTGTAATACTGATATGTACTACTACTTCATCTACATCGCCTAATATATAATATACTCTACAACAGTTGATCAGATTCATCTACCGTAATATGAGTTTCATCTCCCTTCTCTAGAATAAGCCTCAAATCTGCCCAGCTCCCAATGTTGAAGACATCCAATAGCGTATTTAGAATTTTGTTTCGAGGGGCTATGCCCAACACAAGGAAGGAAGTGGGCAATTGCCCACCTGAGTTTGAGAATTAAATATATTTTAATTTATGCATAAATTGAAGTTATAATGGCAAGAATTGCAGACCGATAAATCCTATGTGATATGATACAAAAACTTAGGAGTGAATCTAACCCTTTATTCTATTCATACAAGAAAAAGGAAGCATCCTCTTGGCCTTCCTAATTTCCCGGGCTAATTATTCTCCCGTTTTGATTTTTTTAAATTCAAACATTTCCTTCTTTTAAAAATAACTAAACGATATAATTTTTCCTTTGTTATAATAACTAAAGTTCTGTCATGTTGATATCCGCGCAAGTTGGTGTGGAACACCAGTTTTGCTTATCAACTCCTCTTAGTTTTGGTGTTACTGATGACGGCCGACTTGAATCACAACTGACAATGGTCCATAAAATATGATAGACGAAATGAAAGAAAGTAACGTCAAGAAAAAGAAACAGAAAAGTAGAAAGGACGAAAGAAAAAGAACAAAAGGACGCAGTTCTTGCATGGAATGAAATTTGGCAAATACAGTATTATTTCTGAACAAATAGCATAAGAAAATGGAAAGTCAATGACATTCTTAGAAATGGTTAGAAGGATTATTGTTGTACGTGGAATGCGAAAAACTAACAAATTTATTTCAGGGGGAGCTTGAGCTCGATAGTCTCCTAAATACGCCACTGAAGACAATTATGTCCCCTGATTCTTCATAGCATTGTTTTTCAACTTCATACATATTTTGAAAAAAGCAGAGGAGGTATGTTTTATTATGATTTTGACTCAACATACCGGCTACTTAAATATTGTCTTGATCACTGAAAAAACAGAGACAGTATGTCCTCATTACTGAAAAACCAGAGGCGGTATGACATACCACCGCATACCGTCTCACTTCGACCACTATATATATATATATATATATATATATATAATGTATAATATGGGAACGGTCTTACCCGTCCCCCCCAATGTTGAAGATAGATTTGCGCCGATGTAAAGAACCACATGTGATAAGTCAGGAAGAGCTGAATGATGTGATCAGATATTTAAACCTCCCCAAGTCTAAGGCCCTGTTGCTTGCATCACGACTTCAACAATGGAATCTACTAAACCAAGATGTGAGTATATCGATGTATAAGAAAAGAGAGGTAAGCCTAGTTCCTAATTTTACAAAGGATGGTGATTTGGTGTATTGCAGTGATATTCCATCGCTTATGGGACAACTGAAGTTGAACTACAACACTTAAGATTGGAGGCTATTCGTAGATTCCTCTAGGATAAGTTTCAAGGCAATGTTACAACACAATGGCAATGAAAGGCCAGCCATCCCTATTGCTCATGCTCTACATATAAAAGAAACATACGATAACATGAGAAACCTATTGCAGAAAATAAAGTACGAACAGTTCCAGTGATCTGTATGGTGACGTTAAGGTTATTGCCATCCTCAACGGTTTACAAGGAGGTTACACAAAGCACTGCTGCTTCTTGTGTCATTGGGATAGTCGAGCCAAAGATCAGTACACCAGAAAAACGGGAGAAAAACGGGTTACGGATTCGAACTCAGAAGCTCGAAACCTATAGGAATCACCTATTTTCGTTCGTGCGAGCGAAAAAAAGTTTCATTTTGCCGACCAGTGTTAATATTATTTTCTGCTTTTAGCTCTTTTATTATTTTTAACTTTTTACCGCTTTTGTTGAAATCAGTTAATATTATTTATTTAGCCCCATTTTTGAAGTCAGTTATTTCTTTCTTGTAAGTTTATTCGATTTTTCCAGCTTTTCCTTACCCCCAGTAGTTTAGTTAGATACGTAAACTAAAGTTAAGAATCTAACTTCCTATTAAATGTGTCAGTCTACGAAACATGCGTGACCATACGAATAGGTCTACTCGTTACGGATATATACGTAAATATACACACGGTATTAACACTACTATCTGTTGCGGAATTTCATTATATAACTCCTATGACTTTCATTACTTTGTGTAATGCAATTTACATGGAATCTGGGATGAAATATATTCTTTAAAACTAAAGAAAAAATAATCAAAGTCGGAGCATCTACGATGTTGAACTTACGTGTAAAATGTCAATTAACGATAAAGTCTGTTAATTAAGCTATTAACACTGTCAGCCGTTGGAGAATTTCATGGTCTGGCTTGAGATTATCGTTAGATCCTAATGAAATTTATACGAGATCATCGTGGAAGTACACTCTTTGAAACAAAATTGAATCATCAAAAGCGGTGCACCTAAAGAATGTCGAAGTTATGTGTGAACATACCCATATTAAAATCTTTGCACTTACGTCGAAATTATGAACATATATATATATATATATATATATATATATATATATATATATATATATATATATATATATATATATATATATATATTAATTTTATTAATTTTTATGCATCTACGTCGCAGTAATGCGTAAACATACGCATATTAATATCTTTGCACCTATATCGAAATTATGTGTGAACATATGCATTTTAATTTGAGTGGACATACACATTAAAATCTGTGCAGCTATATCAAGTTATCCGTGATTACACACACAATTATGGTATGAACACTATCAGCTATTGATGGGCTTTATGATCTAATTATGGATACTGGATACTATAATTAAATCCTAACGAAGTTTATATGGAATCACCAGGATAGAATACTCTTTCGAACAAAATATGAATCATCAAAGGCTGTGCACCTGTATGGAAGTCTTTCGTGATTATACGGTTATTAAAGTAGGTTTAATTACGTTTCTTCACTTTACACTTGGTGGGGTATTTCATGATCTAGGTCAGACCACTGACAAAGCATGCTCCTTCAAACTAAACCAAAATCATCAAAATCAGTGGTACATAATCGTATAAGGTCTGACAATTAACTTTGAACTCGTCACCGTGTGTGTCTGAGGACGGTATTATAAGGACATTTTTGTATTTTTCTAAAAACCTGATATTTCAGTGTCTTACAGCAGTGTTTGTGTTGACACGTAACAGTTTCGAGTAGAGTGGCATGCATTGTGGTTTGTGCGTTATGCATATTCCTTCTTGGAAATGTCTGAACTGAAATTGCAAGAACGAACAAATGTGAAACTTTTGGTGAAGGTGGAAAAGAAGGGCAACAAAATGCAGGAATTGTTAGAGTAGGTGTATGGCGTGAATGCAACGAAGAAAATAGAAGTGTACAAATGAATTAAAAGATTTCTTGAGATAAGGGAACCTTTGTCTGCTGATGAGAGTGTGTAACAAGTCGAATAGACGAAAACAATACCGAATTTGCAACTCCTTTAAAAATATTTTCTTCAGTGTCGTGCCGTCAAGAAGCTCTTCATACTCTTCATAATATTTATATATCCCTCGAATAAAAGATCACACCTGAACAGTATCTGAAACATCTGTTGACTCATTCAGGGCCAAAGAGAACCACTCTAAGTGTCAATTTTATTCAAACAACTGAGTTAATATACGTACTCGTACTTTCTTCAATATAATCTAGCCACATTGTTTGCTGACAAATAGATGTTTCTAAATAAATTAGTTTTTTCTGGATACATTTCTTCTACTGCTGCAATCATGCAATCGTTGATTAATTCTCCGTCAGTAAATGGTTTTCCATGTATCATTAGTGAATGAGTTTCCTAAAAGCTATACTGAACAAAAGAAGTACGGAGTGTTTATATTTGATACGCGACTTAAATAGTGAGACAATATCTTGGAGAGCTACACTGTTAGAAACAACTGAGAATCCGCTTGTTATCTGTGCATCGGAAATATATTTCCTTGGAAACGGTAACTTGAAATTTTATTCGTGAGAAACGAAGAAAAATGGAGGAAGTTGTATAAAGTGGGATTCCAACCTATACTGCTGTTTCACTTATGAATGAGTAGAGGTTAATCTCGTTTCTAAGAAAATATATTCTCGATGCATAGAAGAATCGGTTTCTGAAATTTAAGAAAGTATTTTTAAGAATGTAATAGTCCATTTTATTCTTATTTGATCAACTGATGGTAAATCACACTCAAAACATACTTTTTGAACGAACTTGGTGAGTTAGTTATTGAATTCTCTACGTCTCCCCCTCTCTCTTTCTCTCTTGTGTGTGTGTGTGTGTGTGTGTGTGTGTGTGTATGTCTGTTATTTGCATTTTTTTTTAATTTTGAGCCCTCCATTCGAAAGAGCATCAAAAACTATCTCAAAGAACCGAAGAAATTTTTCGCCTCACTCTTAGCACTCCCGAGATGTTGACCCAAAAAATCCTATTGGCCAATATCTCAGGAGATTCCTCGGGAGATTTAAGGAGCCATATCTTGGTAACCGTAAGTCATGGAGAGATTATATTGATGTTGATCAATACCTAAGAGGATGGCAAATATTTTGGTACTAAACAATAACTCAACTGGTCACTGGTTTGGCCAGTGACCGCTGGTTACTATTTGATACCAAAATGTTCACCATCCTCTTAGGTGTTGATCAATACCAATATCGGCTCTCTATAAATTACCCTTCCCTGCATATTGACCAAAAAATTCCCATTTCGGGAGATTTAAGAAGTCATATCTTGGGAACCGTAGATCATAGAGAAACAATATTTTGCGAATTTTTCAATTTTAGCCCTCCATTTAATCGTGTGTCTTCATAAAACAACATATTGTTAAACGTTTTAACAGAATTCTTAAACAAAACAAGTGGAAAAAATTTAGTATTCAAGGAAATTATAAGTGGATAGATATATTACAAGAATTCTTTAAGCAGTATAATAATAAAGTATACAGAACATTTGATATAAAGTCTGTGGAAGTTAATAAGAAAAAATAATTCTTTTTATGTCCGTTCAGGCAGTGCTCTTGGAGATTTTCAACTGATTTTAAATAATGTATTCTTCCTTGGAAATTGCAATAAGATGCTTAACTTCTAAATTAATAATGGAAGAGACAAATTTCTGCACATGCATGAAACTGCATAAATCTACGTGAATGCCAATAAGTCAATCTATAAGAAGGAAATGGAAAATAAAACCGATAATAAATCTTCTGACATATTCTGTGGAACATATGACACAGAATATTTTACCTTCCTTCCGTGTCGTGATATATGTGTGTTCAAACACATTTCGCATCTGTTTGTTCTCTTGTGGGCAATGGGTTGGAGATCTCCCCCGCGCTGGGAGATATTGGAAGGTAGATAGAGTGGTTTCCTACTCCCCATAGATTTTCCTACTTTCCTTAAGAGGAAACGTCTATTTGTTGAATTTCTTTTTCACTTTCTTTTATTCTACTATCCCTAAATTCAGAGAAACTAACAAGATAGATTTTCTGTTCTATCAGAAAACATTTTAGGGGATGATGTACATAATCAAACATTAATACGGCCATTTACTCATAGTGTGTAACAGATACAGATTATATCTGCTCTCTCTCCCAAAGGGAAGTGAAAGGGCATCTAGCTACTTACCTAGAGGGAATTGTGTAATATAGTCCTTATACTCTTCCACAGAATGTTACTGGATATTTCTTCTGGGTTTACAATTAATTCCTTCTTTCTCCTTCACTTTCCTTCTTTGAATTTCATTGGCTTGTTCCACTTGCAACCTTGTGTTCTGATTGGTTGTTCATGTTGCATCTCTGATGTGATTTTGCTTCCTTCTCCTTCATATCGAATACCTTGCCATTCGGTTGGTTGCCTCAATATAGATGCCACGCTTCTTACTTGCTGGTTCCTTTTGTTTTCATTCGTGTTGATTGGTGATTACTTTTCTTCTATTTTCTGATATGGAGTGTTTTCTCATATTCAAGAGAAATAATAACAGTTTTCCTAATCTTATGACTTACTTTCAAATTCTTGTATTTTATGTTTTCCTCAAAGTAAACAGCAACATTAAAAATATTATATACCATATAAATATAATTTAAAATATAGCCAAATTAAACAATATGTAGCTTGTATAAGCCTATATGTTACATAACTACCTGTTTACCTGCAATTGTTATGAAATTTCCTCTTACTTTGAAAGCTCTTTACAGTAATGGTGAGACTAAATTTCAGAAAAAAAATTGTAATATTCATCAGCTTCACCAATAAACAAATAATTTGGAATATTTTAAAGTCCCCATAGAACCGAGATGAGTGCGGGATTCGAGACACTTTCTCCGAAATCAGAACTGTCCCTATAATAATGAGGCAGACAGCTGCGAAATCGGAACTGCTCCAATATAAAAAAAGAAAAAGAAAGATGGCTCCGAAATCAGAGCTGTCCCGATAAAAACCAGGCAGGTGGCTCCAAAATCGGAACTGTTCTGATTACAACGAGACAGGTGGCTACGAAATCAGAGCTGTTCCGATAAAATCGCTGCGGGCTTTAACTCTAGTGCCAACGGCGTGTACGCTAACCATATAGCTACGACGGAGTTCCGTTTATGGTTCTCGCTTTCAGGTAAGGCGCTAAATACTGACTAAATGCATGTACATTATTACTCGTATTTTGGCAGAAGACTGCTTGGTATCTTGTGACTTATTTTGTGAAGTAAGCTTAATTTCGTTTATTCCATACTGGTTATATTAACTGTTGGTCTGCTTTCAACATTGCCGAATTTCATTAATCTTAAACTATGATTTGATAAGTATGAACCACTTACGCGATAACTTCTGTACAAGTATGACAAGCTTCAGCGGCTTAGCATAGATGTAACAAAGAAGCAAAGTAAGATATTATGGAATTTCTTTGGTTTAAAGAAAATCAAGAAAAGAAAAAGAAAGTTAAAGACTGCAAAGACCAGAAACAACAAAGATGTCACTTGGTAAAAGGGGCGAATATGGATCATTGACCTCAACAACCCTCTGTAACAACTAACTTCCTGCTGGGATAAAAACGCGTAAAAAGGGGAAGAAATGGAGAAAAAGAATGAAGAGAGGGTTAGAGGATAGAAGAACGAGGAAGAAATTACTGTCATCTCCATTTTTCTATTATTATTATTGTTATTACTTCTTCCTCCCTTGATTTTACTCCGGGTTGAAATTTGGTTGGCAAACTTTCAAAGCTATATCTTCGGAAGTTCTCTCTATTGTCTTTCTTTTCTCTTACTTTCTTTCAAGGATTTCACACATGTGAGCTTATATGCCCTTTGTGAAAACCACGTCATTTCTTTCCCTGCTTTTTCTAGCAATACTTCTCAATATACACAAGTGATTGAAACTGTTCTTAGTATAGAGATGGCGTATTCACTAAGCTGGCTGACAGTTAGCTGAACCTGGATCAAATTAAGTAATGTTTGACACTATTTTACATGTACTATATCCTCATTCTATCTCATGACAATTTTGCAGCTGGGATTCACTCGTGCTCAGGCACAGTCTAGTTCAGATTTACATTCGTTCGAACTCGGGATTGCTATCCTCAATGACGCTGGTTCTAGTTGAATCTAGTCCTCGTTACTCTATGGGCTCACTCTATTCTCAATAAGACTAGCGCTCGTTACCTTTATGGGCTCGCGCTATTCTCAACAGACTAGCGCTAGTTTGATGTAGCGGTCGTTACCTTCATTGGACTCGCTCTATCCTCAGTTAGACTAGCGCTAGCTCGATCTAGTGCTTGTTACACTTATTGAGCTCGCGCTATCCTCAATAAGACTAGCCAAATAAGGCATCTTTAGGCTGCAGCCTACTTAGCCCAGGCGTTAATCCGTACCTGTGTGTTGATTGGTTTATGAGATCTAAATGTTCATTGGCTTATGAGAGCTAGATATTGATTGGTTTATCAGATTTTCATGTGACATAAGTAGTTATTGAGGTGTGATTGGTAACATGGATGCAGTACACCAATGTTTAAAAATTAGCATGAATCATTAATTAGTCCTTTTCTTTTTTGAAAATTCCAATTTTTTTACTATTTTATTATTTTTAAAGAAAATATATGTATTGTGTTTTAACATCGATTTTTCCGAAATGTGTTTTTCTTATTTATTTTATTTTATTTTATTTCTTTCAATGAGTCGTGAGAATCATGTATACAGAAATGTAGCTTGAAAGTAACTGTTCTAAAAGAAGAGAGAGCATTTTCGAAAAAAATAAATAAATTTAAGAAAAACATAAATGAAAGTTTATTACTTTCTAAGTACATTCCTAAGCAAAAATTACCACTTCCTGAAAAAATAGGGGGAAAGACTTCCAATCTTAATAGTCTGCTAGCTATCTGTTTTGAATGTTCGTAATATTTCCATTAAGTTCGATACGTGCAACTTCATATGTATTATTTTCGTATCAAGACTATCTACAAAATAAGTCGAGTTTAAGATGTGGTACACATTAGCAATCTCATTCTGTGATTTTTATTTTTTGTTACATGTGATACAGTATCCTATTGTATGTTGATTAAATAGCATCCTATCCTGGTCAAAGATAATTGAAAATATAATAATACGACATACAGGTTGGTCCTCGCAATGGACTCCAGAGAAACTTTAAAATGTAACATACTGGATTTGTTTTTGGTCTATTTAGCATTGAGTTATGAACCCATCAGTTGAGTTTAATGAAACGTCAGCACTGAGGTTATTTGTCTCTGCACCGAGATCAGCACAACTGGATGCGTTGGTGCGAGCGATCACGGGTTCGATTCCCGGTGAAGACATTGGTCGAAAAAGTGTAAAAGCTTTTACAGAATAGCCAACCTAAGTGAAGTTTTCCTGGGTTTTCCTCATTCACGCTAGGCAAATGCCGGGATAGTCCTAACATACAAGTCCCAGGCCGCGTCCTTCCTTCCCCAAATCGTTTTTCTTTCCCTTTTCTCAGATAGTGTGATCTCCGAAGGATATAATTCCTCATATGTGACGGACTAACATGGCCATAGATACCGAAACCACAAACATCTAATTTTTAATCATAATCGATGGATCCAAGCTTATAGCTAGCTTCAAAACTTGGGGAACCGCTTTGAAACTGGGTGCTAAAAACTCTATCATGTTTACTTCGAAATAACAGCACTATCCTTGGCTTTGCATTGGATGTTGTAACAAAAGATACACTGACAAAGCTTAAACACGCACTGTATTTTAAACTATAACGTGTAACGATTTCGGATATCTAACATATCCTTTATCAGACACTATAGAACATAAATGAAGATAGAGACATATATAGCCTATATATATATATAGTCATTCTTATGAAAAAGACTAAATTCTGTTGGCTGAAGCCTTCATCCAATCCCGTAGATCCCCGTGTTCACTTTCCCACCAATCACGTTCTGCCATTTTTGGTTCTTATAAGGGCTTTTTTCAATTTCATCTTGTCTACGCTATCCAAAATTCTCTGCCATAATTCATTAATAGGTAAACCCCCTGTGTTATTTCCAAGTTATTCGAAATAACTAGGAAAATGTGGGTGGTGAACGGGATTTTCTGAAGTCGGAACTTCTTACAACCTTCAAGGCTACAGAATTCTCTTCCATATCTTGTGATATAATCTAGGGATTTTTTTTTGTTGATTACTTTTACCTTAACTAAACTGCATTTCTTCGGTACTGTATGATAACATAAACATCAAACGCGTTACTGTTCGTACACAACTATATGAATATTCAGTTGGTTTAATGAGTTTACGATCTTTTTCAGCATTGAGGCTATATGAAACGTTCTCCTACAGTCTAGCGTGGGATCCAAACCACATGAGCTCCTAGTAATAATCGAAACTGGATCTCCCGCACCAAAGATGCGCACGGTAACCATATATCCATGAGGGAGCTTTCTAAGGAAATATTCAGTTTCTAGTAACATCGGCTACTGTTGGAGCTACAATCATATGTAATTTTTACACAAACATGTTCAGTGTGTCTAGTAGGATTAATATTCTTCCGATCTATGTATATGTATTTGACTTTCCATAATAAAGAACCCAGGTCCTTGAGATAAAGAAAACGTATACTAGAAATTAACCAGTTTATCAAATGAAATCTCAATTACATCAAATTAACACCATCCAAGCCAGCCGAGGAGCATTAATAATTAAGGTCTTATCCTGTATTTTCAGCAAACTTATTCACAGTATGACGGTTGCTTTGAGCATTAATGTTTAACGAAGACATGTCTTTCATAATGACAACAGTTACAAGGATAATCTACGATCCTGACAGGAAAGAAATATTAAGTAAAGTTGATCTCATTATTTTTGTAACGGCGTTTCCATCTCCTGTCGGAGCAAATTCAGATGAAAATTACCTTTTAGAACGAGCGAGGAATTCCCTGTAGTTATTTATCGTCCTCCATTAATCCTAATAATTTACGGGCAAAAGCTATGTGTGGTTATGTGGGTTATGTGATTCAATTGATCGTACGCAGTACATGAAACTCTCCCTCCAACTCTTTCCTCTTCACTCACTCTCTCTCTCTCTCTCTCTCTCTCTCTCTCTCTCTCTCTCTTTCTCTCTCTCTTATATCCTAAATATACTCTCATGTGCTATTTCCAGTCAGCTGTGGAATAATTCGTTGGCACAGCAATCGGTTCGTGATAAGATTAGTACCTAAGCTCATGTGGATTGTAGTATTCCACGTTCATAATCTATTTACTTTAGTTGAATAAGCGTCCGTATAGTACAGCCAATCAGTTATTACGTCTCATCACTAGTTTCAACAGGTTATCTAACGCGAATTGAAATTACTATAAGCGTAGATGCTTCACAGAAGTAGGTAAATACGAAGAGGCACAGCAACTGAATATTAGAGCTCTCACCTCTAATTTCATTTTAGATTTTCTGGAGATTTTCTGGTACAATTTCAGGCCATATGAAATTGTGATGTATAACATTGCGTTCGTCAGTTCTTCTGCTTTTTTCCACATTATCATTCCACTAACTATTTCATAATCAATAACTTTAATCAATTATCTGTCTCTTTTAACATAAAAGGTAGAATCGTGAAACGTATAAAACGATAGATTTCTTTTCCATTACTTTATGAGGATAGGAGCAACATAATACATAGAAACAGATAAATACGAAGAAAAGGTGGAAAGTTTTAAGCCTCAGAAGGAAGAATGTATCTGAAATTTTCTATTATACCCCATCACAAGTTTCAAATCATTATTAAAAAAACAACTAAAATTACTTACTATAAGGTCTGGAACAACATTATATATGAATGTAGGTAAATAGAAATATGTGTGAAATTTACTGTTTGTTTCGTATGTCATAAGTTCGAAATGGTTATCAAAACAAAACTAAAATTACTTACTATACGGGTTGGTACAACTTGATATATAAAAGTAAGTAAATACGAAGGAACATTGGAATGTGTCTGAAATTCGCTATTTATTACATCCCATCGCAAATTTCAAATTGTTATCAAAAACAAACTAAAAATACTTAATATAGGGGTAGATACAACATGATGTATTTAACTAGGTAAATACGAAGGAATGTGATCATTACTAGGAAGAATATGACTAAAATTTAGTATTTATTACATCCCATCACAAGTTTCAAATGGTTATCTAAAGTCAACTAAATTAATTACTATAGGAGTAGGAGCAACATAAAGTAAATGCGAAGGTACAGCGGAAAGGTTTATTCCTATATTAAATTAATATTAATAATAAGTAATTTGATATGTATTAAATTAATATTTATTATGTTCCATGACAAGTATCAAAAGTTTATCAAAAACTAGGTAAAGTAGTTGTAGGAAAGTAAATTTGTCCTTCAGAGAAGTTTTTAAAATTATATTTTTGCAAGTGATAGTCTAAATCTGAATTATCTATTAGCTAACTAAATCTGTGGCATATGTCGTCTAGAGATTCAATCTGCATTCACAAGAGCTCTCCATTGATTTCTGTATTTAGATAGCGAGATCCAGTTTCTACTTTGCATTCCTGTTTCTCCGAGTTCCATATTAATGTTTTCTTCCCATCTGCGTCTAGGTCTTCCTAATGGTCTTTTTCCCGATTGGGTTTCCAGTTTAAATTTTTGAATCGGTTCTACTTTCTTCCATTCTTGCTACATGCCCCCCTCCTGACCTTCCCGGACTTGATCACACTAACAATGTTAGGTAAAGCGTATTAATTATGCAGTTCCTAGTTATGAATTTCAGCCTTTTCTCATTCTCATTCCTCTTGGATCCGAATATTCTCCTTAGGACTTTATTATCAAATACTTTCAGTCTGCATTCTTCCTTCAAAGTAACTGACCACGTTTTGCAATCATACAGTTCAACCTGCATAATTATCATTTTATATATTTTAAGCTTCAAATTCTTCGACAAAACATGCGAAGACCAAAAGAGTTTGGACTGAATGATAACACGAACTCCCTGATTTCAGTCTTTTTTAAAAAATTCTTCATTCGTTTCCATTATGCAGTTAATCAAAATCTATTTTACAAACAAACAATAAAATTTTGTCAGTTACAATCCATCTATATTTTTAATAACTTCTCCTTCAATCATATGTGTTACACATACTTGTCTAATGTAATATTAATACAATTGTTTCTATTTATAAATTCATCCCTTAAAATGATATTATTAGGACATGACTCAATTTCTGGCCTATTAATGTGTTTGATCTAAATCTCCATTAGTTCAAAATAATATCACATCTATTACTATCATTAACCCTAAGTAAAATTATCGTTACAAGACTACGATAACTCTTAATTCAATAACCGACAATTATGAGGGAGGAAGTAATATAATACTTGAAAGTAGATTGATACAAGGAAACTGTGAAATTTTTTAAGCCTCACTAGGAAGAATATTTCAGATATTTACTAGCTCTTCAGATATTTTTTTATATATTCATTTGTAATATCAATGCTTTTTATGTTATATATAGCGAGCACAGTAAAATGCATTTATACCAGTATAACTGAACTAGTTTTTAGTTATTTAACAATACTTCAAATCTAGGCGCGCACACAGAAATTTTTGTTTGAAGGGGTCCCAGTTTTGGAGACAGTCCAACACTACAAGCCACTGTAGTATTGTAGAATTATTGAACGGGTGTTATTCTGTACCCGAAAAAGACTATAAAATACTAGTTCAGATATTTACTAGCTCTCCAGATATTTTTTATATATTCATTTGTGATATCAATGCTTTTTATGTTATATATAGCAAGCACAGTAAAACGCATTTATACCGGTATAACTAAATTAGTTTTAGTCACTTAACAACGCTTCAAATCTAGGCGAGCACACAGAAATTTTTGTTTGGAGGGGTCCCAGCTTTGGATACAGTCCAACACTACAAGCCACTGTAATATTGTAGTAATATTGAACGGGTGTTATTCTGTACCCGAAAGAGACTATAAAAAGTAATTGTAAAATATTTTCAGAGAACAGTGTGAACTGTAGATCAAATTTTCATTCTACATAATCATTTCCGAGCTATGCAAGTCTAGTTTTATTGAGAAAGTATACAAATGGATGTTGAGTTAAGAAGTTTGGGGGACAAGACCAAGTGGACCTCCCCCGTAGATGCTCCTCTGCTTCAAATTATCTAGAGAAGGACAACGTTTTAAATATATTGGTCAATTTATATCAGAGTAATTCTTGACTATTGTCTCACAAGAAAGCAGGAAATTTGATATTATCGTTTGTTTCTGTGGTAATATTGTGAAAAAATGTAAATCCATTGAATTCCTTTCTTAACATCTTGTAAAATTTGAACTTAAACTTCTCTTAGATAAGCTTTCGACTGCAAATAAGTACTTTGCAAACCAAAATATCTTGTTATAAATGTAATCCACATAAGCAGGTAGTATTTATGCATGGCTCATGTTAGACCGGGGTCAGGGCGGAGAATTTTCAGAAGGGGCGCATTCAGAAAATAGAGATTTGAGTATGTTACGTAAAAGTACGGTACATGATGAAAAGGAATCTGTACATGATAACAAATTTAAATGAGCTCTATATTTAAAACAATATTGATGTCACAACGAGATCCAATTTTCTTGTTAAATTGCTACTGGCAGTATAGTAGAAGGAGTTGTGGTTGTTGCGTATTGATACCAGCGTGAAACTATAATGTTTTGTGTTTGTCGGTTTCCTGTGTCATTTTGCTTACACATAAGTAAATAAGAACAAGTGCTGGAGAAGAGTTGGACTTAGGGGACATAAAAATGCGATATATGGTCTTTGCATATAGGTATTGGTAAAATTAACTATGTCAACCAGTTGCTAGTATCTTTAACCCCTTGCGTTTCAGTGACATACATGTGGATGTTATGTCATTTCCCTTTTTCAGTCCAAATATCCCACAATGCAAATTCTTTTTATCAGTAATGTGAATGCCATCCTCGTGCTTGCACAATACATATGCCCTATATAACAGTTTGGACAGTCTTTCAACAGTAAAGGCAAATCTGTATTACAGCACGCACACAGAAAAATGACCTGGAACATAAGGGGTTAATATAAGGAAAGCATTTGTTTTGTTATATACATGTTATGACAATATATATGTAAATAATCACCGATAAATAGTCATTAAGACCGTCATTAAATCATAACTGTTGTACAAAGTTGATTTGCTTTATGTAATTCTTCTGACTAGCACAGCACAAGCAGAGGTACCCATACTGTATACACTACACGCAATATTAACAAGTAAATGTTGTCCGTATCTCCGTCCTATACACTTTTAGTAAAACATTAGGTTCTCATGATTTCCGTTACACAAATGTTGAGCTTCCCAATATCCAGAAACTTACACGAAAAAAGAAATCCTATCGCCAAATGGAAATCTGCGCATACATATAAAATAGACCTTTGGTCATTTGAGCGTGTTTTATTGGCACATTTTTTACGACCAGCGATGAAAGTTTGCTAAGAATGCATCCTGGGCTCGGAGAGAGAGAACATGGCTACGAACATTTTATTGCGAGATCGGATGTTGTACTTTTGTCATCTCGTATGGGAAATCTGCGGAGAGCGGTCATTTTATTTTCATTGTTATTGAAAAGTAACGCAAGGGATAAAATCTTGTCCATTTGTTAAAATACGTATTTCTTTACTAACGGAATAAAGTTATTGCAATTAATGTTATCTTCAATTCGTAAAATAAATGTTATAGATGCAACTTGAAGCTTTAAGAAGAAAATAATGATAGAAAATATTTGATTTAGATTATATAACAGAAAAATGGCTATAAAAGATGTTATTATATTCCGTTGCGTTGAGTTGATTTTGAGTTTAACATTCCGTTCAGCAGCGAAGCTATATGAGATATAGACCTACTGATTAACGTGCAATCCGAACCATATGAGCTCCTTCCGGAAATCGAACCAGGGTCTTCCACGCCAAAGGTACGCACGCTAACTACTTAATCACCAAGGAGCTCTATATTATTATTATTATTATTATTATTATTATTATTATTATTATTATTATTATTTGTTATTATTGTTGTTGTTGTTGTTTAATTTAGTTTAACATTACACGACTTTGCTCCAAGGTTTAAAGACAGAGTGATGGTGATAATGAATGAAATAAAGGAATGTAAAATGCAAAAGGAAACAAGATAACCTCAAGAAAATTCACCCAGGTAGTGTTTGTCCACACAAAATTCCATTGGTGCGAGCTCGAATCGAACCAGGTACCCGGTGCACTAGACTTGAACCCGGTATGACTGAGCCACTGTGGCCCTGCAAAAGGAAATATTTTTAATTTATGTGGGACATGGAAGTTCCATTCCCCGTGTAAAAAAAAAATGTATTTTACATTAAGTTGTAGACTTATGTTACATGTAAATTGAACGCTGAGCCTAAGACACTAAAATCACTGTTGATGCGGGAAACAAGAATTCATCCCCGGATGGGAGTTAGGATAGCGGACGAGATAAAACAGTATCTTTCTAACGAAGCTGGAAATGATATATAACTTTCGCAACATATTTCGAGACGAAACAAACAACTTTTCTCTCTAAGGTTTTCAGGATATACACGCACCCTGCGCTTTTTCAGGCTAGTTACATTTCTTCACTTCCGTTGTTCTATATTGTAATTTTTTTCTGATATGTATCTCATAAATTTTCAAGTTACGTATAATGTAGAGGCTTTATATGTTTGTTTTCTGTAGTATTGAGATGAACATGGTTTCGTTCAAAATAACATATCTCTAGGTTATTTGATAGAAAACTAACAGAATATTATGTTATTGTTTTTTGCTTCAACAAATAACCAAAAAAAACATCTCTTTTTTTTACTTGTTTATAAGGCTCATATTTCATAAGCTTTAAAATTATTTTTACACTTTTTCGGTTTGAATAAAGGAGAAACTTATTTTATAATAGGCGGGCATGGTGGCTTAGTGGTAGAGAGCTTACCTCTGGTGTATGGGTCCCTCGTTCGATCTCCGGCCAAGTAAGTTTAAGGTGGAAAACATCGTGTCTGTGGGTTTTTCTCGGGATACTCCCGTTTCCTTCCACTTTCTCACTCCGCCAATTCTTCCATCAACAGTCGCTTGCCTTAATCACCGTGTCATTTAGCCTAAAGAGCATAATCACGAGACGTTAACTGAAATATTTCATTTCTCATTTCATATTTTACAATGTCTTTTGTATCTAATATTTCAGTAGTATAACAATCTACGTTTTAAAGCTCTCGTGTATTTCAACAAACGTTGTAATTTTGCGGCATACTTTCAACGTAAATAGCCTGATTTAGCGTGTAAATTCTGTTACGATATATGCTGTTTTGATGAAAGTAATCTAAGAACTGTATGGAGACAATCGAAGGAAGATTTGATTATTAATTAAGTTCCGTTTAACTTAATTATCGAAATACGATCCCTTCTTTCAACTATACTATTGAAGGCTCAACTTGAGAAGATTTGGTCATTGTTTGGGAAGATTCGTTTGAACTTGTCTTCAAGGAAGGTTTTGGACCAATATGAATTTTCGAGAAGTTTCTGCCATTATGATCCAGTTTTTTCTCTCTCTTTTTTTTTAACTGGTGCTTTATCTTTTGTGCTGGACGTTAAAAGGAAGAGGAAATAATTCGTTTAACAGTGAGATAATGAAAATATATGAACTGTAACCTGTATGTATCCTAATCTTTAACGCAGAAGAACAGGTAATGGTGCTATAAAGTGTTCTTTCCATCAGCGAATTGAAGTATTCCACAAGCAAATTTTGTTCTTTCAATTTTTAGATATAGCACTTACATTAGAAAGAATCATGGAGACTTAAATTAGCTCTATGTATCCTTCCAAAGGGAAGGTCCTTGCTCACACAACTAAATTTCACAATGTGATTCCAACTATGGATTACATCCAATCTCACTTTCTCCTGTCGTTTGCCCTAGTTCGTATGACTACTATAAAATCTAGGCAAACGGAAATTTTGTTCATAATCTTTAGATATTGCGTAACTATTTCAATGCTCACAGTCGCCGTTGTTTTATTTACATATGTTTTCTATATAGGTGCTACTATGCTTATCAAAATACTCATATTGAAATTCGACGTAACCCTATTTTTTTAAAATTGTTTTTATAGCTTTTATTAGTTAATTATATTTATTTATTTGCATTACTGTTTTCCCTATCATTTCCATGGTTGTTTTGTTTACTAAATTTCTGTAATAATGCTTTATAAAGATACTTGATCATAGATTCTCTCTTATACGTTTTATTACGTAGTCTGTTTAAGTATAGGGTAATTTCGGGTGAGATGGACATAGTTTTTCTTCATATCTTTAAAACATGAAGGATTTTAACAATTTTGTGGTAAAAATATTAATTCTATTGTAGAAGATATACATTTCATAATGAAATGCAGTTTTGATGAGAAAAATTCGACTACGTGGACAAACTATCAATTCGGAAAAATATCTCATTGGTAATCCGTTCTGAGGTGTCTAATGTCCATAGGATACTAGGATAATATCATAGTTTTGAAGTTAGTATTATAGATATTTACTTTCTAAAGAAGGAATAACATTTACAAAGGGATAAGGTCAATTACAAAGTTCTACAAAGAATATATCGCATTATTAAGCAAGCCTAGCAAGGAAGCTTAGAACTACATAAACAACAACGAATCCTGTGCAATTTAGTTTCAAAGACAAATACATATAAGCAACAATGCAAACTTCCCATAAAGCAAACATCAACGAATATACTGCAGATTTCATGTTTTTTACAGTTAACATTACAGTTAACATTATTACTAAACTCCACGAACTTATCATTACTGAACGGATCATCGACTTCAACACTTTCATCAGAGTTTGGAGTTGCTTGTGGATGAAGTAGATCGTTTTGTGAAAAATCAACTGATTCGAAGTGTACTCAGGAGGATACTTAGGTTTACGTTTACTGCTAGCATTTACTGACTTCAGTTTTACTTTCTTTATGTTCTCTTGAGAAATTAAAACAGTGACATGAGCCTTTAGTCTCTTGCTTGCAGGATGCCTGGCTAAGATGGTACGTCCTACTAAACCCAGATATACTTGGTTACGATTCAGAATTTCTTAGACGAAGAAAAAGTGGAATTTCCAATGGCGTCCTCATGATTGTCTTCAGGGCGATATTACTTATATGCAGCACAGTTTCTGCACTTGCAACTGAATTTGGAGCCAGGAAAGCGTAGTCTGGAATGACCTTGTGATTGCAGGGATATATATATATATATATATATATATATATATATATATATATATATATATATATATATATATATATACCTGTAGATTTAATCCAGAAGTGGCACTTTCTAGTGTGGCTAATTTTCCTCAAGAGTCATCCAGATATTCTCCAAACTGCAACCTTGTCACTTTGTGACTCTGTTCCTAATTCTTCACCTACATTGCTAAAAGTACTTTAAAAATAATGCTTCAATAGCCTGAAAACTGTCTTGTCCAAAGGCTGAAGATAGTGTGTCGTGTGGCTCGGCTGACAAATGAATGACCCTATTTATCTATGCAAATTACATCTCTACTGAGTTACAGTGGAATAACTGCCAATCTAATATAAGAATTCTTTTTCTTCTGGCAAATGCGGTCTCAGGCACGTAGAGAATAAAGTTGCATTTATGTACGCTGACTTCTTATATGTATAGTATGCTCCTGGAAGTATCCATCCTGGAATTCTTGTTTTGTGTGTGTGTATGTGTGTGTATGTATGTGTGTGTTTTCCTTCATGATGGAGATTAGTGGACTAGTAATGTTTCCCTTCTGCATTGCAGCAAACAAGGCTGTTACAGTTTCTCCTTTTTCTGAAGAAGTCACTATTGGAACCACTTTTGGAATTTAACAATCTAACAATCTAATTATTTTATTATTGTTAGAGATATTTTTTAAAGGTTACGATCAATTTCAACTTCCTCAGTTATATGTCATGAGGGAACTGACATTAAGATCAGCGAAACGATTGTCGGTTGAAAATTATAAACGAACGTGACATAGTCTGAAAACGTTTGAGAGAAATATTGAGCTCTTGTCGTGAAAGCTGAAAACAATGAATAGCCTCAATTTAGGTCTCGTGAGCATTCCTAAAGAGAACTAATTTGTTTTAACTCTAATTTGAAACCTTAAATTGCCCTTCTTGTACAATCGCTTTACGTTAAACTAAATAAAAAAGGGGTCGCAGGGGCAGAATATTCGCCTCTGGTACATCGGGTCCTTGATCAAGTGCGCCTATCAGGGGGGCAAGGTGGGGCACTTGACCCTCCCCCCCCCAAAGAGGAAATTGTACTTGGGAATATCGAAAACCCAATAGAATTTTTACATTAGTTACAGCAAAATTTGAAACTATACTTGAAACGTCGCTTATACTTGCCCCCCTTGGAAACCACAACATGGGCGCCCTTGTCCTTGGTCCATTTCCAGCTCGTGCCAAGTGAGCTTTGTGGTAGCAAAACACCGTGTGCGTAGGTTTAATCGGGATTCACAAGTTTCCTGCCACTTTCGTCTTATCATTCATTTCCCATCATCACCGTCTCCTTTAGCCTAACCGGCATAAGATAGGAAAAAATGAAATGAAATCTTTGAGTTTTACGTCCCACGGTTATGCCGGTTAGGCTAAAGGAGACGGTGATAATGAGTAATGAATGAAATGGTGGAATGAAGAAAGTGGGAGGAAACGGGAGAACCCCGAGAAAACCCACGCGCACGGTGTTTGTCCACCACAAAGTTCACTTGGCGGGAGCAGGGTTTGAACCCGAGACCCCTAGCACCAGAGGTGAACGCTCTACCACTGAGCCACCGCGGCCCCCATAAGCGTAGGACGTAAAACTTAAAGATTTATTTATAAATAAAAGATGCATTACATTGGAAATAAATAAATAAATATACAACAAAAATGTTTTCTAAACATGAACTTTGAGTGTTTCTTTCTGGGATTCAGAGTCAAAAGAAGGAAAAATAAAATAAAACATTCAAAACATTTAAGTTCTCTAAAGTCGATTCTCATGAATCACTGTTAACAAAATTCTGCTAAATATCTACACATTAAAAAGCCAACAAATCAAGATAGAGTGTACTTGTATGTACTGGTCATATCCAAGATAATACCAATATATAAATAAGCTTGAACAATTATACTTTTTATTTCATGTGTTTTAACTTCGTGTTATTCATCCTCAAAATCAAGTTACATATCTCTATAATGTCGACTCTAACTTTACTAACTTTTTTTCTATTTATTTAATTTTTTTTATTTATATTTTAGCTTCATAGGTCACGTATCCCTACGGAGTGAACTTTAACTTTTCTGACATTTTTGTTATCTGTTTATTTTTCAGCAGTGTTATTATGAATCACAAAATTACAAAGAAAAAAAAAAGAGGCCAAAAACTGCTTCAATTCTCTTTACTTGCCTCGTTATCTGATCATTTGCTATTTTCAGTGTAAATTTTGCTAATTTGTATTGCGTTGAAGTTATAAATGCTATTTTACCCTTTTTCTGCAATTAAACGGTTACGCGAAAAATAACCATATAAACTCAGCTGTGGTTTGAATATTCTCTCAAGCCCACGCACCCACTCTCACTTGGTTTAAAAAAAAAAGAAAAAAGTAACATTTTACACTGAGGTTAGTAAAACAAAAAAATACGCTAGGATAAGCAAGAATTAAAACATTCAGTATTTTTCCACTTCCTTCTTTATTTTACATATATAAAAGCTGAGTTTGCTCTTCTGAAAGTATACGAGACTGAAATTTGGTTTTATGTGTTTCGAAACCACATTCTTAAATATTCATCATAGTTAACTACATACATTTCTACTATTTTTTAAAAGGAAAAGTTGTCTGTTTAAATTGCGCATTTTTTTAGTATAATTATTAACAAACATTGACGCACGTATTGTCAATATATAAAGGTTAAATTACAATGCTGCGTTAATATAACGAATATGATTAATTTTAGCTAATTGATTCATTAGAATAATGATACTAACTACCATTAATAATAATAGAAGATTTATGTATTTGGAAATACAACGTTTCGTTTCTAGAATTTTCGAATTTATTTTAATAGTTTTGTGGATATTAAAACAAAATTATCCAAATTCGTTGGTTGGATTATACATTTAGGGTCGTTTTCAGTACCGACACTGTATAAAACGTGGACCTATAGTTTAAAGTGAAATCCGAGCCACCGTACTGCCAGGGACTGATCTAGAAAATAAAATCTAGAGAGGAGTCAGCCAGAACCCAGACTGTGGTAAGTAAATCATGAGTTTACTATAAACTTTGAAAAAAAAATATAAATAAAAGTTTAATTATTTTTGTCACTCAAAATACTTGGACCCTATGCCTCCCTGGGGCCGAGCAAGATACGCCACTGCGTAATGTGTTCAAATTTCAGTCCTCTCTCGCCTGGAATAGAACATGAGATGTTGTCCACCAAAGCATAACACATATTACTCACTGGGCCAGCGGGGAGATTATCGTAGCTTTCAACTGATGTTTACACATGCAAACGAGGTTCAAGAATAAAGTTCAGCCCGCCAGTCCTGATAAAACTGTTGCATCTTTTATTGTTAAATATTATTCTTTCCGATGTCAAGACTAAATCATTTTGCTAAACTGTGTATCCCAAGTCAAGTAACGCACATGGATCTTAAAATGAATAAGTTGTAAAAAAAATATAAATGAAAAATCCTAAATTTTAGGTCTTTTTGCTCTGGAATTAATCCACTTTGGATTGGTGCAATTTAGAACTTTTCCAAGTAGATGCATCCTATGCACAAGGCTGAACGTAAAACTTGGAAGAAGCACTCTAAGAACTAAAAAAAGAGTCAATTGTTAAATTCACCCTTGAATTCTTTTATATATAATATATAAAGTGAAAGAAAATTTTCTTTCTATAGTTTGTCTTACAATAGTCATATTCTCCTTTACTTTCCCTGTATCAAACGTTCTGCTTAATATATCGTTCCCCAATCGCTCCTTTTGTTTCAGTCACCTTTGGAAATGGAAACGCCCACGTTGAGAACAATTGTTCTATAGCACCACATATCAAAGGATTCCATTCTCCGCTTCTTTTCTTCTCATAGAGCCCATGACACACTTCCATACAAACCCACATTTCATTTGCATGCTTCCATAAATCTTTACTTAATTTCTATGTCGTTGTTCCGGTTATAAACTTTTTTAAAAAAAATGTCTTTCTTTGAATATCTTCCTCGGCCAGGCCATTCTGGATTTTACATCCTTTTTATACCCATTATTATTTTTACTTTGCTACCTGAGTAACAAATTTCCGCAATTCTTCCACCAGGTGACATTCCATTTTCATCTTGGTTCCGCGATAGCTTACCAAGTGGTAGAACGTTCACCTCTGGTGCTTGAGGTCCCTGGTTCGATTCCAGTGAACTTTGTGGTGGACAAACACTGCATGCGTGGGTTTCCTCGGCGTTCTCCCGTTTCCTTCCACTCTCTTCATTCCACCATTTCATTCATTTCCCATCATCACCGTTTTCTTTAGCCGAGCCGGACTAACTGTAGGCTCAAAGATTTCATTCTGAAACTAGTTTGATCTTCATTCTTCTTATTATTTCTTTTTATGCACATCTCATAACTTTTGTTTTTTCATGTTTTTTTTTGCTAAATACTTCTTACATTATGTTTATGTCTGCCTGTAAATTTTCCTCCTGAACTTTATAATTAGTTTAAATAAAATTAAAACGTAAAATTGTAAACTTCTTGTTTAAAAAATAACACTTATTGAAAGTTTAATACAATAAACTTATTTTGTATTCAGTCTGCGTGACACTACACATGAGGATACCCGTCGGACAGTAAGTTAAATTTGGAGATGTATGGTTAGTATCGATTACTCATCACACTCAGTATTTCTGGTATTTATATTCACTACTTCGTAATAATCCAAGAAGCTGTGCTATTTCCGCCTAGTGCTAATTGAAATAAAATCATTCACCATAGGTCGAACCCGTGAATCCAAAGCTTTGGTATTAACTATTCTGCTCAAAGTTATTTTCACAATAATTTTTAAAAAAAGCGTAAAATAGATGTACTTCTAAATGTAAAAAAACTCATTCTAACTTTGCTTAAGTAGGTATTTGAGATGGCTGTACCTATGTTTGACATAATAAACCATTTTATTAACATAATTACAGTTATACCATTAATGATGGAGAAAACGTATGCTACGATATTGCAGATCGCATTGTAGTGATGGTTCGCCATGCTGCATTTTCTGAAAGATTCGTTTGAAGTGGTTATCATAATATCTCGGAGAAGTGAAGTTCATGTTAGAACCCATGATAGTCTACCACTATCTTCAATTGTTTAAAAAAATAAATTGATATGAAGAAACCAAAATGGTGAAGTGTGCACAAATGTAATTTCTATATACAGGGTGTCCCAATAAAATGTATACACTGTTTAACATTTTTTACTTTTTACATTTATATTTAAATGTTACCGTAAACTGGGTATACTTTGGCCCATTTTTTTTTAATTTTCAAAATTCCCATTGTAATATCTCCTAAGATTAGGGGAAATAATTTAATGACATTTCTCCTTGTTAAAATGCAATCTTTGGCTTTCTTTTGAAAGCAGTAGATAATCAGTACTGCCAAGAATGATTATAGTTCCAATTTTTTGCTGTCATGCCAAATTTTCCATGGTTGGGATAACTTTAGCTCCTTTATCAAAATGACTCATTAATACACGAAAGTGCTACTGTAACACAGTATTTCAGAAACAGAAGAGAAGAACAGAATATTATAAACACATTGTTCAAATTACCAATGTTTTTACTGAATTTCATTTGAAAGAGAAATATCATTCAATGAAGATATTTGTATTCAACTTGCGTGAATACAAAACACTATAAAAGAACGCTACAAATTTGTGAATACGTAATTTAAAATGCCTGTATTACAAACATAGGAATTGTATTGTGAAATCACTTTACTCAATTTAGAGGCAAAAAAATATCATTCAATGGAAATCTCTCTAAGTGGATGAATACTTAATATCTAAAAATAACAGCACCGTATTCTTCATTGCGGTAGAGTACTTTACCGGTATCATACTGCTCAGATTTAAATAGAAAATTCTTGCAATTCAGGCTCTGTATAAAGTCCTCGTTTAAAAGCTAGTGAGGGGTTAAGCTTCCTTCTTACACCATGCCACTTGTACACTCCGCATCAAAAAAATTGAGACAGCTAACGCCGTGCAGCTAGGCAACCCAATATACACCTTCTTATCCCATAATCGTGTCTGGTAAAAACATCCCCTCTCTCTCCTTCTTTCCTCTCTCCCATACTAAAATCAGCAAAAAAGATGAGTGCAATTCTTATTTCAAAATATGCATATATTAGTATACACAAAATGAAACATTCAAAGCGAGACGAAACAAGATTCATAAGGTAATATAGGGAGAGACTAAAACACACACACAATGAACAGTTAAAAGGCATGTATGCCTGCTAGACAGACATACAGAAGTGAGATAGAGAGAGGAAAGGGGAGAGAAGAAGAAGAAGAAGAAAACTGAACACAGATAAAAATAAGGAATTTAAAAATATTAAAAAAAGAACCTAACATTATAAAGTTCCGTTTCCAGAAATCCAACAGGAATATAGAAGTAACGTTTGGATTATATATTTCTTCAGGACTATTCGAATACATAGAAGATACAGGAAACAACCAAACTTGGAGGACAAATTAAATACTAAATTTCCTGTGAAATTGTAGAGCTTTGAAACACATATATAATAATGTCAGTAGTTTAACACATGTGCTTTGTTTCGCGTGTTTCGGGAGCAAATTCGGTGGTGTTCGTTGAACGTACTGATACGAAATACATTATAATAAACCAAGTTAAATACATTATAATAATTAAAATACATTATAATAGAAATATACTTCTAAATGTCTATTAGAAAGAGTCAATATTAGAAGTCCAAACTGTATCATAATGAAAAGACACAAATGTTCAAAACAAAAATTGGATGTTCTTTATAAACGTAACAGACCTTGCACGTTTAACATTGAAAACGTGAATAAAATGCATTGAAATATAGGATGGAAACGAACTTTGTGTCAAATTAATATAAATAAAATCTCTTGAATCATCAGAAAAGGGGCCATTTTCTGGTCATCTCTGAAGATTTATCTGTTCCGAACATCCACTCTCAATTTCACCTATTGTGAATATAACGTTCTGATTCGAATAGATAGAATGAACGCACCAGAGCTTAAGTGGGTAATTACATCAGTTGGGTGATGTGGGATTTTTATGGGCCGACACTGCGTCGAAGATTCGAACCCATACTAACCCGGTGATTCGATTGAGACACGGTAACCTGGAGGACAAAGAACATATTTAGAAGCAATAAAAGAGAGAGAGAGAAGTAATGAATAGGAGACGAAGATAAAGATGACTAGACACAGGGAGAAAGACGAATTTATAAATGAACACTACTTATTATTATACTGTATGACCAAGAACGCATACACTCTTTACTCATATTCTCACAAGTGATGCTTTGTAAATTCTCCAACGGCAGATGAATCTCTGTTTGTAGCCATTATTTTATGAGAGAAAGATTTTACTTGATGTGGAATCGAACCCGAGTTTTCCACTTGCAAGTCCAGCAGGCTACCGCTACTCCACAGATTGCTGGTACATAAAACCATGTTTAACAAATGGTGTAGTGTTTCTTTCTAATACCAATAATATGAAAAGTGGATCCTTCAGATCATTGAATAGGTTCGATCCGTCCTGGTAATTCTTGTAAATGTTGTTCGCCCATTCCTAACTAACATTCGTAAATTGTCTCCATCGTGATACAGGTGTGTGCTTCCACGTTCTTAACGATTCCTCATTTAGTATGAAAAATCAATCTTCGATTCCTCTCGAGCGCTATGTGAAAAAATGAAGGTTGGCCTGAAGAAGGTTTGAACCTATGTTACCTTGCTGCACTACTCATGAGTCCCACACATTACCCCTACACTATCTTGGCAGCTGAAACCATGAGCCAAATATTACTAAGTTCAACCGTGATGTTTGGAACAAACTAGTTTCTTCCTGTAATGCTATTTACACCACAGTACACGCCGAAATTCATTTATTTGATGACCTGAAGACAAGGTAGTGCTCACTAATAAACTAAATAACATATAATCCAGGAATCCAGGAAAAATTTCAGAAATAATAACAAGTTATGCAGTAATTTCCCAGTGCACATTCAAACGTACGCTCATAATAATAATAATAATAATAATAATAATAATAATAATAATAATAATAATAATAATAATAATAATAACAATAACAATAATAATAATGATAATACATTTTAACCTTCATTGCATAAGATGGCACCTCAACGAAGAATAATATTAATATGCTCCTATATTTTCGTCGCCACGCAAAAGCACGTCACACAGCGTCCATCTCGCGAACGATCCTTTTGGGACTAGGCTCCTGTCTCATTTCCTTTTCCGTTTCTATAAAAACCACACACATGGTGTTTATCCACCATAAAGTTATATGGGATGAGGAGTGATCTATCTTACGTATACATAAAAGTCACGTCACACAGCGTATCTCAATGCTCCATTACGTATGGAGAGCTAAATGACAAACAAGCATGTGCTGACATTAATGTAATGTTTCGAAATATTGTATCATTAAGTATTTCAATCAATGTTATTTTTTATCTACACTTGGTAAAAAATCTTATTATATTTTTGAAAGAAAAAAAACAAATGTGCAAAATTTTTCCCGATTGCAAAGGTTGGCTTGGAGGTTCGAACCTGATTTACTTTTTTCCGAAGATACCTAAAGTTGAAAGCAATGAAGATTCCGGCCAAGCTTTATAAACAAAGTGTACTTTTTGTCTTGTCGAATTATGCAATGAATATATTTTGGCTCTTGTATTAACAAATCCAATTCTATTTTCACATTGAGGTGAGATCATTCAATGTCTTTTATATTAAGGTAAACCAGCCTGAACGAACCGTGCTCAATAACAAATAGAAAAGTTAAACTACAAATACAATTTTTAATATACCTTGTGCGTTATGATAAATAGAACGCAACACAAATTGTAATGTTTGGAAATTTCTATTGTAATCATAACAAATCATCATCTGCAGGAACTTTAAACCTACAGCCGTAAAGAAAGTTCCCCAGAATCTGTATAATGTAATGTTTTATTTTTATTTTATATTATTTTTGTTTTTATTTTAATTATTTTTGCTTTCTATTTTTATATTATTTTTATTTGTTATTTTTGTTTTCTCACTCGACTAAAGAGAACATTGAAATAAGTGTTTAGTAGCAATATACATGGAGTTAGATACATTACAGGTCATAGACCATGTTTTGCCAAAATACAATGTTTAAATGCGCTAGATGAATTATGTAGCTGTTATCGGTGAATTGTTGGGAGGTATGTTTATTTAATACCGAGTGTAATCGCCATTAACTTGTGTAACTGCTTGCAGTCGGTTTGGGAGGGAATCAACCAGGCGAGCAATATAGTTTCTCCGTGTACAGTCCGTCCTTGTAAGTTGAACCAGCTCCCATAATTCATCTCCAGTGCGTGGTGGATTCTGCGGCCAATTTTCTTGAAGTTCTCTTACAACGGCACTCCAAACGTTTTCTATTGGATTCAAATCCGCTGCGCGAGGTACCCAATCGACTAGTTTGATATGTGGTTCCCGTTGTAGATATCCCTGAACAAGATTGGTATCGTCTAAGGATTGGTATCGTCTACAGAGCTATGATCCTGTTGTAAGTGTATGATTTCGTCAGCTAATCGAGTTCGTATCTCAGGAAGCGCATCCTCCAGTAGTTCCAAATATTTCTGACCATTAATGCGGTAGACACCACCATCACCGGCATCTTTACATACCCAACCCCAACAATTAATGGTAACATGTATCATTCGACATGAACGGGTCATGTATCGTGGTTCATATCATGTTTCAGGTAGACGATAGACACGCCGAGGACCATCATTTGCAGTAGAAAATACTTTCTCATCTGTAAAGACAACGCTGTCCCACATACGACCGATATTTTCTTCTGCAAACGCCCGTCGATCTACCATGTGGCTATCTGACAGTTGTTCTTTCCTTGCAGCCCTGAACGACCTAAGATTTGCATTTCTGAGGCGGCGCCGAACGGTGTTTACATCACCTGGAAACTCCAATGCCTCTTTTAGTTGTCGGGCAGACATGAAAGGATGCCGACGGCATTCTTCAGTTAGAGAACGATCTTGAACCGCAGAAGAAACTCGGGGCTGGCCAGATCCAGGTTTTCGGGCTACATTTCCACTTTCTTGATGACGTTTCCACCATCTGTACGCAGTAGCACGATCGACGCCATATTCGAGACCTGCATCAGTAACACTCACGTTTGCATGTTGAATGAGAGCTATAACACCCTGTTTAACTGCACTGTCGTAATGACGTTCCATGCTCCCAGAGTCCCAGCACACCACAATGCATATTATCAGCTAATGATAATATGCAGTCGCTTTGACGTTGTGAAAACAACGCAGGCGCATTGTATTGATTCCTACTCAAAAAAGTACCTTAGGATTGGATTTGACCTCATATGTCTCTTTTCCGCGAAAGTGTACCTTCTCCTATATTTTCTGAAGAACAAGCTTACTGACTGAAGTCCCTAGCATTAAACTTATCTCCATATTTACCACTTCTCTAGAATAAGGAACGAAAATAATCCGCACAAGCTTGCTATAATGGGGCGGTACAGAACTTGAATAAATTGAGTCTTCCTAAGACTAACCTTCATGGTCACGGGGTTTCAGACACTTGCTTGTTGTACTTTTGGTGTCCATGAGTATGGGTTCGAAGCCCAACGCTACCACTTTTTTATTTTTTGCAGCTATGTCGGAACGTTCAAATTTTCATCTTTACATTCCAAATAAGAGGAATTATGATGTCATTTATTTGGATATATTTTTAAAACGAAGAAAAGAATGAAAACAATACACTATTACCAGTACTAAAGAATAGCAACGGAAGACTAAACCGAATATCTAGGCTCTAACGACGGTGCCTGGAATTTGGACTAAAGTGAGTTAAGAACTAGTGCGGTCCATAGTCCTCAACGGACTCAAACCCGTGTCCACGTGCAGCAAGACGTAAGTAAATATTTTGTGTAACACTGTGCGCAAGCTTATTTGACAATAATACTTGTAGTACAGTTCCCGACTTTTATGTATACGTAAGATATGCCATATAACTTTATGATGGATAAACACCATGTGTGTGGTTTTATAGCAACGGAAAAGGAAATGAGACAGGAGCCTAATCCCAAAAGGATCGTTCGCGAAATGGACGCTGTGTGACGTGCTTGGGCGTGGCGACGAAAATATATGAGCATATTAATATTATTGTTCGTTAAGGTAACATCTTACGCAATGAAGGTTAAAATGTATTATTATTATTATTATTATTATTATTATTATTATTATTATTATTATTATTATTATTATTATTTTACCAGCTAGCCTACGCTAGCTACTACCCGAAGAGGGTTACGCCCTCTGTAAGGGAAGAGATGTTTAGTATATTGTGCTGTTCAGGAAGCAATGGTTGGGCTATGGGTAGGTACAGAAAACTTTATTATTCAAACTTTAACAGTCATTATGGCCTTTAACCATAATCATGAGGAAAGGTAAATACATAAACTGCAGAAAACCAGAACTGTAAGTGATATGATGTGGAATGATGAAATGAAGTGCGAAACTCACAACAACACATAGGTTCTGTTAGTTGAACAAATGCTGGTTATCTTCTCGCCTAGGAGCAGCGCTAGGCACCAATGAGGACAGAGGAGCCCTGTTAGTACAGAAGGTGTCACTGTGCATATGATGGCCATATGTGAGGTAGATGAGTGGCTGTAGTGTATGGCTCGTAGTAGACGGCGTCAGGGTGGTCTAGAGGTAGTGTGTAATGGTACAAAGTAAATAGTAATGAGAGCGGAGGGAACAGAGCGGCAATGCGGGAGGTACTTCGGGCATGATCGTCAAAAGTTTGCTGAAGAAGTGGATGATTGTTGTACAGGCGCTGGGTGATATATTTAGTGCGTAATGTTTCTAAATGATATAAGATATGCGGAAATGTAAGTCTATGATAGAGATCTTGAGTGGGACTTGGTAATTTGATACGATAAGCAATTCGCAAGGCATGACGTTCCAAGATGCATAATTTCTCATAGTATGAGGTCGGAGCAGATATCCAAGCTGTAAATCCGTACGTCAGAATCGGGCGGAGGAAAACTTTGTACGTGTTAAGAAGTGTATGAGTATGGAGTCCCCAGGTAGTGCCAGCAAGACCTTTCAGAAGATTGAGGCGAGAGTACGCCTTCTTGGAGATATCTTTCAGATGTGCTGTCCAGGTTAGTTGATGATCGAAGGTTACTCCTAGAATTTTGACACTGCGAGTAGGTTTTAAAGGTACATCTTGTACAGAGAGATTTACGAGTGTTGGGTTGCGGTGTACACGTGAACGATGCTTCGGGGCAAGAAATACAATACATTGAGTTTTTGCTGGGTTTATTATCAGTCTCCAGTGGGAGCACCAATCAACAAAGGCATTGATAGCATCCTGGAGAGCCAGATTAAGCTGATGAATTGTTTTGCCCGTCGCAAAAAGTGCAGTGTCATCGGCATAATGAAAGAGCTTAACAGTATCTGGGATTGCTGAGAAGTGGGAAACGAATAGAATATATAGTAAGGGCGACAAAGCCGATCCTTGAGGAACTCCAGAATGAAGAAAGATAGGAAATGAAAAACTAGTGTTGATACAGACATAAGCCAATCGACAGCTAAGAAAATTAAAGATGAATCTAAGGTAAGCAATAGGCAGGCGGAGCTGTTTGAGTTTATAGATGAGAGTGGGATGCCATACCTTGTCGAAAGCCTTCTCGAGATCAAACAGAACCAAGCAGGATGGGTTGCCTGTGTTAAAGTGAGTATAGATGGAATTTGAGAGGCGGAGCAATTGGTCATTAATGCTGAAAGAAGGTCTGAAACCAGCTTGCTCGAGTGGAATGACGTCGTGATGTGCCAGGTATGAATGAAGACGTTTGACAAGGATGCGTTCCAGTATTTTACTGAAGGCCGGTGTTAGTTGAATAGGACGGTATGAGCTAACAGAAGCAACAGGTTTATGTGGTTTGAGAAACATAAGAGTTTTCGAAGTTTTCCAGTCAGCAGGTAGAAAACCAGTGCAAGAATAAAGGTAAAGATGTGACAAAGCAGATACTACGTACGGACTTTCTTTAATGTGTCTATATGTAATAGAATCCATGCCAGGGGCTGTATTATGTCTGTGAGCTACAACTGAATTGATGTCGGATATAGAGATCGGTGTAGTAAGAGGATTGTTTTCAGGCAGTGTGTGATTAACATTACGCTGTAGATGAGGAGAATCCAGATTGAGTTTGTCGACTGGATGAGAACGATGTGGAATTTCATGTGCGAGAGGCGTAAAGATGTCCTGGAGATATCTTGCAAATGCATTTTCCTTGTCTGTGTCAATGTGCAGCTGAGTATTGTTGTTGATAAGAGGATATGTTGTACGAGTATTTTGACCTGTAAGCTGTCGGAATCTTTTCCAATACTGAGTGGGATGTGTAAGTGAGCCGAGATTGTTGCAAACTTTGACCCAGCATCGTAATTTGTAAGCCTTAAGATAGTTGTGCATCGTTCGTTGGAACTGCCTGCAATGATGAAGAGAGTCAAGGTTGCCAGTGGCAGCAAAATCTCTATAAAACTGTCGGGACCGTTTGATCAGTGGTAAGTATTGAGTAGGTAAAGAGGGTCGAAAAGTCGAAACTGTTGACTTAGGGATATATTTGTCTGTGGCGTTATGGATAGCAGTAACTAGAGAATCGAAAGTTTCAGAAAGTTCTGATTCTGTAGCTGGTGGATGTAAATGATGAAGATGATCCTGAAGATACGATCTGTAAGCTGTCCAATTTGCTTTATCGTAACGATAGACAGTACGGAGAGAAGAAGACTGAGAAGTGGTAGTTACACGAGTCTGAATGTCTACTTTGATTGGAGCATGATCGCTACCAATGAGATCAAGAACGTTAACACAGCTACGATGTGATATGTTGTTCGAAACAATAAGTATATCTGGAGTAGTCTGACTCGCGGGACGAGTCGGTTTTGGAAGTGGCAGTCACTCCAGTAGTATGACTGGTGATGTAGTTGAGGAAACGGTCCCGTTGCGTATGTGTTCGGCTATGTATATTCACATCTGACATAATTATGTAGGTGCGGACGGTATTGGAGATATACTGAAAGAAGCTGAACGGAATATCATGCCCAGGACGGATGTATATAGTTGCTACAGTCACATACAATTCCTGATAATATAATGATGTGATAAGGTATTCAGGAAGATTAGGCAGACTCTGAGAGTGACTACGAAATGGGATAGAAGGTGAAAACCCAATCACTACTCCCCCGTTGGCTCGCCTAGCAGGGAAAGTGCTATCTTGGCGTAACAGTTGGAAGCGAGGTATGCGGCATGACAATCTGGGTGTGAGATGTGTCTCATTAAGGATAAAGACATGGATTTTTTCTTCGAGTAAAAGTGCTTCGAAGAGCTTCTTATGCTGTGAGAAGAACGGATGTTTAAAAACAAAAAGCAGAGCGCCATAATGCAGAGAATGGTGAGAAGAGAGCTGTCAAACCTCCGTTTCGAGTACATTTGTGTGATAATAAACGACATTGCCGGAATATGTTGGATAGATATTGGCGTGGAAAATTGCCTTAGCCGCGATTTGAATTTGTTGGGCGATGTGATCTCGAAGGTGTGGATGGATATTTTGTAGCGAGAAGTTAAGAAGTGTGAGAAGTTGATGGACAGTTACAGGTTGCTCTAAAGCTGGATTGGCGGGTGGTTGGATTTGGTCCGTTATGCGTAATGGTGCCACAGTCTCTGGCTTTGTTGGTTCAGGAGCTGGATTGGATCGGCATTTGCAACTGTATGTAGGGTGAGAATGATCAAGACATGTGGAGCAGGTTGGAGATGATTGTAAATTTGTACAGCTTCTTGTAGGGTGAGAATTATTATTATTATTATCATTATGAGCGTACGTTTGAATGTGCACTGGGAAATTACTGCATAACTTATTATTTCTGAAATTTTTCCTGGATTCCTGGATTATATATTATTTAGTTTATTAGTGAGCACTACCTTGTCTCCAGGTCATCAAATAAATGAATTTCGGCGTGTACTGTGGTGTAAATAGCATTACAGAAAGAAACTAGTTTGTTCCAAATATCACGGTTGAACTTACCAATATTTGGCTCTGGGTTTGAGCTGCCAAGATAGTGTAGGGGTAACGTGTGGGGCTCATGAGTAATGCAGCTAGGCAACATAGGTTCTAACCATCTTCAGTCCAACCTTCATTTTTTCACAAAGCGATCGTGAGGAATCGAAGATTGATTTTTCATACTAAATGAGGAATCGTTAAGAACGTGGAAGCACACACCTATATCACGATGGTGACAATTTACGAATGTTGGTTAGGAATGGGCAAACAACATTTACAAGAATTACCAGGACGGATCGAACCTATTCAATGATCTGAAGGATCCACTTTTCATATTATTGGTATTAGAAAGAAACACTACACCATTTGTTAAACATGGTTTGTGCACAGTAATCTGTGGAATAGCGGTAGCCTGCTGGACTTGCAACTGGAAAACCCAGGTTCGATTTCCCATCAAGTAAAATCTTTTTCTCAAAAATAATGGCTACAAACAGAATGTTCTGCCGTTGGAGAACTTACAAAGCATCACTTGTGAGAATATGAGTAAAGAGTGTATGCATTCTTTATCATACAATAATGATAAGTAGTGTTCATTTATAAATTCGTCTTTCTCTCTGTGTTCAGTCATCTTTATCTTCGTCTCCTATTTATTACTTCTCTCTCTCTCTCTTATTGCTTCTCTCTCTCTTAAATCTGATCTTTGTCCTCCAGGTTACAGTGTATCAATCGAATCACCGGGTGAGTACGGGTTCGAATCTTCGACGCAGTGTCGGTCCATAAAAATTCCACATCACCCAACTGATGTAATTACCCACTTAATCTCTGGCGCGTTCATTCTATCTATTCGAATTACAACGTTATATTTACAATAGTTGAAATCGAGAGTGGATATTCAGAACAGATACATCTTCAGAGATGACTAGAAAATGGCCCCTTTTCTGTTGATTCAAGAGAAGATTTTATTTATATTAATTTGACACAAAGTTAGTTTCCATCCTATAATTCAATGTATTTTATTCACGATTTCAATGTGAAACATGCAAGGTCTGTAACGTTTATAAAGAACATCCAATTTTTGTTTTGAACATTCGTAACTTTTCATTATGATACAGTTTGGACTTCTAATATTGACTCTTTCTAATAGACATTTAGAAGTATATTTCTATTATAATGTATTTTTAATTATTATAATGTATTTAACTTGGTTTATTATAATGTATTTCGTATCAGTACGTTCAACGAACACCACCGAATTTGCTCCCGAAACACGCGAAACAAAGCACATGTGTTAAACTACTGACATTATTATATATGTGTTTCAAAGCTCTACAATTTCACAGGAAATTTAGTATTTAATTTGTCCTCCAAGTTTGGTTGTTTCCTGTATCTTCTATGTATTCGAATAGTCCTGAAGAAATATATAATCCAAACGTTACTTCTATATTCCTGTTGGATTTCTGGAAACGGAACTTTATAATGTTAGGTTCTTCTTTTAATACTTTTAAATTCCTTATTTTTTTCTGTGTTCAGTTTTCTTCTTCTTCTTCTTTTTCTCTCCCCTTGGCCTAGCTGCACGGCGTTAGTTGTCGCAATACTTTTGATGCGGAGTGTACACCATTTCATCTTTAATATTGAGCTATTTCCAACACTTAGAAGGTATGGGACACTGTTGCCCCAAAAATTGGGCCAATGTTACCCCACGGAATTAAACGCTTAATAATATGTGCGTAATTGAACGAACATTTAAGGCGTTAGCTTATTAATATTCGCTAACGAACATGTTTTTTATATTCTATTTACTTGTGCATTGAATATGCGTCACTTTAATGCAATAAACAAAAGTTGTGGAACTTGAAATATAATAAATGTTAATTGCTAATAGTTGCTAGCATGTTGCTTCCCATGCTCCGGAAATAAGTCACTAGCGAGAATATTCATGTGTTCTCAATGTTGTAATACTTCGATCAACAACTTTGCTCAATGGTAGAATAAATAATAACCATGTAGGAAAACCATTAATCTTTTTTTTTTCCTTTTGGGTCAAAGTTGCCTTTAAAAAGCCCAAGTATACCCTGTTTACGGTACACTACAACTCATAACTGTTAAAAATGATATTTCCAGCAAAACTTCCACAACTGCTCACTACCATCGCCACACAAGAGCCTACCTTGACGAACACCTATCGAACAGATGGATTGGACGAAGAGGCAATATCGAGTACCATCCACGCTTATCGAATTTCACCTTTATGAATTTTTCTGTGGGGGCATGTCAAACACGATGTTTATAGCACAGGACCAACCACAATCAATGAGTTGAAAGCAGCCATTGAAAACGAATGTGCCCAAATACCAATTTTTCACAGGAACGTTTTGGATTCCATCCATCCGTCAGCGTTATCAGCTGTTTCTGGACCAAAATGGCAAACAGTTTGAACACTTTCAATAAATGACTGGTTTCTACATTTTGTTCACATTACATAAGAATTTTGAAACCTCTTCGCATCATAATAATTATTAGCGTTACAGTTATTCAAAGAGTTTATACATTTCATTGGGAGACTCTGTAGTTATCTGTAGAAATACATCACATTATTGCGAACATAGGCAATAATTTTTTCCTCCATATACATCTTTGCGCGTATTTTGGTAACACTGCAGAGATAGTGCATCCTTGTTTATAAGATATTCTGCGATATTAGTATCATTAGCATATATATATAACATATTAAAAGATGTGACACATTACAATCGGTTGATTTCATTAAACTGAACAAAATTATGGGTAAGTGTGTAGTTTTTGAGAAATTGTGATACATTGATCACACAGTGTATTAGAAACAACCTGTTATTAAGGTATACCCTCACCACGTTTTTCATTATGACATTGGGAACTTTTCATCAGAACTTCCACTCAAACATGTATTTTGTTCCGTACGAGCGTTAATCATAATTTGGCCTTCATCAGAACTTGCACTCAAACATGTATTTTGTTTCGTACAAGCGTTAATCATAATTTGGCCTTCATCAGAACTTGCACTCAAACATGTATTTTGTTCCGTACAAGCGTTAATCATAATTTGGCCTTCATCAGAACTTGCACTCAAACATGTATTTTCTTTCGAACAACACACAGTATGGCTAATGAGATAAAGGCTATATTATGATTAACGCTTGTACGGAACAAAATACATGTTTGAGTGCAAGCTCTAATTAAACGTTCTCGAGAAAAACGTTAATAGTACGAGATATTATCAAAAAATACTGTGAATAATTGTAGTAGAAACAAAGTAATAACTTTATATGGAATTTGATTCACTCTCTTTCAAAGTACTGTCTTCGGCTACCAATGCACCTATACCAAATTGTATCCATGACTGGAAACATTTCTGGAAGGCTTCTTTTGGAAGAGTGTACAGCTGCTCTGTTGTGAATCTCTCAGTGTATGGTATCCAAACGTTTTCCCTTAAGCACGGTTTTAATCTTGGGGCAGAGCCAGAAATCCTGTCATGTTATGTCTGGAGAATACAGTGGATGTGGACAGACAGGAAAACCTTTTCGGCCAAAAACTTCTGTTCGTTAGTCAAAAGTTGGGGAAAAAATTTTACACTCACTCTTCTCATTTCCAAATCGGTATGGTTAAAATACTTTCTATGGACTCGTATGAGATGTGTAGTTCTTTGAAAAGCTCTCGAATAGTTATTCGCGCGATTGAACAAACAATTTTTGATACTCTTTGCACGTTTTCTTCCGTTTCTATCTCATCTAATACAAAAATATACATTTTCTCCGGGACAAGACATCCCTTTCTCGACACACTTTCGAGACAAGACAGCTTGAACTGCTAGTACACATGAGTGGAAACAGAGTTCTTCCAATAGAAATAGATACACTTTCCAAGACTTATATTACTTTTACGCATCTTTTGAAAACGAGACAGTGTCAGCTCTTTTCTCCTAGACAATCCAAAGTAACATGAGTGGAGACGGAGCTCTTCTAATAGAAAGAGCTACACTTTCTGATATATTACTTTCGCGCTACCTTTTAGAGACGAGAAAGGCTCAGCTCTTATCTTCCTAGGTAATTCTGGTACACATGAGCGGAAACAGAGCCCTTCCAATGGAAAGAGATACATCTTTCGTCCGAAACGACACACCTTCAACTCTTGTCTCGTGTACATCTCTCTAACTATTTATTTTCTCTTACCAGTGACGCACATACTTGTAAATTCTACGTGTATGTTCTAGCACAGAAGGAGTATCTAGCCGTTCTAGGAATAATCTAAGAGAGAAGGACGTTATGTTTAGAATACCAATATACTTAACCCACTATTGAGCGTGCATTTGATGCGAGTGGCTCCGGGTTTGTTTCCCGGTGGCGACACTCGTTCGAAAATATGTAAAAGCTTTTTTCAGGCTAGCCATCCTGAGTGAGATTTTCCCGGGTTTTTCTCATTCACACCAGGCAAACGCAGGAATGGTATCTAACATACAAGTTTCAGGCTGCTTCCTTTCCTCGGATAGTGTAATCGATGAAAGACTGCATCCCTCATACATGACTTGCTAACATGGCCATGGGTGCTGAAAAGCTAGGAATCTAACTTCTAAATTCCCTTAAAATTCCGAACATGTATTTCTACAACCATCTCTTCGTCTATATTCTTATTCTATCATAATTTTAAGAGAAAGGATATGTTCTCTTTCCCCTCAGAATACTCATAACAGAGCGAAATAAACTAGAACATTGAAAATTGAAGACGGCAAAGCATCATTAGTAATAACAAGATTTTCTCTAATAACATTTCATTAAAAAAATACGGTATCCTTTTGAAATGAACACAAATCCTCTTAGACAGGTCCTTTTTTTTCATTCTTTAAAAGTTTTCAAGGCAGTACAAAGAAATAACATCTTTTTTCTTTCCATCCTTCTTTAGGATTTCTTGAATGTTTACCATTAAAGTCCTTTTTTCTTCTTTTATGTTATTTTTTCTGTAAAAAGACCTCTTCAATATTCCAACCGTAACCAAAACTTAACAAAATGTGTAACAAGTTGCTGTCTTGGATATAAAAGAATCCTTCTCTTTTCTTTTAAAAGTTAAAAAAAAAGTAATATAAAATGAAAAGAAAATTTCCCACTTTGTAAATGAAAAATAGTTTCCTTGTTTCCCAACTATTTTTTGCAGAATATTCAAATAATCAAATGTCATCCTTCCGTTTGGGAGAGAAGGGATAGAGTAACATGGAGGCAGGAGAAATAGAAATTGTAAAAATGGAGATTCGAACAGAATTTATGCATGGTATGTGAGGATCGCGCTTGAAAGTTACCAATGTCAACAAGAAATTGAACGAAGCGAATATACAAGTGAAAAAAAAAAGTAGTGAAAGCCGGATGGGAAACAAAAGTTAAAAAAAAAAAAAATCATTACAGCAGTTGGGTTGAATTTGGCACACACAAACCCATAGCCCACACTTTGCTTTTTCTATTTCGCTTTTGCCTTTTTTTCATTTTAGAAAAGTATTCTTTTTGTGCGTGGCACAATGGTTATTTCAGAAAATCAATTTAACCATCCGACAGAGTTGCCATCCTTTTACGTTAATTTGAGAGAAGCGAAATATCATCGGATTGTATAGACATATTTATTATTTCTTATGTTTTTGTATGGATATGGTAATTATAGTAAATGAATTATTAAGTCCCAAAGGCTGCGTGTGGAGGGAACAGATCTCACAGTTTCCTGACTTCAGCACTCATGGAAGTGATATGGCACGCTCCGAGCTTCTTTACTTTCATAGGATGCTCAAAGTACCAATTTTAACTGTGTAATACACATAAGCGCCCACCAATTCATTGTTTATCTACAGATGGCACACTGAACGCTCTTTCCCTATTACCTTTTTTGTTTAGTTGATGTCACAATCTAGTTTTGTTCTGATGTGCTTTTGTAGAATTGAATTTTTTGTTGGTTTCTGAAGGCATTTACCTTATATGCACCTAATCTGTGGATTGCACAGTGTATTTCTTCTTCTTCTTCTTCTTCTTCTTCTTCTTATTATTATTATTATTATTATTATTATTATTATTATTATTATTATTATTATCAGAGCCCGTCAAAATATAGATCTTATTTTCTTGAAATATGGCATAGCAAAATGGCTTTTAAAAATTAAAAACATGTCTTTTATATATATCTGTTATTAAAAATATGGCTTTTATCTACAGCTTTTTATTTTTCCATTATATTCCAATACTTACATATTAAAAACTACAAATGGCCATTCTGTAAACAAATATCATTCTTTATTGAACATTCTAATCAAATAGTGTTCAATGTTGGCTGTTGACAGACACAATCTCCTGTCATTGAGTAAATACTTCAACTTTGAAAAGGAACGCTCAAAGTCTGCTGATGTCACTGGTACAAATTTACACGAGAGCACGTCCAAATGTGTCCAATTATCTGGAAGTGGTTCCAGAGTGTTGGATTCTGCTAGTGTTTGAGCCACTGCTCGCAGGGGCTTCCACCCATAATTTCGCCACAGAACAGCTTTCATCTACTTGTTTATTGTTTCGCCTACATGGCCAGTCCATTTGTAAGATATGAACTTTTCTACCTTTGAAATGGGTGTGGTTAGTTGTATAGACTGACTCTCAGTTTCTCTATTATTTGTGGGATCTCACCGTAGTTGTGTTCTATTGAGATGAGCTGTCTCTGCAGGAGGGGATTCTGAAGAATACTCTTAGCTTTCTTCACACATTCAGCATCCTCCTCCAATTGAAAAAAAACATTAATTAGGAAAAAAATATATACAATACGACTTGCTTACTTTGTAGAATATCTATTGAAAATTGCTTTAAAATATTGCTTTTGATAGGAAATATGTTTTTTATCGCGGGAACAGACAAAATATAGCTTTTATGGCTTTTTAAATGTATGTGGGAAATATGCTGGACCCCACAAATCGCCTACATACGAAGTTTCAAGATGATCAAAACGTTAGGGCAAAACATGGCAAAATGGCATTTGACGGGCTCTGATTATTATTATTAACTCCTTGGACACAACTGTTAGTGGTTTTGGAGATGCCATACGAAATATTATCGGAAAAGTAAGTGACTATGTAAGTTTCAGACCTAAATAAAGTTGTTCATAACGTCAACATTTAATCAACCAAAATTCAGCTCAGAATAACTGTAATATTCCGTATTTATGTTTCTTTTTAAAATACTGATCTTTTAAACGAGTGTCAGCAAGTGTACTTTACTAACAATAACAGTCGTTTCGAAATATCATGTTAATATTTATAAAAATATATTTCTGCTCAATTTAGTTATATAAAAATATGAAGTATGTAGTTGGATGTCACCAGTACCACATGTGAATATTAAAAGGTACAGGAATTTTGTGTATGTTCCAGTGTTAAATAGGTTGAATAAACCTCAGAACTGCTTTGAAACGGTTGAAGACCGAGAACACTTTCCCGCCCTCAATGGACAGTAACTTGGGCTGCCCAATTGGTAGGTGAACTTATCAGCTACGCTACGGTGGCTCTGAATGTGGTAATTCCACTGATGAGTTGCAACTTTCACATGGATACATTCTATATCGTAAATTGAAACTAAATTGACGTTGAAGCATATAAGCAAGTAAGCATTCATAAATAATCTTGAACACCTTTGTGGCTATATGGTTAGTGTACTTGTCTTTGGCGCGGGAGACCCGGGTTGGGTAGCATGTAGGTCGGTCCCCACGTTAAGGTGTAGGTCTAAGTCTTATATAGCCTCACTATTGAAAAGGGCACTAAACTAAAATCCAATCCAATATATCATCTTGTACTGATATAGAACAAGGATTATTGGTCATCAATGCACTCGTATCTTGAAACCATACGAGACTGTATCAAATTTATCCCAATGCTTCAAATCTTAATACATTGATCACCAGTTGAAGTAGAGACGGCAAGACAGTTGCAGAAACCGTCCTGCAGAGGCCCCGCCAGAGCATGTGAATGAAACGCATCGCGTGTATACTGCTGAAATGTGCTTCCTCTCTCGGTATCCAAGTCAGTGCAGTGTGTGGTGGGCAAGATGAAAGATCGGAGTGCGTTTGACCGTGGTCAAATCGTAGGAGCCAGACGACTATGTGCAGCGAATTCGGAGTAGCAGGCAACTGTTTTAAGGGTGTATCGTTAGTACCAGGCTTTTCGGTAAAACCGCACCCACACGGGAAAACTGCCGTGTCAGGGGCGAGTCGACGACAAAGTAGGCGCTGACTGGGCCGCATCGTAATAGACGATAGACGGGCCACAGTGCGTGAGATCGCGGGGAGATAGCAGCCGCCTACTCGTCATGAGATACAGAAACCATCGGGCCACGCGAGTACCCATTCTAACTGCACAACACAGAAAATAACGTCTAGCGTGAGCAAAGGAACACCCCACTGGACCGTATAAATGTGCAAAAAAGTTGCCTCCCAATATTGGTTTGAGTTACGTTTCACATCGGTATATGCTGATGGACTGGTACGGGTACGTTGCAACCCACACGAGGCAATAGATCCATCATACCAGCAAGGAACTGTACAGGTTGTTTGTGGTGGTATTCTCATCTGAGACATGTTTATGTGGACTAAAATGGTTCCCCTAACACGTGTGACACGGCCCCTCACAGGTGAACCCTACAGAGATCTGGATAACCATGTCCTGCCATTTCCTAGGCTGCAACATGCATGTGGTGTTCTCATCTTTCAGCAGAACAATGCACCGGCCCACCGCACTAGAATGGCAGTAGACTGGTTTAATGAGCACTCCTCTGATCTGGCAATACTTCCCTGGTCATCATGAACTTCAATCCCATCGAATACATCTGGGACGCAATGGAACGACGCCTTCGGGCTGTGGACGGTCTTCCGACTAACCTGCGGGTTCTCTGGGAGACTTTGCAGCAGATATGGATTGAGATGTCACAACATTTTAGGCTCCTTGTAGAGTCCATGCCGGAGCGGGTTGCTGCCATTATCAGAGCGAAAAGTGGTGCTACACGTTATTAGGTAGCTGTCTCTAATTCAGTTAGTGATTAGGGCATATTCATATGTTAATCATGTAAGCCGGATTTTTGAATATGTATGTGATTATTTATATCTTTATTTCCTAGAAACTGTTATTTTCTCAATCCCAAAAGTTTCTTTACCAGAATAGGGCTTAAGAAATCGAAAAGTCCAAGTTAATCTATCGGAAGGATGGATAGTAAAGGACAAGCAGTTGTCAATTTGAAGCGAATTGTCGAAAAAATGAGTCTTGTTTATTTCTTTTCATGCCGGAAAGTATATGAACTGATCGAAAGACTTCTCGCTTATTTGATTTATTTTAAAGACACAGAAACATTCACAAGCAGTAGCTTTATATGTTACTTATAATATACAAAGGCAATATGTAGTTCTCTTAATAAAGAAAAAAATCCGACAACTAATGGGAAAAACCAAGAGAAGGAGAGTTCCCTAATGTATATACGCATTCATGTATACAATAATTACAATATTAGATACGTTTTCTCTAATTAGTTTCAAGTGATAAAAGATTAATCTTTTTTTACTGATGCTGATTTAGATATAGCAGTAATATTATGTTATGCACTGTGTGTTTAGGAATTCCGCATATTATTTAATTGAAATTTGTTATCTATGTCAGCTTATGTAATAATTTCAATCACAAGTGACTAGACGTGAAAAATAAAAATGTAAAAGCTCTTTGGAAAAATAATTTTGTTCCTTTTGTAACTTGTGACGACTATTTTGTTCAATTGCAACTTTTGTTTCCCTGTAATGGATTCAACAATTAAGAAAGTTTTTTTTACAACATTTAGTACTTGCATGTCGTACGTTCAGTTCGGGGTCGGCTGTCTTGGTTGGTCTTCAAAATTTGTTCTGCAGCTGTTGCCAATAAGTGTACATTATACAACTACTATATCTTAAATGAAAGTTTGGTTGTCGATCTATCTTATCAAGTACCTGGAAGTTACACATCTTGATTTACCAATATGTGTTACTGCTTGTCTAAACACAATCTGGAAGGCAAGACAAGAAAACCCTAAACCAAAATTGAAACAAATAGAAAACCATTTTTGTTTTGATAAGAAAAGAAATCTTACAACTCGTTTTCCGTTCGGAAAACATTTTATCCTGAGCTTCAGAGTACAAAATTAAAGACAAAAACGGCTATTTTAAGTATGGAGTTAGTTTAACATTACTATTCACAGAATTCCTTCTTCCTTTACCATTATAGGATATCAGAACTTCGAAATACGATATTTGTGGATAAGTTTTAAAAGTTCTCCTCCTGACATTTCAGCACCATCATTAATGTTATATAAAATTATAATGAAATTTTAACTTATTCATAAAGTTTGAACTATAATTTTGTTTCAAGAAATTTACTACATTTTCAGAACAGTTATTGCTAACACTATTAAACTCTTTAGTAAATATGTTTTGGAGTTAAATGTTAATTTAATAGCTCGATAAACAATTTGTTGCAGCTGGAAAACTTACTGTGGCGATACATTTGCAGGTTTTCTATCCTATCGCAGTAATGTCAACCTGAAACACTATAAAATTCTGTCTCGAGAACCGCAAAAAAAAATCCATCTTAGTTTCCCTTGTTGTACTGTAATAATAATAATAATAATAATAATAATAATAATAATAATAATAATAATAATAATAATAATAATAATAAAATACGAAAATCAAATTTATGTATGTCGTGTGTTACTTGGATATATTATCAATAACTTTCGATCTTCCACGTTTATAAAACTCTTTGCGAATAACTATGTATTTTCATTAATCGAAAACAAGTATATTTTGTTATGTTGTCAGAAATGCATTGATTGCATCACACTTTTGTACCATAACCTTATACTGAGCTGATTGATACTATACTCCGCGTCACCCCACTGATTGGCGTATGGTATCAATCAGTAAGCTCGAAGTTCACTGTTACTAAACCTTCAGGGAGGAATCTAATCATTCATAATTGATTTTGTTCGTATTTCTGGACAACTATGAATGATTAGATTCGTCACTTGAAGGTTTGGTAACAGCGCACTATAAGCTTATTGGCTGACGCTATGCACCAATTCTGGTGGCGCAAACTATAGAAGAGTTTTGTTCTCCACACATCTTCTGTGGAATGTTAAGAAATTAATTGTTTCTCGTTTGATATTTTATTTCCTTTCTTTTATTCATTCATTGTTGTGTTTTCTTCTTTCTTCAAGTACCAGACCACAAATTTTGTTTTTTGGTACCTGATTTTTAAGAATCAAACATGATTAAGTCACTCCTCACTTGCATAGACTTTGCCAATAAGATAGAAAATACTATACTAAAAGTTGACAAATTGACACGTTTATTGATGACTCATCATGTTTCTTTCCCACAGTTGAAGTATTTTTTGGGTATGTATTATACGTGTAGTGACAAATCCTCCATATATTGCCAATTTTGATGAAAATTTCCTTTATCCCATTCCGAACAAATATAATGTCAAAAATCCCACAAAATAGTATTTTTCGCACGGGTTGGCATCACTGTTCTATCGAATGACCGATTTTTCTTCAAGTTTTAGATGTTTTCAGTGGGGGCCGCGGTGGCTCAGTGGTAGAGCGTTCACCTCTGGTGCTTGGGGTCCCGGGTTCGATCCCAGCCCCCGCCAAGTGAACTTTGTGGTGGACAAACACCGTGTGCGCGGGTTTTCTCGGGGTTCTCCCGTTTCCTCCCACTTTCTTCATTCCACCATTTCATTCATTACTCATCATCACCGTATCCTTTAGCCTAACCGGCATAACCGTGGGACGTAAAACTCAAAGATTTCATTTCATTTTCATGTTTTCAGTATTTTCTCTTCAGAATGCAGTATTTAAATATTTTTTCGTGTTGTAACTAGAAAACAAACCTTAAGTATCTCTTAACTAAATTTGAATTCTTTAAAAAGTCGAAATTTCCCAGGTAAAAAAAATAAATACATTTTTTTATAAAAGATAAGTCCTTGCATCTCCACAAGCGACTTATTAAAATGACACTATATTTTTTCTCTAAAGAAGTATTTTCTCAGTTAGAAGTTTCTGAAAGCCGAGGTCAGCGTTTCCTAACCTTTTTAAACTTGCGGCACACTACAGGTGTAACTTGAATTCTCGCGGCACACCTATATTATATATATATATATATATATATATATATATATATATATATATATAATTTTATTATTTGTAAATATAAAGTATCGTGGTATTTTTCTGTGATTACTGATCTCCTTCTTACAGAGAAGGAAGCTGGATCACTGGTTTTCTCCCGTGGTAAATCATTATGCTTATTTTTCATTTTAATTGTAAAATAAAAAAACAATTGCAATGAAATATAGGACTCAGGTTTTTAAAAATCCACTTTTCTTTCCAAAACTGTATCTAACCTTTCACTAAAAAGGAAAATTACTAAATAACGAACAAATAATCAAATCTCCTGTAACTTTAAAACACAAATGTAGGTAATTTGTATGCATGTTTGCTTTGTTGAATTTATTGAATGATATGTTAAAATTTCAAGTTAGGAAATAGTCTGCAAAAATAAAAATAAAATGGTTATGACAATGATAAATACGTTTTTCAACATTAAAAAATGTACAGAAAAGTAACACAGTATGAAACTTAAAATTGTAGATTTATAGTATGGGTTCATAGTAATGTGAAATATAAATATACATTTTCCCCTATGTCTTGCAATTTGGTTCATATATAATTAATAATTTGTTTCGATTTCCTCGCGACACACCAGCGGACCATTCGCGGCACATCAGTGTGCCGTGGCACACCGGTTGGGAAAGGCTGGCCTAGGTAATTGACAATAATTAAGTTGTGCAGCGCTTTAGCAACATGATTGAGCACTAAGAGTTTGTATGGGAGCGATCACACATGCCACTGAAATTGATATCCATAGCTGTTCAATTATATTAACCAATCTATCGTACTGTTAATAATTGTATGTTAGCGCCTAGCGTAATAATCAATTGATAGAATATGACAGTGACATCATTATGAATCAACGTTATACTAATACTGTAGCATTGTAACGCATTTCTCATCCAGTGTCTTGTTGGTTCCTTTTTTAGTTTAGGGGATAGCGTGTGTGTCTTTCGTGCACAAGGTTTCAGGTTTTTCTCCCGGTACTAGAACACTGAACGCACTACACTGAGTAGTTCTAATTTTAAACTGTAGGTCATGTCTTGTATAGGTTCGCTACTACCAAAGCAAGATATATTAAACATTACCATGGTATCTAATCAACAAAAGTTCAGATATAGCATCCAAAGTTAATGATCACTAGAATCATTAATTGTCATACAAAAATAATGAGAAAATAATAAGGTTAAGTCTCCTGAACTTATATTCATTGGCACTATCCCGGTATTGCCCTGGTAAAACTGAAGGAAATCCTTGGAATATTCCAGTTAGGAATCAATAACTGATGTGTGTGAAACCAATATCTCCCACATACAAAGTAAAGATGCTAGCAATTATGCTGTTACTTCACTATAATTTTTTCTTGTATTAAAACACTCAACGACTGCTCACTACTATTATTTTCATATAAATTACTAATCACCGTAGGTATGCTGCCATTATTGACAGGTCATTTGTCCTTGCTGAGAAGCTTCCATGCTCCACGGTCTTCTGCTAACCTCTTCGTTTTCCCATACGATTTTTCTGTTTTGATATTGTAATCTCCTTCGCATTCTCCTTCTCTTTCCTGTCTCCATAGCTTCTAGCATGTTTCTCATGATACAAATCCTTCTTAGTCAACATGAAGACCAGTTTCTCTTCCTCTTATTAATAATGTCTAAAATTGTTCTTTTTCCCCTCAGCATTTCTAAGTCACCCTCATTCGTCTTCCGCTCGATGCAACTAATTCTTTCCATTCTTATCCACATCCACATTTCGAAAGCTTCGAGTAATTTTTCATCATTTTCGCATAATGTCCATATTTCTGACCCATACAGAACTATACTCCACACAAGCATTTTATGAGTCTTTTTCTCAACTGTTTATTCAAAGTAGTATTTTTCTTCCTCCTAAAGGCTTCTTTCATCATTTCTATCCTTGCTTTTATTTCACGTTCACACTTCATATCATCACTAATAATACTACCCAGGCATCGAAAATTAGTCACCTGTTCTATTTTCTTCCCTCCTCTTTCTACGTTTGGCGCCAACTGCTTTGTTCCAATAACCATGGCTTTTGTCTTTTTACCATTTATTTTCATCGCATATTCTTCACAGTCCTTCCTCAAGTGCTCTAACATCTTATTGATTTTCTCTTCAGATTCTGCAACAAGCGCCATATCATCTGCAAATCCTGTACACCTAATCATTCTACCTTCTATTGAAATTCCGTCTTCATTATGTAGGCTCCTTTTCATTATCTCTTCTAGATAGATATTAAATAATGTAGGCTCTTTTTCACTATCTCTTCTAGATAGATATTAAATAATGTAGGCTCTTTTTCACTATCTCTTCTAGATAGATATTAAATAATGTAGGCTCTTTCTCAGTATCTCTTCTAGATAGCTATTAAATAGTGTAGGCTCTTTTCCCTATCTCTTCTAGATAGATATTAAACAACGTAGGCGAGAGACAGCATCCCTGTCTAATTCCCCTTCCAATTGCACTCTCCTCTGTCATGTCCTCCCCTATTCTATTATTATAAATTGCTATTATTGTAAAAATAAACTCTATTCCTTTTCTTGCTTTTATTATTGTTTAGCGTCTCTTATTATCGAGGCTATATGAGACGTAGATCTACAGTTTTAAGGTGCAATCCGAACCACTGTAATGCGTTGAAATTCCAATGCTGTCCTACCGGGAATCGAACCCGAACTCCGTGCACCAAGGGCGCGTGTGATGGCCAATAGACCAGCAGGGAGGACTAACCCTATTTCTCGTGTCAAATTTTGGACTGTTTGATATCCGGATTTGAATATCGAAGTTCGATATCAAGAATATCCAAACTTGATCAATATATGACATTTTTAAAACATGGCAATATCGAATATATCGAAATATTGAATAAAAATATCAAAATATATTGAAATATCGAAAAGCCAAACAATATCAGATATTAAAACAGAAAATTCTCGAGATATCAAAACATATAAAAATATGCCATACTGAAATGCTGAAGATTCAAAAGTATCTAATGTCGAGAAATATTACTATTACTACTACTACTACTACTACTACTACTGCTACTACTACTACTACTACTACTACTAATAATAATAATAATAATAATAATAATAATAATAATAATAATAATAATAATAATAATTTTATATGGATATTTCGATATTTGAAAATAAGTATCAATATATTGAAATATCAGACAGCCTTATAGAAAATATACACTTCTTAGGAATTTAAAATGACTTGACATTGCATCGTCATATTGTAAAAGTGCTTTAACTAAAGAATATGAACAGTGAGATTTTCCTCATAAACACGTGGTAAATGCTGGCATGATATCTAACATAATGGTCCCAGACCGCTTACATTCTTCTCAACCCTTTTTTCCTTCCCTTTCCTCGGATAGTGAGATCGCCAAGGGACGTCATCCCTGATATGTGACGAGCTAACATGATCATAGATGCCAACAGGCCAGAAATCTAATTCCAAATTCATAAAATATGTAAGGTGCTACATACGTACTTAAAAACGTAAAATGAATTGAAAAATTTAATCCATGGCATGTTTAGAAGAGTGGTGTAAATTGGAATGCAAACATTCGATTTACGTATATCACAACCATACTAGCAGTTGCTCATAATTGCTTGTGTATAGTTATGTAATGAAGTGATTTGTACATATTTCATTTCCCAGTAATTTAGATTTATTACTAAACTTGTTACAACATTAAAACACAGTATTAATTAAGAAAAAAAACGTTATTAAGATATTGTTAATTTAGACAAGATCGTGAAAAAAAAGGCGCAAATTTTTTAAAAAATGCGTAACAAGAAGAATATGATAACGGTGTACGTACAAGATACTTAGTTACCGAGTTAGAAAGAACTGTAAAATATGCAAAGACTTAAGAAACCATGAATGCTTGACCTAATATTGAAGTCTGAGGAAATATCAGGGGGCATGATTTAAGAGCATCATGGGAATACAAAAGCCGGAAGCAACAGTCATTCTAATGTAAAACGATCAAGGTGATGAAAAGCATAAAACCATGAGCCTCTATGGATTAAACCTTTTGTTAATAATGTAGATTATTCTCCTCGCCTCTCTTTTACGTGTTTACATTTGAATGAACGTAACGAGATTTTGCATTTTTCATGGATTTGTAACATCATCCGTTCCTTCTAGTCTTAACCTTCCACTCAAAAACTTTTCTTATAATAATTAAATGTAGCTTCTGTATTCTCTCTCTTTCTCTTTCTCTCTCAGTACCACCAGTATATACTGTATGTGGTAAAGCGCAATAGGTGTAGCGAAATATCATGTTTCTCGAAAATTTTGTGGAAATAACAACTAATGTTTCCTTCTTCCAAACCATTTTCCCTTCCTTGTATTCCCACATGCTCGTGCTACAGAGTTCATACGTGCAATGAATTTACAAGTAAGAAATAAAGGTAAAAACCAACGCAGGTTTGTTGAAGAAACTGGTTTCTTTAGTGATGGCAAAGATTTTCTTTTAGAAACGACCTTACAGTAAAACCGTAATGTATCTCGTAGCTACAATGAAATTTATACAAATTGTGTATACAGCGTATTTTCTGAATACTAAGTTGGTAGTATATGTGTATACTTGTTAGTAAATGTTCACAGAAATTACAATAGCAAGTAAAAGAACTGCAAGGACTGACACCTTTACTTTTGTATTTGTTTATGTACGTACATAATCCTTACGTTGATAGAAAATAAGGTAGTATTCATTGGAACCTTATTTATGTAAAATATTAAGAACATGTACCTCATAGATATTTGTAATGCAAAATGTCTCTCACTGAAATTTCTCCATAGCTTTACTTTAATTCCCCTTGCCGGATTCTATAATGGTTCTTAATTAATTTTCTTCCTAAATACCTTTACATGCGCCACTTTTAATTATGGTTTTATGATTTGTTTCCCGAACTGCGTTGTTGTACTAAGGTTGCTCAACTCAAGCTGGAACTTTTAATTTTCCGCAGTAATAAATGGAAAGAGTATCATGCTTGCCTACTGATATGTGGAGCGCATGCCGTGGGCCAATCCACAGACCTATTGTGTATATAGCCGACACCAGTGTTAGTATATCCTGACCAGCGAACGAGTGCGGGCGGCCGATTTTGGAACTAAAATACAAACAACAGTGTTTCTAACCGGATTACTTGTAATTAATCTATCACAGTTGTTTTTGCCCTGTTCATAATAAACCACTTCACGCATATGTTCAAGTTAAGACAAACACAATTTCAAAAGTTATGTAAGTTATTTTCAAAACATTTTAAGGGACTGCAAAAAAAAAAGTACATACACCCTCCATATTAATTTGGCAATAATTTGCGAATAAACTAACCTCAGTGTTGTACAAAGGAACACTGAGAACTTCGTAGCATTAGAGTGTAAGGAAATCCTACTTAATCTGTTAACAAAACCTCGAAGTTCATCTTTGCGAATCAAAGTTATACTTTGGCAACTGCGCTTTCATTGTTTAAAGCAAGTTTTATTGTGTAGTTTTGAGATAAGGCGTCTTCGAAATTGCTACCAATTTGGACCATGTGATCGATCGATTGACAGTACCTTCAGTAACAAATTTGCATTGAGATCATTTTCAGATGTGCTGCAAAAGACTGGTGACAGAGAAACTGATAATCTAACCGCCTCCGAAGGAGATTTGGATCCGCCCCTAATTAAGATGGTAGATAAAGATAACTTTCTCTGATATCTAACCTGTCATTATTTAGCATGGTTTGGTAATTTAAAAATCCAGTATTTCTACCATATTTTAAAAAAATTATTTAAAAGAAATAAACCCAATGTTACATTGGGGGCGGTTAAAATTTAAAGTGGGGAGTCTGACAATTGATTTCTTATAGCTCCAGTGAAATTCAGAAAAAATGAATTTCATATTAAAAAAGAAATACAAAATACATTTTCATGGTAACTCTTACATTCATTATGTTATTATAAAGTTAATGGTACTTTTGAAATTGATTAGAGTGAATAGATATGTATTTAAGTAACAAAACCACTTGCGTAAGTTTTTCAAAATATCAAGTTAGAAGAACGAAGTTTGTCTTCCACTGCCATCTCATTGCTCATAGATACCGGCGATGAAACAATTGGACGGAAATCATGCAGCCGCTTCTTACATCAAATCATAAAGAAGAAGGAGTGCCAATGTTAATTACATAAGTTTTTTTTTTTTAAGGATCCCAACCTCTTGGAACTATACGTAGCACATTTTAGTACTTACACTTGAAATAAAAATGCAGCTGTTTAAAGACGATTGATTGTCTTTATCTTTGAATTTCATATGTGCACACAGGATTTGTTAAACAAGACCGTACATCTGATATGTTTCAACTATATGCAACTTATGCTCACGGGCTAAACTCAGTCTTCTGAAGTCAATCGACAAATGATTATGTATTACAGACACAAAGACAACACTAGGCTCCCAAGTTTCAAAACTATATTGTATATGAAAACAGATAGTAGAATTAATTCTTTGTCACAAGAGACCTAGGGTCTGAAAGAAATTCAGAGAGAGTTCAAAGGGAATACTCATAAATAAAAGTTGTGAATTTATTGTGTATTGAACCAATGATATTTATGCTTACATTACCCATGCGCTGATGTTTTATCGATACTTTTATTTCACATTTACCAAAAGGCTGGATTACGATAATAATCCTTTAAAAAAAAATGCATTGTAATTAGGTTTTACAAGGCAATCCCGAAAGACAAGCTATCCAATCCCGTAGCCCTTTAAAAATTAAGGAAAATTTCTTCTTCACTTCCTTTTCCCCCAAAAGGTTCACATTCATCGAAAAAATGAAATGAAATTTCTTTAGTTTAACGTCCCATGATTATGCTCTTTATGCTAGAGACAGATGATTAATGAAAGTGAAAGATTGTAAAATTAATTGTTGGGCTCTCACAGAACCACGTACAACAATGACACATGCGCTAGCCAATAGACCAACGAAGAGAACTTCCATACAACTCAAGAAAATAATTTAGTTGTCAATCGATAGACCTACATTAAAACAAATACAAGCATCGCGAGCCTTAACTTGATTTAAACTTACAGTTACAAGATATTGCGCAAGTATCTAAGCTACCAACCCATAATTAATCTTTTATTCATTAACATCTTATTACTGAGTTTTACAGGTTTCTACTGTTTTATAATGAAATCAAATAAAACGTAATCAATTTTTTTTATATGATCTGCTTAATACACGGTAGAAATTCACTTGTGTGCTATCTTGTTCTTAAATTGTTAATTTCCATGCATATGCCATTATCCACAATACATCTGCATTACTGCAGTAATAACTATTACTGCATTCAATAACAACTATATAATTTATGGAGTTTTTTATTAAGCGAAACAGATTAGGCTTCTTATAACATGTAAACTGCAACTTTTGAAAATCGTTGGATACACTGCAGAGTGACGCTCTCCGTTCCCCTGTCCCACCGCGCTTACCTAGAAACTGATGTAAACACAACACTAGCGCCCTCCACGAAAAACCGCACTAATATCCTGGTCAGGTAATACGTGCGTAGAACAACATGTGGTGATGATTCGTGTGAATGAAGAAGAATATCTACCTAAGACTTCAAGTACAATATTGTGATGAGACACTCAATGACAATAACACATTTGAATGGTGTACAGTTGTATATCCGTTAGTGGTGATCTCCAAGGCAGTCATTTTCAGCTCACGGAGTCATTGCTATGAATATTCAGCTTAATCATCCTGGATCCTGATCCTGCATAATGGATACCTCCAAACTAGTCTTTCATTGGGATCAGTGATAAGTCACGAATATTTCCATTTTCGAAAAGTTTGCGTTCGCTGACATCAAAAATATTTCTGGTTTTGTCCAACTTGTAGAAGAGTTACAATGGGCACACTGAGTTGAAGAAAGTTTTGACAGAATTTTCGTCATCACATCATTACATAAGGCGTTTCGAGTGGTAAGGACGAACTAAAAGAAATGTTTCTTGAAAACGCATTCTGAACGATCAAAATAACCGTCCATTTTATTTGAAATTTTACTTTCTAAGAGAGAGAGAGGAACGACCAGGACGACGCTCGAGCGGGGCAGGAGGGGAGATCATCTTCCTTGTTCCTACGTCTGTTCTTTCAGACATATTGCATTGTAATGTAGGCGACGTAATATGAAACTGTCCTATTTAAAAGTATAGCTGCACACTCTAAGAAATGAAGCTGTCGCAAATTTTGAAGAAGAGAAGATGTTATAATAAGAGCAGAACGAACGTCAGTTCGATCACATGAAATCCCAAAAAATTGATAAGGATGGTCGCATTTGAGCTCATTTTGAAGTTGAAGTATCTGAGGGCGTGTGTTGTAACTGAGCTCTTTGATTCGTTTATGAAGGTCAAGGCGAGCTTTATCATCTTCATCTATTTGGCTTGGCTCCGAATCGGAATCCAGAACGCAAACATTCGGTGTTGGTTTTCCTTTGTCGTGCTTCCTTGTTGATTTTCTCTTTAGCTTTTCCATTCAACGTTTTATCTGATTAGTAGCTCAAATAACTGCTGAACCAATAATTATCTTGCATTCATCTATCTGCGCTTGTAACAAATCCTTTTCATTAATATGATTTTTTTATTGAAAATCTACACTGCTGAAAGTTAAACATTTACAAATGACTATATCACAAATGACTATATGGATAATTTCAGAGTGCTTCAGAATGTTTTCTTCTTTCTCTCTCTCCTCCTTTTCATAAATTCAGTTTTTGTTTTGTACTTTTATGGTAAGATTTGATCAGCATATCGATTTCTTGCCGGCTAACAATATGTACTGAGACCTTGGTTCAAATCACTTCTAGATCATTCGAGACGATGTCAGAGACATCTTTCACGGAAGGCTTCTTGTTAGTCCCCTTCACGTTCAAATCTTTGTACACTTACAATTGGATTGGATTGGTTCCGAGTTTTGCGTTCCTTCTCAGCACTGAGGCTATATGAGAAGTGGATCTACAGCTTTACGTGGGATCTGAACCTACAACAGTATGTTGTATACTTTTTACTTGTAATAATTATTATTTACTTGTAATTTTGGGCCATAATGTATTTTAAATTTACACTAGGCAGATTCTGCTAATAGAAGAAGAGAAAGACAATGAAATAATAAATTTATAATGTTAATATATAAAAAATATTCAAATGTTTTTATGTAATCTAATCTTGATGTTGTCGTCATGACAACAGAAATTAAATAGAATTATTCAGTTAGTTAAGCAGACATCTTAGAAATTTGTGTAGAAAGTAAACTGTACGCTTCTCATTTATAATTATTAAACAAAGTGTACAAAATAGTAATTTTGTGTGTTTAATGGCTCAACACTAATGTTTAAGAACTAGACATATCGTTATAAAACCACATGCGCTTCTACCAGGAATAGGACCCGGATCTCTCTCGCCAAGGGTGCATAGGCTTTCCACATAGCCACGTCAATTCTGTACCCACAAATGGTGTCTTATAACATCTCTGTAAGTGAAAAAAATTGTGAGCATGAATTTACTAACACCATCGAAAATGGAACGAGAACGTTGACTTCGCGTTGCAATTGTTAGTTTTGTCGCCGTAATTCAATGTCATAACTAAGGGGAGGCAAACGGGGTTTGTACCCCGGGCGCCGGACTGGAGGGGCGCAAAACTGGTCAAATATTTATTTTTACTGCAGTCATTCAGGGGATGCCCGACAGTTGGGGAATACCGACACTTCTAAGCTTAAAGCACTGTCAATTCTACCTGGAACTGAAGGAGTTGGTGTAATCAGTACTACGTGAAACTGTGGGGCGTATGGAATGTATAGTATATCTGTAAAAGTTTAAAATGAGTAGAATAATTTGACGAGAAAGGTCTAAGTTTATGACGTAAGGTGTGAGAGATATGTGAGAAGTGAAGGGTCACTGTAAAATTTGAGTATTTTTTGTTAAGCTCTTGTTTAGAAGTAAAAGTTGTGTTATTTAGCACTCATGGTGGGCAACATACAGCTGAAAGTTGTGCAATCACAGGTAGTTGGATCATCAGTGTGCAGTGTTTCTAACTTGCAAAAAAAGAATATGGTTAAGTGCAACATATACATTCGGGGTACTTTCGACACTCACATTTGTGGCACTTTCGACAGAAACCTTTTCTCCCCTTTCGTTGTGATTTTTAATAACTATATATCAAGAATACTACATTAGTATTAACATATAGAAAGTAAAATATCTGCATCATTTTTCCATTGCATGAGATGCTCCTGGAATTTGAACAAAATGTCAGTAGCCATAGAGGCCGTAAGGAAAGCAATGCTACTTGCTACTGCTTCAAGAGCGTTTCAGGTCCCTTGGATTCATTACGTGACAGGTTATTGAAAGTTAATTGCAAGAAACATTTTGGTGAACATACTACATATATCGAAAAAGATGAACACGCACTAGAAGAAAAGTTAATTATATTAGACGATTATGGGTTCATCCAAGAAAATGAGATGTAGTACTGTAATGCGAAAGACAACAGTGTCAAACTTTTAACATCTGCACAGAATAATAGTAAGGTAGGAAAATCGAAAGGTAGTGACACATAAAAGAATGACGACATAAAAGGTATTGTCGGTAGGGTGTCGGTATTGCCCCAAATGACCCTATAAGGCAAGAAAAGGAGTTTTAGCAAACTAAAGATCATTTTTAAAAAATCCTCAGAAACTTAACAGAACAACAACGACTCACCAACCTCAGGATCATAACCATAGAGCGTAACTTACAGACTCAAAAAGCTATCTTTAGAGGACATTGTAAAAACTTTTGCAGCCAAGCGAGCCCGCAAAGTTAAATTTTAGTTCCAGTCTTTTGTATTTTAATTTAACTGAGATCAATTTAAGAGATTCGCAAAATGTCCAAGTATAATACTCGAGACAACAGCTTGACTGTTTGCCATAATTAAATATTCTATTCTAAAACAACAGGCTGTTGATGCATTCTACATATCTACACATCCCGATATAATTCCGAAAACATTGTGATTTGCAGTTACTATGGTAAGACCACAAGAATAATTAACTTATATCAAGCATTCTTCTCTCAGATTATTTGGCAATCAAATACTAATTAGTTTAGTGTTTTATCTTGTGCTAAAAAATAAATTATGAACTGCAATTTTGAAATGAAGCTTTACCACTTGAAGAAAAAATGGAATAGGAGAATTGTTGTGTGATGCCAATATCTGGTGTAGTTGAGAAGCATTTTAGTTTTGTTGGTCAGAGGGGGGGGGGAACGCTAAGGCGAGTTCCTGCCCCGGGCGACAATAATATAGGTGAATCGCTACTGTAATTGGTAAAAAAGAACTTAACTCCCAAATGGTGTTGCTACAAAAATACTAATTATATTTCACAGGTGAGCACTAGCAGTACTTGTATGTTGTATAAAACACATATGAATTTCTGATAAATTCAACGAGTTAGATATAACCACTTGTCAACAAAGAGTAGAGGTTCATTGTTAGTTTTTTGGTATAATTGGTTTTGTTTTTCGTTGTGCTTAAAAGAATAAAAAAATATCCTCTGGTAGTAGTAACACTTACTAAACAAACACAGGGCCATAGTGAGCATAATGCATCTATTGAAGTACGATTTCTGTTTTATTTAGATCAAGGTAACTGCACTAGAAATTGTTGTAAGGAAAAGAAACGCTTTCTAGATGTATACGAATTTCCTGCTGAGTTAATTTTAGACGGAGGGAAAAATTGTGGAACGATATACACAAATTCATTCTCCTTGTCTGGTCCGAGGAGAAATTGCTACTAGAGTGGAAATAATCAACCATTGTTTCAGTTTAGAAGTCAAGAAAAGAAAGGCAACAAAACTGATTGTAATAATTATCGAGGCATCTCCCTTTTATCATTATCGTATAAAATTACCTGAAACATTCCGTTTAGCAAGATGGGTCCATACTCATTTGAAATTATTGGAGATTATAAGTGTGAACTTACGTTGGGGAAATCGATCAGATGCTTACCATTCGTCATAGTGTCGGAAAGAAATGGAAATACAATGCTTCGGTTCACCAATTATTTATTGATTAAAAAAGGGTCTACGAATTGGTTAAGAGGAAAGCATTCTACAACTTTTTTTGCAATCGAATTTGGAATACCGATTATTTATTGATTAAAAAAGGGTCTACGAATTGGTTAAGAGGAAAGCATTCTACAACTTTTTTTGCAATCGTATTTGGAATACCGAGATGATTAGTTAGATTAATCAAGATGTGTTTAAAAGAATTCCAAAGTAAATTCCGATTAGGAAAATATTTGTCCATTAGGTTTCACGTCGTGAATAACCTGAAACAATAGGCTATAAGAAAAAGCAATTATTGCAACCAGGACCTACAATTGAATGCCATTCACCGGCTTATAGGTTATGCTGATGAATTGAATCTGAAAGAGGATTATATGAGGAAAATACTGTAGAAAGAAACGTAGAGATCTTATTAAACGCCTGCAGGAACGAAGATTTACAAGTAAATGCATGGTAGTTCGCCATGACTATAAAACTGCAACTTACGGATACTTTAAGAGGCCCCATCACTGCGAAATTAAAATACCGCTAATTTTACAGAAATTGTGTGATATCTTCCAATAGATTAAAGATAATCGAAAAGTGGAACAAATCCTCCTTAGACAATATTATGTTACGATAGATAGCTTTATCACGACTCACTTATCTGCTTTCGATTTCCAACCATTTAGAAAATCGGCATTTATTTTCGCGTTTCTAAATAACTGCAAACGGAAAGCTACTAGGTGACTCGTGATAACGGTAACTCATGCAAAATAAGATTGTCTAGGGAGGTCCTGTTCCACTTTATCAATTATATTTTATCTATTTGAAGATATCACGTAATTACTGTAAAATTAGCGGTATTTTAATTTCGCAGTGATAGAGCCTCTTAAAATATGAAACAATGCTTACGACAAAGTGGATATTTTCAAATATCTAGAATTCAATTGGATTTGAATTTAGCGTCCCGTTCAGCAGAGAGGCTATATGATACGTGGACATACAGCTTAAGTTGGATCCGAACCACATGAGCTCCCGCCAGATATCAAATCTGAGTCTCTGACACCAAAAGCACATACGCTATCCACATAGCCATAGCAACTCGTTCAAATATCTATGATCAACATTAACAAACTGAAACCATGTTCACCAACAAATTTAATGTTGACTGAAATCAGATAATTCTTGTTATTTATTATTCAGTCCAAAATCTATTGCCTTCGAGAATTCTGTCGAAGAATTTGAAGTATAAAAAAAAAATACAAAATATAAAAGACGATAATTATACCTATTGTACTGTATTATGGTGGCAAAACAAGGTCACTTACTTTGAGGACAATATCCTGATGCGAATATCCGGACTCAAGAGGAACGAGAATGGAGAATGACGGAATATTCATAACGAGACACTGCATAATTTATACCGTTCACCAAAATTGTTAGTCTCATTAAGTTTAGAAGGCTTACAACGGCCAGGTCATGTAACCAGAGTGGAAGAAAATAGGAACGCTTTTTACACTTTTAAGTAGAAATCCAAGCGAAAAAAAGACCATTAGAATGACCTTGGTTCTGATGGTCGATGAATATTAAGGTAGACCTAGCAGAAATGTGAATACAAAATAGAAACTGGATCCGATTGTCTGACAGAAGTCATTGAAGATCTTTTCTGAATGACCTATAGAACCTACGGGTTCCATAGACCATAGAACTAGTACATAGTTAGTTAGTTAGTTGTTTATTAATTTTTAATGTTCCTTTGCATCACCGAGACTATATGAGACTGGGACTTTAAGGAGGAATCCAAATTATAGTATGCGTTCAAGTTTCAAGGGTCTTCCACCACGAATTGAACCCAGGTCCACATACACCAAAAGCGCGTATACTAACTATTAGACCAACAAGGAGAATTATTACCGTACTACGATATACAAAAAAGTAGGACTATAGGATATTCATTTTATACTTAGATATAAAATGTAAATCCAAGTAAAAATCTACTTTATGTTTATCGTAATTCAATTGTTGAATAGTGATTTTTGTTTTCGTATAGATCAGAATTAAAGTTGTTTTCAAACAATAGTGTTGCAAAAAAGAAGAACTTTCTTACAGAAATATCACGGTCTTTAGACACGAATATTCATCTGCTATTCTGCAGTGCATTGTTTCAATAGCAATAATTGTAGCAGTAAATATCATATTTCATTTAAAGTCAAGAAGCAGGTAAGATTTTCAATTGTTCTCTGCATAAATCTTTGGCACGAGTAAAATCTATTCAACCTGATTTCTAAAGACACGTTTCGTTTCGTTTACTCTTACACGAGATCTTTGCAGAAAAAGAAAATGAGTGTTGTTGAATGAATGGCTTTTGTGAAATTGTCTGAACAAATTAGTACCCCATACAATTCAAGAAGGAACATTGTTGCAAACTTGGCGGAAGGAACCGTCACTGTGGAAAGGGGGACGGAAGAAACAAGAATTATGTGGTGTAGACAATAGGCGGAATGAAAACGATCTTTTGGTCTTTTATTGAAATATTTATGAAGGTGGATACGCTGCCAGCATGGCGAATCGTTGTCTGAACTTCATACTAGAGGAAAAATGGACAGTGTAGAAACTAAGAAAGGCTACAATAAATGGGGGGAGCAGCAAGAGGCGAAGAGGGGAAACAGGAAAAGAGAAGAAACATGTGATGACGAGTTGCTATTCGTATGTTTTCCTCGCTCACATATTAAGCCCTCTCACAACTGTTTCACGAAAATATGGGTTTGTGTGTGCGGGTGTGGGGATGAATGTAGAGTTGAGGAAGGCGGTATATTTCTTCAGTTCCTTCATCTCTTGTGTGTTGGACGTACCGTTTCAGCGAAGACGGGCAAAGCTCCAGCACCCTGCTGCGAAGAGGATAGCCGCTGTTAGTCATGTACCACCATCGACAGCGGCATTCTTTTATATACGTATATATGTACTTCTATTTTTATTTTTAAAAATATAGTCTTTTGAAAAGCGAAAGCGATTTTGTATTTTTTAATATATTTCTTTTTACAAAAATCTTTGTTAGTTTGTTATTTATTTTTATTTCTCTCTCTCTCTCTCTCTCTTTCTCTGCCTTTTTGTATCTTTATTTATTTTTCTTTCCAGAAGATTTCTCTTGTTGCTAAGTACATTCCTGATTTTAGAACTGTAAAATTGGGTTTGATCCTCGGTGGAAATACACGCAAATTTGATCCCCTGTTGAAGTAGAAATCGACGTCTTATATAGCCCTGAAGCCAGTCATAAACATGCATGAAATGAATTCTTGGCGAGAAGTCTTTTGTCAAATGCGACGTTTTTTTAAATTCTCTTTTCGTAAAATCTGCTTTCAGATTTATTTATCAACACAACAGACAGATGGCCAATTAGAGTGTTGAAATATTACAGCATATTTCTACAAAAGTTTTTTTAGATCTTTACAGGACATTGTGCATATATCAATTGTATCATATTTTTGACATAATTGGTCGTAGGCAGAACATATTCTCTAGATTGGTAACTTCTGCAATATGTTCGTCCGAGATTTTCTGCAGTAGAATATGTACTACTAGTTCTAGTTCTAACTGAAGAAACATGGAAGCTGAATGATCATATTAAGTTCGGGGAATCGAATTCGTTTTGAACTATTTTTTTAGAAGAATACCATATCGGCAATATTACGCCTTTGTTCTCATGAGTAGAATTGTCCACCAGTCTGTGGCGGATATAGAAGGTAAAAACTGGGGGGTAGCCATAACCCAGACTATGAAAGGTGTATCATAAGCTTAATATAAACTTTCAAAATATATATAAATAATAGCTTAAATTACTTTTGTCACTCGCAAAACTGGGGGGCCTGGGTCCCCCGTCCCTGGGCTATATCCACCACTGACACCAGTGCAATATTGTTTTCAAGTGAGTCATAAATTCTAGTTGCTTTGTATATCAATAACCTAAGAAAGTTTGATTAAAGCTTTTTCAATTTTTTGGCGATACTTTTGTTGCGAGGGGTTATAACAAATTACAACAGCATATTCCAGCTTGGAGCGTACACATGAGTAATACATTTTCAAAAGTGTTTCAATATTACTTAAGTTCTTACCACTTCTAATTATGAATCCTAACAATTTACAAGTATCATGAATAACAATTTTGATGTGTTTACTGAACGTTAATTTCGTTAATAAGATTTAAGATAGAATTAAGAAAAAAAAACAAGAAATAGTTGTCTCTTTTCATTACAACACTTCCTATATCTGCACTCGGATCTAGTACAACCACATTCAAAGAGAACCAAATTTAAAGAATTCGCCATCCATACTTGAACACAGGGCCGTGCAGTGCAAAATGAGCGCCCGGGGCGAGAGTATACGACGGCGCCCCCATACATATATTCCAAGCAATTTTTCCTATCTTTTTTCTTTTTTCTCCCGAATTTTTCGCCTCCTTTACTTCGGCGCCCGAGGCCGTCGCCCCGCTCGCCCACCCGCGGCACGGCCCTGCTTGAACAGTATACTGTTGAAGGTGTTACATACGCTCTTAACACTTAAAGCGTTATTTCTAATAACTGTTCATATTTTTCAACTACATTATCGTACCTAACCACTATCCGTGCCACTAGCATTATATGTCGCTACGTAGTTAACCATTTTCTCCCAGTACATTTTTTCGTTACTTAAATGTATATCTGCGCCTTTGTTATAAATTCAATTTTATATTCGATAAATTCAATTTTATAGGTGATCTTCACACATGCTTCTTTGCGAAGCCTACCCCTAACGGAGGCTGTAGAACTGGCTAGGAGATAAGATTTCAGGTTAACTTGTCTCGGTATGTTTCTGTTGAAAAAGTTGCGTATTTTACGAAACTCCCTTCTCGTAAGCAACCCTACAGTTTTTACTACTGAAAAAATATTATGCAATAACATGAAGAAAAGGAAGAAATATTAGTTTTCTGATAGTGTGAGTAGAAGCCTCTTACAAAATATACTGTAAGAATTAAACAGAAAAAGTATTAAAATACTCATCTCTATTTTTGTTATCACTTTTTTTTACAATATTAATTTCGTCAATATATTCCGTTGAAATATTACCTATTGGGGAAGAAAGAGTACTACCCAAAGGTGGTATAAGCAAAACAAGTAACTTGATTTGTAATCCATGAAGTGATACAAAGAAACTGTTTCCTGGTACTTTACAAGTGAGCTTGCGTATCTATTGGGACTACCAGAAGCAAGAAATAGAAATGAGAAACACACGCAAAATATCTCTCGCTTCTATATATGACACCCTATTATGTAGTTAACATGTCCAACCCTTACTACCGTTCTGCTATAATGTTACTTTATAGCGGGGAACCGTGGCTCAATGGTAAATGCTTACTTCTGGTGCGTCCGGGCTCTGGTTCGATCTCTGGCAAGATAATGTGGTAAACAACATTGCGTCCGTGAGTTTTCTCGGCGCACTCCCGTTTCTCCCACATTTTCATTGCACCAATTTTTCGATTATTATTAAGAGCTCCTCCGTGGCTAAGAGGTTAGCGTACGCGCCTTTGGCGTGGGAGACCCGGGTTCGATTCCCAGCGGGAGCTCATGTGGTTCGGATTCCACGTTAATCAGTAGGTCCACGTCTCATATAGCCTCGCTGCTGAAAGGGACGCTAAACTAAAATCAACTCAACTCAACTCGATTATTATTAACTTGCCTTAATCCCCGTCTGCCTTAGTCTAAAAAGAATAACCGTAGGGATGTTAAATTCAAAGACTTAATTTTTCGTTCCATAAGAATGATAATGGCTTACCCCATATTTTTCACATTGGCTCTCACGTTATTTCTGTCATGTTAACAGAATCCACCATCAAATTATAACTAGGTATACCATCCGCGAAATGTTCTATAGTTATTATTAATTTCTTAATAAGTCAAAATCCAAACTCGGGGTTTCTAGTCTTTATACTATTCGACTGAAGCCCTAAAATTAAGAGAGAAGTTACCACAAAAACCTCATAGAGGAATTGAGGAGGAAGGAAGAGCTATCGAGACGAGTTCAAATTAATAAAGTCGAAAGAAATTTAAATCAAGGCAAAAGTGTTCAGCATGGTAAATAAGAGCTAAAAGAAAATGATATGTAACCAAAAAATGAGACAAAATTTGTGTTTGAATACGAAAGGTGGAAGAAGAATTGTTAAAAGCCAAAGGAAATACCCAGCGAGACGTATAACTCTGTTTCCACTAGTCAATATGGACAGTGTCCCAAATCGGAGCTAGAGTCATTTGCTTGTGAAATTCCATGGCGAGTAGTAGAGACGCTGTCTGTTTCTCTCGTTCTCGTGAAAATGGTGGAAATTCTGACAAAGATAAAGCTCGGTTTATATATACACACAGAAGCCGGAATGTTTTCCTCGTGCTTTTGGTACTACCAGGATTTCCTGTAGGATTTTCACAGAGAAAAAAGGGAAAATGTTGAATGAAGTCTGGAGTGTAACCTAGTTATAGCAATGGTTCAGTGCGTCGCCAGAAATTCGGCTTTAGGGACTTTATTATTATTATTATTATTATTATTATTATTATTATTATTGTTATTATTATTATTATTATTTTGAAAATAACGATTACGCTTTATCCACATTGGTGACAAATGCACTAGGTAGAAACACATTGCCAGAGAAATTACCAGAGTTTTACGTGATGGTACTTCACCCATTTTTACTACACCTTTCATTTCGAAGTAAACGATAAAAAATGAAAAGAAAGAAATGGCAAAATACTAGTAAGTCTTTCCTCCTATAGTCACTATCCTCGTTATGTTATTATCGTTTGAAATGCTGAATTTATTGCACAATTAGGTAAAATAAAAATATACCAGATCATTTTTCTGTTTCTTCAAACGGAAGGTTTATGAAATGTCCCATTTTTCATATCTATACTTACGTTGTTTATTCAGTTTTTCAATCGTTGTCATCACTTTCAAATTTAGGGAATAACATTACTACTCTTTTTCTTTTCTTCTTCTTCTTCTTTTATTTGAAATCTTAATTTTCCTTAAGGGTAATGAATCCTCTAATAGGGGTCTACAGGCCAATAATGGAACGAGTCGTGAGCTTCGTGACCGAAAACTGTCAGGCTCCATGACCCGAACGGACCTATTAGATTCAATGTGACCTGGAGATCATGAAACTTTGTCATGCACACGGATGATCTCGAGTCGGATTACGTAATTCCAATCAGCATGAATATGTAGTCCGTATGTACAGTACAAGCGCATGAGAAGCACAGATAGAGAAAAATCTATGTCAAAGTCTAAGCAAGTGAACTGTCGAAAATTAAAAACTTCTTGCGTCGAGTATGAGCGAATCTAGTAAGCTCAAACAATTTTGTTCGATAAATTCTCTTAAATGGTATTTGATTAAAACCGATGTATTACTTTTTGAAGTGGAACTACGAATAAACATACTAAATTTGAAATATTCAGGACATGCATGACCGGCTGCAGCAGTGGTCAAGTGAGGGAACAATTGCTAACGTCCCCCTCCCTAAAAAAATTGGATAACGATACGGTCGATCAGTACAAATGTTGACATAAGACATACAACCTTAAACCGAATAAACTTGAACAATCCACGTAAAAAAAGGTAAAATAGCATTTGATGCGTTCAGAAATGTAAACATTCGGCTCATCAACAGTCAATATGGCGGGTTACAATACCTTAAGAACAAAAGAAAGGTTTATTATTTCATTGTGGTATGTATTATTTGAATCTAAACATGCATTCACTAAATATTCTTGTTGTATATATTGGCTAAGTGCAAAGCGTATCTCAGTTTTGAACGAAATGGATTACAGGAAATAGATATTTCCTCCGTTTTCTTTGATTAACATGGCTTATGGCTTATTAACATGGTGTTCTCTTCGTATCATATAAGGAAAGTAAAAAAAAAAATGAACAATATACTTGTAAGTACTCTCAATACTATACATGGTCAATTTCCCCATATCTACATACTAAAAAGAAAAAAAAAGAAACAAAAAGGAAACCACTATTTAGTAGAAAAGAAGTGTCTTTTTCGGATCACTTAGTAACACGTGAGATTAGGTTCAGTTATGTTAGATTGTGGATTAAGTTAAGCTTGGTTAGGTCAGGAATAAGTGAGTCTAAGTTAGGTTAGAAATTGCTTACGTTATAGTTTTTTGTTTTGTTACGTAAGTAGTATTTCAGGCTACTAACGATTAGCTTAATAGTAGATTGAGTTAGTTTCGCTTAGCTCAGGTAAGGATTTGTCGGTTATGGTTACATAATATTTTTAGGTAAAATGCGTGACAGGTAGTGCTGACCATTAAGTTTTAACTTATTAATTGCACTTAATCGATGTTATTTATTGCAGGCTACTCAATGTAGGCCTATTCTACTAGCTGAATGTTGTAGAAAATTAAAGATCATTATTAAAGGCATTGTTTATATTTAATGAACTTGTAGTTGTAACAAATTTTAATGCAAGGTTATAATTGAAGACCTGAATTGCATAACATTCCAAGCCCACTCTGTTTCTTCGTATTTTGCGTTTTTTTTTTTTTTTTTACATTAGCATATATGTTTTAAGGGCTGTTCACTTGCATAATAAATCCAAATCGAAACCTTTTATTTATTTATTTATTTATTTATTGAACAAATTCCGAGATACAGCATAACTTCGCCATTTTATACAGGACAATGCTAACAAAAGAAAGAAAAAACAAGACAACAATAACAACAACAACATAAAACAGTGTCAAAAAAGAGTGTAAAAGTAATATTATTCTGTCAAAACTCGTTTAATTGCTCTTTCAAACACCGGTAGCTCGAAAAAATGTCCACATCAGTTGCTACCTGATTATAACAGTTTGGCATTCTGTAAAAAAAAGAAAAGAAAGAGAGAGAAAGAGACCTCTGTATAATTGCTAACCTAGGACGGGCAAGATGGAATAGGGGGTTTTCCGAATTATGTGCGAAGGGTCACGCAAGGATACTTCCTGAAGTAATATTTCCGATCTTAAGTTTCCATTAACTATTTTATAAATATATTTCAGGATTTAGACGAAATCGATAAACTATCGACCAAATATTTACCATTCGCCAAATACTCGAAAAAAAGTGGGAATACAATATCCCGGTACATCAACTATTTATTGATTTTAGAAAGGCTTACGACTCGGTTAGGAGAGAAACATTGTACAACGTTCTTACAGAACTTGGAATACCGAGAAAGCTAATTGGATTAATTAAGATATGCTTAAGTGAATCCCAATGTAAAGTCCGGGTAGGAAAATTTTTGTCCACGAGCTTTCACGTCCAAAATGGCCTGAAACAAGGAGATGCGTTGTCGCCATTATTATTTAACTTTGTGCTGGAATACGCTATAAGGAAAATCAAAGATAGCAACCAGGGCCTACAGTTGAACGGTATTCACCAGGTGATGGCATATGCTGATGATGTAAATTTAATAGGGGATGATAGGAGAACAGTAGAAATAAATGCAGAGATCTTATTAAATGCTTGCAGGGACATGGGTTTAGAAGTAAATGCAGAGAAAACTAAACACATGGAAGTGCGTCGGGACCGTAATACGGCAAATTGTGGGGGCGTTAAAATATTAAATAATACTTTTGATAAAGTGGATACTTTCAAATATTTAGGATCAATATTAACAGATGAAAATCATATTCACGAAGAAATTAAATGTCGACTGAAAGCAGGAAATTCGTGTTACTATTCGGTTCAAAATCTCTTGTCGTCGCGAATTCTGTCGAAGAATTTGAAGCTTAAAATATATAAAACGATAATCATGCCTGTTGTTCTGTATGGTTGCGAAACATGGTCACTTACTCTGAGGGAAGAACATAGACTGAAAGTATTTGAGAACAGGATCCTGAGAAGAATATTCGGACCCAAGAGGAACGAGAATGGGGAATGGGGGAAACTTTATAACGAGGAACTACATAATTTATATGGTTTACCCAACATTGTAAGGGTCGTCAAGTCTAGGAGGCTTAGGTGGGCGGGTCATGTAGCTACAATGGAAGAAAGTAGAAACGCTTTCAAAGTCTTGACTGGAAGACCAATCGGAAAACTACCATTAGGAAGACCTAGGCGCAGATGGGAGGATAATATTAAGATGGATCTCGCAGAGATAGGAATACAAAGTAGAAACTGGATGCAATTAGCTAAGGATAGAAGTCAGTGGAGAGCTTTTGTGAACGCGGCACTGAACCTGCGGGTTCCATAGGCCATAGAGTTAGTTAGTTAGTTAGTTAGTTAGTATTTCAGGTCAGAGATAATTCTGCGTACTTCCGGAGTCTGTATATTAAGATGTCGCAAGAATTCCTTCTTATATCATATTTGAAATGCCGGAACACGAAAACGGACCATATTAATAAAGACATTGAGAATAGAATCAAGTCTGGAGAGATATGTGGGTGCTGCCATGGCCCATATGGGAGAGCACTATTCAATCTTGGGCGCTATTAAAGTTTTATAAAAAGTTGCTAATGACGATACAGTGAGTAGTTCAGTGAATTTATAAAGAATGCCCAACATACGCATTGAATTCTTAAGTGTTGAGGAGTAGTGATCAGAGAATGTAAGTTTTGAATCAAAGATGACACCAAGATCATTATGACTAGCCGAATGTATGACAGGGGAATCGTTGATATGGTATGTGGAGGGAACAGGAGATTTTATAAAAATATATAAAAAAAAATCAGCTAAACAGAATAGCATGCCAAGTGTAGTCTTCTTGTCTTTGTTCTAGAATCACAAAAGTATTCCGGTAGAGTTGGGATGTTCTGGAATTCAGGTCTTCAATTATGTTCTTCAACGTAATTGAATAGTTATGTAAATTTCGGAAACAAGGTTAGAACACAATGGTTTTGTTTCTGTAAAATGGAATGATTTTATAAGGCAAAATGTATTAAACGTTAATGCATTACTTCTTCCTTAAATAAAAATAAATCTGTTTCAAAAATTAATCTTTTAGCTTAAAACTAATACTATCTAGAATATGTAATATCTTGAATGTTCTAACATATAAGTTATTAAGGTGTGCACACTGAGGAAATTAGTAGGATTAAATTAGTCAAAATTCAATTGATATTATCTGAGTTGCTTTCTCATTATATTGTACTGCGAGCTCTCGGTTGCTGCAAATGAGTACTACTTGGTTAGTTAATCTTCGCTTACTTAGCCGCGTACTTGACGAATTCAATCGAGGAAATTAGTTAATCGAATATGTACAGACCATTAAGAAAAATAATAAAAAAGAACAATGAAATTGAGACGATTCGAACCACCGACCCACAAATCAGTAGGATAAATCCTCAAAACGCTTGACTACTGAGGCGGTTATCGTTGTGCTTTGCGAAAAATCATGTCATTTCTTGCTCTATTAATAATGTAATATTGGTACACTTGAATTATTCAAGACAATATATCCCTGTCAAACGGACTAATTTGATTGAAACTTGGTACATAGGTTCCTTTCGTGTTGCCTGAGGACTTACACCGTTAGAAATACTTTCTTAAATCTGAGAAAGTGTTTCTTATCTGTCTACTGAGATTACATTTTCGTAGAAACAAGAGTTTGGAATTAACATTAATGAAAAATGAAGAAAAATAGATGAGGTTGTATAAAGCGAAACGAGAAAATATAATGTTACTTTCCTTATGAATGAGAATTGTCAAATCTCATTTCTAAGAAAATTTTGTCTCGGTGCACAAATAAGAAATGGTTTTTCAAATTTAGGAAATTATTTTTAACAATGTACCAGTATTACTCATTCTACCCCAAAATAATCGTATTTAAGGGGTTTAATTAACTGAGTACATTAGTTAATAATATTTTTACCAATTCTCTCGGTAACTAATAGCCCAGAAATAGGTTAAAAGAGAAAAGTATGGTTTAATTAGTAAAGTACTGTTCGGTTATTAATAACCAAGAGAAGTTCTTCAAAACTTATAGTTTTAACATAAATTCGGCGACTAGCTACTAAGTTTTCATTTAACCCTCACTTAGTAAGCGATCAACTTTCTCAGTGCAAACGTAAATTAAAATGTACAAAGAATTTCTGTTTAAATTGTTTCTAATATATGTTTTCCATGTTTGTTTCAGGTACGTGTATGATGTGTTGGAGTAAAGGGTATGTTAATAAATACTGTACGTTAGATATAGTACTTTTGGAAGTAATCGAAAGAGAGACATTTTTGTTTCGAGGTGAGAAAAGACATGTTGGTAATAACTATATCACTCACGTTATTATTATTTAAGTTCCATCATAGTCTTTGTCCATTATATCTCTAAACAACGAGCAAAACAGGACGTATTGCACAAAATTGTTTTCTTCAGATTGCGTGCTTGAATGCAAGACAATGATTTAAAGCAACCATTCAATATTACAAATAGTAATTTCAACAAGAAAGTATATCTGTATGTTAAAGTAGTTAGATTTAATTTTATTTTTTCTATTTCATGGGATAATTCCTTGAGAGTTGTTATTTGGAAAGATAAAGTTAGTAGACGGTATCGGAAATATAGATATAATTCTTAATTATGCTTTTTTCAATTTGAATAGTTATGCGTGTCTACAGAATATTATGTCCGATGACAACAGAATACGACATTTCTTCTTAAATTTTATTTACCATAAGGTAAAAATCGTCCGTTCTTAAAAACATAGTTTGTAACATTACATGAGAAATTCGTGATGTTCGAATTTCTGGAACTAAAGAAATTAAAAACGAATCAATGGACGCGAAATGATGAATAAATTTTTAATTAACAATAGTTATTTTGAGTACAAAATATGAAAATTTGTTATTGAAATAAGTATATCGTTGTGTGGTGTTTTAATTTACCATTAATACGAAGTCGTGAAATTTTACAAAAGTTGAAAAAAGAAAGATATGCAGTGCAAGTATCTATTTCTACAAAATAATTGTCCGTTGAATAGCCTACCTTGTGTATAGATATTTCATTAGTTCATTCATCTTCAGACTTAAGTCAGTGATTGATATAAATGAAATATTTCCCATAATTATGCCCTTTAGGATAAAGGAGACGATGATTATAGCAAGTGAATGATGATGGAAGAATTGGTGGAATGAAAAAGTTGGAGTAAACGGGAATATCCCCTAAAACACCATGGACACCATGTTGTTTACAACAAAGTTGCTTGGCCGGGAATCGAACCACTGACACCATGTACCAGAGGTAAGAGCTCTACCACTGATGCGCCATGCCTCTGCTTAATGATTCTCAAACATATACTTATTTTAGCATTTAATATACTAATTTTATTAAACAGAAAGAAGAAAATTACATATTATTATTTAACCTATAGCATTGGTTGCATTTGGCGTTCTAATTTCGCTTCTCCCCAAATTCTCGCGCTTTGTATCCTGAAGCTTATACATCCACGTTAAACTTTGCTTCCAGTTTGGTTGCCTATCGCATTCAATTCAGTGGAAATATGCAACAGAAATACAAGTAAATAGTAGGAATGAGTATATTACTATTTTGTCACTTGATTTTTTGGTACTTTTAAGATTGATAAACTTTAAGGATTGATATTGAGATTGATATGTCTATTAGTATTTGATAATTTTGGGATTGAATTGATTGTTAACATACTTGTGCAATGATTCCACTAGAAACTATGAAAATACATTAATGCGTATATACTCGTTGAATTCTCGGTGGTAAATGAAACAACATAAATACAGATGCATCTTTAGTATGAATTTACTTCAAAATTAATGAGATTTCATTGTTGGGATTGATGACATTCTAAAATCATGAATAAGTACATTAGGTAGCATGAATTTTGAATTTAAGAATAACCTGTCTATAAGGAAGACCTCTGTGTTTAATGATATTCTTGCTTAATTTCTCTTTGCATCACTGTTAAAAGGTATATAACTTACAAATTGTAGAATAAGGAACTTGGCTTGGTGATCACCATGATGTTTGCTTTGAGTATCTGAAGATTAGGCGAGGCTAAATGACTGTCCAATCAATCGACAAAGTCTGAGCTTTTGTTTCCATTTTGGAAAGTTTATATATATTTTCAGTTCTGGTTTCCATCTGTAGTTTCTTATTTTCCATACATTGTTTCTACACTTTCACTTTTTAACTTTCTGTTTATAACGTCCCTCAAAAGAGAACTTGGTTGTTCTTTCTCTAAAAACTAACATCTTTACACCTTATTTACAATAAATCTAAAATTTTAATATACATAGGTTTCCAGTATTTTATATCACATCACACTCAACCCTCGGTCATACAGACTGCTTTTTAACGCAGTGGTTCCCAACCTAGAGTTTGGGGTAGGGTTATGAAAAGCAAGTGCAAGATACTGACAGAAGTACACTGTAAAACTATGAATAAAGCATCACTTCTAATAACCAATTTTGTGATTTAGCATTGGTAAGTTTCACAGACGCTACATGTTTGAGATTCTGTTTCCTATTCTTATTCTGAGAATTCTACGTCACTGAATACTAAGTAACACAATTATCAAAAATGAGTACAAAATGTAGTTTTAGTGAAAAACACGAAATTCAAAAACTTGTCAAGTAAGAGCAAATTATTATTATTATTATTATTATTATTATTATTATTATTATTATTATTATTATTATTATTATTATTGAAGATTTGAGAAGAATTCGAAGCTATATTTGAAATTGCAGAAGAAGTAAAAAATAGAGCACATTGCCGGTAAAGGGAGCAAAGTGGCAAGCTCGAAAATTTGAAAATGAGATATGAACATCATTCATCCTTATTTAATTGGCTCCATCAAATACAAAAATTTCCTAGCTTAATTTCTTAGCTTTATTAACATGTGTACTTTCTGAAAATGGCGTATCTTGAAATGATTAGCATGGTATAATATTAAACGAAACATTTTAAATCGTTCTCGTAAAATTATAAAAATCACGATACGCCACTTCGCCTCTTCATCAACGATTATGACGAAGAAGTGGGAAGGATGGGAGACATGAAGTATGCAGGGTATACGAAGGGCGGTGCCAGGTGAACCAGATTGGGAATCTTTGCTTTAATAGATATCAAAAGCAACGGGAAAAATTTGGAGCATCCAATTCAGTTTGAAAGTTCTCATTTTGTTAAGAATGTTGAATTTAGTGTATTATAATGTATACCTACGATGCATATGTATTTGACACTGCCAAATTGGATAGGATGCCTGATTAGAAGTACAGAACTCTATTATTCCTCCATCTTTCGTAATGTAATAGTGTATATTGCACACTACAGATTTAGAGACAAAATTTATGTGCAACCGGTAACAGTAAGATCGCTATTTTCCCTTCATACAAGTTAAAACGAGGAATGCGTTTATTTATTTTGCCGTAAACTGTACAATTTATAAATTATTTTGCTTGTTGATTTCATTATATGTATTTTGCTTAATAACGAAATATGAAAAAAGAAGACACGTTGGTTATATGTGTTTCAGATGTCCGAAAAAAGCAACCACAAAAAATTAATTCCTTATTTAGGTATTGTACCATGTTCCAAAAGCTTGTGTATATATACGAAAATGGGTATTAAGCATTTTGGTAAGTCACTGGTGCAAACGACGAAAGCCCAAGAATCAGTGTGGTTCTTTCGTTCGTCGTTGTTCTAATCCGAAATAAAACAATTTCATCCAACAGCAGCGACTACACACAGTCCAGCCAGAGAAGAAGCTGTGGAAAATGTTCAAGGGCGTAACTTGTCACGAAATAAATCTTCCTCGCCTTTCTGCTTCCACGAATACCTCTAAACGAAGCGTGCAATTGTTTTATGTAGCCAAAAAAATAAAAGTGCCCGCTCAGAACGGAAGCTTCCCTTTCGTTAAGAAAGAAAATCTACATCGTCTAAATATAATTACGCTTTATTCTGATTAATGAAACATTGTTCTTTTGCGAAATTGCAAAAACCATGCACACACACTCACACACAGAGAGAGAGAGACAAACGTATATATATATATATATATATATATATATATATATATATATATATATATATATATATATATATATATATATATATATATATATATATATATAAACAAACAACAATTTCGCGTTTTTTAAGGACTTATACCAAAACAGTGTCATGAGTTTTGATTAAAACTAGACTTACCATCTGTAATTTTCCCTGAATCATTAATCTTTGCAATGCGCCAAGATGTGTATGCATTTTAGTGTTAAGGTCAGCCATATGGCTGTATATCCAAGACTTTACTAGTGGTAGTATAAATGTTAGGCTTATTTCTGTTATGTATAAAGCCGTTACAAATGAACAAACAATTTGACTCCTTCATAAATGGATGCAAGTTTCTTGGTGCATAATATTCCTGTTGCACTGGCGCGTAATATTTTCACAGTAAAGTAAATAATAACTTAATGTAATTTTACGATGGAAATGATACAGTACTATTTGAGAAAAAAAAGATGCATACATACATACTCTTTTTAATTTGATATAACACGTTAATGCACTGAGGTTAAGAGAAGCGTGGTGATCAGATGAATGAGAATGGTGGTAGGTAGGAAGTTGGAAGGAAACAGGAGAACCCCAAGGAAACCTATACCATAGTGATTGACTACGAGAAAGTCCTATTCGAGAGACCTGGGATCGAACCAGGGACCCCATGAAACAACAGTGAGCGCTCTAACACTTAGGTACTTTGGCCCTCATTATCTTTTTTCAAATTAATACAATTGTTTTTTTCGGAACAACAATTATGGCCATAATGTCCGTATATATTTGGAGGAGCCCGGTTTACTACGTGTTATTAGGAAGTCTAATTCGCACCGGATTGATTTCCTTCATACACCGTAGAACTGTCTCTGACGGAAGTCTTCCACCAAAATATAATTCTGGCACTAATCATCATTAAGTCATAATATAATTATTACTTTTGAAAATAAACTGACTCAGAGGACTATAACTCAATTTGAAGATCGACTATCAATAGCTCCTTTCATTCAGGAATTGCAGATCGTCACAGGAATTACAAATTGTAAGGTTTATCGGTAAATTAAAAAAAAATAGACATAACTGTAACTGTCTTGTTATGCATGTAATTAATAATGTCACTGTTAAGTGAAAGACAAATAACTCACTTATAATTAACAGTGTATTTTGGTACATATACAGTGCATAAATAAACAAGAATTTCTTCTAGTAAAATAATGGCAAGGACAAACAGTTTTTAGAGCTAAAGAACTCTTTTTCTGATTTCGTCAAAAATTGCACATTAGAATTTAACCCCAGCATAGTATCTTGTTCAGTTTGGTGTAATTTACGCATATGCCATATCTTTAGATTATATATTTTTTATTATTTAAACAGAAGTTAAAATTTAACAATTTGTAATGGGGTACACGGTGCATGGGATCAATGGTAAGATTCCGAGCCATACAAATTTGGATGAACAACATCATATCCATGTGTTTACTCAGAGATTGCTTCCGTTATCTCAACATTTTTATTCCAAAGATTCTTCCATCATCATTCACTTGCCCTTAATCGCTCCTGTTTCTTAGCTTAAAGGACATAATCGTGGTACGTTAAACTGAAAATATTCATTTCAGTTTTTTTTTCATTTTCATTTAATAATTATAATTTTATGTTATATGATCATTAACCATACTATGTGCTATCGATTTGGTACTGTTGTAATGTTTAATGAGGGTATATGGTTTTTAGTAACAGTTTCATCTCATTAAGTACCATGGTCCTCGTGCAAAACCTATTTTCGATTTACAAATAAGTTCATTTTTACCCTTTTTGTTTCGAGAACTAAGTTCATTTTTACCCATTTCCTCGAAAACTAAGTTAATTTTTAGCCATTTTCTCGAAAACCAAGTTCGTTTTTACCCATTTCTCGAAAACTAATCATGAGATGTTACATTCATATATATCAGTTTGTTCATCTTAATGGGGTCTGCTAATTAATTACTATATGTTCCATATTTGTGCTGTTTCCCTCGTTAATGCCATATAACATCGTAGATATATCTTCACCATTATTATTACGAGTATTATTTGCATTTAATTTAATAATACTCCCATTTTGCGATATAAAATCATTGTGTTCCGCACGTTCCTTATTTGGCTGTAATTTTATTAATAGCAGGCAGCACATTATGTAAAAATTTATTTCGGAGATGTCCAAAGATTTTTGAGAGGGGGGTCGAATTCAATGTGATTATAAATTATAAAATTTGTAAAAAAAAAAAGTCAACACTAAATTTACGCTAAATTTCAAAAAAAAAATCGGAATTTTATGGTAAGGAGGGGGATCCGAACCCCTAAGAGCTTTGCTCTGCGTACGTCACTGACTCTTAGCAATTAAATTTCAAATTCGGCTTATTCCTTATGGACAAAATAAAATTTATTGCACTCGAAACTAAACGAATTTTGAAAATAGGAAAAAGGATTTCTTATATTTTTTTTTATCAAAGAGAAAAGACTAATGATTTTTTTCCAGTGTATAGCCAGTTTTAGTTTTTATAGAGTTCAGTTTTTCATTGATAATATAGACAACAAGTTGAGATAATTTTCAATCGCATTTGTGTGCTGTTGATTGTGCTTGATAACATGTAGATGTGGATGAGATGCGAAATAACGCGAATAGCGTTGGTTCCGAGGAATTGGTAGATTGGTTGAGATGCAGTAGAGGGAGCAATTAAGTGGATTGGAGGTAGTAATGGAGGCAACTTCAATAATACACCACTAGATTCCTAACAAAATGAATTATTCCTTGTTCCTCCAAAAGCACGTACATCGTATACCGCAGTGATGTGTACATATTTTTTCATGAACAAGCATTTTTCGAGCTGAAAAAGTTTACGAGCTTCAAACTGGACTCTAATGCGCAGTTTTCGAACAAAAAATTGAATTTTCATAGTGCTTGAAACTATGTCGTTCATTACCAATGTTGATAAATAGAGAGTTATTCTGTTAGAACAAATTCCTCATTCATTATATGCGAATATACACATAGGAAAAACGTATTGTTAAGCAGCAAATCGAGTGCCAGTGTTGTTTCTCTTGGCAACGCGGTTGATCAGTAGTAGTGCGTTTACGTCTGGTGCATGGGGTCCTTGGTTCAATTCCAGCTCGGGCCAAATGGGCTCTGTGGTGAACGAACACCTTGTGCGTGGAGTTCTCCCGCTTCTTCCCACTTTCTTAATTCCACTATTTCTTACATTTCTCATCATCACCGTCTCCATTAACCTAGCCGGCATAATCCTGGAACGTAAAACTAAAAGATTTCATTCTTTTAATGTTTCTCTTCTGTTAAAGAAACACACATGCTTCTCTTCTAACAATGATCTACGTACTATGTCAGATCTCTAATTTCAACAAGTAGTTAGTAGTATCTATATTTTGCCGCAAACAATAAATATGAGTTTTTCTTTATTCCTTAAATAATAAAATAGTTTCAACGTGCCACAGAATCAAAGAAAATTACTAGATTCTGTACTGTACCAGTTCAATCTAACCGTAATATTTCTGTCGCTTCTAAGCAATATCGTGCACAGATAAAATAAAATCATAGTGCTTTTTATATGAAAAAAGATAACACGAAATAATATTATAGACGATTTAAAATATCATAAAATGAAATTTTCTACATTTTAATTTTAGAATTACAAGACGATGTTCAGTACTATTTGAACAGTGTTTTATTACTTTTGTAGACTTCCAAACTATGCTATGTGTACGGGAAGTATCTTAAGTCTTATACAACGGCTTTGTCCGTCCATTTGTCGACAGGTATCAGAACGTTTGTCCCCACATATCAATTTCATATCAATGATCACATTTAATATTTATTCCCTTCCCATCACTTTTTCGACGTATCCAAAGGACTATAATTATTATAAAGTAAGTAGAAAATAAGATATTTTCACTGCTTTATAGTGGCCAAGTGGTAGCGCTGAGCTTGGATCCTAGTGTAAGTGGTTTTCAGTGCGTAGAGACACCCCGTAGTGGTTCGAATCTCGCTTAGAGAAATTTTGTCTTATATCACATAATCTGCATAAAAGAAACGTTGAACGGAAACCATTCAATATTTTCTTTTAATTAAGCCTTGTTTTCATATCAAAGCTTAGTATATAACTTACATCACTGTTTAGAATCTTTCTTTTTATCAGTTTATGCTCCATGTGCATAAATATAATCTTCAAAGCTGGAAAATATAACTACCATTTATTTCAAGTAGCTTCTAATTTCGTCATAATTCTGAGTCAATAACAAAATTGAGTTTCCGTCGTGAATCGAACTCTGAATGATGTTTAAAGAAGCTTTATTAAAAACATATTTTATTAAGAACCTTTCAATATGGCGTAGACTATTATATATATATATATATATATATATATATATATATATATATATATATATATATAGATAGATAGATAGATAGATAGATAGATAGATATTGGAAAAAAAGAGATGTAATCTACTTTGGGGAAGGAATTTTCTTTAAAGATTTTCTGTGAAATTAAAAGAAGACTTGCGAATGAAGTTTTTGCAGACGAAGTTAAAAGAAAAAAAAAACTATAACTTTCTTCATATTTCGCAAAAAATGTTTTAGCAAACGGTGGCATATATATCATGATTTAACTTATGAAATGTCCTCGCGATAGGTCTAGTGGCTGTCGCTTTGGTGTAGTTAAGCGGCCTAAGGCGTTAGGTTAACACTGATGAGGCGAAACCAGTTGGAGATTTGTGTCTCTCTGAAGAATATGTGTGTTTTTTTTACTGTCCTTCAAGTTTATATGTTCGTATTTCTTTCAGATTGGGAAACGTAAAATTTAGAATCGAGGTGAATTGAGAGACAATAAAGTGGAAATAGTCCCACTTGAGACAAACTTTCAGATAAAAAAAAAAAGTTGCTATTGCGTGAGTTTTTGTTACACATAGACCTGGTTGTCATTTTTGGTTGGAGTGCAAAGAATGCATTTTGATAGTATTCCACATTGAACTGTAGGTCCGAGTTTCATATAACGAAGGTGCTGGAAAGAGATGGAAAACTTCAACAAACAACTAATATATGAAAAAGGGGCAAGGAAGACAGTATGGCGGACCTTTTTTTTTAAGTGGCGGATCCAGCCCAGGGCTAGGGGACCCAGGCCTCCTCAGTTTTCTAAGTTGCAAAAATAATTGAAGATATTATTTATATACTTTTGAAAGTTTATAATAAGCGTAGCGTTTTATTTTTTATTATATTTTTTTAAAACGTTAGATATAGTTTCAGTTTTTCTGTTATGCAATGTGTAAAACAATACGTGAACTATACAATATTAATGTCCAACCTAGCCGTAATATCCATCGGGATAGAGTTATGAAGGAAACTTCAGCAAGATCCATGAGAAATTTTAAATACTTGATATACCTATCATAGTCTGGGGTCTGGCTGGCTCCCCAGATTTTGTCTTCTAGATCCGCCACTGCTTTTATTTCTTTCCAATTATTAATTCATGATGTATGTTGATCATTCACTTCTGAGCTACGAAACATATTTTTTAAAAATTAATTTCTGTACAGCACCCATCATGAACATGCAGTGAAACTACTGTGGTTCACTGACGTGCTACTCTTTCACTCATACCATTCAAATTACAATTTAGGTATTAATTGGTTTCGCTTGGCATAGACTTTAACTTTATTTACGGGTGTATCAAAAGTCTGAGGCCATAGGATATCTTACTTATGAATAATGGTACAAAACAAGTTGGAAATACGTGTTTTTTTCAATCTCAAATTGTGGATTTTTTCAATTGCATCAGCTGTTTGGGTTTCATGGTGACATTGGTAACACGCCAAATATTAAATGAAAATGTAACGTTGTCAGTTCAGCAAACTGATCAAACAGAACGTAGGGTCATGCAAAAGTGACATAGGTAACGTTCACATTGTTCCATCAGAGAATCAAAACATCTCAAATCCATTCCCTAATAATGCTACAATGTTGGCGCGGTGAAAGGTAAAGCGAATAGCCTCCTGAATTAGCAACGCAGCTTTCTCTTATTTAACGTTGAACGCATTACCAGTTGGCTTGTGTAATAGGAAACATTTCAGAATTTCATACTGAAAACTACAATATTGCAAACAACTTTTCATTTTCTCGTATATATAATCATAATGAAAGTAGCTCATGCGCCCGGACTATCGTTACACCCGGTATATATATATATATATATATATATATATATATATATATATATACCTCGTACATGGCTCTGTTGACAAACAACCTACATGTACGTACTTACGTTTACAAACATTAACCATGTGCTCCCTACTACGATTTACTACAATGGCAGACGACAGGAACAGAGTATTCGTAAGTTTTCTTAACAAAATTTCCCTCGACTGACACAAAATTTTCCCTTTTCTTATCAAACTTTCCCTAGTTTGTTGAGTATCCAATTCCTATGACAGAAGTTATGTGATAAGATTAATTTAGGTACATTAAAAGAAGTGCCAACCATATTTGTCTTATTTGTTTGCTTGTATTTTTTAAAACTTTTTCTTTCATTTCTTTAAAATACACACAAATAAACCCAGCCAAAAACTGATGCAAATTATGATACTTCGAATAGACACACACGCACAAGCACCAACATACACGAAACATACACAAACTATTGTTATTCTTTTGTTTCATTTGTGAAGAACAAATAAAAAATTTAAGGATTTATATTGGTCAATCGGTCAGCGCAAAATTTCCCTGGGTTTTTCACGTTTTATCGAAAAATTCCCTTTCTCCCTTTTTGCTAAATTTACCAATGGAATTTCCCTTGATTAGGGAAATTTCCCTCAAACTACGAACACTGCAGGAACACCAGCGACAGCACTGATCATGTGACGAAAAAGGACCACCAGTGCCACCCCCACACTAGGCTGAAATAGTGTGACGTCACATCCTTTTCGTTGCCCTGGTGATAGTCATTATATTTTCTAAACAACAAGTAGCCTGAATAACTAAATTACCTAAATGGAAAGTGAAAACAGTGATAAAACATTTCGGAATTGCAAACATTAGAGTTAATTAAATATTTGTTTCTTTTTAAATATTTCTAATCAATGACTACGAGGCGCATCCAGAAAGTAAGTTTCTCACGCGTTCCATAGCTAGGAAACGGTATGTTGCGCGAACCGACTACGTGCACGTGAGAGAGTAAGGTCCTAGCATGGCACATGCACTAGCGGAACTTCCCTAGTGTTCTCAGTAGCATCGTGGCAATGGTTGAAGATGGACGTTCCTATTCCAGCTCCCGCCGCGTGTGAAGTGCGAGCAGTGATAAAGTTTTTGAATGCACAGGGCATAGCACCAATCGAAATCCATCGTTAGCTATGCCAGGTCCATGGGCCTAACGGCATGAGCAAGCAGTTCCTGCAGATTTCCCGCTCCTTATTGCACACCACTGTCACGGAGTGCCTGTTGATCAAGAAGTTTTGTGTTGAAGAACCTGATCCTAGAGCACAAAGCAAGCTGCTCAAGGTCTGCATTGACATTTTTGCAACGATACACCTGACGATGGATTTCAGTCGGTGCTATGCCCTGTGCATTCAAAAACTTTATCACTGCTCGCACTTCACACGCGGCTGGAGCTGGAATGGGACCTCTAATCTTCAACCACTGCCACGACGCTACTGAGACAATTAGGGAAGTTCTGCTGGTGCATGCGCCATGTTAAGACCTTACTCTCCCACGTACACGCAGTCGCTTCGCGCAACATACGATTTCCTAGCTATGGGACGCGTGGGAAACTTACTTTCTGAATGCGCCTCGTAAAAAACAGAGGTATAGAAAAAGAAAAAGAGAAAACAAATGTAGGCTACTCATCTTGTTCATAATCAGATATTAACCTTAAATAATTCTCCAAAGTTTTTGATTCATTAATATAAGTATCATAACATTGCATACGCGAACAGGATTAATGTTTAAGAGTTGTTTAGAATATATGCTTGGATTCATAATTGGATGTTTTCTTTTTGCACTGTTTCTAAATGCTTTTATTTTAAAAAATGTTGATAGGAAATATATAAAAAAAGATTTGACCTATATTCACTGATCGTCCAGAAACTTGATTTTTCTCTTTCTTTTGTAATATTGTAGACATTAATATTGAGCGCTTTCATTATCAAGAGTGTACATACGAAAAGTAAATGCCCCAATAGAATTAACATTGTTTTAAAAGATTTCTTTTTTCCAAAAATCCTCGTATATTTTTAGTTTTCCTTGTGCCGACAGTTTGCCAATCTGCAAGTTAGGGAGTTTATATTTTGTATAATTGCTTCTTAAGGATCATCATGACGTTTATATTAATTATTTGATTTCTTTCTTATCACTTAGAAATTGTGGCGCTCTTAGTAATATATATAAAGTTTACAGTAAACTCATAATATGCCTATTGTAGTGTAGGTTGTAGTTGCACCTCCCCCAGATTTTACCTTCTTAGTTCCGCCACTGCATCTCTAAAATATTAAATTTCAGAAATTCGTGGGTAGGAGAAAATCGCTTGCCGAGCTATGTTTTGCCCACGGTCCGCAGATTGGATTTCTCGAATAGAAACAGAGACGTTATTAAACTTTAGGACAAGAAATAAAATGTACGGTATATGTTTCGAACATTAGGTTGTATCTTTTTATTCTCAGATCACTGCATACCATCGATGTGGAAACTGTTATTTTAGTGACACTGCTTGAACGAAAGAAAAAAAGGTAATAGATTTTTAAGCTTATTATTTTCACATTAAAATGAGAAAGAAACAATGAAAATAATAAATATTAATGAACTTTTTGATTACAGTTTAGTGTTACTTTCAATATTGAATTGCCCACAATTTACGTGAGTTCCCAATTCTAGTAACACTATTAATAAATATAAGTAAATATTCATAAACTTAGCCTGGTTGTTTAAAGTTCATCTGTCTTTTTATATACGTATATAATAAAGCAGTGTTTCACGTTACACCGTTGTTATGACATGATACTCTGAGAGATAAAACTCTAGAAAGTAGGTAACGGGTGGAAACACTGTCAGGAGGTCTCATTTCTAATTTACTAGACTTCAGAGCTCGTTGCCGCATTCTGCACAGGGACTGCCTCCCTTTTATTAATGCGTATCGAGTATGGAACCCGGGCTACGATGCAGGAGGGAGGGAAACTAGAGCAAGGCAGAAAAATATTATTTTGTTTGTTTTATAGTGTGTCTCTCATACACTGTATTATATATACTCGTATTATATATATATATATATATATATATATATATATATATATATATATATATATATATATATATATTGAAAGAGTAAACAGTATAGAAAGCGTAATCCACATGTGTGTGTGTGTTTTTTTTAAATCCCATTTCATAAGTTAAAAATAAAGAAGTTTGGAATGACCCAAAAAAAGCTATGTATTTATTAATTACTAATTCAAGTGCATTTATGTTATTTTAGTGGTTATTAAACAGTGAAATGCTCTCTAGGCTTTAGTATGAATGATAAATCACTCATTTATATTTAGTAGAAAACAACTTTTGTTAATCTCTCTCTGTCTCTCTTCCCTATGTTTAGAATGTTTTAATAATTTCCGCTTTAAATGAGTACTTGATGTCAAAACACTTTAGAAAAATATGTATAATATGCTATTTGTTAGTTAAAAATGGAACATATATTTTATTTTTCACTTATTTAAAACAGAAATGTTGAAATGAATAATTTTAATATATGTTATATTTTTTTTTTAGTGACAGAGCGCTTAACTCTCTTGTGTCGGGTCCCTGATTCGATCCCACGGTCAAGTAAGTTTCTGGTAGACAACATTGTGTTAGTGAGTTTTCTCGGCGTACTCCCGTTTCCTCCCAGTTTCTCATTTCATCAATTTTACCATCATCATTCACTTACTGCAATCATCGTCTCATTAGCCTATCCGTGGGACGTTAAACTCAGATTTCATTTCATTTAATCTGATTTCATGTAATATTTTATGAGGTAAATCATTTTATATGTTATGTTTTATTTGTGATAGGAAACAACCTTGAAAGTGAGTTTAATCTGTGCTTTAATAAGGTCTTTTAAAAAATGGTGAAATAATAACATTTGGTATACAGTCAAGTCTCGATTTCCAAGTAGTTATCAAATGCTTCAAGTAGTTAGGGCAAGTAGTTAGCTTTCATTGCGTTACTCGGACGATCGTGTGATAGTTTAAATTTTAAAAAAAAATGTAGTGCTCGGACTACACAGGAGCACATATTTACAATTTTGTAGTACTTAAGTGCTGGAAAAATATTTGAAATCTGTGTGAAAATTACAATCATACGCTTGGGCTACATAGGAGCACAGTATCTCACATTTACAATTTCATTTTTTCGGTTGGATTCTCTTAGAATGCAGGAAAGAAATTTAGAAATTTGTTTGTGAATATTAATAACGTCTTTGAATTATTTTCACTGACCAACACGACTTAATGTGTCATAGGCTGAAAGTAGGAAAGATTTATTTAAATGTATGCCTCATGTCTGTGCTTTGTATGAGCTCAAATAGCGACTAACAATAAAAATTTTTAATAACGTGCACTAAAAGCAAACATATTAACTATTTACTGCCACGAATATCAAAATAAATTTTCAATAATTGTGACCTACAATATGATATGAAGTTAATTGAAATTTAAAGGTTTGTAAGATGCTAATCTCCATTTGGAAAATTGTATGCAGTTTTCCAAGGACCCGGGTCGATGATGCAATTGTATTTCTCAAATCGTATTATTCGGACAAACTCTTATAATAGGTGATTTTATAAATTTTCTTTTCATATTATTGGAAGGGTAAAATTTTCTAAAATTATTTTACTCTAATAGTAGTACTTATTGCTTTACTATAGATCCGCGCTAGCTCAGCTGTAGAGCGATCACCTCTGGAGCGTGAGGCTCTGATTCCATCCTAGCTCGTGCTAAGTGGACTTTGTGGTCGTCAAACAATCTGCGTGTGGGTTTTCTCGCGGTTCTTCCGTTTCTTGCCACTTTCTTCATTCCATCATGCCATTCATTCTCATCATCGTCATCTATTTAGTTTCCACAGCATAATCGTGAAATGTGAAAGTAAAAGATTTCGTTTCTGTTGCTTTACTAGTTACACCAACTAGTTATTTATTGCACGTTCGTTAGAGTGGAGTAAAAATGATACATGAGAGTTTTTGAACTTTTCCAATTACAGTTCAAATATTAAGTTCCTCTTGAATATTTGGTGGGATGTTGCTGGTAGGAACCCAAAGACCATGCGTCCTAGGGTGACAGGATCCAAGGCTCTTGTAACCAAGGAGTCTCTAGCTAACTCTCAGAGACCAGGCGACCTAGAGAGGAGGATACAGAAGCTCCCAAAGAACAGGGATCCTAGAGAGTGGAGGTGATGGCCAATCGGTGGAGATTAATGCCTTCTACAGTGTTCCGGCTTTTTTTATCGAAAAAATTGGTGACTTCATTGATTCGTTACTTGACGATTGTTGATGATGTCTTCTTGGTTGTCACCTGAAATTGTTTTACTACCAGCACGTGAGATTAGGAGCATGTGTAGAACATTGTGATATGTTAAACTCGTGCTTAATTTAAAGTTGAAATTGCTTGTAATTTAGAAATTTATTATTTATTTAACTTACCCATCAATCAGCATGGGATTACACAAATATTATTACTCACGTCTACCGTAAGTAGGGTCCTTTCTTGAAATTACAAAATTGATACAATGTTATTTTTAAGTTGGAAGTATATTACCACATTAGTTTTAAAACGGTAAATTGTTTGCACATTGGTGATATATATTAGCGATAACGCAAAATGTGACATCTATTAATTAAAAGACTCTGATTGCTAACATTTAACAAATTTATTTGTCATTTCGTTTGTGCACCAACTAAGATGCAGTTTAAACAAATGAGAGCTTAATGCACAAGGGGTTCAAGTCTCTCTTTGCCATTTTGGACATACCTCATATTTAACATCTCTATCTGATGGTTCATGGGGGGCACGTTGAGGACTTACCTCTGATGTTTGGTGTCTCTGGCTCGATCATTATGGTGATGGACAACATTTTATGTTTATGGTTTTTTTCGGAGTACTCCCGTTTCTCCTCATATTCTTACTCCCCCAATTCTTCCATTATCAGTCACTTACCTTAATCATCCGTTCCCTTTAGCCTAAAGGGTATTATCGAGGAACATTAAACTGAGCGAGTTTTCATTTCTACTTGAATCTCCTTTCAATTGTTAAAAGATTCGTGTCCAGATAGTGTAAATTGCTCTTATAATGTTAAAAATAAATAAATAAATAAATAAATAAATGTGTTCACTTTCCCATGTATTTAAACAGAGCGTAGAAACTTTATGTCTCGTTTTTCACAACTTTGGTAAATGAACTTTAATCCCTTAGTGCTCTGGATGCCTCAAATAAAGAATGTTCTATAAAGAACACAACTTTTGAAAATTCCCGCCCTTTCTGTTCTAGTAAGTTGGTAGCACTGAACGTTACACGATTTGCATCTGCTGTCTTTGTGGTTAATAATCACGGAGTTCCGAATAGCGCATGATTCTCACCTGTTTTATGCATGTATAGGAATGGAGCACTCATCATATTTGTAAAAAGTTTTCACTATGACAACATGCTGTTTCGTCACGAAGCGCGCCATTTCTACCCCTTCAGAAAACAGATGGTGATCATGCGCTATTCGGTGCTCTGTGACTACTAACCACAAAGACAACAGATGAAAATCGTGTAACAGTGCTGCCAACTTACTAGAACAGAAATGGCGGGCATTTCAAAAATTTTCGTTCTTTATGGGATACTCTTTATTAATATTCAATTCTAAATAAAGTTAAGAGCCTTATCATAATTGCCTGCATGTTCGCTACATATATTATCATTGTGCAGGTAATCGTTAGCGTGGGTAATGATATTTAGTAGCATGACAGTTTTACTATTAGGCCCTGGCGTTACGCACTAAGACATTTGCTATCAGAGTTTGGGGCGCAAATGGGTGTAGTTACTGTATATATATATATATACTTGGGAATTTCTGTAAGTGGATGGGTGTGATAGTCAGAATGCACTTCACGAAAGAATAATTTGGGTATATTTGCGAGGTCAAAAGAGATTGAGAATTTGAGTATGCATCGGTGAAATTTTGGAAATCGTGTAGCTGTGCAATTGCCTTAACATTAGGACATAAGGTTAACTTAATATGAGGAATTCCTGGCATGGTGGTAAAGCAGAAGACTCCTATCGCAGAGACCTGGATTCGAATCCCATTCCGACAGTTTTCTTACTATTGGAATATATTAGTAGTAGTAGTAGTAGTAGTAGTAGTAGTAGTAGTAGTAGTAATAGTAATAGGGGGTTGTAGTAGTATTAACGATAAGAAATAAGAATCACTTTGTGCTAGTTATTAATTGAGGTAATTAATAAAAGATAAAGAGAAGTATCTGTATTTATCATTCTTCTAATTTATACACTTAACATACTCTATGCATCTTTAATAACAAAAGTAACTTCTTGTAGTTATTGTTGCCTATGAGACGAGACATTTGTTGTCTTCCCGTTCTCACTTCGAACATGAGACATACATTTTCAAATTCAATACGATATGAGGTACTTGCTAATTTTCATGTCCTGGGCAACACTAGCTCATCCAAATGTGCGTATGAACATAATGAATTGCATTTGTCAGCGTTTAAAGAGACTGGTCGTAACACGATGAATATCGTTAATTAAGATTGCAAAGTTCCCTATACTTAATCATAATATGAATGTGTTTTTTTCACGATTTGTAAATAAATAGTGGCAGACGACAGAAGAAAACCACATCTACTGGAAGAGACGAAGTGGACACGTAGAAACACGAAGGAATCCGACAACCCCTCCCCTCCAGAGGTTCTCCTTCCACAGGATGGCTATAAGAAACCACGTCGAGACCAAGAAATCGTCAATGTCTTGTACTAATCATAACCTACAGTACCTAATACCGAGGTCGCTTTGGACTAAAGAGGCTTAACCTACAATACCTACTCTCGAGGCTGCTTTGGAATAAGAAGGAATCAATCTCGTCTGAGGCCGCTTTGGGCTAGGACACTACCTGAGGCAACATAATATGTCGATGGTCCCTCTTTATCCATACTGAAAACACTTATTCTAAAGTAATTACAGACTTAGAGAAGATTTTAATTGAGACTTCGTATAATAATTATGTACATTTTTGTAATAAAAGCTGAAAGGCTAAATCCCGTGTACTTTATTGACTCTATCTACAGAGTATTACAATATGGTTTAGAATGTTGTTATATCAGGCCTTTCGTTAACTTAGGGTGACGCTGAAGGACTCTAATAACTTCTAGATGAAATTAAGAAATAAAAGTAAAGGATACATTTTGTACATGCATTTACAAAAACGACATAACAAAAATTTTCCGACAATCGAGAAGAAGCGAGATAGAATTCAAGAATCGAGACGCGACGAGGCTTCTACAAAATTTACGATGCGATACGACAAAAACCTTATTTCTCGTCTTATCACGTTTCATGGGCATTACTTCTCTTATAAGTAAATGCGTTTTAGAGATCACAAAAACCAAGGATAAATAGGACATAACTGTACGACAATTCTGTAAAGTATTTGAGTCCCATACATAACTGTAGAAACAGCGTTATTCGACTAGGTTATTTGTGATAAAACGAAAGAGAGCTTAAATGATCAAACACCTTGCTGAACTTCTTAAACTCCTCTAAGCAACTAACCAAGCAACCAGAGGGCAATCCAATCCCTGTTCGATTGATTGTGAACATTGTGAGAAGGAGCGAAGTTAAGATCTGTTGAGGCTCCTGTATGAGATTGGATGGAGAGCAAACCCATTTTGTAGCTTTTTTTCTTCTGTTTTTTTTTTTTTTTTGTACAAGAAAAAAAATAAAGGTTTTTTTTTTCAAGAAACACTTAAGTCTTATTTGAGACGAGAGAAACGAAAGGTGAGTATGGGAACTCCTAAAGGTGGATGAACCGTGGATGAAGAAGGGAGAGAGATCTGCTGCTGGTTGTCGGACCTATTACGAAGTCGTTCAACAACCCAATCTAGCCTTGGGAAAATCATACTTCTGGGATACTTAGTGTGCGGGATAAGAACAAGGATAAAAAAAAAAAAAAACAGAACAGAAAAACAGTGTTTCCACTCCATTTAGTGTGGGATTTCCTGCCTCGAAAGGCGAACATTTTCTCCTCTTAATAGCTCATAACATAATTCTAAAATAAATTTACAACCCTCTTTCCAATGTGTTTATTTTGCACTTCTGCCCCGTTCTTGCAGGCGTACACTGTCTTTGCTCTTTCCTTTATATTTATGATTTTCAACCTTTTTTTTTTCACAATTACAAAACAAAATTCACTTTTATAGCCATGTTACGATCTATATAAATTGATAGAACCTGTAACTTTTTCTAAAACAGCCGAAGTGAGATTATTGATTTCAGTTTTTTTAGAAACACTTGTGTTTAAGTTTATACATTTTTGATTGATTTCGAAAATGTATATTCGGATTAAATGTGTTTTTTAATGGTTTCAGTAATTTAATTCTGCTTTCAATGGCGGTAAAAGTAAGTCGAGATTACTTTTAATTCCTTCATTATTATATATTACTACAATAGTAATAATAATAATAATAATAATAATAATAATAATAATAATAATAATAATAATAATAATAATAATAGGCCCTAATTATAATAACTACAATGTCCTGTATACTAATGCTAAATGCATTTTGCGCTGAAAATACAAGACTCATTTAACAAATGGCGAGCAAGGGAATCAATAAGGAAACACACAAAAGAATTAAGTCCTCTTTAGATCATTTGAGATATATTTCACCTTTAAGATCTCTCTATCTAACGTTCCTTTCAGAGTTTAAATGACTCATGTTCAGACAGGGCCGTAACTTGTGGAGGGGGCAGGAGGAGCAACTGCTCCCCCAGGGAAGCTCCCCGCCGTTCAAGGGGGGTCATTTTAAGACAAAATTTTCTTACTCCACATACGATACGAACATGAAATTATAAATGAAGCATCAAGCTGGTTGACTACATTACATAAACAAAACTGCACACAAAAGGTAAATAAAACAAAAATGAGTCGTGGGCCCACTTCAGTAAAAAATGTCCACTATAAGGGATCACAGAAATAATATTTATTCGTATGGCTTTGAGATTTGTTAATATTGCTCCCTTAATTAATTTGCCATGTATGAAACAGGCCCAGGGGCATAACTAACGGTCCCGCAGACCTTGCCGTGCGGGAGGGCCCACAGGCTCCGGGAGCCAATAGAAAGTAAGAGAAAGATGGAAAGAGATGGCCTAAGAATTAGAAAAACACCTTTTCTAGGGGCACAAATACGCGTTTTAATGCTTGCCTCCCCCCTCCCCAGAGAAAAATCTAAGTTACGGCGCTGTGTTCAGATATTCTAAATAATTCTCATAATGTAAAAAAAAAAAAAAAAAAAAAATGGGTTAACTTCTTCATGAATTAAGCGTACCGTACAAACTTCATGTTCTTTTTCTCAGAACTTTTGTGACTGGAATTGATTCCATTGTACTCTGTACGTCTCAAATGTCAGGAAAAGCTGCATAGAAGATTTACGGTAAAATATGATCTTGATTTCTTGTGTTTATAATTGTACCTTATCTAAAATACGAACGACGACTCATTCGAAACCTGTACATAGGACAACAAGTGAAGCTGAGCTTGAATCAAGGAGAAACCAATAATGCGGAGAATGGAAGAAGAGTCAGACAAGTATTATGTCACTTCAGTTGTTCAACATGTACACTGATTGCTTAAAGAAGGAAGCATTAATGTGAGTTAGAGATTTCAAGGTTGGAGGGTATACCATTATCAAGGTAAGGTATGTGGATGACACAGATACTATAGCTACCATCGAAGCAGGGCTACGGTAGATTATGGACAAAATAATTGACATTGGGAAACTATATGAAATGGAAATCAACGTCGAAAAATCGGAAGTCATTAAAGTGGAAACATTCCGTTACGGATCAAACTAGAACAAAGAGAACTTAAAAAGGTCGATCATTTGCAGTATCTGGGAAGTATTTTGACAAGAGGCACTTATTGCACCAAAGAGATCAGATCAAGATTTGTCGTAGCCAAAGAGGCATTCAACAAGAAAAGATCACTAATAACTAGTAGGCTTATTAATGGACTAAGGAAGAAACTGGTCAAGTGCTAAATATGGCGTTGGACTGAATGGTTCGGAGCCTTGGACATTACGGAAATTAGAGAAAAAATATTTAGAGAGCTTCGAAATATGGTAGTGAGGAAACATGGAGAATATAAAATTAACGGGGAAAGCAACAAAGATGTTTTAAGACCGGTGGGAGAGAAACATCAGCATCAGCTTTTACCCAGCATCCTTCGTAGGAAAGTACAATTGGAATGGACACGTATTGTGAAGAAATTGTCTTCTTCATACCGTTATAGAGTGAAAGTGGAAGGAAAGAGAGGAGTAGGAAGAGGAAGAAAAAACACAACTGATCGATGGTTTATATCACGAGAAAACTCAAGGTTGATAAACGTGAAAGAAGCATTTACAAATATTAACCTAAGAAATAAATAAAAACACATTCATTAGTCCCAGGACCTGCTAACAGACAGAATACTTAATAATAATAATAATAATAATAATAATAATAATAATAATAATAATAATAATAATAATAATAATAATAATAATAATAAAATTGTTAGACACTAGAGCTGTTAATAGTTGGAACATGCGTGTATATGCGTGTGTAGCGCTCGGAGCACTGGAAAACAGTTAAAAGAAACCAGTATAGGATTGCTTCATGACGGAGAAGCGAAGTGTAGTTTTATATGCCTGTTGACTAAAGGAATGATAATAATAGAAATTCATTTTCGCATGACAACTTAGTACGATGACAACTGTGAGAGTCGAACACAAGTTTACAAATGGATTAAGAAATTTGAGTAGAGTATAACCAGTGTTGAAGATTCTCCACGTCCAGGCCTCTCTTGCTCTCAAGTCACGGAAAGCAAAATTGCCTAAGCAAATGTCAAGCTAACTTTGTTTAGAGACTACATGAAGCTAGTTCTTAAGCATTGCTAATCCAGAGCTCATAATATAAATAGTACGCTCTAGTTCAATCTCCTGAAGAAAAATCTGATACTGAAACTGATTCCATCAATTCTGCAGAGACCAAACAGTCTGGCAATGAGTATGAGCTTTTGCATCATGACAATGCGAAACTATACATATCAACAGTGCCACATCGTGGACCTACTGCATGAATATTTACTATATCCTCCATATTTATTTCGTCTTGCATTTTCTAATTTCCACAGCTTTGGTCTAATTAAAGATGCACTAATTGAATCGAGGTTGCAATATGACATGTACAAGTCTCGTAGTGGCGCACGAGTGGTTACGCACGCGTCAAATTTCTTTATTTTCCCTCTGTGTATTCAGTACCCTTGTCAAGCTCTGATATAAATATATTAAACTATAGGATATCAATACGAAAAACTGCAGTGCAGTTATTTTATTGCTTGTAATAAATATTTTACAAAACGAATACATTTTCAGTAAATAAGCATTGTATATAAACGTAATTTGAAGGCTAAACCCTTTAATATTTTAATTAATGTTGAGGGAAATGACTTATTCTTTAGTTAATTGAACATATTTCTATGTAAGTCCTAGCTTTCCAGTAACACAACTTATGGTTTGATTAAATGTTTGATGTAGTTGATTCTACCATATTTTCAGCGATGATTATACAGTTCATTTTTATTTATTTTTCGTGGTATGTAATTAACTTAATTGATACCTTTTCTCTGTAAGAAATTAAATAAATGTTTCAGCTCTAACTCTCTCCTGAAAATAACCCCAACATTATATGTTTTACCTTTATTTCAAGGTTTGTCGAACGTGAAAGTGAAAGGTCATAAGTTTTGGAGTGCTTGTAAGCGGCATATCATCCAATGTCTTTCTCTATTTAATCCACTACCTTAGGCGTTCATTTACTATAAGTAACAGTAATTATTATGAACTAAATGATTAGTTTGTTGCAATCTGTACATAGAGAACTTTCTTAAACACGTTGGCGTGTATGATGAGGATTCCTTAAAGTACGTGGATGCGTCATATTAATGATATACTGTGTCATTTAATGGCAACTCACTCTCCGTTGCAAGGAATTCAATTGCTCAATTAAAAAGTCTGAACAAGCGGCGTGCCCATGGGAACAAGGAGAATTCACCGGGTCCGGCACACCTTCAAACCTTTTAATTATTTATAAATAGTTTTTTGTGGTTCGTTGGTTGACGGTTGATTTGGAGTTGTGCCTCTCGTTCAGCACCGAGGCTATAGGAGACCTCGTATGACCCTACAGCTTAACGTATGATCCAAATCACATGAGTTTACACCATAAGTCGAGCCCGGGCCTCCTGATCTGAAGGCGCATACGCTAACCATACTGCCAGGGGGAGTTTACTTGTATTTTGTCTGTATCAGGGGCGCACAAATGGGATTCCACCTGGTGCGAGCCCCTTCCAACAAAGTTTCTGATTGCTGGTCTGTTTGAAATGGACCATGATAATGCACAGGGATATCTCTTCCATACCCTGTTTTAATCTCATGTTTACATACCTTATCTAAAATGTCATTCTTCATACAGGACGAAGTCTTAGCGAAAGAATTGACCTTTTGCTAAAAGAAATCTACGGAGTTTGAGTTGCTCTTAACCCTCAAAGGATACCGTTAAGTCCTCTAGTCGCTACAACTCGCTGACTATGGATGACATTGTGCTTCTAAACACAGTTATTTTGATTTTGTTGAAGGAGTAGGAGAAGTCAAGTTTAAAGAAGAACTGCCGCATTACCTGGAATATCATCCTTTACCTTGGATACTGATCTACTCGCCGTGTCGTAGAAATTTAACTCAAGCAATCAATTATAACGTATAACGTGCAATAAATTTGTATTGTATCTGAATGAATTCGAAGGAACATTATTTATTTTATTTATTTATTTATTTGCCAAAGTTCCAGATACAGCAAGGCAGCCATTTTACACTGAAACTATATAACATAGAATATAAAATTTACAATAACAAGTGTAAACAAAAAGCTATATAAAGGTCCATAAGTGTAGCAATAACAAATTGAAATAAATCTAAGGTTCTATAAGTGTAGCAATAACTTCCCGTCGGAATATATTCTCAGATTTAAAAATATCCACGTCAGAAGCAATGGAGTTAAATTCAGAAGCCAGTCTATGGAAAAAAGAACGCTGAATAATTGATAATCGAGGCGAGTTGCAATAAAGTAGTTCACTATTTCTAGTTCTTCTTGCAGGTACCCAAATACTAAATTTAGAGATTAGTTCTTCAGTTCTAAATTTCCCATTTAGAATTCTATGAAAAAACATCATACATCATGAAGAAACATCATTAAGACTAAAAGTACTGAAACAAAAGTGTTAGTCATATAGCCATTTATAACGTGAAGTTATACGATGTAACCAAATAGTGTAGCTCAAGATCAGTACCACAAGAGAAATAAGGTTTCGTCGTATCATCTCCTAAATTGTATAGAAATTCTTGTCTTTTGTCCTTTCGATTCTCTAAAAGAATTTTCTCGTCCGGTTTTCGAAACATTTCTCGTCTCAATTTGTATTTTTTTTTCAAAATTTATACTCTGATTTCTTGAAATCTGAAAAGAATAATGTAGGGTTTTACATTCCACCTACCCCTATCTTTGGAATTTTTGACAACCAGGGCTGTAACTTGTGGGGGCAGGGGCCAACTCCCTCCAGGGAATCTTCCCGGCGTTCAAGGGAGCCTATTTTAAGACAAAATTTTCTTACTCCATATACGATACGGACATGAAATTATAAGTGAAGCATCAAACAGGTTTACTTACATAACATAAACAAAACAGCACACAAAAGGTAAATAAAACAAAAATCAGTTGTGGGCCCATTTAAATAAAAAATGTCTACTATTAGGGGCTCTAGTAATAATATTTATTCGTATGGCTTTGAGATTTGTCAATATTGTCCCTTTTATTAATTTATCATGTATGGAACGGGCCCAAGGGCGTAACTAATGGCCCCGCAGACCTAACCGTGCGAGAGGGCATACAGGCGCCGCGGGTCCATAAAGAGTAAGAGCAAGATGGAAAGGAGGCCCAAGAATTAGAAAAACAACTTTTTCTAGAGAGAACAAATACGCGTACTAATGCCCCCCCCCCTTAAAAAATCCAAGTTACGGCGCTGTCGATAACATATAAAACTTTCAATTTTGATACAATATCATGTATGTATTTTCTTTTACTCTTTTCAGTAATCTCTTGTGTTTGGGATTGAAATCAGTCAAGAATGAAACGTTAATTTATCCTTCGAATGTGATATGGATTACCCCCAGATTTAAAAAGCATATGATCCAATTTCAAGGTATATTTCATAAAAGTACATTTTCATAAGAATGAGAAACTGAACCTCTTCCGCCATTCCTCCTAAAGTTAAAAAAAAAAAGTTCAATAATACAACTCGATTTTAACAGAGTATGGTGAATGTGTTTATTGAAGTTTTTACATAATACCCATTCTTACAATTAAAATCAATCAAATATCAGAACTCAATTAACCCCTCCTCGTGGTGAAGATTTAAATAAAAAGAAATATGATAATTTTTGTAAAAGAAAATACAATGATATCGAGCATGGTCTATTTTTCTCTGAGAACTTCCAATCACCTCAATCACTTGCAGTTTAAATGAGGCAAGAATGAGGGAGCACATTTTCCCAATTTTATATAATACATTTTCCAGAATGTCAACTAAGCTCAAATTTTTATAGAACATTCTGTGTATTCTATCGGAGATTAGGGACTTGCTTCTGAAGATTAGGCTTGAAATTACTGACAGGGTAAATCGTTTGATTTAAAAATGCACAGCTAAATAATTTCATAAGAAAATATTTTTTCTTTATTACGTTGAAGATACTGATTTCATTTCGATGCAATACGGCATAGTTTCCTTTGATTCTTTTCAATCACCTTCCCTATTCGAGTTAAGGTCTGTCAAATGTAAAACAGTGGGTTGTCTCCGCCATTCCGCATTTAAGAAATGTGTTTGAGTATAATTTACATAAAGATGTATTTGATTTGATACCATAACACTCATATTTCTTCTGAGGCTTCCCAATTCCCCACTGCATAAAAACCAATATAGAAAACATGAGTAAATTTGCTCCTTTCTTTAATTCCATAATTTAGAAAAATACTTAGCATTGGTAAAATATGAAATACAGGGTATTTCAAAATAAATCTGTTTTAAGGCTTTGTAGTATGTATTACAATTAACTTACAATTATAAATAATACATTAAATTAAAGAGCAACTCAAATAGTTTTGTACGCACGCATGCGCATTAGCTAAATAATTTCATAAGAAAATATTTTTTCTTTATTACGTTGAAGATACTGATTTCATTTCGATGCAATACGGCATAGTTTCCTTTGATTCTTTTCAATCACCTTCACTGTTTCCTTTCTCTGTCGTTAGAAAGCGCTAGTATCAAAGATGGCGGCTAGCGAGCAGAAAGCTTTATGTGTTTTGCTTTTGAAAAGACTTAATCTATAGTTAAAGTGCAACCATTTGTGTGGCGAATTTTAAGGAGACGCCTACAACTACATTCGTATCGTTTGCAGTTGCTACAAGCTTAAATGCTATGATTACGATTTACGTGCTAACTTTGCAAATGAAATGTTGCTGCATGACAATGCAGATTTTATAGATCGAGTCATCTTCAGTGGTGAATCGATATTTCACCTAAGTGGTGATGCTAACATTCATAATGTCCACATCTAAGGGTCAGCATATCCTCACGAAAAGACACATTTGCCACGAGACTCCCCTAAATTGAATGTGTTTTGCTCCATATCTCGGCGGAAAGTTTACGGACCTTTCTTGCCTATCGACTCGATGTGTACCGTGTGACGAATGGTGCTCACATTAAACACTTGAAGCAAAAACTATTTCTGTAGTCTTTCATTTAATGTAGGGTCTATATTTATAATTGTACGTTAAATGTAATAAATACTACAAAGTTTTAAACCCCAGCGTTCATTTTGAAATACCCTGTGTATGTTTCGGTGGCTTTCCAGTCATTTACACTGCTTGGATTTAAGGTGGATCACTACCCGGAAGTGAGTACATATTTTAGCTCATTCCCTCAACTACTGCGCAATGAAACGTTATATATTATAAATATTGCATTATAAGATAAAGTTATATTTCAGGTACAACACAAGACACTGATTCATTTTGGTTGTGTCTTCTGATATCGAAAAAGGTAACAAATAAGAGAAAATATTTGATACGTTTTACAATGAGCGCACAAGATGGCACTTTCTCTTAGATTTTATTAGAAGTGTTCAGTTTTATGGAGTGTTTATTTGAATGTGTGAAGTAGTTTAAAGTAACGATCTTATTACAAAATAGATATATTGTTTGACCGCTTTTCGTGTTATGTTTCACATTTTACTTAAATATTAATTTACATTTAAGGAAATAGATTTTTAGAAGAAACCTGCGAAGAACGCCATAATGCATTGTTGCCAAATTTGTACGTTTAGTTCCTGGATTTTTGCGTTGCAGTTAAAGAAGCGGAACTTAGCTGTGAATTGCGATAAGGGTCGAAAACTAATTTCTGCAGTAAGGATCCAAGCAGAATTTCATTATTACTTCCTTTATTATTTGGCACCAGTAAACACTCGACCCTACCTGGCAACGCCGCACTATTCAAGCAGCGTTTAGCACCAAGAACATCTAGTGATCCACCTTAAGTTCAGTCGATAAAAATCTCCTCACGATTTAGGAAATTTGTTCAACAGTAGTTGTCATTTTAAAAGAAAAAGTATTAAATTTAGATAAAAGTATGATGCATGTGTTCCGTAAGTTTTTCCCACGACCCTACTGTCCAATATTTCATTTCATGTCATATGAGTTTAGGATCCCTTTCAGCAGCGAGGTTATATGACATGTGCAGCTACAGCATAACATAGAATCTGTACTACATTAGCTCCCACCGAGAGTAGAACCCGAATCTTCCACACCAAAGGAGTGTACACTATCCATATAACGCCAAGGGAGCACACCCTACTGTTCGAGGTTAAAATTACTTAATAATGAGAGGGTGACTTTACATTCTCGTATTCTGTACTAAAAATATGTTCCTCGAAAATTTTATCAAAATTCATTGATTTTTGTGTTACAGTGAAATTAACAAGAAGTAAAGCCATGGAAATCTTCAATAATACTCATAAAGATTAATAAAGAAATGCTTTTTTCGCTTATGCAATATACAACATCACTTATCACCCTGAAACATATATAAACGGATCAAATTTTCATGAAATAAGGCGTGCGTTTCCTTTTTAAATTTAAGAATCGCTGCTGTTGATATGGGATAGAAGAATATCTTCAACCTAAAGAGAGAGAAATCTTTTGCTCGCTTCTACCACGTACAATGCAGAACATCACCTGTAAAGAAAGCAATACACGAGGAAACTAAGACAGTAAAAATGTTAATTGTAACCACTTCTTAAGTGCAAAGTCCTTAATTCAGGCTACACTACCTCTTGTTTGGATAAAGTACTTTATTGTGTTTAACATAAAACGTAGAAGAGAACGTGAAACGAACGAAGCCGAGAACAAATTGTTCCGACATATTTAAAGAGCTGTTTGAAATAAAGTGTACAGTTACATTTGCCCTTCCTACTGCCCCACATATATACTACTCTTTATATATGCAGCAAACACACACACCCTTTTATATATATATATATATATATATATATATATATATATATAATATGGTTAACTTACCACGAACTCTGCTCTGTATAGGTGCTCATAGTGCAAAAAAGAGAAAGAATATTTTTTTAAAAAAGCAACTCTGGGAGCTGCATGGTACATAGAGGAATATATGGCCTAATTTCCCACAGTGTAAACCCAGCTTTAATTTACATATTTTGTTAGAGACGGAACATGGCATACAGAAACTGTAGCGCTTTAAGTTCTTTTCCCTGTGGAGGTGAATAAATTCCCTCAAAAGCCTACTCTTCTATCTCTCTCTCTTCCCATCTCTGTCTCCCTTTCTCCCTCTCTCTCTTGTTAATCAATACGCAAGAGAAAATGTAAACATCATTGTTTCACAATTGCTGTAGAGCTTGTTAGATTTTCATCAATGCGTCACACGTTGAATTAAATTGGAAATGTAATATTAAATATCTGTCGTTCTCTGACAATGAATAGTTTATAGTATTTTCTGCCACTGTTACTGAGGGTCTAGGATATTTGATGCAAAACGTTGGCTACGATGACGAGCTAAATAGTGGAAATAGTGGTTACCTGTCGGGAAAAAAAGTTATAAAGAATTTACGTAGAACTGCCAGATACTGTGCGCTTGACATTTTTCAGCGGGATGTAACGATTAATAAGGATGTCAAATAATCAGTAATAGAATTTACATAGATTTTGGATTTAGAATTCTGGGCTTTCGGCATCTATGACCATTTAGCCTGTCACGTATGTGGGATGCCGTACCTGGGCGAACACACTATCCGGAGAAGGGGAAGGAAGAGGCCTGGGACCTGTATGTTAGGTACCACCCCGGCATTTGCCTGGTGTGAATGAGGAAAATCCAGGGAAAACCTCATTCAGGATATTTGGCCTGAGAAGCTTTTTACACTTTTTCGACCCCACCGGAAATCGAAGCCGAGACCGCTGGCACTGAAGGTGAGAGCGTTAGTAACTATGCTACGGGAGGCCACAGAATTTACAAAGATAATACACCACTATATTTATGTTGAACTAGAAGTTATGGGCTTCTTAGATTAAAAATAAATTAATTCAATAGCTTATGGAGCCCAACGAACTCTCACCGCAGAACTAACATTCCTTGGACCATATTCTATGTCAAACTAGTCCAGTGTGGATTGTTATCAGTTAAGTACTTACCTTAGATCCTCTTTTATATTATTCACCCAATTCCTGATCTTCCCAAACGCTCTTTTTCTCACGGCGCTCTGGTGTAGTGAAAACATCACGTCAATTTTACGTCCCACGGTCATGCTGTCTAGGCTAGCTTAAAGAAGACGGTGATGATGAGAAATGAACGAAATGCTGAAATGAAGAAAGTGGGAGGAAACGAGAGAACCTCGAGAAAACCCACGTACACGATGCTTGTCTACCACAAAGTTCATTTTATGACTCAGCATTTTAACCGTGTAACGTTCGCCAGCATGTAGCTACTGTGAAGATCCAAATTGTTTGTTTCAAAGTTTATCAGTCTCTTCACCTAAGCGTAAAATATTCGGTAACCAGAAATTATGGTGTAGTTTCGCATTATTTAACCTTCTAAATTCATCTGTTTCTTCGTCTAAGCGTATAATATTCAGTGCCCGGAGCAATTGTAAACTTCTGCATTGTTAACTTTCTAAATTCATCCCTTCTCATTTAAGCGTTTAATAGTTGGTAGCCGCGTGCTAATCTAAAGTTCCATACTGTTTAACTTTTTAAAATTAACCTATTTTTTCTTCTAAGAGTCTAATATTTGTTATTTTGGAGCTATTCTGAAGTATAGCATTGTTGTACTTACTACATGCAACGTTCTAGAAATTAGTTACAAAAACACTAACAAAATGAACGACAACTGAAAGAAATCAGTACAAATCTGTAGAATAAGAAGTTCAAGAGTATTTTTCAATCGATATTTTTAGTATTATTATTGACGACGCAAAATGTTAAGAGAGAGAAAGGCAATAATATGATTAGGAGAAGCATCAGAAGAAGAAGAAGAAGAAATCAGTACAAATCTGTAGAAGAAGAAGAAGTTCAACCGTATTTTTCAATCAATATATTTAGTATTATTATTGACGACATAAAATGTTAAGAGAAAGAAAGGCAATAATATGATTAGGAGAAGCATCAGAAGAAGAAGAAGAAGAAATCAGTACAAATCTGTAGAAGAAGAAGAAGAAGAAGTTCAACCGTATTTTTCAATCAATATTTTTAGTATTATTATTGACGACGCAAAATGTTAAGAGAGAGAAAGACAATAATATGATTAGGAGAAGCATCAGAAGAAGAAGAAGAAGAAATCAGTACAAATCTGTAGAAGAAGGAGTTCAACCGTATTTTTCAATCAATATTTTTAGTATTATTATTGACGACGCAAAATGTTAAGAGAGAGAAAGGCAACAATATGATTAGGAGAAGCATCAGAAGAAGAAGAAGAAATCAGTACAAATCTGTAGAAGAAGAAGAAGAAGAAGAAGAAGTTCAACCGTATTTTTCAATCAATATTTTTAGTATTATTATCGACGACGCAAAATGTTAAGAGAGAGAAAGGCAATAATATGATTAGGAGAAGCATCAGAAGAAGAAGAAGAAGAAATCAGTACAAATCTGTAGATGAAGAAGTTCAACCGTATTTTTCAATCAATATTTTTAGTATTATTATTGACGACGCAAAATGTTAAGAGAGAGAAAGTCAACAATATGATTAGGAGAAGCATCAGAAGAAGAAGAAGAAGAAATCAGTACAAATCTGTAGAAGAAGAAGAAGAAGAAGTTCAACCGTATTTTTCAATCAATATTTTTAGTATTATTATTGACGACGCAAAATGTTAAGAGAGAGAAAGACAATAATATGATTAGGAGAAGCATCAGAAGAAGAAGAAGAAGAAATCAGTACAAATCTGTAGAAGAAGGAGTTCAACCGTATTTTTCAATCAATATTTTTAGTATTATTATTGACGACGCAAAATGTTAAGAGAGAGAAAGGCAACAATATGATTAGGAGAAGCATCAGAAGAAGAAGAAGAAATCAGTACAAATCTGTAGAAGAAGAAGAAGAAGAAGAAGAAGTTCAACCGTATTTTTCAATCAATATTTTTAGTATTATTATTGACGACGCAAAATGTTAAGAGAGAGAAAGACAATAATATGATTAGGAGAAGCATCAGAAGAAGAAGAAGAAGAAATCAGTACAAATCTGTAGATGCAGAAGTTCTACCGTATTTTTCAATCAATATTTTTTGTATTATTATTGACGACATAAAATGTTAAGAGAAAGAAAGGCAATAATATGATTAGGAGAAGCATCAGAAGAAGAAGAAGAAGAAATCAGTACAAATCTGTAGAAGAAGAAGAAGAAGAAGAAGAAGAAGAAGAAGTTCAACCGTATTTTTCAATCAATATTTTTAGTATTATTATTGACGACGCAAAATGTTAAGAGAGAGAAAGGCAATAATATGATTAGGAGAAGCATCAGAAGAAGAAGAAGAAGAAATCAGTACAAATCTGTAGAAGAAGAAGTTTAACCGTATTTTTCAATCAATATTTTTAGTATTATTATTGACGACATAAAATGTTAAGAGAAAGAAAGGCAATGATAGGATTCGGAGAAGCATCAGAAGAAGAAGAACAATGTATGTTGCGACTCTTTCAATAAGGAGCGAAAAAAGAGAGCATATCAAAATTTAGTGAGGATTAGCACCAATCAAACAAGATAGAAACATGTGTAGGGTGTAAAAGTGAAGACAAACAACCATTGGCTCTCGAGATATGGGTGTGGAGAATAAATAGGAAATTAACTTACATCTTAAATTTAATGAGCAAGTAAAGTAAATGGTAGAGAAGGAAAGACAAAGACTAGTTGTTTGTGATATCTATGAAGAAACTGAATTATGATTAACGTGGTAGAAGGTACGGTGAAGAAAAAGAGAAATGGGAAGAAGGTGACACCATAAAAGCCTATTAGCTTGAGCAAATGGTCTCCCACAACTCAGAAATTTAATGACGAGAAAGACTAGTCTGCTTCCAAAGTTAGTAATTTGATACATAAGAAGAATTGAATTAGAAGTTTAGTACAGGTAGAGATCGATAACTCGAATTCCTTGATAACTCATTTTTTTTAGAATCCTTGAAATATCCATAATAATCAATATTAAAATAGCCTCTGTAAGTCGTATGTTTAAAAGTTACCACCTCGATAAGTCGAATTTTAAGGGTTTCATATCATATCATGTTTAAAAACCTTGGTAACTCGAATTTTCGTATCTGAGAAGCTCTACTAATCGAAGTTTACCTCTATAAGTCGAATTCTTCCATATGAGATCTCGATAACTCAAAGCTATAACTCTATGTTTGCTAGTCCTGTTTTGTTGCGAATATGTACTGAAATTTCATTTTTGTCATGTCTAGTATTTCATGTTTACTAGTCATCTTATTTAATTTAAGGAAATTTCACAACTTCGAGTTACAGAGGTTATAGTCACTTTTCATGGGAACGTCGAATTTTTGTTGTTTCCACCTTGATAACTCGATCCTTGATTACTCGAAATACTCGATAACTTTAATTTTTGTCTATTGTATTCAGCTTCGAGTTTTCGAGGTTCCATTGTATTTTGATTCAGGTGATAAAAGTAACTTCCTTCACAATTCAGTAAATTTAATATAAAAATTATTTGGTTTCCTTAATATCAAGTTGGGGTAAGATAGCTCGGTGATAAAGGTAGTCTCATGTTTGAAAGGATCCACACGGCTGTTTTCCCCAAGGCTACAGTGGAACACTGGGGCCTTGAGAAGATACAGAACCCAGCCTAGAGGCTAGTTTCAGCCACGGAGCCTTGGCAACTACTGTGTTGATTGGTGCATTGTCATAGGTGAGCTCACCGTACAGTGACTAATTCATTTGACTACTTCTAACGAACTCGCGCAGCTAAACCGTCTAAACTGATACATTATATCTCCCAGAGATACCACAACGTGCACCAACTGATTCATTTGACTGCTTCTAACAAACTAGCGCAGCTAAGCAGTCGATACTGATACGTTATATCTCCCAGAGATATCACAGTATAGAATGAACGACTTATTACCACTGACGCGTTATTTTGATGTGAGACCGGTAACTTTTGGAAATACCCTCAGATAGGTTCGGTACTGAAAAAGGACGCCAAACTCAAAACAAATCATTCAGCTTATGCAATCAATTATGCAACCATTTTCTCATTTAATCAATCAATCAATCAAATAATGAATCTACCAACCTACACGTAAAACGTTAAACTAAACACTTCTTTTTATGTAAAATGTACCTAATTTTGTTTGAAGTTCGATATATTTCTATATAAGAATAATGTACTTTGATTTTTTGTGTGCATATTTTAAAGTAAGGTTACTCTTTTCCTTTAAAAACGTTATTCTAAATGGAAGAATCGTGTCTCTTTAAAATGTGGCTTATTGATTTATATATGAGAGATTTTTTTTTTCACGGCCGCGAGATTAGACCTTGATGTTAGTGAAATGCTTCGGGTAAAAATCTGAGTAGTGATACTTTAATACCCCTCCTCACCCTTTGCTAACATCAATGTTGGAAGAAGACGTGGAAAAATTATATATATATATATATATATATATATATATATATATATATATATATATATATATATATATATATAAATGGAACATCTTAAATAATAGATTTAATTTATTTTTCTATTTTCTCTTTCTTTTTGTGAGGAAAAACAAATTAAGAGGGAACAAGCTGATATCAGACGAGCAAAGTCACAACTACAAAATTTAGAAACCACAGAGTGAGAGCTTTTAACTTTTATGACGAACGTGAATTGTTAATACAACAATTTTCAGTGCCAAATATATTTAAAAAATCGAACTAGACTGCATGCGCATAAAACATCATACTAATAAAACAACCACATATCATATAGTTGGTCAGGGCACATAGGGGCATATATAGTCAGACTGGTATAGCCCTATATATATATATATATATATATATATGTGTGTGTGTGTGTGTGTGTGTGTGTGTGTGTGTTTCCAAGCTCGAAAGGAAAGAATTGAAACACAGTAGAAAATGCAAAACCATTATTAGAGGGATAATTTGCTATTACCCAGCCTTAAGCATAACATGAAATGTTACAAACATTCTACAGGCATTCTCCTATTCAGATTTCACCTACAGGCAGAGACTAGAATTTCATATTTTGAAGACATAAACTATTACCGATAATATTTACAGAGACTGTGAGTATTTTTTCTTCAATTCTGTAAGAGAAATTCAGATAATACTATGACTTCCTTGCTTGAATCAGAAATTTCTATCCTACCTATTGTTACTATTTGCAGTAAAAGTGCTTCCATATACCAGTTATAGCTGTAAATAAATAAATTATCGCTTTTAATTATAATCCTTTCTGTTTAATAAAACTCTTATGGAACTTCCTAATTAAAAGCTTTTCTCTTCCTTGTATTTATGTTCTGCTACATTAACTGAAAATATTTCTGAGTTTCTAAAATTCCAGAGCACGTAGTTTCTTCCATATCACGTTTTTCCTCTCTCTCTCTATTTCTGTTTTCCACCTTTACGTTTTAATATCTACTAATTGGGGTGTTGGTAAAGAAGAAGAAAAAAATAAAACAATTACTGATAGATTAATAACGGATTAAGACAAATCCCAAAGCCATTTTCTGTTTTCTCGGCACGGAAGGATTCTAAAAACCTATTAAGAGGAATTAAAACTTAGTCTTTAAGAACGGATGATTTTGATTGTCTCAAACCACAAACCATAATTAGACAAGCGTTGTGTTTGTTGTGTTTGGAAGAATACCTGGAAATTAGAACTACCAAGGCAAACTACAAACATGAAAATGTTGAGCATTCTTGAATAGTCAAAGGAAAAGGGTCTATGTTCCAATGTACTGTAATACAGCAACATTGGTAAGAATGTAATGAAATCTATAATCATTAGTTTACCGTTCCAGTTTTGCGCTTGGGATCAAGTAAGAATATCAAGATTCTAACCAAAACGTATAGATATTTTGAATACACAATGTAATGACAACATAGTCTCCATTGATTACAAAGCTACACGCAAAAATTAAAAGGTCTGTGTACAGGACCCCAAGGTATGAATTCGATGTATGTTGTTACATAGAATCCAAATTTCCAAACCTCAGAAAGATCGATCGTGTCAGTTTTTTTTTTTTTTTTTTTTTTTTTGTTATGGGCGAAAACTGTGAGCGACTTTGGATAGGAAGGATACACGCAACACGGCCATAAAAAAAAAAAGTTCTGGTGTAGCGGACCCCAGATAGATTCTATGTATTTTGTTACACAGAATCCAAATTTTGAAACTCTAAAACGATTGGCCAGGTAAAGTTTGTTTTATGGTAAAAAAAAAAGAACGTGTGTCCTCCCTATCCAAAATCGCTCAATTTTTTTACCCATAAAAATTAACACTGTCAATCATCCTAATGTTTTGAAATTTGGATTCTGTGTAGCAAAATACATAGAATCCTCAACCTGGGGTCCGATGCACAGAACTTTTGTTTTTTGTTACTGTGATATCATTTCATGACAACAATGGAGATTGATTACATGACCAAGTTATATGTATCATACGTATTTACTCTGAAGATTTTAATGTAACTACAGTGAATAATCGTCATAGGTACTCAATAATGTTACTGTTAAATAATGATCTAAATGATTACAACTATCACCGTTCATATTTAAATAAATTCATATTTAAATAAGGCTTCTGTTTCAAGTATCACTGCGTTCAGTTACCCGTCCCCTTTATCCTAAAAAGCGTAATCATGAGATGTTACGCTAAATGTTGTTTTTTCAATTATAATTTCATTTTCACTACGATCTTGTGGCAGAATATTTTTCAGTCTCTCACTGGTATTTTACTAATAAATGTTGTAAAATAATCTATTGATAATTAATATAATGTAACACATAGCAAGCGCGTTCGTTCATTACTATTCAATTACGTTGCAAACGTAATGGAATGTTGTTTAATCAATATTCACTGTATCAAACATCTACGAAAGAAACCATTCATTGGTCTTTCACTATTTATTTAGTTAAAAATGTCTGACGAACATTCTTGTAACACTCACACATAGTTACAATTTCACATTACAGAAACATTTATTTTGGAATAAAGTTACACAATATTATTAGCGAACAAGGCGAACAATCCTCAAAGATTAGACATACCAATCCATAGATCTCATTAACCTGAACCGAATGGTGTTCGTGAATGTAAATTCTGATGCTCAGTTCTTCAGAGAAACGAAATTTTTTTTTTTTTTTTTGTAAACGCTACGCTTTTTTCATGCTATAAGATAACCATGAAGCCTATTAGGATGTAAAGGTTAGTGAAGAACAATCTTACCAAAGTTTTCATTATGATACTAAGATTATAATACCCGGTATGGTTAAGGATATGTAATAGGGTGGGCCAAAAGAAACGAATTTTTTCAAATCGAATTCCAGTATTGTCTATAAAGAAAAGTTAGATCGTCTATCCAAATGTGGTTTCTATTTTTTTCATTTTTTATTTTTATTTTTTTGAAATTGGACAATAACTTCAGTTCGCTCACTGAGGTCAAAATTTCGTGAAACTGTCAAAAATCGTAGTCTTTGGAACACCCAGTATAAAATACAGTTTACTTATTATTGAACGGAAGTTTTCTTCACAACCAAAGAACGCTAAGAGTTTGTTTCATTGGTAACGTAGACACGAAGGAATGTACAAGAATTGGGATAAAGGAAGAGAGAAAGAAACACAAAGCTTGCAATTGCTACTGTTTAGGACCAAGGCGACACTACAACTTCTGAGATCTTTTTTAGACAAGGAAAATACAGAGACTGTTAAATACAGTACTGATGGAAACGTACAAGCAGAATGTTCACCATCACAACCGCAAATGCGATTGAAACTGACTGCTACAGCTTTAGCAAGTAATCAGTTCGGTTGATCGGACAGAGCGACCTCAGTAGTTGCTTCAATTGTCTTACAAGACTTTGGTTTAATTACAGAATCGGACATGTCCTCCATTATAGATAAAAGTAAAATTAGAAGAGAAAAAATAGCAAATTAGAAGAGCATTACAAAATAGATTTGTAATGTTAAATCTATCAATTATTATTATCTAACTTGTATAGTAAAGTAAAGGTCGCTTCACTTTCTAAATATGCCATGAAAGCCCATGTATATGGAAGGTTTAACACGTTCTTGACTTCAGCACTCAAGGAGGTGAAGTATTCTTCTCTATTCTCCGGTTCCTTTACTTCACCAGTTATCCCATTTTAAAGTCAGTGGGTAAGCCTCTGAACCGTACTGTTGTATAGTGTTGCTGAGCGATAAATATTAAAACAAGCAAATGTTTCCTCGTGTAACTGCGGCCAACATTTTGCATTCCTCCTTCTGAATCTTCCATATAGAGTTCCGCTCAACTCAAAGCCTCTACGAAGTTCGAACAGTTCGCCAGGAGATCTTAGTAAACCACTTTTGTCTGTTTTTCTTCTCTTCCAGGTCAAATATATATATATATATATATATATATATATATATATATATATATATATATATATATATATATATATATATATATATATTTAAAAATTCAAAATATCAAAATTCATCTCTGTAATCTTAAAAAAAATAAGATATCGACATCTTGTAATTTTTTTGTACGGAAAGCTTGTAATCTCCACCCCTTCTCTTGCTACCTCTTTTGTTCCTTTCTAGATCAAATATCAAAAAACGCTGAAACACGAGTCTAATTTTATGAAATCGGAAGTCCAAATACCAAATTGCATTTGTATCACATCGAGTGATTCCAAAATATGGATTATTTTTATTGTTATAGCATAAAACAACTTCCAGCCCGTTCTTCTTCCCGCATCTTTTTTTTTTTAATCTCTTTTAGATCAAATATTAAGAAAATGCTGAAACATTTTATTATTTTAAATGAAAAGTTTTAATACAAATTTCTTATTTCTAACCTTCAGATAGTCCGAGATATTGTCAACTTACTATAATGATCCTAATTCCAACTCTTTTTCTACCAACCTTCTTTTCTTATTCACTGGGACATACATAAAAAAAAAGCCGAAACACGTTTCATGAGAAGTTTAAATAACAAATTTCATGTCTCTTACCTTCAGATATTCCAAGATGACCTTTATAATTTCCAAAAACAGCTCATATATAATATTTCAATTTATTCAATAATCTGTAGTATAAATTTCAACATACAAAATGAAGCATACCTGTTGGACAAATACCACTTCGTTACCATAGCCATTGAAACTTGTGGGTCCTGGGGTCAGGAAGGTCTAAACTTCATTAATGAAGTTGGACACCGTATAGCTATTAACACAGGAGACACCCGAGCTTCATCCTACCTTATACAAAGGATAAGTATGGCTGTGCAAAGAGGAAACGTAGCAGCGATGCTAGGAACTCTCCCTCCGGGAAAAGCTTTGGACGAAATTTTCCTTTTGTAATCACTCTCCTCTCACCAAACTCTCGAGAAAAAATATATTATTGTGTATTTAATGACTTTAGATTTCTGGAAACAATGTGTGCAGAATAAAGTTGTTTTGTTTGAATTGGAAAAAAAAATGAAGTTGTGATTATTATAGATCAGGGTGTAACAAAAAGGTACGGCAAAAATTTCAGAGATGGATTCCTCAAGAGTAGACAAGCAAAAAAGTTCATATAACCATATGTCCGGAAATGCATAGTTACAGAGTTACGAGCCATTGAGCGTCTGATGCTGTGAAATAGCCACACTCTGGTCGCCCCTTAATGTGACTCAATTTCAATACCCACCCCCTAATTAAGGTAAGAAAGTAATTTTGGTATCAATGTGTTTCGGAAGGATGAAGCTTTCAACTGATATGTATTTCATGTATGTGGAGGTTATCATGGTTTACGGGGGAGAGTAACTACGTGATGCAGAAAACAAAGCAAAAAAACCGCCCACCGTGTATCCCCACATACATGAAATACATATCGACAGAATGCTTTATCCTTCAGGAACACATTGATATCTAAATTATCTTCCTATCTTAATTAGGCGAAGAGCTATTGAGGTTTAAATTGAGTCGCATTAGGGAGCGACCAGACTGTGACTATTTTACACTATCAGGTGACTCAATGGCCATAACTCTGTAACGATGCATTTCCTGACATATGGTCATAGGAACTTTTTTTGTTTGTCTACCCATAAGGAATCCATCCCTGAAATTTTGCCCTACTTTTTTTTATACCTTGTATCTATATATTTCAGAATAGTAAGTTGCGAATGGTAAAGAGGGATTCAATTTTGTCCCTTTCTTGTTATGGTCTTTATATTCTTTAAAAATATAATCAGAAGCTTTTGTTATCATTATAGTGCTTAAAGTGTATACCGGTAATTGTTTGAATTTCTTTTAAAAAAAATCTAGGAAATAGTAGTATTAGTAGTAGCAGCAGCACTGGAAATATTCAATTCTTGAAGAAAAGAAAATATCAAAAGAGAAATGAAACGTCAAATATAATGAAAAGGATTAAAAAGGAGCAAAAAGAACTTAAAGAAGGAAAATACTATAACCAGAAATGAAATAAGAAGAATTACAAGACGGTAGGAAGGAAAGAATAAAGCTAGTTGGAAAAGAATAAGAATATTTTTTTCTGTCAGGTTTTCTGTTCTTTTTCAAGTTCCCTCTCGATTATCTAATCTTTTTTCTTTGATTGTGTGTGTTTCTTTCTATAAAGGAAACCATCTTTTCTTGTAGAGATGTGAAGGAAAAAGAAAAAAAAAGTATTGGGTATATAAAAGTGATGCGTACGGGTGGTGAAGATGGTGACAGGGAAGGAGGATGGACTTTGAATGAAATACATAGAGTCTTCTAGGAAAATGGTTTTGATGACTGTGGGCTTCATTATTTTGTGAACTTCACCCTCTTTTCTCTCTCTCTCTCTCTCTCTCTCCTTCCCCTATTGCTCGCCTTTCATCTCAAAGCCGAAATCAAAATGTAGTTAAGATACTTTATAATAAGAATAATAACGCAAAAGGAGAGAGTGAAAAAGAAAATTAACTAAAACGATGAGAGAAAGATGTAGCTAGGAAATGGAGTTAATGAAACAATAATTAGAACAGAAGGAACTCAAAGAGTTAAAGAAAAGACTATTTACAATATTATACTAATTTCCTATTAACAACTTTTCTTTCTCTCTTTGGTGTAATTTCTTTTTTAATAGTCAGCTACTATAAAAAATAGTGTTTCTACATTTAAGAAAATAGGTTTGTATATATAATACTAAAATGTGCATGTATTGTTATCAAACAAATGAAAATATTATTATTTTGCAACACATAACATGTACGAGGTGTTAACATCGAGACTATAGGTACAGTGCCTGGACGTTGTTAATGCTCTGTTAAATGATTGTTTGTAGTATGTCAGGCAAGACAGAATACGGTGTTCTTTAAAGCGACCAGACAAAATGGGAAGCCTTTCTGATTTTCAAAGAAGCCAAATTGCTTGATTGTTAGTTAACGCAAGTATATTCAAAGTGGTCAGCACATTAGGCGTGTCGCGATGAACAGTGTTCACGGTTGCTGTGAGAGAACAGCATCACTGAAGAATAATAATGAACGGAAGAGAAGCCTCAGTGAAAGGATTCGTTGAGCATTGAAGAGAATTGTCACCAAGGACCGTAGAGCAAATGCGGAAGAGTGACTTTGGAACTTAACTAATAATACCACGTATGTAATGAGTGTTTCTCCTTATTTGTTTTGGACGCCATCGTAAGTTTCCGTGGTTCAGGCCAGCCTTATTAGCTTGGTCTGCCATAATGATGTATTTTTAAAGGAAACACACTGAATAGTTAGATACTATTGACAAAGCCCCTGCATTTATGCTATTAACCACCGATGATTGAAAAGTGCGTAATATGGTGTGATGAGGCCTCCTTAATTTTACTTCTAATAACAGGTCATGTTTGTGAATGGCCGACGCCCAAGAAACCTTATGATCCAATATCCTCTTCCCAACTGTGAAAGGGTGGGAGCTTCGTTATGCTGCGATCCTCAATTTCCCATTATTCCTTGGATTTTGACATGAGTTACGCTCACAACACTTATTATTGCTAATAACTATAACTGACATAATTTCTAAGATGACAATGAGCCAATTTTCACTACTAGAGATGTGGGAACATGGTTTAGTTAACTTCATAATGAATTAGAACATCTTCCATAGCCCACTCAATCCTCAGACTTCTACATTATTGAACACTTGTAGTCACTTCTAAAGCCTCCAGAAACCTTTTACGACTTGTACGTATCCATTCCAGAACGAATAAGAGCTATTCTACAGGCTAATGGCGGTATAAAGTTTTAAACAAGTAAATTGTATCTTCTTTAGGTGAATCCATTAACTAACTATCTTATTCTATGACCTATGGAACCTGGAGGTTCAATGCCACATTTACAAAAGCTGTCTTTTCACTTCTATTTTTAGCGAACTGGATAGTTTCTACTTTGTATTGCTGTTTCTGCCAAATTCGGCTTAATATTGTCCTCCCATCTGAGCCTAGATATTCCTAACTATTTTTTTCAACTGGGTTTCCGGTGAAAATTTTTAAACTGTTCCTAATTTCTTCCATTCTGGCTACATGATCTTCTCAACCTGAGCCTCCTTAACTCAATGATTCATCAATGTAAGATAAGCTGTACAATTTACACAGTTTCTAGTTATGAAGTTTCCACCATTCCCGCTCCGCTTGGGTCCGAATTTTCTTCCTAGGCTTTTATTCTTAAATACTTTCAATCTACGTTCTTTCTTCAAAGTAAGCGACAATGGTTCTCAACCATACAGTACAGCAGACATAATTTTCCCTTCGTATATTTTAAGTTTCAAGCTATTCGACAGAAATAGCGAATACAAAAGATTTTCGATTGGCTAATAACATGAATTCAATGCTTTCAGTCAACGTTTAACTTCTTCGTGGATATTGTAGGAGGACTGTCAATGTTGATTCTATATATTTTACAGTATCTAATTTGTCGTAAGTATTATTTGATATTGTAACATATTCATGATTTGCAGCATTATGATCACGATTACGTCCTATGTACTTAAATCGACATTTGCTTCTAATTCCTTGCCCTTGCAGGTGTTTAATAAGATCTCTGTATTTCTTTCTGTTATTCCCGTACCATTTCTTATCACTTATTTATAATCAGGGTAAGCCATAACCTGGTGAATACTACTTAGCTCTAGCACATCTTATTTTAGTTCATTCTTTAAGTGAAACATCTTAAATGACCTGATTAGTTTTTCTCGGCATTTCAAAATCAGTAAGATTGCTTTACAATGTTTCCCCCTAAATGAGTCGTAGACTTTTCTAAAATCAATGTGATGATTCAAAGTATTGTTTTTGCATTTCTTTTGCAATATTTGACGAATAGTAAAGATCTGTTCGACAATTGATCGATTTCACTTAAATCCACACTGATAATCTGCAATAATGCTATCTGTGTGAAGGCGCCAATCTCTATAACAGAACGTTTGAAAGGATTGTACAGTTTACAAAAGAGAGAGATCTCTCGATAATTCTTACAATCAGTTTTGTCGCCTTTTTCTGTGAATTGAAAGATTGGTTAATTCCTTCAGCTTCTGTGGAAAATTCCTCTTTGATTAGATTAAGAGAGTGAGTTTGTATAACTCGTTTCACGGTTTTTCTTCTCCAGCAAAAATTAAGTGAGCGGAAACTTCGTCTACACTCTAGAGATTAGTGTTTTTTTAAAATTTTGTACCAGTAATTTTAGGTGAATTCCTTATTTTCTTAAGTATACCCGTATTTGCCACGTGTTCCACACAAGATCGTATAGAAGAACCTTGAAACAAAAAACAAAACCTAATACCCATTGATTGAAAAATGCGTATTTTCATAGTTGACAATAAACTGGCAGTATGAGAGATTTAATTTTCCAATAACTTACCCTTTATTTTAGGTGACCAAGCAAAAGCAGTTTAAGAAATTATATGGGAATCAGAATATATTGCCCCTGGAAAGCAGAACGGTGCTAAGCTTCATTCTCTTGACTTCCAACTAAGTGCATACCCTGACTTCCCATTTCATGTTTAATGTTGGCAGAAAGAAGACAAGTGGCAGGAGACAATATGAAAGGTCTGCAGTGAGAACTGAATTATATAGAAGAATAAAAGAATTTGAATTAATTAGTATTTCATTCGTTTTTATGCTCTCTTGAGAATTTTGCAGTTTGGCACTTAGCACATTTCTGCTTTCTGGGGGCGATATTATGTTCCAATTTTCCTTGTTAACTATTGTCGGATCTTGATAAAGAAATCGGGAACTATATATAGGTATCCGCGTTAGACAGTATTTTATTTGAAAACAGTATAATATTTGAAACTAATAGAAGAGTACATTTATTTTGCGGTTTGCTCAAAGATGAGTGATATATATGGTTTCATAGGGACTAGAAAATATTTTAAATAAAGGAGAAAATATTTTTCTTGTTTTTAAGGTTGTACAGCAAAGAATATGTAATATAATAAATATTTTATTTAGTACACTATCACATATTTTACTATCAAAACAAAAAGAATATTACTTATCTATTGTACGAGGGGGCGTTTCAAAAGTAAGCTTACAAGACATATTTGGCAATAATCATACTTTGTGTTGTACATAAATCAATACACATTGTGTACCACAGTCAACACTTTATTTTTGAACATAGTTGTCAAGGCAAATGAGGAATTTGTCAACCCATGAGGCTAGCTTGTCGATGGCACTTTCGTAAAATGCGGGATGTTGACTCTTCTTTGTAACTGCCTTGCCAACTTAGGCCTTGAAAACTTTTTTTCCTGAATGCTCTCGTATGATTTTGCCTTTAGAAAGCAAAGTAAGTACAACAAAATGTTTACATTGTTTCAGGTGGTAGTATCATAGCGGTCATTAAAGATGGAGAGACACCTAGAACTTTGGTCCAAACAGAAACTATTTGCTGTCGTTCGATTTCCTAATGTGAAAACGTGCCAGTTGCAGAGATTTATCTTCAGTTACTAAACGTCTATGGGAAAAGATAGCTGAAGTAGCAAAATAGTGTAGCTAATTTTGAACTACAAGGGTGACAAAAATGGACTTTGCTCGGAGCAGCAGACAACAAAATCGTGGAGCATTATATTGTGGAGAACAGGAGAATTACTATCGCACAACTAAAGCATAACTTGGCTTTGTCACGTGGAGCAGATAGCTGCACTACTGAATAACTTGTAATTTAGCAAAACGTGTGCCCGGAAGTGCGACAAAATCTTTCGGAAGACCGCAAAGCACGGAAATGGCTATTGTGTTGCTCTTCTTCCTCAATATGCCGTTAGCGTCCAAGATTCTAGAAACGAAAATACAACCATATTCTGGTGACGAGGCCTGGGTTTTGCACCGTACTTCAGAGACACAAAAAGGTATGCGTGGAGTAGAATCATCTAGGTTCCCAGGCAGCAAGAAATTCAAGATAGAAGAGTCGGCTAACAATGTGATAAGTGCTGTTTTCTGGGATCACAAGGGTGTGTTACTATTGCAGTTAACTACGTTGCAACATTAGAACGTTTATGAGACGCCATTTTCCGGATTGGTATATTATTCTTGCACAATGACGCTTGATCTTAGAGTGCCACTAGCATTTAAGCGCTCTACCACTGAGCCACAGTACTGTCCTCGAATATTTTGAATACGACAATACTAAAATAGTATACGAGGACCACTATTTATATTTTGAGCCTTGGCAACACTGATTCTAGTTAGGCGCCATTTTTGTGTGCATAGAACCGTTTGAAATTGTTGATCATATGTTTCAAAAATGTTCGTCAAATGTTTCGTCAAAAGTTTTATTTGTGTTGTTTACGTTGATTTGAAGATTGCGTGACAACAGAAAAATGGAATTAACTCGTAAAAATTTTCGTGCGATGATTTATTACGATTTTCGACGTGGATTATCAAGAGAAAAGTGCATCAATCAAATTACTTCCCCATTTGGTGATGAATCCTCATCCTTTGCCATCAGGAAAGGCTGGTAAAACGATTTTACTCGTGGCCGCCACTCGCTCATTGACGAAATTCGCGAAGGTCGTCCAAAATCAGTTGTTATATAAGAAAACATTGATGCTGTGCAAAACCTAATACTGCAAGATCATCATGTGACATACTGTGAGATTCAGGCAACCCTAGGCATTAGTTTCATTAGCATATATAAAATATTACATGATCATTTAGCTGTGAGAAAGGTTTGTTCTCGTTGGATCCCACATTATTTGACAAAAACCGAAAAAGAAGCTCGCGTCGATTGGTGCACACAAAATACTCAATAAATATAATGGCCGTGCTTCTAAAGATGTATATAGGATTGTAACAGGTGACGAATCATGGATATATGCATATGAGCCGGAACGTAAACAGCAGTCGACTGTATTGGTGTTTCAAAATAAACCAAATCCAACAGAAGTTGTTCGCGCTCGAAGTACATCGAAATATATGGTCGCCCTTTTTTTTTCAGTAAAACTGGTCATGTGGCAACTGTGCCTTTAAAGGAACGTAGAACGGTCAACTCTGAATGGTACACAACAATTTGTTTGCCGGAGGTCTTCAGTCAAATACGGAAAACAAATAAGCGCCGTTCGATCATTCTTCATCAAGACAATGCGAGCTCTCACACATATCATCTAACAAACGACTATTTGAACACTCGAAAAATCGAATTGATGGGTCATCCGCCGTACAGTCCTGATTTGGCACTCAATGACTTCTTGTTATCGAATGTCAAGAATAAATTGCGTGGACGATTTTCGTCGGCGGAAGAAGCCGTTGATGCGTTCAAAAACCATTTTATGGAGGTGTCTCAAGAAGATTGGAAAAAATGCTTTGACAAATGATTCGAACGAATGCAAAAGTGTATCGATCATAAAGGAGAATATTTCGAAAAACAATAAATCAATTTTCAATGGCAAATTACTGTTTTTCATTGTTAGGCTCAAATATAAATAGTGGCCCTTGTAAATTCACAGAATTTAGAAGAATTTTCCTAATTATGATTATGTCGATGGGTAGCAAATTAGATTATTATTATGACTACACCCACATACAACTAGTTAACGTGGAAGACCCGAGTTCGATTTCCGGCCGGAGCTTATGTGGTTCGGATTCCACATTAATCAGTAGGTCCCGTCTCATATAGCCTCGCTGCTGAAAGCGACATTAAACTGAAAATCAACTCAACTCAATAAACTGGTTAAATGGCAATATGACTAACTGATTGACTTAAACGAAAACTTGGAAAAATTCATTAATTAATATCAATATACGAAATTTGTAACAAAATAAGATATTATTATTAAAAAATTAACATCATAGGAAAAAATAAAAAGTAAAATTTCTACAAATTAACAATACTAGTATCAACAGAAGCAGGAAGTTAAATGATTATTGATCTGTTTTTAATAGTGTCATTCCAAATTTACATAGCGAAATTCAGGTAAAACTCTGAAGAAATTTTTGTTAGGATGATATGCGTTCACATTCGAACTCGGAATCTCTTAATTGCATAGCAAAAACGCTAACCTTTACTCTAAGCTCAATCTATCCATAGCAGAACTATGCTAAATTAATTTCAGTAAACTTTTGTTCTCTTGTGTTCATGGGATAACACTTTTAAAAAAAAATGTAAAGGTAGTATGTAGCTTAGTGCATATGCGTATGTTTTGTGCTTGTGACTATTTAATTAGCGACACAGAAGAACGTAAGTCTTGCAGAACTCACCGGAGAGAAGAAAATGCATGGAATGCGGAAAATTCGAGTTCAACTTGGTTTAGGTGTTTCACATGTTATTTAACGCTGGTGATAGAAATGGTGCACCTAGGTTAAGTTTTTTTTTCTATTTAGCTGCATTATTATATATTTTAATTTTTTGGCAGGTATAGTTTTTTCTTCATTTGCGCTTCCAAAACGACTTTTCAGTGACTTTTTACAAACAGTCCTCCATCTAAAATAAGAAAGGAAGAACTACATTCTTATTTTTTCTTTGCAATAAATTTTAAAAAATAAAGTTACCTAATATATTTGTTTTGCAAATCTTGAGACCGTTATAAGATTTAACCATTAGATATTTAAAAAAAAAAGTTTTCTTGGATTTCGAATCCACTGACGAAATATAACAATAGTAAGTACGAGGCGGGTCCACAAAATAAGTATACTAGGTCTCGCGCTTGCAAAGGAAATTTTTTATTGCTACATTGGTCACACTGCCGTGTAGCTTAGCTCCTACCCTTTCCAGAGAGCCAAATTAGGAGTCAATACGATCAAAACTGTGGCTACAGTAACGTCTCCTATGAAATATGTCGATAAAACTGTCACCAAGTGCGAGATTAGCAGCGTTATCCGTTCCGTCGTTGTGAAGGGAAAATCTTCGTCTGGAGTTTTTAACGAAATCAAATCAGTTTATGGCGAACGAGTTACGAATCGTACAATATGTTCAAGTGGTGTCGTGAGTTTAAAAATGGTCGTACTGATGTGCACGATGTGCGAAGGATTGGAAGACTGTCGATTTTGACTGATTAGTGCATTCTTCTGATCTGGTGCCTTCAGACTATTATCTGCTTACCTCCCTAATGATGCACAAGAATGAGAAAAAGATTTTGAACTGACGAGGAAGTGAAGATGGAGATGAAGAATTGGGCAAAACAAGTGGCGGAAGGTTACTTGATAAAACATAAAAAATTGATCCCTCGTCTCACTAAGTGTATCGAGAGGGATGACGACTACATGGAAAATAGTTCACCTATGTACTGATGTAACGATGTAAAAGTTTTATTATATCTATCTATCTATCTATCTATCTATATATATATATATATATATATATATATATATATATATATATATATATATATATATATATATATAGATAGATAGATAGATAGATAGATAGATAGATAGATAGATAAATATTGAAACCTACAAATCTTGAATAAAGAGTTGAGAAAAAGACTCAGAAAATGCTTCGTGTGGAGTGTTTTACTGTACGGAGCAGAAACGTGGACATTACGTAAAAGTGATTAAAAACGACTGGAAGTCTTCAAAATGTGGGCGTGGAGAAGAATGGAAGAAATTAGTTGGATCGAGCGGGAAACGAATGAGAGGGTGTTAGTAATGGTGGGCCGAAAGAACACTTTTAGATATTGTTAAGAAGAGGAAGAGAAACTGGTTGGGACATTGCCTAAGAAGAGATTGTATCATAAGGGACATCCTAGAAGGTATGGTGACGGGAAAGAGTAGGAGAGGGCGAAGGAGACTACAATTAATGGATGATATAAAAATAGAAAGATCATACGTGAAGACGAAGAGGTTAGCAGAAGATGGTGGAGCATGGAAGCTTCTCAGCTGCTGCAAGTGACCTGCCAGTAAGGGCAGAATATCTATGATGTTGATGATGATGATGAAATCTACAAAGATTTAGAACAATTTTTTTTGGGCATCCCTCGTAAGAAAGCAACCTATCTTCAATGTTTGCGCAGAAGATTGTTTCCACTGTGACAGAAATTAGCGGGACGTGTAACAAATGAGTAAGCCTCCGGTAGAAGCCTCGAGACTGTTGTCCATGTAAACTGTTGTCTAACGTATGGTGAAAATGCTAGTACAGCACTTTAAGTCTGGTGAATATTTATTTATTTATTTATTTATTTATTTATTGAACAAATTCCCAGATACAGCATAACTTTGCAATTTTACGCAGGAAATAACAAAAGAAAGAAAAACAAAGAGAACAATAACAACAACAACATAAAACAGTGTCAAAAAGGAATGTAAAAGTAATATTATTCCGTCAAAACTCGTTTCATTCTTCTTTCAAACACTGGATAGCTCGAAAAAAATGTCCACATCAGTTGTTACTTGATTATAACAGTTTGGTATTCTGTAAAAAGGAGACCTCTGTGTAATTACCAACCTAGGACGGGCAAGATGGAATAGGTGGGTATTCCGGGTTATGTGGGAAGGGACACGTAAGGATAGTTCCTGTAGTAATACTTCCGATCTTAAGTTTCCATTGACTATTTTATGAAGATATTTCAGGTCAGACATAATTCTGCTTACTTCCGGAGTCTGTATATTAAGATGTCGCAAGAGTTCCTTCTTAGATAATATTCGAAATGCCGGAGCACGGAAACGGACTATACCAATAAAAAAATTGAGAATAGAATCAAGTCTGGAGAGATGTGTAGGTGCTGTCATGGCCCATATGGGAGAGCAGTATTCCATGTTGGACGCTTTTAAGGTTTTATAAAAAAGTTGCTAATGACGAAACAGTGCGTAGTTCAGTGAATCGATAAAGAATGCCCAATATACGCATTGAATTCTTAAGTATTGAGCAGATGTGGTCAGAGAATATGACTTTTGAATCAAAGATGACACCAAGATCATTATAACTAGCAAAATGTGTGATAGGGGAATCATTGATATGGTTTGTGGAGGGTACAGAAGACTTTCAAAGTAATAGTAATACTGTCACATTTCTTACTGTTGAGTTTCAAGTACCACATTTCACACCAGCCTATAAGGTAATTCTGTAGAGCCTATAAGGTAATTCTCTGTATAACTTACAATCGTCAGCAAAAAGCAGAAGGCCATTAGGTTGGGCTGATAAGTGCGTGTAGAGATCATCCATAAATAGGACAGATAGCAGAGGTCCAATATAGGGCATGCATTAGTTTTCCGAACCAAAGTCGAATAATAGTGTCATTAGCAACCTTATTACATGTGGCTTTGCGTTGTTCAGAAGCAGAAAAAGACCTTTGTGATTCATACGTGGCTGGCTCCTCGATTTTCATTTTTTTAAATTCACGTCTCAGTTTACGAGATCACAATATTAATCATCTGATCAGAAGGCAGAAGTTTACTAAGCGTGATACACCCAACCTAAGTACAGTGCATACTTGTTAATTCAGAGGTGTTGTTTTAGGTTTGGAAGTTGGTTCATTTTGTTTTATTTGTTGAAGTTAAGCGTTCGTTTTAAGCTTCGAAGCTATGTGAGGTGTGGAATTCGGACTATTGTGATGCATTTAAATTTCAACATTCTCCTAGTGAAATCTAGCCCGGCTCTACTTGCATCACAGGTATTCCCGCTAGCCACGCTGTGAGGACTGGGTTCGTGCTACGAACTAACGGTTACAGATCCGTAGAGGGTTGTAAAAAAATCTTATAGAAGTCAGTACACTATCCAGAAACGTTTCCTTCTCCTAAAGAGACGAGAACACATGCATTTTTGTGTCATTTTCTGACCAGCATTTATCACATGTGGAACCTATCGCTGTCCATGTAGGCCTACTGTTTTTCAACTTTATTGGTGGTATTTGTTTTACTGAAACTAAATGCTTCTCCTAATGTCTCAACTGTTTAACCATTATAATCCTCAGAGGCCGCCTTCAGTGACTTCTTATTTACAGTTTGGGAACATGTCCTCTGTTATGAGGCTATGAGTCTTGGAGAGGTGTGTCATTGTTCTCAAATTAAGCCGCCTCTGTATTGTCCAGTTATATGCCACATTCTTATTGAATGCCTAATATATTATTCTTCCCGTGTAAGCTTGTAAAACATATTGCCCCCATATGATGCTGTTTCAGATTTCCATGTTTGATTTACTCTCATTGACATTTCCTTTTAACTGCAGTGAATATACCTCTCAGGCTACAACAGGAAGCACATACTAACACGTTACTTTCCGATTTTCTTTTCATTTCAAAATTAAAGATATAGAAACACGTGTAGCAGAAACACGTGGAAATCCAATATAATTTTTAGGCTTCTTAATAAATTAACAAAATTTTGTATCAATTACAAGAATAAATATACTTTTTCGAGAATACTTCTAAACAAGTTTTTTTTTTTTAACAGAAGACAAAATAAGATTTTAGTGTATTGTTTGATACAATTTTATTTATTATGTTTTAAATAAAGCCTATCAAGCTAAAAATCAAACCAGCCTTGATACTGAACAAGGGAAAGTTCTTCAGACAGATTAGGTACTACAGTATTTAGTAAGCGTGCTTCAGATCTGCTGCTTTTCAGGTTTCACTCACTCGATAATCAATTTTGGAAGGTAATGGTATGTTTAATTTTTAGAATATATTTTTTGTTACAATTGAGCTCGTCTTTCCGTATAATTCACCTCAATCAATAACGTTTAGTTTTCGAATTTCTAAATATATATTTCTAGATATCACTCTGGTTCTTATTCAGATTAAAATAATTTGACAATCATGAGTTTTCTGTTTCACTATTTTTTTTCTTTTTTGATATGTTGCCTCTCTCTATATTTCCCATGCTGATTCTCTCAGCATTGCTGAATATAGCAAAACTGTCGTAGCAACTGGAAGGCAAGCGGATGTTACTGGAGGAAGCCAATTACTGGACGAAATTGCAATTCAAAATAGCTGTGACAGCAAAAGTCTGGCCATTCAATGTTAGTCAAAATTATACTCTTCATGTTTTTCTCTTTTTCATATCTCTCTCTTGAAAGCTAATTTCGATGCAGCACTTTATTAGCTTCGACATGAAATGCTGCACGTTGTATGTTTGAAATCTACTTTTTCTTAGTCCGTTTCCGGATTTTTCTAAACTTTGCAAAATTGCGATTTTTAAAGTTTAAAATAAATACTACTACTACTACTACTACTACTACTACTACTACTACTACTACTACCACCACCACTACTACTACTACTACTACTACTACTACTACTAATAATAATAATAATTACTTCTAATGTCAGAAACAATAATTACCCATGTATAATACTATAAATGTATGTCAGATTAAGAATTATGCACTGTACTTGAGGTAGTGTTGTAAATAGAAAAAAAAACGGTTCGTATTTTTTCAGAAATGTACGTTTTTTTTAGAAAAAAAACATTGCCTCTCGTTTTTTTTCTAAATTTCGTTTTTTTTTCAAATAGTCATCTGTAATGCATCTTACGTCTATTTAAGTATTAAATATTTTTATGTAGGTATAATCACCGTAAAATGCAACATAAATTAAACGCTAGATACTGATACGCTACAAATATTTTACAATTTACATGAATACCATACCTATTAACAATTCGGGTTTCAGCAGTTTTCATCAATATCAACTAAGAAATAAAAGTAGAAATGAAATTTTGATTTTTCGTGAAAGCAGGCCTTTAATAAGTACGAAAATAATGTCACGAACAGTATAAAATTCCAATAACTTGTCTAAAGGTAAAAACATACTAATTTGCCTAATAGTATTTTTCTAAATGTCATATATAAATAATTTGTCGACTAGATATATATGATATGCAGAACCGGCTCTATCATATATGCAGTGGTGTACTTACGATTTTGTTTCGGGAGGGGCTTTGCTAACTTTCGGGGGGGGGGGCTTTGCCTGAAAATGTGAAAATTCTGCAAGATATTTCATATACTTTACTATAGTAAGTAAGTTTTCGGGGGGGGGGGATTAAGCCGGGAAACCCTCCTAAATACGCCACTGTATATATGCAACTCGTGCATTTGCGTGGAACGGCAAGCTTGGATGGTCCGGCAAAATCTGTCATAAGTATATTATTTAAATTAAATATTTCTTGTTGGAAACATACTTCATGATGATGGTAGTTACATTTACTAAGCTGACCTTCTATTTAATACTACATTCATAAATTATGTTTTTAGGTTGCATTAGTTTAAGACCACATTTACAATGCTAAAGCAAATGGTCGAATAAATCCGAGCACAAATTGCTTGATTGTTGTCAAATGCAAGAATTCAATTCTCGAATAGTAGTGAATATCTGTTCCATTTCGTATGTTATCACAGTTTTGATATGAAAGTAGTCTTTGTTTTCATCAGAAGCAAGTTCCTTCTCATTGAACATAGAAACAAGTTTTTTTTAAAAAATGTTAGGAGATGTAGAAGAAAAATCAAGAAATAAAGATAAAAGATCTAGTTGCACTGGAATTGCAAACCGATACATTGAGATTGAAGCTCGGTAGTGAATTCTATAAAAAGGATTACCATCTATCCTCTGCAGGTGTGTTTGCTTTATCTTTCACTATCATAATAGATTCACATTTAAAGAAAAAGAAACATACACAACGGAATTTCATTTTTAGTAAGTATTTAAGCCTTTCTGAGTGCGACTGCACTTACCCTCCCTCACCTTTGTTGTTCATGCTGGAGTAGCATACTTAAAATCATGACTTCTAAGATTTGTTCTTTCTGGAGAAAGGGGGAGGCGGCAAATTATGCCATTGCACGAGGCGACAAATTGACTAGGACCTGAATATAGGATGACTCAATTTGAAAAATGAAATGAAATCTTTGAGTTTTACGTCCCACGGTTATGCCGGTGAGGCTAAAGGAGACGGTGATGATGAGTAATGAATGAAATGGTGGAATGAAGAAAGTGGAGGAAACGGGAGAACCCCGAGAAAACCCACGCACACGATGTTTGTCCACCATAAAGTTCACTTGGCGGGGGCTGGGATCGAACCCGAGACCCCAAGCACCAGAGATGAACGCTCTACCACTGAGCCACCGCGGCCCCCGACTCAATTGGAAGTAATGCAGGGTGTTTCAAAATTAATATTAGGGTTTTGAAACTTTGTAGTATCTATTACAATTAACTTACAATTATAAACGAAACTCCCCTAAATTGAATGTATTTTGTGCCATATGGCGGAAAGTTTATGGGCCTTTCTCGCCTATCGACTAGATGTGTGCCGTGTGATGAATGAATCTCACATTGAACACTTGTAGTAAAGACTGTTTGAGGTGCTCTTTTACTTGATGCATTGCTCATAATTGTACGTAAAATGTAATAAGTACTACGAAGACTTAAAACCCCAAAATTTATTTTGAAACACTCTACATTTCTCACCAACAGTGTTGGAACTAAGATGTAAAAAGGACAGAAAATTTTCCTTATAAAGTTATTGTTTACAACGATATTATTATTAGTCGAGACTATAACTACAACAACAACACGAGTTAGTAGTCAAAAAAATGTAATCAAATGTGTACTCGGTGGCCCAGGTGGCCAAAATGGCACACATAGGTGTGTCACTTGTTTAATCCGCTCGTGTGGACACTAATTAAGATATCGGGATATTGTTCTTGCAAAATGTGGTTGGACTATATTTCCTTCTCAAATTTCACCCCAGTAAAAAATTCGAGAATTTTCTAATTTCGAATTTCCTTTACCTTTTTTTCCCTTGTAGCTTCCTTCGTTGTAGAAACATATCCAGGTAGATACCTCGGATAGATACCTAACTGTTGACATCAATTGGACGGGCCTGCGCGCAGTGTTGCCAATTAGTGAAATTAAAATTCTCCTATATTTGGGCAAAAAATTAGAAATTTTTGTTTATAAATCCGTACCTATACGTTCGAGTGCAAGTCAACTTACGCCAATCGAACATTTGTCCTTATTTAACAAACGAAAGTACAGATCGTTACAATGGGATAATTAGGGAACGCACGTAAAATTTGTATTTAGGTTCTAGCCCTTGATTTTTCTAGTTTTTCCTTACTTTTCTGTTTACCGTAATATCTTTTTGGTAATTAGAAGCTTTGTTCCTTAAATATCGCCATAATACTTGTAGGATATATTAGTGGTGTACTAATGTTTAATTTAAGATAGTTTGCGTCTGTCTGGTTGCAGTGTTGCCAGCTACAAAATATTTTAATTCCAGATTTTAGGGGGAAATTTTGGAAAAACTATATGTTTTGTCTCTATTATTTCCCTCTTGTTGGCTATATCGGAACAAACGTACCAGTATCTGGAAGTCTATTCTTTGCTCTACACAACGCACTATAGAAAGTTTCAATAGGATAATTAGGGGAAGTACAGTTGAGGTTTACAGTGGACCTTGTTCTCTAATTGGAAAGATAACTGTGATTTTTCTTAAGGTAGAATGAGATATTTTTTATTGACATGCTTACTTTATTAGATATCATCACAAAACTTGTAGGATATATTAGAGGGATACCAAAGCTTATTTTAAGATAGTTTGTGTGTGTGTGATAGTAGTGTTGCTAGCTACAAAAAATTTTAATTCCAGATTTTAGGGGCAAATTTTGGGAAAAATTCCCTTTTTTATTTCTATTATTTCCTTCTTGTTGGCTACATTCGAACAAATGTACCAGTGTCTAACAGCCTCATCCTTAGCCTACACAGCGCACCATAAAAAGTTTCACTAGAGTAATTAGGGGAAGTACAGTTGAGGTTTATAATAAACCATGTTCTGGAAATGGTAAGAAAATGGTGAACTTCTGAGGTAGAATGAGATTTTTTTTTCAATTTCATGCTTACTTTGTTATATATCGCCATAATACTTGTAGGATATATTCTTTGAGTACTACGGTTTATTTTCAGATAGTTTTTGTCTGTCTGGTGGCAGCGTTTTCAGCCAAAACAATTAATTCCCGCTATTAGGTGAAAAATTCGGAAAATTTCCCTTTTCCCCTCTATTATTACCCTCTTACTGGCTACATTGAAACAAACGTGCCACTACCTGAAAGCTTCCTCTTTGCCCTACAGAACGCACTATAAAAAGTTTCAATAGCATAATTAGAGAAGCTGTACCCCGGCATATTTGATTTTTGCCTCTTAGGAGTAAAAATTGTCAAAATTTCATGTGTATGACAGAATTTTTTCTTTCCCTCTTTGAATGGAAGCCAGCGACTTCAGGATTTCACTGTACCTTGTCAATACACCAAAGATTTCTTTAGGTTACTTGAACCCATATAGCAGCAGTGGTGCTAGATACAAAAAAATTTTGAAATTCGGTTAGGGATTTTTTGTAAATTTTCACCCCTATATTTCCCTCAATAATTTCCCACCCGTTGGTAACACTGCAATGCAACTTACACCAAAAAATAGCCACATCCATTTTCTTGGAAACAAGGCCTTAACCATATCAATCGAATGAATAGTTTTTGAGCAATAAGTCACTAACTGGAAATGTAGGAAAACGCCAAAAATGGCCTGGGACCGAAAGGAATAATCACACAATTTTGCTCGTATAGGTTTGAAGAAACAAACGATTTGTAAGTTACGAGGGCTTCGACTCAAGTTCTGTTGATTATTTCAATAATCTGCAACATAAATCAATAAATAATAGTTGCCAGAAAAAAAACAGACTTTTGAAAAAAAACATGAAAAAGAACGATGTTTTTTATTGAAAAAAAACTTCACAGAAAAAAAACCGTTTTTTTACAACACTAACTTGAGGTATATCGAGAAAAGAACGTATGTGACGTTACGTAAGTGTAAACCTGTAGGTTTTGGACTTAACGTACAGCAAACGTATAACTGAAAAGAATATATTATGTAATTTTCCGTATAACTATTACGAATAAACGCATTTTCTTTACGAAAGAAAGAACTGTATATAAGTGGTCAGAATCTCATATACAGATAGACGTATGCAACATATAGTTGACGTATGTAACTTAGGTATGTTTTTGTAATATATGGAAGACTGTTAGATGTCAGACATCCTGTAACGTCATGATTTAAGACCTAAGCAGGGAAAATTGCAGTTCGTATGTAGCATATGGATAAGGTATGCTCCGTACAGATTCCTATAATACACATAAGGATTCTATATATTTGCACAATATACTGCTGTCCGGGTAACGGATTTTTCTCAGTGTACCAGAAAAAATCCCCCTAACTTAAAATTTGTATCTAGTTAGTTACACAGAATTGGAAATGTATTATTATAGTATTGTGCTTATACTAATATATTAGCATATAAGAAAATATGTTGGATATCAGAATTACATCATTCACTCATCAGTGTTATCACATTGTACATTATTAATGATATGATCATCATACTTCTGCAACTAGTAGTTTGGATTCACTAATGATAGGGTTGTTTTCGTTGATTCAGATATTGCATGCGAATACAGGTTTTAAATTACGTATACGTTACATATCGTCGTTCATCCTGCATATTACACGTTAAAACAAAAGTTGTTCCCCGCTTTTCAAAACTTTTTAACAATTCTCCATTTTTGATGTTTTAATATTTTTCTATGTTTCTTTAAACTATTGTAAATAGCTATTATTATCAATTAAAGGTACAAAATAGTATCAATAAATACCATTAACAATTACCTACGATTTCCACAAACAGCATGTAAACAGAACTGACGGTAAACGTCATTCAGATTTGAGAATTAACTCAAAAATTTTTCAGAATTGCACTATTTTAAAGAATACATATTCTGTAATTATCAAAACATCAAAATATAGCAAATTTAAACAAATGTATCAGATTGATTAATATTTAAAATATCAAATAAATAATTCATTTCCCTACCTACATAAGAGGAAATCACCAGAACGGATTTCATTTTACCTGGGAATGATCTAAATGAAAAACTGTTGTGCAGGAAGCAATATATACGTATACATACATACACCGTGTACATACATACATATATACGTTCATACACACACACACACACACACACACATATATATATATATATATATATATATATATATATATATATATATATATATATATATATATTTGTAAGCATATTGCATCCAATTATTGTAAACAAAACTTTTGAGACATATTTCAAATTTTGTATGTAAATAAAAATTTTACGTTTCAATGCTTTCTTAGAGTTAATTTTATGTCATATTTATAATATATTAAATATTCATTATGTAATTTTTTAAAATTTAAGTTTACTATAAATGTATAAACTTTTATGGTATTTAGCAATGTAATTAATTTTTACGTCTACGTCATCAGATGCTGACATCATATAATTTGTTTGTATTCATAATAATATTTAAAAGTGGAGCTGATTTTCAATATAAAATAATTTATTGCAGTAATGCTATTTCGTTCATAAATTTATGGATTTTAAATAGTCAGATTTATTAAATACAGTAAATATTTGTCTACAGAAACTGTTCTCAGAAACTAATAATCAGGTTTAAATTCAGAATTATTTACCTAGACTCGTCTATAAGAGCCACAATACATTATCAAGTATATACGATATTATGATTCCCAATACCAATAATACTTAAGCAGTTGAAACATAACTGAAATTGCTTTAAATTTGTGGGATAGCTCAAAGCAGAGCGAAATACTTAAAGTAAAACAAACAAAAAAATGGTTGGAGTAAAGAATTTTTCAAATTAGATAAGTAGTTGGTATTTTGTTAGATTGGAATCCTATTTTATCCCAAGGTTAAAGTAAATGAGTCTGTTGCAAATATCAATTGGATGCTGATTTGCATTTCTTCAAAAATGACTTAATAATTGAAGTCTAAGTTGTAGTGTAATGAAGTAATTAATTATGTTCCGTGAAGTTATATTCAGTTTCTGCAATGTTATAGTTTGTAGAAGGTCTATTGTTTGAAGTTAAGCAAACATAGTACACCTGTTCTATTGTAAACTATGGCTATTCAGATCACTATATTGCTCTGGATGTATCACAATGTTTAGTATTATGATCTGATCAAATTACCTACCTGAAATCAAATGGGTCTTGGCAATAGGAACGTGTGTTACGATTATTTACCTCAAGTGGAAATTAGTAGTTAAAGTCGAATTATAATAATAAAAATTCTATACGTTTTAAAATAGAAAGAATTATAGTTATTCGTATTTGAAGGATAATTTGGGTTATGGTATGATTCTTAATTGAAATCTATTCATCTTACTTTCTCTAAGAGTTTTCATTTATTAAAATTTAGTCACAAAAATATTAGGTAAAATCTGTTTTCCTGATTACTGATTCATATTTATATATACAGGCATAGTAAACCTGATGTATAGTTAGTTTAAGTTTGACTGCACGTACAATATAAATAATGAATTATTTAAGCTACTAATAATGCATGATTATGGTAGTTGTATAGTGGAACGAATATTGAATTTTGACATGTAGACGAAGAACAGAAAACTGTATTTTTGTTGTAGTAAGATTTTGAACCACTTACTAAAATAAAAGTACTGAACAGTAGATAACTTTACTACGCATGACTAAGTACAGTTGGAAAGCATGAATATAGTAAAAATCTCCTTAACTTGGGCTCCGACAAATTGGACTTCGCTTAATCCGGACAAGCAAAAGAAAAGGACAGAATGCGAGGTTTTAAATCCAAATGTTTTAGAAGTCAACAATCGCATTCTTTTCATATCGCTCTGAGACGATGAAAAATACCATGGCTTTGTTGGTTCATTGTTGTGGATACTACATTCCAAACTTTACCAACAGAATAAAATATATATTTCAAACAACATCCTCAGCAAGAGTTTGAATAATGGGGCACATAGTGATGCCAATCTGAACGTTATAAAATCCCATCTCGAGAATCAGAAATTCCCATTTTGCTCTTGAATTACCTACGCTATACTAATGACAAAATTTTTTAAACTTTTAAAACATAAACAGTTAAATTATTGTATATTAGTCAATTTCTTTAATATATGAGTGAATGATACAAACATTCCGATCATCTACGTTAACAAATAACTTATGAACATGTATTTTCGTTAGCTGAAGAGACAATTGACAATGCTGATAAAAAATAAGTACATTTTCTTGTGAGTTTAGTAGCTTTTGTGCCATGATCTTCTATTGAACGTAATGAAAATAGATAAATTTCATTCTTCAGTCTCTTCCTATGGAATGTTCTGGAAGTTTACGATTTTCGTTTTACCTTGCTCTGTTAATTCTGTTTCTCCTTTCATTCTTCTTACCACAGTATAGTTAACGTTCCTTGCCGTTTGTGTTATGAGACTCAGAACTTACTGCATAAATCACTTTAACATTAACATGCATTTTATACTAACAAAATTTGACATTAATTTCACAATTATTGAAGACTTAGTTATCTACTCTCTCCTAGACAAATTTTGTTGGCGTCAAGAATACCATAAATCCTGTAAATTTTTACGAAAATTCCCTTTATTCCATTTCGAGAAATCACAATATGGGATTTTCCCCACGGGTTGGCATCACTGGGGGCACATCGTCATAACAGGATATAACGTATGTGCGTACTGCATTATATGTACTGGATTGCTTTACTTTTTAGTGTACAGTGGCTATGAGTTTAGGCCTATCCACTTTAAGCACATCATGACAAACGCGTTTTGTTGCTATAAACAGAGTGTTAATGTGCTTCCTACTGTTCTTTTCGGTTATTTCAGTTAATTTTGATTCGCTTAGCAGATCAATTATCCTCGAAATTAGTCAGGATTTTCGTGATTTTAGTTAGTAAGACAATAGAGTGATTTTAGTGTGTTAATATTAATTACTAGCATGTACCGATGTAGGTTGTACTCTCGGAAACTATTATTTCTGTTCTGTTCTGGAATTATTTTGAAATAAATTACTATTAAATTACAAACGTTATTTACAGTAGGTTTGGTCTCTATCTTCAAAATTCTAAACTAGGTAACGAATAGTATAAAGAGCAAGAGGAAGGTGCTCTCCCATGGTGCCGTCTGCCTTCAAACATGTTGTAATGAAAGTCAAGTAATATAAACTCATTTTCAATATATAAACGATAACTGCCTCCCCCCCCAAAAAAAACGGTGTCGTGACTAGTTACGAATACGAATTTTATACAATTTTGAAAAGTGATTTCAGTGCTATGGAAATTATTTACACTGCGTTTCTTTCTGTTCGAGGCAGAGAGAGCGACACAAACAAACATCGGCAACTCATATGACAAACTCCAAGCCAGTTTGTATCAGTAAGCATATAGGAAATAAAACAAGAGAATACAATTTAGAATCTATTTGATTTCTTAATGTAATAACAGTTTTGGATACGAGTAATAGCCCACTTTGAAACTAGAACTACATTAGATTATATATATAATTGAAATTCTTAATAATTAAAATTTAATGAAAATCATAGGCGAGAGAGCTTACCCGTTATTATCGACATATGTTGCATTTAATGCGTAGGAATCCGATAAAGGATATACTCGCAACTTCTGGACGAAGCACATGGTATGTGATATGATAAGTTTGTCAATGGTTCAGATGTTGTTTTTCTTTCGGAGGCAATTCCGATGTATCCATGAATTCGGAATATAATTTCAGTGCAAACATTGTGCAGTGTATAGATTACCTGCCAATAGAGTGAAAAATTTAAAAATTATAAAGGAACATTAATTTATTAACTTTAATCAAGAAACATATTTTATGTATTATACTTTTGATGTTATCTTGGACTAATCTCAACTGGATTATCTTCTCAGACAACCCTTACAGGATTATCATATAATGCACCGCACTCTTCGTAGAGGTCTGCACAGGCTCGGGCCTACAAAGCATATATCACATCGGGCCCAGGCCGGGCTCGGGCAGTAAATTTTTAAATATACAACCACATTTCTCGAGCCTTTTCGGGCCTAACTTTGTAAATATACTGTGCAACGATACATCACCGTTCTTTTTGGAGAACTTTTAAAACACAAGTGCAAAGTTAAACCGCTAAGTGCTGTAAATAAAAATACAACTTTGCGTTAATTACTGTAAGTTTCTGTAAGTATTTCGGGCTCATTTGATTATCACATGATTTCCGGACTGGCTCGGGTCTAAATCCCTAAAACATATTTCGAATTAGGTTCGGGCCTAACATTATAAATTCACAGGCCGGACCGGGCCAGGGCAAAAATTCCGGCCCGTGCAGATCTCTAAATCTCGGCCTCGAGCAAAACGAAACGCAAAGTTTGAGATTATAGTAGGAGGCTCAAAAAAGATATGAACGGATTTCGATCTATGTAATAACTAATAGACATGAGAAAGAACAACATACATAGGTCGCTTTTCAATAGTTTAAATCATAGATTCCCTAAGATAGTTCAGATTACAGCTAAGTTGCGTTAACTGTTGAATATTAAGAGAAACAACCTTAATATGCTTTCATTTACGTAATTCTCTGTCTGGTTAGATAATAGATTTCATTTTTGCTTCAAAGAGAGGCGATTCATTGTTAATTACCATTTTTCTTAGTTTACATGCTCGCTTCTCTAACTATAAACGTGTTTATTAGCACTGGACCTAAGTATTGACTTAATAGTATTTGTTATAATAAATAGCGTCTTCTGTAACTTGATTATTAGGGTCTACTATTATTATTAATACTATTATATTTTCTTTTTTTTTTCAATTTTAACATTGTAATCAAAATTGCCACCGGTGGCTTTCTTAAAGATGCCATATGTATCGACCAAGTTAATCGTGTAATGGTAGAAATTTTGATATTTATGCGCTCGACCGTTTTCAGAAATATATTGTCTATTCTTATATTATCCATAGATCCATAATTTAAATTAAGTTTATGCTGAACTATATATATGATTTTATAGGTAGAATAAAATAATGAACCTGGATTTATCTCTTCACCAATTTATCATATAATTAATTATTTTGTGTCTACAAACGTTCTGATAATAAAGTTTCTCTATAAAGTTTCTCTTAGCTTCATATGAGCCTCTAGGGTTTTCAAGGATTCGGTTCTAGCAAACCTCAGCTCATAGCAATCTTCGCGAGGTACAGTACAGCCTAAGGTGAACTCCTAGCTTCATAGCAGCCTCCAAGGTTAAGGATAGGTTGCGATCAATTGGTCGATTAATCCCAGATTCCTCTTTTATGTGTCCTCCTCGGGTGGCTCATCCTCCTTCGGATCCTTTCGTGTAGTCCGTCTCCTTTCGGTTTCCTTCGTGTCTTCCTCATTAGTGTATTTCTGCTTTTGGAAATAATGGCACGTGTTGTTATACATGTGCTTTTGTTGTGATGAGGAGATCCTTACACCCCACACACTGAAAAAAAAAATAATCTGCAAGATTATTTTTGAGAAAGAAACACATTTGTCATAAATGAAACTTCTTTGCACTTTGCACTAAAACATTGATACACTTGGAAACACTGTAAAACACTATAAACACTATAATGCACTCTAAAATCACTTAATTAATACAAATGCAAAAAAAAAAACTGCATTCGTATTAATTAAAAATTGTTAAAGGAAAGGACGAATATGATTGGTTCATGGAATACCTCCTCTCATTTTAAGAAGTATATAAGCTGTAATCTTAGAAATTGTATGTCATAATGTGTCTGATGAAGGCAAAGTTAATTTGCCGAAACTGTAACGCTATTATTTATTAGTTAATATATGCTTTGGTCAGAATTTGTCTGTTATTTTATATAATAACACTATGTTTCCGTCTCATCAAAGCAGGGTCAAAGTAGTCACTGTCATTTCTTTTAGAGTGAGCAGAAGTGTCATCACTGTAGTTAATAAATTTATAGCAGTTTACTAATCGTTGGTATTGGTCAGATGTGTTGTTTATTAAAATCGATATCTATGTTTACGTCACATCCGGTATTAATTGTCTAATCGCACGGAGTTTACGCAAAATATACGAATCCATGGGTTCATCCGTTCCTTGTTGGACTTGGAATAATTCGTGTTCCGCCTTGTATGATGGAATCTTCGGCCTGCTCAGTGCAAGTAATGAATAAAATCATTTGAATATATATATATATATATATATATATATATATATATATATATATATATATATATATATATATATATATATATAATTATAATTGTAGTGTGTGTGCGTGTGAATTCTAAAAGCGATGCCCCTTACTACAGAGCAAAATAAAGTCAAAATAAGTCAAAATAAAGCGAAAAATGTAAATAATTATATATCTCTCAGGTCCTTGTCTGGAGTCTCGAATTGCACTATGTGGCAACGTCGGAGATAGAGAACCACACAGACAATCTACCAATGTATCATATACTTACATCGATTCTTTCCTGATGACATTTAAAGTCGATATACTTTGACACTAACCCCACTCATTATCATAATAATCGTTGTAACTTCTTGATAGAGCAATGATAATGGTTAATCTGCGACGTTGCCACATAGTGAAATTTTGATTTCTTATAGCGGCTGAAGAAGGCCCTGGAGGCTTATTATCAGAGACGTCCTAGAGGGTATGGTGGCGGGGAAAAGAGTGAGGAGGCGAAGGGGACTACAATTAATGGATGATATAAAAACAGAAAGACCATACGCGAAGACGAAGAGGTTAGCGGAGGACCTTGGAGCATGGAAGCTTCTCAGCTGAGGCAAGTGACCTGCCAATACGGACAGATTCCTATGATGATGATGATGATGATGAACTTCCTAATGTCCAAGTCTCTGAAACTAACCAACTTCTTCCGTAGTCCAATATTAAGCCTGCTAGTTAAGAGTGATCTTTTCTTGTTGACTGCTTCTGTGGCAATGGCAATTCTTTACCTAGTCTCTTTTTTGTGCATTAAGCATCTCTCGTTAAAATACTTCCCAAACATTTGAAATGATTGACCTCTTCAAGTTGGGCATACGCTGTTTACACTCTTATACCTTCTATTGCATCCGTGAGTCCCAACAGCAATAAAGTAATTTTCACATTGGGAATACAGTATAGCTAATGTCAAAGAAAATGTAATATCAAGACAAAAGGATAATAATCAACATGGATTAAAGTTTAAGATGTAATTATAATCTTACGTCATATTTCATTAACGATAGTATGTATTGTCGTATTACTAGCGTCATAATAAAGGACCTGATGAGGTATACTATATTAGGATCAATTTCATCTGAAAATGAAATGATGGTTGTATATTATAATTGAAAAAAAGTTATATATTTTCTTTAAACTACGCTTATGTACTTACAACTATTTCGTTTCGTTCGATTAAGTTTGTCTATTTATTTATGTTCTACCTTTGTGCATTTTAGAGGAGTTTGGTTTAGTGGAACGTCTTTTAAATTTAGTTGCTCAGTCTGTGCTTCTGTGTGTCAGTCAGGAAGACAAATATCTCAAGACCTTCTTGATGGATCAACATCAATTTTGACCAGGGTATAGAAGGTCAAACGTTAAAAATCCAGTTTCTTTTCGTCCAGGTAATTCGTATCTTCTGAAAGTAGTAAAAATGAACTATATCCAGTCTTAACCTTGATCATTATACAGTAAATATAGTAATAAACAACGAGAATACATTTTCTGCAATCGGTTAAGCACCTCAATACCTGTCATCTTCATCCTTACTTCTCAAGTAAATCCGGAAGCAATAGAAATTCACTACAAGTTCTGGTTTCAATATCGATCTTCATTGTGCAAGAGTAGTAAGAGAAATCGAAAGGTGTGTTTTTTTAAAATCTATTTAGCGGTCTAAGAACAGGCACCATCTCTCTCTTAACCTCAAACTGGAAGAGGAATAAATCAATCACTTCCGGTTTTAACGTTGATCGCTATAGAAGAAAAGCGATAGTACACGCTGATAGTGAAAAGTGGTTTTCTTCATTCAACTAAGCATCCAAGAAATACATACCAACTCCACTCTAATATATCTACTAAAACATGAAGTAAGAGAAATCTATTACTACTTGTTGGTTTCAATATTAATTGAGAAAATATCCCTCCATCTAGACCAAATTTCTTCATGTGGTGTACAAGTGACTGGTACTTGTTCAATTTTACGCTTATATTATTCTAGTATATATACTTCAGTCTGTCGTTCTATACAAGGTGATTCGATACTACAGCGATAAATTGAAGATGATAATAGGCAGAAAATTAAGCATAAGATGTGTAATGAAAATGGACCGAAAACGGCAATGTTTTTCCATCAGAGGCTTTCAAAAACAGGCTAAGGCGCTAATATAAGGCCGAATATCTTATGAAGGTGGAAAATATTCAGCTGTCAGGTCAGAAGATTACACATCTTCAAAGTCACACCTATTAAGTGCAATGAAGTACGTATGGTATCGGAGCGGTCGCTACGCAACGAGGATCCCGACAGACGGTGAAAACATACGTAATTTTTCCATCTGTGTGTAGGGATCCCCATATTGTGGCGTCGTTTCCATTTCGTCACTTTATTGTATTTCTCAGGCGCAACTTTCTGTGTAGTTCGGCATTATAGCAATGCCTTCGCCGGTTTTCAAATGCCTTTCATAGTAAAACGGTGCCGCTTTCATCCCATGCTCATTAGATAGACCCTATTTGTTTTGCATAATTTAATGTCTATTACCACCTCCTTCAGTTTATCAGTGTATTATAGAGTACCATCCTGCATATTACAATTTTCTACACGTGCTTCTAACATAACGTGCTGGCTGCAAATAACTTCAGATGATAACCCCGAAGAAGACGTCGTCAATGGTTGTCAATAACTGTCAAATAACGAAAATAAAGATGTCAGCAAAATTTCAGGATAGAAAAAAGCCACAGAACTGCAGCAGTTATCACCGATTGATCGTCACCTTACCACTCTCTAGGATGCCTGATCTTATAGAACTTTTTTTTTCGTTTGAACGCCTCGTCCTTGCAATAGCCTCATCACTCTCTAGGTGCTCGATCTTTGAGAGATCCTTCGCGTGATCGCCTAGTCCTCGTAAACACCTTACCACTTTCTAAGATGCTTGGTCTTTGAGATTTATCTCCTTCTCTAGGACGCTTGGTCTCTGGGAAGTATCTTACATACATTTCCTGGCAACAAGAGCCTTCGATTCTATCACCCTACGATGCGCGGTCTCTAGGTCCCTATAATCTTTGCAACAAAACAACTGAAGATCTAGAAGAAGTTAATATTTCTGACTGTAATTTATTACTGTATATAGGAGGGATTTTTAAAAAATAATAAATGAGGGTTGGGAAATTGCAAAAATTTCTCATGTGGCAAGGGTCTTCACTACAGCGAAATTAAACTACCACTAATTTTAAAGTTTTTCTGTAATATCTTCACAAGAAATAAAAATATTTGACAAACAGAAACATACTGAAGTAGGCAATACGATTTTGCATGTGATACCTTTACCACAATTCATCTATCTGCGTTTGGTATGCCGCTATTTACAGAACAAGCAAAAAATAAATAAATAAATAAATAAATAAATGATAAATCTATCTACAGTTGCAAATCGAAAGCAAATAGATGAGTTGTGATAACGGTATCACATGCAAAATTGTATTGTCTAGTTCACTACGTTTCTGCTTTCCGAATATTTTTTTATTTCTTTTGAAGATATTACAGAAAAACTAAAATTAGCGGTAGTTTTATTTCGCTGTAGTTTTATCATTGCTTTAGTTTCTAAAATTATATTGCAACGACGACTAAGATACTATGAATTGCTGTTAACTTCGTATGAACACCAGCCACACAATGAACAAATTTCATTTTTAATTAATATATATATATATATATATATATATATATATATATATATATATATATATATATATATATATATATATATTAACATAACAATTGCTTAAATTTCTAGCGTAACAAAACGGCAAATAATAAATTCAAAACCCATCCTAACGAATTGTACTGAATTAGAAGAGCGACAATTCTAGAGGAAAAATTCAGACAGACGGGAAAATTCACATTGTTAACTAATTCTCTTCCATCATCATAATATACGTCTACCTCTTGTCTTTTTTAAGAGGACGAAACAAATGAAATCCTGCTGCCGTGCATACAGGATGTTCGTCTTACATGTGCGACTTTAGCAACAAGCTAGTAACGTTACACTTCAGGCGGAAGAACAATCATAATTTGTTAAGTTTTTCTGTCACTAGAATTTATGTTACGCGTACACGGTGCGTCAGGAAGAAATCTTTGAATAACATTGGTTTGGTAATAGAAAAGTTTGCTATTTATCAAAGAACTTGTATTAGCAGGAGCGTGGATGGCTTATAGTGTGTAATTAGTTCCGGTAATCATAGCCAGTACGAGATGTATGCACGGTAGCTTTTTAGATATCCCCTTTTTGTCTCTCAGGAACCATCCATAAATTTATAATTGGCTAATTAATCCCAACGATATTTAAGCCTGACGCTTTTCTACACCGTTTCTAACAAAGCTCTTCTCTACATTCCTTGTTGCTTTTTTCTCCCTCTCTATCCTTTAATTTCTCAGCATTCGCTTTATGCTTATTCCTTTGCCGTCTCTCTTCCTCTTTCTTTTGCAGCGTTATTTTTCCTCTTCTCGCCATTAATGCGGTGTTACTAGCTGATCCATCCAGGATGACAATCCACCTCCAAAATGAACAAAAGAGGTTTGTCGCGGGAAAAGAAGCTTAACTAGCCCCCATTCCCCTCTCCCTTCCTCCCGTTTACACATGCCTCCGTGTTAGTGTTGTTACCTAGTATTACTAGTATTAGAAACGACGCTTCAAACAAGAATAAAATTTCGAGCCTCTCTCTTTTTGCTTGCTGATTACACTAACTTTAACAACTTTTCGTCCATTTCAGCTTTTAGTTGGTACATTCTATTTTAATGTTTTCACCTCTTTTGAAAGTGTGCACGGGTCGTTAGGCTGCTGTTTATGAATCATTTTAGGTGGATGATTAATCCGACATTCGTAACAAGCAGATTAAGATTTTTTGAAAATAAAAAAAATATTACATATATCCTTTATTCTAGTGGGAACAGACCGCAATCGGTCAGTCACCCTAGTATGTATGTAATATTCATACAAAACATTTAAGAATTACAGTTTACATATATATTTAGGCAAAATTCGTAACTCTAATTATAAAAAGCAAGATTCCTCAATCTATCTGTCACACTAATTTCAAATAATTTTTTGTTATAATAACAAGAGTCTTTGTAACTAATTATAAAAAGCAAAATGCCTCAATCTATCTGCCAGACTAATTTCTAATAGTTCTTTCTTATAATAACAAGAGTCTTTATAACTTTAATTATAAAAAGCAAGATGCCTCAATCTATCTGTCACATTAATTTCAAATAGTTCCTTGTTATAATAAAAAGAGTCTTCAGTTAGTCAGTCACTCTATTATGTAAATCTCAAAAGCTTTAAGTTTTAAGGATTGCATAAACATCTAGGCAAATAAATTAAATATTCTTAATTCCCGTTATAAGAGGAAGGCGCCACAATCTGTTAATCACACTAATTTCTAATAATTCACTGGCTAATTGTTGTCACTAACTGCGATATCTCCTATCTAACGCCCATAGATCTGCAGGCATTTGAAGGCTTACGGAAAAGTAACTAATATATTTAAACTATAAATAATTCATACGCCAGTATTAATTGTGGACTCGCGGTTAGTTTTTGGAAGGGATTTTTCCAATCATTTTTCTTAGGAAAGAGTCATAATCGGGGATATAATTGTTAGTTCGACGTCGAATAATAGTTTGTATATTGTTGAGGTGGGCCCAAGAGAAATGTTTGTCGAAAGTGGCACCAAGATCATTCACGCTATTTTGTAATGGTAATTGTGAATCTCGTGATAGGATACATATAAAGTTTTTGTTTGTCCTGTCCTGCTCTTACGCGTGAACATGTCGCATGGCTACGGGCTTCACAGAAGTTTTGTGATAAACTACAAGTCTTCGAACGCCATGTCCTACACTTTGCTTATTCCTTACTACTATGGACGCCAACACAAGGGGTTTACCGTTGCCCATTTATACAACACTCTTGCTACATCTGTACAATATTTACTCTCGTTATATTCAACACCGCATAGCGAACGCTTAGCCGATCCTTCATGAACTCTAACGGGACTCCAGCTCCCGCAGGAACGTTACGCATATTCACCGTTAGATCACCTTCTTGCTGTCCATGAACATGATCAGGCCACTGCTGACTATAACTTCTCTCCTATATATTTTTGTTATCCATTCATTCATTGGACATAATTTCATGAACGCACTCCTTTGTTTTCTAACTAATAGCGCTCCAAGTGTCTAAACCTGCTCTGAGTAGCCCCAGAGCAGAAAATTCACACCGTCGCAACTAACATCATATATCCCTGTGCTCTGTTACCTGCCCTTCATTTTATCACATACCTTACATACCACGCTCAGGTCACCTACTGTGTGCCTAAACAGACAAATATACCAATAAATAAATAAATAAATCCTGATACCCATTTCTTAATAATACTAACAATAAATGAATGTTCATGGCCCCAGGGAAGGCATTACCTTCCACGGTCCGCCCATCCTCGTATGGGAATGAAGTCACACTTTGAAAAAGTAGATAACGTATAGCCACTTAATATTTTTATAATTATTCATAAACTCACCTTAAATTTACGCAAGAACGTGTTTATATTGGGTTAAGTATGCTCCATATTTTTAAAACAGTCTAGTGTATGCCCACCAAATATTTTAGCATCACTTCTCTAGCTATAATTGTATACTAAAATGTTCACTGTGTTAATAATCTTTACCATAAAACTAATCATGTGCAAATGCTGAGTAGATAGATTCCAAAATTACTACTATGTTAACTGTACTGTATTTACGTAAATCTCATGCGCCATGCATTCTAATACGGACCCCAAATTTTAAAACGTAAAATCATTTAAAAAAGAAAGTTTATTGGCAAATATAATACGCATCAGTAGCAGGATAAATTTATTTCATATTTTAAAACGACAGGTGTGGTCATAAACTATTAAAACAGAGACTATACAATGGGTTATTATTACTTGGCACTTTCATTATTAAATAAACTATTGTCGAACCTGCATGAAATGAAGATTTATTATAATATAATATACTATTAACAGTAATTACATGGTTACACATCAATATTCAATAACGAATCTGTCATTGGAATACTCGGAAATGTCTACATGAGAAATAGATTCATTTTCAGTTTTTGCGTCATCCTCTGCGTCGTTATAGGGAATGATAAATTTCATTGAAGTTACAATGAAATATGAATTCGACTTGTACTGCAATCTAATGCGTGCCATAATGAGGTATATATGAACTAAAATGTGCTCATTAAGTTGTGGGTTTCCTATAAGTTTCCCGTCATAGCAGAACATGAACTTAGAGCAACTCTGGAAACAATAATGGCTAATAGGAACACAGCAACCAATCTACCAATATACAGAGGAATCTTTCCCCTGCTATATATATCCATTTTTGGCCGCTTTATGTCTCTTGGCACGTGGTCTTAAATGTGAAATATGGATTGACAAAGAACACTGAGTTGTGAGCTTCTGTTGTACGAGTTTCAACTTTGATTCACAATTCGTAAAAGAGCACAAAACATCTGTGCGGCGAAAGAGGAACATGACACAGCAAAGGTATGCGTCAAAATTTCGAAGAAGGTGATAATGGCTTGTCAGAAAAAGAGATCGTGCAGAAAGATCCTCAACCTTCAACATGGAAACTGTACTCCAGTTATAGAGGTAAATCCGAGCACCAGCACCCATTCATTGGTTGCCAAGATGGGAACCTCAAAATCAACGATATAAATAATATTGCTCATCGCTGGCAAGGTGTGCAAACGATGCCAAACTGTCCTGCAAGATCTTATTCCTGAGCAAACACAACGAAGGATGAAAGTGTTCAAAGCACTATTGAACAATCTGAACAATCCCGTGAATCAGCATTTCATTAAACGAATTATGATATGAGACGAAAATAGGGTTTATTACCGTATTGCAGACACCATTAATCAATGGTTGAACACAGACCAGGATGCAGCGTCCATGGTGCAACAGGGGCTGTTTGAACACAAAGTAATGCTTAGTGTATGGTGGAATTTTGAAGATCCCGTGCACTGCGAACTTGTTCTTTATTGTCATAATGTAAACACTAAACTGTACTGTGTACAACTGGAACGAAAGTTTCAAGCTACATTTCAAAAGTAAACACATTTAGTGAACCCAAGTACATGTTGGTGAAGCAGAACAATGCTCCCTGCTAAGGCTTCGTGTTACCCAAGAGAAACTTTTTAACTTAAAAGATGTTGAATTGTTTCTATATTCAGCCCACTGTACTGACTTAGAACCTTCAGATTACGACTTGTCATGCAATGGAGTAATTTCTCTGTAGTAGAATATTTGCCAATGAGGATAATGCGCGTCTAAATTTTCTTTACACCTTGGCGTAGCTTGACATAGCTTGTATGAAGGGACCAGGCGAGAAAGCGCAAGGTATGGCAGCTGCCTGCGTAACTATTCATTATAACGTGATACTTATTGTAACATCAGTGTCGTATGTTAGCGTCTGGAACAACTTGATTTCAATTTGTACTTTTGTCTGTATGTAGACACTACACCATAGGGCGCAATTTTCTGTTTTGTAACATTCAATTTTGAGGGTAAAGGTACGAAACGTTGGAATATGCTGGGTAGAGTATCTTCGTAAGCAAGGGTACGAAATAAATAAAACCAAAACTACGTGAAACTGTGTGGGCTAGAGTTTTATAGGACAACCACTAGACAAGGGCGTTGATGGAATGGGGGAGGAGGGCTAATTCCCCCCCTCCTTGCTCATAAATTTAAGATATTAACATTATACTGTGTACGCGGCAGCGTGGGAAAGATTAACAAGTGAAGCTCCGAATGCCATTGTCAATGATGCATAATTACGTTAAATAAATGCAGAGTATATCCAAAAGAATACACCGACGGAAAACATCATATTTTGACAACCACGAATCCGGGACGAAAGAAACAAAAACTACCTGACAAGATGCAATCTAAAATTTTATATGATTGCCGCTAGAGAGGGGCGTTCATTTAGAGATCATCCGTCCCCTACCCTGAATTTCAGATTTTGGGGGCAGTAATGCAGATTTAGAAACCTTTTGCTAGTCAAAATCCAACATAAAAAAATGAAATCCTTATACTGAATAAATACAGATTTTGATTAGTTCAGAAATTGGATCCATTTCCAATTTCCATATGGAGCTATAGGCATATATTGCCCCTTTTTATATTTTTTGGCCAAAGGATTCCAAAGGCGGCTCTAGGTTCGAGTTTCGGGCCTGCTTAAAATTCTGGAAATTGGGCCTTAGCAACTTTCCAGTTTTAATCATCTGCATGTTCTTCGTATTTATTCGGTGTATGGACCTCAAGCTTGTTCTGTTGGACTATGCTTCTCAAAAGATTTCTAAAACTGCCTTACTGTCCCCCCAAAATCTGAAATTCAGAGTGGGTTGCTCTCCTTTCCCACTGACGCCCCTGTCTAGCGGCTGTCATATGAAATTATCCCACCCTCTTTCGGATGGTTTTAGTTACATTTGTTTTGGATTCTTGACTGCGAAGATATTACGTTTTGAAATAGAATTCATTTCTGAGCGAAACTGAACTTTATTGAAAATGGATCTGGATCCATTGTGCTCTGAACGCCCCAAATATTACCCTTCTACAATAAATTATTGACTAAGAAAAGAAACAATTTTATAGGCTTGCAGAAAATATTCTAAAGTTAGCACAACATGAACTGTGTTTCAAACATTACTTTTCTAAAATTTATTAATTTAAAATAATTTTATTAGCATCAGTGTTCTGAAATGGGAATGAAATTTTACGATAAAAATCTCACCCATCTCATTTGAAATTTCGAATACTAAGCAAAGATGTCTGCCATGATGCTTGATAGCACCATCTGATGTGTCAGACTACTTCCAAGTTTTATCATTTTTCCTCAACCCGTTCTCAACACACAAGGATAATGAGGACTTTTGTTTCACCATGTATATTGATAAATTGTGTGAAATCTCTATAGTAGATAGATTTTAAAATTCTACCTAAAAAGTTATTACAGCCAAGAAAGTATGTGTGAGAATAAATGGCAAGAGGGTGTAATAAAAGGGGGTCGTGATATGAAATAAGTTAATAATTACAGTGTAGTCTTAACGAGAATAAAATAAATGAAAAGATCAGTTGCAAGAGCAAGAAAGAAAAAAAAAAGTATTAATAAATACATTATTACACGATTTTGAAATGTTTAAAATAATGTTTTAAATTGTTCAAAATGTTAAAGACGTGTTTTTTCCTGTGAGTTTTAAAACAGGTTAAAAACATTTCGAACACCTTTTCCATGTTTTAAACACATGATTTGTTCTTTTTCAATAGAAACCTTTTTTTCCAACCCTGTTTGAAGGGACAAACATTGTCATATTCATAATTGCCTTTAAAATAAAATTAAGTTTAACATACTGTTTTATATGGATTTTTGAACAACAAGAGAAGTCCACCGTCTGCTGGGAATGTCCTTAAAGTCCAACCGAAAATAATTAAGCTTTGCCTCCTAGTAACCGTGACGTCCACTTGCAAATACCATAGAAATATTACATCATTTCGAGAGAAATATTTTTGGCTAGGAATATAGGCCGCAGACAATCATTCGTTATACGTGTTGATTGTGATATTTTTTAAAATAAGAATTATTTTAGGAATATCCTAAAATAATACTTGAGGTACATTTTAAATATCTGTATATTTTATATAACAATAGGCCAACTAATATCATGACGTATAAAATGAGAGTCGTTTCGATATTATCGTATCTATTAGAAGGCTGTTTCCATCGCTAGGGCAACTGGCTATAAACCAAGCTGAAGATTTTCCTTTGTTCAAAGAAGCCCTGTTTTTAATGAACGTTCTGTGTAAAAAGGTTTTCCATGTCAGCTAATAGGTTGTTTCTACCCATCGTAATTCTATAGCGGTTGCTGGGAGGCATCATGTAGCCGAGGATTAATGAAAGAGTGGTCCGGTAGAACAAACAGGACAATAGACGACTATTTTCTTGTTCCTTTTTCTTTTCTTTTGTCCCTGGTGGTTTTAAGCACCTTCATACTCAGTGTTGTGTCAGTTAAAACACAACAACCCATCTTGTGCGTCGGTTGGTTCGCAGATTTTCTTGGTTGCCTGGTTTCAGACCTTAAACGATTGGTTTGAATTTTTTTCCTTCTTTAGGACCAAAAAATATTGTTTCTTGTTAAAGGGAATGGGGCTAAATGTGTGTTTTAAGGTACTAAATTACAGAGTATGTTCTGAACTAATAACTCCTTCTTTTTAGAGGGACCGCGGTGACTCAGTGGTAAAGCGTTCACCTCTGGTATACGGGGTCCTTGATTAGATCCTAACTTACACCAAGTGAACTTTGTGGCGAACAAACACCGTGTGCGTGGCTTCCCTCGGGGATCGCCCATTTCCTCCCACTTTTTCATTCCACAGTTTCATTCATTTTTCTGCATCACCGTCTGCTTTAGCCTTGCCGGCATAACCTTTGGACCTAAAATTTAAAGGGTTCATTTAATTTCCTTCTTTTAGACGACTTCCAAACTATGCTATGCATAAGTGTCGGAAGTTCTATAAAAGGGTTCTGATTATATGTCTGTCGACAGATATCAGAGCAAAAACGGCAAAAGATATCGAGAAGCGATTCAACGTCCCAAGAATAAGTTACATCTCCTCTCTTAGCCCTCTATTCAGACCTAAAGTGGTAGAACTCACCATTTCTGGTTTCAACAATGAGAATGAATGAAAGCAGCAACATATATCGACAAGTGGATTTTCTTTTACAGTCAGTTGAGCGCCTCAAGAGAACATATTGAAACGAAATAACATCTTTCAGTTTTACGTCCCAGCCTAGAATAAAGGAGACGGTGATGATGAGAAATGGGTGGAATGGTGGAATGAGTAAAGTGGGAGGAAACGGGAGAATCCCGAGTAAGCCCACGCACGTGATGTTTGTCCTCCACAAGGTTCACTTGACGCGAGGTGAGACCAAACCATTGATTCCACGCAGTAGCGTAACCCAAAAAAGTCGGCCCCTGCGCAGGATTATTTTTTGGCCCCCCTACCCATGCCCATTAACTTCCCACTATATTATGTCCCTGTGGAAGACAATGATTAATAAATCCATGGAATATAATAAAATTACAATTGAAATTAATACTCACCGAAGAAGGCAAAAATTATTTTCCCTTAACCTTCGAGTACTAAGATGGTTTTTTAAACTGATGTTGCTAGAATGGATGAATTTTCACGCAGAGCATATTTTTCTTTTCTAAAGTAAACAATGTTGTTTAGGGAAATGGATATTTCGTATTCAGCCCACTTTTTGTAGCCTATAGTTCTTGGTATCAAAGATAGCAACCAGGGCCTAGAGTTGAACGGCATTCACCAGGTTATGGCATATGCTGATGATGTAAATTTAATAGGGGATGATAGGAGAACAGTAGAAATAAATGCAGAGATCTTATTAAACGCTTGCAGGGACATGGGTTTAGAAGTAAATGCAGAGAAAACTAAATACATGGAAGTGCGTCGGGACCGTAATACGGCAAATTGTGGAGGCGTTAAAATATTAAATAATACTTTTGATAAAGTGGATACTTTCAAATATTTAGGATCAATATTAACAGACGAAAATCATATTCACGAAGAAATTAAATGTCGACTAAAAGCAGGGAATTCGTGTTACTATTCGGTTCAAAATCTCTTGTCGTCACGAATTCTGTCGAGGAATTTGAAGCTTAAAATATATAAAACGATAATCATGCCTGTTGTTCTGTATGGTTGTGAAACATGGTCGCTTACTCTGAGGGAAGAACATAGACTGAAAGTATTTGAGAACAGGATCCTGAGAAGAATATTCGGACCCAAGAGGAACGAGAATGGGGAATGGCGGAAGCTTCATAACGAGGAACTACATAGTTTATACGGTTTACCCAACACTGTTAGGGTCGTCAAGTGTAGGAGGCTTAGGTGGGCAGGTCATGTAGCTAGAATGGAAGAAAGTAGAAACGCTTTCAAAGTCTTGACTGGTAGACCCATAGGAAAACGACCATTAGGAAGACCTAGGCGCAGATGGGAGGACAATATTAAGATGGATCTCGCAGAGATAGGAATACAAAGTAGAAACTGGATGCAATTAGCTAAGAATAGAAGTCAGTGGAGAGCTTTTGTGAACGCGGCACTGAACCTCCGGGTTCCATAGGCCATAGAGTTAGTTAGTTAGTTATAGTTCTTGGTATTTGCTTCGCGGTTGGCCCCCAAACTCTGCGGACAACCCCCCCTGCGGGCCCCTCAGTTACGCCACTGATCCCACGCACCAGAGATTAAACGTACTGATCCCAGAACGTTCTACCACTGAGCCACCGCGGCCCCAATGGAACATACTCTCCCCAACTATAACACTTTGCTTAAACAGGAAGAGATTGATATTTATTACTACTACCTGATTTGATAATTATTTCCTTAGAGCATACACTGTAAAAAATGAGGTGTTGAAATAACACAAAATGACTACCACTTTAGCGTGTTAGTTGTGTGTTAATTCAGCATCAAGCACCTCGCCTTCCGGGCATATCACAAATAACTCTTTACTACCTGGGAGAATTTTCATTGGTATTTATCGTTTAATATAAGCAAGGCTTTGCGAAGTATACTTGGCACTTGTGTTTTCTGTAATTGGTCACAATGATATTATTGTAAACCTGTATATCGTTTGACAAGAGTTACATAGGCAACAGTTCTGTCATCTTCTGTTCATATGTGCTAAGACACAAGAATAACAGATAAAGAAAACAGATGGAAGCACTGCTCTCTGTGTAACTGTTATCAGATGATTCAAAGGTATACAACAATATTATTGTGACTGATTACAGAAAACAGGATGTGTTTAGTTATTTGCCACAAATGTGAAATATATTTTCCAAAGCTTTGCTCGAACCAGCCAATAAAAAACAATACAAATACTCACAGCCAGTAACGAGGTATTTTTGATATGCTCTAATGCGACGTGATTGGTATTGATAAACATCTACATCCATACTTAGCCTCTCGAAATATAATCCCCACTCATCAGGCTGGATTCCGTCCTTCGTACTCCATAAACGACCAATTACTTCGTCTTACTACACTCATTACCAACCACAATAACTCTGTTTGTCCATCTTGTCTTATTATCTTTGATCTAGAGAAAGCCTTTGATAAAATCTGGCATATAGCTCTAATCTACAAACTTACCCAGCTGAAACTCCCTGTTATCATCTCATCTCATCTACCATTTTCTCACCTGCCGTCTCTCATATGTTGCTATCAATGATGCTCTCTCTCACTCTATTTTTCTCCTGTGTGGTGTACCACAAGGATCAGCTTTATCGCCTCTGCTGTATATTCTTTTTGTAGCCGATTTTTCAAACTTGCCTCAGAATATTCACCTGTTTCAGTATGCAGACGATACAGCTTTTGTTGCTCTCTGCCCAACCATCCAACAGATCAATATCTCTCTTCAGGAAGCCATTAATCGCTTCACACGCTGGTGTCGCAAGTGGAATCTGACAATCAATGCAGGCAAAGTTCAAATTATAATTTTTATACCGCCCCGACAACGATCCAAAGTTCATCGAAATCCATCTTTGCTTTCATTTACAGTTAACGATACCTCCATTCAGCCTTCTAAAACAGTAACATATCTTGGAAGTTCCCGATCATCATCTCACTTGGACACCTCATCTAAAATCTCTCAAGACAAAAGTCACAAATAGACTAAATCTTTTGAAACGCCTCAACGATACAACCTGGGGACTATCTGCACATCTTGTGCTGAATACTTACAAAGCATTTCTTCGCCCAGTATCACCTATGGCTTTTCTGCATGGATCTCCGCTCCACTATCCTACTATAAACAACTGGACATTTTCGAACGACATGCATTCCGTATTGCCTTTCGAATATCTCTTCCTAATCCTACTCGTGATCTGTACACTCGCATCTCCTTCCCGATTCTCAAATTTCACCTTGAAGCACTCCGCCTCAAGTTTATTGCTGGAAGTTACGCTAATCATCAGCCTCTTCTTCTTAAGACCATGCGCTACATCGCACTACATCCATGTCGCTCTCGTTATTATCGCACACCGTTACATCTTCTCTTTACACTATAGGTGTTCCACGCTTCCCCCTGATCATCCGGACCTTATCCTGCTCAAGGACTATCATTTGCATGGTCATCTTCCGCATCTTTTTCCAACATATAGTGCACAGTGACTACCTTTGTAACTAACAGTGCTCCCCATGTCCTCATGAGCCTAGCGTCGCCCCTAGGCAGAAGATAACTGTATTTGTTTTACTAATTTCTCCCAAGTGTTGTGCCGTGCTTTGCACCTCACCTCATCCTTCATGCCCATTATAATTAAGTCTTTCTATTTATATTTCTCATTACTTAATTAACTCAGAACCTGTACTTTCCCATCTCTGTCTTTTCGTCATTTTTCTCTTTCTCCACACCTTCTGGTATTACTGATGTTTTGTTATAATTCATATTATTATTTAATGTCTGATTAATATGTTATATGTTATACCTTCATCCCACCTTACAGAATGATTATGATCGCAAATATCATAGTGTCTCTATGGCATAAAGAATAATAAAGAATAAATAAATAATTCATAACTTAACCCCATTTAGACCATCCACATTTTCTCATTCCCCTTAGTCCTTCACTTCCTTTCCTAGAAGAGGGTGTACACTTCTGAGAGGTGGCTATCTATTAGCTAGCCTTCAAAAAACTTGGTGTTGAATTAACACACAAGTAACACGCTAAAGTGGTAGTCATTTTGTGTTGTTTCAACACCTCATATTTTGCTGTGTAGGTATATGGAAAAGTTCTTTTTGACCCGCATTCAGCTTCCCAGAATGAATTTTGTCTCGACCTTTTTCGTATTTCTTCAAACCGGAAATGGTAAAAATCCATAATTTTCGGTTACAACCCTGATCGGATAACGGATAAATTGGGAGTAGATAGTGACAAGTAGTTGTTTTTATATGAATTCATTATGTAAGAGTATGTTTCATCTTTTATTTTATTTTTCTATTGTAAGAAACTTCAATTAGCATTTTCGGTTTCAATATTAATCCTCATAGAACAAACACAGTAAAGAGATAATTAGTAATAGCTTTCTGATATGGATTCAGCGTTCATAGAATATGTTTTATCTTTGATCTTATCCCTGTTTTGCAACCAAAGTTATAAATGTAATATTCCAAGTTTGAATATTGAATTCGCATAGCTTTTATTATGAGCCCAGAAAATATTGTATGAACCGCGTGCTTATGAATACAAACAATGTCCTGTACTCTTGTTTGTAATCATCACCATATGGATTTACTACACACCACGTGGGATTACCACGAAGCACATGACGATAAGACACCAACAGCGCCACCGTCGCTCTTGACGCCTATAAATTCGGCAGCTACCAGCAGACTAGTACCAGTTCTCTGGTGTCCTTCGTACTGCTTGCTTCGGAGCATTAGGAGTATCCTACCCCCAAAGACTTTAGTCTACTTCGAGACTCTTGGCTGTTCTGTTTCTCTTACTTACCCTGCTTCGGGGCTCTCTTGGGAATCCTACCACAGTTGCTTAGCCTGCTTTTGGACTCAGTAACTTCTAACTCCTTACTGCTTGCTTCGGAGCATTGGGGTTTCCTACACCACTCTACTTAGCTTGCTTCTGGTCTCTGTGGAGATCCTGTCGTCGGCTTTACGGACAAGGAGTACTTAATTTCAACGTGATAAATCAGAGGAAAGCAATTTTGTAGTATTTTCTGTAAATACTGTTATATACCGGTAGTGAATTTTCATAAATAAACAGGTAGTTTGAGTCAATTCCGGACCTTGTTTTTATTACCTACCTTTACCTGCCAAAAAGTTTTAAAATACGAGGGGGAGTCAAATGAAAATCATAATTATTTTTTTAAAATATTATTTATTGGTCACACAGCGTACAGAGGTAAATCACTTTTCAACATAGTCCCCTCCTCGTTCAATGCAAGTCCGCCAACGCTTCGGAAGAGCCTGAATACCTGCAAAAAAAAAAGTCTTTTGGGCGACGGCGCAACCACTCGTGCACCGCGTTGCGTACCTCTTCATCGGAGTGGAACTTCCTGCCGCCCATTGCTTCTTTGAGCGGACCAAACAGATGGAAATCGCTCGGAAATCAACGACTGCAATGGTCTCTGGAGTCACTACGCGCCGAGCCTGGCCGGGGCGTAGAGCATCGGCCACAGACGTAACACCATTTGCAAATTTCCGGCACCATTCATAGATTTGTGGCTGTGATAAACACGCATCTCCATACTGAACCTTCATTCGCCTAAAAATGTCAATCGGTTTCACACCTTCACTTCGCAAAAACCGAATCACAGAACGCTGCTCCTCGCTGGTGCATGTGGCTAGTGGGGCTGCCATTTTGGAACTGTGTTGTTGCGCCGGTGTTTGTGCATCTGCCGGCTGCTGCCACCTAGGAGACATCCGGCATACTATCGTAAACAGGCATGCCAACTTACAGCTCACTGGCGCCATATGCGGATTTTTATTTCTAATTTTATGGTTTTCAGTTGACCTACCCTCGTATATTGTCTGTCGAATAGAAAAAAGAGTTTCTAAATTATATTACATGAGACAAATTATATTAAATTTATGTCTCTGGGTTTGTGTAGGTAGTTAATGCAAGCGTAGCAAAGCTTCTACATTCAAGTCGATAGACATTTGTCGCGCCGTGTAGACTTCGTGGTGGACAAACACCGTGCTCGTGGATTTTCCCGGGATTCTCCCGTTTCCTCCCACTCTTCATTCTACCATTTCATTCATCTCTCATCATCACCGTCTCCTTTATCCTAACCGGCATAATCGTGGGACGTAAAACTTAAGGATTTATATATATTCTTTTCTGAAGATATGTTGCCATTTGCCTACCAAGGGAAAACGAAGCTTTTAGCCCAGCAGATCATGGCTAGATGGGAAGTTCCTTTCTTTTGAAGTTTAAAAGTGTGGAAAAAACTGTAAATTATGGAACTGGAGTGAAGGGATGAACTGAAAATTAGGAATACCGCATAGGTCTATACAAAAACTAAGGAATAAATTATCTTACTCAGATTTGCATTGAAATACGTTAACTAATGTTCCTAGGATATATGATTACTGGAATCTTGAGTCAACAGAGTCAGTTTGAAGAGATGTTAGACATTTAAAAAATAATATATTTATGTAAGACAAACATTTTAGGTGAATGAAATGTTTTATTGTATCATTTCGTCCAAATAATCAGTCTATTCAAGAAGTCCTTTTCTGTTACATATTGATACATCAGATTTGTTTTGATGCATTCTGCTCTATCTTGTTTATAGTTTCATTCTTCTTGTGATCAAGTTTAGGCTCAAAGAATATTCTGCTTTTATCGTGTACTTATATTTACATCTACTATTTCAACATTACTAATTTAAATGTAAAATTAGAGAAATATGTGGGGAATTTGGCGCATAAAAAGTATATAATGTAATTTATTGAAACATCAAATCAAGGTTTTAGTAAACTCGACAGGAAAACACATAAAACTACTTTATCTTCTTTCTTGTGGATATGAATGAAGCATAAAAATCGTCTTTTAGTGTAAATGTACTAATTATCTTCGCGGATTTTCACGATGTTCTTGTCGTACGCAGAGAAATGTCAGTATTTAGCGAACAAGTAAATGATTGACACTAGTAAACGACTATAGGATATTCGACGTTGCGAAATGATGGTACACTATATATGATTGAATCACTTTAGTTCTTACCTTCTTAGATAATGTTTAAAACGGTGTCGAGTTAGCTAGTACCTTGGTCTGCTATTGACAGAAATTTTATATTTAGCTATCTTGTTAATTACTACATTTTCCCGAATGTTTATTCACTTTTGCCTCTACAACTTAGTCAGTGGCGGATCTAGGCTAGGGCTGGGGTGCCTAGGGCCTCCAGTTTCTTAAGTAACAAAAATAATTTAAGTTATTAGTTATAAATTTTTAAAGTTTATAGTGAACTCATGATATACTTATCATAGTCTGGAGCTCCTCCGTGGCTAAGCGGTTAGCGTACGCACCTTTGGCGTGGGAGGTCCGGGTTCGATTCCCGGCGGGAGCTCATGTGGTTCGGATTCCACGTTAATCAGTAGGTCGACGTTTCATATAGCCTCGCTGCTTAACGGGACGTTAAACTCAAAATCAACTCAACTTATCATATTCTGGGTTCTGACTGCCCCCCTTCAGTTTTTACCTTCTAGATTCCCCACTGAATTTAGGGTGCTGCAAACATGGCATTACCGTATGTGAATACAAAAATAATAGTTTCAAGTATCGAGCCAGAGCTCATAAAGAAAGAATATCACACATAGAGGTATGAAAATGAATTAATTCCAGACCAGATGGACTATAATGTGACAAAAATAATACGATTTACTTCGCTAAATACGAGGGACATGCAGGAAGTTTTTAGATACACTTTTAAAAAATCAATTTATTTACATAATACTTCTTACAATTTCTTAAAATAGTCCCTACAAGTATCAACGCACTTTTGCATTCTTAAAAAATCTACGAATTAAATATTATTTTAATTTGTTTATTTTATTTTATTTTATTTTATTTTATTTTATTTTTGAATGTCAGAAATTTCATTAGCGAGATAGCCTCTTCACTTGTTTGAAAGCAACGTTCTCGAAGTTCTTTCTTGCGTTTTTGGAGGAAGGCAAAGTCTGGAGAATCAGCCAGGTGTGGTAGAATACACACTTCACTTTTCTGTAGTAACTCCAAAGTTTTCGCTGTTGTGTGTGGCCGCGCATTGTCGGGATGAAGAAGTAAGTGAGACAGCGGAGATTTTCTGTGGGCAGATCTCAAAACTTCAAAGACAGTCGAAAGTAATAAATAACGTATCACTCTGTTGTTACTGTACGTTGATCATCTAACTGTATAGCTGCTACATAGGCGGTCTTATACGAAAAAAAAAAATGTATATACCGCCATAACTTTACCCATTCACCATCCTCGTTTAACTTTCGAAAATGGAGTTTCATTTTGAAAACGTTATACTGCCGACTATTGTTTTGTTTCGGGTCGTAGTTGTAAATCCATGATTCATCACTTGTGATGATAGTATAAACGTTTCTACTTTGGCCCTGTGAAAATCTTTTAAACACATAGCGACATCACAACACACGCGATTATCTTATGCTCAGGCGCAAACACGTGTGAAACTCAGTAACTGCAACACGGCAACACTTTTATTATTTACTGGGCTGCAGTTGATTTAATCTTCAAGGTTGACTGAATTTTCTCGTGTGTGGCATAGTGGTCCTCTTTTACAACACTTCTTTCTGCTGCGACATTTTCGTCCGCAACTGTGGTGTTAGAGCGACTAGAGAAAGGCTGACATTTCAGACTTTGTAGACCGCGTTTATATTCCATAAAACAATTAGAGACGGTTGTGCGTGAAGACACAAAGTCCTCAAGACAATTTTCTAAACGATCCTTTTGCGTTAAACCATACTTAAAATCTTAAAAAGATTATTGCACGAAAATTACTCCGCTCGAACTAGACTATTGCCGACTGACAAGCTTAAACTAACCTAAACTTTCAGTCCTCTAATTTTTAAACATACAAACCTGCAGCCTTGGAGTTATACATTTCAGCATTAGATGATATATTCTTTTAAACGTGATACGTTTCAATACGGCAACGCAATTGAATTTTAGTATCTAAAAAGTTTCAGCATGCCCCTCGTAGATTTCTCCCTGCTATACCGTAAATTAATTTTTCAACGTTGTTAAAATTGCCATGTACGGTATCTATCGATACCGAAGGAATAGACTGTATAAAGTCATTATTTTTCAAAAATTTATATTTGTTTTAAAACTACACTCACAGCAGTCTTGTAGAAAAACAATAGAGTGACAGTGCAAAACAACGTATGCTAATATTTTCATGCTACCTTTACAAGTTGTGTGTAAACACATTGCTTTCGTATTTTGCTTTGTTTTCTTTGCTCTTTCATTTTAAAGTAGCACATAATGTTTATTTTGAATAGAGAAACACAGGAGAACATTTTCTAGTGATCCAATTCCCTTCGTTATGTAACATTATTGGACGCAAACTCAGTATTCTTCATTGTCACAAAATCAGATTTAGCAACAAGGTCAATTTCAATTAGGAACAGCTACCATGCTGGGAAAATGGCGCTGTTTTCGATCCGATAAATATAATAGAAGGTCGTGGCTTGTTATAGCAAGGACGTAAGGGGTTTATGAATTATAGTTACCTACAGGATGAGTAAGACGTGAGACTTTAACTCATTTGATCGTGACTAGATTGTCGAAGCAAATTTATGGGCAACTCTTTCTCTGAAGTCGTAAAGTATTGGACTTTACAAACTCCACCTATCAAGAGTGTACTGTGTGTACGTGGATTTGGGACAAAACAACCTTTGCCAGGATCAACTACCGTGATGCACGACGCGTTAATGACAGGGGTTGCTGTCGGCTAGCTCGGATGATAAGAGCGAATAGACGGACCACAGTACAGAAAATCGCTCTCAGTTCAATGGATAATAACGACATGTAAGCAGCCATACCATCCACAAACATTCCGTCATGGAGTTTAGAACCAAATCTCCTAGAGTGTTACATTTAATAAACATCCATCACAAGACTGACATGTAAAAATGAACACGGGAATTGGACTCTTGAAGCATACAGAAAGATCATCTGGCAAGATGATTTGATGTACTAATTGGTACACGTCCATGGCTAGGAACGAGTGCGTCTCCAACCACAAGAGACAATGGGTCCTTCTTGGTAGGATTTGAGGCTGGAGGTAGTGATATCCTCGTCTGTTCATGTAGGATGAAATGGTATCTCTAGTACATCTGACAATGTCCCTCATCAGCGAACGATACATGATTCTGCTGACATATCAGGATTGCCTTTGTTTGTCTACAGCAAGATAATGCTCCGGCCCCAAATTGTGGATGGCTGGTTCACTGAGCACTCCATGGATGTGAATATGTCGGTCAGAACAATGAGAAGTTTTGATCTTTGGAAATCACTGCCACAAACCAAACAAAATACCATGTAAAGCGCATAATATGTGTAATTTTACTACTGATGAGACGGCAAAATCATCTGCGGTAAACTGTAGAAAACGAATAAAATTTATACTACCAAATAATGCCACTACAGTCCAAAAATATGTAGTATTGACTTCATTGTGAGAGATGTTTTTTACTATAGTGTAGGGTACGTGGTCGTCTTTCATCATTTTAAAATTTACCTTTACAGTTAGTAGCTAAACGATCTATTCAAATAACTTTATGAAATCTGGGTATACCACCGAAAGATGCTCATTAGGTTTATTTTACATAAATGAAAATAGTAATAAAAAAAGAACATGGGAAAGATAATAATCTTTCATAGTTGTAATGCTACGTGCGAGGATTTCCCTTTCTCGCTCTCTGCTGTTTTTTTATGCGCATTAAAACGGAAAAGGCTGATCGCATGAGAAATATAAATTTCCTGTTTGAAATCCACAGATATTCTTGTGCAGGAGCTTGAATTATCTTATTACGTCAAAATTGCTCCCAAGGGTCGCAGAACCCTTACATCTTTTTCCACTGCAGTGGTTGTCCCAAGCATTGTGAACTTTCTAGCTCCCAGTCATAAACACCAGAACAGTAAAGATGATCGAAAAGAAGCTGCTTCTGGGAACAATAAAGAACCAACGGGAGGGGGATTCCTTTTTGCTTTCCTTTTTTTTTTTGGCCCCGTTTGCACAATGCTTGGAAACAAAAAAAAAAGTGGTTGCGAAGAGGATAAACCATAAAATCTTTTCTATGAGGGAAAATAAGATCTTGGATTCTATGTATCTCTTTAAACAGAACAGATTGTAAGGGAATAATTGTGTCATATAAAATTTAATCTGCAGTTCTTGGTTTCATTTTTTCCCTCCTTTTTTTAAACTTTAGGTAGGAGAGTCTTTTAGCAATTGGTTACGGTTCTCGACTTTTGGTGTTGTAGTCCTAGATTAGATTCTTCATATACTGTCAGAGATTGAAGTTTTTTAATAATAATGTTATTGTTATTTTAATTTCTATCATTGTGAAGAAAAAGTGCTTGTCTGTCTGGGGATTTGGTCCAAAACCTGTAATGTATGTTTTATATATATAGTGTATGTGAAAAATGATTTGCTAAACGGTGAGATAGGCCATTTGTATAACAAAAATTCCTTCTTTCCGCGTGTAAATATTTTAGTTTCCATAAAATAAATGGTATAACACTAAATCCAAAAAATTCAACTTAAAACGTGCAAATCGTGTAAATTGATTGTTAAATCGAATTAAAAGACCCAAAGCTTATTAATTCACGGTGTAAGCATAAAGGATCTTATAGTTCACTCAAGATATACAAGAGGCACACAAAAATTCCCGGAACCTTGTAGTTTTGACATTTGTGATGCAATTACGATGAATCTTCTACAGTACAGTCATTAGGTTTCCCAGTCATGGATTTGACAAGTATTAATACGTCATAATAGGCAGTGTATGAGTAATGTAGCTGAACAAAGGAGTGGGTAGTGATCAGTTTGCGCAATTCTACAAATAGGGAAACTGTGCAAACATCAAGTTCATGTATAAATTTGGGAAAAACTGCCTCAGAGACTTTGGTAACCTTAAAAACAGTTTAGCACCATCGAATGTTTCGCTTTCCCTAAAGCTAAAAATGAACTTTTACATTTCGACACCGTAAAAGAGACGTCTTGCACATACCAAGAGAGGACTTTTGTTGCTGTTTCCAGGAATCGCAGGAGTAGTGGAGCAAGCGGGTGTGTTCCGAAGATGCCTACTTTGCCTAATAGAGAGCTACTACAAATTTCCGAGAACTTTTTGACTGACCCTAGTATGTGTCCAATATATGTTATGGTCTGTGTGTGTACGTGTGCGTGTGGTTCTTTATTCCTCGGGAACTACTAACCAAGATCTAAACTAAATTTGGTGGGCAAGTAGGTTATATTTGGTGTCCGAGCTCGGGTATTGACAGACTCGGGTCTGCAATACAGGTTACTGTATGTTCCACGACTTTACAAGCCGGAAAATTCTGAGTTCGGTTCACTTTGACTTGTTTAATATAAAAACCATTTGTTAAAATTCAAAAGAACTGAGAAGAACCCAAGAAGAATAAACAAGTAGCAAATTCGGGTCAACAATATCACCAAAAAAGAGGGGATTCAAGTCGACTGTCGTATTTGGTCTGATCAACAACAATTAATTTCAATATAGCCAGTACTAACCATACTAGTAAACCTGTAGTTATCGCTAACTCTACAAAATAACAAACCCACTAAAAAACTAGGTAGCTTCAGCGAAGCTTAAGCTAAAAACAGCCTGCCAAACATAAAAATAATATTATTAAAATTGTAATTTTAAAAATTAAATTAATTTAGGTAAATTTAAATTAAATTTAAAAATTAACAAAATATATTTATTAGTACCACTGCAATAGTGATAATTGTGATTTATTTTATTAGTAAGATGATATTCGTCTCTTATCACAGCAATAATAACAATATTGACAGTAATATTAATAACAATAATAGTAGAATATTGTATCACTTCAAAATCATTCTGAAAGGGCTTCTTTCTGACTCTTGCAGATACTTTTTTTTTAGCAATTGAAACCAGTATAAAATACTTTAATCCGTTTCCAACTTAAACTTAGTATGCATTTTCCAACATTATATATATATATATATATATATATATATATATATATATATATATATATATATATATATATATATATATATATATATATATATATATATATATATATTTACTTGAAATCAAGTAAAAATGCTTTCTTGCATCAGAAAATTGCATGGAATCATTTCGAAGATAAATATTTTAGATATTTCTGAAAAATTTTCTCAAAAAGATCTAATATTTTTTTTTTTTATTTTAGATATTTCTGAAAAATCTCACACCTACAAAATTTTGCTGATTTGACTTAAAGTTTAAACATAAGTTTGACTCTCGAAAACTTTGGATTCCGATCTTTATACAAGAAAATCATAAGGTAAAACTAATATCCCTCCCGAAATAAGTTTTATTTATCTCCGGTCCCGTCCTCGATTTATGGTGGCAGAAAAATCTCCCATCATAATCACTATTAGTGCTCGACATTTGGGGAAACTCTCCCGCCACAGAACCAATTAAATATTTCACTTACGATGAAATTAATAAGCTGTAATTTCACTCTTTTAAAAAAATAAATTAAATTTGCTTCTTAAACAATAACATTAATTATATATATATATATATATATATATATATATATATATATATATATATATATATATATATATATATATATATATATAAAGATATAGATATATATAGATATAGATATAGATATAGATATGTAGATATAGATATAGATATGTATGTATGTATATTGTAAATAGGTATTCTGCTCTTTTCAATTTTATTACAATCACGAGAAAAGTTTTGCAAAGTTACCCTTGCGTGGTAGAGTTTGCAGGGATAAAAATATGATTCTTCTTTCCCCCTTTGGAAGGTAGGAACATATTTCCGTCTTGTCACTGCTTCGCTGGATATAGATGAGTCCCCTAAGGGTGGTCTTTAGGAGCGCTTGTGGGAGCTACATAAAACGAATAAATGACATTGCTCTTGATTCTAACGTCATGAACAAATTACTTGAATATTGCTGACACCTTCGTCTAATATAAAGATCATAAAATCTTTTCATTTGGAAAAACCTAATGAAAGAAGAAAAGTGTATGTCCTTGAAGACAGAAACATAAAGGAGAAGACAAATAAAATAGTTTATTTGAAGCTATTCCGTGCTGTTTGCGATCGTGCTGTCTGCGATTGTTCAGTTTGCGATCTAAATAATTACTGCTCATTTAGTTACCATCTTTGAGTGATAACAGTCTTAAATACGTTGAATAGTGTAGATTATATTTTTCTGTGCGTTATGGTATAAACAGACATCCAAAACTAGACTTTTAACAGTAGGCAGGATTTGTAAAACATGGAAGTCCTTGAAATCTATGACTCAATTTATTTAAATAACTACAAGATATTTCACTCATAATGTTGATCAAAGTAAATGTTCTTTTTTAAGTGACCATTATTCACTTTTTGAAATAATATGTTACATACAATGATATAGCTCTTTTCCTACTAGGTAAAATTATACCAAAGTTTCTCAACCTTTTTGACTGACGGCAAACTTACTGAACTTCTAGGACATCGCGACACATGTGTTTATTATTTTTATTACGAATAATAATAATAATAATAATAATAATAATAATAATAATAATAATAATAATAATAATAATAATAATAATAATAATATATTATACTAGTGAAACCTATTAGTTTTTATAATGACTCTATATAACACTGAGCGAGCATTATTGATACCGCTGGTACGGTTTGACTTGATTTTAACTAATTATTATTAAATTCTTCATGATTGTTTTTTACTTCTAAAATTTCCTAATACACTTTAGGCAGGGACAGACCAAGGAAAAATTTTCGCCCGAGCAAGGTGACTTTTTTGCTCCCCTTCCCCCAAGTCCTAGACTCTATTTTATATTTTAAACCCATTTTTCAGAAAGAAAAATTAATACTTAAATACATGATATAGGTATATTTCGTACTTAAGATATAGGCCTACATATGGTATTAATTACATTGCGTTTATTATTATTATTATTATTATTATTATTATTATTATTATTATTATTATTATATTATTATTATTAATTATTATTATTATTATTATTATTATTATTATTATTATTATTATTATTATTATTATTATTATTTATGTACCGATATGTATAATCATAAACAATATCGAACAGTATTTATTGAATATTACTAATGGTGTCATGATTACTGCTGTATTTTAAATTGTTTTGTTTTATCAATAACGCCAGGAGTTATTTTAGCATGTATCCAACTATCTAACAATATATTTTAAAACGTGGAATACCAATAAATACATTTCACATATGTTGAACCTGTTATACACACAGCAATATAAACAACTCTTTTTATGTAGGCCCTAGTAGTTGAAGTCCATAGCATTCATAAAACGTGTCTCATGAATTTGCACGAAAGCTGAACACTCTTACAAGACTAACGCTTAATAACAGGTTTTATCAAGTTTTAGAAATCCTCTACCTTTCGTAGGTTTGATAAGTAAGTAAATCATATCAACGTCAAGTTATGGATCTTTATGAGGAAACGTCCATATCTCTTTCTTCTCAAAAAACAGTACTTTAACATCTAGAATAATTTACACAAATTGCTTTCCAAATTTTGCAATATTTGGTCTCAGACGTGATAATTAATAGCATAAGAAAAACTAAATAAAAAGTTAAATTACACTATTACGAAAAAATTACCAACAATTTAAACAATTTTTAAATACATTACGAACTTGCATAGCGAAACAATAACATCTCCAAGACACTACTTTCAACTAAGGCCGACAGTTTGGGGCCTCGGTGTCATTTCGTAGAAATCAAAAGTAAGTGCTGTATATACTGTTTCCCCTCCACTATCACTTTAAAAGAGTAACATACACAAAGCCCAATAACATTCATTGCCTGGGAAAAGTTTATAAAGAACATGTCCCGTAATAAACAATACAAACTCCCCCTTCCCCAACGCTTTCTTCTACATGCTATATCTCCATTTACCGATACAGCCCCCTTAGTGCTACGAAATCCTCTTCTTCCATCGTGAAACGGAAAAATATGATGTAATTGACGGTATTTTACAAAAATATAAACGGAACAAGTCAGTAGAAAGCATGTTATAAAATTTTCTTTTTGATGTTCGTTTTGAAGCCCCAGGCAGTTACCCGGCTTGCCCGGCCCTTAGACCGCCCCTGACCTTACGGATCTGCGTGACACACTGGTCTGTCGCAACACATCAGTTCAGGACCCGTGACTTATATTATTTAGAACTTTCGAATGTATTTTTATTTTAATTAGAATCAATGTTATCATATTTATAGTCTTCTTGTTCACCTCAACCATAGGTTGGTGGGCAACATGGAAATTTTAAAACTTTTCTCTCGCTTGGGAGACCTGTTTTATATTTTGATAAGGCCTCTTCTTCGTAACTGCATCCAGATATTTTATCCCTGGTCTTTCTCTTCTTGGTTTTTCTTCTGCCTTTCCCTCTATCACCACAGTGATCCAATCAGAGTGTCGAATAAGATGGCCAAGCACACTGTTTCTTCTTTTTCCTATTATCTTCATGATTTGTCGTCCTTCATTTGCTTTCTTTAGTACGTCTCCATTCCTTTTCCTTTCGGTCCATGATATGCGCAGCATTCTGCGCCAACACCACATTTCCAATGCAGAATGTGTAATTTTTTCTTAGTTTACTGTTAACGTCATTCTTCAATATATAGACTTTATCAGTTGTGGATTTGCAACTTAATGTAGAATGAAAACCACATTATCTACACCGGGAATCAAACCCAGCCCTTCTGGGCTTCGCAGGCTATTACCCGAGACAGTGTCACAGAAGTTGCACCTAGATCAATACTGCTTTTCATGAGATAATATTAAGTCATAATGGAGTTATAATTATAATGTGATTATAGAGATGTTAGTTGACGATCCTTATTTCTACATATTGAGTTACTGTTTTAAGATTTGCTCTCATTGTGATGTAAATGCAACTGTGATTATAAAAATCATCGATGCATTCACAGTAATCCCAGAATTGGCTGAAGAATAATAATTCTATTAATTAGTTCAAGCCATTTAATTACGAGAAAAAAATGCATATGGATATTTATATTTGATTACCATATTGATACTCATTAATAAATATAAGCTGAACAAGTTAATTATAAATGATTTTCTGAAATAGCTAACATACAAGGGACGTTATGGTAAATACATTTTAACTTCTGTAATCGATACAAAATATTGGTATAAAAATATAACAACAAAACACTTAAGTGAGTTTGACAGGATATTGAAAAAAAAATCGAGTACTATTTAATGTACTTCCCCATTAGCATAGAAAAGTATATCTGGCATAGATGTTGAAACATCAATTGACTACTCACTGAACAATAGCAATGATTAACAATAGTTTAATTAACCCAAGTCATTTAGTACCTAGCTCTCCTGTTAATAATTGAAACGAAATAAATTACATAACCACGTCTGTGATAAAGTGGAAATTGTATATAAACGTTAAATCTAGCTTTATTGACAATGGAAATTTGACCACTTTTTGGCTAATTCTATCCATTTTACATACGTTATTTAACTAGTAAAAGTGTGCTTAATTATTAGGTATAATGTTGGCCAAGTCTGCATTCATAATTGCCTATTTCTAGCGATTTGATCGCAGTAGTAGCTCAGTCTTTTTTTTTTTTTTTTTTTTTTTTTTTGAAAAAAGTGTGGATTGCTTGCTTGCTATTTGTCTAATTCTTATGATCCTATCACTATTTATATTGCCTTACAATACATTATGTATCTTATTTGTATCATTCTCGTTTACGCGTCCATCTCCTGACAATGCTAATTATTCAGTTTAGACTAGTGAAGCTTACGGAAACAAAATTTAGGACTGTTTCTTCTCAGAAAGATGTCAGAAAAGCATGGGCGAACCCACGGGACGGGAAAGACCCTCAAACTTCCTAACTCAACATATATTTGCACGATTTCTTAATAGAACTATACTCGCTTAACAGGGAAATGATTGATGTAGCATGGAAACTTGATGTTGCACATATGTACTCTTTCTCTTCTAAAAACCCATCTAGATCTATCATTTTTCTTTCTGAAAATATAGAAATATTTTACAATTGCTAACCCGTCTTTTTGGGTGCAGAACAATATCCGTTCAATATGGCATGGATCTAATGGCTTGTAGTGTTGGACCCCCTCTAAAACTCGAACTCCTCTCAACGAAAATTTCTGGGTGCGCGCCTGTTGAAAAGTGCTGTCTCATCTCGAAAACTACACAAGTATCGGCTGTTATTGGTAGATCTATTTGTAGAGTCTATCTCGTGACGAAAATTTTTGTCGTCTCGGCTCATGGCCACATCAAGCCTCTTTTGAGTTTATTCAATTTTTATGTAGTGTAGTTTGAAGGCGATGGACAATAAATGCAAAAGAGAAAACGTAGAATGAAGATAGCTTATGGAAGTCCACGGAAGTATCCCACAGAAAAGAAAAAAAAAACAACATGATATTGTCCGCCACATTTCATGAACGAAACAGGAACCCTCGGAACCGATGGCAAACCCTTACAAAAGATACAAAATTTAGTTAAATCAGTGTTCTTTAAATGTGTTTCCTAAAAGAACTAGTCGCTTTTGAAAGCGATTTCCTTACAGATGAATAGAAGGCATAATTACATTTGTGTAGAATTTGATTTGATTGAATAAAATCATGCATTATAGGCATAATACATCCGATGTATTACAGGACACGAACTATCTTCTTGTGTAGTGTTTGGTTATCATATCGATCTTAGATCCTTTCTGTACTAAAGTTACATGCCTCTTAAATTCAGTAATCTCTCAATTTTTTAAAGATGTAGTTTTATCGCCGAAATTTCCGAGCTTCTACTGGGGGTATTGATACTTGAACCATCTACTACAAAATTTTCACGCTAACTATACGGATAACCAGGACTACTACAAACTATTTCCTCCACATTCAACGCTGGTGTTCTTTATTTTGCAAATTTTAAAGTTTTAGATATCAGAAGATCATCGCTACATAAATAAAAGCATGTTTCCGAATCCTTTTTATAACCCAATAAAACTTTAATAATAATAATAATAATAATAATAATAATAATAATAATAATAATAATAATAATAATAATAATAATAATAATAAATACCTTTATTCCGAGTTCGACGAATCCTGCGACTCTCGTCGCCATGGCGATGGAAATACTAATCTGACATCTAGGTAATTTACAGTCCAAACATGTAATCCTATGTATCAAATTCGATCTGCATCAAAATATGTCAACTGGTTTTCAGAACTGGCACTTTGGTCACAAGAAAGTATTTCGGGCACTGCTGTTATGCATGTTACGGTAAAGCCATTTATTTAAAAGTACAATATTTATTGTTCACAAGCATTTATGTACTTTCTTTAATGCTGTTTTTTAACCAACATGCATCTACAATAAATAAGTAATTATGAGATATTGATTTAACCCTTTAGTGGGCAGTGTTGCTCTCAAGCAACATCGCATTCTATTGCGTTATCCGCACCTATTGTAACTTCAGTGATCATTTAATTGTGCATGATTGCTTTAATACAATATTCATATACATGATTTGAGGGTCGCTTCTTTAGATACTTCTAATCTTTGTCAACAGGGGACAGTCAAATTCAGTATTGTAGAAGCTTTATCTCCTACGTTCCGCGAAAGTTCTTTTATTATTATTATTATTATTATTATTTATTATTATTATTATTATTATTATTTGTGGTTTCTTGCTCTGTAGCAAAATATTTCATCAAAACTCTTGGTAATTACTGAGAGTATTCTTATGATACTTTACCATAAAGGGACAATGCTGCTCAGTAGTCGAGCGTTCACCTCCGGTGCTTGGGGTCCCTGGTTCGATCCTAGCTCGCGCCATGTGGACTTTTTGGTGGACAAACACCGTGCTTGTGGGTTTTCTCGGGGCTCTCTCGTTTCCTCCCACATTCTTCATTCCACCATTTCCTTGATTTCTCATAATCACCGTCTCCTTTAGTCTATCCGGCATAACCGTGGGACGTAAAACTTAAAGATTTCATTTTTGCTCAGTAGCTACACATAAGACCTATTTTATGGCAATGTTGCTTCGAAATGAGCACCCTGCATTTTGTAACCAAAGTACAAAAATACTTTAAAAATTACGAAATTATGATCAAGAAGACATGGTTCAACCATAAAAGCAAACTAAATATTTTAATGGTAAAGCTGTTAATGCTCGCCCATTAAAGTGTTAATCATATGAATATCACTAAAAGTTTGTGAATAAATAATTTTAAAAATTCATACGTGTTGTGCAAATCGTGCTGTGCACCTATGTATTTTATCAGTACTTTTCTTACCAATTAATAAAAGTAATAATAATACAATCAGTTCAGGAAATCCTTGTTGGCAAAACTTTCTTTAAAAATATACAATCGTTTAGTTGGAAACGAAATCTTTTTATCGTACGTTACACACTTTATTTACCTGTCAATAAAAGTGATGACTAAAGGAAAAATAATTTTGTTAGTCGCATAACATAGTATAGTATGATTTTTGTCATCTGGTTGATGAACAAGATATTAGTACTTTTATTATTCCATTAAGTTGGGATTTATCAAGGTAGGAATTTTTAGTCATTCTTGTCTATATTTAATGGTTTTCATTGAGATGACTCCTACTTTTTTTTTTCAAATTTTTAGTGAATAGTAAACTTTGGTAGATAGCAAAAAATGATCAAACATTTTAAGTTTCAATTTCCTCCGTCGGATGTTAAAAGATGAAGCCATCTAACTTCCGTTTTTGTTTCAATAGTAGAAAACGGGATGTGACCATCTACCGTTATATTCACCGTTACTCATTAAAATATTAATGTATTGACTCCTTTATGAAAATCGGCTGAGAAAGTGCTTTATCTAAAAGGAAAAGAATCACTTTCGTTCATGAGTTAACGTGTGGAATAACAGACGGATTGAAATCACCGTTACCCGTTACATTGTTATCCGATTGACTCCGTTAATGAACCTGAACGTACATATTCGGTCTAGCTATTTATTGCGAAAAGAAAAGCCAGAAATTAAAAATTCACTTTCGTTCAAGAGTATTATTGTGGAGTAACGAACGTACTAATAACATAATCTTTCAAGTCCCACTTGCGTGACCCTAAATATAAAGACAGTAAAGATCGTTAAAAACGTAGAATGTAAGCCAAGGTAGCATTTTAAAATGCTATTACATAAACAAATAACATAGCATTTTAAAATGCTATTACATAAACTAATAATTTTGAATGGTTAAAAATGCTATTGCATAAACTAAAAACTGGTTTTAAACATTTTATTACAGAGTAGAACTTTCGGAGCGTAGTTTGTTACATGATAGTTAAGACCCCAATTTTTACATTATATAAAATATCTTAGAATATATCACTAGCTCAAGCAATAGGATTTTGCACAGATAATCTGGCTCACTTTCTAAGACTTGATTATTTTAATTGACTTCTAGTTATTTACTACGATTTACAAAATGGATGTAAGCATAACAATATCTTTTAATGCCAAGAAATTATTTTCAAGTAAGTTTTGCTTGAACGTTTTATTTATTTTTATTTTAAAAATCATATTTTATTTTCTGTATTCATTTTAATTTGAATGTTGATTTTAGTGTATTTTGGTTTAAACTTCGTATTTTTACTCAACAGCTTATTTTAGAAAATATAGTGAAATAATGTAATATATGATTAAATCTCGAATAATTAATTTAATTAAATAAAATAACAGCTTCAAGAAATGAATGGAGCAATTAATGTTATTTATATTTTAGTGGAGAGTGAAAATTATACTTTATTATATAAATTATTTATTTTACCACATTAAATGTTTACTTTAGACGCTGTTATCTAACATGGAGCCCGAGGTATTTTCTCTGTATGTTTTATCTAATTGTGACGTATTATGCTTTATACAGAAATAACTATGGTAATTATGCAAAATCATTCTTTTGTCGTCATTGTGCAACATTAACACCTGTTTATCGAGTTACTACATGTTCACAATTATTAGAAGCATGTAATTAGCTTTAATAATATATTACCATCAGTAATGCATGATACTAAGTTTATTTTGATAATTAAAAGAATTAAACCTTACAATTATTTTTAGGTTGTGTTCTCTCCTTTAGTTGGAAACAGGTTGTCCACTAAACCGCTTTACAAAAGTTGCAATGTACTGGTGCAACCATTTCCCATGTTAATCACTAACATCCTCTAAATTTTATGGGAACAAATTCAAATGTGAATAAAAAAAATGTAATTTCAGAGACATGTGGCATCCCATAGTTTGGAGGCAGTACGCTATGTCACTAGTAATAGTTTCATAATTTGGCGTCTTAGTATTATCAAGAAAATTAGAGCACTAACTTGAATGCTTGCCATGTTACTTTTTCTTATATCCTACAGTGTATACATAAACTCACTATTCTGCATGACAGTTCTTATTTGTGACCCAACAAAGACGTCTTCGTTTATCTTTGCGTCACTTAGCTTTGGGAAATGTGTCTTTAGGTGCTTGAAAACTAATCTATCTCAATTTAATTGCTTGACAAAGATTTTCATCAAACCTAGTTTGATGTATAATGGAGAAAGAAAATTATTTTTAGGGTTCACGAGTTGTTGACGTGATATGTTCTTGATTTCTGAAACATATTCCTACCATGTTTTCAGAACCTAATAATTAACTCAGCCCAGGCTGTATAATTAACACAGAAAGCAATAAAATTTGGTATATCCATTTCGGATCCCAACTGCATTTTCTTTCAGCACTTTTTATATAATAAATTCGCGAAATTTCATATTCCAGGTATGCCTTTATAAATGTAAACACCAGATGTAGCCAACAATAGAAAAAGAAAAATAATATTTCTTAAGAGAAAATACTTTTAAAACGAGTGGGATCAATAATGGACCTCTCTTGGCTATTTACGTACCAACACTATAGTAACTACATATTTTCTATTCTATCTTTAGTTAGCGCTGACCTTCGGTGAGCGTGGGACGTAATCACTATTCACTGCATGCTTAGAAAATAGTGCAAGACCATGGATAAGTCTTTGACTAATGACCAAATAAACGATTTTTTTTTGAGCGAACTGAACAAGAATTACCCGTACCCCTAGCTTCACTATGGTAGAGAACAATGTCAGCATAATTTTGTAATTTTGGTTGTAATGTTGATGACGATGCTTTCTACAGGCTGTCCGAGAATTATCCATACTCCTAGTTTCAGTATGACAGAGAACAATGTCAATGTAATTTTAGTTGTAATATTGGTGACAAGTCTTTCATGATGATAAAAACTACTGCCTGGCATATTTGTTTTCATATTTGATACTCCTATTTACGTGGAGCATTTCAGTTGTGAAGCCATAGTTGATATGTATAGTTGCAGTTATATAGTTGAAGAACGGTTAGTGGTACGTGAGTGCGCGTGTATGAACGAACATGATACAGGTAATGGCTGCTTTGGCAAGGACACTTTGTAAATCAATCCAGCTTGATTAAAAGAAATGTGCGTCTTCTTCAGATTGTGTAAAAGGCAGGCTGTGTCGTTGACTTATGAAGTCCATGGAGATGCATAAAGTTGTGTGCACAGCATTGCATAAAACATACTGTAATGATCTATACGTGCTCTCAAGATCACGTGCTGGCTGAAAACAACTTCAGACGTCAACCAGGAAGAAGAAGTCGTCAACCATCGTCAACAATCGGCAAGTAACGAAGATCAATGAAGTCAGCAATATATCATGATAAAAGAAGCCACCGCACCGCAGAAAATACAAATCTTTCACCGATTGATCATCATTTTCACTCTCTAGTACGCCTTGCCTTTGAGAGATTCCATATATTTGGACGCCCGTTCCTGACAAATACATCACCACTCTGTAAGACACCTAGTCTTTGAATGTTATCCTTCTCTCTAGGACGCTTGGTCTCTGAGAGATATCTACATACGTACACTCCTTGACAACCAGAGCCTTGGATTCTGTCACCCTAGGAAGCTCGGTCTCTGGGTTCCTATAATCTCTTACTTGTACATAGGAGTAACCTATATATAATAAATATTATGTATAATAAATATGTATAATAAATAATTGTATAATAAAAGGTGATTGGGAAAGTCAAAAATTCCCGTGAAACATTTTCAAGTTCTACCCTAAAAGGAGAATTTTACAATGTATAGATTTACTGGGCACATTGTTCTTATATGTATATATTCAATTATAGTATATATCAAATGAATAAACAACAATTATCTAACATAGCTCTTTATGATACTCAACGTTACGTAGACTTCTCGGACACTTTGTATTTCTTTTTTTCCCCTATATATACGAATAAAGAAGTGTATCAACATCGAGTATTGTTAAAGTGTAAAAGTATAATTTATGTAAAACTTATTATGAATATTGACTCTTCTTCCTCTTCCTTTATCTCTCTAAATATTAATGTTACTTCCTCCATTTTTATTGTTCTCCTTATCTGTATCTATCTCCTTTGTTATGAAGCATGCACGTCCTTGTGTGAAGAGTTAATGGAGATGTTATGTGTTCGTTCTGGAAGATGTATATTTAGTTTATAAGAATGAAATAGTTTATGGAGATGAGGTGGCTCTTCATTAGTTCCCTTTCTTGCCACCTCTGCCTTTCAGGTTTTCCTCCCGTGTTACCCTAATGTAAATTGAACTATATAATGTGTTAGTATTACTGAACATAAAGAAAAGACACATTTAACTTTTTGTTGTTGAGGTTACAGCAATAAATATATTAGAGCACTAAATAATTTTCCAATTCTACTAAAATTATTCTAGTTTTATTTTTGAGTTTCTGTGTTTTGTATCCTGAAGAGAAATCATATAAGCGTTATTTATTTCCTTGTTTTTACTTTAAGATTCTACGATTGTTCAGGGAGATATTGATGATGAGATAGGTGATAATGGTTTAATAAAGAAAGTGGAAGGGAATGGAAGAACCACGAGAAAACCCTTGTAGACGGTACTTGCCCACTACAGAGCCCTTTTGCTGGGAGCTGGGATCAAACCACAGATTCCAGATGCGAGAGTTTAGCATTCTATAACTGAGGCATTGCGGCTCCTAGCCCGGCTTAAAGTTTGGTTATCTACAGAATCCACTGCAATACAATATTTGTTCCTTTCCTTAGCTTTTTTAAAAAATCCTTCAATACTGAGGTTATGAAGGATATGACCTTCTTTTAATGTAGGGTCCGAATCACAATCGGCCCTTAAATTAGGTGCAGTTCACTGGTCTACATAACATCATGCAATATCTATTCTCACACTATAGATGTTTCTCCATTACATTATTTTTCCTCTAATAGAGCTAGATGATGGGATCTCGCCACCGGAACAGCTTCATTAGAAGAGTGATATAAATTATTTATGTACACCATGAAGCGGAACTCGCTTATACGAGGGATGATCAGGAAAACAGATTACAAAACCTATTATGATTATGCGTGAGACATAACTGGAAGATCAATACACTTAGTGATACAGGGTGCTCAACATTAGTTCTAGATAAAATCACGGTTTTTGTTCAACCGCTTATCACAACGGGAGGTAAAGATTTAATCACATGCGAGATAAAAGTGGCCTGCAGTTTGTTGTTTTAGAACAAAAAGAAAAAAGAAAAGGTGAAAATCACTGGAGAGATCAGGGCTGTAGAAGGAGTGCTTTACTCGTCCTAGCGTATCGTCAGTTGTTGAAGTACTGGCTCAACCGCTGGATCCAGGGTTGTTATTAACAATATTGATCCGTCTGCCTTTGAAAGCACGACACTATTTCCTTACATGTTCCTTTGAAACTTAGCTCTCCTTATACACCTCTAAAATCTGCTTATGAATATCAGCAGGTGTAGTGCTATTGGTCCACAGAAATCGCATCACCGACCTTACTTCTACTCTTTCCCAATTTTTCAGACGAGTCATCATTTTTAATGTACCCTTCTTGGGTATACATAATCAGAATCCGAAGCCGTTAAACCTGCACCAAGACAGACATATTATTAATCTCCAAATATATTTCCATTAAGTTACAGTGAATAACATAAAAGTTGTTATTCCCTCTACATATGCCTTCTGTATAGAGTTTTCAGAAAATAGAGTAAGTTCAGCTACTTGGCTAAGACTGTACGTAATACCTTCAAAAGGAACTCTTAGGTCCGACTTACGAATATAGCTGTCTTAATCATAAAAGATGTAAAAACTAAACAAATCAGGAAAGAAGTTTTAGGACTATTACAAAGAAGTTCTAAGATTTAGTTGCTAATAATAACGGGAAAAAATAACAAACTCTGGTAAAGACAGTAAAAGCCGTTCGAAATTAAAGACTAATGGACATTTTTTCTTTGCAGTAGTAGGAAAAAGGTGCATATCCTTTTATTAAGGCAACAAACAATGCTTTGCTGCCGTACAGGTTGCATATAAGCTAGGGATTGTCATGGACAATGAGCAATACAGTATATGAAGGTCACTGTCAAATTCAGCGTTAAATGTGACTATGTTAACAGATTGTCTCCATTAACGAATCCAGTCGAGATTACCGCTCTAGCTATTTATTGCAAATAAAGAAATAAATAAAATAAAAGTTAGCTTTCCCTAAGAAGTTATCGTGTAAAGTAAATCATGAAAGTACTAACGTTATAATCTGACTTATGAAGCGTAATAACTTGACTCGAGAGATATGTGGGAAAAAGTAATGACTCCGCAACATTGGCTAGTTGTTTGTAATATCTATTTTAGGATCCAATTAATTAACTAGCGCACACCTATTACAGATCCATTAAACTATTAGTTCGAGGAACATAGAAACGTAGGATATATGCAAATGACAGTATCCGGAACTTGGCGTTTGCTCTTTATTGAAAATTACATAGAACGCAACTCATAAAATGGGGTCACTAGTTGGTTTTCGTCGTCAGATTGTTTATATTCGTAGTGGCTGATCCATTAGTCACCGAGCTTTGTTTTCTCCCATTTCTGCTTTCGCTTTCATAACATTTGTGAGTGAATGTGGTAATATGCCACTAGTATTCACTAATTCAACATGAAAATGCGAATCCACTGACTGCATATTCTTTTCCATATTAAATTCTTCCATCCAATTAGAAAGATTTTTAAAAAATCCTGTCTCCCAGAACATCAGCACAATCACAATTAACATCTATTCAGAATACGAGTTCTACTAAAACAAGAATCTAATTGACCACTCAAATAATTTTGTTGGGTTTTCCATTCTTCATATTATTGCGGAGTTTTTTTTTTGTTTTTTTTTGTTCTACTATATAGTATACGTGTATAGGATACATAAAATAAAACGCTTATATATACGATGGACGTTAATAGAATAAATTTTAAGGAATGAAGACTGCGTTTATTTTTCATACACAAACCTATGTTATACATTTATTAACATACTCTCGGAGGCTTCAGCATAGAGAGAATTGTACGTATTTCTGGATAGTTTGTTTACCCCACTTTTACTGTGGAAATATTAAGTTTCGACGAATTCTTTTAGGGGTTTAAACAGGTAGAAATTACTTGGCGGTCCTCCATATTCAGTGCGTACGAGCACTTCAACTCATCTGTGCCAATCACAAGTGGAAAGTTGTTTTGTAACCCAGTGTTCAGTAACATTGGAACACTAAGGATGATGAATTATTGTGTTTATTACTCCTAACGAACGATTACACACCTTAGCAGTTTCACGATAGCTTATGTGGTGGTTGTTAGTGATAAGCAAAGATTTTTATTTTGCCTTTGTGCTTTGGGAATATTTTAGTAATAGAAATCTTCAAAAATCTTTCAATTTAATGTCCCACGATTATGTTCTTTAGGTTAAGGGAGACAAATGGTAATGGCAAAGGGATGATGATGGAAGAATTTATGGAATAAGAATGTGGAAGGGAATACCCCGAGAAAAACCACCAACAACTTTCTTGGCCGCGGATCGAACCAGGGTCCCCACGCACCGAAGATAAGTGTTCCACCACTGAACCACTGTACGACCCTTTAGTAACAAAAAAGGTACATATGTGTATAACATTGGAAAGCAATAATGTCGAATTATAATATGGGAAAAGCCTAGTCTCTGAACTCTATTATTTACTTAGTATTGAAAGAACGTTTATTTATAAACAATATTCCAGATACAGAGAAAATCCATTTTAGTGTTTTTAAATGAATGTTAATGAGGGGCCGTGCACATATTACGTAACGCTATTTATGACTTGTCACACTTTGTAACGCAAAGCCAAACCCCTCCCTCCTTTGTTACGAAACACTTTTCGGTTTTTCTTTTTTTCATCAATTTTACTTTGTTTTGGGGATTATTATAATAAAAAAGTACATTTAATGGTAATACTTTTTATCTGTATTCTGAATATATTTCTAGTGTTTTTCGCCAACAAATCAAGGAATGGGTTTTTAACCCGTAAGTAGTCGCGCCATTTTTTGTAACGTAAGTACTAAACAGACCTCCAAATTTTTTGTTGGTTTTTTAGCTGTTAATTAAAATATTGCGGTGAGAATTGCTAGAGACATTCTTTATAACCTTTCTTTTCGACTCAGTGATTAATAAAAGACAAAATATTGATGTTTCTCAGGAAGGTACTGTAAGTGGCAGCAATATAACCAACTCCATTTTCAAGAAAATCTCTAAGGAAACTTGCTGGAGGTCCAGGAGACCCCCACGCGAGCACTTACGGATTAATATATTATTTTACTCTACAAATTGTGAATCATTCCGTCACGGAAAATATTATTTCATGAAAAAGAGTTCCTATTGTTTCGCATGCGAAACCCCTTAGAAGAATAGAGTGAGTAATGGTTCTGATCAAAAGTTTTAAATAATATTCTAAGAAATAGCGATACGAGTGAGAACATGAGGGTATTTTCAATTGGTGGTTACGATCACTAACAACTAACTCCAGAAAAGCATGTGCCGTAAGTACAATGCTGCGATAGCTACAAATGGAGTTTTATTGTACACACAGGGTTCGTCACCAGTCATGATCATGTCTACTAGCGTCTTAGAATTCCTTCTGCATGATTCAATTTATATAGGCTATATGTTCGCAATTTCCCGAAACAATAGAAATAGCAATTTATTTGTAAGAAAGAAAAGAACTGAATAAAATTATTTGTTAAAAGGTCACATATAAACCTGAGAATAAAAATAAAAATGACTTGTAAAGAACATGCGTTACGTAACGAAAACGTACACCCTCTCCTCACCCTTTTCACATTTCGTAACGCAAGGCCGAACCCCCTCCCCCCGTTGGCGCCTTACGTATTATGTGGACGACTCCTTACTGGGCGAGAACGTTCATTTCTTTTTCACACACACCACACATTTCTTATTACATATTGACTTAAATATGCACGCTTTCATAGCTCATCTCAACGTGGTATAAATTTCGTTTTCTTCAAGGTAGGCAATGGTAACATGGCAGTGAACTCAAATGTTGTATTCTGAATATGAAACAGCTAAGAGAATGCCGAAGGTACATGATAGGGCCGTACTGAAGTTGTGAATATCATAAAATTTCCAAAAAGAACTGTAAGGAACCTTGTTTGACTTTCCCGTTTACCTTTTGCAATATAAACCTAAAGCGGCTGTATTACCTCTAGAAATTTCTTATATCATGGAACTTTATTTAACAGAAAGGAAAAAGAAGTTTACGCTCTGAGCATCAAAAGCTTCTTACCTAGGACTAGCACCAATTGAGGAGTACCTCTAGTACACAAAAACCATTAGTGACAAAACGGTTTCTTGTTTTCCTTCTCTGTTCTGCCGTAATATTCATGCGGTCGTTGCCTATGTATGTACAAACACAAACATATATATATATATATATCCCATGAGAAGTAAAATATACGGAGGACCTTTATTCGGCACTCTCTTTCATAATTCAGACTCCGCGCCCAGCACCGTACACAGCCTTGCCAGAGACTTCGCCCGACCAACCTTATCATAGAGAGATTGAGGCTAGTAAATATTTATCAGGAGGCAAGTCGAGATGAAGCGAAGAAACTTCCCTCTCGTAAGCCTCAGACGGAGCGCCTTTCTTCCACTCCGTTACACAACATCATTCTTGCAGTTTAAAATGCAGTATTTCTTTTTTTTCGCTTTTTCATTCTTAAAAAAAAGTAAAACAGCAAAAAGTAAAAGCTTTGATGCTGTTGCACTTTTTTTTATTATCGTGTAAGTGTATGTTTGTGTGTGTGTGTGTGCGCATACTCTTCAAGTAATGAAAAATAATGGTTCTCGTTAAGGAAAGGTTCTTCAGAGTCTTGATAAACGTATCCGGCTGTTATGTGCAAAAAGCCAAGTGTTACATTTTTATATCTATAGTTATTTTGCTGTAGAGAAGACAAGATGTGTTAATCTCGTCGCAAGTGTAGACTCATTTTATGCAATATACTGTAACTCAAAACTTGATTTCTCATCTTTCCATTTCGTGAACATGTTATAAGCTATCCTGACGTTAAAGTCGACAAGTTCATAGACCTACCAAAATAGTTTTTAAGTTAAATGTGATGTGAGGTCAGTAGAATTCTCATGAACAGTTATTAGTGGAATTACTGGTATTCTTCAGTAGAATTTTCTATTTTTTCATTCAAGTAACTCCCCAGTTGCTTCACGATGCTGGATCGACACCCGCAGCTCAAGCCGAGGCTGCGGCAGCTTAGTGGTAAAGCGTTCACTTTTGGTGCATGGGGTCCTTGGTTCGATCCAGTTCGCATCAAGTGAACTTTGTGCTGGACAAATACCCTCTGCATGGGTTTCTTCTTCGGCGTTCTCCCGTTTCCTCCCACTTTCTTCATTCCATCACTTCATTCATTTCTTATGATCAGCATCTTCTTTAGCTTAGCCGGCGTAATCGTGGGACGTAAAACTTAAAAAGATTTTAAATTTTCGCAGCTGAAGCCAAAAAGGTACCCTCGCTAATCATTCTACTGACATAGTTTTATTTTAATAAATTCGGAACACCATCAATAAGATAAGGTAACACCACCAATAAGATTAAAGCATCAACTATTTAATAATATTGTGCATTCTTTAATTTTTGTTCTTACAATTATGTAGTGAAGAAAAAATGGGCTTATGTTCGTCCTAGTTTTAATTAATATATGTGTAAGCGCATTCCCGTAATTGCTGTGGCTATTCTTAATACGACTTTACTAACAGGTAGTATGAGCGTCACTGTTCGGCAGTGTCACAATTAGGAGAAATCAGACAATAGTAGATACAATCTGCTAGTTGATAGTATTTTTTTACATTTGTAGTACATAAATAACAATTTCTACTAGAAAATAAAAATTATGAACATTTTTTTTTTGCAACGAATGACATACATGTCGGAACCACAAACATTTGTTTTTTTTTTTCCTCAGCTTCTATAGGAAACTACATGCATAAGAGTTTACTCCCAAAAGTGCAGTTACTTCACCTCAATGTTGACCTTCGATTGACATACGTCTCATCTTGGCATGATAATAAAGTAAATAAATAAATAGATAAAGTTAGTGAGTTAATCATAATTTCTGGTTATAACTCATTAGTACTGTCATCTCGGTATTGTCTTAATATAGAGCATAATGAAAGTTTTTATTTTAGTATTAATTTTACCCCAATATGTGGTATAGCTCTCGTATAGCATCAATATTTAAATGTACTGAGAAATGAGTATTTCTTTCTTTTTCTTTTCTTTTCTTTTCTTTTTAGAAAACACTCACTAATATCATTTTGCTTAACATAATAGAATCTGCGCTCTCTAGTATAATAGCAAAGCGCATCATTCACATATGAGTATGAATCTCCTTGTCATTTCTGATAACATTCATATATGTCCCTTTACAGCCACAAGAGAAAGACGTCTCGGTAAAAATCGGCAAAGGGTACCATAAAGGGGATATTTTCGATTAATTTTTCAATATCTCCCACCTTTTGCAAGATTTGAGCCTACTTCTGGTTGGAGTTTCTAATCCATGTATGATCAGTATTCTTTTCCTTCTTTCATGCAATATGTAATAAGCAAATACATTACACACATAATCAGTGACATATGGTGTTCATTGGGCAAAAGTCTCTTAAATAATAAAAATTCATCTTTCAATGTACAGACGCGAAGTGTCCCCTGGGGACTCGTGTAAAAGTAATTCAAATGCAAAATTCTCCGCGGTCCAATGTACTGTACTAATTTTAGTGGCCCATACATGTAAATTGCATATTTATGGGCCTCCATATATCCGGTATTCAATCATACAGTACTATAACGCTCGGACACATAATTACTTTTAATTTCTTTAGACGTAATTGGACATGCAAAATAATTTGGATCAAGTACTGCTTCTCTGACACAGGTTGCATAACTCAGTCGCCATTTGAATTCAGCTTTCGGTTTTTCAAATGGGAATAGGAGCAAGTGATGTACAATTTTCTCGGAAATTCATTGGTTTAGTAAGTTTTAGCGTAGCTTGTACCATTTGCAAGATTAATCTTTTACATGATTATCGCTGACGAAATATACTCTAAACATAAATACATACAGACACACAGACGACAATACGGAAATGGTAGATCTTCACCCACATCTGGTTATATCTGGGTTTACGTTAGACATTTTGACCGTAATACAATACTTTCTTGTTATAGTATAACATGGAAATAATAACAGTTGCTTACAGAAATGTAATTAGATTTGACACCAATGTTTAAAGTTTGTTTATGCCTACAGTATTTTTCCAGTTAGAAATTGCTTTGATTTGTCAACATCAAAAACGTAAGCGTAATTGATATTATTCTGGAATGTTGATTCGGAAAGTGCCTGGAGGGGTTTAACATGCAATATCTTTCAAACGGTACAAGCTACGGTAAAATTTACTACATCATTGAATTTCCGACAAAATTATACATGGATTTGGTGTATCACTAGCACCTATTCCCATTTGAAAAACCGAAAGTGGAATACATTATGGCGGATCCAAGATGGCAGCTGGGTTGAGTAAGATGTGTCAGGTAAGCAGTGATTGATCCAATTTGCTTTACACATGCCCAGATTCATGTTCAGTTACATGTAAACAAACTAAACGCATTTTGTGTCCGAACGTTATAGTAGTGTATGAGTGAATTCTAGATATATGAAGGACCATACATATGCAAATTACCGGTATGGTCCGTTAAAATTAGTACAGTACAATGCACATTGGGCCGCGGAGAACTTTGCATTTTAATCAATGAATTGAGTTGATTTTGGGTTTAACGTCCCGTTCAGCAGCGAGGCTATATGAGACGTGGACCTACTGATTAACATGGAATTCGAACCACATGAGCTCTGCCGGGAATCGAACCCGGGTCTCCCACGCCAAAGGCGCGCACTCTAACCGCTTAGCCACAAGGGAGTTCGCATTTGAATCAATTTTACACGAATTCCGAGGGAACACTTCGCCAATGTACCTTGCTAGACTGAAGAAATGGTTATCCTTCGTTTTCCATTATCATTTGGCCATGAAACAAACACCGGAGTGATATACTAACCTCGTATACAACGTGTGCTGTTTGAATGTATAACTCGTAGGATATGATGCTTTAGTTTGTAAAATTTAAATACTTCCAGTGTACTCCTAAAATATATAATAAAGAAATAACGGCCAGTTTTAAAATATCCAATTAGAACTGAACAATCTACACAAAATTTGTAATTCATCAGCGAAAACGGGATCTTTCTAGAGCTTGTGGTTTCCGAGATATCGTTGTCAAAACAATGGGTCACAAACATATAAACGTCCACGAGCACATACACTTTCCTTGAACACAAACATATAAAAGTAATATTTTAATATACAGAGTGTCTCAAAAGTTCCCTGGCATAGGTTAACTATGTTCTTATCAGAGTTTTAACAAGACGTAGAAGGGGAAACCATCTCCAAATATGATATTTTCAATCTAAAGTGAAGGAATTTTTTAAATCGGACGAGCCGTTTGGGCTGTACACTCTTTATGCGCCCAATGTTAAATGAAAATGCAACGTTGCCATTTACCTGGACCTACAACAAAAGTGAATAAAATTATTGTTTGGCATGGAGGCTGGCCATCGACACGTTAGCGTAAAAGACAGTAACTTCATTCACTTGTGGTTTAGGTCCAGGTAAATGGCAACGTGCATTTTCATTTAATATTGAGCGCATAAAGTGCGTACAGCCCAAACAGCTCGTCCAATTAAAAAAATATCCTTCACTTTAGATTGAAAACATTATATGTGGAGACGGTTTCCTCTCTTACGTTTTGTTGTAACTCTGATGACCGAGTTACCCTATGTCAGAGGACTTTTGAGACACCCTGTATAGATTAGTTGGTATGTGTCTCACCTATGGATCCTTTTCCCTTTTATATTCTAATAATATTGTAGAATTTTATTTGAATATATTAGTAATAAACATTTTATACCGAAAGGAGGAATTTCCAACTTTAGAAAAGCCAATTTCGAATTACCGTGAATACGAGTAATTATCGACCTAATTAACTGTCTGAGCTTTAATTTACGTCAAAGTCTCCACTGATAGCTTCTATAAAATACTATAAAATCCCCTTGATAATTATACACTTGCGAATCAGTATATTACCAATAAGTATAAGTACAGGTTTAGGAAGGAAGTACCAAAGTTCCATTAGAATTAAATTATACCACGTCAAGAAATTGAACCAAGAAGTTGTTAACTACAGCTAGCTATGTTATGTTAATTATCTTGCGGAAGCAAATAGAATAATGTTGTTTCAGCGTTATCACGATTTTTTATTTGATTGTATTGATTTGGATGTAATGTTTTATTTTCAGTGCCAAGGGCACATGGTACGGATTGTACAGTTTCTTTTTGTGAGAGGCAAATCCGAAATTATATTCGAATCCGAAGTACTTCCGCTGAAAATTTAACCGGTGCTAGCTTTTAAAAATAATGTTAACTGAATTATTGCGTGCACCTCAGTTATTTTTAACTTCCTGTCTTATATTTCCTGGTTTTATATAGTTATCCTATATTTTGCTTTTACTTTGCCCATATTTGAGGTGCACGTGAACACAGAAATACAACACAGTTAAAAATATCCTCGGTTTTCAGTGTTACTCGAACTTATAATGAGTTATGACTGACAATCATAAATCTAACATTAGCTCCATCGTGGCTACTCTCGAATATATTTAGCATACACACTTTTGGCAAGAGAGATCCAGCTTTTATTCCTGGTGGGAGCTCCTGTGGTTCGTATCTCACGTTAAATAGTGAGTTTACGTTTCATTTGGCTTGCAACTGAAAGAGGGGCAAAACTCTAATTGAAACCAAATCAAATCAGTCAGTCTAACCCCTCAGATCTCTCAACTACATATTCGAGCCTTCCGCTCTGCTACAAGGAGATATGTGATTTTGTATATCAAAGGAAATGCAACAAAATGACTCTCCCTGACAAGTTTTGGGAATTGATTTAAGACTTGGATTATAAACTCAAGGTTTTACAACCATAATGGTCAAGATGTTATCAAAAACATACAATGAAATCTTTCAGATTAATATTCCTACGATTATGACCTTTAGGCTAAGAGAGACGATGATTAAAGCAAGTGAATGATGATGAATTTGTGGAATGAGAAAGTGGGAGGAAACGGGAGTACCCCAAGAAAACCCACGAACACAATGTTGTCCACCCCAAATTTACTTGGCAACGAGTCGAACTAGTAACTTCACGCACCAGAGGTAAGCCCTCTGCCACTGAGCAATACCGTGCCCCCGACGTTATCAGCAATGAACAAGTTTACACATTTTAGCTTGTTACTTTTGGTCCACGTATGGAAAACAAGTATGACATGTGAAATAGATTAATGTATACACAGAAAATAAAGATAATTTACGAGATTTGTTTTTTCTCTCAATAACAGCGAAAGTTGTTAAGCTTATGAAGAAACATAAGTCTAAACGTTCTGAATACTTCATTTTATTTTTCTTCTATAGTGAAGGAGTATAATAGTGTATAAATAGTATTCTAAAATTTCCTCTCGAAATATTGCTCTAATAATTTTTTTTCCTAGAAATTCCGTATTTTCAAAGAAGTGGAAGAAGAGTATTGTCTGCTTCATACCAAACATAGGATACAGATGTGATATTACCAACAACAGGTTTATTTCGATCATATCATCCTTAGCAAAACTATATGAATATTTTTTTTATTTCATAGATTATAAAATACCTATACGATAATGTTGATCAACTTTAAAGCTTGTATATTACAAGGCAGGGTACCCCGGCGTAACACACAGATTGTGGTAAGACCGCAAAGACATAGACAACATCGGAAAAAGAAGCGACACGTATTTTTTATATCGGCTAACAAGCGCATTGAAAGGGTCAAATAGGGGCATAAAAATGGGGTCAAAATGAGATTATGTGGAATATAGTGAGAACGAGAAGAGATATCGAAAAAGGTTAAATGTACGAAACAGACCCTTCTACCCATAGCCGACGCAACGCAATGAGGTAGAATACCCCTATGCAAAGAAAGCAGAACATCCGGAATTTTGTTTCCGTCCGGTTGGGCCTTATTTTCTGTTTTCATTTCTTCTTTCTTCTTGCTCCTTACCACCCTCTTTGCTCATTTTCGTAACACATTGCGACAATGTTGTAAACGTGATTGGTCCATTTCCGGATGTTCTTCTTTCTTCGCATAGGCGTGTTCTATTCAATTGCCTTGCGTCGACTATGGGTAGTATTTCATACATTTAACCTTTTCCGATATCTCTTCTCGTTCTCGCTATATTCTACATAATCTCATTTTGACCCCATTTTTATACCCCTATTTGACCGTTTCAATGCGCTTGTTGGCCGATATAAAAATAATACGTGTTAACTTCTTTTGGATGTTCTCTATGTGTGCGCAATCTTATCACAATCGGTGTGTTACAACGGGATACCCTGTCTTGTTAGTCCTACGGATTGTTCTTGAATCAATATACTTCACAACATTGAAATCAAACAATCTGTAATGGATTCACGACTAAATGTTAACTGATTCAGATCTATCTTCCTGTCGATGAACCAATGTGTCTGACCAGTGTCTGAAGTTTTCTTATAATCTCTTTCATTTATCAAAAGTATAATCTTAATATGCTCGTCTTTCAATTGTGTCATAGAATAGTATGTTTTCTCAGGGTAACAATATGCTTATATTGGATTACATTTATGAATTTCTATTGCTTCAGCAGAAACTAAGCGTAACACTATGGTATTATAGGGAGCTAGCTTTAATGCGAGGCTGAGGAATCCAGAGTTGTTTGGCAGGTTCCCCACCCCGTAGCCAAGAAACGGTCACTCGACGGTCCTGGGCAGGGTTGCCAGTGCGTTCTCAAAAAATTCAGCTAATACACACTTAATTCAAAGAGTTTATGCAATTAGGCAATCCCTATCGAAGATCCCTGTATACGTGGACAAACGCAAATTAGGCTGTGATAACAAATGCTTCAGTCTTTTCTCCCTCGCTTCTTCGTCGCACTGTACTATGGCCTTCCTTGTTATTTCTCTAGCTTCGCTGTACATAGTTTGCCCTCTCTTACGCTGTGAAGCCATTGCCAAATGAATAATAAGCAACAAAACCGCAACCACAACAGCACACAACAAATAACCAACTCACACTCTCTTCAAAATGACATTCATATGACAAATTTTTAACCCTGGCAACGCTGACATATAGAAGGAGGAAAGAGAGTATTGCAAGAGTCAGGCAGAAAAATTGTTGAAATTCTTCCCCCTTTACCTCAGCCCCCGCTGGTAAACAAGCTAGCTCCCTATAATACGAGTATAGTACAAGTCTATTTACCGATAATTAGCTCTAAAAACAAGTAACATTAAATTATCCAAGCTATAGTTGGAGCTCCTCAACTTTTAGGCTTCCTGTTTTCTAGCTATGGAAAACCTACATAGAAAACTACAAACATTTATTTGGAAGACAATGTCACCCATTATTAGGACTTTCATCTTTTAGATTTTGTAATTTTTCCATATTTTCTTTCCCGATTACATTGTTTTATACTTTGGAATCATGTATAAGGAATTAATACGCCATTTTATAATCTTAATATTTACATGTGAAATGATTCACAATTAACAAATACATTGATTATAGCACCTAGAGTTTTGTTTGAGATTTCCCTACAGAGAAGGAATTCTACAAAACTCTTAAAGTTTTAAACATTTGTGATTTAAAAAAAAATGGGAGTGGACTTGGATTGATTTTGAGTTTAACGTCCCGTTCTGCAGTGAGGCTAAATGAGACGAACCTACTGATTAACATGGAATTCGAATCACATGAGCTCGCGCCGGGAATGGAAGGCGGATCTCCAACGCCAAAGGCGTGTACGCTAACCGCTTGGCCATGAAGGAGCTCGAATTGCGAAAGTGTGATCAAGGTTGATTTTGACTTGCAATAATATTATAACGAAATCCGATCATTTTAAGGTACAGTGCTGTTGGAGTGAGGAAAAAGCATTAACGAAAAGTAACATTTATGCCTCTATATTATTGTACTTATCTCACTATAAAAGTGAATCTATAAGTATGGTTAACCTAAAGAAAAAAAACGAGTTTTATCACGTAGAGCATTAAGAGCAAAAGAAAACCAAGTCAAAGTACCCAGTTGAAGAAAGAAACACAAATTCTAATGACGCATTTAAGTACATATAAAAATTTACACTTTTTGTTTTATAAAAGAATTATTTAAATATCTAGACATAAATCTTTTAAGCTCTGAAAAAAAATTCAGTTAGATATCTTAATGACATATGACATATGGCCACAGATAACACATAGATAGATGACATATGGCCATCATCATCATCATCATAAGTATTCTGCCTTTATTGGCAGGTCACTTGCCGCAGCTGAGAAGCTTCCATGCTCCACGGTCCTCCGCTAACCTTTTCGTCTTCGCGTATGATCTTTCTGTTTTAATATCACCCATTAATTGTAATCTCCTTCGCCCCTCCCTCTCTTTCCCGCCACCATACCCTCTAGGACGTCCCTCATGATACAATCTCTTCTTAGACAATGTCCCAACCGTTTCTCTTCCTCTTCCTAATAATATCTAAAAGGGTTCTTTTCTCACCCACCATTTCTAACACTCTCTCATTCGTTTTCCGCTCGACCCAACTAATTCTTTCCATTCTTCTCCACACCCACATTTCGAAGGCTTCAAGTCGATTTTCATCACCTTTACGTAATGTCCACGTTTCCGCCCCATACAGTACAACACTCAACACGAAGCATTTTATGAGTCTTTTTCTCAACTCTTTGTTCAAGGTCCCACAAAACAGACTTTTCTCTCTTTTAAAGGCTTCTTTCGCCATTCCTATCCTTGCTGTTATTTCACTTTCGCATTTCATGTCATTGCTAAGAATACTACCCAGGTATCAAACTATTCACTTGTTCTATTTTCTCCCCTCCTACTTTTATATTTGACACAGACCCCTTCGTTCCAATCACCATGGCTTTTGTCTTTCTAACATTTATTTTCATCCCATATTCTTCAAAGCCCTTTCTCATTTTTTCTAACATTTTATTGACTTTCTTCTCAGATTCTGCAACAAGCGCTATATCGTCTGCAAATCTTATGCATCTAATCATTCTACCTCCTACCGAAATGCCATCATCATCATGTAGGCTCTTTTTCACTATCTCTTCTAGATAGACATTAAATAGTGTTGGCGAGAGGCAGCATCCTTGTCGAACTCCCCTTCCAATTGCACTCTCTTCCGTCAGTTCTTCCCCTATCCTAACACTTACTTGTTGGTTCATGTATAAGTTTCTTATGAGTCTTCTATCTTTCCATTCCAACCCTATCTTTGTTAGAACTCCCAACAACAATTCCCAATTCACGCGGTCAAAAGCCTTTTCTAGATCAATAAATACAACATACATCTCTTTCCCTTTTTCTATAAATCTTTCACCGATCACCCTTAATAATCCAATAGCATCTCTTGTGTCTCGCCATGTAACTAAGTCATATATTCTTAAAGTATATCCAGAGAGAAAAAAGTTCTAATATAATACTTGTAGTGATAACTCTCTTTAGAGTAATAGAGGTTCATAAGGAAACTTTTTTGTTGTTCTGAAGAAAGGATTAAGCGTAAAGGAAGTAAACGAAAAGTTTAGATAAGATCGTGACTTCCCTCCTATAGACCATTCCATTCACATATATATTCTGTATCAATTATTTTCATTTCACTGACTAATATATATATATATACTTAATCCGATGCTAAGATGTCGATGGCAGTCCCATTTTAAACAGCCACTTTAATCACTTATGTTTGGGTCCAGGTAAACGGCAACGTTGCATTTTCATTCAACATGGGACACGTAAAGAATGTACAGCACAAACGGCTCGTGCGATTTTTAAAAAATCCAGCACTATAGATTGAAAGCATCATATTTGGAGACGGTTTCCCCTCTTACAATCGTTTTAATCAGCATGTCGTTAAATACCAATACATATCGATGTTTGTGGTATTAGTGTGGCTTAGAAATCAATACGTTAAAACTCACTCAGTGAAATGGATTATGACCGCAGCCAACATAACGAAAATTTATGTTTGTTTTCTTATATTTCTGTCATGTTTTTTCATATATAGTCTGGTATGTGTTTCATCATCTGTAATATAAACAATCTATAAATACCTTTAGAAACGCGTCTGCCGCGTTGTGCAATTGAATTACTGGCAAATATGTTAGTATAACATCATTGTTCAAGTACAGCAAAACATCAAAAAATATGTTAGGATGACAAGATTTTAATCTGCAATAAACCATTATAAAGTGTGTTGCCATAGATTTGCTATAAAATTATGATGAATTACTGGATTAATTGATTGGATCAGATGTTGGATTTCTGTACAGTTATTCGACGAATACGATAGGTATTAAAATATTCAATGATAGTTCATCATTACTCATTATTTTACTATACATCTTTATTAAATATTACAATTTCTCTATACAACGTATTTTATAAATCTCATAGTATTGAATAAATGTAGTGATAATAATCTAGAGTTGAATGTTCGTACTCATTAATGTACTGTTACCAGAGTTCATTATTCATGACATAAATTGTAATTAAATTTTTTAATCTTTCATAAGAATCCTCTTCTTTGAAACATGACGTGTGAATATTTTTCATCATAAACATTCTAAATATTGTGGATTATTAACTTTAAGTTATATGTGAGTCTACAGCTGAATTAGAAATGCTTCAGTTTAAAATAATATATGTTCTTAACATTATTCCTTCGTAACAAACTAATATATTGTGTATACCTGTGTACTAACATTTCTTTTTTTACTTTTTAGATAATGTGTTTTCTGGCTAGTTCTGAACGTCACTTTATTTATTTTTTTACAGTCGTATATGATCCTTTATTATTAACCATATATTTGAAATATATTTAGTTTTATCCAGGAATAACATATGTTTCAGATATATATATTCTAATAAATACATTCTAATATATTCTAATAAATTTCAGATATATTCTAATAAATACATTTTCAGAGATTAAGAATATGAGGTTTTGTTTGGTACATCTGAAAAACATACTTTTGGACATAAATTACTTACACATCTTTCAAAATCAGTGTTTATCAGATAAAAAAGATATATATATATATATATATATATATATATATATATATATATATATATATATATATATATAACAGAAATTGAACAGATGATTGGGAAACCAGTAATAATCCATTAAACTTGTTTCTGAGAAGACAAAAATAAACTGATTCATAATGGAACTATTCATTACACTCAAAATAGTCCTTTTTTTTTTTAGAAAAAAGTAGGAATATGAAACCACAATAAAGCTTGACATCGTTTTCAAGTAAAAATAATAATGAGGTGTGAGATTGCTACAAAAGACTCAAACTCAGTGCATTTGCTCTGTTTGGAATGTTATTGGTTTTCCAATCACCCGTTCAGTTAATAAGTTGTAGTATTCTATAGTTTCGCTAGTATATTAATTGTGTTTTCTCTATTTGTGTCTTTTCAGGTTATGGTAGCATTGCCCCGCGTACAGCACTAGGGAAGATCGTCACCATGATCTATGCAATTCTAGGAATACCTCTGATGCTTCTCTACCTGTCGAGTGTTGGGAGTCTTCTTTCCCGTTGTACCCGGTTTATATTCTCCAAACCTTGTGATTGCGAAAACGGCAAAGAGAAGGAGAAGAGACATCAAGAACCGTTCTACCTCCGATCAGCTTCATCCACCTTTTCTACTCAGAACAATCTACATTCACCCGTTCGAGATGGCGACGTGAGGGAAAAGCTCCGGATGACTCCAGACGAGGAAATCAAGATGGAGCCATCATCCACCGGTGACAGCTCAGTTGGTGAAAGCCATAGATCGACACATCATCACCACCATCACCATGATCGTTCTGCGTCAAATTTAGTAGTGCCATTATCAATCTGTATTGCCGTGATGGTGTGTTATATTGCAGCCGGAGCTGCTGTGTTAGCCAAATGGGAACATTGGAACTTTTTGGATGGGTCTTATTTTTGTTTTATGAGTCTCAGTACAATAGGGTTTGGGGACCTTGTACCTGGTGGTAACAGGACTGCACATACCCCTGCAGCGTTTCTGCCCTCGGGCAAGACTATAACACCCACGTATCATAGTGGTTCCAACAGCACCGTTTGGTTTTGCTCCTTGTACATTCTCACTGGGATGGCTCTGACAGCAATGTGTTTTAATATACTCCACGATGAAATAGTTCATAAGTTAAAACACTATGATTCGGCCAGTGCGGGATCGATGACTAGTTCCGATAGAAAGAGTAGTTTTACCAGGCGAGACACTGAGGACCCATTTTCCTGACAATTACAATTACGCCCTGGGAACGTGTACCAGCGAAACGTCACTGAGGAAACGCTTTGTAGCAGCACAACATTTGCTCACGAAAACGAATTGAATATTAAAAAGGACAGCAGCCAGGACAAAGTGGAAGCGACACCTGAGAGTGAACCAGAGGAGAATACAGAAATGTGATTAGACAAAGGACAAAGTGGATCATGTGAAACTCTTGCTATCTTCTATATCGGTAATGAATGAGATATACTTTATGAGTAAATGTGATAGAATTTAATTTTACTTTAAGAAACTTTTCCCCTGTTTTTAACTATTTCTCAAATATCTCTTTGACGTGTCTCTCGCACAAACTTTTCCGACATCTTCCTGCAGGACAATGGTGCGATCTCTTCAGGAAAGACTATGTCAAGACAACAAAAAAATACGCTAGTTCTTTTAAAAAGAAATTCTCTCTTATTCAATCTCTTAGATTATATTTCCATGAACAGCAAGTCTGTTCATGTCAAAGTAGTTATCACACTGGCTGAAGTATGGCCGTACTTAAAACTTCAAGAGAGGGAATTGAAAATTATATAGAGAGAGTTGAAAGGAGGGAAGGTTTTCAGAAAAAAACAAAACTTTTAAAGAAAGTCGATAAGATCATTCATTGTTCGTCCAAGCGTGCCAACTTCAATAGCGACTCGAAAAGACTGAATAGGTAATTAAGAAACACAAAGAGGGTAGGATTTTTGTGTGCTCGATAGAAACTTAAGATCGCTAAGTACAGTGCTGATTCACTAGGAACTTCAAAAGATTACAAACAAAACTTGATCCTTGCTCAACAAAACGTTTATGATGGGGAGAATAGATTTTTTAAAACATAAGAAAATATTAACATTATTAAATTGAAAGAAAAATATGTCCTTGATTTCCTAATCCATTAGTGTACAAACTGTGAAAATATTATAGTGGGAAAAATGAAGTAACTCAAGTATCTCAAAAACGAAATCATAAGTTTAATAAGTTTTTATGTGTGTTTTTAGATATGATCATTTTATAATTTTATTTTTCTGAATTACATAAATATGCATAAAACCAATTGTTTGAGTAATAGTAGAAGTTTGATGTGATATTATCTACAACTACAATAATAGTAATTTCACAATTAATATGCTTACTAAGAATATTTCATTATTAATTACATTTTCTACACTGTATATGGTATTACAAAAGTATTAAAGATATATCAAGATAGTCCAGGAAGTAGTATCAGGTTGGAATCGAAAATAAAGGTTCAAAAGTGTTTGTTCCTTGTTGGAGATTATGTGGTTAGGACACAAAGTTAAGCTGTAGGGCCATTCCTAGCAGTGCATTTGTACTGAGAGTGGATGCTGAACGCTCAAACTAAGTTAATGCAAAGAATGTCGTATATTTTAAATTGTCTTGATTTTGCACCCGTATCTCATATCATTGTATTATGTAGTCTCTTCGGATTAGACACATGTCATAAATTGTGAGAAATATCCGTATTCCTTTGTCATAGACAGGAGCTGGCTGTCTACTTGAATTTGAACTGGATGCTTCTTTTAACTTTGCAGCACTCATCCTACCGTAACGGCCTTCAGTTTCGTAGAAAGAAGGTGAAAATCATCAGATGCAAGACGAGGCTTTAAAGCGGATAGACCACATTTTATAAGACACTTTTCAGCTATAGTTCGTTCAACTTACACTGCACTTCACCGTCATTAAAATTGAATATAATACTTTACCAACAATAATTGTTAAAGCTCCCTGGTAATATAACGTTGGAATACGCGTCTTCCGTGCGGGAGACTTGGGTTCGGTTGCCGGCGGGAGCTTATATGGTTTGGATCCTACGTTAAGCTGTAGGTTAACATGTCATATAGCCTCGTTGCTAAAAGTGCGCAAAACTCACATCTAATTCAATTCAATCCAACAACTATTGTTGATTTCATGTTAGTAGAGTATGTTTGTTTTATTTTGTTACGCTTCCCGCCTAAAGGATGGATCTGTCTGCAACGCGTTCTTGCCACGTCGCAGTTAAGTTGCGTGTTACAATACGCTAGAAAACGCAGATAAACGCCACACTACTCACAAGTCACTGGAACACTCTTGTTCGCGTGTGGCAACTAAGCACTTCAAATACTCGCCAAATAGCAATGACTTCATTTGATGGGCTGGCTGAAAACTAACGTCATCTACACGACAATGCCAATAAGATGGCTTTGGATTAAAACGTTCACTTGAGGGCTAGCAGAAATTACTTTAAAAGGCAACCAAGTACACTGGCAGGAAGCGTGCCAAGATAAAGCAAACGTACTCTAGAATCAGTTATTTCGTTAAATATTTGTCTGTCTCCCTGTTAATATTTATTTTCCTTTTTCCTTTCAAACATTTCTTTCACGTAATTTTTTGAAACCATGCACGTAACAATATGTCGTACACAATTGCTTTGAGACTTTACTATGTGAGAAAATAACTCATAATTTTCTCAATAGCATTAGCTTATAATGGAGAAAAATGTCGTCCGAAGATGAGACTATTTCAATCGGTAGACTGATCGTTCTGAAGATAATGACAGATATAAGGGTAAAATGTTAATGTGTAGTTTACAAAAAGAAACTACAAAAACAAACACTATGACACTGAAAAAATTGTCGTTAGTAATCACAATAAAGGACTCAATAACACGTTAAGCTGCTAAGGTGAAATTCATACAAAACACAGCCTATCAAACTTTTCATTGTGTTTATTATGACGCTATCAAGATGAAAATACACACTATGATTTGTGATAATCTGAAGGTATCATTAAATCTTAAAATTTAATATATTCCCGTTAATTTCTACCAGAATCGTGCATGCTTTCTGTAAATATTATCTTGTAAGAAAAATAGTGTTACGTTAATAAGGAATGTTGGGCAGAAATGTAAAAATACAAGCACTTTCCCGCTATAACAATAAATACACTAACGATCAATATAAATACATGAAAAACAGCTCAGGATATAAATAAAATTGAAAGGATAATGTTAAGATATCCTGTAACTTGGTTAACTCTAAGAAATAAGTACTACTTCCTAAACATTTTAAATTCTATTAGGGTGAAATTAGTAAAGTGCTAGTATTTATAAGTTACTTTTTTGACACGAGTTTTCTTTAAATTGTTCCGTTTTGATTTCAAGAGTATATTAAATAATTTGTCACAAACATACTTTGTACACTTATATTGAGCTTTGAATATTATATTAACATTTTTTATATGTTTTTGAGTAAGGGTTAATACTTTGTTTAATAACAGATTACTCATGGAAAAGATTTTATTTTATACTTTGATAAAGTAGCATTACATAGTAATGTATTCAGGCTAATAAATGCTCAAGTAATATAAAAATGGTTATGGTCTGATTTTACATACTATTTCAATCTCAAAGAATTTGTCTAATTCGTATTGAAAGATTATTACAGCATATATGAATCGAGAACGACAATTGACTCTTCTTGTAATAAAGTGGTTAGCGCGCTTTCCCTCAATTTGAGAGAACTCAGATTCGGTTACTGGTGATAGCATGTGTGATTTGGTGCTACGGTAAGTCTAAGTCGATGTGTCTTGTGGTTTCGATGATGACAAAAGAACATTAAACACTAAATAAAGTAATACAGTTTTTGCGAATGAAGAATATAGGACAACATTCAAGAGGGCAGAAATAGGGAAAAAGTTTTAATAAATACTTTAAATAGTGCATACAAATAATTTATTCGAATGCCACTTAATTTCAAAGTAATAAAATTAATTTGTTTGTTTTCTCTTAAGGTCTTAGCCTTAGAACGTCATGAGAAGTCTATTTTGTGTGTTCTGATCATTTTTGGGTTCTTCTTATATGCAAGAAGCTACTGAATTTGTGTTGACAAAGGTTCGTATTTAGGAAAAATATTTCAAGAGAAAGATTGAACTTTAGTCAAAGTGGTATTTTTTTATCCGAACTGTTATCACACTTTATGTCTAATTAATTCTTGACCTTTTTTAAAAGTTGTCAACTTCAATCTAATTCTCGATTTTCTTTATTGCACTTGGTAAACTATGTGACGAATGGGTTGATGTTTGAGGATAATATTCAGTGAATTACACAACATTGCATTAAGTTTCCTGGTGAACATAAAAATTAACTTCATATACTTAGATTACGTATGTGACATGTCCAACTAATGGTTAAATACAAGTTTGTTTCACTATGTATAATTGTAATTATTACTTGTGAATCGGTAATGATGTTTTAGTGGAATATGAAAACCAATTATATAGTGGAATATAAAATATTTTGCAAGTAACTATTTAATTTCCGTTGAGAAATTTAAATACAATTTTAGTATCAATGAAAAATGAATTACTACTAATTTATTCTTTTCCAAACTTTAAATGAAAAAAATGCGAGTTGCACACACAAAATTTGCTGTTGACTGCATCTGATATGTCTCCAATATGTGATTGCGGGTTTGAAGTTAAATGGGTATGAATTCAATATTTTCTTGTCGTCATTTCATTTTGCCTGCACCATACAATTATTTGTTTCCTGTTTTCTTGTTAATCTATCAAGTACTTTAATCAAAGTGGGCAGTACCGTGTTTAGAAACTACCAATCAAACGCTAATGAAAATAATGTATTAATTAAATGTATAAAGGGTCATACTCCATATAATTTAAGTACAACACAAGAACACTTAGAAAATATTATCTTTATATTGTACCAATTACTAGTTCCGAAGTTTACGCAAAAGAGAGTTATTATATATCATTAATACAACTTGACATTTCATACAATTTAACATCTCATAGATTGTTTAAGGAGCAATCATAATGCTTAACATTGTGGTAGAGACACAATTGGTTGCATAAGTTGCAATATCATTATGTTCTCTCTCGAAGTGTACGCCAAGATACATTTATAAGCACTACGTACAATATACACTACGAGAACAATACAAGTATTTGTTATTATCTGTTGATTATTGGAAATAAATTAAGGTGATATTTTCTTCTTGCAATTAATTTTTAAGTTAGTCATTACTTGAATAAGTAGTGTAAGAAAACACATTGAGTTTTTTTTCTGGTACATGAAGTAGCAATAGCTGTTAATAAGAACACACGTACGTATTTGTTTATTTTTATTAGACATCGCTCTTACTATCATTACAAACATTTTATCATTACTATCAGGTGGTTTGTTACAAATTGAATCCTATTTGTCTTTAGGAATTAACCCATTCAGTACCGTCCATGAACAGCAATAGTTTTCTTTCTCTACCGAATTTCTTCTTACCTTTACCATAATTTCTATCACATTTATTTTAAATGCAACATTATTTCTTCGAAAAACTAATTTACCTCTTCAATTTCTTTCTAATGTCATTTTTATCCTTGTTTTTTAAACATTTCCTCATTGTTTTCCCGTTTCAATATTTTTAATTCTACTCCATACTCACATGTGGTATATATTATTTCTAGTTGGTTTTCATAATTGTTTTCATCATATTCGAAATATTTCTTCATATAGTACAAAATTGCTCTATAAAGAACATTGTCAAAGACTCATTTTTAAGTCTTCGTTCATGAATTCACAGAATAGGCATTTCCTCTTATTATTTCTATCTTTTTATTATTTCTTATTTGCGTAGTAATACAATCTATAATTACGAAATACTGAAACTTTGCTTCCTTGAACGTATAAAATGTTGATTAATATCAAAGAAGTGAAAATAGAATCTAATACTGATATAGTACATTAGTCGAAAAAAATTTAATCAAGGAAACGCACGTCAATGTTCTGAAGATAAAGATCCAATGGGCTTCTATGTTTAAAAACGGCATATTTAATAATAAAAGAATCAATCTTTATTTATGTTTCTGTTACATTTAATGAACCTTATATTTTTAAACTATTTTGTTTAATAAAATTTATGTGAATTTTTTCGGAATGACAAATCATCAGTAAACTAAGAATTCAATGAAGACACACGAACGGCGTGCCAGGTGTTAAAATAACCAAAACCAAAATTTAATTTGGCATTTGATTAGCTGCAATGAACTATTCAGTTAAGCATATATTCTAACATGCGATAACGACATAGTAAGTTCTTTGGCAACTCTTTTATTTACTATGGATAAGTGGACATTTAATTATACAAGCAAATATCAATAGATGATAAAATATACAGTTATGTGTATCTGATATCTTAATGTAATTATCTTAATGTCATTTTCTGTAGTTCTTCATTCCTTTATTTATTTTGTATATTTTGTTTAATACAAATCATGTACTTGAACCTGTTAAAACTATTTAATTCTGGAAACGTCAAGGAGCAAAAATATTTTATTAAAATTAATATTAATAACCAGGACCAGATACTCTGAGGGAAGCTGCACCAATAGCTACCAGTACATTTGTCTTAAATTTTAGTTTTTAAAATTCCCTTAGGTGTCTGTGATGTGAATGAGAAATTATTTTGGAAACGATAAGTGTCTGTTCTCAATGAATTCTTTTCCTTCAACCTCCAGAAAATGGACTCAAACTATTCATTTTACAAAACTCACTTCTAACTTGTCACTTTAGGTAGTGTATATTTACAACGAAAGGGATGCACTTTCTTAAATCCGGCCCTATTAATAATTTTATAATCGTTTTAATCTGGGAACAACGACAAAACATTGAAGGAAAGTCACTCAGACCATTTTAAATGTACCATATCAATATTTGCTTAGTGGATATGGAGGAAAATTAAACCGGAATGGCCACCTACGAGATTTCTATCTGAGATCTCATGATCTCATTATTCCGAAAAGAAGAAACTAACTTTGCTCCTATACCTCTAGGAGGGCAGTCTGCAATATTCATGCAGAAAATGAGAAACTGATAACAAAACCCTACAAAACCCTGGTTATAACGATTTTTGGACCTTAGACCTGACAATTATTGAGACGCAACGCTAAATGTTTGCACATATTGTATTCATTTCGCGTTACTTAGTCTAGAGCTTCCATCCAGTCTTCAAACAATTGATCTGGGTTATGTTGGGCATAAGTTTGATCTAAATGTTTTCTGTTATCAATGAAAAATTATAGTTTATTTCAACAAACAATCAAAAGAAAAATAAAACTTCGTTCGTATTAACGTCAGGAAAGTCACGTGATGATGATTTGTGTCAAATATGTAAACTCGTGATCCCGAATTAATATACTATATTAACTATAACAAATTCCCTAAATTTTGTTATAAGATGATTAAACGTTAACATATTCTGGTTATTCGCAGATTAAATTTCTAAGTAAAAAGATACGTTGTTTCATTCTCAGAAGATAAAATAAATATAAAGAAATAAATAATTATGAATCTTACAACAGTAATTAATTGTAGTAAGTATAACTTTTTAAGTTGAATACAATTGTAATTTAGACATTAACTTAATTTTTTACTTTCTGATCTTGATTGGTATTCAACAATTAATTTCCTCTTTATAATTAGAATTTGCATCACAGTATACTCACAATAGATGTACTCGACTTATTCTACATATAATGAATATACTTTGCTTGTTACCTTTGTATGACATATATTCAGTTCTCTTTGAATTTATTCCAACTTTTGCTAAACAATTAGCCTTAAAGTAATTGAGTCCACAATTGGTGAAATAGGGAGCATAAGTGATAATGTTAAACCTTTCTTGGGCATTCGATTAAGTTGAACATTTTCTGTGTAACAAGTTGGTTAGTGTGGTAAGTGTTAGTGGTTTTGGGGTAAGTTTGCGTGGAAAATTTTTGATTTATATTTACATATTTACATTTGTTGTTACATTACATTTTACTGTGAATAAAATAATATTGAGTACGGATGTCAAGTATATTTCTTAACCCACTGACTTTTACGGACAAGTATTTTCTTTTTTCTTTGAAGGAAACTGAAGTTTTATTATTGTGATTATACTGATTTATTCTTCAAGTGTAGTTAACTGTCCTCGATTCAGCATTATTTATAGTTTAATAATACATATTAAAGTTATAAGAAAGCAGAAGTTAATTTTCATGGTGTTAGAGAAATTTAAATTGAGCCGAAAAAGAAATAAGTAAAAATCTAAAAATTAACATTCCATCAGATATTAAACGCTGGTTACTTCCTTACTGAAAACAATGGTTAAGAATATTCAAAGATTTTGTTACATAATTTTGTGGTTTCTTGTTAGATTTAACAGTAAAATAGCATCACGCGTTTCATTATTGTTAAATTACAACAATGTGTAACACAATAGTAGGATGGATATTAAAACACAATGATTGAGATATATTACCATTAAGCTTTGCTGTATTATGATCTTTTTTAAAAAATAATTTTAATATTTATATCCAATAATACTTGCCTTATCCAATGCTATAATTTGACAGCAACTGAAAGACAATTTGATTGCCAGTTATTCGTTGTAGTTTAATAAAAAAACATTTAGTGATTTTCTAACAATATGAACTATATAGGAATAGGAGTGCAATATTTTCGTGTATATTACTTCTTATAATTAGTTTATTCTTTGTATACAGCATTATTATAAACAAAACGGTTTCTAACGTTAAAGGAGCAAATAAATAAATGAATATAATAATTAAAATGTTATTACCCGAAGAATGATTTGCATATTTTATTTTCCCTTTGTATGAACAGAAATATTTGTTAATGAGAGGCATTGGTAACAGCAACATAGAGAAATGTCAACAATCAAGATAGCGGTAAATGAACATAAATATTGATTAGGGTTGTTCCTAATTATTGAAAGAAACATGACATCGCACATATAAATAATAAAATAATCTATATTTGTTTTTTATACATACAATGTGTAAAAGTTCTATAGATTACATTTGAAGAAAGTAGTACTAATGAAAATTGATGGTGAATACAAAAGAAATTTGTTGAAAAAGACGTTGACAATGTATTACTATTATGTAACAGAAAGTAATAATGTTAAAAAACATTTGAAGGTTTTCTATAGAAGGTGTAAATATACATAAATATACAGTACATATACAATATATTATAATGAGTAATTGAATTTTGTTTATATTTCTTTTATTTGTGGGAATATGAAGAAACGTGTGTGTATAGAGTGATTGTTTGTGTCTTATCAAGAGAAAGATTCAAATAAACGTGTAAAATTCTGTATGAATGAGTATTATTATTATTATTATTATGCTCATTATTACTATTATAGTTTTATTATCCTACTCAGTAATGTTGCCTCGTACACTTATTAACAAATACACATGTAATTCCGTGGCGACTTATTCACACGATTTTCACAGTATAAAATGATTTTAATAAAAAATAAACTTTTGAATGATTTACACAAATATATTTAGACCATAAGTTATATTCTTTGTTTTTTAAGTAGTTAAATTGTTTCTGAAAGAAATGAGATTTTTGCTGCAAAAAATATTCTATGTACACATCCTTATGACTTTCTGAAGCACATGTAATGGTTTCACACTACTAATGTTATCTTGTCAACATAAAATACAGCAGCAATGGTACAGAAGTGGTGGAATTGAAAATATTACATATCTCTCTTTCATAAGTAATCATTCATTTTAACCAAAAATTTATTATTTTTGCTTTCAGATGTCTAGAATCAATGTTAACAGACCTGAACCATATTCATGAAAAATTAAATGTCGACTAAAAGCAGGGAATTTGTGTTGTTATTCACATCAAAATTCTTTGTCGTCGCGAATTCTCTCAAGGAATTTGAAGCTTAAAATATATAAAACAATAATCATGCCTATTATGTATGGTCGCGATACAGGGTCGCATTCACTGAGGGAAGAACCTAGGCGGAAAATATTCGTACACGATCCTGAGACGAATATTCGAACCCAATTGGAGTGGGAACGGGAAACGGCGGAGACTTCATAACGGGGAACTACATAATTTATAGCGTTTACCAAATATTGTTACAGTCATCAAATCTAGGAAGCTCAGGTGGGCAGGTCATGGAAGACAGTAGGAACGCTTTCAAAGTTTTAACTGGAAGTCCAATTGGAATGCGTCCATTAGTGAACCATAGACGCAGATGGGAGGACAATATTAAGGTGGATCTCGCAGAAACAAGAATACAATGTAGAAACTGGATCCAGTTGGCTGTAATAGAAGTCAATGGAGAGCTTTTTTAAAAATGGCATTCAACCTCCGGGTGTCATAGGCCATAGAGTTAGTTAGTTTATAATGTTTGGACGATGTTTCGACGAATGTTTATCCAATAGACTAATTAAACCGTAGTACACAAAAAATTTTCTTAGTAGTGAATGCAGATTTACAGTACCAAAAATATCTACTGACGCTCAATGCTTCGATAATGTTTACTGTCGACTATCAAAGTGCTGTTCAACTAGTTTACTTTGATGTCAAATAATAATGTTGTTACTACTCTTGTAACTACGAATTATCACTTTTAAGAAATATTATTTCAGAATGCAGCATAAGAACTGTTTATTTTTGTTCACTATAATAATTGTTTAGAGCCGAATAAAATATACAAGTATCTTTTATACAAGTAGAGTATTCTAACAACATAACTGGATGTAACATACTGGCATTTGATCTTTGCTACTACGGAGACAGTAATAAAATGGATAAGCTTATAATTCTTATTATAGCAAGAATATTTCAGTCTGTGTGTAAGGCTAATCAGTAACAGTTCACAGTCGCTCTAATAAGTGGCTCTACCTGCTCTGTCTTCTTGTCTTACGCCAATAGCATGCAGTCAATTTCCAGATTTATTGCATCTTAAAATCTGCATTGTTTCAATCTAATTATTCGAAAGAAAGCAAAGTATGATTTAATCCAAAATATATTTAGCAAGTAAAAGGTTTGGTGGCAACTAGTTAAACCAATAATGATTATTATCATTAAAATAAAGATCAATGATAGCAACGAATACCATTATATTATTTTAATCTAAACAGAATCAATTCACTGCGCGTAACTGTAATTTAACTATAGTGAAATAAAGACATAATGGTAGTGTGCTGAATAATCTTCAAAAGAGCGACAGTTAGGAGGAGCACGTCATTGACGTTCTCGCAGATTGGAAAGAATTTGCTTTATCTTTAAAATCAATGAAGTACATTCTTTACAAATATTTAATTTAATGAGGTTACCCTTCCATTGCAGGATAAAGCCCTGTCAAAAACTTAGTTTAAGAACAAGTATTTTATTAGCTTAGCTACTTTGAGAAACTCTACCAAAAGTCGATTCTAGTTTGTAAGGCGTGAGAAGTCACTTTTTAGAATACACGTTGATTGGCCCAAATATTGCAATGTATTCTACTTTAAGAAAACATTCTTAGTATAAATGACAATATACTACAAGGAAAATACATGCACAAAATCTCTTAAGTCATTCTAGAGTATGCAAGGTAAGTGTTAGCTACTGAGACAGGCATAGCTGTACAAAGCAATGGTAAATAGATTCCCTTTTTATTGCGTTTAGGGCTAAAATCTTTATTTCTGCCCTCGTCTCAAATTTTTGTAGGAGGAAAAATGTGTGTTTCTAGCACCTCTAAAATATTTTGAATGAAAAGTACGTTTGTTTGGCATCTGAAACATTTTGAGGTGAATGTATGTGTCTCTGACTTCTCCCTGACACATTCTGAGAGGAAAGGTATGTATTTCTGGATATCCTCAAATACTCTGAATTGGAAAAATATGTGTATTTTATATTATTATCTAGAAGATGACATAAAATAAAAGATAAGCCAACATACACACACCTACGCATCCCTTTGTCAATCTTTTGTGAACGGAATGGATCGATTTTAATTCTATTTTCTATAATGTAGAGACGATTCTGTGTATGGTAATGAAAACCATTTGTTACATGATTAGTTCGCATGATAGCTTATCTCCTTCTCTGGTAGAGCTATAATTTTGGAAATGAGACAGACAGCGGGAGTAAGATAACCATTTGCGTTGCTTTTTCTATCACAGTTTGTCAGAATAATGATATATAAGCTACGATAATGCAAGAAATAAGACAAAAGCTCTTTCACAGATGTTGAAATAAAAATAGAATTGAGATTCAAAGACTTTGTTTTAATATAGAGGCCTGATATCTAACATGTATTCCAATTAGTGCTTCTCCATAGAATTTGTGTTCTCTACTCCAAAATCTTTTAGTCTATATGCCAGAGTCATTCCCACAAGTTGAACGTACTGGCTCACCAGAATTGGTCATTTGTCACATAACACTAGTTATTGGTTAGTTCAATGAAGTTCTGTATGATCCTTGACTTTAGACTCCTATCGAGTACCTAGGTAGTCTTATAACGATTCGTTCTTTGAAAGACAACTTCTTGGTTTCACTTTTTAATCTTGATGACCTACTTATTTAAGCAGAAGATAAATATTGTCATCAACATCGGATGACGAAGTTATCTTATTTTCCCATCTAGGTGCTGATTTCTTGTTTCCAGGCACATATCAGCCCTGGTAACTGAGAGTAGAAGAAATAAAACACCGAAAAAGGGATTAAGCAGAAAGAAAGAGGAATGAGGAATTGGAACATTCCTATAGTAATTCTTTAGACTTTCTCGAACAGAGATGATTGGTGATGCTATGACGATACTGCATGATTCCTTAGCTATATCAATGGAGTTCTAATATACAAAGGTGATCGTCCCTTTTAACTTCCTTGATTTGGATCTAGGTCAGTGGTTGCCAAACTTAAGAAGCTTCTGAGATCCCATACCGTTTTTATATCCTACTGTGAGCTACCAACCAAAAGAACTATTAACTTCTTTTTAAAAAATCCTATAACTTTTATTGCCTATAAACTTACATTTCTAGTAAATATCAAATCAAACTATCCAAGTTACAAATATCTACTATTCAGACGAAAAACATGACGTGCACAACCCCAGACGTATACAATCAACTCTGAGATGAGGTTGACAATGGCAGTGTTGCGGGAGAAACAAACAGTTGTTGTCATCAGCGCCCCCTGTCGTTAGCGTCAGATCAGTGGAGGAATCAAAGTTATCCAACCGGGGCGTAACGCGATCTACCGAAAATGTTCCCGCGACCTACTAGTAGCTCGCGACCGACGGTTTAGCGATCACTGATCTAAGTGCAACCGTTTTCAGCGCTGAGGCTGTATGAAATGTCGATCTATAGTTTGCAGCACTATAAAACGTTCAATTTTCAAGGCTCTCTCACTGGGTGTTGAAAACAGAACCCTTTCCATAGAAATAAACACACTAATTTATTATAACCGAGACAAGAGCAGCGCCGTAACTTAGATTTTTTGTGGGGGAGCAAGCATCATTACGCGTATTTGGGCCCCTGGAAAAAGTTGTTTTTCTAATTCTTGAGCCCCTCCTTCCATCTTTCTCTTACTCTTTATGGGCCCCCGGAGCCTATGGGCCCTCTCGCACATCAGGATTTGCGGGGCCGTTAGTTACGCCTCTTGGCCCGTTCCAAACATGACAAATTAATTAAGGGGACAATATTGACATATCTCAAAGCCATACAAATAAATATTTTTTCTACGGCCCCTAATAGTAGACATTTTTACTGAAATGGGCCCATGACTCATTTTTGTTTATTTACCTTTTGTGCCCTGTTTTGTTTATGTAGTGTAGTAAACCTATTTGATGCTTCATTTATAATTTCATGTTCTTATCGTATATAGAGTAAGAAAATTTTGTCTTAAAAACGGGCCCCCTCGACCCGCAGGTAGTTTCTTTGGAGGGGCACTTACCCCCCGTCCCCCACAAGTTACGGCCTTGGACAGGAGATCCTCTATTTTAATGAGTTGAAATCTCCGTGGCTTTTAATTTAATTCTGGATAACACCTCCCAATGCTTCAGTAATTCGAATGTCATTGATGAGAGAAAGTACTTGCACATTTTTCGTTGCTGAACGTAAATAGGATTTATATATATATATATATATATATATATATATATATATATATATGTAGGGAGTCTTATATATATATATATAGGATGAAGTAAGTAAGATTTTCCTTTCTAAAGCGCATTTCTTCGCATGTCTTTGTAGCTGCTGGAAATATCTCTGATTCTTTTCGACGCAAGAAAAGAGATCAATTTACTACTAAAGCAGATTGACAGTTTTTCTTTACGTTTCTTTGAAATAAAACGTTCGTTGTTCGTTCTCAGAATTTTCTACCCCATTTCTTCAAAATCTAAGGTTTACTAAAAGAGAAACTTGAGTACTAGAGAAAATGTAGTTTTCCTATTTCTTGACTCCCTTGGTGGTTTCTACTGACTGGCATATTGCGGTTTTCTGCTAGGTTCAGCGTGACAGAGAACTTCACAATAATAGAGGTTACTGTAATAGGGAGAGGACAAGTAACATCGGATCTCTGGCGTTTCTGTAACCTAATGACGATGTGTTGACGTAAAACACTGTTACATAAATTAGTTTTACTTCTATTTTAAGAAAGAAATAAAACTTTTTCAACTCGTAGTATATGTGAAAGCAGTTCCTGAGTTAAAGCGTGGGTTGCATACTTAAAATTTCTCATAGCTTTCGTTCTAAGATATCTCACGAAATCAAACAATAAGATTATAATTTAGGGATATAACTCTCTAGTAAGTACGTTATACTACTCAGGTACATTAATCAATATTTACGAGATCTCTTTTCTTGCTTAGTATATCACTAGCGTCAATTACCCGCTTTTCTGGGTTAAAATTTAATATATATAAATATCTAATCTATATCTAATCTATATAAATAAAAATTAAATTTTGCTACTGTGGGCTGAACTTGGACTTAAACGATATCTGAAGTGTCACTGTTAATCTCACGACACCCAAAAATTATGGATTAAGCACTAATATCGGTTATATTTTATCATTTTTAAGTCTTTCCCCATCTCCCAAGTTGCGTCGTTAAAGTAAAATGATATAAATCTTCCAACGCCCGAACCTCATCTATAGGGGGTATCAATATCTAAATTATAGGGAATAAATAATCTAATCAGAAATGATGGACTTTTCAATCCCGGTGTCAATAGATAGAAAAGTTGAATCTTAAAATTTATAAAACAATAATCATGCCTATTGTTTTTAAACATATAAAGATGGTTGCTTACTCTGAGGGAAGAACGTAGACTGAAAGTATTTGAGAACAGGATCCTGTAAGGAATATTCGCCCAAAAAGAAAACAGAAATAGGAAATAGCGGAACCTTCATAATGAGGAACTGCATAATTTATACCGAATACCAAACATTCTTTAGAGCTCCTTCGTGGCTAAGCGGTTAGCGTACGCGCCTTTGGCGAGGGAGACCCGGGTTCGATTCCCGGCGGGAGCTCATGTGGTTCGGATTCCACGTTAATCAGTAGGTCCACGTCTCATATAGCCTCGCTGCTGAACGGGACGTTAAACTCAAAGTCAACTCAACTCAACCATTCTTAGGGTCATCAAATCTAGGATCAGAATGGAAGAAAAGTAGGGACGCTTTCAAAGTTTTAAGGAATCAGAAAACGACCATTAGAGAGACCTAGGCGCAGAAGGGAAGCTATTAAAATGGATCTCACAGAAAAAGGAATACAAAGTAGAAACTGGATCCAATTATCTAAGGACAGAAGTCAATGGAGAGCTTTGGTGAATCTGGGATTAGAATGGAAAGAAGTGGAGATGCTTTCAAAGTTTTAACCAATCAGAAAACGTCCATTAGAGAGACCTAGGCGCAAAAGGGAGGATATTAAAATGGATCTCACAGAAAAAGGAATACAAAGTAGAAACCGGATCCAGTTATCTAAGGACAGAAGTCAATGGAAGGCTTTGGTGAACGAGACATTGAGTCTCCGGATTCCATAAGCCACAGAGTTAGTTAGTTTGTTAGTTGTAAATGGACAGTTGGGGGAAAGATGGGACTTATTCTTGGAATAATGACTATATATGAGAAAGAAAACTTCTTTTCATCTCTTATCGTTTATCTTCTATGAAAATCTAATATTTAAACCGGATGATTGGTTGCATTGGGGTTAAGTATCCCTACTAGCAGCGAGGTTACATGAGACCTAGATCTACAGCTTAATATGGAATCAAATAAATAAATAAATAAATAAAAATGTGTCCCATCAGAAATCAAATCCGGAACTTCTACCCCGAGGACGCGTATGCCAAGTTTGTAGGAACGAGGAAGATCATTATTAATACTGAATCTGACAGGTTTCTATAACTTCCGGTTTCAACAGAAGAACTAAAGCTTATATGAAACATATTCGTACGTAGATAGCTTAATCTACACCTAAGATAGTTTCTCTCTAGCTATTGACATTTTTGCTCTTGGCAGATCAATATTAAAACAGGAAGCTGTAGCAAATTTGTACTATTTCCGGTGTCAGTAGATGGGTAAGGGAAGAGATGGTATCTGTTTCTTGGAACGTTATCTATTCTTGGGGCTTGTCGCAGATAAAAGTGCACATGGATTTCTCATTGCTTTTTAAAGGTTCTCTGTTCTTTCACTGGCAACTATGGAAAGTTTCATAAACATTGAATGAATTAGTCAGAAGATAATGTATATATTTCAAGAGAAAGGAAAAGCTTTTTCGTTGTGAAATATTCAAAGTAATATCATCGGTGGAGACACTGCTTTCTTATTTATATATGCATATGACAAAGGTGAAATGGTAAGAATGTTAAAGTTATTATAGTCTTATGCAAACTCAACAAGTGCACTTCTTTCTGACATTCTTTTGTTTACAACATATCTTCATATACACACGACGTCAGCAAATGCATCCACCTTTTTCTCGAGAAAATATTTCGACGAAAGCAATATAAGAAGTAATATTCTTTTTCTACATGAGTGAATGGTGTTGCTTTATTGTTCTATGGAGATGACTAAGAGAGTGGTTTGTTATGAAAACTTATTTTGGCTTTGAATTTTCCTTTGACAAGTGGCGTTGAAGTGCCTGAGTGTAAAATTTTGTTTTATCCGCAATAAAGACCGACATTACTGTCCAAAAGACTGTCGGAAAAATCTCCGAGAAACAAAATTTAATATTGAATGTCCTAATGTTCCATCCACTATAAAACACATACCGCACAGATCTGTACTTAAGTTTTTATCTTCTTACAAAGCTAGAAGAATTTTGTCTGGTAGAACAGGTAAAATATTTACTCAGATCATACACACCCTTTGAACGAAACTATAGTTTAAAACCTCAAAAAATCTAATTATCAGTGAGGAGTCTGGATCCTAAGCATCAAACTAAGGTACTTGGGTATAGACTGCAGAAACAGAATAAATATATTTTAGGACTAGAATCTCATTTTTAGGGAAATATACTAACAATTTTCGGGTTACTAAGTAATGAAAAATCCCTCTGGTCTTGTATAAATTTTAAGTGGTTTGATTTTAGTACTAAGTTTCCAACACACTCCTGAACAAGATATTTATATACTTTTCTCAACTAAGCTTTTTAGCACTATTAATATACAAGGAGAAAATTAAATAATTAATGCCAATGTTAAATTTCGTACCCATTAAAACATTTTATGGTAGATATCTGGGAAATTTGTAGAGATTTGATGCTAATTGCTATATTACTAGGATTACATGGACACTTTAGAAAATACTATAGTTTTTCTTGTTTCTGGAATAGTAGAGAAAATTAATCAGCATTATATTGTAAAAGGATGGTCTCTGAGAGAAACGTATACACCAGTACATTGCAAAATTAAGCAAGTTTCTTTAGTAAATAGAGAGAAAATACTGCTTACTACTACCTCTACATATAAAATTACCCCTAATGAAGAACTTCGTTAGAGGCACACACAGCTCGGCTAAAAAGTCACTTTATACTTTTTCACCTAGTCTTTTCCCCGAGAACTTAGGAGCTCCGAGGGCCGAGTGAAAAGAAAAATCCATAATGGTAATCAGAAAGTGGAGCAGATGGATGAAGGTAGGTGGGATTCTCACATGATGCGTAACTACTGCTGGTTTTTTGCCTGAGAAAGTAAAACAAAGACAAAAAAGAACTGTAAGTTAAAACAAATATCTGTTTTATAGTGCTGTGTATTAGCTGTATTCTTTGGCTTAGTGCCGTTTATAGATAATATAAGAACATTGCTTATGGCATTATATTACGATTACAAAAAATGTACCTCGGATTAATGGGCTTGATGCACTAAATAGGAATTAAAAATTTATCAACATTGTAATTTAGAACATTATTTAAATTTTTGTTTATGGCAAACCAATATTAATATGTTACATACTGTGTTATTTTACCTGCAAAATAAATGTACTTCCTAATCAGATTTCGTAGTTAAATATGTATATTAGTGATTAATTAAAATTGAGTGTCAGCAAAATAATTGAATTTCTAGTTTTCGCCAAAGTCTACATTACTTTTGTCACACAAAAACATTATATGTAAGAAACTTTTTAATTGCTATTTTCGTGTTCAGTACTGCCAACTTAGTTAAAAAGATATGATTTCGTCCATATAATAAACATTTAAGTTTCTTAAGTAGTGCCGTATGTAACACTCTTAATACATAGTTACTTTTCATCACGTTTACGGTTAGCAAGATCACCATATCGTTTGGTCATTGAAATTACTATGTTATAATTCATGATAGACACATTACTATGTTGGGATACATTGTACATGTTGATTCACAATGTTTCATTTTCTTTCTTCATAGATTTATAAAAATACAAGGAGGAATCATAAGTATTGCTATTCTAGTATACAACATACCTGTAGTTATAGCAGCAATGAAAACAGGTTAACAATCAAGGTATAGCACCACGTATTGGGCTGTCTGCAACTATCTTACTATCAGTTCCTCGATTCCGCCTCGATAACATGTCTCGTTCTTATAGAAAAAAAATAAAAATAAAAATAAAAATAAAAATAAGTCAATCACTGATGTTCCCAACTTTTGCTGGATTGTGAAGTACTGTGATTTGTGGAAGTGCGCCAACTGGTAGTAATTCAGAGGGGTAAGATCAGGACTATAAGCTGGGTGGGATCCGCAAAAATCCGATGTAACCAATTTCGTGCATTTTGTGTTTCGTTTATCGAACCAAGTGTGGTTTCAGGTTTCCTTGTTGCAAAAGTGCGTTTTCGGTTCACCAAGGCAGGACAACTTTGTTGTAGTGCAGGATACAATTACTTAAACTATTCAGAATGAAGATCGGGTACTATCGTTAGGAACGAACTCGAAATAAATTACTGTCTCTTATTTTCACCACACACAGAGCATGAATGTATGCACCAAACGTGTCTGTTTGACAACCGCTCTTGCTGAACGACTGTTTTCGCATGTTCGTAATTAAAAAAAAGAAATGTTTGTATTTTGCAGTCCGTTTTAAGAATCGCACATCACGTGAATTTTAAAGCGGTTGTTGGCACACATCTATTCTCCTCTGAGGATGAGCTGAGGTTAACTCACATGATACAAAGCGACAGCTTCTAATGATTTTCTCGAGATCATGAAGATGACACATTATAGTAAACTGCCGAGTTGGTTTGATAATCATCGTCTGCTAGTGGATGGGTTTTCCTCAGTGGCGTATCATATGACCTCAAAATCTTTTACACTCTGGCAGGGCCGTGCCGTGGGAAGGGGGCGAGCGGGGCGACGGCCCCGGGCACCGAAGTAAGGGGGGCAAAAAATTCAGGAGAAAAAAGGAAGAAAGATAGGAAAAAATGCTTGGAATATATGTATGGGGGCGCCGTTGTAGGGCGCTGATTTTCCACGGCACGGCCCTGCACTCTGGCGGCCTAATCTTGGGTGGTTTTCGACATCTTTACAACTTGCACGAAATTTCTGTAATCCACGAGTTGCTGTGATGTGGTTTTCACTGCACTTTTTTCTTTCGGCTCATTGTTTTGGTTGCTGTTGCAGCGTTATGCCCGATATCGATCTAATTCGTAACAGTTCACGTATCAGACGTTGTTGAGAGCTTATCGTCAGTACTACTAAAAGCTGCTTGAAGATATGAAGGGAGTGGTGAGTTCCGTGATAAATAGTTTGCTTGCCATACTACCTTCTAGACCAGCTTAATCTTGTATTTACGATCGATCATGCGTAAACAAGCGCCTTTCGTTTGAGTTTCGGAAATACAGAATTAATAGAATTAATCCTATCATAAACACAATTGGCACCAAGGCAAACTTTTACTAACTTTACAAACATGTAAAATGTTTTTCTTTGCAGATTTTTGGTTTTCAAGCTATGGCCCATCAAAACACGGGTTTAGATTTAGAACAAGTGCAATATGTGATCTACAGAACTGAGTAGATCTTAACTAGAGATAGAGATAGATTGTTCTTTACTATGAATGTGGAATATTTTCTTGTGCGAGGCTTTGATTTCTATGTTATTGACAACTAATTCGGAGTTCGAATTTAGTCAAGTTATTGATAAAACCAAAAACATCAATTGATATTTAGAACAAGCAATAGAAGGATATTTATTGAAAAATCCGTTTATTGTTAATTTTAGGTTGAACGTTTAAGTAAGTACAGTGTGTGCTTATACAGATTTGTTCAAATAAATGAAAATTTAATGTTTTACTTCATTACATTACTTATTTTACAAGGTGTATACGAGTTTCAAGCAATTTAATATTCTACAGTAAAATTTCTTCGTCAAAGGGGTTATAGCGTACCATGCCTATAAACATTTGAGCATAGTATGAAATATTAGGTAGATCGTTCGTCTCTGGTGCATGGAGTCTTTGGTTCGATCCCAGTTCACGCCAAGTGAACTTTGTGATGGACAAACACCGTGTAGTGGGTTTTCTCAGGATCTTCCCGTTTCCTCCCACTTTCTTCATTCGACCATTTTATCCATTTCTCATTCATCACCATCTCCTTTAGCCTAACCGGCATAACCGTGGGAAGTAAATATCAAAGTATTCATATCATTTAAATATTTCATTTCAAATCAACCAATTTCGTCTGAGACCGTTTGGGGCTAAGACATCATCCTGTCAGCCCGAGGGAACATCTTATACCGAGGGGGGCCCTTTCTATCTAATACTGAAAACAATAAATTAAATTAATAACAGACTTACAGAAGGATTTATGGAGACTTTGTATAATAACTTTATATTACATTTTATAATAAAAGGTTATGAGCTAACTCTTGTGTACGTTATTGGCTTTATTACCTGACCAGCGAACGAGTGCGGGCGGCCGGATTTGGAACTAAAACGCAAGCAGCAGTGTTTCTAACCGGATTACTTGTAATCAATCTATCACAGTTTTTTCTGTCCTGTTCGTAATAAACCACTTCACGCATATGTTCAAGTCAGGGGCAGATCCAGGGGGCGGGGCGATCAGGGCGATTGCTTTCCAGAATAGAATATTTTTTTTTTATTATTTTAAAAATAAAAGCTAAGAATTTTCACTTTTGCATTATAAATGTATAATAACACCTAAAATAGGAGGCCTTACTTTTGTTTTGTTTTACGCTGCAGAAGTCAAATAAAGGAATAAATTGCAAGAAATTACTTACATTGGCGTTCTTGCTCAAAAAATGTCCACCTTCGAAATCGCAGGTGGCCATTTCTGTTCTAGAAATTGCAGACAACAGCTACTTCTTTTCTAAAGTTGTTTTACTTTCTTTTTCTTTTCTTTTCTTTCTTTCTTTCTTTTTTTTCAATACACTCTTACCTTGATTTGACTTCGAACGACCGCCCCCCCCCCCCAAACATTCAGCTTGGCTCAAGAGTTATTGAAGTTATTTGCAGAACATCTTAAGTAACAAGCAAGAAAACAACTACAACAAAAATACACCCTCCATATTAACTTGCGAACAAACTAGCGAGCAGCGTTTTACAGGTTGCTCCTGTTTTATAATGACATACAATAAAACGTAATCAATTTTTATACAATCTGCTTAATACACGGTAGAAGCTCACTGAATTGTCAATTGTGCTATGTTGTTCTTAAATTGGTAATTTCCATTCATATATCACTATTCACAATACGCTGCATTACTGCAGGAATGGTTCACTCCAACCACATAACTTACGGCGTTCTTTATTAAGCGGAAAGAGATTAGGCTATGCATAACATCCAAACTGCAACTTTTAAAAATCGTTGGATACACTGCAGAGTAAAACTCTCCGCTCCCCTGTCTCACCGCGCTTACCAAGAAACTGATGTAAACACAACAGCAGCGCCATCCTCCCAAAACCGCACTGCTATCCTGGTCAGGTAATACCTACAAGAATATGAAATAATATGTTCTGTAGATCTTTGGTCCTTGAGTTATTTGCCATCGAAATTTTGGTTTGGAATTCATATCTGTTAGGCAATAACTCAAGTACCAATTTCCTGCAAACCACAGTATTTCATACGCATATTAACCTTGTTATAGTTTACTAATATTTAAAATTTGGTCAGGTGGAGACCTTTAGTTCCTGAGTTACTGACCACGAAATTTCAGGCTTTGGTTTAACAAACCTGTTATGGGAAGTAAGTATAGTAGATGTTCATAACAATGAAGCATGTTTTCTTTTTTGCTATAGGTCTAAGGAAATTGTTGGTTCACAACCGAAAGTGTTATTAACTAAACTGTATATTTAATAACAATTAGAATAGCTTCTAATACCCACCGTTGACTAATTCTGAGTAATACATTTACATAGCAGAGGCGCCAGGAGTAGGGAAAGTATACAACTTAATTACACCTACACAATTCCGTTTAGTTTTCTATTATCAATTGTCTCCTAATGGTGAGCAATTCAAAACTTTAATCTTGTTTAGTTTCTAGAGTTTCCGCTGAGGGAGAGAAGTAATACCGCATTAACGAAAGCAAGCCGATTATCTGTACAAGTGTGACTTAAAGTGAAATAGGGCCAGTATAATAATATGTTAATGAAAAATTTGAAACTTTACTTACGTCGGTGGAGTTTCGCTTCTCCTTCCTTCCCCAACACCCGAGATAAATTCAAAATGACGCTATTCCTACCAAATAGGAACAAAAGTACAGAAAGCAATGAGAAATGATATCTGAATTCTAGGATTGGTTGCGTTCTTTATTGAAAGAAGTGACTAAAGCACAATGTTAGTGTGTGTAATTGTATTGGTAGTCAGTAACTAGGCTACAGAAGGAAATGGGGTAGCCCAGACATGTTGTATTGTTATGCAGGTCAAATAATAGTAAACTATTATTTTCGATATATAAATATAGCTGGCTCCCCAAAAATATCTGTGCCCTCCCGCTTGCCCCCCCTAAAAAGGTTGTTGTCATCATTGGTAGCGGTGTATCTTAACATTGTTGAAAACACGAAAATAGTGCATATGTCATAAATAAGGAATTTAATAACTTCTAGAGAGTTTTCAGCCAAAATTGGAGTTTCTTCATTCCTCACTTAGTGATTTTTCGAGCTACCATTTTGGAAACACTGATTCCATTATTATGAATATGCAAAGTAGAAAAATGTGCACTTTATATGGGCAGCTCTGAGTTTTACATATTGTGCCTATAGTTAGACCTATAATAGTGCTTCATATTTAGCGTATATTCAAGGAGAATAATAATTGTAAACTAGTAAAGAAATAGTTTTAAGAGGATTTAGATTTGCCATAGTTTTCTTTTTTTTTTTTCGGAGCAACTTAACTGCTGATAGTGAAGTAAATGGATAGCACTCCTGCAACGTTGTCATTATATAGGCCACATCTATCATACAAATTCTGGAAGTTTACACAATAAATCCTTAGTGAGTTTATCAGGCGCGTAGCCAGGATTTCGCAATAGGGGGGATATGGGGCGAAATACTTTGGTTATCACACCAGGGGCTCGATCAATCCCAACTATTTTACTGACAACATACCCATATTGGTTTGTTAGGACAATAAAATGAGGATATGTAAGTAAGTACTTTAATTTTAAAAAACTATGAAGAAATCTTGAGTAAAAGAACATAAAAAAGTATTGGAAAAGTTGTATAATCTTTCAAAGTCATTCGAACTCAGTTCTACTTGTCTTCTTTCTTCTTCTTTTTCTTATCTTCGTTTAATGTCCAAGGATAGCAACAAGACCTCTTTCGGGAGTAAGGACATGCTATAAAATGGATTAATGTTGCCGCGAAATTCAAAAAGGTTTATATTATTGGTAATATTGGGCATTTCTTAAGTTCTACTTGAGAGTCTATCTGATCAAACCGGTTTATCGATCGTCATTTGTAGTTCATAGGATTAGCATGAAGCTAGATGGAATTTGGAATGCTTCGTTACAATAATATCAATTTTCAACTTGACCCCTCCCCGTTTCCTCCACACAAAACTCCTCATAAGAAAGAGTAACCAAACCCTTGCTGTAGCTTTATATTTTTGACGCTGATTCATCTTTTTCTCGTTTCTTTTTGCTTCATCCTTCCTTTACATTTTTCATTTTTGGATCCGAAGGGGGTCCGGACCCCCGGGACCCACCCCTTGGCTACGTGCCTGAGTTTATAAATAAAATAATTTAGACGATTTTCGAGACGATTTTGTGCTAGACTATATAATTGTTTTCGGCTACTTAGCGTCATTCGTTTGAAGATGATCCAGTTCGAACACCCGGGCACGAAGCCAAGCCCTGAACTAAGTTTCCGCACAGTTTGAAGTTACGTTACAACATTCACAGGAAAGATACCAGCTACTGAAATTGAAGTTGGGACGGAAAGAAGTTTTGTCCACTATCTATTTTATGCGAAGCCAAGCCCTGAACTAGTCTTGCCACTTTTCTTCGCTACAGAAATGGCCTTCCTATTTATTTATTTATTGTTAATAGGTAATTCTCGTCTCAGATATTTTTAGTTCTATTCTAATTAAGTGTAATGGTAAGGACTATCAATGATTTATTAAATCATAACGTTTATCCCATTAGTCTTAGTTTCTTTGTAATTGGAAGTCAGAATATATACGAGAAATAGAGTTTAGTATGGACAGGAATAGATATATAAACCTGACCTCATTGGATTAGGATGCTGCAATCAGGAGCATATTTCTCCAGTAATAAGCTGTTCATTATGTGACCATTGGAGTCACTTGGAATGTATTTCTGTGTCCGTGTCTACGTATCTGACAAATATAAAAATACATATAAAAAATGGATAAGTGATTCTTGCTTAAGTAATTGGCGTGGGAGATCCGGATTCGATTTTCGGCGGGGTCTCATGTGGTTCGGATTCCACGTTAACAGTAGGTCCCGTCTCATATAGCCTCACTGCTGAAAGGGACGTTAAACTCAAAATCAACTCAACTCTTGCTTGAGTAAGCAAAGTAATGCTAGTAACTACTGTGGGAGTTAGCAGATATTCCACTAGTTTGACTTTAGTTGTAAAATAGTCTCGAAGCGATACCTCTACACTAACAGAGGGCACTGGAATTGAACCTAGTTCAACAGTACGTAGTTCTTTAGGGATAGGTTCTGCTCCTAATTTAGAAGAAGGCACTAGCCAATTAGCTCAATTGAAATTAATGAAGTATAGTCCAACTCAACAAATTAGAAGTGTACATTCGACTTTTCAGAACAAGTTCATGATGTAAAAGAACATATTTCATGTATTGAGCTGAGAAAATATGTCTGAACAAATAAAACTGGATAATATTGTTTTATAGGAGCTGTTTAATACTTTTAGTAATAATTTAAACGGAGCAGATAGGCGATATTAGATTTAATAGCCACTGTAAAGTTTATTGTGCGACATAAGGTGTGCTATAAAGCGCTACTCAATATTTCTTTGGAAATTTTACAAAAATCGTCCCTTAATTACATCTCCAAAAAATATTTAGTCATATGTGACAGATAGTCTGATACAAGAATTTAATTATTCCCTCAGCACCCATATTTGGGTCGAGACTAGGGATGGCCACAATGTTCCGGTTCCGATGAAACCGGTTTTCAGAACCGGTTCTGGAACCGGTTCCGGACCTGGATCTGAAAACCCGGTTCCAGAACCGGATCTCAGGAACCGGTTCCAGACCTGGATCCGAAAACCCGGTTCCAGAATCGGATCTTAGGAACCGGTTCCAGATCTGGATCTGAAAACCCGGTTCCAGAACCGGATCTTAGGAACCGGTTCCAGATCTGGATCTGAAAACCCGGTTCCAGAACCGGATCTTAGGAACTGGTTCCAGACCTGGATCCGAAAGCCCCCAACCCGTAAAGGAGGCACTAAGTTCACCTTCAAAAATAATGCAAAGAGGACCATGCGCTTGTGCCTTCCCCGCCCAGACCCGCTTGTGCCCCCAGAAAAAAAAATTGGTCTACCAGTGGGTGTTTAGCCAAATGAGTTCGCCAGTTTGCCTGTTTAACCAATGAGTTTGCCAGTTACCCAGTTTATTTAGCCAAATGAGACAAGCTGCCGCCGCCTAGTCGCCTGCCTGTCGCTTCCACCATTTTATCTAGCATACTGTTCACAGCTTGCCAGCAGCTCGGGTTTAGCGCAGGGATGGTCACAAAGTTTTGGTTCCGGCGGAACCGGTTCAAGACCTGGATCCGAAGAACCGGTTCCAGACCTGGATCCGAAGAACCGGTTCTAGACCTGGATCCGAAGAACCGGTTCCAGACTTGGATCCGAAAAACCGGTTCCGGAACCGGATCTTCTAGAACCGGATCCGTTCAGACCCGAAAACCGGTTCCACCAGGAACCGGTTCTGGCCATCCCTAGTCGAGACTCACAAGTTGAGAATCGTTGCTATATATAAAATGTAACAAAATAAATATCAAAAATGTCACTTGCGGTTAGACGGTACAACCACCTGCAAAACTAAAAAAGACGCGTTTCGCAATCTTAGTTTTCATTCTAGTGCAAGAAATTTTGAAACGGCAAATTTGTAGCACTTCTGGTGTGAATATACGGTTAATGGCGGAGATAAAATCTTATTTCGGAATGCTGAGTCAACTAAAAAAAAACTGCTTCTTCAGATCTCTTGCCGAGCTCCTCCGTGGCTAAGCGGTAAGCGTACGCGCCTTCGGCGTGGGAGTCCCGGGTTCGATTCCCGGCGGGAGCTCATGTGGTTCGGATTCCACGTTAATCAGTAGGTCCACGTCTCATATAGCCTCGCTGCTGAACGAGACGTTAAACTCAAAATCAACTCAACTCAATTCAGATCTCTTACCGTTTGTTTCGGATAGACGGACATAACTTCTGACACTTATGCTCAGTATGGTTAGTTAGTATGTTTAAAACTGAAGAAAACCTAAAATCATACTACTACTTATTTACAAAGCAAAAAGCACTCTAAGTACGAAGGTTTTAAAGACTAAATGCACCACCAATACCACCAATAGTGTTGTAATGCTTTACAGACAACAAAGATAGAAACGCAGAAGAACAATATGGTAACGATTTTAGCCAAAGATTGCCTAGAGAGAGGAAGAGAAGTGAATTTTTGGTACCTTTTGTACTGCACATTTTCCTGCCCCTTCTTTAACATTAGTTTCTAACATCTGAACTCTTTAGAAAAGTAGCATGCACTATCGATGATTTGGAGTAGAAATAAAACATAGAGTAAAAATTGTTACATCTACCCTTATAGACGATATCAGTACTCCTCTGCATAGTCATCAAATAAAGTTCACTATTTTAAAATGGATAAATTTCTCTCAAATTAGAAATTTGTCTTTGTATAATTCTTCTACGTGAGTTTCAATGGCACGAAATGTCCAACTATGTTTTCTCAACACATTACACAAAGTTTACGCCTACGTTCTTCCTCCCACATGACAACCAAAGCTCAGAAATGTATTTAATTCTCCTTGACAAATATTTGCTACTAGCAATATCCTTTGAGGAAAATGCTGGTTTGCAAACACTATTAATGTAAATACGTTTAGAAATTTGCTTGTTACTAACTACAGACTTACTTTACTTACATGTGTACAGCCAGCACAAAAGTATTTCCTTCCTGACTACTTAAATTGCATTAGTTGATGAGAATCTCATTTGAACTTTAAAATACTTCGAGAGATATATGCAACAAATAACACAGGGAAAAGTTCGTAGCTGTTTTATCCCTGAAATGACGTTTATATTAGATGAATAATAACAGACTAATTTCTCCATTCTAAGATGAATCTATATCGTTATGAGTATGTTCTCCAATGAATACCATATATCGATGACATTATAACTCGTTCTGTGTAATGTATTACTTTAGTACATACTGCATGGGAGAGGGAAGAAAAACACTGATCATACATGAGTTAGAAAATGGTTAAGATGATTTGAAGATATAAAACTTCGAACATTTTAGGGTAATAATTTTGTAAATATTTATATCAAGTCATTGACCTATTCTAATTACCCGCTATTCTCGTATCTCTTTGATTTTCTAAAGGAGAACATCTTGTTTATCACACTGAGCAGGGGTAAAAGTGCGGGGGAACGCGGAAGTGAGCCATCCCCCTACCTCCAAAAAATATGTATGGCGTCCCGCAGTTCCTGAAAAAATATAACGGGCAAAGATAGGAGATCATGCTACTACCTACCGTTCCCCCACCTTATCAGATCCACTTTAACCCCTGACACTGACGATGAATTGATATTAAAAATGAAGCATGTTAAAAATTTCTGACTTTCCGGGATTCAAACCTCTGTCTTCTGAGTAGAAATTCAACGCAGTAACCACTTCCCTAAATCAATAAGTTACGTGATTTAGTACGAAGAGTGTTAGCTAGTTGAAACCTTTCATGTAAATCTACACGAAATACTAAGGCTTGTATGTAGCGACGATCATTAGTTGATTTAATTTTCTTTATAAAATTTTATAGTTTAGGTCGTCGTTATTGCTATTGAAATATTACTTTATTAAATTTATTCTATTAAACGATTAAATCACTTAATTAAATATCCACAAAACTAAACTTACATATTACACATTTTGCAAGGCGTCTCAAATTCATCCATTCCTCTTTTGAATTATTAGGCTCTTCTTTAGTGGATCATAAATTCTGTACTTGCTGCATTCTTGTTATTCTATCAATGATTTGCTTTCAATTGTAGTATATTTCAAAACATTTTCAACAATGAAATATCAGTAGAAAGATGTATAGCCATACTGGAATAGTAATGGGCCTTTTTAAGGTTTTTGAGTGACATAAGGTCACTGATATCAAAACTCCTAAAATATGACTCATGTCCCTTTTTACAGTAACATTTAATATAAACTTGCATTTGTTAAGCTAAGTAGAAAAGATCCATAAAAATGTCAGGTATTTTAAAAGTAATAAGTCTTTTCTACACGATTAATCTTAAATCTCAGGATACTTCAGTCACAACGGGTCGAATAACGTTACTTTTCAGTGAGAGCTAGCAGATGTGCAGAAACTCTTGGAATTTTTACAATTAGATGTAATATATATGCGCCATGAAAATAAGCGAATTTAGAGACGCATTGCAGGCTCGTGAAGAAATTTGTACTATTAATGGACAAGATACATTATCTAAAACAACAGACAAAACCTGATTCAGTTGTTTTCGTTCCGAATGTCCAAGATACTCCTCGCAGTGGTCGAACGATCACATAAAAGTGGATAATATTCTGGTTAAGTCGAGGAAAATTTGCATGTAAATATTCATGACATCGCTAATGACCTAAACAATCATCACAAAACAGCGTTATACGAATCGGAGAAAGATGGCTACTAAAAAGAGACACGTTTAAAAGTCACATGATGTGACTCAAAACTATTTACTCGTTCGAATTTCCACTGAAGCGTAATGCATTCGAACTCTTTCTAAAGCGTGCTCACGAGCGATAAAATGTGGATAATTAACAAGAACATTGTGCGAAAAAATTATTGTAGTAGAAGTGACGAGAATCTCCAAGGTCTGTGAGAATCCCACACTCAAGCCCAGGAAGGTTATGCTGCGTGTTTGGTAGAATTGGAAGGGCATCGTGCATCACGATCAGCTGCCGCCGAGCAGCACGATAGACTCGAATTAGTACTGTTGAATTCGAGCATACATACGAATTAAAAAAAAAAGTTGGAACTGGTCAACTGGAAGTATACCACGTCAGACCACATTCAATTTTATTTAATATTGAGAGATTTCGGTTTGGAGTTTTCAAGTATCTATCGTGTAGCCTCAATCTGGCATCGCCAGACTGTTATTTGTTTCAGTTTCTGCTAAATACTTTGAGTAATCTTAAGTTAGTTTTAAAAGTGATCTGTGGAAACTACTTGTCACATTGAACAACATGAGTTCTGTAGTTTTAAGACTATTGAGTTGCCGGAGAAATGACAGAATGTTGTGTAACAAAATGAAGCATATGTGATTTATAATGTTATTTTGAAATAATAAATATCTTCTCAATTTTGACCTTCAAAATTTCAATATTTTAATGACCTGCTGATATAATCAAAATCTAAGTTAGGTATACTGGATATGTATTATTCATACTTTTCTACGAAGCATAGTGGCATATTTGTCTCTGTTAGGTTGATTGATTGATTAATTAATTGAGATCTAAAGTTCGTTTTCAGCACCAGTTTTAACTAAGACGAAAGTTATTTTAAATTGCAATACGGAAAATACTCTAGCTTTAATTCGGATTAAGAAATTGTATCACGAAAATATAATAGGAACCACGTTTACACCTGAATACACCCATATTTGAATGCTTGCTCAGTGGTAGCGAAAAATGTGTACTCTACGACACTCTCAAGTCTACCAAACATCGGTTATTGCCACGTGACCCTATTTCTTACATCTCAAGAACACCTCTGCACCCACGAAAGGTTGCTCTCTGTAGGACGGAATTGCCGGCAAGTAGTTCATTACAAGCTCCTTCCACCTGGTCATGCAAGGGTGTGTTCATCCGCCACGACAATGCCAAGCCACATGTGGCCAAGAGGAGCCGTGAGATTCTTCAGCTCTGGGAGACACTCTGCCATGCACCACGTTGACCGGATCTTGCGACAACAGATTACCACCTTTTACATTCCATCGACAACCACCTCCGCGGGAAATTCTTCCCAAATGAAGGCAACCTGCGGAACGAACTCAAGGAGTTTTTCTGATTCACGACCGCCGAATTCTATCAGGGTATTGTGGAGCTACAGAAATGTTAGCGAAAGGTGTTGGATGCTGATCGAGATTACTTCAAAACCTAAAAGTACTTACCGTCCACTGTATTGCTCTTTGTTTAACCGGCATAGTTTTCTTTTTTTCTTTTCTTTTCTTTTTCTTTTTTTTTTTTGTTACTTTATATTACCTGTTAAAGAAGAATTTTATGAAAACATAAAACAAAAGGATTAAAAGATTGCGACCTTGCCCAATAATTAGTTTTTTGGATCAGGGGCCACAAAAGTTTTGAACGGTCCCTAAATCGATCGTATTTTCTACGGAATAAGCACATCGTACTGAGTTACTTGATAGTTTGGGTTCGGCTATACTATATGAAGTTACTTGATAGTTTGGTTCGGCTATACTATATGAAGTTCTCCAGACTTAAATCCTGCAAAAAAATTTTCATTGAAATATACTGGATCTTCTGGGCCGCCAATATTGGATCAAGGACCACAAGATTATTAAACGGACCCCAAATCGGGTTTTCGTATTTTCTACGGAATAAGCACATAATACTGACTTTACTGATGTTTCAGGTTCGACTACAATATATGTAGTTTCTCCAGATATAAGGTCTACATGAAAATTTTTGATTGAAATATATTGGATCTTTTGATCCAAAAATATCCAAGTCTGTGCCAAATTGGTTTCAATGATAATTTTATGAGGCATTAACTTGTTTGGTTTGGTACAGACTTCTACATTTTTATAAATAAAAGTAATTAACTATTTTATTTTTTAAAGTGCTTTATTATTATTATTTTCTACTTTTTAGCATTTTTGTTGTAGTCGGTTAATATTGTTTTCTCTAAAACTCATTTATTACATACTCCAGTGGTCCTAGCATGAGTATCACTTTAGCATTTTATTTCAATGCCAAAGATCCGGTGTTGATGCTATCACAGACCAACTTTTTTGATTCAGCATCCCAATAAAAGGTTCTATCTTCTCTGTTAACTCTCTATTTAAACCGGAATTGATAGAAATAAACCGTTTCCAGCTTCAACATTGATCGCCTAGAACAAAAATGGTAATAGATGGTAATAAGTGTTTTTTTTGGAATGAATTCGAGGAAAGATATTGTCTCCTCCCGTAACACTATCCTAAAAGAGAAAGCGAAAAAATTGACAAGTACTTACAATTTCAATGTTGATCTAGATACAGAGAAAAATTGTAAGAAATATCGTGAAACGTTTCTTTGGATTCGATTAAGAATCCTAAGAATCGATTTCATCTCTTCTATTAATTCTCTGATCAATCCGGAATTGGTACAAATCTTCTGTTTCCGGTTTCAACATTGATCGTCACAGAACAAAAAACGATAATATGTAACGACAAGTGGTTCTTTGGAATCAATTCAGTATCTCAAGGGAAGATCCCGTCTCCAGGTCCCAATGTTACTATATTAAAAGGAGAAGTGGCAGCAATTTACTACTGCTTTCGCCTTCAACGTTGATCGCCATAGAAACAAACCTAAAACAGGTAGCGCCAAGTGATTTTTGGAATCAATTCAGCGTCTCAGAAAAATGTTTCACTTGCCACTCTTATCATGTAACTGAAAGCAAAGTGATAGAAATTTAATAGTACTTTTGCTTTAAATTAAAATCTGTAGAGCAAACCAGTACGAAATGTCACGAAGCATTTTTTTTTTTCGGAATATATTTAACATTCCATTAACCCCTCTATTAACTGTTTATTCAAACTGTAGGTGCTACACAGTCGCTGTTTCCGGTTTTACCGTTGATCGCTATAGAACAAAACCAGTAATGCAATGCTATATTAAAACCGGAAGTGGTAAAAAATTACTTATACTTCCGGTTTCAAAACTAATCTCCATAGCACAAGGCAAATGTCAAAATTTAACAAGCTCGGGTAACATAGAGCCTAATGGTGAATTAAAATATCAATATTTATCGCGTAGATGTCAAATAAATTTTGATTAACAAAAGTAGAAATAAAAATAAATGTAAAAATGATACACCAACACCAATTCACCAGAAAGAAATAGCAGTTGTTTTTTTTAAAGATCAACACATACAGATAGTGCGAGAACCAAGTGCTGTGTTGTTGAAAAATGGTAGGAGATAATGTTTCGGCAGTTTCATATTAAAAACAGCTGTGTTTCGTTTCACGTTTTGAAACTACGGCTAACTTTCAAACTGCAAGAATTAAATATTGAAACGGAAAGAAATCGATTTACCAATTCCTGTTTCAGAAAGTACAACGGACATATAACCTCTTCTTTCGTCGTTGAATTCTTATCAGAAAACGTATGTTTATGTATTTTATACTTTAGGATTCAATATTGAAGCTAGATGAGGTAGTAGACTTTTACCACTACTGATTTCAATATAATTATTATAAAAGCCGAGATGAATCTTATTGTCGGAATCCCGAAACCATATGAAGATTCCAGTAAGATTGTTATTGCCTGTGAGTTTAGGATGGACATAGCGTGAACATAAGGATCACAGTGGCTAAGTGGTAGAGAGCTTACCTCTGGTGCATGGGGTCCATGTTTCGAACCCCGGCAAAATAAATTTGTGGTAGACAGCATCGAGTCTGTCGGGTACTATCGTTTCCCTCCACGTTCTCATTCCACAAATTCTTCCATTATTATCACTTGCCTTAATCATCGCCTCCCTTAGCATAAACGGCATAAATGGGAACATTATACTGAAAGATTTCATTTAATTTTCAGTTTCATTTCATAGAGTGGACATAGAAACTATTCTTGTAATGCTTAATCCATATCAAGAAGTCCATTTCTTCTTCAGTGTTTGAGAATCAATATTGAAGCTGAAAGCAGTAGTAAATGTTTACACTTCTATTCCGAATAGAATTAATAAAGCTTGGAAGTGAAACCTATTCTTGAGGCGTATTTCTATCTCTTGATATCTCTTGTGCGAGCGGTCCCGGGTTCGATTCCCGGTGAGGGCACTCGGTCGAAACATTGTAAAATGCTTTTTCAGGCCAGCCATCTTCAATGAGGTTTTCCTGGGTTTTCCTCATTCACACCACGATAATGCCGGGATTTACTCAGGCCGCTTCCTTTCTTCCCAAATCCTTTCTTCCTTCTCTTTCCCCGGATAGTGTGCTCGCCGAGAGACGTCATCCCTCAAACGTGACGGGCTAAATGGCCTTAGATGCCGAATACCCTGAAATCTAAAATCCTAAATCCTCTTGGTATCTCTTAGCATTTTGGATTTTTAAAAAATTAGGAATTAAGTGTCAGTGCTTCCGTTACGTATGAGTGATGACATTTCTCGACGATTACACTACACGTGGAATTGGGGTGGAAGAAAAAGATAAAGAAGGAAGAGGCATTGTACCATTTTGTAAGGTACTATTACGGCATTTGCGTGGTATGAATGAGGAAAAACCAAGCAAAAGCTTCACACAAAACGGTTGGCTGGTATACTTTTTCAGCCGATTGTTCTCATCGGGAACCGAACCCGGTACCGCTTACACTAAAGACGAAAGGGTTAGAGGCTAAGCTACGCGGGACTATTTGCTTCATTGAAGATCAATTCTGAAGCCAAAGGAGGTAGTAAACTCTTACCGTTTCCACTTTTAGTAGTGATATCTGTTTTTGAGAAGTTGAATCCACTTTAGAAAATTTGTTTCCTCTATCTGTTACTGTTTATGCTTTATGATGATCAACATTGAAACCTGAAATGAGATTCTCCATCACTTCTGGTTTGAATAGAGAGACAAGGCATGCAAGAGAAAACTTCTTCCTTGTGACTTGGGAAACTAGACGAATATTTTTTTTAAAGAAAAAGTAGCAGTACCACGTGTTTACTGTGAAAAAAATGGTTTGTTTATCGTGACAATTCCTTTATTAGCATTGAAGCCGGAAGTGTTAATAGATTTCTACTGCTTTCGGTTTTAGTAGAGAGAGTACAATATAGGTGAAATATATTCTTGCGGGAGCTTAATTGAATATAGGAAACAACCTCTCGCCATCTATTGTTCTTTTTATCTACAGTAATCAACGTTAGTATCGAAAGTGGTTGATTTCTGTCACTTACTGTTTTAGTACAGATGAAATATATTCTTAAGACCCTTAATTAATTGCAGAAAATTAGTATCTATTATCGTTTTCGATCTTTGTAGATCAATACTGAAACCGGATGCTGTACTTAATTGCTATCATTAAATATAATCTCTTGTTATTGTATATTTTCATAATATATGCCGAAAACGGCTGTTTAGTTCAGTGTTGTAGGTGCGAAGTCTCTATACCATGCTTGAAGTCACTTAGTCGAGCACATGTATTGTACGACCCGAAAGTCTTGTTACCCTCCGCCCCCCCCCCTTTTCGAAGAGTTAGATCAGAACTCCCCACATGTTATGATATGGGCTGCAATGTCAGTAGTCTTTATAGAATTATATATTTTTGACAGTACAATCATTCAACATTCTTTTCTCCAAATGTTGCGAGATTCGTTGACAGCAGAGCTCCAAAGACAACATTGTTGCTGAAAATTAGTTCCAACAGAATAGAGCGACAGCCCACTACACTCTCCTTGTCCGAGAATTCTTGGATGAGATGTTATACTAGATGCGGCTATGGAGAGAATCAGTGAATATGTCAGCACTGATTGAATGGCCTCCAAGGAACCCAGAACTGACATCGTGCGACGATTACCTGGGGGAAGTTAATCATCATGTCTCGAAACAGCGAACAGAAGATTTAAAGCAAAGTGTTAAGGAAGCATTCGAGAAATCACACTGTCCAAACTGCGAAAAATTTCACACACGACATTATTATTATTATTATTATTATTATTATTATTATTATTATTATTATTATTATTATTATTATTATTATTATTATGTATTCTACCTTTTTGCAGATTCTTGGACTAATGAGTTTTTCTTTCATATTTAGATCTGGAAATGTTTCTTCCATGTTTCTCGATCTTCAGCTTCCTCTTTTAAATTACAATGTTTTCTTCTATTTTTTAAATCATCGAGCAGTTGTGCTCTTCATTTACCTATTCCTCACTTTTCATCCACAGCTTTCTATAGCGGTATAAAGAAGACAATATCTTTTCAAAATGTGTCCAATCCAATTGGCCTTCCTAAAAGCACCCTCTTCCTTGTTGTCCGTTTTAAAATATCTTCCTTTGTTGCTTTCTATGTCCATTTTATCTTCTCCATCTTCATCCAACACCACATTTGGAAACTATCTAAATATTTCTTTTATAACTTCCGTAATGTCTAAGTCCCTGAGCCATACAGTCCAATACTCATATATAGCACTTGACCAATTTCTTCCTTTGTCCAATGTTAAACCTGCTAGTTAAAAGTGATCTTTTTCTGTTCAATGCTTCTTTGGCTATGGCAATTCCTCACCTGATCTCTTTGGTGCAGACAAGCGTCTCTCGTCTTCCCAGATCTTGGAATAATCAACGCCTTCAATTTCCCTTTGTTTCACTCTGACCCGTAAGGACGTGTTTCCACATGATTTTTGTTTCTCGATGCTGATGTCTATTCCATATAATTTCCCAGTGTCAGCTATTTTGTCAGTCATCTTATAGAGTACTAACAAGAAGGAGTTCTTGTTTTCACTGCTTTATATGCAGTATTCTTCGTCTTTCTTGTCCTTACTCTTGGGATAATGTTGCTATTGGTGTTGTCGCTGAAAGGATACCGCCTGTTAGCTTCAAATGATCTTAAAGTGAAGATCTGTGTTGAATTAAAATTCACATGAAAGTGCGAAAGCTTCTCTCAACTGAAGCACAATTTTAAGACATAGTAATGCTTTCACGGAAGAAAGTTATTAAAAATTGACAGCTTATTTAGTTTTTTTTATTTATTTTATTTTATGCGGAACAAGATAGAAATTAAAGTTAACCCTTTTGTCGACCAATTACACCATAATTTTCTTTGTAAAAGGAGGTCAAAGAAATGCATTAACTCTGCTGATAACCTCCAACAACCATATTGTGTATTTGCTTGTGTTTGACCGAGGCAATGAGCGTGTTTCCAAACATTAAAAACAATATGATGTCGACTCAAAACAATTATAAGTTCCTTCTTCTCCGCACTAAGAGTTTCTAGAATTTTTCTTGGCTTGATGACAAAATTTGCCATTCCTGACTTGCATTCGTAATACGAGACTAAAAACCTTTGTCTCTTTGTGGATAGCGACAGTAACTCTTGCTTTAATGTTAAAGTGAGACTTAAGATGTTATGTGTTAATTTCAATTTATCTCGTAAGATTTGTCATTGCAGTATTTCCTTCTTCATTTAGATTTCCTTCGATTAGCTCCCTTATATGATATAATGGACTCTGTGAAATGGTCCAGATTTCTGGTGCTAAGTCCCCTACAATAATAACAAATTAAAACTAGCAGTGTACGGAAGAATACAGTTCTCGAATTTTATCCGAAAAGACAGTCCATCCATAACGAAAAAAATATGTCCTAAACTTTTCAATTTTTTTTCGTTTGTTTCTTGCAGTGATTTTAGACTTCCAAACCATTCTTCCAATCAAATATGCGAAGATAAGGAACATTTATGCTCGTTTGTTTGTTGTTAGGCATAAGAGCAAAATTAGTACAACACAGAGAGAAATGCTTTTGAAATGGAGTTAGGTTTACAAAAAAAAAAAAAAAAAAAAAAAAAATCTCCTTATTCAGATGAGGAAAATCTTCTGTATATACAAGACCTTTCTATTCGTGAGTCTGTCCATATGCTCTGAGAAAAAAAATCGTATGTAGTGTACGTAAAAATAACCGTAGGTTACATATGTAAATCATGTAGTTTTTGAACTTAACGTACAGCAAACGTATAACTGAAAAAGTGTATTTTATATGTACTTTCCGTTGTATGTGTTCTGAACAAATATATTTTCCGTAAGAACGAAAAAAAAACTGTATATAGGCGATCAGAATCTCACAAACAGATAGACAGAATGTCATATATAGGTAACATATGTAACATACGTATAGGTCTATGTACGTATGTAATATACGAAAGACTGCTAGATGTCAGACATCATGCAACAGCAGGATGTAACATCTAAGCCGGAAAAGGGCAGAACGAATGTAACATATGTATAACGTGCTCCGTACTGATTTCTGTATTTAACATAAGAATTCCGTATATTTGTACAATATACCACTGTCCGGATAACGGATTTTTCTCTGTGTTTTTGTGGGTAAATTTTCAAGCGTCATTTACGAGAAAATCGAAAAAAAATATTTTGTGGCATTAAAAAGATATGCCTTTCGTTGCAAATATGAACAGTATTTTTTTTTTTTTTTTTACTGGAAGAAATATTATTTGTAGCGAATTGCACTGTTAACTAGGAGATATTAGTATTTATTATTATTATTTATCTTTTCCTAATGGTGAAACTGGGGCGGAGGCACGGTGGCTCAGTGGTAGCTTATCTGTAGTGCATGGGGTACCTGGCTCGATCTCCAGTTAAGTAACTTTGTGCTGGACATCCTGCCCGTGAATTTTGTCGGGGTATTCCTATTTCCTCTCACGTTATCATTCTAGTAATTCTTCCATCATCATTCAGTTCCCTTAATAATCCGTCTCCCTGAGCCCAACGGGTATAATCGTGGGGCGTCAAACTCAAAGATTTCCCTAACTGTGAAACATATACCACTTTACGAGGCTCTCAAATTTCATAAAATCTACTGCGTGTATCATTTGCAATTTATTAGCTTCTTTAGACAAGTGAAACACGTATCCTTGATATTTATATTGATAAAAAAAGATTTGATTAACCCTTGGGGTACCAAGATATAAATTTTACTTAATTGTCCAAGATGGGGTCAATTTGACCCCATAAGTTTTTGTGACTCTAAGGCCAGCAAAGAGATCAAATGATATTCTATTGTTACAATACAAACAATGAACATTAATTGTGAAGAGAAAATGTACCATATAAGAGAAACTAACAAAATGAGATTGGCGCAAAAACTCGCTAGAACGAAAACGCCATGCCCTAACCGCCATCTACATTTGGCGGAATGAGAAAATTTTTTATTCCCTCCTCTCGGAATATGACTGAAAACTCTTTTATTCCATAATTGACCAAGATGGGGTGATTTTGACCCCATTTTCCATTTCTGTAAATAAAAAGACAAATTAGACTCTACGATGCTTGTTAAGTGTACAAAATTATTCAAGAGACTCTTATTCCTTCCTTTCCATTCCTAGCATTCCTAGAAGACCATTTCAGTATATATTTTTTTTAATGCAATAAAAAAGAAAAGATGTCTCGCTGGCGTCAAATTGGCCCCATCTTGGTACTCCAAGGGTTATATAGTGTTTCTTTTCTAAATATTTAACTGTAAGTGATCAAGGGAAATTTGATAAGAACATTTTGTAAAAAAGGGATAAAGGGATTTTTAGAGCCAAATTATTGAATCCAGGGAAATATTCAGAATGAGTGTCACTCTTTTGGTTCCGTTTTAACTAAGGGCAATCGATAAACCTAAGTTGTTTTCAGTTTTCCTGGAAGTTTTTTTTCTTCTTTGGGTTGACTCCTTGTCAAACGACCTAGCTCTGTATCTATGATCTTCTTTCGTTACTCTGGAGAATGAAAAGAAAACTTTCAGTTTAACGTCCCACATATATGCCCGTTACGTTAAAGAGACAAATGATTAAGACAAGTAAATAACAATGGAAGAATTGGTGGAATGAAATCATGGAAGGAAACAGAAGTACCGCGAGAAAACCAACAAACACGATGTTATCCACTAGAAACTTACTTGGTCGAGGATCGATCGAGGGACCTCACACACAAGAAGTAAGCGCTCGACCATTGAGCCATCCTGCTCTCTACTCTGGAGAAGAATGCCAGTATTGAGGGTAGGATAGATCACAAAGCTTAACCCTTAACAGTTCACTACCTTTAAAAATTATCAAAAAATTATGATATTTGCAGTATGTCGTCTATTTGGTTTGTATATCATTTGAAAATAGTTTTCTAAATTTTCCCGCCAATAGTTTTCGAGAACTGAGTTGTGTCCAAATGGTTACATTGCACAGTTTTCCGCAAAGTGATTTTTGAGTACTTGTAGCCATATAGTAATAAAGAAAAGTAGTCTCATAAGAAAGGAAAAATAAATGAAACATGGTAAGAGTTGTTTACTTTATAGGATTTAATATTTAAATCTGGAATATTAATTTATAAGAAAATGTAAGGTACTATCTATGAGTCCACATAGAAAAAATAATAATATTTACATTTCGCTGAAAATACAGATTGAATAAATATGATATTCAAATATATGCGTAGTTTTATAGAATATTATTATTTTTTATTTCATTTTTTATATTTTTAAATTTGAATATATCAACGTAATGTAACAGTGACTTAGGGGTCTAGAAAGGATATCAATTATCAAGTGGCAAAAACATTCCTTATCGTGATACAAATACTTACAGATGGAACTGCATAAATTAATTCTTTAGTGAGCTTGTTACTCCCGACTTACAAAAACGACATCTTCCCTTAGATGTATAGGCTGGCTAGTGAGCAACAAAATATTATCTTGTATCATCACATGGTTACGTAGCAACAGGTCGACATATTTTCACTTGAGGTTCCCCCAAGCTTTCTAAAGATAGTCTTCCTCGTTTAGGCTTTCTACATGATACTAGTGCAGATGCAGTATCAGCCTGAAACACTTTAAGATGTCTGGATGATTTCCCAAGTACGTTACACTCTCTTTTGTAAGGTAACCAGCTGTTTACAACAACTAAATCTAGCATGTAGCCAAAAATTCTAAGACACCATCGTTTTGATTTCATTGGTGTACGGCAGAGTTCTATGAACATGTTTGACTTGTCTACACTTCTCATGTGTTTACCTCAGAAGATAAGAAAAAATATTATCTTCTGCCTCCTAAACGATTTTGTCTCATTGTTGGTAGAGTTGAGATTTTCATTACATCCTTCAAATATTGCATTAATTTCACACTTGTAAAAAGTTATCAATGTACACGATTAAAAACTCAGACTCCTCTCTCTTGAATGAGGATGGTGATTTCCCATAATATTTCAGCAAGACGGAGCTCCAACTCACTCTGCCTTATGTTCACGCCAATGGCTCGATAGACCATTTCCGGGACATTGGAATCGGCGACGGAGACGGATAGAGTGGGCCAGATTTTACGCCACTAGAGATCTTCCTCTGCTATCATCTGAGGAACCTTATTTATCAAGAACCCATCTATGATATTCACCATCTGATGCAAAGAATTTTGCAATGTTGTGAAACCTATGGCATGCTGTTGCGAATCCATGCGGATTGGCAGAGGCGCTTTGCAGTTTGTGTTACTCAAGCATAGCACATAGAGCAAATAATGCTGTAATGCCAAATTTTCACACTTTGTGGCAAAATAACTTCTGAACCAATAACAGTGGGTGAAATAGTTTGTATCACTGTTTTCCTGAAATTGAAGTCGTGTCAAATGATACCCCACATATCCCCTTCCATTTAAAAATCCAAAGTTGGATACAAGATTACGGCTTCCAAGATAGCTGCCAGGTCAACCATGTCAAAAAATATGGCCCATTACACACCCGAAAAACATATACCATGAACCAAATGTGAATGCCATGATGTTCCTGTGCTACAGGAGTCTTAACTTACTAATGCGTCACTCTGCACTATATCTCAGGTATATAATCTGGATGTGAATCACTGAAAGTAAGATCAGGATCTGAATCTGAGGTTCCGAAATCCGATAGATTAGAAGAGAAAGAAATCACTACTGTTGGCCTTATGCTTACTTTCCTTCCATAGGATATATCAAGGGAGGTAAGTTCTTGATCCATTTTTGACGAAACACAGTCACCTGCAAAAATGTAAACAGCCTATCACAATATTTCTCCTTTGCATCTGACATGAGATTTCACAGTAAAACTTATTTAAATACACATATACATTTACATTTGATATATTCTATAACAATATCAAAAGATACATCAATATAAGCTAGTCCAATATTTTGTATTTTTTCCTGTACAAAGTATACGTTTGATCCGTTACCGGACAATGTAACCGAATGGTTACGTAGTATATTTTTATCGTAAATAGTAATCAATTTTTGACATTATGCCGTTTTCATACTTGTACATTGTTGGACAATGACTTACAAACAAGAACATATCGAGAAAAATAAAAAGATAAACTGCTCACCTTCAGTATTTAATATTTTCTGTCTGCTTCCATCACTGCTTGCAAAACAACAACATATCCACACACTACTTCCCGCATAAAATTCACCAGAGTTGTCACAAGGAGGCAATAGCTGCTCTCCCATCGCAGAAAGTATGTACACAAATAACTACAACGAACAATACCGAAATATAACACTCTTCAACCCAATAGACAAAATCAAAAAATGTGTAACCAAATGGTTACGAAAACTCGTTAAGGGTTAAGTAAGGTTTTAATAAGCTCCCTTCCTCAAATTCAATGCTCCAATTCAATCAATAAGAGTTCAAATAAACTATTGACAAGCAGGAAAATATGGAAAACTTAATTGAATAGGATGTTTTGCGTGGCAAATTTGGCTTATAAAATCTATAGCACTGCCTGTATCTTTCTATTTCGTCACAAGAGAAGAAAACCTTGAAATGATTTATGCCTTATATTGAAAGCATTTTTAAATTATGAATGCAGATTCTTTAGAAACAGAATCCATGAACATTATTATTAAAAAGATGGGGGTTGGCATTTTCTGTACTAGAACATCTACACTGCCATCGTTAAATAAATAAGGATAAGAAAAAGAACATATTGTAGCATCTCAACAAGGATAGTTTGGATTGTTTGCTACGCTGCATCCTTGGAGATAACCATAATCACACACACACGCTTGTTGGCTCTTTTCAACAGAGGTTTCCTACCCCCTGTACATTAATCTTTAAGTTAACTTGTGGTCATAGCTGTTTTCAAAGAACAACTTTCACCATAATATATATACATGACCATGACGATGATGATGATGATAAGCTCTTAAGCGTTTCTCTTTACTTCTCTTCCTCCTCTCTCTCTCTCTCTTTTACCCGCTTTCTCTCTCTCTCTGCTCCTATTTATTTTTTAAAGTGTAATCAAAGACCAGCGTCTGCTCCGATACTCCAGAGCTCTATTCACTCTCAATGTATACGGAGATGAAGGGGCTGCTTTAAACCATCCGCGTTTATCCTTCGAAGTTGTTCCAGAAAATTGAGACTTAGTGCTGCGTCAGCAGCTTTGGCTTTTCAAGATTATGATAGTCTTCTTCAGCTGGAATATCCTTTTCCAGTATTATCCATATATTCCAGTGTTTATATATATATAGTCTTATACAAGCTGCCCACTGTTCTAAAAAATAAAGAAAGTGAATTTTATGAAAAAATATATAAAATATTTTCATAACTAAATCAAAGAGGACTTATCTGATAGGTTGTTTTCAGCTTGTAAAGCAGTTAGCTCATTGGTAGAGCGTTCACTTCTAGTGCAAAAGTTTCTGTTTATATTCCATATAATATTGGTTTCGTGTGGGCAACATATCATCTCTTCTCGGTTCTCTTATCATCAATTCTTTTATAATTATTCACTTTTCTTAAACATTCACCTCCTTTTGCCTAAACGGTATAAACATGGAACGTTAAACCAAAAATATGATTGAATTTTATTTTCCACTTGTAACCCAGAGTTTAGTTTCTTACAATTATTTTAGTTTTCCTGCTATCTGACACCTCTACCATTATTATGTAAAATTTTGGAAATATGGAAATATAATCATTGAACTTAGGACAAGATAATATTTTCAAAAAAGATTTTCACATTTTAATTTTAATTTAAGTGTTTTTGTTACTATTTAAATGTTTGATTAGAATTTATTTTAGTACAATTATTTCTCCTTGAATGTTAAAATTACTTATTTTGTATCTGGAGATGGTAAATTAAAGATTTATTTACAATTTTCATTCTTTTATCTCAGTATCAGTATTCGAATTTTTTAAAAATATTTATTTTGTTTTACTTGATACTATACTTCGAAATGTATTATTTGATTAATATATTAAAATATTTTGTAATATAAAATTGTTCAACATGTTATACCATGATAAACTCTTTTTTCTTTAAAATTACATATGGCTACATATATATTATTCAGTATAGTAGTATAATTTATTCAGATTGAAAAAAGTGTCAGAATATTAAAATTAAATTAGAATAATTTTATTGTAAATAGGCGGATAATGATGTAATTTAGACAAACACGTAAACAGTTTTTACCCGGTTTTAAAATGTTTTAAAATATCCATTTCTTTATCTTTAAAGAAATACATAAAAATAATGATAATTTATATCGCAGAATAACAATTGACAAAAGAAAAATACAAAATATGGATAATATTTCCGTATGTTCATATGTAGGATAATATTTCACTTGTTCTAAAATTAAGGAAACTGGATTAAACTAAGACATTAAGTACTGAGAAAATTGAATTTGAGAATTTTATATTAAATAGTGTCATTTTTAATTCTTCGAATGCAGGGGCGGATCCAGGGGGCGATCGCCCCCCCCCCCACCAGAAAAGGATACTTTCTTATTTTGTATATAAATAAAACTCATCCCAGAGTTTGGGGCTCTTAAAAGGGAGTTTTAAGTAGCAATATTACAACCTATTCGCCCTCCCCCCAGAAGTCTGTCCTGGATCCGCCCCTGAGCGGAAGTATGTCATGGGAGGTAAAGTGCTCTCTCTCTCTCTCTCTCTTCTTTTAGATAAATGAATGCTATTTTATTTTATTGAAATTTGTACAATAATTAAAGAAGAATACGTTCCTCTTTTTTCAAAAACAATTTTACGTAAATATTTAGGCTTTTTTCTTTGTTATGACGTTGAAACCCGCCGGCAGAATACAACTTTATAGGCTACCCATGCAATTCACTTTCAATATTGAGGAAACAAAAGTTACTCTACAGAAAATATGTATCGAAATAAAACTTCTTTCTTTCTCACTTAATGATTAAATTTGAAGAAAAAAATAAATACAATTTTATCTAATTCGACTTCCGTTCTGAATATGTTACTTCCATTCTATTTCCGAAGTTGAAAGTATTGACATTATATAGAGCTTAATCATTTTTATTCTGCAAATATTTGCAATATTTTATTAAAGTAAATTTCCTTGATTTCAAAACGATATACCTGAATGGTCTCATATACTATAAATATATACAGAAGCAATTCCAGATTATGGTCGAGGTACGGTGTCCACTGGAAGGTACTGTGGAGTTTCGTTAGTGTATTTCAATAAATTTAAATTTCGTACTCAACGGAAAGTTGTAGCCATTATATTCAGCTTACGTTTGCGGTTGTATATTGTCACCAAATCCAAAGAATTACTGAAAATTTAGATTGATTTTATAAATATTCGTTAAATAATTTCTTCAAATTTTCGAGCTGTGTTAGAGGTACGACACGCAATAATTTAGAGTGATGTAATTGAAACGATGGCGTTAGCATCCACAACCTAGGTTTCTTTGCTACGTTTACGCAAGTGATGACTTATACGCCAACATACAGTAATTTTATGAGACTCAAGTATTATGATCCTTCGCACTTCCGAACGTATTACGTCCAGCTCCTTAGAAGTGCAAAACCTCGTAACTCATCAAAACCAAATTTTTCAATAGAGCAAGAAAACTGTTCTGCTTTTAAATTATCTTATATGATATACAGGATTTTAAAAGTTAGTTTTTCATGTTTCTATTGGATTTTCGTTTACGAGGTTTTCCACACACGTAGATTAAGTTGTTTGGAATTGAATACAACCAAAATCTAAAATTCCATAAGAAGTGGAGATGCGAGGTTTTGCACTTTTTCCATTATATTCTTTGGTTATCAAACAGGATAGAGAGAGAAACAAAAGGAGTTAAATGAAACAGAAAGTTGATTGTTTTAGATGGATCATTACGTTTAAAACCACCTTAGTAGGTTCAATGTTTGAACTTCAAAATATCTCTATATAGCAGGTGATCAGCAAGTGTTTTGTTGGATTTTAACAGTATTAAATCTTACCCGTACCAACCAATTTAATCTAAAAAGCATATATGCATTTCAGGAATAGGGTAATTTGTTTGAATGTAGATTTAGATATTTATAGAGATAAGCTCTACCATCTCAACCATCTCTCTATATGTAAATATATTTAATTTAATGTTACTAGACAGTATTAAATTTTTTAGATTGTATACGTATTTTTCAGACTTAATCTCGACCTTCTTTATTGCAATGAGATATCTACTGAAACAACCAGAAATACTACCTTGCTACTCATATCTTACAGGAATTTAGTCAAATGAATGAGTAAAAATGGGCACAAAAAAAATCTTCAGTTTGTTCTGTTTGCTGCATACTCTGTGATGTTTCTACGCTACAACATGAAAGTAACATGAAACGCTGTTATTTTGTACTTATTAGTTATTAGTTTTTTCTAATGCATTATACATTTCAAGCTAAAAAGAGTATAATAAAAAAAACATACCCTGGAGGAGAACGTTCCCTAGAAAGCATATTCCTGTGCGAAGTATTAATGATGCAGAAATTAAAAAAAAAATGAAAGAAAGAAAAGAAATAACGAAAAGCAGCTTAAACTTCGAACGTGAAATTTACTTTAGACATTAACTTTTCTTTTTGACATGTTTGTTATGTTTAATTTATTTTCCGTTTGTTTAGCCAGAAGTTGATTTAACATTTAGACAAACATTTGAATACACTCAGGTAAAAGTGAGATACTCGCCATGTGTTTACTTATTTTCTATTTATTTTACAAAAAAATAAAAAGAAGTGAATTTCGTTTCCCATTGTAAAACTACGATGGATTTACAAACTAAATGTATTCAATACTAAAACCAGAAGTAGTATATCTCTACAACTTGCGATTGCTAAAGATAAGGTCAGAAATGGAACTTTCCCTTGGATGCAAAATCCTTATCAAAAAGAGTTTCTCCCTATCTCTCTTCCAGTTACTACTTTTAATATATAGGGACAAATATGGAAATGGAAAGTTATACTAGTTCTTAGCATTTCTAGTTGGAATAGAAACAATATGAACTGAGATTATTAAATATGTTGTTAGTATCCTGAATCTACATTGAAATTTGTTTGTTGCCTCATATTACCATTTACATTCTTCATGAATGATAATAATGTACAGGTAATTTCGTGATAGGTAATATAAGTTCATGATGTTATGTTGGCATGTTCGTGATGACACTGATTGTTAAAAATGGAATATTAACTGATATTATTAAATGTGTTGTTAAGATCCTGAATCCACATTAAAATATGTTTATCGCCTCATATTAACATTTACAGTCTTCATGTTGATAATAATGTACAGGTAAAATCGTGACAGGTAATGTAAGTTCGTGATATTAAGTTGGTATATTCGTGATAAAACTGGTTGTTAAAAAGTAAAGAACACAAATACAAAATAATAATGATTATTCTTAAAGGGAAGAACCAGATAACAATATTCGATATTTTAGTAAGTGCAATTACGACAGCAATTAAGAAAAAACTCTTCGTTTGTTCATGTGTAAGAAATGGCGGGGAAGAACGACATCAGTTCTGCGGCGCTGTGTGCAATAATTTAGTAGACAGTGAGCAAGGAAAGAAGATGTTGTGTTGCAGTTCACTCTTCTGCTATAGCAATTGAAAATAAATCCTCCAATAGAAAAACTCGTCAAATGTGAAGCTCGTACGGTAATACGCTTTTTCAGCGTGAGAAATATTTTCGGCAGCTGTGGTTCATCACAAACTGTGTGGTGTTTGCAGACCAAACATAATAATTGAAGGTATCGTACATGAATGATGTCACATGTTTAAAGATCAAGGCTGGCGAGAAATCTTTCGCTCGATCTTTCTCGCCAGCCTGGACGAACTGACGTGCACGATGCGGCAAGAAATAGAAGCAGTTCCAATGAGATGTTTATGATCATTCTCCCTTGGCGCAGAAGACTACCAACTCTTCAGGCACATGAAATAGTGGCTTGCGTCGCACCGCTTCGACAATGACAATGCGATTCACCACGTTGTTAGCAGGTGGCTGCATTCCATGGTGGGAAATTTTCTTTTGCAAAAGGAATTTCAAACCATAACGTTACGACAAGTGCCTTAATTTGAATGGTAAATATGTTGAAAAGTAATGTAATGTATTTTTCCAATGTGTATAATAAAAGTTCGTATCAGCGAGCGTATGTCATTGATAATAAAACGGTGGTTTTATTTCGAATTGCCCTCGCACAATAGAGGAATAAAATCGGAGATGAAACCCATTCATGTGGTACTAAATTTATATAGATGTATATAGTAAGGTAAAGTATATTTGTGATAATTTTTTATAGTCTATATAAGGTAATAATGTTAAAGTTTAAGTTAAAAGTAACATTGTGTATAGATGATGAGTATATTGCTCTCTAACGTTCTTCTGCCATAGTTACTACATATACAATTTGTTTTACATACGTATAAGTTGAGTATATGAAATATAATTATGTACATGTAATTCCGTGACAGATGAGGTAAGTTCGTGATATTATGTTGGTATATTCGTGATAATACTGACTGTACAAAAACAACACAAACACAAAACAATACTGATTATTGTTTGAACGGAACAACCAAATAACAATAGATTATTTGAAATTTGTAACTGCAGTTTGAGGCATCTAATGCGACCAATAAGATAAGTTTAGTATAATTACCGAGGTCCACTTGCACAATCGCTTTTACTGTTTTAGAAAGAAAAAAGTTCTTGCTTTTCTACTGTTTCATCAATCTCGGATGTGAGATTCCTATGAACTTTTATTTACAGAAGTGATAGTCTTGTAATCTCACTTCGGATAGTAATTCAAAAGGTCTTCACATTTTCGCTACACTAACATGGAGGATTTTTTTAGTGTACCACAAAATCTTTGTCTTTTTTTTGAAACTCTACGTACTACATCTCCCTCATTCATATTTTTGCTGCCCTGGCAATTTGAACATGATCGTATATTCTGGATGTTCCTCGTTCCTCTCTTTGGTAATATCTGAGAAGGAAAATAGTTCGGGTATATTTACTTTCTATGATTCAAAATAAAACCAAAAAAAAAAAAAAATAAAGGGATCAAAGATTTTTACTGGAAAGGAAGAAGTAAGATGATAAGCATAATATTACATCGAAAGTAAAGGTGACCAGAGTAAAGATGAATATTTATATCCTTATTTGTTTAATTTCAGTTAATTAACTACAGTAATTTACGGAGTACAATATAACATACACACACACACACACACACTAGAAATTGCCTTTAATGTGTGGGTGTGGTATATATATACTAACTGATATAAAGAACTAAATCAATTTAAATAGATTAACTATGAGAAAACATAAGCCTAATGAACAGGTCCTTCAATTTTCAATTCAAAGAAGAGCTTACAATCGTTCTAAGAGATCATGTTATCCATGCCTCAATTATTATCCTTGTTGCTATTAACGGTTTCTTAGAATCTCTTTTCTATTACTCATGTAACATCAGTGACGTTCAAGCTTCTGTAACGTTGTCTATTTACACATTTGTTAGGCATATTTACTACTCTCAATAATTTTTCAAAGTTTGATTTGAAATTAATTTACTCTCAGTAAGATATCAAATTCCAAATAGTATAACGGGCAGAATTATGTTTTTATAGTTAAGACGATCTACAAATTTTAAAAGAAAAATACGAAGAATAGGAAGATGAATATAAATGTTAAAATAACAGGAGTACATAACAACACATACTAGAAATATAATAGAAGTTAAGTTTGAAAAATCTATGTAACAGTAGTATTATTAGTGAATACCAGACATGCGGACAGTAGATGAAACCGAGAATAAGAGAATTTACAGAACCTTCAATAACATGTGGAAAGAAATTTCGTCCTACTTTTATGTCCTATAGGCTAAAGAATATGTATTATTAATGAGAGGAAATAATAAACAAATTCCGGAATGAAAATGTGGAAGGAAACGAGAGAACCTTAAGAAAACCTCAGACACTATATTGTCGACCTTAAACTTGCGTGGACCGGAATCGAAACAGAGACTTCTTGCCACAGAAGTGAGAAGTTTATCTCTAAATAATTCTTTGTTAAAGTTTAGCGCCCCTTTTCAATACCAAAATGTTGGAAAGTAGGTCGTGGATCAGGGTTCTTAGTGTACGTGTTTGACAGTCATGTACAGGTGTACGCCAGCCACTGCACCAGCTTTCAGAATATTGAAGGAAAAAACAATCCCTGATATGCCCATATACAGAGTGTTTCAAAATAACGCCGACAACGTTTGAAAGGTGATTCCTGATACCAAGATAAGATAAAAAGTATAGAACAACATGGGTGCACAAATGATTCCTTTCAAAGTTAGAGGCTGCCGCAAACGTGAAAAAACGAACTTTAAAGGTCCATAGCTCCAGATCCAAAACTGAGGCGTGCCGTACTCGGGTCAATACTTCACTTAGGAATTACCGGTAATATGTGTACGATCCAGAGATGTGTTTTCCATTATCCTAATGTACTCATGCAACAATTTTTATAGAGGAAGTTTGGCAACGGGCATATAATTTGAAGTAGTCACCAACTACCTCTATAAAAATTGTTGCTAGAATTACCGCAGGATTCTCAAACATATTTTTGGATAGCGCTCATACTAATTCCTATGTGGAGTCTTGACCCGACCACGGTAGGTCCTATAGTAGTTTTTGATCGGATCTATAAACATTTAAAGTTCATTTTCTCATGTTTCCGGTAGCCTATAACTCCGAAAGGGAGCATTTGTGCACCCCGGTTATTCTATATTTTTTTGGCGTATCCTGATGTCAGGCATTACCTCCGAACACTGTCGGCGTTGTTTTGAAACACACTTTATATCTATATATTTTTCTAAGATGAAGTTACTATTCCAGAGGCTTTAAAATACCACGGTCATATGCACCATTATTTGTTTCCAATACGAAGATCTGAGCAGTGCATACAACTTAATGCTGATTGTATGCGAATTGAATGAATCAATTACACTATTAGTTAGGGATTATGTCAGGAACTGGTCAGTAATTTTTTTCTTCAAATCGGTTTCCGCCGCATGGAATTATATGCAAAAATAACACACAATTAAGATATTAACTTTTCAGTTGTTGAGGAGTTTCTGAACTAGGCTAACATAACATTTTAATGAAAATTACATGGAACCATCAGGAAGCCACATTCTTTCAAGCAAAATATGAATATAATCTATATCGGTTCATTTATCCCGAAGTTATGAGTGAACATAATCACTCTATATCTATATCTATCTATCTATCTACCTATCTATCTATGTATACGAGTCGAATTGAGAACCTCCTCTTCTTCTAGAAGTCGGTTTCGAAAACTATTCGTTGTCAAATAACACCTAAAACATAATAATAAAAAGATCATACTTAGTTAATGCTTTTTCAAGCACGAATTATAACCATACATCCTGTATTACGTTATAGGAAAAAATAATTTAATGGGAATTTTATAATTATACTAAGGAAATATTTTTTTAAAGAAAGTAAACATACGAGATTAATTTCCGTAAAGATTTCTGAAAATAAAAAAAAAGAAGATTGATGAATTCATAATTTTTTTCTTTTGTTTGACTTAAAAACCTTGTCGCAAAAGAAAAGAAGTAATGAAACTGTCGTCCAAAAAGCTTTTTTTTCTTTTCTTTTTTTTTGTAATGTACGTATAAGAGTTACAAATTTCTCTGCTTTTAACCTATTCAACTTTCTTTAAATACACCGTAAAACATGAAAAAGCAAAGAAAGAAAGAATAAAAGACAGGAAAGGCAGCTCCTGGAAGTTTAATATTATGAAAAAATCATAGGGAGAGAGAGAGAGAGAGAGAGAGAGAGAGAGAGAGAGAGAGAGAAGGGAAAAGAGAGGGGGAATAAAAGCACAAAGAGTGAAGTCACATTAGGTACATATAGAGAGGACATGAAGAAGTGACGGCTAGTCTACCTACAAACACATATGAACAAACAAACTGGAAAAAAAAGGAAAGTAAGCCTTTGTTCTTGTTTCGCAAATGACAGCGAAAGGACATAGAAGAAAGAAAAAAAGAGACTCTGAGTGGATATTGACAAATTTCCTACACAGGGTGACTGGTCACCCATATCAGCGATCAACCGACGAGGATGTCAGGATGACAAATTGATGTCATTGCATGGTTCAACTCGAGGGAAAAATGGTCAAGGGAGCGGGAGAGATTGGAAACATGTAGAAGAAAGAATGAAACAGAGAGACAGGGTTATGAAAAAGAGGAAAAAGGAATAAACCTGAAAGTGGAGAGAAACACAAAAGAAATAAGTGTTGATAACTGTTAGTCTTCATATCATGACTTATAAATGAGAAGGATGATAGTTCCCTTTACACTATTACTGATCGTGGCATTGGAAGTTGCTGATTTGAAACATCAATTGTTGGTATGTACAGGGTGGACCATTTATCGTGTTCGTGATACGCCCATGTAGTTTTACTATAGGTCTATTTTACATTGTATGCAGGTACCTTGCATGCCATCTAGAAATGAAACGAGCGAACGAAACATGTATTCATTTTGCTCGAGAGTAAAGAATTACTTCTATTTAGTCAATCTCGAGAAAAAAAGATCTGTGACTCATATTTAATACCAGCAGATTACCCGTTCGTCGCACGGGTATATAAAGTACTAATGGGGGATGAATTTGGATTTAAACGGCATCTAAAGTGTCACTGTTCATCTCAGCAAACCCGAAAACTATGGATTCGATACTAATATCAGTCATTTTCTTTCATTTTTGAATATCCCCCTTCTCTCTTCCCTAAGTCGCACCGTCGAAGTGAAATAACAGAAACCATTTCAGGCTCAAACCTTATCTATGTTGAAAATTTGATCGAGATTGGTCGAGTAGTTGAAGAGTCACCAAGATGATCACTTTCATTTACATTATTTATATATCTCCACCTCCTCCTTCCTGCGTTGTACCATCAAAATGAAATTATTAAAAACGCCCTAGAAGCGAACCTAATCTAAGCTGGGGTGGTTCAAGAGCTATTCAGATTTATTTATTTTTATATATATCTCCCTTCCCCCAACCCTAAGTTCTACAGTCAAAGTGAAAAGTAAAAGAAAAACATCCCAGGCCTGAATTTCATCTATGTTGAAATTTTGATCGAGGTCGGTTGAGTGGTTCACGAGCTGTGCAGTCACAAACATAGTCACTTTCAATTTTATATATTGGATAAGACAGAACAGCGCAGAATGGTTGCAAATATATGTGTCTATGTGTGATACGTATATAATAGGAGATGGAGGTGGAAAAGGTGTATCAGTCATAATCGGAGAAATTTGATTTGTAGAGGGGTTTGGATCTTTCTTTTAAAGATATTGTTAATAAGATTTGAAAAGTAGTTTCATTTGGATGGGTAACAGTTCGATCTTTGTCAAAATTGTCGTTATAGAAGGTTGTAATCAGGAGTTTGATGATATATCTTCTATTATGAATGATAATAAAATCCTTAATGGAAATGCAATTCAAAAATAATTCCATATCCTACATAAACACGTCATTGTTGTTTCTGAAACTACCATTGGTGCATTACATATCTTTCTGTTGTTTGGTTCGTAAAAGTAGAATAAAGAGACCATCTGGTTGATAATTATGCAACATACTATTCTGTAAGCAACGTAAGTGAAAGAACTTTTTATTACTCTCGCTGCTCGTAACTCATTAAAACTTTCCTCACTCACTTTATTATTTTAATGTCGATTACCTTCCAGGTATAATATAAACAAACACAATCACTATGAGGAAAAACTTTGTTTTTAAGCTAACAAAGAGAAAACTATAACCTATTTTGTCAGTTTGTATAGTTTCTGGGGTTCTTATGTTGATGGATAACTTTCCCTTTTTCTTTCTCATCCTGAGCAAAGAGATTCAGCACAATTGCAACGTGAGCAATTTTTACTACGAGGGGCTACTAATTAGTATTCTCAAGAGGCTATCATCTAGACAGAAGCTCCGTCATGGCTATTTTTTTTTTCGTTTTTCAGGTTAGCTTCCCTTCAGCATGGACTATACGGATCTACAGCTTAACGTGGGTCCTCACTGGGAAAAGAACCCCGCTCTCTCACGTCAAAGGCGCGTAGGGTAACTGTTTAACTACAAGGCTATATGGTTAGGGTTCGCGTCTTTGGCGAGGGAGACCAGAGTTTGCTTCCCAGCAGGAGTTCATGTGCTTCGGATTTCACGATAAGCTATAGGTCAATGTTTCATATATCCTCGCTGCTGAAAGGGCTAGATTTTAATCCTATCCAACCCAACTAAACAGGTCGTACACAAACACAGAAACTATGAAGGTAGAAGTATACGCTATTTGAGTCTCAAATGCACTGTGCGTTGATTGCACCTAATAATTTGGAGTCGAACACATTGGACCACTCACTTATTGCCACCTTCAGCTATAGAAAAGGTAAAAATATCCCTTTTTTAACCCTTTGCCCCTCTAGTTCCCCCCATGTTTTAACACTGACATCGGAAGAAAAAATCTGGTAAATACTACTCGGTGAACTGAATGTTTGTGCAAAATTTCAATCTTCTACATGTAAAAATAAGCCCGCCAAAAAATAATGAACATAGGCTTCATAAGGGAAAATTTCTATTTCAAAATTATGATGTCATCACCTCCTATGTCTGGACGCAGGACGGTCTGAAACCATACGTAATGTCTTCTACAATGTCTCTGGACTTAAAAAAAAAAAAAAAAAAAAAAAAACGGACGAAAAAGCTTTACCATAAGATCCCCAAAGGGTTAAAATGTATCATTTCTTACAGAATAGAGAAAAGGGTTCGCCTATCTCTACAACTCTTTGTAACTGAAGTATAAGTTTTAATTTAGCACTCAGAGATTATGTTGTTATACACTGCACGATACTGATGCCTTTTAATTGTGTATTAAAACGATGAATTTAAAACATAGTCTAACTAAATTAACGATCACAGAAGAATGCTCCATCAAACAAGAAAAATTCATTAAAATCATCCATCAATTTTGAAGTTGCTTAAATTTACACACAATGAAGTCGGTTAATTACGGTATAAACTCTGCACCCATTGAGGTGTTTTATGGTCTAGCTCTAAAGACTCATTAGATCTTAATGAAATTCATGTACGAAGACATGCTTTTTCAAACAAAAGATGAATCATCAAAATAAAATGGTGCACTTATCTCGAAGTTGTAAGAATATCATTTTTAATATTTTCTATAGTATTATTTTTTTAAAAATTACAATAGAAGTCCTATAGTCCGTCACCTGGGAATATGGTGAAACGCAGTAAAAGTCAGGTAATCAGAAAAATACTAAAAAAGACGCATTTACAGTAAAAAAAACAACAAAAAACACTGTGAACTAGTGTTATGACGGCCTGAAAAAAAAACGGAAATTTTGGTTAAAAAAGTTTATTACCGTTTTTTCCCCGAGCTTAGAAAAAACGGAAAATTTTGGAAAAATTGAAATTTTCGAATATTTTACTACATTATGCTTTTAAAATGGAAAATACTTTATATTTATTGGTTTATAGTTAAGATCATTGAGTGCTTATGTTTCTTGTATTAAAGTAGAGAAAATTTGTGCCAACATATACATGCACTCCTTTAAAGTTAGCACCGTGATAGAATGGAGTTATGGCTACAAAACATACTAAAATAAAATTAATTAAGATAGATACATAAAATTATCTTAAGGAATCTTATAAAGTTTCCGCTTTATAGCAGGGAAGTGTTAAAATAATGGGACCAGAATCATTTTAGTTAAAACCGGTATCTTAAAATCAAATACATATTTTATGGAGTACGTATCTCACTTGCTCTGTGTAAAATTTCTGGAAATTTTGAATCCATTAAAAAAAATCTTTCGGAAATATCGCCAAAAACCGGAAAATATAATTTAAAAACTATTTCTTCGCCTGATGTTGGTCTTGTTTGCTGTAACGTGTCTGCAGCATATGTACAATGTATTTCGCTAGCAGGAAAAGTACTTAAAGCAACATGTTTTAATTTTACTTTTTAGTTTTCTGATTTCTGATAAAAATCCCTCTTTATTATTTGTATACTTTTCGAACAACTCAGAAAGAGAGATGATCTTATTTACACATACACATACACCGCATAAAAGTAAATTTGAGTAGCGAGAAATATATTAAAGAATTTAACATGTGAAAATTTCGTTTGTTGTTAAATATTAGCAAAATACCCATTCTTCGCACGGGGGGAATACTTTTCAGTTTGGACATAAAGGGCACTAAAGCTGTCACCAATGAACTGGGACTACAAAAAGTATGACTACGACACTAATATCAGTCATTTTCAATTACTTTTACATGTTATCCTCCCCTTTTAGGAGTACTGATGAGGACCAGCATCGGAAGTAACTGTTCATCTTAGCGACCCCGTAAACTACGTATTCGACACTAATATCGGCCATTTTCGATCACTTTCATGTATCTATAACTTCTCTCTCCCCCAAGGTGCGGTGCTGAATTTGGATTTGAAAGGCATCGGAAGTGTTATTATTCATCTCAGCGACTCCAAAAACTATGGATTCGACACTAATGTCAGTCATGCTCCTCAGTGAAATTACGGCACTGAATTTGAATTTAAACGGCATCTGGAATGTCAATGTTCATTTCAGCGACCCCAAAAACTATGGGTTCGACTCTAATGTTGGTCATTTTATACATACATACACACATACCTAGGTATATATATACCTCTCTCACTCCCAATTTACGGTGCTGAATTTTGATTTAAACGGCATCGGAAGTGTTACTCTTCGTCTCAGTGACCCCAACAAGTATGGATTCGACACTTATATTGGTCATTTTCCATCATTTTTATATATATCTCCCCTTTCCCCAATTTGCGTGTATGAATTTGTATTTAAACAGCATCGAAAGTGTCACTGTTCATCCTACCGACCCCGAAAATTATGGATTTGACACTAATATCGACGATTTCAATCATATATATATCCCCTTCCCCCAATTTGCAGGGATGAATTTGGATTTAAACGGCATCGAAAGCGGTGTCACTGTTCACCTCAGTGACCCCGAAAACTATGGATTCGACACTAATAGCAGCTATTTTCCATCATTTTTATATATCTCCCTTCCCCCTTCCTTAAGTTGCGGGCCTATATTTTTTTTATTTAAACGGCATTGGAAGTGTCACTGTTCATGTCAGAGAACACAAAAACTATAGATTCAACACTAACATCAATCACTTTCGATCATTATATATATATATATATATATATGTACAATATGAATGTATGTATTTGTTTTTTTTTTCACTAAAGTACAATAACAATGCTAAAAACAATGTTCATACTAGTGGACTGTAAGGCTTGATTCGTACACCACATGAATGCAACCCAATATAATTTCACTGTATTTAATGATTACAACTTCAGTTTGCACACAATAATAATACACAAGAATAAACATGTTCACAAGGTCCTTAGTTGTAAATGATTTTGATAGGATGACTTATTGTTTGTGCTGTGTTGTATGATCTTCGACCATGGTTATGGTCCACCAAACAGCATGTTCTTGCTGCTACACTGACACACTGTTCCCAAAACAATAGAAACGCGTCAAGCAACTTGAACACTGTTACCAGCTAAAGGCACACACACTGTTAAATACACAAATAATCCCAAACATACTCCCCCCTGTTGGTCAGCTAAAGTCTGACCAAATAAAACAAAATGATACATATAAAAAACGAAACAAACACAAAACTTGAAGCAATGTTACAACTGTACTTATTTTTTATTACTCAAATCTCAATTCTAATCCTTGTTATATGGTAATGCAACTAGTTTCTTGATGGAACGTTTATATGTTCCAGTTGTAGTACGAACCGTCACTACACGAACTAAGAAATCCTTTCCTGGGAACACTTTTTCAATGATGCCCAATTTCCACTGCAATGCAGGAACGTTGTCTTCAATCAGCAAAACTACATCTCCGACCTTGAGATTGTGTTGCGGTGAAGTTGTCTTAGAGCGTTGTTGAAGACCATGTAAATAATCTCGGGACCATCTCTTCCAAATGTGTTGTTTTAGTTGTTGTATCTTCTGCCAACGAGATAAGCGGTTGTATGGTAGATCGGCGAAGTTAGGCTCTGGTAAAGCTGTAAGTGCTTCTCCAATTAAAAAATGTCCAGGGGTGAGAACACTGATGTCGTTAGGCTCACTTGATAGCACTGTAAGTGGTCGAGAGTTGAGACAGGCCTCAATCTGTGTGAGTAATATTGCAAACTCTTCATATGTTAACACTGCACCTTTTGTAATACGAACTAGATGGTATTTCATTGATTTTATACCGGCTTCCCATAGTCCTCCAAAATGCGGCGAATTTGGTGGTATGAAGTGCCACTGAATTCCTTCGGTCGATGTAAAATCATGAACTTGAGAAATAAAAGGATCTGATGAAAACAGCTGATACAATTCTTTCAATTCGTTGTTGGCTCCAACGAAATTTGTGCCATTGTCGCTGTATATATTGAGACATCTTCCTCGTCTGGCTATGAATCTGCGTAAAGCTGCTATGAATGACTGCGCACTAAGATCTGTTACCAATTCCAGATGTATTGCCTTGGTGGATAAACAAATAAATAACGCAACATATGCCTTACGTACAGATCTATTTCTAACTGCTCCTGATTTTATGTAAAACGCTCCAGCGTAGTCCACGCCTACGTTTAGGAATGGTCTGGCTTGCTGCACACGAGCTACTGGCAACTGTCCCATAAGTTGTTTTGAACCACTGGCCTTTAACTTGAAACATGTGAAGCAATTATGGATCACTTGTTTTACTACCTGTTTGCACCTGATGATCCAATATTTCTGGCGTAGTGATAATATTAATAATTGGGGTCCAGCATGAAGTAATCTTAAGTGTTCTGCTTCAACTATAAGTTTTGTCAAGTGTTGGTTTGAAGGCAGAACTATTTGATGTTTGGCGTCAAACGGAAGCTGACTATTCTCCAATCTTCCTCCAACTCGGATCATGCCTTCACTGTCTAAAAATGGATGTAAATTGTTCAATTTACTTCTTGACGGAACAATGTTTCCATTACGAAGATGCTGCAATTCGCTGTGAAACCCAATTTCTTGTGTCCATTTGATGCAAACACGGAGCGCTGTGTGGAGTTCTTGTACTGAAAGATCTTCTGTTAGTTTGTTTTGCTTGTGTCTGATGTTATGAACAAAACGTCTACAATATGCTATTGTTCTAACTAACCTTAACAATTTTGAGAATCTTGTTATGGTTCCATTGCACCAATTGTCTAAAGTGGCTGTCAATGTTATGGTTCCCTTACTCTCTGGAACTTGATCTGGTTGTTATGAATCCTTACTTGTCACTGCCCAATTAGATTCTAAACTAGAAAGCCATTGTGGACCGTGCCACCATAATGAATTGTCCTTTATGGAAACTGCATCTATTCCTCTTGAAATCAAGTCTCCAGGATTGTCTGAAGAAGTTACATGTTTCCAACAGCTAACGTCAGTTAAGTCTTGAATTTGAGCCACTCTGTTGGCCACGAAAGGTTTCCATTTATTACACGGAGAAGCTAGCCATGCCAACACGATTTGAGAGTCGGTCCATAGATGGACGCTACTTATGTTCAATTTTAAAATTGGTAAAATCTTGTGAACTAACTTTGCCAAAACAACTGCTGCGCATAACTCCAGACGTGGGAGAGTGATTTTCTTGACTGGGGCCACACGTGATTTAGCACATAATAACTTAACTGATATTCCTCCTTGTTGATTGATCGATCGCATATAAATGCAAGCTCCATATGCTCTTTGAGAAGCATCTGAAAAACCATGGATCTGAATCTCCGCTATGTTTCCTTCAACTAGTACATATCTGTCGAATTTAATCTGATTTATTAATGGAAGTTGCTTGTACAATTTAGTCCATTTCTTTGCTAATTCCATTGGTATACTGTCGTCCCATTGAACCTTTTGCCGCCACAATTCTTGCAAAAATATTTTGTATGAAATGACAACTGGTGAAATTATTCCTAATGGATCGAATATAGAGGCAATGATTGAAGCAACCTGGCGTTTAGTAATGCACTCTTGAATCTTCATTGTTGACGTCTTGCTTTCAAGGAGAAATATATTCTTGTCTGGATGCCATGACAATCCTAATGCCTTGACGCCTTGGCCTTCGTGGAACTGGATTGGACGTTGCACTTCTTGAAGCTCTGGCGAGATGGATTCCAATAACCTTGGATCATTCGAACTCCATTTCCTAAGTGTAAAACCTCCCTTTCCCAGTAACTCTATCAATTGCTTCTGGACCTCTAGAGCTTGCTGTATGTTGCTCATGCCACTACAAACATCGTCAATATAGAAATCTCGACGTAATATTTCTGCTGCTACAGGGTAATTATGCTCTTCTTCGTCTGCTAATTGCTGTAGGCATCTTGTGGCCACAAATGAAGCACATACCGTACCATACGTTAGTGTTTTCAACTCAAAAACTTGAATCGGATCATTTCTAGATCTTCTCCACAATATATGTTGTAATGGCGTGTCTTCTGGATGAACAGTGACCATGCGATACATCTTAGCGATATCCGCAGTGAATACTACCGAATGAGTTCTGAAGCGCAAAATGATAGAAAACAAATCTTGCTGTATTGTAGGACCAACTAAGAGAATGTCGTTGAGGCTTTTTCCGCTGTCAGATTTTGCTGAAGCATCAAACACTACACGAAGCTTTGTTCTAGAACTTGTGGGCTTAAAAACTGCATGATGTGGCAAATAGTATGCAACGCTGACGTCCTCCTTTTTACTCTCATCTATCCTTACCATGTGACCAAGATCTTCATATTCTTGCATGAATTCCGTATATTTAGCTTCAAAGTCCGGGTGTTGATCGAATCTTCTTTCCAATTGCTTTAATCTAACCAATGCCTGCTGATAAGAATCGCCTAAAACTGTACGGTCTTCAAGAAAAGGCAATCGTACAATGAAACACCCTGTATGATCTCTTGTTGTATTCTGAACGAAATGTCGCTCACATGCAAGCTCTTCGCTTGATCTAGGTGTAACAGTAATTTCTTCTAGATCCCAGAATTTTTGAAGTTGTTGCTGTAGATCTATATTTGTCTTCACAAAACATGTTGTTAATGGAATATGGGGATCACGTTCTTGAGGAATGCGTCCTGCCACGATCCATCCCAATTCTGTCTCCTGAAGCACTGGAAAATCACCTGGCCGTGTTTTGTGTCCTGACTTCATAATTATGTAGAATACTTCCGCACCTAAAAGAATATCTATGTCTCCAGGCGTATTAAAAGTGGGATCTGCTAGGACAATGTCCTTGGGAATGTTCCAATCGTCATAATCAATTCTTTCTTCCGGTAGTTTACTTGTAATGTGAGGGAGAACTGAACAACTTATATTCAATGAAAATGTGTTAACATATGAATGGACACAAATATCTACAGAATACTTTGTATTAGAAATTGCTTGATTTATACCTTGAATTGGAGTATACTGTCTATACCGTTTGATGTTCAATTGTTGCACCAAATTCTCTGTTATGAAATTGGTCTGACTAGCACTGTCTAGAAGCGCGCGACAAGGAACCAAATTTCCCTTGTTATCCCTTACTTTTACTATTGCAGTAGATAACAACACTCTTGCGTTAGGCCTAGCCTTTGATGCACAATATGACACTTGCCCTAAATTTTCACTGGAATCTGAGTTATTACTACGCTCTTGCACCGCAGCACTGCTTACATTTGGAAACCGCACTGATTTGTCCTTTGTTACGTCTACATGCAATAATGTATTGTGCTTCTTGGAACACTTTTTACAACCTCTCGATTTACAATTCTTCAAAAAATGATTACTTTTCAAACAATTCATGCATAATTTATTTTTACGAATGCACTCTAATTTCTGGCTGTGTCCCGCATTCACAAAAGACGAACAAGAATATAAGGGATGCTGGCTATTACAAAATTCACATGCATTTGAAAATGTTGATAAATAAGTCTTTGATGACTGAATACCTTTTACTTGCTTGTTTTGTACGCTACTACCCTGCTTCACACCATCAATACTAGTTCTCATGTTCTCAAGCACCTGACAACGTTTCTCGAGAAACGAAAAGAATTCTGATAAAGCAGGAAAATTAGAATTCGTATTTTGAAGCTCCCATGACTTTCTAGTAGTTGCATCTAATTTTGATACAGTGTTGGGTCAAAATTACGTCTGTGAGGTTTACGTTTGGCTCAAGTGCTTGTAGCGCATTTATATTGCTAGTAGCTGTATTTATAAAAGCGCGAAGTTCACTTACATTTTCTTTATACACTGGCTTGATTTGTAGTATTTCGTGAATGTAAGAAGAAGCAATTAGCTTTTTATTTGAATACCTGTCAACGAGTAATTGCCATGCTACTAAATAATTTGTTTCGGTAATTGGTAAATTTTCAATTAGGTTTAACGCTTCGCCCTTAAGAGAAGTTCGGAGGTACTGAAACTTCTGTACTGTGGAAATGTGTTTATTCTCGTGAATAAGAGATATAAAAGTGTCCTTATATGATAACCAATGTTTACAGTTCCCGTCAAATGCAGGCAACTGTATGACCGGTAATTTAACTTGTGCGCTACTGCTAGTGCTATTATTAACAGCTGATTCTTTATTTCCATGCTTTAACACAAGTGCTTGCATTTGAGCCTCTAAAGAAAAATACACATTTTCAATTTCTGCACGAGCGTTAACTGCTTCCGCTTCGGGTTCGATTTGATCAATTTCAATAGTATCTTGCACCTCCTGCAACTTTGACCAAACGTTATTTAGATGTTTTAAGCGTGCACGTATTTCTTCTATATTGCCTTCATTTGGATAAAAGGCCTGAACAAAAGTGTTTATTCTGGTTAACTGGCCTCTGTATGCAGATCTTTGCCTTAAAAGACGCTGGTGTGATTCACTCATGATTAAATGCTACGCAGAAATATGAAGAATAAAAAACTACTGACCTGATGATGATGTTTTTCTTTCTTTTTTTACCTATGAAATATACTCCAGAAGCCTGGTCCTGGTACAACAGCTGTCCGCCTACACAAAAAACGTGATTATTGTCCAACGTACGTGATAGCACCACATATAGGCCGACACAAACACATTTCTCTTCACAACAGCACAGAACAATTCTCAGAAATCGTCGCACTCATGTGGCCCGGATAGGACCAAATGTACAATATGAATGTATGTATTTGTTTTTTTTTTTTTTCACTAAAGTACAATAACAATGCTAAAAACAATGTTCATACTAGTGGACTTTAAGGCTTGATTCGTACACCACATGAGTGCAACCCAATATAATTTCACTGTATTTAATGATTACAACTTCAGTTTGCACACAATAATAATACACAAGAATAAACATGTTCACAAGGTCCTTAGTTGTAAATGATTTTGATAGGATGGCTTATTGTTTGTGCTGTGTTGTATGATCTTCGACCATGGTTATGGTCCACCAAACAGCATGTTCTTGCTGCTACACTGACACACTGTTCCCAAAACAATAGAAACGCGTCAAGCAACTTGAACACTGTTGCCAGCTAAAGGCACACACACTGTTAAATACACAAATAATCCCAAACAATATATATATATATATATATATATATATATATATATATATATATATAACCTCTCCACTTCCCCTAATTTGAAGTGCTGAATTTGGATTTAAGCGGCATCGGAAGCGTCACTGCTCATCTCAGCAACCTCAAAAACTATGGATTCGATACTAATATCAGTCATTTTCAATATATATTCCCCTACCTTCCTCCAAGTTGCACCTTCAAAGTGAAATGATAAAACCCATCCTAGGCCCGAATCCCATGTGTTGAAAACTTTTATCGAGATCGGTCTGGTGGTTCAAAAGTTCTTAAGTTACAAGTACTGTATAGTCATTTCAGGCATTTATTTACATTCAAAATATTTTGCATGAAGTTTATAGAAAGATCTATATTAGAATATTTCTAATAGTATTTATATGTTCTATTGCACGAGTATTAGTGAAATTTGTCTACTGCTCTCTCTTTTAAGAAGTAATTAGGGTAAAATTGACAAACTTTAACCAGATTAAAAAACACATTAAGAACTAGGTTTCATTCAAGAGCCCTATTTGTTGCAACAAAAACGCTTCATGATGGTAGATGTGTGAACAACTGTAAAAGTTCTGTAATTAGTGCACAACCACGAATAAACGACTAAAAAAGAGCACATAAAGGAAATGAGTGCAGACTATTAATTTTCAAGAATAATTACAACAGGTTTATTTTCGATTGCTTCTTTTTTTTTTTAATATTACCAATATTGACATTTCTCAATTTACATTTTCTACACGTTCGAAGAAAAAAACTGTTCCATTGCTAGTAAAATTAACCTAATACATAGATTTTTGTTATTTTCCCAATTTTTCCAATTTCTCCGGAAAGAAACCGCTTGAAATTTTACAACACTACTCTGAACGCAAAAATGATTGTATTGTTGTCCGCAGTAAAAACAAACGAAGAGTTAGCAATAAAAAACTGCGCAGTACAGTATAGAAAACACGCAGAACGAAGGTAACGATACAAGAGATGATGTAGCAAAAGGCATATATGCGGTAACAGCAAGTAAACAGCAATGCCGCGAGGGCAGTAAACGATAATAGGACTCGTGAGTCACTGACGAGTCGGGACAAGTTCTGCTCGAGCACCGTCGGATCAACCGGAGTGACGGACCAGCCGAGGACGAATGAAAGGGGTTCTACTGTATATCATCATATCTTGTTAACAATTTCATATATTAACATTACTTATTCAATTCTCCAAGTTTTCATTTACGGCAATTTGTTTGTCATGTTATTTTCCCAGCGTATACGTGGGCATAGAGATACTAAAGATCAACTTTGTCACTCTTTCAAATGCACATATTAATATTTAGGAAAATTCTCCTAAATTATGTAAATTTTATTTTATTTTATTTTAGTATTGCCGTACTCTAAATATTCTATGGGTTCGTAGGTTTTCTCGGAGTACTCCCGTTTACTCCTACATTCTCATTCCCGTTGTCCCACTTAGGCATAACCATTGGGCATTAACCTAAAGACTTCATTTCATTTCATTTTCTGAATATTCTATTTCGATACTTGTGATAAATATTTTCAAAATTATTCACTCAGAAACTGTGATGATTATCAAAAGTAGGCGAGTTATATTTATAGTCTTGTATTTGTTTATGTTCCCATATGTTTTAATGGAGTGATGTCACGGAAACAGAATTGTGAACCCCTGATTTGCTAAACGTCTGGGGCTGAAACTAGGTACATCGATAGTGATTTTAAATGGAAGACACTTGTATTTAATTTCTGTCTCTGAATATATATTTAGCAATTTTGCGTATTTTAGCAGAAGTAAAGTATGTTAGAGAATTGAAATTTAATTAGTAAAGTCCAAACCGAAATTGTGAAAGAAGATCCACCAAAAAACAGAAATGAATGTTGAAATATTTCGAGTGCTAAAGTATGAGGCTATCATCAGGAAGCTTCGCGATTACGAAGAATATCGAATAAGACGAATTACAAGACAAACAAATGGAGAAAAATGAAATGAAATCTTTCAGTTTTACGTCATACGGTTATGCCGGTGAGGCTAAAGGAGACGGAGAAGATGAGAAATTAATGAAATGGTGGAATGAAGAAAGTGGGAGGAAACGGGAGAATCCCGAGAAAAACCCACGAGCACGGTGTTTGTCCTCCGCAAAGTCTACACGGCGTGAGCTGTGATAGGACCAGGGACCCCAAACACCGGAAGTGAACGCTCTACCACTGAGGCACCACGACCCCCACAAAGAAGATGAGAGTGTTCCTGTTGGAGGGAACTTTAATAAGATTACAAAGAAAGAAAGTAGGTAGCGCGTGGGACTTTTATTTACGAAGCCCTCGATTTGATTCCCGGTGGGAAAGCATAGAACGCACTACAGTGCTTCTAATCTCACTTTAAACTGTAGGTATTGACCTAAATAGCTTCGCTACTGACGAAGGCTGTAAACACAAATTAATCAATATTTTAGATCTGTTCTTTCTATAGGGCAGTAGATGATTTCTTTTCAAAATGTCAGCTCCCTTTCCACTTACTTCCAAAGGAAAATTTATTTGATTTCGTGATTTGAAAACTGAGAATAAAGGGGGGGGGGGAAGAGAAAAACGAGCTTAAAGTTCAATGACAATGAAAATTATGGCAGTGTGTGTTTCTTTTGGATGCCGTGTTTCTGTCACATTGACGAATGCTGGAGGTGAGTTTTGCGCCGGCCGGAAGAATTGAGTGACCCCCAAATGTAAAGAGCAGAACGAAGAAAACGTAGAAACAAAAGCAGTGAAGAGCAAAATGAAGTAAATCTTCCGTTTGAGAAAAAAAGGATAAAGAGATAAAAAAGAAAGAAATAAAGAAAGAGAAAAGAAATGAAATACTGTAGAGACCAAGCAACAAATTGGGTAGCCATAGGAAGGTTCGAGTTAGCTTTAAATCTTCAAGTTTCTCTGTTGTGAAGCTTGTTTGCTGGACGTTACATTCTAGTCAGTGTTTCCAGTTGCCACAAAAATTTGCTACCAGTTTAATGTTATGTATTTTTTACTGTTCCCGATCATTTAACTAATACGGTTTTATAACGATTGTAGTGCTGAATAAAGGTCTCTCAGAGCCGTTTACACGACTCATCCATATCCACTATCTTTGTCACCTGTTTCTCACTTACTCCGCACTGTTTCTTGCTTTCGTCATCGCACTGTCAATTGTACACCATGTCATAAACTCGCCAGCATAACGAACGCGTTCGCCATCATAAACGCTCCACCGAAGAGTCAAGGAACAACCGGTCACTCTAATTAAGTCAGTTAATAACCAGCAATACTTCCGTGCGTCATAGCAGGAGCATGTCTAATACATGCACAAAATTATGTTATTAAATTGAATATCTCCCTTAGGCAGATAATATATACACCAGAGACTTTTCATTCAAAATATTTTTCTTTTAAAGATAATAAACCAACGAACATTTTACTAACCAGATAACATAGAATAACTAAACAACAAATATACACAGGATGTTTCAAAACAACACTGACAACATTCAGGAGACGATTCCTGACACGAAGATAAGACAAAAAGTATAGACCAACCTGGGTGCACAAATGCTTCTTTCGGAGTTATAGGCTACCGAAAACATGAAAAAAAAAATGAAATTTAAAGGTCCATAGCTACAAAAGTAAGGGACCTACCGCAGTCAGATGAACACTTCGCTTAGGAACTAGCATGTGCTCTATTCAAATATCCAAGTTTCAGAATCCTGAGATATTTCCACAACAATTTTTATAGAGATAGTTGGTGAGTACTTCAGGTTATATGCCTGTAGCCACATTCATTCAATAAAATTGTTGCGTGAGTATCTTAGGATTCTGAAATATGTATTTTTGGATAGCACACATATTAGTTCCTAAATCAAGTGTTGACCCGTCTACCGTAGGTCCCATAATTTTGGAGCTATGGACCTTTAAATTTCATTTCATTTTTTCATGTTTTGTGTAGCCTATAACTCCGAAAGGAAGCATTTGTGTATCAAGGTTGGTCTATACATTTTGTCTTATCTTGGTGTCAGGGATCCCTTCTCAAACGTTATCGGTGTTTTTAGAGACACCCTGTATAGATGTAAAATTAAATGAAGTTTAAATGGAATAAGGTTTAAACATCAATCGTCACTTAACAATTTCTATTCTCATAGACAAGGTAAATCTATATACCTGTGTCAGTATTGACGAAAACACTTATCAAATTACCAAAGGAATTGAATTCATTTCCAGCGCCGTAACTTAGATTTTTTCTTGGGAGGAGGGAGTAAGAATTAATATTTGGGCCCTAGAAAAAGTTGCTTTGGGCCCTCCCACAAAATTCGAAAATAGGCCCCTTCTTTCCATCTTTCTGTTAGTTTTTGTGGGCTCTCCCGCACGCCCCTGGGCCCGTTCCATACATGATAAATTAATTAAGGGGACAACATTGACAAATCTCAAAACCATATGAATAAATATTATTTCTAAGGCCCCTAATAGTAGACCTTTTTTTACTGAAATGGGCCCACGACTCGTTTTGTTCTATATACCTTTGTGTGCCGTTTTATTTATGTAATATAGTGAACCTGTTTGATGCTTCATTTATAATTTCATGTTCGTATCGTATATGAAGTAAGAAAACTTTGTCTTAAAGTTTCCCCCTCCAGTGGTGGGGAGTTTCCCTGGAGGGGCAATTGCCTCCTGCCCCCCACAAGTTACAACCCTATTTATAACCTAGTTTAACTCTGCTTTTACCTAGAAGAAATGCCAACTTCAGTTCAACTTACAGAGTGAACACTGACAGAAGATTTTCAAGATACAATAAAGATATACATTAAAAAAAAAAAGAAAGAAAGAAAAGCTCTCGAAGAGAGAAAAAAAAACTACAAAATAAACACAATTATATTATTGCATATCGGAATAACTGAACTCCTCCGTCATTAATCGATTCCATTGAATTTTGAAACATAACATTACACAAGAAGAAAACTCAATTCACAAGATTTGAAGTCAACCTGGCAAACGACAGAAGGAATTCAAACCAGAGCACGATATGAATTCAATGGTACCAGAAAAGAAAATCAATTATAAAAGTTAACAAGCTGGACACAAGAATGAGCAAATATGGAGCCTGTCGTAAATGTATCCGACCATTGTCCCAGAAAATCAGTACACTCACCTGGCTTTTTATCGTCCTAATACTTTACAAACTACTTCCCTCCTGCTCCCACGCACCGTGTTTGGTAGTATTTCCACTGCTTGAAAGAGCGAAATGCTACGACACGAACCGTTACGTTGCACTAGATTTCATATCGGACGCTAAAGCGAATTTTTGTCTGGTATTTTTTTTCATTTTTGCGAACAGACAAAAAGTCTCTAGAGGTTATACTTGAAGAGTATGGAGCGTGACGAAACATAGCAACCTTGTGTTGTGCTGAAAAGGACAACCACATGAGTTGCATGAATGGAATCATTGTATGGTGCAGTCTTCGGGGCTTTGAAGTGAATATAGGCATTTTGGACGAAGAACGTCATGCGAACGACGGTAAATGTCTAAAGAAAAGTCCTTTGTATGTGTTTGTCATTTCTCCACTTACTCATGACCCACATTGCCTTGGCAATCGAAGTACAGAATCAACATTGCTTTGATTTTTGCAATGAACCTGGCGATCTCCTCTCGGTCTTCGGAATTTTGTCAGACATTGGTGATTCGATGTGTCCACGAAGTCGGTTGTGACTTCGTTCTTGCGTCCTATCAATACACCCATGTCTTTAGCATTTTAGCAACACATTGAGTACAAAGAAGAGCGCCCAACATAACCATTCCTCCACAACAGTAGATGCAAATGAACGTAACGCCATCTTCAGGCTAAAGATATCATGAACAATTCTTCCACGATAGAAATTTTGACAAACCTATGCCGTGTAGTTTTCTCAAAGATCAAACAAAGATCAGATAATTTTTCGACAGATCTTGTATATATTTTTAGTTATGAGTTGTTTTTAATTGTTGTTGAGTTGAGTTTAACGTCCCTTTCAGCAGCGAGGTCATATGAGGCGGGGCCTACTGATTAACATGGAACCCGAACCACATGAGTTCCTGCCGGGAATCGAACCCGGGTTTCCCACGCCAAAGGCGCGTACGCTAACCGCTTAGGCACGGAGGAGCTCTTTAGTGATATTTGAATAGAATACACTAGCGCTAATCATGATTTGCTGTGGCAATAAATCTGACCAATTGCCTCTTGAATATATTTTAATGATAATATTTTTCAAATTATTAAGACACATATCAATCAATAGAGAACATCAATGTGAAAAAATGACATTCTTGACAATACATTTTTGCGCATAATTTTAGCAAAAAAAAAAAAATCCAGATAAACAAAATTTTATGGCATTAAAGTAATGCTATTTGTTGCCAATACGATGCAATTGATATATTTAATTCTCCCAGTATAAATAACGAATTTAATTTACTATATCTGAAAATTATACACCGTTTAGTAATATATTTTTCTATTGTTTCATTTCTCCGGACAAAGACATGCACATATTCTTAACAATGACGCATAATTCGAACCGTAACGCACATATTACTTGTATAAATAGCAATTTAAATCTATACCACCATGATAAACAATCACTGTCAATTCACTAGCGAAAGAAAATAATATCAAATCTCTTACATAACCATATATTTTTGGACAAATATTTTTCACATTACTATGCACTGGTTCTAGTTTTCGTCAGGGCACCTTGTATGAGAACGTTTTCTTGTTTTTCTTCTTGTATATTGTTATCCGTAATTGTTTCTGTCCATCAAACCTCATTTGTACTAGCAATATACCTGGCCCATTGCTGCTTTCATACCTTCATTTGTTCATAAAATCCGTCACTCTTCTTTTGTTCCATTGATTCTTTTTCTATGCTTGCATACATCTGTTCATGCTTCGTTATATAGAAATTACATGGTAAATATAATATTCGTAAATAAATATGAAACGAAATATTTGAGTTTAACGTCTCACGATTATGTCTTTTATGCTAAGGGAGACAGATGATTAAGGCAAAAATTGGTGAAGTGAAAATGTAGTAGGAAACGAAAAATGAAAATGAAATGAAATCTTTAAGTTTTACGTCCCACGATTATGCCGGTTAGGCTAAAGGAGACGGTGATGATGAGAGATGAGTGGAATGGTAGAATGAAGAAAGTGGGAGGAAACGGGAGAATCCCGAGAAAACCCACGAGCATGGTGTTTGTCCACCACAAAGCCCACACGGCGCGAGCTGGAATCGAACCAGGGAGCCCAAGCATCGGAGGTGAACGCTCTACCACTGAGCCCCCGCGCCCCCGGAGAAAACAGAAGTACACCACAAAACCCACAGATACGATATTGACCACCTCTAACTTACTGGGTCAGATATCAATGTTTCAGAATCCTGCCTTACTTCCGCAACGTATTTTATGGAGGTAGTTGGTGAGTACTTCAAATTATATATCCGTAGTCAAACTCCTTCTATAAAAATTGTTGTGTGAGTACCTTAGAATTCTGAAACATGGATTTTTGCATAGGGCATATGTGCCATATCCAAACTTATATGTGCCATATCCAAAAATCTTTGTTTCAGAATCATAAGACACTCACGCAACAAATTTTGTAGAGGGAGTTTGGCTACGGGCATATAATTTGAAGTACTCACCAACTACCTCTATAAAAATAATTGCGGAAGCGCCGTAGGATTCTGAAACATGGATATTTGGATAGAACACAGACTAGTTCCTAAGTGAAGTCTTGAACCGACTACAGTAGGGCTTAGGACCCATAGTTTTGAAGCTATAGACCTTTAAAGTTCATTTTTTCATGTTTTCGGCAGCCTATAACTCCGAAAGGAAGCATTTGTGCATCCAGGTTGCTCTATACTTTTTGTCTTATATTGGTACCAGGAATCCCCTCCGAAACATTGTCGGTGTTGTTTCAAACACCCTGTATACAGTGGTTGGACAAAAAATCTAAAACGTTTGCAAAAGTGTGAAAATCATACCTAGTATGGTGTTGAGCCTTTTGCGTCTAAAACAGCTTGGATCCGGCGTAGAATGGACGTATACAGCTCCTGAATCGTGGTGTGTGGAATTTTGTACCATTGTTCCTCCAAAACTTGCTCCAGTTCCTTAAGGGATGCTGGTGGAGGGGAATGAGACCGAAAACGCCTTTCTAACTCAGACCACAATGGCTCAATGATGTTCAGATCTGGTGATTGTGGGAACCAGGGAAGGTGTGATAGCTCCTGGTCATGCTCCTCAAACCATTATTTCACCGTTTTGGCAGCGTGACAGGGTGTCAAATCATCCTGGTAGATGCCATCTCCATCAGGGTACAATATTTGGGCCATGAGTAGAACCTGGTCCCCCAAAATGTCCTAATACGCCTTAGCATTCATCATTCCATGCAGGGCTATGATGGGACCTGCAGAAATCACGATATCACTGTCCATACTGTAACAGAACCACCCCCATGCTTTACATTTGGGAGCACACAGTCTGTATCATAGGCCTGCGACGGCGTTCTCCATAAGTAAACACGACCGGTTGTTGGAAACAAGGTGATGGTCGATTCATCGTACTATATTACGTGTTTTCACTGGTCATGAGTCCACGGCTTGTGGTCCTTGCACCACTGGATACACCTCTTCGCATTTACTGCTGTGATCAGGGGTTTAGCGATAGCGTCACTGCCATGAATTTTCATTTTATGAAGTTTCCGTCGCATTATTTTCGATGAAACCGAGTTCTGTAGGCCGGAATTGAGTTCAGGCGTAATTTTCATTGCAGTGGTCTTCTTTTTAGCTGCTACAACCCGTTTTATGCCCTCCGGTCTCTATTTGACATGGTTATCTTTCGACCACTGTTGTGCTTTGCAGACCTCGTTTTTTCATGTATTGTGTATGCCCTCGTGACATTGTACACAGTGCCTTTCGATACCCCCACAATGTTCACTACTGTTGCCACTAAAGCTCCAACCAGACTGGCACCAACAATCCTGCCTCTTTGGAAGTCTGTCAGGTTGCCCATTTTACCGCACCACTTTCACACCATGACACTCACAGGTGAACTGGATACTGCGGACGGAAGAGGGGGGTCCACATGACACATTGAAAACAAAAAACGATCGGCAACCGCAACCTGTGTTGTACAGTGGAGGGCCAAACTTACGTGTCCTGTATGAAGTGTTTTTAGATTTTTTTGTCTTTCCCCTGTATGTGTAGCACTAAGAACTTATCTTACAATTAGTCCCAAACTTTACAGTCAAGTACAGTTAATAAGCCTTTTTAATCAAATGTGTAAGATTGTATTTTTTATTATTAAATGTAAGTTTACCCCATACATAACAAAGTACAGCAGATTCGTTTTTGCACACACAGGAAATTATAATTCCACTGCACAGTACATAAGTGTCTTTTCAACGCTAAAAATGTACTCTGTTAGGTAACACAAATTATTTACTATATGTTAATTGGGCTACCACTTGCAATGAAGATAAGTAATGAGGTGTAATATGAGAAACTAGTGTCTCTATTTACGCAGAAAAAGTTGTTTAAACAACGAGCGAATAATTCAGGAAGATAAGGGAAAATCCCGTTCTATAAACAGCATATCTCTCTCTGTAAATAAGAAAAATTGTTACAGGAGATGTTTATATGGATATACTTTGCAAGCTACGTATAATAATAATCTTTTAAAGCAGACTGTATCCCCACCTGTAACACACCCTTCACATTCTGCTCTTATGTAAATTAAAAACTTGTCAATATTTTTTTTTAAATATATGCCACATCAAAAGTAATTAATTACAGAGTTGGTTTTATCATGCGAAAATACACAAGAAAAACATATGTTCATGTAAAGGACAGATTTCGGGTTGTGCAGTGTGATTAGTAAATGACAAACTGTGTTACACGCAACTTTATATGAGCAGTTGTATCTTCATTAAACTTGCACCTCCAAAGTGTTAAATAGCTTACGCTAGTTGAATTTTTGAAACAGACTGCTTATTCTTAAGAGGTGAGCGTGTCTAACTTTATGCTGCTAATTTTTATGATCTTTGGTAAAAGCTTATGAAACTTAAGAAAAGCCGAATGTAAGGGATTCTTTCTCAACTTCTACTAAGTCTACCAGGGGGAGAACAAAGCTATTCATGGGACATTACTCAACTCCTCGTTTCGATAGACAGATTTTACAATTCAGTCGTTGTGTAATAGCGACTAGCGACTTTTAAAACATATGGAATGCAATTGAAGCCCCCACCAAGAGTAAAGTATGGGACGTAATTCGATTTCTCTAGGTACTAATCTGGAAATTTCGTGGAAATCAGGGTGACTTCAACTTTCGCCTGTTCAAGATTCGCTTAATAACCTCAAGCAATGGAATCTAAAGATGTTAACTTAAGAGAAAGTTTAGGTGAATCTTGAATTCAAGGTTCGTCTTTCAAGATTTGCCTAATACGAAATTATGTTGGTAGCACTGACAAGAAATGACACAACAATTTGTAGGTTTAAAAATATATGTATTTAAAAAGTACATATTAAAACAGTATAAGGACAATCACAGTATATGACTAGATATGATGTTTGACATCGAGATATGAAAATGTTACATGAAGTTACAAAATGTACGAGTATTACGGAAAACAAAATGAAGTAACATAAATTCTACGATAGTTTACATAAATCATAAAATAAAATTAAACAAAGCACCAAGAATCAGTAGAAGCACAATTGCGGTATGGATTGACATCGAGCATTGACATTAGATATAAAGCTACAAATGATAACAGTTGGCTTATGTCGCTTAATCTTGTATATGTCTCTTTCAAGCGTATTTTTCTGATTTTATAACTCTTTCATAAAGAAGGAAAATTCATCATCCAGCCAAAATGTTTAAATATGTGAAAATACACGAGCAAACATGAATGATGTGATACTGTTTTTACATGAAGTTTCAGGAAGTGACATGACTTTGTCTCTGTTCCAGAAAGGGAAGAAAACTTGTTAGAAATCATTCAGGAGATAGACAGTTAATTGCAACAGGTTGTGAATATATTCAACAAATCTACTACGATTCCTGAAGAATTAGCAAAAGTGGGACAATATTTCCAATTACACTTTTATTCATCGCATGACGGTAACGCACTGGCTTTCTGTGGATATTTCATACACAGAAAACTTATTTGACACCAGTCAGTCAATCCTCAGTTTTACCCACAAGATAAAATGCGAGCAGACTACACGTATTGAAGGTGCTCCATCAGAAGAAAACTTGATTAGAGCAAAATATTGTAGCAATTGATTGGGAATTGGAGGGGGAAATGAAAAATGCTATCCAATTACTTGTTTGGACATACCATCGCCAAACTCTTTTCTGAAGCTTGTGTATGACAAATGTACTTATCTCTCACGTACTTAATCCAACTGCTTATCTTCGAGTTTGTTTTACTCAGACATGTGCAGTAAGTAGGGAAATCACATTTTGGGAATCAAAAGACAACAGGATGAAAATGACATGTTGGCGTTATCTTACTTGTTAGTGTTGAACTATCCTCGAATTATACGTTACTTTTATGAATCTTTGGAAGTTTTCTCTTTTTCATTTTGGTTTTTAGTGTAATAGATTCCTTTCCTGTTCCGAAAGAAACAAGAGTTTATTATATAAAAACCTAAATTGCTAAAATATAAACGCTCTCCTTAAAACTCCTTGTTTCAACGACTTTTTTATCTGAAGCACAGCAGTGGGTTTAATCCAACTCAACCGTATCGCTTAACGGTGCACCGTGTCATAGGGATGGGTTAATTTTTGTGTCTTTTATGTATTATAAATTATTTATATCATTTATAAAAAAACTGAATTTTGCTTAAATAACGTTTTCTCTATGGACTACTTTGCTAAATAAGTTTACATAAATTTTCGTACAGTTTCCTATTATTCTCAAATGCACCATTTTTTTAAAATAATCAATTCTAATTATGGCATACTGATGTATTTTCTTAAAGTGTTTGGTTTACATAATATGTATACAAAACTTATATGCATAAAAGACAAGGAATTAAAAAATAAGCTTGAAAGAAACACAGGTACAAGATTAAGCGATATAAGAATACTTTATCATTTGTAAATTTATATCTACCTACGGAGATGAATTATATATCAAACGAAGGAAATTATATTTACAAAATATTTCGTTATAAGTTCCAGTATCGTAGAATTGAACCTAAGGTAAGAAATCAAGGAAAAGATAATTGTTTTATAGACGGTGGCGACCAAATTGGAAATGACAGCCATATTGGATGAAGCTCAAGGCGGATGTTCGGGGACTTCCTTTTAAGATATTATTATACTTGAGGAAAGAAAACTATCATGCAAATTTTCATTAACTACTAATTTTTGCTGGGTTATTCAACAGTTTTCCCTATATACAGGGCTATTTAACAAAAGCGCAAAAATAGTTTTAAGAGAAAATGTTAACTATTAATAAGGTGCATGGCTACCAACGTATGTGAACTAAAATTTGTGTTAAACGAAATTCAACTTTCACCTAATAAGAAAATTAACTTTGTGTCATTGCTTGGATTGACGTTTGCATAGCTAGAAGGTGTTAGGCGAATCTTGAATAGGCGAAACTTGAAGCCCCGGAAATCAGTAGACAGTTCACAAATCTCAATCTAAACCTTTCACGAACCATATGAGTCTCGTGTTCAGCAAGGTCATCTGCAGCCACAGATTTCCATCCTTGTTTCACCTAATTCTTTACTTTGGTAAGTGCTTCCTCTGTTGGTAAGAAAACTCTTCGCAGCAGTCGCACACACAATCATCATCCGAAGTAAACTTTACACATTCAATGATAAATCGAGGCTGTATTATGTCCATTTTCGTCTGAAGAAATTTAATTGTATTACTTTGCCAGGCACTTTGATTGCATTTGTTTCCAGGAGCTAATCTCGAAATTTCAGGGAACTCAGTAGACAGTTCACAAATCGTATCCTACGTCTTTCATCAACCACATGAATCTCGTGTTGAGCAAGGTCATCTGCCGCCATAGAGGTAAATAAATTCTCTGCAACAGTTGTACATACAACCATCACTTATAACGTTTCCGAAATAAACTTTACACATTCAGTGATAAATCGATATTGTATTTTGCACTTTCGCTTGAAGAAATTTAATTACAGTACTTGCCAGGTACAATGATTGCAATCGATATGCTTTCACACTGACTATTTAATAGGGATTGAACAGTAGGGTTTGTAATCCCTGTTTCGTCACCTCCTGTGTTACGTCTAGATGGCTTTGGCGAAGGTTATAATTAAAAAAAAAAAAATAGCCCTCACATTTTCCTCGCAGTAACGTTAAAATGCACAGGAAGATTTCTTTCTCCATTCATAAAACTTAAGTCTGTGAAAAAACCTCAGCAATATTTGTTGAGATATATGCAGCCACACAAATCTCAGATTTGTTAACCTCAGAAATACTTTTAATCTCTGAAAACTATTAACTTTAAGAAAATCTATTTTAAAGTTTAACCTTAAATAATGATCTAGCCCGAGGCTGGGGGACCTAGGCCCCCCAGTATTTTGAGTGAGAAAAATAATTTAAGTTATTATTTATATATTTTTGAAAGTTTATAGTGAACTCATTATATTCTTATCATAATCTGGATTCTGGCTGGCCCCCCAGTTTACACCTTCTAGATCCGCCATTGACCTTAAAAGAAATAACCTCAGCATATATTTCCGTATATGTGATATTGATAGCAATCATTATGGTCGCCGTGCCTGTGAAGAAATTAACGGGATGATTTCATTAAAGTCTTCAGCCCTAGTTATCTATTACCGAAAGCAGAATTAAAAAAAAAAAAATCTTCCGTTCAAGTGTTATCAAGTGGAGTAACGAACAAATGGAAGTATGTACTAATATTTTACTTTTACAATCTCCGCTAGCGTGAGACTAATAGAAGTTCATGAAAATACAGCAATTACTTTTATTAGCCTACGCTCCCTTGCTGACCTTTCCCATCTTCCGTGGGTTGAGTCTGCAGGTTGGGAGTTCCTCTTGTTGCCAATGCATACGAATGAAATCAGAAAATTAGATTCAATATGCGCTCACAGTATGATAAATGAACGTTGAAGCAGTACATGGGAAATTACACGACAATTCAGTCACCACAAACGTTTGTGGACAACAAAATGCCTTAAAGCCATCACCCGGTGATTCAAACGATCTGGGTAATTGATTAAATGATTAAGATGCGATGAATTTAGTCGTAAAGTGAACACACATTGCAGAAAGTCAAATCAAAATGTTTTATTCACAACTAAAAAAAAAAAAGGCGCTCAATTACTCAGTTCTCCACCAGTCGTGTTGAATTCGCTGTCCTTTGAGCTTAATTAATGTCTCGCTTTGTCCAATGACCAAACGTTATTTGATTCGGTTTCCTCTCTCCTCCACCCTTTCTCTCTCTCTCTCTCTCTCGTTGTCAGAAATTAGATTTACAGAATCTCTTGTTGGTTGAGAACTTGTAAAGCCAATGCGAATCACCATCATTAGCAATAACCAATAACTGTCTGATATGTAGGATGTTCGTTATTCTTTTTACGGAGGAAAACTATGTTCTTTTTTCGTTTCGTAGTTTTCAATCTCACAAAATACATTATATTGTTATATTATTAACCTTATCACTGTCACCGCTTCAAGTATTCGTGCAACATTCTCACTGGGATATATACTAGCCAATAGATATTATTAAGCTGATGAAAATGATGTTGATAAGTGCAAATATTCATGCGTAGTTTTTTTGAGAAATTCGACGAGAAGTGAATTGTTTCGTAAACTTGAACTTGATGTTCTATGATAACTTCACAACCCAATTAGGTTGAAATTGACCCTTGCGTTCAGACTCGTCATGCTTTTTCATTTGGGCACTAACTCGACGATAATACACAGTCATTTTAGTGAAATATAGACCAATATAGCCCAATTAACTCTTACATTTCAACTTGTTTCTAACTGTACAGTAATACTGTACAAATATGAGGTTGATTCATTTATGTTGAGCAAAAGCCAATCTGCAACTGTACGGCGCATATGCAATGTATCGCCGTTAGATTGACACGAGGCAAACAAAAGTATTTCGTTAGTCTCGTGCTAGACTAGTGTAGTCGAGCGTTGTTTGATTCTGCCGAAACTGAAAAGATTCTGGGATGGATTCATTGTGGCCCTTTTCGACGCTGAGTTCACGCCATCATGAGTCGTAGAAATGTGTCAAGAGCCTAATTTTCTTGTAGGTTGTGACCCTGAGAATTACATTATACGGAAATATGCGGCAAAGAGTCCCAAGCCTATCACACAGATGCAGCTAAAATCGTATCCCAAAAGGGTTCATGATTGAGTCAGTTTCTCGTTAGGAGTAAACTCCGTTTCCGAAAGGTGGGAGCAAACGTTCAAACTAATGCTGCATACTACCACACGCATATCCTGACTGTTGCATGCTGTTGCTAGGCAACGAAGGTCACTAGGTCCGCGCTATTGCCGTTAGTTGAGACGACTTGTTAAATGTCCTACGCTTGTCACCAGAGCTGCTGTCTCTGTTGCGAAGCCTCTGCCAACAGCGCCTCGAATACTCCAAGTGCTCTACCCAACTGTCAGAAGCCATCTTTCCTTGCGCACACAGTAGACGGCGAATATATCTAAGGAATTCTATCACAATAGGGAATAGGAAATGGAATTTCGGTTATTTCCTTTTCTGATATCCCTGTCAATAGTCCATATCCCACCCCAATGGACTGTTGTGCTTTCGGACTGTTCAAGTGGCGTCTGTCCCATATTGTCACTGGCCTGGGGAAAGCTTGTAAAGAGAAGTAGGATGCAATACCCATGGTCAAGTTGCAACGTGGTCTCCTTAAATTGAAAGTTCAATGCCAGGCAATTGAAAATCCAGTATAAAATAATGCACTCTCATTTAAATTGAGTATCCTGGGATCAGTCGATCAAAGGTCAACATATAATTTGTTTCTAAAAGTATTGCGTGTGGTAAGTGAAAGCAAAATTAACTAGTGGAAAAATTTGAAGTAGAGAATATCATTTTAGAAAATATTTAAAATACTACATTTATTACAGAAAGTAGAAAGAAATTGTACTTGAAAAAATAGGTATGGAAATGTAGGAGGGAAAGATAGAAGGGAGGAATAATTGGTTGATTATGTTAAAGTATATAAGTCTTAGTCGAAAGGATGAAGAAATTTGTGAGAAATTATGGCACAATTAAAACCTCTTAATTACCAGGAAATGAATTGCAAGTGGTAGCAAGAGTGAATATGATCCGCATTCTAATTACATTGGATTCTCAGTCCCCCTTCCCCCGTACATACAAGGAAAAGCTGACGGGAATGGAATATAAGTAACTTCTAAGAGTGTGAAAATTGAAGAACTTGAGAATGAAAACTTCCATTTGACATTTTTCGGTTGTATGTCACACAGCAGAGAAATCTGCTTCGTCACTTCGTGAGAAAAGGAGCAAAGGCCATGTCTAATTTTTCATTTTGTGCAACCGACGGATTTTTCTCTTCTTTTTTGCTCAACGCAACAAAAGAGACTTCCGTGAGAAACATAAGAAATAAAATCTGGAAAATTGTCAAAGCTCTGTACTCACCAGCAAGAATTTCAAATTTCTGTTGACTTACGTTCTTTGTCAGCAGTGAGATAATATAGGAAGAGATACAGCGTTTAAAGTGGACTTTTAATCACTGTAGTGGTTTTGTGTTTTGCAATTGGAAATTGAATCTGAGACCTTATCCATCAAAGATACAAGAGCTAGAAACTAGATGAATGAGGAGGGAATTAAAAAAAAAAAAAAATTGGTAATATGTATGTATTTGTAGAGCCTATAATTAAGAAGATGTCATTAAATAATATCTTTATATGATAGTTAATTGAATAACATTGCTAAAAATAGAATCTCTTAAAAAACACGTTTCTCCATTGTACTTTCTAAACACTACAAGGTTACGTAGCCCTAATTACGTGACTGACCTTTATTATTAAAGTACTGACCCATCACTAGTACATCAACTTCCACAGCTTTAGAGCTTGTTCGCTTCATCGTCTGACGTGAATGTCTTCGTATTGAGAATTCGCATTAACGTCTCCCTTTCCTTCTTTTACTTCATCCATATAGTACGGAAATAATCTTTGGACACAAGGAAATCAGTTCCGATATGTGAGAACATCCACGGGACATTCCATGTATGCTAATAAGTGATCTGTGAGTAATCTGTTGAAATCAAGATGTTTCGTAATGTCCCGTAAACGGAAATTGTTGCAGGATCCTTATGGACTATTTGTCGGTTATTTGCTGAATAATCACATGGGCACTCAACTAACAGACGTATCCCATAGCAATTCTGTTAATATTTCCATTACGGGTAAAGCATTCACTGTGAGACTTAATATTCCTGGACAAATGTGAGATCTGTGTCACGTCCAAATTACGCCCCCTGAATATATTGTGATACGCACGCAATTGTGCCTGTTGTTTCTTCAAGAATGGCGGAAACTTCATAATTTATACCGTTTACCAAATGTTGTTAGGGTCGTCAAGTCTAGGAGGCTCAGGTGAACAGGTCGTGTAGCCAAAATGGAAGAAAGTAGAAATACTTTCAAAATTTTAACTGGAAGTGCGATTGGAAAACGACAATTTGGAAGACCTAGGGAGGATAATATTAACACTGTTCTTACAGAAATAGGAATACAAAGTAGAAACTGAATCCAGTAGGTTAAGGACAGAAGTCAATGGATAGCTTTTATGAACGCGGCATTGAACTTCTAGGTTCCATAGGTCATAGAATTAGATAGTTAGTTATACTTTCCTATAAATAAAGACTTGATTAACAAATAGGAAACGTGTACGTTGAGAATAATTCATCGCTCTTTCTTCCTAAATGAAAACTAAGAAACAAGTTTTGAGTTATTAATTAATATTAAAATATTTATTAAAATAGCTGTAAGTCGTAGGGCTTACTTTTATTATTATCACGTTCCACATCGCATAGATCTAAAAGAGTCCGACTTACGACTATTTCAATGTTTATTATTAACAGAAGAAAACTTGAATTTTAGTTTCAGTTCAGAATAAAAAGTGATTTTCTCCGTAATCTTTTTTATTTGTTAATTAAGATTTTTTTAAAATTATTTTCTACTTTTCAGTATGAACTATGAACTATGAAATACCTAATAAAAATGAAAAGTTATTTATTAAGTTAATAATCACTTACACACTATACACTTTGATAGCTGTCGACAGACGGACAGACGGACATAGTCCTTCCATAAAACTCCAGACACTTATGAGTCAATCCATACAATGTGATCGAGAAAAAAGAAAAATTGTCGCTCGAGCTTTTCAAAAAAAAAATCTAATTTTTCCATGAATATTTAACCTATATCAGGGTACTTCAAAACCGCAATTAATTATTTTTTTATATCACGTGGTGATGCAACGGCTGCATCCATTTTGCGTTTTTTTCGATTTTAGGCGTTTACATTGTTTTGAATTTCTCAGCATGTACTTGTCCTACCAAATTCAAAATAGCTGGACGTCTGCCACTTGCGCTGAGCTAAAACTTTGATCTCGTAACATTTTTGCCTAAAACCACTTGAAGGGGCTGAAATCAGGGTCTACAGTAGCAACATTTTTGGAAATTGAAAACATATTTGGGCAGAGGAAACGACTGATGTAGAGGTTTGAATTTGTGTGTGCATGTAGTACGCGGTCATAAGTTAATACACAAAAATATAAAGTTGGGGAATTATGCCAATTTGGCATGTTTCACTGTCCAATATCTCCAATGAGCCTGGATGAAAAAATCTGAAATTTTGTGAATAGTTAGTTCTTTAGTATACCACAACACACATGAAAGCAAGGTTTGTGTTTCTCAGCAGAAGGAGGTCAAAGTATTAAGAAATGACGTCATACTCTAGGAGTTTTTTTTTTAATAAATTTAACTGGAAATTTGTTGTTGTGAAGTAAAATAAAGTAGGATGAATGATTAGTCCAGTCAAGGCTCTCAAGTTCGTTTCTTTCTTCTAGTCGTGACACTGTCTTATCACACCCACTGGTGAAGAATGCCGCTATCAGCAGAAGGCGAGGAAAGTCAAAATGCACACCTGACAAAAAAAAGTCCGTCACTACTCCTTGCTCTTGCTGCTTGCTATATCAATGATATTCAATCATGTTTATTCTTGTTTTAGCTGTCAACTCATGCAGGAGACTGTTGTCCTTCCGTTTGATTTACATTCCCAAGTCAGTGAACACTTACTCTGTGTGAACACTGACTGCGGAATGTAGATCAAACGAAAGGACAACAGTCTCCTGTACGAGTTGACAGTTAAAGCAATAATAAACATGATTGAATATCATTGATATAGCAAGCAGCAAGATCAAGGAGTACGTACGGATTTTTTTTTTTTTTTTTTTTTGTCAAGGGTGCATTTTGACTTTCCTTGCCTTCACTGATAGCGCCATTCTTCACCAGTGGGTGTGATAAGACAGTGTCACGACTAGAAGAAAGAAACGAGCTTGAGAGCCTTGACTGGACTAACCACCCGTCCTTACTTTATTTTACTTCACAGGAACAAATTTCCAGTTGAATTTACGAAAAAAAAACACCTCCTAGAGTATGACGTCATTCCTTAATACTTTGACCTCCTTCTCAAATCAAAAAACGCACTTTCATGTATGTTATGGTATACTAAAGGACTAACTATTCACAAAATTTCAGCTTTTTCCATCCAGGCCTATTGGAGATATTGGACAGTGAAACATGCCAAATTTGCATAATTCCCCAACTTTACGATGTTTTCAGGTTTTTGGGAGCAGCTAGAGGTCTGTAAATTTTTGTGTATTAACTTACAATCTCAGACTGCATGCACGCACAAATTCAGTCCTTTACTTCAGTTGTTTCCTCTTCCCAAACATGTCTTCAAAGTCCAAAAATGTTGTTACTGTAGACCCTGATTTCACCCCTTTCAAGTGGTTATAGGCAAAACTGTTAACAGATCAAAGTTTTAGCTCTGCATGAGTTGGAGACGTTTAGCTATTTTCAATTTAGTAGGACAAATACATGCTGAAATATTCAAAACAACGTAAACGCCTGAAATCGAAAAATCTCAAAATGGCGGCAGCCGTTGTATCGCCATGGAATGTTGTAAAAAAATAATTAATTGTGGTTTTGAAATATCCTGATCCTGATAAACATTTATGAAAAAAATTAGATTTTTTTAAGTTGGTCGAGCGGCACATCCTTGATCACTTAGAATGGATTGATCTTATGCATAGAATAGTTTTGAAATCTAAAATTGATTTAAAATCTATTATGTCGACATTATACATAAATATTTCACAAAATTTACAACTTTTGAACAATTACAACATAAACTTGACTCGTTTATAAACTTGACCGCCTTACCTTCCTAAATATAGTAAGTACTTCCCGTAGCTAAAATTATGCTGCCAAGGAGAGTTAGTTCCTAATTTTCTGAAACTATTTCTGTTTCTTAGTCCAATTTCATGCCTTTCTTTGTACTTTACAAGGATAACTTAGCAAAACATTTTGTTATGCAGGTGAACGAATGCACTACCCGAGAATGGGCATGAATAGAACTTCCTGCTTATTCAAAGTAAATTGTCCTGTGACATTTGACTTCCACTGCAAAATGTCGCTGTTAAACTGTATTTGTCAAAGTAAAATAATGTGTCTCAAATGGTAGATTTATAAAGGATACTCGTTCTAGCAAATATGAAAATGTTTGTTGTCATTCGCAACTAAGGTCCTTTGAAATTCAATGTGAATTTTATACTGGTTCTGCAACTCACTGAAACATTTAGACCTTATGTTTTATGAGGAAGCCAAAGAGAACAGGGTTCGTTTTTCCTTCGTGGATCCTTTCTGTTCCGGAGAGGCCGATTTGTCATCAGTTCAATAATGGTTTCACGAGAGGAATGGAAACTGGTCGTGGCCAAAGAGATGTGAAGTGTAAAGTAAGAGGAACAACCAATGTTGCCAACTAATTTTCAACTTTGCTTCCATATCAATTATTCAGTTATCAGTAAAAAAAAAAAAAAAAAGTTCTCTATCAATCCTGAAGTGAAACATGATTTAAATTTTGGTTTCCTTCAAAGAGATTAAACCTCAAAATGTTAAAATAGTTTACATCCCACGAAACGCTAATATCGTTCCTGTTTGTTCTGTCTATTTGTTGTGTTGATTTCTTCCTTTCCATTATCAGCATATTCTTATTCTTATTGTTACAGAACATTACTGTACAGCTCCATGAAGAGCAAGAATAAAAATAAAATATAAAATAAATCAGAATAGAAGAAACGATAGTGAAGTTACAATTTTTTTTTGTTCGATACTTCTTCTTTGATTAACAGTACTGAAAATCTGATTCAGATTATACTATATGCACTTGTTTAATAACATAAATTAAATACTCCGATTGTATCGAGGTATAAATTAATGCTAAAATTATTGCATTACATAACATCTTTCGTTGATAAATTTACCAGCAAGTAGCGGAAATTTGTCAAAAGGTTGAATCGAACGATTAATACTTGCATCTCGACCATAGAAGAATATCTCTTCTAGTCACAGTTTTAGCCTAATTCCATTCTAAGTGTTTATACACCTTAATCATTTTTTAGTGGGATCAAACAGTTCGATTTTCTTTGTGGCCCAAAACCACCCTCATTAAAGCAAACACTGATCGATCTTGATCTGGGGTGTGACGTGACGCATTCCATACATGTTCAGAAAACAAGTTGGAGTACCCAGTCAATCATATTGAACGTGAAACATTCTGTGCATCAAGCAGACGAATTCGGTATACACTTAGTATTGTCGTTTGCCTGTTTCGAGAAATTGTGAATGTTAAAATGTTGAGCTTATATGCGTCTCATGAGCTGATACTGGCTAATAATGATCGCTGTCTGGAGATGTGCAGGTTTGTGTGTATATGGAATAAGCAGAAAGTTTTCCCCATCCATTGTCACTTCCGTTCAAATATGAATATGCTACAACAATTGCAAACAAACAGGACAACAGTTGGATCGTTACCAACGTTCAGGATTGTTTTGAAAACCACCTCTCAACTATCAGTTGCTGTTGCTGGTAGGAGGTGGTCTAGGGGGGAGAAATCCACCGTATTTTCCCCCTTGATGTGAACCATCACTGCGTCTAGAGAATTAAGTTCTACCTAGAAAGAATGGATGTAACTATTTAATGAACTGGTAGATCTGGTCTATCGTTCTTTATCTGAAAAGTATTGCAATCGCATCTCCAGACCAGGACTCGAAAGCTATAGAATAATATATATGTTCTCTCTCCTTTTGACTTGCACTTAAAAAAAAAAAAAAAAAAAATAACATGTGAAGGACAAACCTAAAGATGAAAGACTGTCCTCAGGCTTGAAACGTATTCTATTTGGAAAGCTTTAAAAAGAAAAAAAAGTGATAACTTTTAGTAGGTCAAAATGAGAAATGTAAGAATAAAGAAAAGTCTTGAACTAAGGACACAGGTAATAACAAAGAGTTTAGTTTCTAAAACATTGCATTTTTGGATTTTTGTAGCCATAGAATCAATTAGATAGATATATTTGTTTACTTGTAAATGCGAGACAAAAAAAAAAGTAAATACGAGTACAAAATTCATCGTGTCGCCACGTTTGGCCTAATCCTCGTTTCGCCTAACCAATTATCTGACACTTTTATGACAGATAAATGATAAGATTTGTTACGCCATTTTAGGCATAAAAGGATCCTCGTTTGGCCAAATCCTTGTTACGCCTAAAATGGCGGACAATAAGAAAAAATCGTGGAAATTCAACTAGAGGGAAATTATATAAGAGAAAATTCCCTAGTATATAAAGAATTAAGAAATGCAAAATATATAGATTAATATTATATTAACTATTTTCGATGAGTTAGGATTACCAAAACTCCTTTATGTATTTACTAGGACCATGGATATATACCAATATATATGAGTAGGTGAATAGCAAAACCCGTTAAATTCACATTTTAAAATTTGTGACAAACCGAGAAACACTGTTTGAACACTTCATAATTGTAAAATACATTAGAAACTAGAGAACATTAAAAAATGAAGAATAATGTGAGTGTTGGTCTGTCGAGAGCTGTATAATCACACTAGTCTGTGAATTGCGTTACTGAAGAAAATAGTTTGGATTTAACAGGTTTTGCGTATGTAAATGGAAATAACAGCTTTTGCATCTGGACGAGCGGCCATTTTTGTTGAGGCTTAAGATACAAAACCTATCAAAAAGAAAGGGATTCAGAGTCAGAAATCAGTATTACGCCTACTAAAATATTGGAGGGGGGGGGGAATGTATTATCAACTATACATTGCACGATCTTTTATAGTCCACCATTTTATTATCTCCACGATTTTTTATAGTCCACCATTTCAGGCAATACGAGGATTAGGCCAAACGAGTATCCTTATTTCGCCTAAAATGGCGAGTATAAAGCTTATATTTTATCTGTCATAAAAGTGTCAGATAATTGGTTAGGCGAAACGAGGATTAGGCCAAACGATGCAAGATCAAAATTCACTTACTCTGGAGGAGAATACACCAAGAGACAATAGAAGAGTCTTAAAGTTAACAAATATTCTTTTAGTTTTACATTTATTCCCATTGTACCACATACTTGAAAGGATTGATTACTTTTCCGATATTGCAACCATGTGCAGGAAGGTTAGGAAGATTTCATGTATATACAAACAAATTCTCTGCAGACGCTATATTTTCTTATTTAAAAACAGCAAACAGTTTGTTCATAAAATAAAACACTTTGAAATAATTTATTTGTGTTTTTAATGTGCGATTGAAATATATATATATATATATATATATATATATATATACAGAAAGAAAATAAAATTCAATGTTCTTCTCCATTAATAAATACAGATGATACGTTTTATCATTTTTGCGCTTTCTGGAGCAAATTTTATTACTTTCCGAGATATACGGTATATCATCTAGCAAAAACTTACTTTTCCTGAACTTTTACAAAGTTTAATAAAAAGAAATAGAAGTTTTGAACAAGAATCAAATCATGTTCAATTTTTTCTAGTCTATTACGCAGATTTCTATGGAAATGAATTTTTCCTTTTTTTTAAAAAAAAAAAAATAAATAAAGTTCCTTTCCAAAATAAAACTGTCTCTCACTCAATCCACTTTGGTTTTTTTCTTATATATAGAAAATTTGTATTTGTTTTTAGTTTCTTTTTTGTTTGAAAGAAAAAGAAAATCTGCAGCCTAACGAAAAGCAAGACTTCTCATTTCTTTTCTTATTAGCTAAAAGGCAGATTCACTTCCTTTAGTTTCTGGTAGGAGAAAAAAAACTTCGTCCTTTCTACTCGTATAAGGAGAAGTTTATCAACATAACTTTACGAGAGAAACTGAAATACAAAAACTAGACGTAACTAATACACAGAAATGTTGAAATTTATTCTTATGATACTTTATGAATTTCTGAGATTCCACACTGAATTGTAGGTCTTCGTTTCACATATTCTCGTTGTTGGACACGTACTATCGAGCAACTAACCAAACATTACTGGGAGTGACATGACCATTTTCTAAATGGCGTGGCTCCACGTACAGTAGTTGCTAACGCTCACATCTTTGATGCGAACGGTCCCGGGTTCGATATTCGGTGGGGACACTCTGTTAAAGAAATGTTAAAGCTTTTTTCAGACCATCCATCCTGAGTGAGGTTTTCTTGGGTTTTCCTTATTCACACCAGGCAAATGCCGGGATTTGACCTAACATAAGGTCTCAGACCGCTTTCTTTCTTCCCCAGTCCTTTCTTCCGTCCTTTTCCTCGGATACGATGATTGCTGAGGGCCGTCACCCCTCATCCGTGACGGGTTGTCATGGCTATAGATGCCGAAAGCTCAGAAATCTAAATCCTAATACTAACCCCATTTTCTAAATAAGTGTTAGCCCCTATACTTAAAGAGCATATACTGGTATATGTTCAGTATAAACTAACGCCAGAGGTTGGAAAATCCAAGCCAGAAGAAATGTTGGTACTCTTTGTTCTATGATTAACTTCTACCTATCAGAGAAAAACGTCGGCTCAGTGGTAGCAGTCATTAGTTAGATTCAACTTAGATCTTTCCATTAATGTTTCCTTAATTATTTCGTTAATCACTAATTGATTAATTGGTTGTTTGATACCAACCTCCATTTTCTTACTGGAGGTTATATAGGACAAGATATATTGGTGTAAAGCTTGATTTGACACAACGTATGATGGTTTCCTATCGAAATCGAACCCAGAACCTCACGTATTATGGTCACACGTGGTAGTCATATAATAATTATTTCCAATTGGATACTCTGTGACGTCATAGTTTGCTACTCCATTCCTTACACGGGAGGGTCCCACAAGTTGTTTCTAAAATCTGATTGCCACACAGCACATCTGATAGAGCATAATAAGAAATGAACATTAGCAAAATTTAAAGTGCTATGAGCCAGAAGGATAGGAGCTAGGGGGCATCAAAATTTGAATGTCCAAAAAATTATATCATGGAATTATGTACGTTTAAAGTAAATATCTTGAAAACCGTTCAAGCAATCAAAACAAAAGTTGCACAATATAATGGGAATAAAATGCCCTCTAGAAAACCATAAACAGTGTTGCAATAGGAGAAGCAGTGAAGTCTAATGGTACAGTGTTGCACAGTATTGGAGCTACATGTGCTGAAAATGTACAATAGAGATTTCTGATATGCGGCAACAAAGGGTAATAAAGGAATGCACTAGAAACAAGTGAGGATTTTGCATTATAATTCGGTAGCTCTGATGAATAAACAAACTAGAGATAACAAAATTATACAAAATTATAGGTTTTATAGTTTTCACAATTTGGTTCAGTTATTCTACTTGTGGGCTCGGTTCTACAATGGATCACCCTGAACGTTTCCTAGCATGAACTGAGCTGACGTTTGGCCCATGGCAACGGTCGCCATCCCACTTGTGGGAAATTCCTAAACGTCAAAGTGATGAGAAGAACTATTTCTTGGAGTAGTAAAATTTGAACAAAGTAATATGTTATGCAAGACTAGACAGAAAATTAAATCTACGAATTAAATTTGACATATGTAAAGTAAGTATCATTTAGATTAAGTACACATACCAGGTAAGTACAATTTTCCTTATTTATTGCCTGTTTCCAAATTATTACATTTAGCATATTATTATAGCCGATAAATACATAGATTACTGAAAATGTTGACATATGTATATATTAATGAATCTCTCTTCTTTATTTAGGTACCGGTATACCACGATCTACATCTCTTCTCATCGGATCTAATGCAATATGAGGTGGTAAGTATATCATTTCTTTTCTCTCTTTCTTCTTTACAATCTTTATATATTTTATTATATTTTATTTATTTACTTATTTATTCATTCATATTCATTCTTACTTATTTTATACTAGCAGCGTTCACCCCGCTTCGCTGCGGTCACCCCGGAACGCAATCAACTTTGTTACTAAGATAATTTTTACTTTTTCGCTTTCAAGTGATATGATAAAAACCATAGAAGATTGCAGTAAATGTTAACATTATATCGCCTGTCATTTATGTTAACCCGCCCCGCTTCGCTGCGGTCACCCCGGAACGCAATAAACGTTGTTACTTAGATAATTTTTACTTTTTCGCTTTCAAGTGATATGATAAAAACCATAGTAGATTGCAGTAAATGTTAACATTATATCGCCTGTCATTTATGTTAACCCGCCGAGTGACACGGTCATGCGGGTTGCATATAAATACGTTTATTTTTACCTATGATGAACTAACAAAGGATTTGTACGTTATGGACACTTGAATGGTCAATTATCTCAAGACACTGGTAATTAAAAATTAAAGTGATATGATAAAAACCATCTAGGGTCCAAATCCTAATAACCCCCCAAAAATGAAAGAAATTGGTTCAGCCGTATTAGCGTGATGAGGGAACAAAGGATTTCTACGTTCTCTTTTATATATAAGATTTATATTATTATTATTATTCTTATCATTATGTTTATATATTTCTCTTCCCATTCGTTGATTAATCTAATATATATATATATATATATATATATATATATATATATATATATATATATATATATATATATATATATATATATATATTTCTTTCAGATCGATAGCTTCGACCTGGATATATTTATATACCGACTATAAACAAGAGATGCACATATATATATATATATATATATATATATATATATATATATATATATATATATATATATACCTACATTATTCAATTGGAGATCATTCCCAAAAGAAATTGTTAATTGATTTTCCATGTCCATAGTTTAAGAGATTATCAATCATTATACATACAATATATATCCATAGGTTAGCACTTGTCATGAAATCTATGTATAAGAATTAGGAAATAGCCACTGAATATTATTTATACTTAAAATTTAGAATAATTTGTTTTCAAGTTTGTAATATTGTTTACCTCATTGTTTACATGGCGATTGATATTGAAGGAGAGAAAGTCCCCCGAATCTGATTTATTTATCGCTCCATATTATTATCTTCAAAACTCACTATCTAATATATCCATTATAATACCATTTTTCTACTTATTTGTATTATATCGATTCGAAAAAGTTTATATATTTTAAAAAGTTTATATCTTTAGATGCGTACCAAAATCCTTATTGCCAATTTACATATCCTGTAATGCGCTATGGTGCAAGTCTAGAATAGGGGCGCATTAAGGTATAGATTCGAAGCTGACACAGGACGAAATGGCATAACACAATTTCATTTTTCAGATACATCAATGTTTTGTGACACTGCTTAAATTTTGCTATGTTATACTATCTATGTTATGCATTTAAACTAAATTCATAGTATGATACCCAGATTCCTTTATTACCATCTGTTGCCACATATCAAACTTCTCCATTGTACATTTTCAGCATACGTAGCTCCAATAGCGTGCAACACTGTACCATTAGACTTCACTGTTATATTTAGTGATAATAGTGCATTTTAAATCTGTGCACATTTGTATGTAGTGCTATTTCAAACAAAATATTTGTATGCTGAGTTGGCAGCATTGCTTCTCCTATGGCAACATTGTTTACGGTGTTCGATACGACATTTTGTTCTCATTATATTGTGCAACTTTTGTTTTGATTGCTTGAACTGTTTTCAAAATATTTACTTTAAACGTACATAATTCTATTATATATCTAATTTATTGGATATTCAAATTTTGAATTCCCCTAGCTCCTATCCTTCTGACCAATAGCACCTTAAATTTTGCTAATGTTCATTTCTCATGATGCTCTATCAGATGTGCTATGTGGCAATCAGATTTTAGCGACAACTTGTGGGGCCCTCTCGTGTCAGTGAGCCCCTCCTACACAGCAAGGAGAAGTCTGGAGAGATAGTGTTGAAGGAAGATCGCTTCACAGTATTAACAGAAGAGTGTTTTTTGTAAGTTTGTGTGTAACTTTGAACCATCGTAAAACTCTGGAACACAGAAAGAAGAGTAGCCTAGACCATGAGCACAGCTTTACTCGCTATAAGTACGAGCATATAGAATCAACGTGTTAAACAAATAAATATTGTAACGGAGGTTGCAGGTTACATGTTGCAGATTTGTCATGAAAAAAGCGAATTTGATTTCCGGGCTTTGGGGAATAGAACTTATGTTACATTAGAAGTGAATAGCCATATGAAGTGTCGGCATATTTGATTCGTAGAGAATATAACGCCTGTTGCTGATTCTGTGAGTAAGTGAAGTTAACGAAAAACGGAAGTGTGTGAAATACGTAATACTGTAGCCTGTTGGTCTGGTCAAAAATAAAGAGAATATGCATTAAATCTTCTGCAAAAGCGCTAAATTAGGCGGGATAGTTCGTCCTGATGGCTCGCAATGAAACAGTAGTTGTACTGATCTTATATAATAGTTGATTCTCATTTATCATTGGATGTCTTCTGCAGCCAATAACTATGCAGCACGTGGTGAGGAAAGGTAGGTGTCAAGGGGGCATTGTTTGACTTTCTGGATAGTGTTGTAAAAAAGATCTTTTTTTCTGTGAAGTTCCTTTTTCAATAAAAACATCGTTCTTTTTCATTTTTTTCAAATGTCTGTTTTTCTGGTAACTATTATTTATTGATTTATGTTCCAGATTATTGAAATAATCGACAGAACTTGAGAAGAAGCCCTCGTAACTTACAAATAATTTGTTTCTTTGTACTTAAGGAGCAAAATAGTGCGATTAACCCTTTCGGACCCAGGTCATTTTTGGCTTTTTCCTACATTTTCAGTTAAAGACTTATTGTTCAAAAATCATTTGCCCGATTAATATGGTTAAGTCCTTGTTTTTTAGAAAAGGGATGTGGCAATTTTTGGTACGTTACATTGCAGTGTTAAACGGGTGGAAAATTATTGAGGGGAATGTAGGGGTGAAAATCTACAGAAAAAATCCCTGACATAATTTCTATCTAGTACCACTGTTGCCATATGGGTCCAAGTAACCCCCAAAAATTCTTTGGTGTGTTGAAAAAGTATAGTAAAAACCTAAATTCGCTGGCTGCCATACAAGGAGAGAAAGAAATATTCTCTGTCATCATATACATGAAAGTTTGACACTTTTTATGCCTCAGAAGCAACAATCAACAGATATGCCGGGACTACAGCTTCTCTAACTATCCTATTGAAACTTTTTTTATGGTGCGTTCTGTAGGCCAAAGAGGAGGCCTTCAGGTAGTATTACGTTTGTTCCAATGTAGCCAGCAAGAGGGAAATAACAGACGGAAAAGAAAAATTTTCCGAATATTTCACCTAAAATCAGGAATTAATTGTTTTGGATGGAAACACTGCCATCAGACAGACGGACAGTGGTTCCGATCTGAAATCTAGCGGGACAAAATTAAGAACAGCAAGGCAGTGCAAGATATTGTCAGAAACCATCATTCGTAAGCGACAACTAGCATTCCCGTGAGACATATATACCCGGATGTTGTTCGAATATCAGAAATGTGCTCTGGTGTGAACCAAAAATGCAGAGTCTTTTATCTATGGAATATATTGACAAATAATTGTATATAGATTACACAACTTACGTAGTGGGTACTAAAATTTCCAGTATGTGAACAACAGGAAAGAACTACCTAATAGTTGCATAGAATGTTGAAATTTGTTATAAACAAGTGAAAGTCTGGAACTGACTCTACGTCGAAATTAGCAGACACACAAACAACCTGAAAACCATATGAAAGACACAAACAAAAATACCAAATGAAAATAGACTAGTTCTTCACTGTTCATTATCTTCATCAATAACAGCGCCAGCAGAAGTATTGTATCTTCAATATCACATCCTAGATCTTGAAGTAGTTGCAGTACCGTAGTAGGTATACTGGTACGTCTCTTCACACGTTTCATTCCAAGAGTGCTCACAATCGGGTCGGTTGAAATCAAGAGTGTGTTTATTACATCCGTCATTGTATCAGATCTAGAAATTTTTCTCGTATGATGTTCCCTGAAATACTTATAGTCCTTATTTCGGGCTTCTTGCGCTTCCTCCGATATCATTCCAATAGGAAGTACGACTTCTGTTATCAACTGTACGCCATGAATAAGTATCTTATGCACGCTTTGTGGCATATAAAACCATGAATACTTCTGAACGTATAAGTCTGCTGTGTCGGAACAGTATTTTTTAAACGCAACAATGTTAATGCTATAATTGCTTTCAGAATGGTTGCAAAGCGTCGAATCAGCTCTTCATCTACGCCAGTAATTGCAGACGCTAAAGCTGGATCCTCGAAGAACCTCCGCGCACTACTTCCATCATTGGTCGTACCAAAACCTGGTTTTGGTACATCGACAAGATATCTCATTTCGTTGCGGAAGCGCTGTTGGATGCATCATTTTCTGTCTTCAACTTTCGATTTGTTTTCTTTCCGTATTTGCCACGATTGAATATCTAAGCGACATCGAACATGGAGGATGCACTCGAAACACTTAATCGACGCGTGATGGCTGGATATGCCCAGAGTCAATGCTGTCATATCTGGATGTTTTGTCCGAATAAGGGACAGATTGTTCATCTGAGAAGGGACTGCTCCACACACATGACAATTTTGTGTTGCTTTATTGCAAGTCTACAAGTCTTTCCGTCTATCATCGTGAGAACGAGTTTGTGACTCACAAGAATTGCACGCTCATCTACATGTACCACCGTGGGAGAGAGCGCAGTGATGGGTGTTTTGGTGTTATCAATTTCTCATTTTATTAACTCCGGACTCTCCTTTTGCAGAGTCACTTTCATGGGCCGACAGAATTTTGTCGACAAAGGCAAAGGATTTTGCATAATATTAGCTTCGTCTCTGGAGTGGAACTACTGCCAACAGCAGAAAATATAGTCATCTGCAGTGGTACCAGGGATACAACAAATACATTGGAGTAATCAATATCCTGATATGTAGCCGCACTGAATTGCTTATACTGACTTTACCCAGAAGCATCAAACAGCCCCATTTTAGTACCAGACTAATACTTGAGAGTGTATCTAAACCTACACTTACTTGCTGAAACACCGCCTGTTACACTGAGACTAAACGATGTACAGTGATCAAGCAGCGACTGTAAGTGTAATTCTGCAGAGTAGTCGGTGATCATAATATTCTACGGATAGCAACGCTTTTTTGCCTCAAGAAGCATATGATAATTGCGGAAGATATCAGCATTACGATTGATACTTATTTGACGCATAGAGATGTACTGTTTTTTTTTTTTTTTTGTTTGTTTGTTTTTGTAAATTTTTTATCCATATAAAACGCTAATGCGTCGTCACATGTCATTTTAATTGGTACTTTGTTTGGTGGAGACTAATATGCCTTTTTTATTCTCGTGGCTCTCTCTGGGGAACAACTTGATATTTGCTTCAATATTTGTACAGCATCACGCCTACCTGTTGACCGTAGACTCATTTCCGCGGCAAGAACAATCTCACCAACTGTGTGTGTTTCCACCAAAGGTTTCACTTTTCGTTTTCTACATTTGCCTGTACTCTCCTCGAATAATTTTCGTGGCCGACCTCGTATATTTTGTTGTCCTTCCACACTTTCTGGTTCCACAAACGTCATTTGAACATTCAGCCACTTACTGTTTTGTCGCAGAAATTCTTTCCGTACATAATGATACTTTACCCACTTTCCTTTCAGTTTCTTACAAAACTCAGCATTTTTCTTCTGCACTTGCACACAAATATGGTGCTCGCACGTTTGCATACCATAGTTAGTCAATATATACTCACACACACAGGCTAATCTCTTTGATGGGTCCTCTTCATTCTGCCATACATCGAACAACTCTCGTCTTCAAATTCCGCCTACCATCATTAACTTATTAATATAAACCGCAGTTGGTTATAGTTGGTTACAAAACTCTTTTACTTTTGTTCCCAAAAGGTTCATGTCCACGCTGAATATTATTTGACGGTGGCCTTTTACGGCCTTTGCTTTTGTTGGTCTGCAACTTTATAGCGATCGTCATCAATTTGAACTTATTATGTCTCTTGCGATGAATTCAAATATACACTAAACAACCCAATGCACACGTTCACAAATGTTCACCGTATCTTAACGTGTTCACGGATCTTGTTTAGCGAGCACTTGCTCAGCAATTATCACGCGCTCAGATTGACTATGATAAACACCTGACTTCTCAATGCTCTCACGCGCACCCACGTGTTTATTTCAGTAAATGCATTGCGGATCGCAGCTATAAAACCCTGTAGGATTATACCAAGACACTATTTTTGTGGTTTGGTTAATCATGTATTTTCACTTTTTGTCTCGCTAGATTTGTGATTGGAACCACCGCGAGATGCAAAAAATCTTAAAAAAAAACAAAAAAAAAAAAACTTGGTATCCCAAGAATATATTCTACAAGTATCATAGCGATATCTAACAAAGTATAAAATTAAAAATATATAAATGTTATCTTATTCTACCTCGGAAATTCAGCATTTTCTTACGATTTACAGAACGGTTTATTATAAAAATTAACTTTACTTCCCCTAATTGTTCTACTGAAACGTTTTATGGTGCACTGTCTAGGTTAAGAACGAGGCTTTCAGACAGTGGTACTTTTGTGCGAATGTAGCCAATAAAAGGGAAATAATAGAGACTAAAAAGGAACTTACCTAAAATTTCCTCCTAAAATCGGGAATTAAAATTTTCTGTAGCTGTCAGCAAAGCTAGTAGACACACACACACACACACACACTCTAACTAACTAACTAACTATAACTCTATGGCCTATGGAACCCGGAGGTTCAGTGCCGCGTTCACAAAACCTCTCCACTGACTTCTATCCACACACACACACACACATACACACACACAAACACACACACACACAAAATTATCTTAAAATAAGCTTTTGTATCCCTTTAGTATATCCTACAAGTACCGCGACGTTACCTAATAAAGTAAGCATGTCATTAAAAATATCGCATTCTATCTTAAAAAAAAAAAAAAAAAACAGTTATCTTTCCACTTAGAGAACAAGGTCTACTGTAAACCTAAATTATGCTTTCCCTAATTATCCAATTGAAACTTTCTATAGTGCGTTGTGTAGGACAAAGACGAAGATTTCAGATACTTGTACGTTTGTTTAGGTGTAACCAACAAGAGGGAAATACTAGAAACAAAACGTACATTTTCCCAAAATTATCCCATAAAATCTCAAATTAAAATTTTCTGTAGCTGGCAACAGTGTTACCAGACAGACGCAAACTATCTTAAAATAAACATTGGTACACCACTAATATATCCTACAAGTATCATTGCGACTTAAGGAACAAAGCTTCTAATTACAATAAATATATTACGGTAAACAGAAAAGTAGGCATGTAGAAAAATCAAGGGTTAGAATCAAAATCCGAACTTTTCGTGAGCCCCTTAATTACCCCATTGTAACGATCTGTACCTGCGTTTGTTCAGTAAGAACAAATGTTCGACTGGCATAAGTTGACTTGCATTCGGACTTATAGGTACCGTATGGATTTATAAACAAAAATTTCAAAAATTTCGATTATTTTTGCCCAAATTTAGGGAAATGTCAATTTTCCTAATTGGCAACACTGCCCACAGGCCCGTCCAATTTATGTCAACAATTAGGCATCCATACAAGGTATGTACCTGTCAAATCGTAAGGAGGTCTCTCTACAACGAAGGAAGCTACAGGGAAAAAAGAAATAAAGAAAATTCGAAAATTCTCGAATTTTTGACTGGGGTAAAATTTGTAGAGGGAATTCGATACCCAGAAGAAAAAGAAACTAATATGATAAACTATGGTCCAACCGTATTTGGCGAAAAATATCCCGATATCTTAATTAGTGTCCACACAGGAGCGGATTGAAAAGTGACAGACACCGATATTGATGAAACACTGCTGAAAGTCGAATTGTTACTAGATATGCTACTCATATATATTGTAAAATATTTGTACCGTACCAGTATCTAGCGTTTAATTTATGTGTATTTTACGGTAATTGTATTAACATAAAAATACTTCATTATTAAATAGACTTAAGATACATTACAAATGACTATTTGCATAAAAAACGAAATTCTAAAAAAAAACGAGTGGCAATGTTTTTTTCTAAAAAAACTTACAATTCTGAAAAAAATACGAACGTTTTTTTCTATTTACAACACTATTTCTGGACATACTTGGGAATTTACTTCAAATAATTACAGCATTATCTGCAAGAGAAGAACAAATTTGGAGAATGGGTCCCTTATCTTTTTTCAAAAGAGATAGACGAGAGCTGATCTTGTTAACAAATAGAGATTTAAGTCCAGGAAAAGCAGGGTATTGATAGAAGTTTTAATTGCAGGCTAATCACTCCCTCACTCATATTGCTAAGATGGGTGTTACAAGGAAATGTGGTATAAATACTAGCGAAATGTCAATTGTCTGATTTTAATGTCTCAAGATGAAAATGATGTCAGTTTACTGCCAAACTCAATCTTCATGGTTACGTTTATGACTTGTTTGTGAAATATCCTTTCACTGAGTCATGGTCACCACGAGAAATGTCTTTGCTACCAGGCTTCGATCCAAGTTTACAAAAAAGTGAACTCTCTGTAAAAAATTACTGATGTAATTTAATGATTATCTCTGTAGAAATAATTATCAAACTTTTTTTCTACAATCGGAAGCTTCTCTATACACATTTAGCAAAGTAGAATATATTTTTAAAGAGCATATATCCATCGTTTTTTCGCCTCATCTTACGCTCTTATTTTTGACGACCAATTACAGAGTCAAAGTTTGCATGCTTCCCCGACCTGCGTACCTTTTATCTCTCTCTTTCTCTGCTAGTAGGAAAATGCGGGTCTTTCTCTTCATCCAAGCGTAGTCACTCAGGGGGCCTATTACCCCCTGCATGTTTCTTCTCAAGCATCCTTCCTGGGTGGGATGAAGAGGATCCCTCCCCGAACCCCTCCGCTGTATTCTCTTCCGCCAGGGGCTCATAAATAATTCACCAGTTCCCGATGTCATTATCTCTTTCTAGCATTACTCCGCATTTTTTTCTTGCCTTAAAGAGGATATTTCAACCAAAAAATACATAGTATTTTTGTAACGCAAAAAGAACTTCATCCTACTTAGGATAAAAACGGTCGTAACGTTACACAGAAAAGGTAACAAGCGCACTATTACATTTTGCAGAGATATTTCTAGTTTTCAGCTTGACGACTGCAAAGTACAAGTCATAAAGAAACGTTTCAGAAATGAATGATTATATATATATATATATATATATATATATATATATATATATATATATATATATATATATATATATATATATATATATATATATATATATATATTGTGTTAATGAACTAGACAGACAAACTGAAACAGGTGATTTCTCACATCAAAACAAGGAAAAAAGTTCATATGGATCCGTGGTCAAAAGTACATAGTTTCAGAGTTAGGATTGTCCGAAATCGTGGGAAAATAAAATTTGGGGACGAATATCTCCAAAACTATTAGCTATTGAGCTGGGGCGGCATGTTGTCGTCTTGCTTGTATCCTGCTTTATCCAAAAATACATGATTCTGAATCGTTCAGTGGTGGCGCAAGGGAGTTTCCAACGGAAAATTGAGAGTTTCGGATTTTTCGTTAGGACAGATGGGTCCGATTCATGATAGATAGAACAACGTACCACTACGTAACAACAAATCGTTCAACGACCATCAATATTTTCAACAAAATTAAGATGGCGAAGGATGTTCGGTGTGTTGTGCGTGGTGGCATAATTACAGTTGTGGCTAAATGTAGTGGATAAAACGAATTTAAATGAAATAATTACGTCTGCCAGGTTCATGACCCACAGTCATGATATGCGTCCTAAAGGAGACAGGCATTAATAATACGTAATGATTTTCGAGGATTTGATCCAATGAGGATTTGCGAGAAAAAGGGAGTATCCCCTGCAGAAAAAAATGAAATAAGAACAAAGGATGCAATGTTCTTCACCACAAACTCACTTAGTCGTAGATCTAAAGTGGAACCATTAGTTTATAGATGCACACTAACACTGAGTTACAATGTACCCCTTTTCTATCTTCCCCACGTAGCGAACAACAGATTGTTTACAACGTGTTTGAGCTAATGACACATAAAAGCCATACCATTGGTTATGGAACAAAAAGAGGGAAAATTCATGTTAAGAAGATAGATATCTGGAGAAGAGTTAGTAACTTACTCTCCTAGCTTTGTAGGCGGATAATTAAAGAAATATGAAAAGATTTGAGGGAATGAAAATATGCTATGCAATGGGAGAGCCGCAAGGAAACCCATGGATGCTGCTGGAAAGACATCTGCTCATTGCAATGATCAATATAGAAAATTATTTTGGCCATGTGGGTCACGTTGTAATTAATAAGAGAAAATATAAGTCATTGTATTGCCAGGCAGTAACAATGGTGAGAGTGTCATTGAACTGATCCGGAGCACATGAATGTATCTGGGAAAATAGCAAATCTACACTGAAAGTAATCTTCCTCCCTTCACCTCCTCCGTCCTTCTTTGATGTATGAACATACGAGATTATTTCAGGAACAGCGCAAACAAATTGCATGCTAATCGAAAACCTGTTTTTTTTTTTTTTTTTTTTTTCATAAGTCTTCTCGGGCTATCAGCTAGGTGAAGATATTAACATCTGACGTTTCGAGTGCAGACATCGTATTTCATCTTCAGGGATTGTAATGTTACAGGTAAGTTTGGATGGCAATATCTTTACCTGGCTTATAGCCCGAGAAGACATAAAAAAACATGTTTTCAATTAAATGCAATTTGTGTGCGCTGTCCCTGAGATAATCTCGTTGTTGTTACTGCGTGGCAACACCATGTGTCATATTTCCTATTACTAACTGCAACGTGACACATATAGCCAACCGTTCCATGTTGGTCATATCAATAAGCAGGCGACCTTTCGAGATGTGTTCATGAGTTTCCTCGTGGTTCTCCCATTGTCTAGCATATTTTCATTTCCCAACTCTCTTCATATTTCTTTAATTATCCGTCTTCTTTAGCCTAAGAGGCAACACTGTGGGATATTCATTCGTTTCAAACAGATATTGGAGGGTAAATTAGGATAAATTATCAAATCTGCTCAAGATGTGTACCTTCTTAACACAACTTCTTATCTTTTTGTTACATAACAAGTATTGTTGCTTTTATATGTAATCAGCTCCCATACGTTGTAAACAATCTGTTGTTCGCTACGTGGGAGAAGAAAAAGCCGTACATGATAACTAGGTGTTAGTGTGCACCTATGTGGCAAGAGGTTCCACACTTTAGATCTAAAACCAAGTGGATTTGTGATTAAGGATATTGTATCTATTGTCTTTACTTTCGTTTTTTTCTTTTTCTGAGGATACTCCACTTTCTCGCAAATCCTGAATTGGATCAATTCTTCGAAAATTATTACGTATTACTTCAATGTCTGTCTCCTTAAGCACACAGATTATGTCTGTAGGTCATGAACCTACAGATGTAATGATTTATTTAATCCACCACATTCAGCCACAATATTGTAACTATGCAACCACGCACAACATATTAAAAATACTTCACCATCTTGATTTTGTTGAAAGTATTGAAGGTCTTTGAACGATTTGTTGTTGCTTGGTGGTACGTTGTTCTATCTATCATGAACCGGACCCATTTGTCCTAACGAAATATCCGGGACCCTCCCACTTCCTGTCAGGGACTCCCTGGCGCCGCCAAGGAACGATTCAAAATCAGGCATATTTGAATATAGCAGATTACAAGTCTAAGACAATAACATGCCGCCTCAGCTCAATAGCTAATAGTTTTGGAGATATTCACCCCCGAAGTTCATTTTTCCACACTTTCGGACAGTCCTAGCTCTGAAAGTATGCACTTTTGACCACGAGTCCATATGAACTTTTTCTTTGTTTTGATGTAAGGAATCTGTTGTTTTAGTTTGTAGGTCTAGTTCATTAACACCCTGTATATATATATATATATATATATATATATATATATATATATATATATATATATATACAGAGTGTTAATGAACTAGATTAACAAACTAAAACAACAGATTCATCACATCGATGTATATATAGATCGATCAAATGATTTATCTGCATATCTCATACATTGAAAGTATTTCAATTTAATGTCCCACGATTATGCGTCTTACGCTAAGGATGACGGATGATGATAGAAGCAAGTGAATGATGATAGAATAATTGGTGGAATTAGAATGTGGAAGAGACGGGAATAGTCCGAGAAAACCCACAGAAAATGCATTAATGTTAATGGTGGCTGAACCTCATGTTATCTACTTGTATGCAAAAAGTATAAGCATTTTATGCAAGCAGAATGCGCGTTTCTTCGCACCAGGAGAATAAGTTTCATTTTGGACACAACGGGCGTCAAAACTGTCACCAATCAACTTAGGGACCCCCAAAACTATGAACTCAACACTAATATCGGTCATTTTTAATTACGTTTACTGTCATTATCCACACTTAGGAATATTAATGGGAGCTTAATCTGGATTTAAATTGCAACCGAAATATTACTGTTCATTTCAGCGACCCCGAAAACTATAGATTCGATAGTGATATCGGTCATTTTCCATCATTTTTATATACATATTCCCCCTTCCACTCCCCTATGTTGTACCGTCAAAGTGAAGTGATGAAACCTATTCTAGACTTCAGCCTCATGGTTCAAGAGTTTTTAAGTCACAAACAGCTTCATTTATATCTATCTATCTACCTATATATATATATATATATATATATATACACTATAGATATCAAATTAGTATCTAGCAGATTCAGTTGTCTAAGAGCAGATGTCACTAGAAAATTTTCGTGATTGCCGTGTGGAACCTGGAACATTTGGGTTCCGTAGGCCATAGAGTAGTTTCAAACAATATAATTTCGATTCATATTGTAAATCCGCTGTGTACTTCCAAGCAATATGAACTCTCTTTTAAAACTGGAAATACTGTACTAGGGCACTCACTTTCAGTTTTAATTAAGAAAGACAACGGATATGTAATCAGTTCATGAGATGCTGAATCGATATAAAAGGAACATTTCAAACTATTTATTTCCGTTTTGATTATATAGAAATCCATATTGAAACCAGAGCATACACTCGACTTGAAAACATTATGGAGGAGAATGAACTTACCCTTGGAACGCAGAATCCACCGTAAAACCAATTCTTCTTTGTCTATTGCAGTTTTTTTGCTCTTCATAAAACAATAATGAATTCGAAAATGGTTGTAGATTCCTATTACTTCCGACTTCAATAGAGAGGTAAGTCAGAGATGAGTCCTTATGTATAGCCGTGCTGTAAGACTTCATGTGCTTATCCATAGTATAGTTTGAAGATCTAAAGATGATAACACTCAAAGGTAAAACTTATTACTAAGTTTTACCTTTGAATGTTATCATCTTTAGATCTTCAAACTATACTATGACTCTCTTATCTATATAGTTACTACACCAGCCTTCAGTGTGGGAGTCCCGAGTTCAATTTTCGGTGCGAGTTCATGTGATGTGGATCCCATGTTAAGTTGTAGGTCCACGTTTCCTATACTCTTGGTACTGAAAGGAACTCTGAACAACAATCAGCTTAAATTTTCTTTAAATATAAGAGTTAATTATTATCGAAAATAAATATACTTAGATTTTACTCATAAAAAATATCTCGCAATTGAACAAAATGCAAAGATATAGATGCAGATCAAAGTGGAATGAAAGAGGTACTCAGTAGGAGATTCAGCAGAAAGATCAACATTACTGAATTAAATGCTATAATGCAAGATAAAAACAAGATAAATGATGATATATTTAAGTCTCCTGGTAGAAGAGCTGTAGGAATTTCGTTATTTAGAAACTGCTTTACCAAGTTATAATAAGTTTGAACAAGGAATTAAAATCAAGAATAGCATAGGCAAATAAGGCATTTGATGGAAAACAAAATTCCTACTAAAAATATTGATATAGAGCTGAAGAAAAGGCTCATGAAACCGTATGAAGGAAGTGTGATGGTGTGTAAATGTGTGGAATGAATCCTAGATTAAGAACACTAGGAATATTGTGTCTCATTAGGAGAATATTGACGCGTACGTAGGAAGGTAATGTGTCAAGTCAAAAAGTCATGGAAATAGTAGGAGCGGAAAAGGAAGTATTAGGATGATTAGAAACATGAAACATGAAGAAATCACGTTTTTGGGGAAAGAAGATAAAAGAAAAAGTACCCAAGAAGGTAGACAGTGAAGGAAATAGAAATAAAATGAAAGAGGTAGGGAAAGAAAGCTTACGCGGAAATGGAAAATATAATTCGAGATTGAACAAAAAAAAAAAAAAAAAACGGAAAATTGCGCCGAATCAATCGACAGATTGTTATCCCTAAGGGAAGGATTGTTATCCAATAAATCAACCTTACCGCGCAAGAATCATAGGATTTTTTTAAGAAATAGCAGTCCATAAGTATATTCTTGAGAGGTTAAACAACGAATCCAATAGAAGTACAGTAAAGTGGCTACTCTTCTTCTGTAGCCAGGGCCGGATCAAGGGGGGCGATCGGGGCGATTGCCCACAGATGATGAAACCTTCTTATTTTATATATAAATAAAACCCATCCCAGAGTTTGGAGCTCTTAAAAAGTAGCTCTTAGTAGCAGTATTACAACAGACCGCTCCCCCAGAAGACCATCCTGGATCCTCCCCTGCCTCTAGCTATGTGGAAAGCTAGAAATAATTGAAATAAACTGAATAAATAAAGTAAGAATTAAAATTTGAGATGCCTGAACTACACAAGAACTACAGATGTATTTATGTATTATATAATACAGATAAACAGTTACATAGATTAGTTGATATCTTTGGATAATTAGACACTTTATGGCTCTCCAAAGTATATGGCAATAATTCGTTACTGTAAGAGAAAGAAAGTTAGTAGGTATGTTAAAAAAATAAAGAAATAAAATTAGAAATGTGAAAATAAAAGAAGTTAGAAAATGCGTTGTTTTTTGTAGTAATATAGGGCTCTTCATGTTTATACTCTGTCTCTCTCCCTATATATATATATATATATATATATATATATATATATATATATATATATATATATATATATATATATGGAGAGTGACATAACACGAAATTTGTCATTTTTGTTCTAATACATTCTGTTTTGGGATAATTTTAAAGCTATATTTACAACACTTTAACACATAAAAGAAAAAAAAAACATTATGATTATAAAGTAACTTAAAAACAAGTTACGAGTTATGTCATTTTTCTCGCGAAGGATACGCACTTGGACTTTAGGTTGGTTTTTTTTTTTTTTTTAACTTTTGTCACTTTTCTAGAGAAGGTGCGATATATAATTACTATTATTATTAAGTATTCTGCCATTTGGCAAGCCCAGGGACTAATGAGGTTTTCTTTTCAATTTTAGGTTTGGGTCTGGAAACGTATGTTTCTCAATCTTAAGCTTCCTCTTTTAACACCCATTATTTTCTTCAATTTTTCAAATCATTGACCAGTTGTGCTCTTTTTCTTCCTTTTTAACGTTTTCCTTCTATGGCATATGAAGAAGAAATTTCTTCGCAAGATATGTCCAATCCAATTAAAATTGTACACACCCGTAACAGTTTAACATAGTATGTTTATGCTCGAATGTTAAATGTGATCATGGTGATGATAGTAAATGTGATAGTGATAGTGATGGTATTAGTGCGATGAGGAATGTAGGAAGAAACGGAAGAACCCTGAAAAATACGCACATGATTATTTGTCCACCACAAAGTCCACTTGGCTTGAACGATATTTGATCCAGGGAACTTACAATACTTAATAAAATACATGTTCGCCTCAACGTATATAAAAGGTAAATCAGCTTATATTAGATCGATTTACCAACGTCATGTCACGTTTTCTGTCATCCCTTCTCCTGGTAGTGCTCCAGAAATATGACACCAGCTTCAGTGGTGGTCTTTACGTAGACAAACTGGGTAACCACCTGGGGTCCATTTCAGAGAACTACGTTTGATTTGGACCGTGGTGACTCAGTGGTAGAGCGTTTGCCTTTGTTGCATAGAGTTCTGGGTTAGATCTATGCTTGCGCCAAGTGTGCTTTGAGGTGGATAAACACCATGTGTGTGTTTTTTCGAGGTTCTCCCGTTCCCTCCCACTTTCGTCATTCCACCATTTCATTCATTTCTCATCATCACAGTCTTCTTTAGCCTAGTCGGCATAACTGTGGTGAGACGTAAAACTTAAAAATTTCATTTCAGTTTTGACATTTGATTTACTGAAACTTTTGTGGACAATATAGATTATGCATAAAACAATGACATTCGCATAATATATACAGAATCAATGAATAGTGAAGCTAATTACAGTTCTCCTATAAATAGCCTATCTACAAGACAGCGCAACTTGTTGATGAATACGAATGTTCCCACTATCCTTTCCACCTAAATGTTGAATGAATTTGTCACACTGTTGAAAATCCCGCGTGATCTTCGTATCTGGAGAGGAACTCTGACAGGAGATGAGAAGTAGGTGTTTTGGAAAACCCTGACAAACGTGGTGAACAGTGGGTGAAAAAAGGACAGGAAACCCTTGCCAATATGAAACAAGACAGATTTGGCAAAAGGCTCATGTTGTGTGTTTGGTGGGATATTAACGGGATAATTCATTTTGAGTTTGTTCAAGAGGCTCGTACTGTAACACGTGAGCTGTAGTCTAAACAATTACGCCGCTTGTATGCCATTCTGAACGAAATCTGTGAAATGAAATCTATGAGTTTTACGTCCCACAGTTATGCTGTTTAGGCTTAAGGGTACGGTGGTTATGAGAAATGAATGAAAATGGTGGAATGAAGAAAGTGGAAGGAAGGTTTGTCCACCACAAAGTCCACACGGCGCTAGCTGGGATCGAACCAGGGACCCCAAGCACCGGAGGTGAACGCTCTACCACTGAGCCACCGCGCCCCCCGCCATTCTGAATGAGAAATAACGAGGAGGAAGAGGTTATTGCAGCAAATTGAACTGTTGTCCCAAAGATAAGTGAAGGTCATCTCACATGATGGCCTGTACGTTCCTGAATAAAGGTTTGTCTTTGTTTCCGATATTTGTGTTTCAATTTTTCTCCTTATATATATATATATATATATATATGTGTGTGTGTATTCGATTGTGTGGGTGTTTGCATCATATTATTAAAAAGGCACTGATGTTTCACTGTGATTAAATTTTATTTAATTATGATCATGATTATACAATAAGTATGTGTCCAATAAAGACTAATATAGCTAGTGTTGTTTTTAAAGTGAAGGACATTTTTGGCAGAAAGGTTTCACATCGAAATGTTTGTTCTCATTCAAATGTGATTTCGTTCAAATGAAATTGGAAAAATAACATGAGAAAAAGAGTTGATTAAAAATTATCTCTTCTATTACAAAGCAAATGCAGAATGAATTAATATTTATGAAATTTTCCCTGCTCTCAATCAATATCTGTTTACATTAATCCCGGAACACTACACATGAACTTCAGATGTAAATTTTAAATTGAATCTGAAAGCTGAAGGGAATACATTATTATTATTGTTGTTATTATTATTAGTTTGAGATGTAGGAATTAGTATTCGTACATACTGAGCTAATCATTAAGTATTCAGCAAAAGACTGTACAGTTCGTAGAAAAATGAAATAATTTCTTTAATTCCCTACGGCTATGTCATTAGGATTAAAGAAACAAATGATTAATGGTGGGGAATAATTATGAAAGAATTGTTGGAATCAAAATGTGGGGTAAACTCTGAGAGCTTCTGAAAACCCACTAAGTTTATATTGCCCATTATTAACACGATTGGAATCGAATCGAACTAGAGGCTACATCCATCAAGAGCACGAGTTCGATTACTTACCTTGTTTGTTCAGCATAATCCTTGGAGTTTATTTGTTTTTAATAAGTACGAAACGAACCATAGTTTAACTCAGTAGCGGTTCGTGGTCTGTACAAGCACCGGTTGCAATGTTGCAATATCAAAGGTATCTAGGTATGCGCAAGTGTTCCCCTCCCCCAGCATTCTTGAGTCTTATCCAAAAAAATAAATAAATAAATAAATAAAAATAAAAATCAGGAACTATGAAGAGGAAAGTCTTTTAAGCTCTATTTGTATATTATTGATTAAATTATTTCTCTAATATTGATTTAATATATAAGCTATTTCCTTTTTTTCAAACAACCACTATCAATGTACGTTTATACACTATTTTATACAAAACCTCTACACTCATGTTATTGAACAAACGATAAATCAAATATATAGTATATGCTGTACGCCATGAATGATGGCGTTAATCCGAAATGAAGAAAGAAGAAAAAAAAAGCAAGAAAATTGCAAGCACGCAGTTAAACAAAATTATTTAATTATATAAACTATGCATTATTTTAGAATGGAAGATCTTTTTTCGTTCTTTTGGGCTTCAAATTTTTCTATGACTTCATTGAAATCTGAAATGCTGCTTGCCATATTTTTCTGAATAGAAAGCATCGCTACCGCAAACATTTTCTGCTTTATTTTCTTTAGGGTCCAGAAACACTCTCTCCTCCGATAATATGCATTTTGATAGCATTTCTTTGTATTAATATACGATACAAAATGTGCATTTTCAGAAACCACGTATTTTTGTCTGCTGTTCTAGTATAAAGAAGCATGAAGTCTAAGATGTTTTCCTTCGAAAATGAAAATAAAAATAAAATAGTTTAACATTCCAGCAAATTAGGCTAAAGAAGACCGATGAGTATTCTTTTTGATTTGATATTAATAGTTTATGCTCTCCGCCAGAAATCCAACACGAGATCATGTGCACGAAAGACGCAGAGCTAGGAATTAGACCAATGGTAAGACATTTTCTTCTTCGAGACTCGATCGGACACCACCCACCCACCCCCAGAATAGGATTTTTTAAAAATAAAACTTTTTACCTTTGTATTATAAATGTTAAATAAAATCTATTAACTTCGAAGGACCGCCCCCCAAACTTTCATCCTGGATCCGTCCCTTCTACCACCAGAAACTTATATTTGTTCTTTGCGAGTTTGTTTTGTGAATAACTTCTTTCTTCCAAGCGTCTGTAATCTCCCTCGCCCTATCAATTGAGTCAAGCGCTGCTAAGCGGAGGAATTCGTAACTATTACAGAAGCTGACCAGTTGCGGGATAACGTGCAACTGTAAGCCGCCAATACGGGAAGATAGGAGCGATGCAAGTATAAATCCACTTCCCCATGTTAAGAGATAGGAGCCCGCTGCCATATGCTCAATGTTACTGCTTCCAGTGGCAACGCTCGCTGCCACTGGAAATGTAAATCTCTCTATTTCTTTCAGTTTTTTAATTGATTTTTTTTAAAGAAATGCATCAATACTGTTTTGCACTCAAGAGCAAAGGTTTATTTTTTACTGATACAGTACTTTAATACTTAAAAATATTTTTAGTATTAAAAAAATATATCCGGTTGCACAACCATGCAACATATAGTACCAGCCGCCGCTGGTTTAACTTGTCCTTCTTTCTGGTAACTTACGGAAGTGAACTACTTCCTAATCAAATGATCTGCAGGAATCATACGGAGAGGTAGTGAAACTGTGTGCTTTATCCATTTCCGTAAAAAATATATCAGTGAAAAGAAGTTGTTTTTTCCGGGTGAAAGCGAATAATAAACTATGCTCGCAGTTCGCAAGGCCAAAACAGACTTAAAAGTTCAGCATTAATCTTTATTGAAAAGAATTTACTTTCGGAGAAAGAAAATACCATGATTTTGGCGAGAAAACCTAAAGGATTGAAACTTACTTTCGAGTTTAAAAACAAGTACACCTCATAAAACCAAACTAAATGTAAAAACCTGGATACTAACCAAACGTTTAATAAACCACAGAAAGACATGTTAATAAGAAACAAAAGAAATACGATTATAGCTAACTTTGCAAAAGGCTGAGAAGTTTCAATTTTTCGCACGGTAAGATCAATACGTTATAGGGAGATTTATGGTTTGAAATAAAAAACATTAAGAAACTACAGAACGGTTCGTAGTTATAGGAATTAAGTGAATGGTAAGTTGGAAAAGCATGCAATCTTGTAAGTTTAAAATCACAAGCAGAATTTTTAGGTGTTTTTAAATAGAGAACACAATTCTACAAAATTAATCAATACATATGTCCTTGCAAAAAAAAAAAAAAAAAAAAAGAGTTGCCTGAATACAAGTTCTTTACGTTGACAAGAGTCTAAACCTCATCAGTTGCAGAAGAAAAAAGTGCTAAACGAAATTTTGAAAAGTTAAAAAAAAAAAAAAAAACTTTTAGTTTCTCGGAGCTACTGACGAAGGCACTATCAATTGCTGAAACAATTCAGTGCAAATTAAAGTGCATTTGAACACAGTCAGTTGTAAAATTTTCTCTAGTTATACAAATGTGCTGCACATTATACCCTTAAATGAGTATGCAAAACTCTTTCGTTTGAAATGTATGAAACACATACAAAGGATTGATGAAAATGAGGATTTTAGGTCAGATTTCCATTCACGGCACATCTTCAATCCTACTAACTGAATTGGCAAATGCTCAGTCAAGGTTGTCTTGCTCAATATAAAGATTGGCTTTTTCTCGAGATCTCATGGCAACCAACACCTTCGCTTCTGACTCCATAATCTGGAATCCAACATCTGTGCAGTAGCAGAAATGCATTAGAATACACTAAACTCTTTCCGAAATATTAAACAAAAATCCATAAAAGGAATATCTTATTGTTTAAGTTGCCCAAAAATATCAGAGACTCATAACTACCTTTGTATGTTAAAGAAAGCTCTATGCTTTAGCTCCCCTCTTGAATGGTGTTACGTTTTCGTCATCTAAAGCTGTACTGTGTATAAAGCTTTCAAAAATGCCTAAAGCTTTCAAACTTACTATATTACACTATGTAACAAAATTTCATCTTTTCTTATTCCTGGGACAAAATTATAATTTCCCAATTCCTTATGACGAAACGAATTGGGAAACACCTGATAATCTATTCAAAGTTTGCTTTTGTTGTTTTTATCGTGAAAAATGTTTGTGACTTGTCGATGTTCAGAATTTCGTAAGAAATATCAAAACTCATGAACTGAACAACAGATAGAGCTAATACAAACTTGTTAAAATGAGTAAATGTACGAAGAAAATTATAAGAAAGACCACGAAATTTGCTATTCCAAGAATTTGGCGTGAACCAACTGACCATTCCACCAATTGCTACTTCTGCATTGTCAACATTCTAAAACTGCGATTTGGTAGGAATGCTTCTCGTGTTTTCTAGCCAGACCTTCCGTTGTCAATCGCCCCTGCATCACACTGCCCAAACCGCTTCTGAAAATGCAGCTGTCCGCAAGAGATAGCAGTTGTTCCAAAGGGAGTGATATCGAAGAGCCAAATGACCATTACACAAATTCTATACGTGAGAGAAATCCGTATTATCCTAAATAGCAGGACATTAATTATTTGTTTAAGACTAAGTCGGACAAAGTCAATCGCTGACATCTAGACTCAAGGAGTGGGATTTGTTAGATGAAAGTGCGTGGGTCACAAGTCATATGAAGCGCCACCACTCCTTTCAGATTTCGTCACTCTTCGAGATGGACTGTGTTTGTGTCATGATATGTCGGGTCTCTTTGAGGCACTTGGAAAGAAACATGTTCCAAGTGAGTGACGGCTATTCATTGACAGCTCATCTTAAAGCCTGAAAGCTATCCTGTTACATAGCGGGAACAAGTATCCTTCTCTTCCGCTACCTCATTCAGTTCAACTGAAAGAAGAGTACGAAATCATCGAGATGTTAATAGAACCCATGCATTAGGAGAAGTGGGTGAGAGATTATTGGAGATTTCAAAATGGTAGCGTTCTTGATGGGTGTTAAAGGTGGCTTCACCAAATTCCCTCAGTATGTGTGCCTTTGGGACAACAGAGTTACAACATCACATTACAAGAAACACTGGCCACGACAGAATTCGCTTCGGAGAAGCAGAATATCAAGTCGAATAGTCCTCAGAAAGTGCTAATCCCACCATTACACCTTAAATTGGGTGTCATGAAGCAATTTGTAACGACTCCTGATAAGGACTCAGAAGCTTTCAAGTACCTTCGTCACTTTTTTCCTAGGCTGTCCGAAGCAAAGGTCAAAGCTAGTGTTTTGGTTGGACCCCAAATGAAGAAAATTATACAATGCAAGGAGTTCCCAAAGAAGCTTAAGAATGTCAAGAAAGGCGTGTGGGACAATTTTGTAGCTGTGATCGTAGATCGTGGCTTTTTGGGCGATCACAAAGCTGAAAATTGTGAAATTGATACTCTGGTAACAAACTACAGTAAAATAGGTTGTAGAATGTCGTTAAAGCTACACATTCTTCATGCTCATCTAAAAAAAAAAAAAAAAAAAAAATTAAAAACAACATGGGGACATATTCTGAGGAGCAAGAACACTTCCGTTACGATATTCGTAACTTTGAACAACGAGCATATCAAGGAGCATATAATGAACATGTGATGGAAGACTATGTTTGGGGCCTCATACATGAAACTGATCTGTATTATAGACGCAAATTTAGGAAAACTGTTCCTTTCTACGTGTTTTGTCTCATGTTTTTGTATCTGTGTTGGGGCCACGGTGGCTCAGTGGTAGAGCGTTCACCTCTCGTACTTGGGTTCCAGGTTCGATCTCAGCCCCACCAAGTGAACCTTGTGGTGTACTAATACCGTGTGTGTGGGTTTCCGCGGAGTTCTCCCGTTTCCTCTCACTTTCTTCATTCCACCATTGCATTCATTTATCATAATCACCGTTTCCTTTAGCCTAGCCGGCATAACCATGGGACGTAAAACTCAAAGATTTCATTTTTGTATCTGTGTTAGAGTACAAGTAAATTCATAGTCTTTTGCTTATTTTTTTTACCTGATATCTTTGCATACCTTATGAAAGCAAGATTCAATTTTTTAAAAACAATCCTTCTGCATTCCACAAAAGCAAACTTTAACGTGAATAATTTATCATTTCTTTATTTCCTCAATATGAGCCTTCAAAAAATAATGCTCACTTACCAGGAACAAAATGTGTGTTACCTGTTTTTATCATACATACAGCTTTAGCAATTAAGTGATACGGTGTGGGAAGAAAATGGTATTTAAAAAGTTTTGGTATATTGGGTTGAGTAGTTGTGCAACATGTAGCTTTTGACCTCAATAAATGTTTTTGAATGTTATAAATAGTGCTTATGATAAAATAATATTTAGCTAATCATAGAAAATATTGATATCTCTCAAAAATTCATATAAAACAAAAATTGAAAGCAAGAAAGTAGTTAAGGCTATGGTTTAATACGCGCTGCAACTACATGCTGTAGTGTTAAAGCATATGCCAGGAAGCTTCTACTTTTTAGCATTTATACCTCCAACGTCCCTACAACATTCATGTATTGTCAACCACTAGTGCATTCTATTCCGTAATGGTGACGAATTTTTCAATTTTCCAATATTGTATCAGCTCTTTTTATACGATGTTGGAAGTTGACGAAAACACTTTTCCCAATAACAAAGAAATAAGAGTGTGATAGGGAAATATTCAACTGAATTCAAGTAATTTAAACGAGAGCAGATGAAGTGTTTTTAAATTTATTATGTTTGCTTTAAATTCTGTAATAAAAACTTTAATGCTATGTATTGTGTTATTTTATTCCAATTGTTCCTGGAGAATGCGGTAGTTATTTTGGTTTTAATTTCGTTAATGAATTAGAACAAACGTTGTTATTAAAAATTTTAATAAGATAAAATTAATAATAAGATTTAATATACTTTGTGCTTTATAGTAAGTGATACATTTTCATTCAATTAGTGTTTGATAAAATGGACGTAGAAATTTTGGATAGAAATAGTTTATAACTTTACATTCAGTAGTAATTGCTCAATATGTTTGAAGGTTGGTAGGTACTAATATTATACTAAGAATAGTAAATGTAAATTTAAATAAGTGAATACATCGTATGAGATTAGAGAAGAAGATGTTTTCATGTATTTTCTAAATGTTGAAATTCGCCAGTGTCAGACAATATGCCTTTGTAAATTACATTGTTATTTGCTTTTACAGGACACCGTTACTTATACGTATAGTAATAATAACATTTGTAAGTAGTGATTCATTAGAATCACGCGATAGAGCCTTATAAAATTGTAGCTTATTTTAATACGTCTGTCCGTAACTGTTGACAAAGCGAATTTTTAAATTCTGATTTTTGCAATAGACCGGTAGACTCTTTTTTCCAGCCGAATTTGTTAACGGAGCCAATCACTTAACATCTTCACCTGTAACGGTGATAGTTGTGACTATGCATATCCTTTTATGGAAATATGGGGTCATGTTAGAATAATTCTTGAAGTTCATGTAAATCTTTTTTTTTATCGCTGTCCTCTATCTGTTTCTATCTTGTCATATCCAGTGTTATATCACACGGCACCATTTCATTCTTAATACAATCTCAACAATTTTTCCATGCCCAGCCTTGGGCTCATATCCCATTCAGTTCTATATCCTCCACTCGGTGATCTATATATTTCAAAAGTCTTTTCCATACATGCCTAAATCATCTCAGTCTACTTCCTTAGAGTTTTTCAACTATTAGTTCAACTACCACCTTTGCTGTTTCCGGATTACTTCAGAACCCTGCTTGGCCTAATGGCTAGCACGCTTGCCTTTGTTATGCGGGTCCCGGGTTCGATTCCCGGAGAAGTATAATTGAACGAAACAAGTGATTCGGAATCCACTATAATCTCCCTTAGCCGCCCAGCCATAATCGTGAGGCGTTAAACTAAAAAAAAAAAAAAAAAGGATCACTTCATTCTCAATTCTATCTTTCCGCGTCATCCCAGCATCTTCATCTCCGCAACATGGAAATTCTGTTCCTCTCTCTTCGTCGTCCAACATTCCGCTCCGTATAATATGGCAGTCTTTCTACTGTTTTGTAAACTTTTCCTTTAAGGTGTATTGGCACCCTACAGTCACATAATACTCCTGCTGTTTTTCTTCATTTTGTCCAACTCTACTGTTTACATCTTCTTATATTCCTAATTTTGATCCCAAGTACTTGAATTTGCTCGTCATTACCATCTCTTCTTCGTCTAGTCGCATTCTTCTATTCTTGATCACATGAGGTTAAATTAAAAAAAAAATATTTTTGAGGCCCTCAAGTACCTTTAAGATTGACAGATTGTTTAGTTAAATCTCAACAAATGTTGAGGTAAAATCCTCACTTATTTGGTCTATAAGAGAGTACCTAAAATCTAGAATGTTGTACTGTAAAACTGACACTGGGTGGGTGCGCTGCTCAGAGGTTACAAATTATTTTTCTTGAACCTCAGAGAATGTTAGTGTGGTTAAAACTCCACACATTTCTGGTATGAGAGAATATACTGATATATCATCAGTGACGTATTTAAGAAGGGCTTCCTGGTTTAAGCCCCCTACGAATTTTTATTTACTGTTTTAAACCAAATGAAATATGTTGTAGAATTTTCACATTCCCAGGAATAAAGTTAGCAAAGCCTTCCCGAAACAAAATCATAAATACGCCACTGCACAAAACGTAGAGTATTGTAGGGTGATATATATATATATATATATATATATATATATATATATATATATATATAACTGAAACACGTGTTTAATTATCTTAAAAGTCTAAATACCATGTTTAACTTTAAGGGATTTCGAGATATGGCCACCTCATTCAAATAACTGCAATCGTCACTTTTTTCTCTACCCACCTTTAATTTTCCCTTCTGGAGACAATATCAGAACGCGGTAAAACAGGTGTCTACGTATTTTGAGTAAGAAATCTATACCTGTGGTGGTCACCTGTGATTGAAAAATTACTCTTTTATCTCTTCTGTGAGTATAGTGAATATTTCGGAGATGTACCATAGTTGAAAAAAAAAAAAAAACATTGCCCCTTCCTTTACATGACCATGCAGCTAGGATTGTAAGTCGAATAACCGTTAAAGGAAAAACAATACATTTTTCATTCCTCTGTATTACACCAGTAGTCGTCACCTCAAAAGCGAAATGTTTCAGTGGTCGTCACTGTTTTGTACCAGTGCTCGTCACACACAACTTGACAATTTATTCAAAAATTAACTGTTTATCAGTTTAAGATTAAGAATAGAGTATAAATACTAAGCTTAATAACTGCCCATCACATTTAGCACTCAAGAAAGAAAATAAAAATATTTTATATACTTCTTAAAAAGCTATTTCAGAAAGAAAAAATGTTAACTACATTAAAAAGTTAACTATATAACAGGATTTAGGGAAACTGTTTGAAATGATTTAGGGAAATTCTTCGGAGTAGTGGGTAAAAAGATCTGCAATTATTACAGTAAAACGTCGTATCTCCGATTCCTTGAAGATATAAACATGAAATTTCTAATAGGGTAAAATCACCAGTGGTGGTCACTGCACTAGTTGTTGTTTACGCCCGAAAATCCTAAAAATAAGGAAAGCACATGACATTGAAAGTTCAGATATACACAGCTAGCTTCGTTACAGTCTTTCTCATAATGTCCCTGACGTGTAGCAACAGAACCCTGGGTGAACGAAATCTTTCGGTGAAGTAGCGAAGTGTGCGATGAAACAACGTGCAGGAGAGAGTTCACTTGTGTAAAAACCTAAGCGAATTAGGTGTTTTTGGTCACTTATCAATTGTGGTTCTGTAGTTTTTCTGAGTGATTGAACCTTAGATTTATATCCTTAGAATAGTTTGTAGTGCCAGACTTTTTTTTTTTTTTTTTTTTACCTATGAGCAATTTTATGACAATGGGTGTGGCGAGTATTGGATTCCATTTTACTTACTTGTACTAGAGTTTGCCATACCTGACGACTACTGGATCATACTTCGTATATTAAAGGAACCAATAGTTGTCTATCTTTATTTACATATCCTTATCATGCCTTGTATCTTTCTCTTTTCTGTGTGTGTCTCTCTGAGACACACGGCCATAAACAGTTTGTGTAAAGCAAATAAGTAAAGTCTATTTTTTTTTCCTGTGGGTTACCGAGTCTCAATCGAATCACCGTGTCACTGCGATGAAACGTTTCAGTTTTATCTTCTCTTTTTCTTTTTTGTTCAGTTTACATTAGTAGTTTGGAATGGATGGTAAGACCGACGCGACCCCCTAAGTTTATTATAATGTATTTCAGATTAGTGCGTTTAATGAAAAATACATAATTTGAGACCAAACTACACGGAGAGACAGAGTGTGTGTTAAACCTTTGGCATGAAAATAGATGTGTCTCGAAACTTTGCAGTTACACTGCAAATTGACTATTTAATTTGACACCAATTTTGGTATTAATTTTGAAAGTATCTTACTGAGTTTTTCAAGCATTATCTATATATGTATTTGAATAGTTCTGACAAAAGTTTTAAATAAACAGACGTTATTTGTATATTACTGTTAGATTTCTGGAAACGGAACTTTATAATATTAGGTTTCTTTTTTACTACGTTAAAATCCAATACATTTTATCTGTGCTCTCTTTTCTTTGTATTCTTCTATCTACCTTTCGCTCTCCGTCTCACGCCCGTACCTCTAACAGATGTCTATTGGTTTCAATTTTTCATTGAGAGATGTTTACGTTTCTCCATACATCAACTTACGAATCTCGTTTCGTCTTATTTTTATTCTTTCACTTTATTGGCATTAATACATGTATATTTTGCAATTAAAATTGTGTTCATGTTGTTGCTGATTTTAATATGGGAGAGATTAAAGAAAGAGTGTGAGCTGGTCGCTGTACTAGACACGATTATGGGATAAGAAGTTGAATATTGGACGGCCTATCTGCAAGATGTTAGCTGTCGATTTCCTTTTATGCAGAGTCCATAAGTTCAGTAATTCACCATGAGTATAGTCAACTAGAAGTGTTTTTGTAACGAAGAAATAGCAACATAAAATGTGGAATTTCTTTTAACAAACCGTCGACATTTTAGAGTCGACAATCTTTACTCTTTCCAGTACCGATTACCTCGAAAGCCCGGTAGCCAGAATTAGATAGGAAGAATGGACTTATATTTAAAGAAAATGACAATCTCAGCAAAATAAAGAAATATTTTAGTTTGAGAGAAAAAAGAATTAAATCTCTCATTTTAGTTCTATTAGTCTTGTAGTTCTGAGTCTATGTGAGAATTACTGATAGAAATAAGAACAATGAATTATGGTTTTTTAGAACATTCCACTTTAACATCACTGGAATTTCTTCTTCTGGTTTGCTTGGTTGTGAAAACTTACAGAGTATTTTGCTATGCTATGTCAAGTATGTGTACTGTCGCTGATTTCTGATGACAATCAGAAACAGAAGTAAAAGATAATTTATAGTAATATTTTCTATTAAGGAGGACGTATAACTACTTTTATTTTAACAAATATTTTTGGCTTAAAATGTTTGTTCGGGTTCACCCCCTTCCCCCTAAAACTTAAGTGCGAAAATACAAGAACACATTTAGATTTTGATTGTTGATAAAGTATATTCCACACCTTAATTTTCGATATCGAACTTGGGAGTGGGAAGCGAGGTATTGAGGGACCCTAAGATGAAGTCACAAAACTTAATTTTTACAATACTGTCTTACAATGACAATTTCTTTATTACCACAAATTACAATGTAAATAAGGCCAGTTGCAAATTTTCAATATTATATACTGTAACTTCTTAGGCGACAAAACTTTTCTGTTCCCGTCGTTAGAAAATTCTATTAAAGAATTCTTTCAGTGTTCTAAATAAAAAAATTGAAAATCAATAAAAATAAGCGCATATATATATATATATATATATATATATATATATATATATATATATATATATATATATATATATATATCGGGTGATTCCGTTAGTCCGTACCAGGCCTTTAAATCGAAAACGGTCCGAAATATGTACAAACTGAAAAACACGTATCCCATTAGTTGCAAAGGACAACAGACCGAAGTAAAAAGTTTCGTCCCAGGGTTCCAGACGGGGTCCAACAAAAAATTGTCAAATGGAAAGAGGAGTCAAGTAGTATATAGCTTGAAAGCTCTTGTAAAAAGAAAGAAGCTACAACAAGTCCCGATTCTCTACGAACACCCTATGCAACATGGCGTCGGGTCAAAATGCCATCAAAAGTTCCATTGAAAAAAATATGGCCACCCCTATAAATCTGAAACGGGCAGCCAGACGGAAAAACTGAAAAACATGTGTCACATGATGTTCAATAGACAACAGATCGAAGTAAAAAGTTTCGTCCCAGGGTTCCAGACGGGGTCCAACAAAAAATTTTCAAATGGAAAGAGGAGTCAAGTAGTATATAGCTTGAAAGCTTTTGTAAACAGAAAGAAGCTACAAGTCCCGATTCTCTACGATCACCCTATGGAACATGCGGCGGGTCAAAATATCATCAAAAGTTGCATTGAAATGAATGTGAAAAAACATATTCCAGTGTAATTGGCGGTAAAATTGCTGGACAGTGCCCGGCATCCCTGGAGAGTTGTGGTGTTCATCATAAAAACGCATCAGCGAGTGGTGCACACAGCCTAAATATTGAGTCAATGAATTACGGGAGAAAACAACTGTTTTCACTTTGCTTGCACAGAATTCTTCGAGATGTGGAACGAGGCAAGCATGCTCTACCAATGTTTCCTGCATCTGTTTTGTAATAGGTCTGGGGAACTTTCCAGATCTTGACCTTGGTGTCCGCACAGAATGTGTGTTTGAAAGCCCTTTGTCGGTAGTTGTGATGTTGCTTCTTAGGGTAGCCTCTCCCCTCCCAGACCTCCGACACTATGGAACGAAGGAAATTGAACACTGTATCCTGCAGACTGGCTAGAGCAAAGGACGAAATATTTCGACTGTGTGCACTACGCGATAATTTGTTTCCATGATGCACACTATAACTCTCCAGGGTACAGCAATTATAAGGAATATTCTCCTGAGACATGTTGTTTTGCACTATTTGCCGGCATTCAGCCAAGAACCCAAAACGGCGGTATAAATAGATCTGTATTCTGGACTTGCCGTGTGCTATCCAATGACGTATAAATCTTGCCAATTCCCGAGTGTCACGTTGTGACCCTCCCCGCATTATTGTGTTATTTCCGTTCGAGAATGCATTTTCCCCCTAATTCCCGACCTAGGTTTGAATGATGTCACAGCCTGGTTCGTCTGAATACCTATATTAAGCTCAGTGTTCCTCAGTAACAAGAGGCGAATAATGGGATTGACGCACGGTTCCAACCCTGTCCTTACCTGCCCTTTTCTTCCCTATGCGTTGTGTAAATGTGAAATTCATGAGAAATTAATGTCGTGAAAGGTATAACTTCAAATGAAATGCCGAAATGAATAAACATACACATCTTTGATAAAGATTACTGCAACTGGATTGTGCTGTTTGCTGGTTTATGTTTGTTGTACAAAAAATACGCCTTTCGAGAGAAACAGTCGCAGACAACCTTGAATTGAAAGGCACAAACGGGAGGTACGCTGAAATACAGTTTGTTCCACAGTAAGTTGAGCAGGCTTTGCTGAAGGGTCATTAGTATGAATTGTAGTGAAGTACTTCTGCTGTGCAAAAGTAATACACGCTAGGAATTGAGATGTGTGTGTGGGGGGGGGGGGGTGTCAGAAGGCTTCCATTCATTGTAGAAGGTGTCACGTACTACCCTAATATCGTGTGTTAGTGCAGTGTCAGCTAAAGATATCATTGTATTGGAACAATGCCAGGCATTTGACATGTTAGTGGTGTTAGGGAAATGTAGGTAAAACTATAGAGTTGTAGCCCGAATTTATAACGCAATGTTCCCACAGCGACAATCAATTTCCCATAATGTACTTCGACGGTTAGCAAATCGTATGAAACAAACAGGGCGCATACCTCCTCAATATGGGGGTCACAAACATGCTCCAATTGTAGATGACAACGATGTCGTTATTGATGTTTTGCCTGCTGTTGAAGTACGTCCTAATGCATCCTCAAGAGTAATAAGGAATCGCGGAATTAGTCAAACAAGTGTACTGCGTATACTGTGGAAGCATAAACGCTACCCATATCATATCTCCTTGTGCCAGGTGCTAACAGATGCCGACCGTAATAAGGCCTCCAGTTTTGTAATTGGGCCCGTCAGAAATTGAGGACAAACCCAACGTTTTTCAGTATGTACGTGCTGTGGATAGACGAAGCAATATTTACAAGTGACGGTCATGTCAACCTACACAATGCGCATTATTGGGCTGCGGAGAATCCGCACTGGACACTACGGATCGACCGACAAAGACGTTGGAGCATCAATGTGCGGGGTGGTATCATTTGAACACATGTACTTGGGCCCTGGTTTATTGATGGAAATTTAATGTCGGCTCTGTTCCATCAATTCTTGACAGAACATCTACCTCAACTGCTGGAAAACATACCACTTCATGTGCGGCGTCTTATGTGGATGCAATTGGATGGTTGTCCAGCAAATGCTTCTCGTATATGCAGAGGTGCATTAAATACTTTATTTCCGCACCGTTAATTAGGAAGAGGGTCCAATACTCCTTTCCTTCCTCGTTCTCAGACCTTACGTGCATGGACTATTATTTCTGGGGTCGACTCAAGGAGCTTGTTTACACGAATAGACCAACTACACCAGAAGATATGAGGCAACGCATAATGACTGCTTTTCGAAGCATAGGAGAGGCAGAGCTGGAAGCTGTGAGCTATAATTATTATCGCCGTCTGGACCGTTGTCTTGCTGTACATTGACGACAATTTCGGTAAAAAGTGATGTAAAACGTGCTGTGTGAAGTGCACATCTGTTACATAATGGACAACAGCCGTCTCCAAGGTAAATATGATATATCCTTTGTACGTTATGCGATGGTAAATTAATTCTTAGAACAACGTTAGACGTTTCAATATAATATGCTTACCTGTCTACCATAACGCTTCCATTTCTATACTGTGTATGTTACCAGTGTTGACTACAAAATGAGACAAGACAACACTTTTCAGCAGTGTCACGAAAGAGGTCTGAACAGTCTCTGTAGTATTGTACCCGGAAAACGTATGTTACCAAGGAAATATAGCTGTTCAAAATGTTCAGGGTCTTCCCTCCAGCACACACCCTGCCTGGACATCTAGAACTGGTTACCGTGATATGTTGTACTTTTGAAATAATGAGACACTTGTTTTTCAGTTTTTACGTCTGGCTGCCCGTTTCATATTGATAGCGGTGGCCATATTGTTTTCAATGCAACTTTTGATGACATTTTAACGCCGCCATGTCCCATAGGGTGATCGTAGAGAACCGGGATTTGTTGTAGCTTCTTCCTTTTTACAAGAGCTTTCAAGCGACATACCACTTGACTCCTCTTTCCATTTGACAATTTTGAGTTGGACCCCGTCTGGAACCCTGGGACGAAACTTTTTACTTCGATCTGTTGCCCTTTGCAACTAACGGGATAAATGGTTTACAATTTGTACATATCTCGGACCGTTTTAAAGGCCTGGTACGGAGTAACGGAATCAACATATATATATATATATATATATATATATATATATATATATATATATATATATATATATATATCGATGGTGATCAGAAAAATGGAAACACCTGAACGAAATTGCAACTTACCAGATATTAATATGGTGTCGGGCCACCTTTCGCCTTCAGAACAGCCTTGATGCGACGTGGGATGGAGGCATAGAAATCGTGAATGGTAGCAAGTGGAATATTACACCATTCCTCGTGCAGGGCATCGGCCAGTTCTGTGAGAGAGGATGGAGGTGGAAATCGTCGCCGGAGTAGTGTTTCCAAGACGGACCACAGATGTTCAATTATTTTGAGATCTGGGGATTGAGCGGGCCAGGGGAGGTGTTGAACTTCATCCCGATGTTCCTCAAACCACGTTGCAGCAACGCCAGCTGTGTGAATGGGTGCATTATCATCCTGAAAGATGGCGTCATTGTCCGGGAACAACATCCGGACCATAGGATGCAAATGGTCTCCTAAAATTGCGACATAATCGTTGGCAGTGATTCGTCCACTAAGTGTGACCACAGGACCCAATGAAAACCATGATATAGCGGTCCACAGCGTCACCGAACCGCTACCATGTTTCACAGTTGGGCGGAGCCACTGCAGATCATTAGCTTCTTTGGGCGTTCTCCACACATAAACACGGCCCATGGTTGGGAATAGGGTGAAGGATGACTCATCCGACCATATTACACATTTCCAGTCCTCAACGGCCCAAGTGGCATGGCCGCGGCACCATTTGCGTCGTGCGAAAGAGTTATGGTCCCTGATGAGCGGTTTGGCCAGTGCAACACGACCCCGTAAGTTCATGTCATGTAATTCGCGGCGGACTGTGATTCTAAAAACAGGGTGGGGGAAGGTGCTGATTGAGTTCCTCCGGCACTTGCTCCGCATTGGCACGACGGTTCTGCGTGACAATGCGCTTTAATACCCGGCGTGACCTGTCACCGACACACCTAACACAGTAGCCACTGCCGTCATACTCACTCCACATAACCGCGCACCAACAATTTGCCCTCTTTGAAAATCTAAGAGGTGTCCCATTTTACACTACCTCCGTCTGCTGCAGCCACTGGACACTGCTGTTCCAGTCGCCTGACGTAGTATGGAGACCGACCTAACACACCACCACTAGCGGTCTGGCGCTGCGGGCGACACGGCACCACTGCCAACCCATACATCTGACGTGTTGCCAACTACATGTGTTTCCATTTTTCTGATCACCATCTGTATATATATATATATATATATATATATATATATAATATATATATATATATATATATATATGGGAAGTACCCATTCATAAACAAATGTTCCATTTTGTTCGTATATGAAATCATTTCTGATGTTTTTCTGGGCAATCAACTTGTCAATAGCTCTTTTAAAGTTTAGTTTTTCATTTTTTTCTGTTGATACTATAGTAATGCACTCAGACTATCTTGATCTATGGTATCCATTTAAATGCTTCTATAGGGCCTATTCTTTAATATGGTTTAAATCAACTTTCAGTTTCTGAAGTCAACGTCGGATTATTTACTATGATTTTCACTAGTTTTGTTGTATGCCATTTTCTTTCTACAGACTCATTATCAATTTCACAATGTACTACATGAAATCTCCACTAGACTCCAGACACCTGCTATCTTGTATATTTGAATTGCCATGTATGTTGTTTTGTGAATTGTTAACAGTATACACGAAACATGCAATGTATCAAATTATTATGATAATTGCAGACGCACTTTTAATAACGAACGCTTTGTCCGTGTATGCTGTCTCTAGACACTTCGTGACTGTTTATTTTGTATTTACGTTCTCTGTTAGAACATAAACGAGATTTAGAGTTCAAAAAGGAGATTACTGAAATATGTTTGATGATCCTTAATTTGGAATTGAACTCGGAACTAGTCCTCCAAAGACATACACTAGTAACTATACAAATGAGGATGATACGACACTTCATGAAGTCATCCAAACCACGGAAAGCACCAGAGCTACTAAAATCTTCGGGCAAGTAATGGAGATATACAGCATATTTAAATACTCCAAAATCTGATGCACTAATCAAAGGTTTGACTTCTTTTCTTAGAACATTATTATGAGTCTTAACAGAAATGATCATGTGAACGAATAGTGATAGAATATTTGACGCACTTACCAGGCGATCACTCAGAAAATGTTGTTGGATGAGTCCAAAGTTTGGAGTTTCCAATACTATAAGACTTTACATCTATGTACGATTAATTCGATGCAATTCTGCAGCCGAGAGATGGTATTTAACTGTTAAGTTCTGAAATCTATGTTCTAAGAAAGATATAGAATTAGTTTTAAAAAAATAAAAGAAAGAGTATAGGCTACAGCAGTCATTTCTCTACTAAACAATTATGAAAGTGTACAAGCGAATGTTGAGTTAAGAAGTTTTGAAGGGGGATCCAAACCCGGTAGTTCTCCGTGTGGGTGTGACCCTGGTGCTCACACCAGTTAAATTCAGTATAATTTTAATATGTTTATTACAGTTCTCACACTTATTTACTTTTTCAATCAGATGTACCAAATATATTACACAACGTATGTCCACTGCTTATCTTCATATAAGATGCAAGAAAAGCAAAACAATGACATTTTCATTTCCGAATCTATAAGGCATTTATTGCTTTAAAACAACTTTGAAATTTCGATACAGTTTACCTTTCACCTCTAGCTGATAGTTAACTTTGGTCGATTATGTTCTAACTTCTTTCTAAACTTTCACAATGCGTCTGTGCCCTAAGAGATATACAATAGTTTGCAATCAGTCAACAAAATCTTCTACAAAATAGGGTAATAAGATTTTTCTTACGAGAATTATTCCGAAACAGGCTACCGTATCAAACAGGTCTTAGATTCACTAGTATTGAGAAAATATTTTAGGAAAACCTAACACTACAAACCTATCGAGGAGGGTATACGAGAGTAAACGCAATATATACACCTCATTTCTTCATAGTTCACCATATATGAAGGGGAAGGGGAAAAACAAGGAATGTCCATGTGTGTGCTTTATCGGGTGCTTTGTCCAATCTGTTGGTGACTCTTGGTACTTGGCAGTATATGCCATGCATGCGTAGATGTCGAAAGTCCTTGTAAAAGGTGGCAAAAGCTTTGATTACGCTATTCTTTTTTTACGCGGTTTAAAATGTAAAAACGACTTTTTTCTCGAAAATGTAGTTTTGTGACATTACTCCTTTTGCCCATTATCCTTCATATTTACTTTAACTCTACCCAAATTCTAGCAGTAAATGCTGACGGAAATTATGAATAAGAAATAATAAATACCAATGCATTTATAAATCAATCAGATTACTATCTAAATTAAGTTCTCACTTTTGCCACTTTGAAATACACCGAGAGAATAATGCTTTTGCGTACAAAGTACGATCTTCGAAGTAATTTTCATCCCCTGCCAAAGAAAAATCTTTTCAGCGTTTTTTAGAAGTATTACAGCTGACCGTACGTTACTGCAAATACCAATACTGGTCTTTTTCTGTTTTGCATGTGTTAAAAATGAACGTTGAAAAAAGTCAGCTCCAAAATTTCCTTCATGTTCCCACAATACAGAAGGTACGATTTTACTATTGTAGCGATGTTACCAAGTATATGCTAATCGCTTTTCTTACAAACATTTAGTTTATTTAGGCAAGAGAACCGTAGCCTAAAGAAATATCAGAGATTATATGTATTTTTAAAGTCTTGAAAATAAATTAAAATTTAATTTTGTTCCACGTTAACTTAAGAATCTCTGGGAAAGTATTCTAAACCTCCCATTCGCCTCAGTAAGACCTGGGGAAGCCGTATTTTTTTCTATTGGTGTATTATTATTACAAGAAATTGAGATAAAAGAAATGTAGATAAATGATTGAAAAAATGAGTTATAAACTACTACTATATTCTTCTATTTAAATAGCAGTTCATTCTTTGATTCTGTTTAAAACACCACATTACTGGAAATTAGACAACAACAGCTGTCAACGCAGAAGTTCATTCTTTGATACTGTTTAAAACGCCACATTACGTGAAAATAAGTTAACAATAGCTGGTAACGCTGCTCGCGCAAATCTTGATTTGAACGTTAGGAGACCACAGTTCCTCCCCTCAGCTGCCCGCGTTTCCCTATTGTACTACACATAGAACAGTCTATCATCTCACTGCTCTGTTGTGAATGTGGGATGATGATGGAATGCATATACGCAAGGAATAAAGAAAGCAAAGAGTAGAAACGAAACGACAACAAAATAATATTCTGAATATTATTAAATATCTTAAGGAACAACAGACAGTGCACGATATTTGGTGGTTTAAGTGATCTTGCGAACTGCACAAGGCCACGCTACTTCAGTTTGTAACTTTTTATTTCATCCATTGCCCTCACGGTGATAAAACGATCAATGTTAACAATTCATTTTAGTCCCTATTTGCGGTTTGCTACTCTGATATATTTGTAACAAAATTGAGGTTTTGTCAAACGCCTTTCTATTTCTCAACCATCCCAACGACGCTACTGTTTTGGTTTCCATATAATACTTTTGCTTCCACGAAGAAAGACATGATGGATCAACCCCAATATATATATATATATCACTATTTTGAAACCTTTTCTAGGGGTTTTGAAACCCGCACTGCACTTTGGTCAAGTTCCAACCATTGACCTAAGAATTTACGATTGTCGTAGTAGATACATTTCGATTCTAAGAACCAATTCGATTCTGAAAACCTTCCCGGTGATTCCTTAGACTTCGAGAACTGAACACATCTAGAATGTGATTCTTGTTGGCCGATTTCAACTCGTGTATCATCAATCAGGCCAACTTTTTACCTTAATGATTGAACGTAGCCGCCAAGCAAAAATAATATAATGTATTCCTTGGGTTAAGTTGCAATGTTGGTCTCCCGTTTCTAGCAAAAATTTTGAAAATTTAACGGGAAGAAATGGATAATTTGCTGGTTCGTGTGCTTGATAATATGTAAGAATAGCGGAAGTTGTGTTAATTTTTTCTATAAGCGGTTATAAATATGGAACTATTTGACAAGCGGATGGAACTAGTTCGCGCAAGGTTATCGCATGGTTGGATTGTTGGAAAGTAACTAGTATTTGTATTCTGAAAATGGCTGAAGGTGCACAGAGACGCTCCATTTGGTATCTTTAAGCCGAGACTAGAAGTTACACTCTATTAATTTTAACAAAAAGGGGGTCATAACTTCCCTAACCTTAAGTTAACCTTACCCTACCCTACTCTATTTATCCATACTTTATTCTACTCTACCATATGCTCTTATACCCTTTTAAAGCGGTCCTAAAATTGATATAGTTTCAAAATGTTTTATAGCTGTTATTCTTCTTTTTGTCGAAAACCAGGCGGACGACCAACTACGGAAAAAATGTTTACTCCTGGCTCGTCTTCAAGGAATAAACACTTTTTCGAGGATCTATTTTCACGGTATTCCTGAGAACATTTTGCAATGCTGAGTCATGGAACGAAATTTGAGAAATCAACTGCGAAAGCTTTCGACCCAATGCAATGCTAATGTTTTTTCTCTTTCTTTCTTTCTTGCTGGGCAGAATGTTCTCTTTTGATTTGGTCAACAATAATCAGATTAACCGTTTTCCATAGTGAACTTTCATTCGACCCTGTTTAATAACAAGATGCTGCCTTTCTTTATGAATATCCTAGTCTTTATTTGGGCATGTACGAAGTTTGTGACATTAGACATGTCACATTAGTTCATCCCTTGTTTCTGTTGCTGAGGCAAGTTCCCCACCGAAAGTCAAAGCAAAAGTTCCATTTGCACCAACCTAACACATAACTCTACGAACAACATTGCAAACTGGCAAAAAGGTGTGCTCTGTCGTGTAACTATGATATTCTCCAATTCTCGTTGATTTGAAAGATATTTGTTACTTTAAAGCACTTCCATCTTCTCCTATTTTATCTAGATTTACTTGTCTCGCTATGGTAAAACAACGATTCTCTGTAAGTGAAGTAGTGACGGAAGAGAGTTTGAGTCTAGATGAGCCTGTTCGTTTGGGACCAGAAGCATTGCTGCATAATTTAAGAATACAAAGGAATAACAGTACTTAAAGTCACCTAAACACGGAAAGGAATTTCGAAAATTCTTCAAACAAAATGCTGCTGCACGAAAACATAATTTATTTGAATCTAATTGAAGATTGCGCTGTTGGTTTGTATTGTTAATATCAAAAACTATTAAAACAATAGCAGTTAAGAGGATTATATACAAATAACGTTAGAAGAACTTTATTTTTGTTACTAACATAGATCTATATGACATATCATAAGTACTGTATAACATTTAAATATTATCACGACGTAAGTACTAAAAAACATAGCATGTGCAATTAAGATATCTTACTTTGATGTTATAAGCTTTCCAAATTACTAAAATATCAAAACCTATTCCTTCATATCATATTCTTGTGGCGGGTTTAGAGTTGAAAGTAGATCGCGAGACATAAATAGTACATATATATATATATATATGTTTGTATGTGTGTGTGTGTGTGTGTATATAATAATGTCTCCAGATTTACTTTGAGACCATATATATATATATATATATATATATATATATATATATATAGATGGATAGATAAATAGATAGATAGATAGATATTGATTCAATTTATATTTGAATTAATACTTCATTATATTCAATTCCATATTTATTTTTCATGTTGCACGTAATTTAATAAGTAATGTTATTGCTAAAATTTAACACAACATTTTTGTTTATTGCTATTATTGTCCCTTTTTCCTGGAAATCCTGTTTGAATTCTGAAAGAATCAAACAGCTTTTCTTTCTAATAAACCAGAAGAACTTCAATATTAAAAGTTACATTTAAAAAAAATGTTAAAAATCTCATTTCTTGGACTCTTTCAAGACATGACAAGCAATCGATTTTTTAAACAATAATATACATTTTATAAAATAATCATAAATTATTATTATATTATATACTGACCGTATTTAAAGCAAATGTTTTCTACAAAGTAGCAAAGAAGACTGAAATGACATGAAAATATTTGCAGCAAATCGTCACTGGTAACAATATTTAATATAGAAATAAAACAAGGTGTATAATATAAATTTGAATAGTTTTTTTATAAAAATAAAGAATAGTAGAAGATGAAATATACCGAAAGTAGAAAAATAGGGGCAAATAATTAAGCACTTAATATTATAAATATGACAAGAAAAATATATTGATCTTTCAGAGGAAAATGAAGCCACTAATCCTACTTTCAACATAAACGGAAGAAGAGGATAATTAACTCTACAGCTTGAACATTATAAATCGACATAATCACAGAAGACGAACGTTCTGCTGTTAAATAACTGCAGAGGACGAGGACTGTAGTCCAGAGAATCCTATATTCAATGGAAGCAAATTAGGAAGAGGACCAACGTGTGTTAGCGCCTCATTATAGAAGCAATAAGGACGAGGGCAGGCGTCCTGAGACTCCTAGCTTCTGTAGATTCACATTAGGATGAGGACAAATGCCTGAAGACTCCTTGCTTCCAGTTACATTGATTTCAAGAAAGAAGAGGACCCTTTATATAATGAAGAAAGAAGCAAAGTGTGCTATAAGAAGATTCTAAGTTTAAGAGTATGAGTAATTTCTTAGCTCCTGCTGAAGGCAATTAGGATATGGATTGGAAGATTTTGCGTTTAAATAATTTTGGAGGTTGTAAACCTGAAAACGGAAGAAAACTTGGTAAAAAGTAGGTATGTATTGTTTGTATTTATATTATTGTCTTTTATGTTTTTAGTTTCATTCTAGGGACTTATGTGAGAAGAGAAATATATTAGAATATTTAATAGTTGATCATTATCCTGATTTGACTTAGGAATGAATCAGTCAATATTAACAGTGATCTTCGTTACCCTTTTAAATCCCTTCGTATCTCAGAGGTGCTCAACAGAAGTTATAAGCCCGGCAAAAAACTCTCAAAACCTCTGGGATACAACAGTCGGAAGTGCATTGTGGTAACCTAGTGAAGGAGCTGGCCACCTTATATATAAAACCCTAGGCTAGAGCATATCCTGAATTCAAAACCTCGACCTTGTTTAGAGGCTTACCTCTTCCCACATTTCATGGAGATTGGGACGGTCAGGGCTTCAAAGTATTTTTCTTTTCAAAGTTTTGTACATGTTAAGTCTCTTTTCTTTGTTGATTTACTCATTTTCTTAGTCATTGACACGATAGCCTCATGTGATATTAGCTATAAACGTGCTTCCAATTAAACTATTTGGCTATTTAGCTTGTTAGCTATTTGGCTAAAACTGTTATCCTTTATTTCCTCTAATGTATAATTTCTGTTGGACTATGTATAAGTTGGTATGTAATCAAAGTGTTCGTTTTATAAGATTAAAGAAAAATGTTGGATATATAATTGAGAACCTTTTATTGTAAACTTTTTTTATTTTGAATGGGCTAAATGTAGGCTATATTTTCTCTTATATATCGATAGCTTTTAACAACTATGTGATTAAATAATGATATGTGGATTTCTCATAGAAAATGTTCTTCGCGAAAGGAAAAGAAAATTAAATTTTTAGTTTAAGGTCCCATGTTTATGCCCTCTTGACTAAAAGAGGTAAATGACTGATGAAAGTAAATGAGTGCGAAATAATTGGTTGAAAATGAAATCTTTCAGTTTTACGTCCAACGATTATGCCGGTTAGGATAAGGGAGACGGTGATGATGAGGAATAAATGAAAAGTGGAATTAGTAAAGTGCGTAACGAGAAAACCCAACCGTACGGTGTTTGTCCACCATACAGTTCACTTGGCGCGATCTGGTATTGAACTAGAGCCCGCATGCACCAGAGGTGAACACTCTAGCACTGAGCCACGGCGGCCCAAAATAATTGGTTGAATGAGAATATGAAGCGAAAGGGAGAACTCACGAAAACGATGTTATCTACAACCAATTCGCACGTCCTGGGATCGAACCAGGGATCCTTTGTACCAGATGTTAGTGGCTTACCACTGAACTACTGTAATATAAATTGATTACTATTCGCTTTATCTTAGTCGGAAACTTGATCGTATGAAGAGCGCAACCCGCTACTCATATGGGTTTCGAATCACTCTATCCGGTGTAATTGTCGAATATTGCAGCATAAACATCGGGAAATGATATGCAGTTGACTGTCATGTCAGTTTTAGTTTGTATGTTGTACAGCTAAAAGCAAAAAGCGTTTTGCATTCCTGTTTTCTTTGATCTAGTAACAATTTAAAATAATACGTATCCTTCAATATTAAATACTTTAATAATAATAATAATAATAATAATAATAATAATAATAATAATAATAATAATAATAATAATAATAATAATAATAATAATAATAATAATAATAATAATAACACATATAACTGGAATCCTTTACAATTAAAGTTGAATGAAAATCACAATTCTTATTTCCTCCGTTAGCCGTGAGAGCCACTCATTTATTACCGACAAGTGTTGCATGTAATGTTTGAGAGTGTGACATGGGTAATTCTCAGTCCACGTTTGATGTACGAGATGTAGGATACGATAAGTTTGTCAATGGCTTAATTGTTGTTCCTGTTCTTGGGAGTGCGAATGTCATATGTGTGTGTGTACTAATTTTGAATATAATTTTACTGCACGCATTATACTTACGGTGTATGAATTAACTGTGACAAAATAAAAGACAAAAATGAATGTTAATGTTTATTAATTTATTAAATTTAATTTTTAGTTAGGGAAGACATTTTATATATCCTGCTCTCTAAGAAGTATTGACCCTTTGAAGAAGAAAAATTGAGAATAAATTTCAACCAGTTGTTTGAGAAACCCGATTTGTCCGTAAAACTCTATCGTCGGTACAACTCAGAAAACAATTCATGTTCATTTCTTTCTATTTTTCTTCTGATTGCTAACATTTCAGTACCAATTATGGACACCTTCTATACAAGACACAAATCAGATTTCTCTTGACAGTATTCTTGCACATACTATTTAAATCATAAAGTGAAAATCGATTTTTCTTGGACAAGTCAGGTTTCTTAACATGAGCGTCATTTGGTGAGGGTACAAGTGTAATTAGCCCCCTCTGATTTTTAGAAGTCCCTACTTTTTAATCGATTCTGTACTAATATAATAAGGAAACGAGGCAAAAAGCCTTATGGATGGGAAACAACTTGCCACCTCTGGCAAAATCTGGAATTATGCTACTGATTCTCAAATGACTGATTCATTTCTTCTGATTTCAAAATAACTTATGAAATCATATATGCACAATTGTTTTTGATGACTTTTTGCCGTTTTTCCGGCAACACCAAAATCAAGTCGCTATAGAATTTACGTTATTTACAGCAAAAAATCTGTGACAGCAGGTTTTTACAGATCTCTTCTTAAACGAACTTCACACTATTCTAGAAGTTGTGCAGAGGTCAAAACGGATAATAATCTGACGGGGCTAGATTCTGGCTCTAAAGTGGATGTCTTAAACCCTCTCAACCAAGTTCTCTCAATTTCCCATGGGTTGTTAAAAATGTATCCGGTCTGGTGTTGTCAGTGTGTCCTTTCTGTTGACCAGTTCCGGCTGCGTCTTTTGAATAAATGGATGCACTTGCTCTAATTGTTGACGGTACAGACCCGAGCCTATCGATCTTCCTGGCAGCTTGTAATTCACAATGCTTTTCCAGTTTCTCCTCGCTTCGACCACGATCTTTCTTGTATACACGACTCCAAGAGTACATTATCATCTGCAATTCTCCTTTTCCAGCATTAGTAGGCAACCCAAAAACCAAGGTCGTTGGGCTAGTTGACAATTAAAAAGGCGTTGGACTAAACCTCAATTGTATTAGAAATATATCAGTGTGACAAAGTGAAAATAAGAGAATAAAATAAATCGTTAAGAATGACGGTTTTATTAGTGTGAGGAAAATGGATGACATGAAGTTACAAAATGATCTTACTTAAGCAGTTCAAACAAGATGAATGGTAAGAAATAGTTATCAGAGGAAAACAGTTTCTTTCCTTTAAAAAGACTCTAAAAAGGAAAAAAGGTTACGTAATGTAAAGGGTTAATATAAAAACCTAACAGTACAACAACAAACATCCGCAAGAAACGAAAAGAGAGACAAACACAGACTAAGGGACATCATTGGCATAGCAGACTTGCGGCCCTCCCATGCAAGATAAAGAGATGGGACCCTAGTTGTAAACCCAATTGTAATAATAATAATAATAATAATAATAATAATAATAATAATAATAATAATAATAATAATAATAATAATAATAATAATTATTATTATTATTATTATTATTATTATTATAATTGAAAACTAGTTTCCTTATCAAATTTCCGACTCTGCGTAAGAGCAAATCTGCATATAGCGGTCATGTGTGATTGTCAATGAGCGGACTCAAAGGCCAAAAGGGATGGAAATCTCCGAGAGAGAGGAAAAAAATCTTTCTTATGATAAATTCTAGGTCAAAGTTCGAAGCACTTTCTTTTGACCAGTGTTTTTATGGCTTTTAATGGGGAGAGGGAAAGAAACGTTTTCGCTTCTAAGAAATTACAGTGTATAATATTACAAATTTACAACTTCATTTCTTTACATTGCAATTTGTGGTAATAAAGAAATTGTCATTGGAAGACATTATTATAAAAATTAGGTTCTTTTTGTTCATCCATCGCAAGTTTTAAGCGCCTTCTATGTCTCTCCCTCCCAAGATATTGAAAATTTATGATATGGATATACCGATGTTGATATATTTGCGATATCGGATGTTGATATGTGCCAATATCGATATCGGTGATATTGATATATCAACATATATCGCAGACCTAGATCCGAGAAATGATGCTTGAAATATACTGGAATCAGTAATCAAATCGAAATGTGTTTTTGCATTTCCGTACCTAATGGTTGAGGTGCAAGGGGGTGAACCCGAACAAACATTTTAAGCAAAAAAAAATGTTAAAATAAAAGTAGTTATACTTCCTCCTTAATAGAAAACTATTACTACTTATCTTTTACATCTTTTTCTGATTGTCATCAAAAATCAGCGACAGTACACATACTTTACATAGTATAGCACCATATTCTGTAATTTTTCACAACTAAGCAAATCGTAAAATGATATTTATGCGATATTTAAGTGGAATGTTCTACAAAATAAATATAGTTCTTGCCTTACTTTTCTCAGCAATTTTGACACAGACTCAAAGGGAACATTCCAACTTGGTGAATTCAATTGCCGAAATTGATTACTAGCACTGGATTTAGCACCAAAAGAAAGAGAGAAAAAGAGTGTATTTAATGGCAGATCGTATAAAGGGTGGAAGATAAGTGGGGGGCAAAGTGCGATGATAGAACGCAGAAAATGTCTAGAAATGCATTGCTAATTTTGAAGCGAATAGAGGGATTAAGGTCCAATGTTAGATGTGGGGAATATATGTAGAGCTACATTGAATAGCAAGGGTTCCGATCCTGGGAGCTTGTGGTCCTGCCCGCCCAAAGTTCATGTGAGTTCCCCGCATTGTATTTATGAATATACAATATTTGGCATAATTTGAATTCAATTTGTCTTAAAATTCTCATACATAACTTCTGCATCTGAATCGACCCCTCAAATTTACAGAGAAATCTACGCCCTTACTGAACAGCTGTAACGTAAACAGTGTTTCAACTGCTAATTATATGTAACTTGTTGTGAGAAGAGTCACCAGTGTTTCAACTGGCACATTTTGTTGGAAGAAGTCATTAAATATATCAGAACCCTGAATGGGACAGGTGTCTTTGTGCAATGTAACACGACAGCATTCATTCAGTGGAACTACTTCTCATTCTGTTACACGTTGCAAACCTTCTTCTTGATGTTCCAGCATTCGATTCTACTCTCGTGCATACAACGTGCTAGTGGACTGTCCTACAAGGTCTTTAGTTACACATTCACGTCATCTTTACGAAAGTATTGATACATTACTGTAGCGTGAAACGCCTCCTGTTACAGAGAGGAGTGTCAAACTGTATTGGTCACTATTGATTTCAGTAGACAGTGAGCGCCAAGAACCATATGCCTTCCCCGTGTGTTCTTCTTGCACTAAGTTCAACATAGCAGCTTCTCAATTGTCCCCCATGATTCACATTACGCCTATTCAGTGGAGCTCTACATGCATTCGTAATATAATACATTTGACCTCAATCTCTGTACTCGTTTCAAAATTAACATGACATTTCTAGTCATTTTTACGTTCTATCTTCGCACTTTGCCTTGTTTATCTCTCACACTGTATATGGTCTGCCACTAAACACTCTCTTCTTCTCTGTTTCTTTTGGTGCTGAATTCAGTCCTACTAACTAATTTCAGCAATTGCATTCACCAAATCGAAATGAATCCCTTGTCAGAACAGAAACGAGAGATTTAATTTCTGTTTTCCCTCAGACTTGAAGACTTCTGCATTTTGCTGAGGTTATCATTTCTTTTAAATATAAGTCACTTATCCCGGGCTAATTCTACCTACCGGGGTATCGAGGTAATCGGTATCCAAAGATGGAAAGTTTGTCGATTCTCAAATCTCGACAGTTTTTAAAAAGAGATTTCAATTTTAATGTTGTTATTTCTTCGTTACAAAAACACTTCTTTTTACTCTATTCATGGGAAATTACTGAACTTGTACACAACAAATAAAAAGAAAGGCGACAGCTAACACCTTGCAGTTATTTCATCCAATATACACTTTCATATCCCATAATCGTGTAACGTTATTTCTTCGCTACCTTCCCTGATTCAAATATATTTTGAATACTTATAAAGTTCACGAGATCACAAATGAATTGCACCACAATTATACACTTTTAGATTATATATTTTTCCACATGTACCTTATTTGTCACATTAAAAAATATACATCCAATTATAACAATACGTTTCTTCGTTCTATCTATTTCTACATTACCGTAACAATGACATCAAACAGATAAACGCGCTGTCATAGCAACGAAAAAAACAGAAGTATCTGGATATAATACAAATATTTAAATTATTTCTTCACATACTTTCTTCTTCTTTTTGATAGCTTGTGCCCTTTAAATAGCACTTTTGCTCGTAAATAGAAACTATTTAAAAGTACATACAATATATACACTATCGTTGTAATCGTATCTGCTAAGGAGACTCCTACTCTTCTCTACTTCTTTCTAGTTTCTTTTCTCTACTTTCTCTCTCTACTTCTTCTTCTCCCCATAGTAAAATCAGCAAGAACACGAGCACAATTCTAATTTCAAAATATGCATGTATTAGTGTCAATAAAGTAAAAGGATAAAAATGAGATTCATTAGTTGATGTAATGAGAATTTTAAGCATATCTCAATCAAAAAATTGAAACCAATATATATGTGTTAGAGATACGGAAGTGAAAAGGAGTTAGAAGAAGAAAAAGAAAAGGGAGGACAGATAAAAGTATTACAGTAGAGCGTCGATTATCCGAACGTCGGTCAACCGAACGACCGCTTAACCGAACTGTGTACTCGCTCGCACCTGTTACTCTCCCACCCTACCGTCCATCATCCTCCTCACTCCCAAACCAAGTTTCCCACGGTAGTCGCTGGCGGAACATTGCTTCTAATGGGGCCTTCATAAGGCGCTGCTGACCGGCCAAGCCGCCAGTCGCTGTGTTTCAACAATCAGCACACTTTTTTATGAATAAATTTACTGTACAGTACTTCTTTTTAGCAAATAAACATGTACAGTTCGATTATCCGAACAAACCAGTTTTCCGAACACCCATGTCCCCCAATTACTTCGGATAATCGACGCTCTACTGTATATTTAAACGTAGCAAAAAAAGAACCTAACGTTATAAACATTATAAACTGTAAAGTTCCCAGATACATCTAGGATCATGCCAAAAGTTTAACACACATCCTGTCTTTTTGCGTGGTTCGGTTGCAAAATTTGAATTTGGTGGTGTTTACTAAATATGCTGATCTGAAATACATTATAATAAACCTATTAGGTAGCGTAGGTCATACCTTAAGTTCCAGACTACTAATGCATACTGAACAAAAAAGAAAAAGAAAAAGAAATAGGACAGAAAGAAAAATTGAATGAGTGATATTTTACTGCTGAATTTATATCAGAAAGAGCCTACATTAAAAGATCAACTTGTATCATAATGAAAAGATACTGTATAAATGTTTAAAAGGAAAATTGGATGTTGGTTCTTTATAGACGTAGCAAATCTTGCATATTCGCATTTCATACGTGGATAAAACAAATTGTAGAATGATAGGATGGAAACAAATTTTGTGTCAAATTAATATAAAAAATCTCTCTTGAAATAACAAAAAAGGACTCCATTTTCTAGTCTTTTCTGAACATTTGTCTGTTCGGAACATCTACTCTCGATTTTACCTATTGCGGATATAATGTTGTAATTCGCAATGATAGGATGAACACGCAAGAGCTGAAACGGGTTATCGCAGTGACATGGCTATTCGATTGAGACCCGGTAACCCACAGGAGAAAAAAAGAGACTTTACTTATTTCATTGACATAAATTGTGTGTTTGTGTATGTGTGTGAGATAGAGGGGGGAGAAGAGAAAGATGCAAGACATGATAAGGAATCATCAAGAAAAATCGACAGAGAAAGAGAGGGATGAATATAAATACGAAAACTACTTATCATTACTCTATATGATGAATAAGCACACACTGCTTGTTCGAAATATCGCCACTAATGTCTTGTAACTTGTTCAACTAGATTGGTAATGTTTTATGGACGAAAAATACACTACTGATGTAGATTCGAACCGAGATTTTCCGTTTGGAAGTATAGTATGGTACTAATATACCACCGGTTACTATACCCGAAACATATTTAACGAAATGTATAGTGTCTCTTTCTAAGAACATTAACATGAAAAGTGGATACTACAGACGAAGTAAGTGTATAAAATTGTCTTAGGAGCCCCAGTAGTTATTATTTGCACTTTTCCCAACCAACATTTTTTAATCGTCTCTATCATGATACAGGTGTTTGCTTCCATATTCTTACAGATTGCTCATTTAGTATTAGAAGTTACTCTTCGATTCTTCACGATCACTTTGTGAAAAAACCTTTCGCTTGACCAGGGTTTGAACCTACGTTTCGAACCTACACTACTCGTAAGCCCAGGACGTTATCCCTACACTACCTAGCCACCTGAACCTATAACTCAAATTTTACTAAGTTAAGTTCTGCTCTTTAACGAACCGGCTTCTTTTTGTAAGGTTATTCACACCAAAGTGCACGCCGAATTTAGTTTATTCGATGACCTGGAGACAACTTAGTGCCCAGTAATAAACGAAATAACATACAATCGAAGGAAAAATTACAGAAGTATTAGCATACTATACAGTAATTACGCCGTGCAAGTTCAAAAGTACTCTTATAATAATAATAATAATAATAATAATAATAATAATAATAATAATAATAATAATAATAATAATAATAATAATAATAATAATAATAATAATAAGCTTCGCTGTATAGTTATCATTTCAATATAATAATTTTAATATGCGGAGTCAATCTAACGAACATTCTTTGAAGATTAGACAATTATTCCATTTACACTTCCGTTTGCAGAAAATCCACGCACGAGATGTTTATGCACCATAAAGTCTATATGACATGAGACGGGATCGATCTATGTATACATAAAAGTTGGGACGAGAACTACGTATGTTATTGTCTATTAATTCATGCTTGTGTGCAGCGTTACAAAAATATTTGCTTACGTCTTATGCACGTGGATATAGGTTCAAGTCCGTTGGGGACTATGGAACACAGTGGCTCTTAACATACTTTAGCCAAAAGTATAAGTCCAGTCGTTAGGAGCTCATCTTCTCGGTTTAGTCTTTCGTAGTAATTATTTTTGATAACGTTTTCGAGACGAGACATGCTTTGCACGAAACAAGACGAGACAACCTGGTCTCGTTTCATTTCGTGGAAACACTAACTAGAAATCTAGCAGTAAAATAGCACTCATTCATTTTTCTTCCTGTCTTTTTTCTATCTTTTCTTTTTTGGTCAGTTTGCATTAGTAGTCCGGAATGGAAGGTGTCTTCTACGCTACCTAATAGGTTTATTATAATGTATTCTAGATCAGTACGTTTAATGAACACTGCCGAATTTGTAACCGAACCACGCGGAAAGCCAGGGTGTGTGTTAAACGTTTGGCATGATCCTAGATGTGTCTGGAAACTCTACACTTTCATTGGAAAGTGTGCACTTAATTTCACCACCAAGTTTGGTATTCATTTTGAAAGTACCTTAATGAATTTTTCAAGAATTCTCTATATATTGTTATAGTTCTGAAACAAATATAAGAAACAAACGTTATATCTATATTGCTGTTGAATGATTGAAAACGGAACTTTTCTTACTACGTTTAAATCCAATATTTCTATCTGTGCTCCCTCTTCTTCTTCTATCTCCTTTTCTCTCTCTCTGTCTCATTTCCGTACTTCTAACAGATATCTATTGGTTTCAATTTTTCATTGAGATATATTTAAGTTTCTTCCTACAACAACTTACGAATCTCGTTTCGTCTCATTTTTATCCTTTCACTTTATTGGCACTAATACACTATGTTTTGAAAATTGAATTGTGCTCATGTTGATACTGTTTTTATATATTAGAGAGGAAAGGAGTAAAGAGAGGGAGTCTCTACCAGACACGATTATGGGATAAGAAGGTGAATATTGGATGGCCTAGTTGCAAGATGTTAGTTGTCGATTATCTTTTCATATGGAGTGTATAAGTTAAGTAATCCCCATGACTAGAGTCAATCAGTACTTCCCCATGAATTGAGTCACTCAGAAGTGTTTTTGTAACGAAGAAATAACAACATGAAATGTAAAATTTCTTTTAAGAAACTGTCGAGGTTTGAGAGTCGACAAACTTTCCACTTTCGGGTACCTATTACCTCGAATCACCGGTAGCCAAAATTAGCTCGGGATAGGGGACTTATATTTAAAATCATAATCTCAGGAAAATGCAGAAGTCTTTTAGTCTGAGAGAAAAAATGAGTTAATTCTCTCATTTCTTTTTCTATTAGTCTTATAGTTCTGAGTCTATGTGAAAATTACTGATAGAAATAAGTACTGATTGTTTTGCAGAACATTCCACTTTAACTTCACAAGAATTTCATCTTCTGTTTTCCTTAGTTGTGTAAAATTATAGAATATAGTGCTATAGTGTGTAAAGAATGTGTACCGTCGCTGATTTCTGTTGACAATCGGAAACAGAAATAAAAGATTGAATTACAGTAATACTTTTCTATTAAGGGGATGTATAACTACTTTTATTTTAACATTTTTTGGCTTTGAATGTTTGTTCGGGTTCACCTCCTTACCCCTCAACCTTCCGGAAATGGAAGAAAGTATTTAGATTTTGATTGTTGATCAAGTATATTCCATATTCTAACTTTTTGATATTGATCTTCGTTGGGGAAGGGAGAAGCAAGGTATAGAGGGCACATAGTCTTGCGATATATGAAGTAATAAAACTTAATTTTTACAATAATGTCTTTTAATGACAATTTCTTAATTACCACAAATTGCAATGTAAATAAATCCACTTGCAAATTTTCAAAATTATATACTGTAATTTCTTAGGCGCCAAAGCTTTTCTGTTCCCGAAAAAAAGAAAGAAAAAAGCACCTGTCGAAAGGAAGGAAGGAAAGGAAACTTTGACCTAGAAAGAAAGTGTTGTTCCTCTCTCTGAGATTCTCATCCATTTGGCCTTTGGGATCGCTCATTGCAAAAAAGTGCACACATGACCGCTATATGCAGACATGCTATTAGGCACAGTCAGAGATATTTAAAGGAAAAGAGTTTTGAATAATAATAATAATAATAATAATAATAATAATAATAATAATAATAATAATAATAATAATAATATAGAATAGGTTTTATTATTATCACCATTATTATTATTATTATTATTATTATTATTATTATTATTATTATTATTATTATTATAACAATTGGGATCTCTTTATCTTGCACGGGACGCCCGCAAGTCTTCTACGCCAATGGAGTCCCTTACTCTGTGTTTGTCTCTCTTTCCTTTTCTTGTGGATGTTTGTCTTTGTGTTGTTAGGCTTTTATACTAAACCTTTACATTACATTATACTAAAGCTCTTGTTTTACGAGCTTTTTTTTTAAAAAAAGGAAAGAAACTGCTTTCCTCTGATATCTATTTCTTACCATTCATCTTGTTTGAACTGCTTAAGTAAGATCATTTTGTAGCTTTTTATGTCGTCCATTTCCCTCACAATAATAAAACAGTCATTCTTAACAATTTATTTTATTCCCTTCTTTGCAATTTGCCACACTGATATATTTGTAAAAAATTGATGTTTAGTCAACGCCTTTCTAATTCTCAACCCCAACGACTTTGCTTTTGGGTTGCCTACTATTGCTGGAAAAGGAGAATTGCAGATGGTAATGCACTTTGAGAGTGTTCCGTTGAAAATACTATGTAAAAAGTACACAAGAACAAAACGTAATATTTCCTTCTCTTTGCCTGCTTTCGTACTACATAAAACATTCCCAGAGGCACGGCTTTAGCAAGTTTTCGAGTTAAACTACTTCAAAAGTAAACTTACTGGAAACTTGCTAATCACAAGTAAACACAGGAAATGTTGTCAGCAATTAAATAAACGAAGAAAAAAGGGCATTCGCATATGGTGTGAATGAACCATCTGCATTAAACTTTCACTTCCACACTTTGTAAACTAGCTACCAAACATATCTGTGTCCAGCATTAGACATTCATCAATTAATTAATATCTAAGTTGAAACAGCTGTATTAAAACTTTAAAGTGATTTTTCTTATTTCTTGAAGTGCAGCAATGCCTTCTAATGTTGTTGATGGAACTTGATTAGTTGTTTACGGAACACCATTTGCTACATGAGAGCCTAATCCTACAGCTAGCGTTGAGTTCGTTTTTACGTGTCTAATGAGATTTTAGTCATTCATTTTCTACTGCTTTTAGAGTGTCTTTCTGAAAGTTGTTTATTTTACTCTTTCTCTCTCGTATGAAATAGTCTACTATCTTAATTTTCTTCATTTTACAGTAGAGGAAGCTTAAAAGTTTCGTCGTTCACTTAAATATATCACATTACGTTTCTTCAAAGTCCCATATTTCTGTTAGTATTAGGTTTTCGATTACTTATTTCGTGAAGTATGTTACATATAACTTCAATTTTTAAAGAGAAACAAACTTCGAAAAAAGCAGTGAAGTCCGAGGATGGCTATTTTTGCGTTCTGCTAATTGCTTCAGTAGCTCTCACACATTTTCAGCTGGATTCAATCCGGAGTCCTTACAGGCCACACCAAATATGACAGTAACATGCTTAAGTGTTTCACAAACTCTGTACAAGCGCTTCTTTGTGCCATGTCAAGCGTACATCATTTGAAGCATGAAGAAGCAGCTCTTATTCAACGTACACGGGTTGAATACATGATAATATTTCCTCGCTAAGAATGTATAAAGAAAGCTAATGGTTCATATTCACATTCATCTATAACATGTATATAAGTCATGGTACGAAAAATACCCTTACGTATCATATAATCACCACTATCTTTAGCTACATCTTTCACATATACTGGAGTGAAATGTTCCATGTTTCTTTTCGTTATACTGAATACGTTGCTTAATTGGAGTACAGACAAAAGTGATAATCCTGAGACAGAAATACTCATTTCAAAGCTACTACAATTTGTGTCTATATACTGATGATGTGCAATTCTATGGACAAAAATCAAAACTAACCGTTTTGGTGGTACTCTGCCTCTAATGTTCGTTACACAATACACAAGCAATCTTGTTCCAAAATTAGTCACGGTAGAGTGTACATTCAAGAACTGCAGCAGTCTCTATCGGGTTTTAAAATTAATTTCCTTTACGAGAGTAAAATACTTTCTGTCAGAGGAATTTCAAAGCGAGAGATTTTTCTTCTTCATAAGCTGATTAGATTAGCTGTGCGACCCTCACGGTCTATGCACTTGTGCCGCTGACCAGAATTTCAGGTGTTCTGGTAGTGTTAAATCTCAAAAAGCATCCTTATATTCGAACGTAGTTTAAGATATGAGCGGCTCGGGCGGACATAATGTCAAGAGTCACTTTCGGTCAATTTGAGTTATTAGGGGGCATGGGTTTGGATTGAACCATAGTACAGTATATAGGTAATTTAATTTCATAAATGTACATGTGGATGGGCGGGGAAGCGTGTTTAGTATATCGTATTGCATCGCATTGCATGGGAATGTTGAACCTTCTTTCCCAATTTCCTTGAAGGAGAAACTGTGACATACCATTCATTATATTTTCCCGAGCCACTTGGTAACGAAACTAGAAATACAGTAGGAAGTCGAAAATCTGAACTAATTGGGACACAGGTAGTTCGGATTTTCAAATTGTTCGGATTTTCGAAAATAACCAAGAAAATGCTATTTAGGCTTAAATATACTCTACGGAATGCTCTTTTATCGATACAGTGATTATACAGTTCATACAGTAATTACAATACCGTATGTAAAGCTATCCGGTACTTACATTTAATGTTTCTGAAGAACCTGCTCGTACACTGAATTACACTGTTCTTGTAACTCACACTTAAAACTTAACTTGTATAAGCCTAAAGGAAAAAAAAACATATGCATGACAAACAATTGCGCTTTTATAAAAGTACTGATTTCACACAACGTCGACGGATAATCCTATTGTTTGTTTATCGCTAGCGCTAAGACAAAATATAAAAAGCTTCTAGCAGGGTTGCCAACAGTCCCGATTCTGTCTGGACTGTACCGATTTTTGACTTATTTGTCCCGCATCCCGACCGAACACTCGTCGGGAAGCATATTGTACCAATTTATCGATTTTCAAAGTTAATTCATATTTTACTGGACCATTTTTACAAAGGAATAACATTCTTTTACACACACAGTTTTATGTGTAGAATCATCTTAATAAATTTGTCTTTTAATTTGACTCATGAAGAAATAGTTAGGAGTTCGTCTTTAATTTATAGTTATTCCCTAATTGTTTTGAGTTGATAATCCAGCCGATTATGATTATGGTATATTGAATGCAGCGTTAAAAAATATTTTTTTACAACCTATGCATAAAAGCGAGTGCTTACCACAGTTTCAGTAATACTAACGCTTACTTCAACAGGTAGCCCGCACGCTAACTATACCGGGTACCGGCCGCCTGGCAGATCAGCCACCAGTGTCGGCGTCTTCTGCTTCACTTTTGGTTTGGCGCGCAAACGCATTGTTTACATTAGCCTGTGCTATGCAGTATTATTTTCTTCTTCGACTTTAAGTTATATAAAGTTATTTTTACATACAGTGATGGATGATAAAGACAACAAGAATAATGAACTATCCATATCGAATTCCCGGGAGAAGGGGGACTCCAATACCGATTGTCCTGTCCCGATTTTTTCTTAAGAAAAGTTGGCAACCCTGGCTTCTAGGGACCGAGTTCGGATTTTTGACGTTCGGATTATCGACGTCCTACTGTATAATTATTATAAGTAACGTTCTACAAGATTATACACAGGAATTATATTGAGTCATTTATTTGCAGGGAGTGATATACTCACTGAACTTAACAGGTAATAATGACTTTTTGATGAAGGAATTGTTTGGGTATGGCAACAACAGAAGTGTATCTTAGTTAATTGTTTATAGTATAATATAAATTATTAGTTTCAGTCGTAATTTTATGAGATATTATTACTTTATGACTTGGCAAAGACTTCAAAATGTTTCAAAACGAATCTTAAAATAGACCTGGATTCAACATAAAGTAGGTACTTGGTACTATACATAAAGTTATTGCTCTATAATAATTTAAATTAAATAGGTAGTTTATTAGGATAAATTATTATTTTCTGATTTATAGCGGCTTTGGTTTGGAGTCGGGTTAATATATTATTAAAAAGTTAGCTTTAAGTTTCCACTTTTCGTCATAAAGTATTGTTAAAATAGATATTTAAAGTAAAAGTAGTACACAGACTTTCTTTAAAATGAGTCGACCTACGAAACATGTACGAACAAATGATTTGTTTAAGTAGCTCTATTCTTTATACAGTACGTGTCAATTAGGCAAAAATATAGTGTATAAACTATTATGTTATTAATACTATTAGCCGTTAGGAGTTTCATGGTCTAGCTAGGAAGACTGTTATCATATCCTGATTAAATTTACATGTGATCACTAGTAAAGGATACTTTATCAAATAAAAAGAGAATTATGAAAATCAGTGCACCTGTAGGAAGTTATATGTAAATATACTCACAACATGTACGCGTAAATACAGAGTACTAGGTAAGAGTCAAATTCATAATCTCTTCCTTTTCTCTGTTAAAAATGGTAAGACGAAAAAGACAGTTATAATAGTGTAAAGCACTAATAACGTTATACTGGGGCGCTTTTCCCGTTTTCTTGAGTTCACAGCCCCATTAGTTAGAATACAAATAGTGATTTGAAGTTAACTTACCACGTTATTCCACTTTATTCAAATTGAGTAATTTAAGACGAGGTTCTGATCCTCCAACTACCGCTGTGTATTTTTAGATCTATGATTTTATCAATTTTTTTTGTGATTCATATATATATATATATATATATATATATATATATATATATATATATATATATATCAACATTTTACTTCAACACAATAACTACGCCAAACATAAAATTAAGTATCGCAGTTTTACTTGGTAGAACTGTACAATTTCAACCCGTAGTCTGTACACACAAGGAACCAAAAATGAACCAAAAGGTACCTTACAGAGTTTTGTGATACTCGAAAGCAAACAATTGTTTTCCATTTAGAAGCATCGGAACTTTTCATTATTAGCAATTACCCAGGTAATACCATTCGCTAAAAACATATATCAAAATTTCTCAGTCTTAATGGTGCTAAAAATAAACGCCAAGACCGGGTCTTCTACTTGTATTCCTGGACTTTACTTTCTATCCTGTCTCCAATAAAATAAATACCAGCTGTATTTTAGTTTCGTGAGGGTACGAAATCTCACATTAAAACTAGTTAAACAGCGAGCTACTCATTTCTTTTTTGGAAGATTTGAATTGATATTTATGCATAAATTAAAATGAATCTCTTACGCGCAATTCAAATGTTTCTATAAGGAAAATGATTAAAATCTTATATGCATGGTTATGGGAATATGGCTTGTAATAAGGAGTGGGTGAGCAGGTTCTTTTCTGTACAAGACTGAGCAAGATAAAAGCAGATCTTAAAGTTGCTACTTAAATCTTGAATTCTAGGAAAAATAACTTCCATATTTCAAACATGATAAATTTTTCATCACTCGCTATTTCAACTGCAGAATCTCGCACGTTTTCCACAAAGAATACACGGCTGCTTACTGGATTAAATAATCCATAACTTTCTGGTTTTCGTGTTGTCTGTCCTCCTCATATATCTAGTGACTAGTGCGTGCATCTTTGGTGTAGGAGTGCAGAATTCGATTCCTGGTGGGAGACTCTTGAAAACTTTAAGCGTATTACAGTGGTTCGGGTGTCACCTTAACCTGTATGTCCACATCATTGATAACGAACTCTAATATTTGTCGGATTTTTACAATAGTATCACTAGATCACAAGATAATTTCTTGCTGTCTATATGCAGTCGGGTTCATACTCCAAATCCTTCACAGTAAGCGTTATATGCCTTTAAAATATTTTACCTCAATTAATGTCTATGAATTCTCTTCTCTTAGCAAGATTAAAGATATTAGTGGTCCACAAAGCATCTTAGTCTTACCAGATTATTGATTACCTATGAATGTGGACACAGCTAATTAGTAACACACACACACACACACACACACACACACACATATATATATATATATATATATATATATATATATATATATATATATATATATATATATATATATATATATATATATATATATATACAGGGGTTGGACGAAAAGATCTAATACGTTTGCAAAAATGTGAATATCATACCTAGTATAGTGTGGGGCCTCCTTTTGCATCCAAAATAGCTTGGATCCGACGTGGAATGGACGTATACAGCTCCTGAATCGTGGTGTGTGGAATTGTGTACCATTGTTCCTACAAAACTTGCTCCAGTTCCTTAAGGGATGCTGGTGGAGGGTAATGAGACCGAACACGCCTTTCTAACTCAGACCACAAAAGATCAATAATGTTCAGATCTGGTGATTGTGGGAACCAGGGGAGGTGTGATAGCTTCTGGTCATGCTCCTCAAACCATTATTTCACCGTTTTTGCAGCGTGAGAGGGTGCCAAACCATCTTGGTAGATGCCATCACCATCACCAATTACTCACATCCTCACAAGAATATTCACTAACACGATCCTGGTTATGAAGAACATATGCAAAGCCACATTCACAACAGTTAACACCCAGCTGAGTATCCTTCCAGCAGCAAAAGAGATACCTTCCTTTCATTTCATCTTAAGAAAAAAGGACGAAACCTGACCTAGACGTACCAACACAAGGAGTTTTGCAAATATGCAAATTGCAATATTTATTTATTTATTGTAGCAACACAACAGGCGTTCTGCCCATTTACAATGTTTGTTTACATATATGATGAAATGTCATTATTTTACAGAAGAAAAAATACAGAAATTTGTATTGTTTCACAAATTAACTTAACTTATCATACTACAAATTGTATTTCTAAACACATTTTCAAACATATCGAATACATCTATTATTTCACACTTTTCTGCAATATTATTGTAGTAAGAGCTCATTCTCCATAAAGAAGATTTATATAGGATGTTTCAAAACAACATCGATAAAGTTTGGGAGGTGACTCCTGACACCAAGATAAGTCGAAAAGTATAGACCAACCTCGGCGCACAAGTGCTTCCCTTTGGAGTTATAGGCTACCAAAAACATGCAAAAGTGAACTTAAAAGTCCCTAGCTCCAAAACTATGGGATCTATAAAAATATTGCGGAAGTACCGCAGGATTCTGAAACATGGATATTTGGATAGAACATATACTAGTTTCTAAGTAAAGTCTTGACCCGACTGCAAGAGGTTCAATAAGTTTGGAGCTATGGATTTTTAAAGTTCACTTTTGCATGTTTTTGGTAGCCTATAACTCCGAAAGAAAGCATTTGTGCACCAAGGCTGGTCTATACTTTTCGTCTTATCTTGGTGTCAGGAATCACCTCCTAAACGTTGTCGGTGTTGTTTTGAAACACCCTATATAGGATGTCGGTACGCGCATTCTTATAGTACATTGTACTACTATTGCTCAACCTCGATCCAGACGTCGGAACACGCAGAATTATATTAGAACTTAGTTCTATGCAATCAATTTTATTATTTAATATTTTATGTAGAAAAACTAAATCATTAACATATCTACGTTGTTCTAATGTCAGTATATTGAAAGTGTTTGTTGTTCTAGGTAAGTTTAGTTTTTTATACATTAGTAATCTGAAAAACTTGCGCTGTACTCTTTCAATCATTTGGACATGTTTTCCATTATGAGGAGTCCAAATAACAGAAGCGTATTCCAGTTGGGGTCTGATATACGAATAATATAGTTTCAAAATTGTCATGTTGCTACCGGAAATCTTTACTTACACGATAAACAAATCCAGGACTGTTATATCCATTGTTTGCAATAGTTTTGATGTGATATGCGAAAGTCAGTTTTGGATCGAAGGTAACACCAAGGTCTTTAACAGTTTCCGGACTACAAAGGTTTACACCGTCAATAGTATAATCATAATTTATGTATTTTCCTTTTCTAGTAAATGTGATAGCTTAACATTTAGTTATATTTAGAATAAATGTATTCACGTGGCACCAGTTTTTACTTTTCCAAATCTTCCTGGGGGTTTTTACAGTCTTCAAGTGATTTAATTTGAGTATATAATTTTAAGTCATCTGCAAAGAGTAAAGTACCCGATTTATTAATGTGCTTAGTTATGTCATTGATAATGGTGAGAAATAGTAAAGGACCAGGGTTTGATCCTTGCGATACTCCCGATGTAGCATTAAAATGTTTGGAGATATGACCTTTGTAAGCAACAGATTGTTTACGATCACGTAAGTATGATGTGAAAAGTGCTCATGCTGGCTTAGAAACATTCATAAGAGCTAGTTTTTCAAGTAAGATGTCGTGGTTAACTAAATCGAACGCGTTTTAAAAGTCTGTATAGATTACATGCACCTGCTTTCATTTGTCTAGTTCTGAAGCTGTAAAGTTTGTCATAATCGCCAAATTAGTTGAAGTGGATCTATTCTTGCGAAATCTTTGTTGGCAGTGTGTATTTGTTATCTTGTTTTGGGGGCTTGAGAACCAGTAAGAAGCATTTGTGTTCTACGTATAATGCGATAAAATAATAATGAAATGATTTCGGGGGAGGCTTGAGCCCGAATCCACACCCTTAAATACGTCACTGCATGTTGGTATACAGAGATACTTGACCTAGCATGATTAAGTAAGCGATTGTGTATTATATATTCAATTTTTTTTTTGTTTATGGAAATAGAATTGCAATTGGTCTAAAGCTTTTTATATGTTTGGCATTGCTAGTTTTTGGAATATGGCATATCACACTTTCTTTCCATCGATCTGGAAAAAACATTATATTTTACGGACATGTTTAAAAGAACATGTATTGGATGTTTTTTGATATCAATAGTTCCCTTTATTACGTAGGGTGGGATACCGTTGGGGTCACACGCTGTCCTGGATTTCAACCTTTTAATGGCATTTTTGATTTCAGGGATTGTTTCAGGTGATTTGGAAAGTGTCGAGTGATATACTTCTACGTTCTTGTGTTATTAAAGCATCAGTGTTATAGCTCGCAGGTTTATGATTGTAAACAGACTTAAAATAATGTGCAAAAGCCTATGCAATATCCCTATTATACTGTGGACTTTCGCCATTATACATAAGGAGACCATTAATCAAATGCCTTGTTTTATTTTTGATAAAATTCCTAAAGTTTGTTGGATCATCTGCTATGTAATTCTCGGAATTGACTACAAATTCTTTGTATGCTTTCGCAATTTTGGACTTTACTTCCCTCCTTAAATTATAGAATTTATCGCGAAATATGTATTATTGCCTATTGTATTCTTCCACTTTTTGTGATAGTACGATTTTTCTTAGATTTTTCGAATTATTTCTTAGTTAAACCAGATAGGAAAGATTTTATTACTGAGATTCCTTTCCGTTGGAATGCATTGCTTAATACGTCATCAATTAAATGATAAAAAGTTTATCAGCTTTATGTACGTCGTTTAAATATGAGAGGCAGTTCCAATTAACTTTTGTAAGTTCTAAATACAATTTATAAAAAACGGCTTTTCTGAACTAAAAACCAAATAATTTATTGTTTATTTTTGGTTTCGGAAAATGTTTAACTGAAAGCAAGATGATTAAGGGGGATGGTGATTCTCTATAGGTACCAATGGTGAATTTTCACGGTTTACTTAAATTTCGCATACATTGGAGAGTATTAGGTCTAGTGTACGGTTATTGGTATTTTGTATATTATTATGCATGACATAAAATTGAGGCTTTTACACCTAGTTGAGAAATGAGTAAAGTCATACATAGAATTGTTAATTTCCGGTAGGTGTAAGACCCCAATGCAGAGAATAGAGCTACTCACTGGGCAATTACTCTCAATGAATTGATAGAAGTTTTCGTAAGTGATTATTTTTGACTCTGGCCCTATATACAAAGCACAAATATACACAACTAATCATTTGTTTACAAATTTGATTAGAACACAGTCAAATCCTGCTTGAATTAACAAACGGAACATTGAGGTCTGAATGTATTGCTATTATCACAAACCCTACCATTGGTATTCCAAATAGTTTCAAGTTTCTGCCTTGACGAAATACTGTATATCCGTAATGAAAATATTCAGAATTATAGTAACCCTCACACAACCAACTTTCAACAGCTATAATAATTTCGTAGTTAGAGGATAAAACATTAGTATAAAATATGTCACTTTTGCATCGTAAGCTACGACGATTCTGGAAATATATTTGCAAAAATCATTATGGTACATGCATATTTTTATCTATTATCTTACAGATGAAATGTTCATGAGACATATTTTATTTTCCCCTTGACTGGGTTTGTTAAAATAGATTTGTTGTTGAACGAAGAGGCGGAGGATAACTCTTCTTCCTGCTCCCTGTGGCCCCTTCAGAACTCAGCTGCTGGATTTCTTTAACCCCGGGCTCTTCAGGTGGCACACTATCACTTTGGAATGGAGCCATTGCTGTTTGCTGCTGGTCTCTTTCTTTCAAGTCCCAAAGGGTGACTCTCTTCCCATCTATGAATAAAAACCGAAATTGCAAATGCGCGAAGCTTATTTTCCTTCTAGCCTCATCTAGGTAAAATTGAAGTTGCTTCCGTTCGTCACGCACCTTATTTGAATAATATTGGTCGACATATATTTTAGTACCTGGAAGTTTGCTCCTATTCTTTAACACAAGTTTTCAAAATTTTTATCACTAGGAAACTTGCACACAATAGGGCGGTTTCTTCCTGGTGTTTTCTTTCCCAATCTATGCCGCTGTAGGTCTTCGTCTCGTGGTTCAATACGAAGTCTGTCCTGTAACACTGTTATCACTTTGGTTTCAGTTTCTTCTCAAGTTTCATTTCCACTTTCTTCTATAATATCACTAATTTGTCTTCGGGAATGGTTTTCAAGATAGTCAATTTTGTCTTCTAAAAATTTCGTATATTCTCGTAAATTACCAACTTCACTAGACATGTTTTTTTATCTGTAATTCAACGTTGTTGAACCTACTTGTTAATGCAGACACACTGGTTTCTGATTGTTTTATTTCCGCTACAATTTGCTCGTTGGAACTGCGAACATCGTGAAGGATTTCCTTGATATATGCCAATTCAGATTTGTGAGGTTTTTCACACAACCAATTATTAGCATCGTAACTAGAACCGAAATTTATACAAAATAGACATTATGGCATTTGGTACCCTTTTCACACTCCGCATCAGAACTGTTTTTCACTAACCCCGATATAAAGGCTTATTCTGGCCATCCACGCACTTATTGTATCTCCCATGTTAAGCGTGGTTGCACTCTGGAGCTTCCTGCAAGAATTTTTACAGCATTTTACATGAATACATAGAATCTTTCAGTGATAAGAATGGAGAAAATTCTGTATGAATCAGGATGCAGCTTGGTCTCTGAAGAAATATGGATAAATCTCAGATATTTCTTGACTAATACAACAGTCAATCTTAAAACTTAACAAGATACACTCTGAACAAAGTAGCCAGGACGACTATATGCACTTTGACTTCCTTCGGGAATGATAGTTATAATATATGAACTCATGAAGTACTTATTTATGAAATGAGTGTACAGGATTGTTTTAAAACTATCTTGCCTGCACATTTTACATTGAAAAGCCCTAAATTTCGTTATTCACAGAAAAACAAATCAAACAATTGTGTATCTTTTAAATGAAATATAGGAATATGCTGGTACAGTTTCCTTAACTAAATGATATAACTAATTTACAGTGTAAAAGTATTTAGTAAAGTGTAAGATTTCGAGAACTAATCCTACTCTTCTCTTTTTATTGGGTCACGTATGAACGTGCATAATTAAATTTACGTATTTATTGGTACATAATTAACATTAAATAAAACATAAATTATATGATGTTGACCACCAAATACTTCTATTATCAAAAGATCTGATCCAGGGAAGATCAAGGGACCTGCGCTTTTCGAAAGTTTATTTGGCCTCTCAGAATATTTCGGTTTGATCTTTCTTTGGATGTGTAACAACAAAACAAACATACCTGAATGCCCCACACAAAGTGATAGAAATCATCGCCACTATCTACCGCTCAAAACTATCTGAAAAGTAAAAAATAATAAATAAAACGAAACCCGATATTTTCACGTTTATTAACCATCAAAGTAATTCCTCACAGACTGTAATATATATATATATATATATATATATATATATATATATATATATATATATATATATATATATATATATATATATATATATATATATATATATATATATATATAACCATATACATTTGATCAATTTATAATCTATTCCAATCGCCCTTTATCATGCCTAATGTGGGCTAAAAAGTAGGTTCAACCGTAGTGAATCTTAAATTTTTGAATACAACTGAAAGGCACGGTGGCTCAGAGATATATCGATTACCGCTGGTGCTTGGGGTCCCTGGTTCGATTCCCGGGCATGTAAGTGTGTGGTGGATAATATGGTGTCTGTGAGTTTTCTCGGGGTACTCTCGGTTCCTCCCTCTTTCTCATTCCACCAATTGTTCCATCATTTATTTGCTTTAATCATTGTCATCTTTCGCCTAAAGAGCATAATCATGTGGCGTTAAAATAAAACATTTCATTTCAGGTTTTTTTTTCTTTTTTTTTTTATGAATGAAGCTATTGATAATAGAGTCTCACTTCTGATCAAGGTTACATTTTATTCAAATTTAATTCGTTTTCTCGTTCTTGTATAATGTAATTAAAAAACGCATTTCTTTAAATATATAATATAAATTATTCTATTATTTTAATATCTTTAATATTATGGTTGGGCAGATTTAAATGTTTGGAAATACCAGAAAAAGCATAATTTTGATCTTCGAACTCTTATTCAATGTAATTTTATCCCATGATCAATATAACTTTTGGTCATAATAATGTATGAGTTATCACACTGGTAATAAGAGAGTACGTTTATAATCGTGAAAGGTTACACGAATCAGTTTAGATCATTCATTATCCTCCAATTATACAAGCATAACATTTAATAGATTTTCTGATGATAAATGGTATAGCATTTCTCATTATTGCTGCTATAAAAATTATTCAAAGAGTCTTAAGCAGTCATATATAGACCAATTTTAGATCAGATCTTTTTTAAAAAATGTAATAATAAGAACTGAGGATCTGACTGGAAATATGACCCCTTTAAACCTTGCTTACCCTCATTAATATTTGTGTGACCTCATCACATCCACGAGGAGGTTATGAGGCTGTAAAAAGCAAGCAGAATTGAACGTTGATATTTAATGCTCTATAATGTGTGTCGCTGAAAACAAGGTTGGCTGGGCTCGCTACGAGTTATTTATAACTTTTAACTACATGAAAATGGTTTCAGAAGAAGAGAAAAATAAACTAGTGTTGCTATAGCTCGACGGTTTAATTACATTTAGATAATTATCTTACTCCTTACCTCAGTATATTTAAATCAGGCTTCTGTGTATGAAAGTGATTTTTTTTAGAAAGATTTATCATGCATAACAATGTATGAAGAGGATATTCATAAGTTTTAATTTGTAAAGCTTGGAGGGAAAATGACTACTTTTCATCTAATAAACGAGTTGTGTTTGGCCTTACAATAATTTATTCTAATTTAATTGTATTATGCTTGTTCCTTACATAGCAATGATACGCTGAAGTTGAATAATATACAGTATATAATATAGCATCGTACTCGTGGGTTTTCTCGGGATACTCCCGTTGCCTCACACTTACCTATTCCAGCAATTCTTCCATCATCATTCACTTACTTTAATCATCGTCTCCCTTAGCCTTAGCACGCATAATTGATTGATGTTAAGATCAAAGATTTCGTTTCATTTCATTTTCATGTGTCGAAGTACGTGGTGATGCTTCTGAAATCAAGAGCCTCTCGGGAACATCACTACGGGGGAATTTCAAAATTTAAAATGAAAACAGGGTTGTATCCCCGTTGGAACAGTCTCTAAATTTTGATCAACTTTGAGAGGAAACACTTTGCCACTTCTCATGCCGTTTGGTAGCTACACGAGCTCATCAGTAGGTCAATGCGAGGATTTCCTCATGCTGCAACTCAAAAGGAGTAATAAATATTTTTTTAAAAGCTAAAGCGAAGTACAAAACTGTATATGCGGGAACTGTATAAGTCCAAAAACATTGGTCTCGGGAGTACCTCTATCCCTTTTAAGGACTTAGGTTTTTGGGATATGTTTTAGACTTTCAGTCAAGCAACTACTGCATCGTCACTATTTACAATAAGAGCATGGTTCATACCTCATTCTCTTCATAATGGAGCAGGCTTTTAAATGATACTACTTATATACCCATATCATATACCAGAAGAGGGAAAATTAATGGGAAAATGGAAATTTCGGCGAAATTTTGGTCACATTTTGGACCCCTCTGGAACGGCCCTGTGTAAATGTAGTGATCTGAGAAAAATATGATAAATACTACTTGGTACACTAAATGTGTGTACCTAATTTCAAGCTTCTATATTGAACAGTGAGGGCGGAAAAAGTTATCAAGATTCCCCACAATGCCCCAGATTACCTGATCTCAGGTAAAATATTTTCTGAGACATCCTAGAATCATGGTTCGCCCATAATTATCTTCAGAATAAAACTGAATTTCAAACGCTACTATTCACATGCCCCATCGTGTATCTGAGGCGGTAAAATCGTAAAGAAAGGGATTTTTGGTTATCCTATTTTCAACTTTTTGTCCCTCTGGACCCCTCTGTTTTAACACTGAGATCTAAAAAAAACTGATAAATACTACTCGGTGCACTGAATGTTTGTGCAAAATTTCAATCTTCTAGGTACAAAAGTAAGCCCGCCAAAAAATACCCATTATACCCAACATTTTCTTATTTTTTTCTTTTCACAAATTTATTGAAACATCGTTTTTATTGCTCTGTTGTATATTTTCGATCCATGCTCCAAGATAATTTTGCATTAACCGCATGGCACTTAAATCAAGAATTAACACATTAAGAAGTTTGAGCATCTAAAGATGAAATTCATAAAATTCCGAACAGCACAGTTGATTTTAAAAAAAGTGTAGTAACAAAGAAGAAATTTCTCTTACTCGTATATAACGGATAATCGACTTCAGGACAGAAATTTGGTGAAGTAGGAAACTTTTAAATTTAAAAAAAAATAATTATAACTTTCTTTTTAGCTAAAGAATTAGTATTTGAATAGTACTTCTTGCATGACAGCTATGAGTTTCATTTTATTATAACGCATTTCAACTTTCAGATCTCGCGGACCGCCTAGCAGTCTACTTGTTACACTATGAGAACCACTGATGTAGGGTATAAATAATACATAAACTACCTGTGGTAAGATAAACTTGACATCCATTACATATCTAAAATGTATAAAAATGAACATCAAACAAGTTCTCTAGAATAAAACAAAATGCAGATTATATTTTTTCTAAGATACAGGGAATTCATTATGCACATACATATACACTTCTGCTCTAGAAACGCTACTAATACGTCATGTTTTCATTTCTAATTAATGAACACAGTCTATTCAAAACCGCACAACTGTATTTCCTATGGGTTACGCATTGAATGGAGTGTGTTCGAAGCCACCTCTGTGGTATGCAACCCATTTTGTTATCAAGATTAAAGGGTTGCCTAGTTCCATAATATTAAGTTTTTTATTATAAACCCTATTGAATTGTATATCACGAGTGTGTGAATTTATTATTTTAATAATAATAATAATAGTAATAATAATAATAATAATAACGATAATAATAATAATAATAATAATAATAATAATAATAATAATAATAATAATAATAATAATAATAATAATAATACATAAGCAATTTTGTAAAAAGGATATTTGCTTTTGCGTTTGTCAATTCCTTTAAATAGTATAAGACAAAATATTGTGCTGAAAGTATACTATGTTTTCCTTTCTTTTATCTTTAGGAGAGAGCACGATGGCCCAGAGGAACGCCTTCGACGCTGATCTAGTAGCTAAAATTGAGCCTTTGGTGAGCCTCTTTGGTTTCATTTTCAGTGGGAGAGCCTTTGGAAATTTAACTGTCCTCGATGTTTCTGTACGCTTGTTTCTGTCCTTAAATTTTAATGGGGAAGAAAATGAAATGACGTAAATACTTTTAAATAGGAAAATTAAGTTACTGACGAATGTTTGGTTAATCGGTTAACTTTTAAAACAGTTATGATTTTTGAAGAGCTATTATACCTACTATATGTGATTCATCAGGAGTCCAAGATTTGTTAGTAACAAGATCAAGAGTACAATTCCTGGAAGCACTAAGAATTTCTGATAACCACTTTCTAGTGCTAGATAAAATTGAAGATGAGTTTTTCACTAGCGAAATATAACAAAATTATGAAAATTATGCAAACAGTGTGGGAGAAGTTCATGTCAAAACTCAATGGGTTTGTATCACGGCCAAATAATGCAAAATATAATTTCGTGTTCAAAAAATGTTGGGTTTTATTTTGCACTTCACACTTTTGGAACTATTACATATGTTGGATTTCCAGTTTACACAGAGGAAGCAATCTATTGTAAAAGAGATATATTTCTATTTTTTTTTTTTTTTTTTTGCGACTAAAGTAAATTCACGTGTTTTCCAGTGAACTGAAAAATGCGCTAGAATTCAAATAAATATGCTTGTCTCATATTACTAAAAATTATCAATACGTTCGTAAAATATAATTTTGCTTTTCTCTTTTTCTGGTTTAGAAGCAAATATTTGAAGACCGGACTAAAGTAATTGAGTTATTAGTGATTAATCAGAAAATGAACAGGATGCAATGGGGAACATTATATTTTTTCAATCATTAATAGACTACACCACTGCTAGTTCAGAATACTACCAGGAACTGCCATCATAAAAGTTATAAATATCCCAGCTTATATATCAAATTCCGTACTGATGGATAGTGAGTAATAAATAAATAAACAAAACTTAATAGTTATTACCTATCTAGCAAGACCATGCATGCAATAAATATATATACTCTTGTTTATGTTTAAGGAATGTTCACTTTTTATAGATTACACCACTGCTAGTTCGGAATCGTCATCATAAAACATAAATATTCCAACTTGTTTATCAATTTCCGTACTAATGGATAGTGAATAATAAATAAATCACCAAACTTAATAGTTATTATATATCTAACAAGGTCAAACATGCGTTTGGTTTGTGGAGTCGCTGCTGTTGTATTTATTTTCTGTTATTTGTTAAAGGAGTTCTCTGGAGGGAAGATATGAGTGGTTATCTGCTTTACCTTACAGGGTACCCAATATATAACAGCACTAAGAGTCAATGCACAGTTCATTTCTTTGTTTGTAGTGTTACAATATTATACAAATAATTGTTAGGATTTGAAGTAGAAAAAGAAATCAGCTTACAAACTGATGCTTTCTGGTGTTACAAACTTTATAAGAAAAGAAGATGAAGGTGAACCTATTTTGCATTTGATAAAACAACATAAAGAGCTGCTTGTGCGATAGAAAGACGTGTGAGAACTGCTCTTAAAATTGTATATTTTATTCAACCATACTATTCAAAGTAAATGAATAAAGCCACACTACATAGATCATCTGCCTAAACAAGAAAGTGACACGCGTAAACAAGGGTTGGAATTAGGAATAAGATTTCTGGCCTTTGGGGATAATGGCTGTTATCCAGTCACGTATGAAGGATGGTGTCCCTCGGTGATTACTTAATCAGAACATGGGAAGGAAGAAAGTATTGGTAAAGGAAGGAAGTGGCCTTTTACCTTTATGTTGTACCATCCCAGTATTTGAATGAGGAAATGAAGAAAACCAAGGGAAAGTTCTCTTAGATGGGGTGGTCTGAGTATCCTCACTGCAAATCAAATCCTGGACCCCTCCACCAAAGGCGAGAGCATTAACGACTTCGCTACGCGGAACCACAATGACACATTCAAGTCCACCTCTCTTATTATTATAGTGATATTGAAAACTGAATTTGCTAATACCTAGTATATTCCATTTTTCAGAATATATGATTTTTCTTAAAATTTGTCATAAGTAATGTATATTCATGATTTTTTTTCCAGAAGCTCCCTTTAATGCTACATAGGATTTCAACATATTGGTTATGTACCATATTCTACTTCTTTTGAGTGAAGATCTATTCCTCGTCGTCATATGTACCAAAATTTACCGGCTACGGGAGCGAGTACTGAACATTAAAATTAGGAATAAGATGCTCAAATTATTATTAATTTTTTCCAAAAATCTTATTAATCTTCTAGTTAGCCGAATTGTTAACGCACGCGACTTCGTATTCGTAGTGCGTAATCCCTATTTCTACTCCCAATTGCATCACTAACGGTGTTCACCTGTTATCGTAAAGGGTCGAGGTCTCTTAGTTGTAGAGTGACCACCTCTGTTGCGTGAGGTACGGTACCTAGTTTGATCCATGCTCGCTCCAAACTACCATTGCGTCAGTTTTCTGGGATCCCATTTTTCCTTCCACTTTCTTCATTTAACCATATCATCCATCTCCCTTAGTCTCCAAGGCATGATCGTCGGACGTAAAAACTGGAAGATTTTACTTTTGCATCATCATAAGGCAATTGAAGAACTACATAAATTAAGAAGCAGCAAACTCAGGTCCAAAAAGTCAGAAATAATGACAACTGAAAGTTGATGTGCCGATCACATTTCACTTAATTAAAGATGCTACATCTGGCTAGCCATTAGTTCTTCATAAGTTGTAGCAGCAGTGACTTTAGTACTTCTTTCTGGTTTGGGTACAAAACCTCTCGGCCAGAACCTCGCGGACCAAAACCTCGCGGTCCAAGACCTCGCCGGGCCGAAACCTCGCCTGGCCAAAACCTCGCGGGACAAAATCTTGCCTGGCCAAAACCTCGCCACCCAAAACGTCGCGGGCCAAAATTTCGCGGGGCCATAACCTCGCCTGGCCAAAACCTCGCCTGGCCGAAACCTCGCCTCCCAAAACCTCGCCTCCCAAAACCTCGCCTTGCCAAAACCTCGAGCCCCAAAATATCGCCATACCCAAAAACTCGCCTGACCAAAACCTCGTTGTAATGATCTCGCGACACAGAATCTCGCCTGGTCTAAATTAAGCGAGACGTAGTGTCGCCTGGGAAAAAATGTCGTCACGATAAAACTTCTTCATGACGATTTCTTCAATGTAGAATGTTCTATATATTACTATATGTATATATTTAGTAATAACACATAATTACATTAAAATAATGGCAAGAAAAATTCTAATGTATGCTTTGGAAATCTATATATATATAAATTAAATGACTATGTTTGTTACATTATACCTCTTGAGCCATACTACCGATCTCAATCAAATTTTCAACATAGATGAGGTTCGAGCCTAGGATGTCTTTTATAATTTCACTTTGTCGGCACAACAAAAGGGAGGGGGAGGGGGATATATATACACAGAGGTTTTGGTCCGGCGAGATTTTGTCCCGCGAGGTTTTGGGCGGCGAGGTTTTGGTCCGGCGAGATTTTGTCCCGCGAGGTTTTGAGCGGCGAGGTTTTGGCCACGCGAAGTTTTGGGCGGCGAGGTTTTGGTCCGGCGAGATTTTGTCCCGCGAGGTTTTGGGCGGCGAGGTTTTGGCCACGCGAGGTTTTGGTCCGGCGAGATTTTGTCCCGCGAGGTTTTGGGCGGCGAGGTTTTGGCCACGCGAGGTTTTGCCCCGCGAGGTTTTGGCCGGCGAGATTTTGGGCGGCGATGTTTCGGCCGCGAGGTTTTGTCCGTATCCCCTTCTTTCTATCTATTAACTAATCTCATCAGTATTTCAAAGCTGTATGACTAAACAATATCAAAAGGAGTGTGACTTGTTTGTTATATGTCTCCGGTGCAATTCGGCTTACCTCTGAATACTAAACTAAAATACTCATCCTCATGTCGCAAGAGCACATGAAAGACTGTCTGGACATACGACTAACGTTCTAACTCCAGTTTAAAGTAGGGATGGCCATTTCCGGAAAAAGAGGTTTCCGGTTTCCGGAAATCACATTTTCCGTTTCCCTTTTTCCGGAAAATTTTCCGTCTTCCGTTTTCCCGGAAGATTTTCCGTCTTTCCTTTCAAATTTTCCATTTTCCGGAAGAATTATATTCCGTTAACCGTTTTCCCTGAAAATGTTGTCATCCGTAGTCTGTACGAAGTTTAACCTTTTTAAAAGTTCTGGTATATTTATCTACCATGGCCTACTACCGTCTTCAACCGCTTATTTAGGTTCTATAACAGGTATTTAAGCCCGGATTTTTTTTAAATGTTCAAGTCAAGGATGGACCAAAGAACACCGCAGATGCGTTTTGGAACCGGATGGTCAACTTGGTGGTGCCAAGTGGTACGAAGGGACGTGACTTTTTTTTCTTAAGGCAAATTTCAAAACTTTCTCACGCCTTTAGTTTTCAAGATATCAGATTGAAACATTGCATAAGGATTGTATGTACCTTTGGGTATTTATCAATTGTTTTAGATCCCTACGTGATACAGGGGCCGGACCCCAATGGGCGCAAGTGTTACGAAGGGGTGATTTTTTCAGAAAAATTCTGTTTTTTCCCGATTTTCCTGATTAAGCTTCATGATACGGATACGTGGTACCGTTGGTAAGTATGCGCTATCGTTAGAAAAATGAGGTATGAACCACGATCCTACGATAAGTAGTAAGGAAGCAGTAGCTGTTTGAGTGAAAGTCTAAAATTTACGTCTGAAAGTGGAAATCCTTAAAGAGTTAAACTTCTTGCAATCTGACGCCTTTGTTACATTTCTATCTGATAATTCATTGTTAAGAGCTCTTCTTTGTTCTATCAATCTCTCAAGCATTCCATGTATGCTGTTCCACCTAGTTTTAACTTGCTGTATAAGGAAATGTACTGCCAATCCTAATAACCTTTACTGTTTTTCCAGTTCTGACGTTGCCAACGTACTATGTTTAAAGTGGGAAACAAATCTGACTAGCAACACTTAACATTTTCTCGACCTTTTCTATTGCAAGACCTTTATTTATAGAGAGTTGTAGGGTCTGAGCAAAACAAGATATGCTTGCATACGAAAGTTCTCGTACCGCACTTGTGATATTATTAGCATTGTCATTGTCATTGCTGAGTTAGGTTTAGCCTTGTGTGTTTCACTTCTATTTCAATTATTTGAAGGACTGAACTTATTGAACTTAGATGGAAGCATATAGTGGGCTGTCATTGTAATATAACTTTCCGTAGCTTGCGAAGTCCAGCTATCTGTTGTCAAATCAATCGATTCCGCAGCCACACTTCTTCTTAGAAAACAAGGCCTCAATACGGCGAGTCACAGTTTACCTATATGGTGACTGGTAACTTGATTCTATTTCATTCATAAATTCAAGAAACCGAATTGCTTCAACGACAATTGCAATGTATGTATTTTATCTGAAATGTTCCACTACTTTGCAACATGTGCTAAGTGCTGAGTTAGGTTTAGCCTTGTGTGCCTCACTTCTATTTCAATTATTTGAAGGACTGAACTTATTGAACTTAGATAGAAGCATATAGTGGGCTGTCATTGTAATATAACTTTCCGTAGCTTGCGAAGTCCAGCTATCTGTTGTCAAATCAATCGATTCCGCAGCCACACTTCTTCTTAGAAAACAAGGCCTCAATACGGCGAGTCACAGTTTACCTATATGGTGACTGGCAACTTGGTTCTATTTCATTCATAAATTCAAGAAACCGAATTGCTTCAACGAAAGGCAAAGGAAGAAGATCCTTTGGTACCATATTACTTATTTTACTATCAGGCACCTCTGCTCTTGCGGAAGAACAAGGTTTAGGATCTCTGAGATAAGACAGAATTCTTTTCTGTTTCTTACGTACTACTATGTTCCCTTATTTGTAAAACATTTTTTGTAAAACATTTTACTTTAGATATCTTTGAGTGTGCGCCAGGTGAAGCAATAATCTGAGATATAGAGGTAGCAGCACCTAGATTATCATCTACGTTTATGAAATAATAATAATAATAATAAAACACTTTGATTGCATTAGGAGTTCACATTTTAGTAACAAAACATGAATATAGAATAATAAGTAGTAGACAACCCACATTATGCTTTATTTTTGTTTAATAATGCTTTATTTTTTTCCAAATTATGTTTTATTATTAATTTCAATCATTGTTTTACATTAACCGTGTATAACGCATAATATTTACTATACATTAAATATTCTAAATATCTTGATCTATTTGTTAATATTTTATGCAACCAGTTTCTTTCATATTTAATGAACTTTCTACCTAATGCACTGTAAAGAGATGCTTTACTCGAGTCAGTTTTTTTAATAACTTGTGCGCGCCTTAGAGGTGCATATATACAGAGAGGGAAAGTAAAAGATGCACCAAAAAGTACAGAAAGTGCTCCACTTCAAGAGGTACACTAACAATATAGTGTGGAGGTCTTGTGTACTATTCATTGTTGGCGGAAGTTTTCTTCTTCTTGTCTTTCTTTCTTTTCTCCACGTCAATAGACCAAAAAGTTTACAGAAATAAAAATAAGCTTTTCATTGTTGCATTGTTATGTTCTCAATGATTTTGCATTGTAAATATTGGTTTTTAAAAAGTATTAATACAATATGTTAAACTTGTAGTTCAAGAGACTTTTTAAAGAATTGTGCTATATCTTTTAAATTGTGCTTTATGCTTTATTTTCTAAAATTATGCTTTTTTATGCTTTTAAAATTTCTTCTGGACCCTTAGACAGCCACAACCATGTTCAAGGTACCAATCATATGTGTAAATAGCTATTATGCTTTTTATGCTTTGTATGTTTTTGGGTTGCTCTAATAATAAGTAAAACTTTCAAATGCATACAGAAACATAGATAATAAGTGAGCATTGAGGACTGAATTGATGTATCGATGACTAGGTGGAATCGTCCTTCAGTTTAAGAGAAATTAGCGGAAAAAGTTACGAAGAGAATTATGTGGAATATATCATTATATGAATAGCTGGCGCTAGTTTCAAGTAGTGCTACATACTATGGTATTTATAGTCAATAGTACCGGTATTTGGAATTCGTGACGATTGTAGTTGCAAGATGGTAACACTAGGGTAAAGTGTAAAATTGAATTACATGAGTAGAATTGAATTTATCTTAGGGTTTAAAAAGTCTATGGCACAGGTCGGATGTAACTGAGTAATAAACTTACAGAAAAAAACAGTCGGGACGGTAGGGCGCTCGAATCGAACATCGGTCTTCTGAATGTTAATCCGATGTTCTAACGCCTGAGCTCAGTTGGAATACGTAGTGTACTCCCGCCCATGAAATAATACAAGACTCTGCGTATGGATTGTACAGAATCTAGGGCGCCGATTTCTCTGTAACTTTGGGGATCCATTCAGATGCAGAAGATATATATGAAGGTTTTAAGACAAACTGAATTCAAATTGTACAAAATATTGTATATTTATAAATACAATGCGGTCCACATGAACTTTGAGGGGGCTGCCCCCGGCCCCCCAGGATCTGTGACCTTGACAGATCACCGTGGTCACGATAAGCAATGAAGAAATGGTTGGAATATAAACATACCAGTTGTACTAATAACACACTGCCAGCTCTCTTTACTGCCAGGGTTCTGTCCTCAGGTACACGCATAATCGGGGATTCCCCGAAACACACGCATGATCGGAATTTCCTGGTGCAAACGAATGATCCACAAGCCCTCACGTAAACAAAAAAAGTACATGATTAAGCAAGTGTACAAATATATGTAGCAGGAAGGAATGTTTCGTCGCTGATTTACTCGACCTTTCCTCTCCTATCCACTGTTAAGTTTGAGTTGCCTTTCTATATCACTAGATGGTGAAGAACATTGCCTCATTTACTTGTTTTCGCGTAGCATTTCTCGTTATTTTTCTTAATGTAAGACGACTAATGTCACTATTCCAAGTGAACATTTTCATTTTCCAGAAAATGTTTCGTCTTCCATTTTTCCGGAAAATTTTCATCTTTCGTTTTCCGGAAAATTTTCATCTTCCGTTTCCCGGAACAAATATATTCCCTTTTCCGTTTTCCCGGAAAATGTGGCCATCCCTAGTTTAAAGTATGTACACGACTGCTTTAGTGCTACAATTAATTTTGATTTTGTTCAGCATATTCTTATGATTTCCTTGGAAAACTGCATATAAGAGTTCATTATGAAGCCCTGCAATATGACTAAGGTTACTTGTAACCAAGGAAATTAGATCGCAAATTTGCAGCATGCACAGATAAATCAACTAAGTAACGTCTATTTCTTTGAGTTTGTGTGTTACATAGTATAATATGCATTATTTTATTCAGGTACCTCAAACAATGGAGTAATATGATGTCATTCAGCAGGCAATAGTTTACTATAAACAAAATTGCTAGTATAGTTTTAGAGAAAATTACCCGAACGAATTCATACCCATTAGAAAACAGCTATACTTCTGAATGTATGCTATGAGTGATACTCGGTCCAATGCCGAAACCGCGAATGTGCAAATTTTGCTATTTTCACCTAAGTGCAGTTTCATGTTATTTGTGGCACACAGGTTCCAATATCAAAGTCCCATTTGCGAAATATGAGTATATTAGAAGTTATCGCCAATTCCTAAAACATGTACCTAACTCTATATACTAATTTTCCGGGGTAAGTTTCATATTAAAATGCTTATAACTCAAAGTCAAATTTAGCACATCCGCGGTTTTGCCATTGGATCGACGAATGTAATATTTTAGAATGGCAAATTAAATGTTTGTTTATTTACTGAGAAAAAACCTTACTAATCTGATTTTGAAGAAATCGTCGAGTTTCTGAAGAGAAATGACTTACACCATATGGTATGTTGTTACTAAACTATTAATGAAATAGAAACAAAATCATTAAAGTTATTTTGAGAAAAAGTTTGAAAAGAAAAAAAGAGCTGTTAACCCTTCATGAATTTTTATTTCCTATTGTAGGATTATTTATGAAATACTTATGTATTGCAATGTTTTTGGTAGAGTCTAATAAAACAGTTCGGGATATTAGCGCTTCACCTATTTATTTACAAAAGTATATCTATAATAATTTACAAATCTTCTTTGTAATACAGTGAAATGTATCTCAATGTTAAAGGAATCCTCAGCGTACAGTCCTGCCTTCGGAGATATAGGTATAATCATCTTAGGTATATGGGATATACTCGTCGAAGATATAGGTATAATATGAACTTCTTCGTTCATTGCAACCTCAGGGATAGGTAATTACAAGGAGCATCCTTTGTCCAATGCAACCTCGGCAGATAGGATTCCTTTGTAGCTCAATGCTGAACCAGAGATAAAGTTTAGAAGAATTTTCCCATAGCCTAATGCAGTCCCCGGAGAGAGGTATTCACAGGATAATGATCAGTTGTGAACTAACGCTTCTGTCCATTTGTGGTCCTCTTTTACGGGTATCCTCTCTAGGGGCAGTACGTGAGGAGACGATCATCCATCGCTTTACTTCAGAAAAAATTCGTATTTCTTGGTGTTCATCTTCCATCGTTTGTTGATGTCAATGCTTATACACAATAGCACGAGGTTGTGAATGCAACTGGTGTTTATAGAGGTCGCTATACACGGAAGAGTATGAAATCTTACAGTATGAAATATTAGTAAAGTATTCCGAACCATTTAGAAAAATATCTTACGAAATATAAAATTACTTTTAGTCAGAAAAGTATTCTTTCAGAGCAATGTTTACGTCACTTTTCCTGCTTTTTAAATCTTTCTTCATTCTATCATTTTATTCCTTCTCATCATCATCATTTCCTTTAGCCTCATAGGCATAACCATTGGACGTCAAACTAAAAGAACTCATTTCACTTAAAATCCATTTAGAATTTTCCCTGAAGTATAGTATGATATCGTACTATAAAGTTCCATCTCTTGAATTATTATTATTATTATTATTATTATTATTATTATTGTTATTATTATTATTATTATTATTATTATTATTATTATTATTATTATTATTATTATTATTATTATTATTAATTGCTGGCGCTACTATGTTCTAGCTCAATGCGATTACAATATTTAATCTTTTACAAAGCGAATATTGTGCTTGCATGAATGACAATTCAATGAATGGAAAAGGCATTTTAATATGGATAATGGGAAAAGAAAACTTCTGGGAAAGGAGTGGCTAACCAGAACATCGTATATCTAATAATTAATGTTAACAAGCAACTATAGCGACCACACACACGAGGAGCTTTTTATGTTCATCCAATCCTTAATGAGACAGGTCGTTAGGACATTGTATAATGAATGAGATGCATGGATGCATTTCATTTTTCTTTGAAGAAAATATTAATTAAAATGGATTAATGTGTAAAAAAAGGATTATAATTAAGATAATAGGGAGGTAAAAAATTCTGATTAGTATTAAATATCTTTATTTCCAAGAAAATGTAAATATACATTTTTATTTTTATTTGTTTATATTTTCTAACTTTCCTCTGGCTGGGGTAATCTAATAGTGAAACAAAATTTGAATTAGATTTTTGAACGGATATATTTCTATGTTTCATGATTGATGGATTAGGATTAGAAATTAGATTTCTAGTCTTTCGGCATCTAAGGCCATGCTATGAGGGATGACGTGCCTCAACGATCACACTATCCGAGGTAAGGGAAGGAAAAAAAAGATTGGGGAAGTAAGGAACCGATCTGGGACTTGCATGTTAGGTACCATTTCGACAATGGCCAATTATGAATGAGGAAAACCCAGGAACATCTCGTTCAGAATGCTGACCTGAAAAAGTGTTTACATTTTTTCGACTGCCCCGTGGGGAATCGAGCCCGAGACCGATTGCACCAAAGACGTGAGCGTTAGCGACTACACTACGAGGGGCCACATTTCATGATTGAAATATATTTAGCATAAACCTGTTTTTTTAGAAGGGGGGGGGTTCCTCCGTCTGTTCGAATGTTTGTAAGTGTTGAGACTTAGATACCATACAAAAGATATCAAGAGCTCTTCCGTGGCTAAGCGGTTAGCGTACGCGCCTTTGGCGCGGGAGATCCGGGTTCGATTCCCGGCGGGAGCTCATGTGGTTCGGATTCCACGTTAATCAGTAGGTCCACGTCTCATATAGCCTCGCTGCTGAACGGGACGATAAACTCAAAATCAACTCAACTCAAAAGATATCAAAACCCGCAAGACCGACATTTGACTTTAACTAGCATCGAGTGCAAGTCTGAGGTAGCGCGAGCCCTAATAAGGCCACTGAGCGCAAGTACGAGCGATTTACGCCTTATTGAAGATAGTGAGCCCATTGAGGTTAATAAGCGCTAGATTGAGGTAGTGTGGGTCCCTCTGAGGATAGAAAGCCTGCGTTCGCACGTATATGAGTCTGAGCTAGCGTGAAACCAGTTTAAAGTAGTCACAGCGTGCCCTATTGATGGTTGTGAGTCTGAGAACCTGTGACCGAGTGAGATCGAGAAGACCTTGAGTATATTCCCAACGCCCAATGTAATGACATAGGAACGCATTTTTGCAATCCGGAAAATAGCAAAGAGAAACATAAGTGTAAGTATGATGGATGAGAAAAGGGGTGGGGGAATGCAATAACGGTGTACTTCAAGTCAAGGATCGACGAGTACGTTATCGATGTTCCTTTTGTTTTGAAGTTTAACGTCCCACAATTACCAACCAAGGTTAAGGGAGAGAGCAAGATGGAATGACAAAAGTTGGAGGAATCGGGAAACTCCGAGAAAGTCCACGCACAAGGTGTTTGCCAACAACAAAACTAATTTAGCAGGAGCTAGGATCGAACCACGGAGTCCAAGCTCTGGAAATAAGTACTCTGCCACTGAGTTTCTATCAGCGTTGACATTTTTGCGAGTGAGCCTTGTGTTTTCTTGCTTCCTTATAAGTGCGTTTGCATACGGTAACGATAATATCGGTGGAACCACCGATAATGTCGGCGGTGAAATCGACTTCAATGTATTCAAATCGTAGCTTGCACACACCACCGATATTATCGGCCGATTCTCCGACACGCAGATGCTGTCGGCCAAGCCCCCGATACTGTCGGCGGTATCGCCGACACCAATTTTGTCGGGGGCAATGGTTTCTTATGATTGAATGCACACGCCACCGATAATGTCGGCCGGCCAGCGGGTTAGATGAAGAGAGTCAGTGACAAGGCGCTGTGTATTTTTGTTTCGTTTCTTGTCTTTGGAATTTTGTTGTTTCCATTTTTTCTATTACAATTGTATAATATTATTATTATTATCTTGTCCTATAAACAACTTAGGAACAGCTTATTATTTTTTTATGGTTTCTGTTTTGGAGTAGCTAATTCCCTTTATTAAATAAATATAAAATGTGGAAAGTCTGAAGAGTACTAATTTCCCTCTAAATAGCTATTACCAAATAGAATATAGGAAATTTAGATAACAAATTTCTTGATTATTTTCCACTCCTTTTTTTATTTTTGTTCTTTCTCTCTTTCACACACAAACTCTTTGATGGTATTTTTTAATCTATTAATGCTTTTAAATTTTAATAAATTCTGGAAATTAATTTAAGGGTAATTTTCAAAGTTTGATGTTGGTGTGAACATAAGCATATTTAAAAAATCCTGATTATTATTACTTTCTTTTATTTTCATCAGAATTGTGTGCAGATCAGTTTTTCCGGTTCCACTCAATAAGCAATGATTGAATAGAATATTTGTTTACAAGTCAAAGTAGAATTATTATTATTTTGAAACGAAACCAGCACAATCAAACACTCTTTCCAAAGCTCTAAGGACAAGTTACTCATTTGGCATTTTCTTGATTGTGATCTCAACAATAGGGATGTGACTTCATGCTTCACTTGTTGCAGATTTTTTCTCTCATTTCCAAACTATCCCAAATCCCCCCTTTTTAAAAATAATTTGTGGAATGGCAATTGAAAACAAAGACCAAAGCTATCTATCCAAGTTTTCAATCTCCCCTTTGTACCGGGATCGACCCCCTGATAGAGTTCTGCAGTTTAGCTACAGTGACTGATTGAAAAAGTTGTGTATTATTCCATTCGTATCTTTCTAGTTTTGCTTAGATTTTTAGAGACGGCAGGAATTTTTCCATTCGATATTTTAACCCTTATTGAATTTGTGGAATGTAGACCTTGCATATGGGACAAGATAACAGACTCCTTCAAGGACAGAATTGAAAAGCAAAAAGCATGGCGAAAAGTTTATGCAAGCCTTGCCCAGGATTTTGAGTTCATGGACGAAAAGAAACGAGAAACAACAGGTATGTATGCAACAGCGCAAATCTGTTTTCAACATTTGGGGGGGTGGGGTGGCGGGTAAGATCATTCCCATATTATATATATAGCGATATTCAAAATATTTCTGTAGCCGAGAAACAATGCTGTGGAGGATCAGGGGAACAGAGTTGTCTTCAACATTGGGAGGCGGACAGATTTGAGGCTTATTCTGAGTGGACATTAATTTCATCTCACTTTCCTTTCTGGCGATCGGACACAATCAAATTTCTCTCCCAAAAAACACAATCCAAATCGGATTATTCGGGGGGGGAGACAATGTCCCTAGTTTCAAGATTGGAGGGGACATGTCCCCTTCATCCCCCAGGGATTTGCGCCAGTGTATGTATGGAACAATGTAAAACAGAATTACTAATTCGAATCTTATCATTTAATCTACTATGACATTAATGTTAATTGCATGGAAAACAAAATAATATACATACAATATGTAACAGTGTTCCAACAAAAATTAAAACTAATATAGTTTGAAACATCAATTCTCATCGAAACGAAAATATGTTTACAGCATCTATTTAAAACGGCACTGTTAAATCTCAACATGTTTAGGCATAGGACAATTTTTCAAAGTTTTGTACCGTCCTCCACACATCTTCAAAACAATTTTTGTAGTCCTTTTTTAAAAAGAAAATAATTTTCTCAATTATTATTTTTTATTTGTTTTCATATATGGAGAAGATTTTTTGTGTCGCTTACTTCGCTCATCACCGGCAACGATATTGTCAGGGCTTCCACCGATATTGTCGGCGACGTGTGCAAAGTACGCCGACCCCGACACCAATATTATTGGGACTTCCTCCGATTTTGTCGGTATCGTGTGCAAACATGCTAAGAGTCACAAAAGTATTTAAAAGTCACTTTTCTTGCTTCCTTCTCCTCTTCATGTTATTTTACTAGCATTCGTTGCAAATGAATTCGTCAGACCAACCAATACCCTGAGATGAAACTTTTTCTTATTGGACTTGCTGGTCAAGTAATTAATCATTTGGTTTTAAGTATATCAACTTTAATCAAGACAGAACGATAATAAAATATGTAATTACAAAATATTATTAGCCCTTAAGTAAGAAAATGTCCCAATAGAGACATATATCAATCGATAAACTCAAAAATCGATAAATCTCTTCGATATGCACAACAAGATATCGGTGAGTGTAAATCTTCATGCTGAGTGCAAGGTAAAATCGGTATTATATAGTGCTCATTTAAGATCTATTAGTGCTATAGTTCTTTATTGTTTAGTCGTACATATACAGCGAAACAGGTCACATCTGTTTTGAGGAGCTGGTCTAGTTGGTGGAGTCATGACGTCATCTGTTTGGCCTTCAAGAGTACAATTCAAAAGTCTTCCTTGGTTCTCTCGTAAATGCTGGCTGAGAAGTTTTATGGGATCCAAGAACACACACACACACCGTTGACATGACATGACCATTAGACAGAGTACACGTATTGTAGTGCATTTCCTCTCTTAGTATTTTTCAAGTGATTTTGAGATCTGCATGTTAACAATGGGCCGGTCCAGAGGGTTAAACTTTAGAAAAAGGAATTTTTTTCAGAAAAAATCCCCATTTTCCTCGAATTTCCCTTTTCAGATATATGATAAGAACATAAGAATAGTACGGCTTGAAAGGTTGCTTTATTCTCAAGAGAGTAAAATACGATCCAAAATCCTAGGATAAATAGTGATGATGCACTATTTCACTGCACTATGATGAACTGCTTGACTGTGAGTCTAAATTTTGTCTTAAAAATTTCAAAATCCCAAAAGTGTTAAACTGAATCTGAAGCAAACCACTACTTAACTTTCCGTCATGACATTTTTATTTTGTACCTAGCTACTCAAACTCCATCAGTATGCTTATATTGTTCTTCTTGAAATGTGTAAGAAGTAGCGTTTTCAAGAAGAATCTCAACATAATTCATAATTTTCCCCTTTTCCCATTTTTAATTTTACCGATCTTCACACAAACAATGAATAATTTCAGGGAATGACCTAGGGGAATTATCCCCCTTCATCGTCATCATCATCATCATTATCATCGTTAACATCATAGCTGTTCTGCCATTATTGGGAGGTCACTTGCTGAGACGCTGTGAACTGCAATGCTCCACGTTCTTCCGCTAAAATCTTCGTTTTCACGCAAGATGTTTCCGTTTTGATATTGTTCATCAATTTTAGCCTCCTTTGTCCGTCCCTCTCTTTTTCCACCACACCCTCTAGCACATCCCTCCTGATAAGTTCCTTCTTATCCAATGTCCCAACCAGTTTCAATTCCTTTTTATCATAATATCTAATATTCTTCTTTTTCTCCACCATTTCTAACATTCTCTCATTTATTTTCTGCTCGACCCAAATAATTGTTACCATTCTTCTCCACACCCATATTTCAAAAACTTCCAATCGTTTCTAATCATTTTAGCGTAATGTTCATGTTTCTACGTCATGCAGAACAACACTCCACACGAAGCATTTTACTAGTCACTTTCTCAACTCTTTATTCAAGGTCCCACAAACCAGACTTTTCTTAATCCCGAAGGCTTCTTTCGTCATTCCTATTGTTGCTTTTATTTCACATTCGCACTTCATATAATTTCTAATAATTCTACTCAGGTATCGAAAATTAGTCATCTGTTCTATTTTTTTACCCCATCCTACTTCTATATTTGACTCCGACTGCTTCGTTCCAATCACCATGGCCTTTGTCTTTTTAACATTTATTTTCATCCCATATTCTTTACAGTCCTTCCTCAAGTTTTCTAACATGTTATCGATTTTCATTTCCGATTGCGCCACAAATGCCATATCATCTGCAAATCTCCCTTAGAGTTACGAGTTTCCCTCCGATTTCTTCCGGTCGTGCTCAACAAGGATTATCACTGTTTTCCCAGCAGCTTCAATAAATCAATCAATCAATCGATATACTACAAAACTTACTCCTCTGAAAGCATTGAACATGCCAGACATTTTATGTCAAAGATTTTGTTTGTCTTTCCAAGGGAATCTGTTTCGATTACAAGCTTTGCATGACGTTTTACGTTCTCGTATCTCTAGCGATTCGTGTCTACATGCGCCTTACCCAACTATCTATCGTTTCATAAGAGATATGATTTATATTTAAAAGAAACAACTGTAAATGGTAAATGAGTAGCTATATCATTATTACGATAAGATATTTATATCATATCAACATAATTTAAGGATTATACTTTTATTAGCATTTTTGTCAGTCAATCAGCGTTATATTAATAATCTTTTTTTATTATTTAGAGAAGAATCTGGACATGAACCGTAAACAACGGAAATAGTACCATATAAAACAAGTATACGTAAACATAGTGACATAATCACATTTGTTTTATTAAAAAGTGATAGAAGCAGCAAACGATAGTCGTTATAGCACTTTTTTCTATTTTTTTGCCTTCAGCCGTTTGTACACTTCATTTCATTTAGTGACATCTCGTGTCGTTTAAAATCGTTTCTACTGCCTGGAAACCACAATCAATCATGTGTAACCAAAACGCTCCCTCTGCGTGAGAATGCACGCGAGCAGTAGAACGATTGCTATTCCGGAAACACAATCAAATTATTTCACGATTTTTTTATAAATACACACTTCTTTCAAGAAGTCTAGACTTACAAATTATAGAATTTATAGAGAAAATATTGCACAAAGAATAATAGATTATATTGCTGCTGTTCATTGAATTTTAGCGTCTTTTTCCAGTCACCAAGGCTATTTGACACGTGGAAATTTCTTTAACGATTATGAAATCTAAACCACTGTAATGCTTTCAAAGTGTTTCAAGGCTGTCTCAGTTTGAATGAAAGCAAAGACCTCGTGTACCAAGGACTGCATGTAAGAAACTATACCTGTAGGTAAAGTGCTTTAGAATTCTCTTTGCGTCTTCTTTTCTTTTTCTAAATATTCACTTTGGAGAATTACGATATTTTCTCTTCTGAACATAACACTGCTTTTCTTTAGCATACTTTCAGTTTACAAAAGACCATTTTGCACTGAAATGATCAAAAGGATTCATTCCCGTTCTGCCTAAAGGCCCTCTAGTACTTTGTAAAAATATTTTCAATGACTTATTTTTAGGCTTCTGTCTAATTCCCATTCTGCCTAATCCTTGGAGAGAAGGAAGTTTATGCGGGGAGGTATTTTTTAGGGAAATTCAGCACCGAATGCTTGATTTCTAGTGTGTTTTTATGCAGATCATGCATGGGCTCGTATATAATCCTTGTAATAACGAGGGCGGAAACAAAATCCAAGTGGCCAAAATGCAAGGAAAATTCTCACAAGACGAGCAAAATCCAAGGGACCGATTCATGGGAGTGTACATTGGATGTACCTATGCACACCCTATACGATTACTTTTCCTTCAATTCTCACGTATTCTAAAATGTTATCTGTAATTTTTCAATTTACTGAAATAACTTTTTCTTTTTTAAATACTGAAAACCCAATAAAACATAAAAATGTTATAATAAAGGGCAGATTGGCTTTAATAATTTTCACACACACCCATATGAAAAGTTCTGGGTATTTCTATTTATTTTACATTTAATAAATGTTCAATACATTTAGAATATACTGTAAGACCATTCATTTTAATTACGAAAAGTAACTGTGATGTTATTTGATTTTTCGAAATTTTCATCCTTATGAGGTAGCATATAGCAGTCTTTTATTTTGTATAATATATAAATATTTATTTTAATACTGAAATACTGATGAAGATTTATTTTTAACAAAGACCAAAATCTGAAATACATATTTACTATAACACTCTTAGGTGTTTTATTGGGTTTTTGGTATTTAAAAGAATGCTATTTCAATAATGTGCATACTTCGCTGGTTTCCAGCTTTCCCATTGGAGGCATTGTTTTTCAGTGTCAAGTCCAGGCTGTGATTATTACGTATTTGTGGACGCAAGTACGGCAAGTCTCAGCAACGGGCGAGAGAGTGGGAGAGATTAAGGGTTTCACTCGAGTGGAGACTGCGTTACCGTACACATTAGTGTACATATTTTTGGAAGCTTAGCTTCATCATTCATTCATTTCATCTTTTCATTTCGTCACACTGTTTCACTCATTACCTACACCGTGACTTATGGCGTCCCAACCTGTCATTGGACAACATTCTGGCTTACCACCTATAGCACCGGAACCTTCTTGCTCATCTGGGAAACCGCTTAGACGACGTTGCCATTCTCTGGAAAGGATTTCTAGCAGTCAGGGTTCATCAGCTCGTCAACGTTCTCTTGCATCCACAAAACTACCACCCGCTAAACGTCAACACAAGCTAAGCGATGCCAGTTCTGAGGCATCCATGATCATTGACATTCAGGATGACCGTCAGTTTCCAAACCTGCCTCCTCCTAGTCGACCAACCATCCATTCTTTCCTGCTTCAGAACTTTGATCCAAAATTTTCAAATACAAAGCTACTTTTAGTACAGATCACAAAATACATGCCTCGGGCGAACATCACTCAAATAGTCAAGACTAGGAATGGCATGATTATGAAGACGCCTGACCCGGAGTTTCTCCGTACGACACAGAACAAGTGCAGCTTTGAGATTTTTGACTCCAAATCAACCATGACAAAGCTTAGCGACCAACGCCCGAAACAGCGACCACCACCGAGGAAATCACCAACATTGTCTGTCGTTATACGAGGGGTAGATCCGAGCTATAGTGACAAGGAGGTCTTTGAAGAACTTAAACTGGAAGGGCACAATATCATAAAATGTATCCGAATCAAAAACGATCATGGGTTGACATACATGGTGCGGGTTCTCACAAACTCTCAACAGACTATCGATGAGTTACTCACCCGTGGCGCCTATATCTATAAACAACGCCATCGTGTTGAACCATCACGCACCTCCGCTCCTTTACCCATTCGCTGTGAACGGTGTCAGGTCTATGGTCAGCACTCTACATCCCAATGTAAAAATCCATTCAAATGTGGTTATTGTTCCGGCCTTCACCCTACAAGAAGCTGTACAAATTTACAATCACCTCCAACCTGCTCCACATGTCAAGATCATTCTCACCCTACATACAGTTACAAATGCCGATCCAAACCAGCTCCTGAACCAACAAAGCCAGAGACTGTGGCACCATTACGCATACCGGACCAAATCCAACCACCCGCCAATCCAGCTTTACAGCAACCTGTAACTGTCCATCAGCTTCTCACATTTCTTACCTTCTCGCTACAAAATATCCATCCATTCCTTCGAGATCACATCGCCCAACAAATTCAAATCGCGGCTAAGGCAATTTTCCACGCCAATATCTATCCAACATATTCCGGCAATGTCGTCTATTATCACTCAAATGTACTCGAAACGGAGGTTTAACAGCTATCCTGTCACCATTCTCTGCATTATGGCGCTCTCCTTTTTGTTCTTAAACATCCGTTCTTTACCACAGCATAAGCCGCTCTTCGAAGCACTTTTACTCGAAGAAAAAATCCATGCCTTTATCCTTAATGAGACACATCTCACATCCAGATTGTCATGCCGCATACCTCGCTTCCAACTGTTACGCCAAGATAGCACTTTCCTTGCTAGGCGAGCCAACGGGGGAGTAGCGATTGGGTTTTCACCTTCTATCCCATTTCGTAGTCACTCTCAGACTCTGTCTAATCTTCCTGAATACCTAATCACATCATTATATTATCATGAATTGTATGTGACTGTAGCAACTATATACATCCGTCCTGGGCATGATATTCCGTTCAGCTTCTTTCAGTATATCTCCAATACCTTCCGCACCTACATAATTATGGCAGATGTGAATTTACATAGCCGGACACATACGCAACGGGACCGTTTCCTCAACTACATCACCAGTCATACTACTGGAGTGACGCTACCACTTCCAAAACCGACTTGTCCCGCGAGTCAAACTACTCCAGATATAGTTATTGTTTCGAACAACATATCACATCCTAGTTGTGTTAACGTTCTTGATCTCATTGGTAGCGATCATGCTCCAATCAAACTAGACATTCAGACTCGTGTAACTATGACTTCTCAGTCTTCTCCTCCCCGTACTGTCTATCGTTACGATAAAGCAAATTGGACAGCTTACAGATCGTATCTTCAGGATCATCTTCATCATTTACATCCACCAACTACAGAATCAGAACTTTCTGAAACTTTGGATTCTCTAGTTAATGTTATCCATAACGCCACAGACAAATATATCCCTAAGTCAACAGTTTTGACTTTTCGACCCTCTTTACCTCCTCAATACTTACCACTGATCAAATGGTCCCGGCAGTTTTATCGAGATTTTGCTGCCACTGGCAACCTTGACTCTCTTCATCATTACAGGCAGTTGCAAAGAACGGTGCACAACTATCTTAAGGCTTACAAATTACGATGCTGGGTCAAAGCTTGCAACAATCTCGGCTCACTTTCACATCCCACTCAGTATTGGAAAAGATTCCGACAGCTTACAGGTCAAAATACTCGTATAACATATCCTCTTATCGACAACAATACTCCGCTGCACACTGATACAGACAAGGCCAATGCATTTGCAAGATATCTCCAGGACATCTTTATGCCTCTCGCACCTGAAATTCCACATCGTTCTCATCCAGTCGACAAACTCAATCTGGATTCTCCTCATCTACAGCCTAATGTTAATCACCCTCTGCCTGAAAACAATCCTCTTACTACACCGATCTCTATATGTGACATCAATTGAGTTGTAGCTCACAGACGTAATACAGCCCTGGCATGGATTCTATTACATATAGAGACATTAAAGAAAGTCCGTACGTAGTATTATATCTGCTTTGTCACATCTTTACCTTTATTCTTCGCACTGGCTTTGTAGCTGCTGACTGGAAAACTTCGAAGACTCTTATGTTTCTCAAACCACATAAACCTGTTGCTTCTGTTAGCTCATACCGTCCTATTCAACTAACGCATCATTGTCAAACGTCTTCATTCATACTTGGCACATCACGACGTCATCCCACTCGAGCAAGCTGGTTTCAGACCTTATTTCAGCATTAATGACCAATTGCTCCGCCTCTCAAATTCCATCTATACTCACTTTAACACAGGCAACCCGTCCTGCATGGTCCTGTTTGATCTCGAGAAGGCTTTCGACAAGGTCTGGCATCCCGCTCTCATCTATAAACTCAAACAGCTCCGCCTGCCTATTGCTTACCTTCGATTCATCTTTAATTTTCTTAGCTGTCGATTGGCTTATGTCTGTATCAACACTAGCTTTTCATTTCCTATTTTTCTTCATTCTGTAGTTCCCCAAGTATCATCTTTGTCGCCCTAACTATATATTCTATTCGTTTCCGACTTCCCAGCAATCCCAGATACTGTTAAGCTCTTTCAGTATGCTGATGACGCTGCACTTTTTGCGATGGGCAAAACAATTCATCAGCTTAATCTGGCTCTCCAGGATGCTATCAACGCCTTTGTTGATTGGTGCTCCCACTGGCGACTGATAATAAACCCAGCGAAAACTCAATGTATTGTATTTCTTGCCCCGAAGCATCGTTCACGTGTACATCGCAATCCAACACTCTTACACCTCTCTGTACAAGATGTACCTTTAAAACCTACTCGCAGTGTCAAATATCTAGGAGTAACCTTCGATCATCAACTAACCTGGACACCACATCTGAAAGATATCTCCAAGAAGGCGTACTCTCGCCTCAATCTTCTGAAAGGTCTTGCTGGAACTACCTGGGGACTCCATACTCATACACTTCCTAACACTTACAAAGTTTTCCTCCGCCCGATTTTGACGTACGGATTTACAGCTTGGATATCTGCTCCGACCTCATACTATGAGAAATTATGCATCTTGGAACGTCATGCCTTGCGAATTGCTTATCGTATCAAATTACCAAGTCCCACTCAAGATCTCTATCATAGACTTACATTTCCGCATATTTTATATCATTTAGAAACATTACGCACTAAATATATCACCCAGCGCCTGCACAACAATCATCCACTTCTTCAGCAAACTTTTGACGATCATGCCCGAAGTACCTCTCCCGTTGCCGCTGCGTTCCCTCCGCTCTCATTACTATTCACTTTGTACCATTACACTCTACCTCCAGACCACCCTGACGCCGTCTACTACGAGCCATACACTACAGCCGCTCATCTACCTCACATATGGCCATCATATGCACAGTGACACCTTGTGTACTAACAGGGCTTCTCTGTCCTCATTGATGCCTAGCGCTGCCCCTAGGCGAGAAGATAACCAGTATTTGTTCAACTAACAAAACCTATGTGTTGTAGTGAGTTTCGCACTTCATTTCATCATTCCACATCATATCACTTACAGTTATGGTTTTCCCTCACTGCAGTTTGTGCATTTACCTTTCCTCATGATTATGGTTAAAGGCCATAATGACTGTGAAAGTTTGAATAATAAAGTTTTCTGTAACTACCCATAGCCCAACCATTGCTTTCTGAATAGCAGAATATACTAAACATCTCTTTCCCTACAGAGGGCGTAACCCTCTTCGGGTAGTAGCTAGCGTAGGCTAGCTGGTAAAAAAAATTAAAAAAGTGAAAAATTACATGTAACATTTTAGATGCAAGACACTTGAAGAAAGGAATAATAATTTTCTTATTAGGCCGCGCCTGTGACACTGTCCCTTGAATTTTGTCCGTTTTGTCAGAATTTTTTTTCGGATTTTGTTCTCTTAAATTTTGTCCTGTATTCGTAATAATCTGTTCAGTAATTGTATTATTCTGTCAGAAGAATAACTATTTCTTCAAGTTTCATCATAAATTTTAGATGTTATTCTACTTGTTCTTCTCGAAAAAATGACTAGGATAAAATTTTGTTTTTGGCAGTTGATTCACATCTACTATACTTTAGTAAAGATGAATTTAGATTTTTTTAAATACCTGCACATAACATTGTAACTGGAAAGAACACAAAGCAAGCTTACTTTGGTCTAATATCAAGTCATTTTACAACAAGAATTCACTAGGATTTCAAGTATGCTAAGGCTCGTAATATTTAAAAAAGTAGTATAGTTTACATCCTCAAAATATGTTTGGTCATATATTAAGCAAACAATGCAAACGATGCATAAGTAGGCATTTAAGAAAGAGTCTTAGTCTTCTACATCACAACTCATTTTTCGCCATCACCTTATCAGCTGATTTATCTTCTGTAAATAGCAGAAATAAAAATATCAATATCACATATTGAAATACTTGTATGTTTTTGTAGCTTCAATCAAATCAAAGGATCAGATGATCGAGGAGGGAAAGGGATTTATAAGACTTTGTTTCAGTTTGGTACTTTTCAAGGTGGAAATCTGGAATCACATGCAATAGACTTGCTGGCTTAGGTTTACGTAGATGCGGATGCATACTCTTTACATTTAGGACAGTGATGATGAGATCTTGTTTTAAATTGTATTGGCTATAATGATGATATGTGATATTTAATATTACTAGTATTTACATTTATCATATATGTATATATGGCATATTGCATGTAATATAGAATCATGTATAGAAGACAAATCATCTGACCAGGTGATACCGAAGGAGTTGTGATGTAGAAGACAAAGGTTCGTTTTTGGGGGGAGGCTGCCTTATGCATCCTCCTGCATTGTTTGTTTAACATATGGCCAAACATGTCTTGTAGATGTGAACTGTAACACATTTTAAGTACTACAAGTCTTAGCATGCTGGAAATAAACTACTGGAAACCTGAATAAAATGTTGTGAAAGACTTGATATTAGACCGAGGTAAGTTTTTTTATGTTTGTTTCAGTTACAATGTCAAGCGTTTCTCTTGCAAGTGAGTCGATCAATTCTCCATTTTCCTACAGGTATTAAAAAATCATATTCATCTTTACTTAAGTAGATGTGAATAAGACTGCTAATAACATAACTGTATCTAGCTAGGGATAACTCCAAAGCTGATCTTTGAATACGGGGATAAACTATATGTTCTGAAAGGGTTTAATGAGCAATTTCCAAAGACCGAGAAGTGATCCTATCCTTCAGGGTTGGAAATATATAGAACAGCTTGACTTATGTATCCTGTATATCAAAGTGCTCGGCATGACAAGCAGGTTAAGAATATAATATGTATTACCCAAATAATATAATAAACCAAAAAATGATTATTTCAATAAAAAATATCCTATATTAGTGAACCTCACTATGACGCTGTAGTGTGATCGTGAGAGAGTGTGAATTACGGTGTCCTCACACCTAAGAAACACAAGCCAAGTCCTGGCAGAACCATCTTGCTAGGACCGTCACAAGTGAGTTATATGACTCTCATACATAGCCAAAATCTAAAACCTAGCTCCGGCAAACAATATCCAGCCGGAACCTTCTTCCCTCTCATCACCTGGACCCTGTAGTGGATAGAGGGCTTAAACCCTGAAGGGTGACCAATGGGGTTTATATAGCTACAAAGAAAGAGCTGTTCCGAGTTCAAATTACCACCACTGTTAGTTTTCCCTAATTAATAACTCAAAATGTATTGAACGTTTTTGTACCGTGTGACCTATCAAACTCATGTAGATGAGTAGTTGAGGGTTGAATATATATAATGAACGTGATGATCTTACTTGGGTATATAGGTGAAATCGTGGAAAATATAGAAATTGAAATACGTACACCAAATGTGTCTCATCTAGCCATAACAACGAGTCACATTAGTTATGATACCAAATGACTTACTGTTGACTGGATATTGTGAATGTACTTTTCTCAACTTTATAAGTCCAGTGCTATTGTATATTTATAGTGAATGTTTTATCACTATGAATATTTTGATTATGATCAATGCTTATATGTTACTACGGAAAGGATGTAACCAGCATGTTTTTCTTTGGGGGGAGAGCAAGGCTTTTCCAGGGGTGGGCAGATATTTTTTTAAAAGCGCATCGAAAGTCCTGCTCCAGAATGTGAAAGCATTAATACTTCAGTAACTCACCATGTATAGACTACATCTTACATATTACACATGATTATTATTAATTTTAATATTATTATTATTTGCAGTTGAAACGTGAGTTTTGACACTGAGCGAAATTAAAATCAGTAATTGTAAGAGATAGTCCAATAAACTATTATAAGAAAAGAAAAAAGTATTTTAGGAAGTCCATTTGTCTTCGCCTTGAAGTGTTTAGATGAAAGATACAGACAACCATACTAATTTCTTAAACTAAATAATGTTCTGCTGTAGTTATTGCTGGAATATTTATTTAGGTAATTTGGACTCGATGACTCAGAGGTAGATTGCTTACCTCTGGTACGTAGGGTTATTGGTTCGATCTCAGGCCAAGTAAGTTTGTGGTGGATAATATCGTGTCCTTGGGTTTTTTCAGAGTACCCCTGTTTCTTTCCGTATTATCATTCCACCAATTCTATCATCATTCACTTGCCGTAATAATCCGTCCCCCTTAGTTTAAAGTACACTCATGTCCAAAATGATTGTCGCATATCTATAACTGCCCTCTTGTAAGAATATAATTTGATAATGATTTTGCAGGGCACTTTTGATACTGATACTATGTGTATAATGGATAAATGTATATTTGTGGTAAATTTCATAAGATAAGAATTGCAAATACGAAAATTAGAATGTTGCTAAATGGACAAGAAAGTTTTATTTTCGTTTTATTGTTCTTATTTACTGCTCTTTTGACATTAAATTTGCCACATATATCTCTTTGCCGATTATACACATACTATCATTATAAGAAATACCGGGCGAATTCGTTATCAAATTATATTCGTACAACAGCATATTCATAGACAAGCGACAATAATTTTGGACATGAGTGTACATAATCGTGGGATATTAAACTGAGAGATTTCATCTCATTTATGACATACGAACAAAATAATGTTTTCGGATAATTAGTTCGAAGAAAACTCACCCTCAAAAGTAACCTTCACACACTTTGGGATCCGACTCAAAACATGTACGCAGAAATCCCATTGGACACTTAAGTATGAAGAACGGAAGAAGTGTTACTTTAATTACCATTTGAAACATTCAGTTTGAAGAGAAAGTATACATATTTTTCAAATTCGTCTGCGACTTTACTTTTCGATGAAACTTAACCTTATTGGTTGGCAAAATAAATTTTCTATCACAGTTAAAAGTGTGAATACATTGTTTTGATGCACGCAGTACTGAAATATGTCAATCTACGTAAACTGGTTTCCTGTTTCCGAAATCTTACTTACTCTAGTAAAGTATATGAAATATCTTGCAGAATTTTCACATTTTAAGGCAAAACCCCCCGAAAGTTAGCGAAGCCCCTCCCGAAACAAAATCGTAAATACGCCACTGCTATGTCATATCCATTTTTAAAATTGTACTTTTTTTACGATATTTGCTAATATAACGTTTACACATATTGAATATACACTGTACCCTATTTAAATGATTTACCATAGAGAAATTAACTAAATATTTATCTATATGCCGTATAGATACGCGGGCAAGTAATACGAAAAATATTTTTAAAAAATATTTAAAAGCAAAATAAATATTCGAGCACTTCTAGACAGTTATACATCAAACTTACAGTGAAGTGATATCTCCGGCTAAAAAAGGCATTATTTTCTCTTCCTTTCCTTCTGATTTCATTAAAGAATTCCTTTGTTAAAAAACTGAATGTTTACAATTTACAAGTTTTGTTCTACATTTGGATTTTTCATATTTTAAAATTCTTTTCCTCAGCTTTGTCTAAAGTTATTATACAAAACTTAAAAGATTCAATTAATAATATTTCTTTAGGGAAAAATAAAATTTCTTATAATAGGCCTTCTTTGTTCAGCATCTGTTATCTCCTATACATTTCCTCCAGAGTTTAAGAGAATATTGTAAAAAAGAAAATTGTATCTCTCTAATTGTATTTATTTCTTTTTATTTGAATTCTTTGTTGGAGAATGTTTTTCTTACTTTCTTAAGTTTAGTATCTACTTTCTTCTTTCTATTTCTTTCGTCTCCTTTCTTTTTAATTATGTGAGTTTTGCTACTTAAAATCTAAGAATTTTGATACATTTTTCCTGATTATTTCAATAGGAAAACATAACAAGGTAAATCAATAGGGATTTGCATATTAGAATGTTAGGAAATGTAATTAACTTCAACTAAGTCAAATGATGCTCGAAAGTAAATTCAGGACTTATTTGTTGCACAATGAAGGTTATGTTGTTGTCTATCATGTGCTCCGACTACGATTACTTATCCAGGCTGTCCCAAAGCCCCATTAGTGAACCTTAAAGCCACATGGGAACCAGGATGGAATGGGAAAAAAACCGTCCCTCAGCAGGAGTCGAACTCGAGCCCCCATGTTTATATGTAGAAACTTTACTCACTGCTCCACCGTGGCTCCATATTATTCACTAACCGTGGGAACTTGTTCATGGAAAGTATGCGTGGAAACTTTGCCAAGAGTGACCATATGTTAGTGGTACTTAACGTAGATTTTATAGTCCCGCAGGAAGCGTTCTTGCTTCCAGAGCGGGTCCTGCAACAATATGAGACAATAATTGGGAGGCGATAGGCTATTTAGTGACAATTAGTGAAAAGGATGTACTGGAAAAGATGTCTAATGTAATGCAGTGTAAAAGTAGAAACCTTTTCACTTTTTATAATATATTCCTCAAGGTTGATTCTAGGAACTAAAGTTTTTTTTTCTGGTTCCTAGACTGCTACGTTTAGCCTTGTTTATGTACACATTTGGGATGCGAGAGGCGGTGAGGACAATCGCTTTCACCCAAAGGGGCAAACGTTGAACACTACTGTCAAATAATGAAAAAAGTGATTAGATAGAGTCTTAAATGACATCCCAGGAAATGAAAGGGAAAAAAATCCATGATTGTCGGGAAAAATTCGAGAAAGCTGAACATTTGCCAGTTGTTAATGCCCAACTAGAGGTGCATTTTCTCAAAAGTCCTCACCCCTTCCCCTTGTGCCTTCCACTCCACCTCCTTTTAACATCCAATTTGCAAGGTATTCGATTATCACTTATATCTCCGTTATAATTACTCCAATATTCAAACTTCTATTTACAGTTTTTCCTTGAATCACGTTCTTAAAAAAGTTATTCTTAACAATTTTCGCTAGGTCTAATGCTTAAAGAAATATTCGTAGAAATATGTAAAATTTTACGTTTTTATGTGTACTTTTCTGCATTGTTTACGTATTAACTTTTGTGCATTCAACAATTTGTAGAAACGCTTCATTAAAAGTTGTAGAGCTCTTCGTTAGCTTTAAAACCGTGTATATATTAATGTCCTTAAACGTATGGAAACGTGTTAAAGGGGCACCTTAAGAGAGCGAAGTGCGTACTAACCAGTACCACAGACACTCATGCCGGACAGCCACTCCCTGCGAATTGTTTGCTGGACTTTAATATATCAACATATTGGTGGAGTGTTTCGTATAATTTGCGTCGTAAGTGGTATGTGTTCTGTTATTTGGATCCCGTTTGTGTTCATTAGGTCAACCCATGGTTAATTAATATTTTTACTAAAATATAATTTTTGTTAAGTAAGTATAAATTTTGGACGTCCCTTTTAATTAAATGTGACTTTCACGTTAACCCCTTATTTCAATGTTCAAAGTCTATTTAATTTAGTCTTTTTAACAAATCTGAGCTCTTGAATACAGGCAAGTTGTTGGAACTATATACGAAGGTAAAAATAGTGTATTTCACAAAAGTAAATGTGCAGTATTAATTAGCTTCTTACATCTAAACTGAACTTCGTCAATTAAATTACATCTTCTCACTACGAAATTCCATTGTTACTATAGAAATTTTGAACTATTTTTATTTATCAAAAGTAATACGCAGATAATTTAATGCATTTTAATTTATCGAGCCAAATATTAAGATTGAAATGAAATATTTAAGTTCTACGTCCCACTGTTATGCCGGTTAGGCTAAAGGAGACGGTGATGATGAGAAATGAATGAAATGGTGGAATGAAAAAAGTGGGAGGAAACGGGAGAACCCCGAGAAAACCCACGAGCACGGTGTTTGTCCACCACAAAGTCCACACGGCGCGAGCTAGGATCGAACCTGGGACCCCAAGCACCGGAGGTCGACGCTTTACCACTGAGCCACCGTGACCCCAAATAATAAGATTGAATTTCCAAGTTCATCCGTATTATAAAATGAGACCAGAGTCACTTCCATGAAATAGCAAGGATATGGAGTGTAGTTTTTTGATGTTGCGTTCTCTATTATTGCCTTTCTGTAATATAATATAATATAATATATCGGGTGTTGCAAAATAAGTTTAAAAACTCTCAACCACCGCGTATGGGACATTAAAAAGTTCTCTTCAACATTGATAAAATGCCATTAGTTTCGAGATATAACGCACCCCAACCGTGGGGAAGTGAATTCCAGAGGCCTGCATTTCGAAAGCTATCCAAGTAGAAAGTTCAGCTTAAAAAGTCACAAAGGAAGCCATATCCGCTTTATTTAAAGACGCAAGTTTCAAAACTTTGCAAGGCGTGCGCGAGGAATGTCCCAAGCGTACTGAAAAACCCCATAGTCTGGACGAGAAAATTTAATTCCAAACACATTAGCAGGTTTCACTTGGAGAGTTACGAAGAAGAATAATGTATCAAAACTGAAAAGTTAAACAGAAAATGTGTAGTAATAAATCAAGCTATAATATCAGCTGTAATGCCTAGATCGTTTTTGTCACAACTCCACATTGATTTAGGTTTTACGCTTCTTCGTTTATGTGGTTCAAAACATCTAATCAATATGTTATCTTCCATGGGCTTCCTGTTACGAGGTTTCTGTGTTACCTTACCGCTATCATAATTGCAGAATCTTCAAATGTTAATGAAGATGCTTTCATACAGCATGTTTATGATAGTGGTGATGTCAATATACGTACATTGGATGGTTTAAACATGTTTCATGCAATTGAGGAATCCAAAGCATTAGTCAGATAATAGCGTAGGAACCCAAGTAAAGGTTGAAAGAAAGTATTCTGAAAAGTTTAATCCTGAATGTATTAGGGCACGGTCTTACCCGAAAAAGAATTCTCGCCGGGAATTAAGTAGCATTTCTATAAAAGACTACAATGAATTGAAAGCTGAGATTCATATTTCAGACTTTACAGCAACTATCACGTTTCCCTTAAACCCCATTTGCTTTCTAAATTAACGTCCAACTAGGATGGAATGGTTTTATGAACATTATTAGTAGCAGAAATGAAAAACGTGACTCAACATATGTCATGGTTGTTCCTTTTATTAACACTAATACATCTTCTAATACATCCATAGTTTTTGCAGCATTGTGTGCAGAACAGAGTAGAAAACATAACCAGTCCAGTATAGTGACTTTTGATCAATCTTATTCTTGAAGGCTTCTGAAATCGCAGCGTAAGTGGATTTTTATCATCTTACTTTTACTGAATTTCACATTAGTTGTTGAAAAGCTCGTAATAACAACATGATAAGTATTTTCTTCACAGAATGATTTTTTTTTTTATTTTCGAACTCTTGAACTACAAATGGAATATTTTGGTAAGTGCTTATTTCAAAGTATACAATATATTCCATCAATTTGTACAGAACGTACTGTTACTTATGTCAATATTTCTTAGATCATATTGGAAATAATGATACCTTTCATTTCTTAAAGTATGCGTACAACGCACTCAAACGTTGTATACAAGTAAAAAAAATCTTCCATTATTTGCCCCCTTTTGTCCTTTTAAATTTATGACCTTACAGTTTTCCGTTGAGTATCTAAGCAGTTCTATTATGTGGTAACCGTACCACTTTCTCCAGCACACGAATTAGTCGTAAATCAGTGCGGAGAAAATATATTTGAAAGATTATGGAACATTCACTTGCAAAATTTCCCCTTTGCGTAAAAATGCCTTAAACAATGCATCCTCCAATATCTTTTGAAGACCAAAAACTGGCTGGGAATATTAGCGATGTAACAAGACTATTTGTTTCTCCCCCTTGTCTGAGTCCAAAGACCCATAACTCAAAACGTCTATTGCACATTATGGCCCTTTTGGCTTTTTGTTACTTTTCTGCCTAGTTTCATAACAATGAAAAGGGATGTTGTACCACTTCTTATTGTTCCAAGAAGGTTTACTACATTATCTTTATTAGTGTAGCCAACCAATGAAATCATTAACTTTATGTTAGAAAAGTAGTACATTGTTTCTTGCCTTGCTTCTTGTAAACACACTGAAGATTTTCACTTTGAATCTGTGACGAGACAACAAGTAATTTCAAAACTATCATATTGAGCGAATAAGATAATAAAATAAAGTTCTTTACATAATAACGGGGCCGTTTTAACTCGAGCCTTTCTGTCCTCCCCCTTTCGTCCAGGCCATTCTGACCTGACACAGTTTACATGTGTAATTTTAACGCAAACGAATGCCAGCTACAATATATTATTTTAATTTTATTCAATTATTTGGTTAATTATTTGAAATTTATTTTACTTCAAGATAAAATAAAATATGTAAAAGCTTGAAAACATTAACTGAACAATGTAATAGTCAAACCTTAGAGTTAATAATAGTTGTAGATTATTACATCTCATTAATCATAACGTATGCTTTCCTCTTGCCAGTATCACAATGTAATAGTTGTAGATATATATTTTGTAACAGTTTCATTTGAATAGAAGGCGTGTTATTAAGCATTTTATTGTTGACTAGCTGAAACACCCATTCCTCGCATAGGGTCTGTATTTGAAAGTCAACGCCTGTTGGAATATTGCCATTCATCTCAGCGACCGCAAAAAGTATGGATTTGACACTAATATCGATCATTTTGGATTATTTTTGCATGTCTCGGTAACCCCCTTTGCAGGTGAACCTGGCCCACATACAATGGTAGCTCAATTTGAAAGTCATCTCTAATGGAAGTGTCACAATTGATCTCAGCGACCGCCAAAACTATGGATTTGACACGAATATCGGTCATTTTGGATTATTTTTACATGTCTCCGTATCCCCTCCCCCTGTGATCCCGGCTCGCAGCCGAGTGGGGTTGTATTTGGATGTTAAAGACATCGGAGTTTAACCGTTGATCTCAGCGACCGCAAGAACTATGGATTTGACACTAATATCGGTCATTTTCTACTACTTTTACGTGTCCTAGTAAACGCTTCTCCCTGAGACTCCCCTGGTTCTAATTTTGAAGAAAAAACTTCCTATCGGTCTGGGGACTGGACCAAGGTCCCCGAGACCAAAATTTGGAAACTCTCGGTCCACTCGTCTGGTTCCCAGGCCACACACAGAAAAACAAGCAAACAAACTTTATTTTATTTATATTAGATAATGAACGGTAGGCTCTAATTTTTAGTGATTACAAATTGTTTTGGTCGATTTTATTAAAAACTTTACTTTGTTACGTACGATGAATTCAATTGGTATATAAATATAAGTTTTGTACATTTTGTTTTAATTACACGTTAATATTGTAGACTATTTTTAAAAAACGAACACGCCAGCCCAATTGCAATTTTACTATCAACAAGTAAAACAGTGTGTTACTTGTTCTTGGGGTCTTCTCTATTCTTGGGGTCTTCAATCAGATGGTGTGGAACATATTTACAAATGCTTAATTGATTGATTGATTGATTGTTAGCGTCTCATTGAGCAGCGAGGCTATATGAGACGTGGACCTACAGCTTAAAGTGAAATCCGAACCACAAGAGCTCCAGCCGAAAATCGAACCCAAATATTCAACGTAGGCCACATTCACGATTTCAATTACGCTGGAATGCCACTCACCTATACTGCAATACTTAAAACTGTTTTTGTTTATTTAGCTTTACATGTTAATCATTATTCTTAATATTTGAAAAGGGTACTAGCCCTGGAAAGAGTTCAGCGGTCCACCTGTGACCCGCTTGCCGTGTGTTGAAGAAGCCTGTTTTAATCAACTGATACACTCTCCGTTCCACTTCAGTACAATAAAAGATATCCCGAATGAAAATAAAACTATCCCAATATTTTTTTTTCGAAGTGAGAAAGATATTAAACCACTATTATTAAGCATTATGTACCTTTTTGGAAATATGACTGGTTGTTGAAGAGTACGAATTCGTTTATTTGTGCTACATTTAGCGGTGTAATTACCTGTAGAACAAAGTAGGAAATATTATGTAGCACTACTGCTACCCAGTGCTATGCGTTCCATCTCTACAGCCCGTGGCGCACCTCAAACCACAAAATCCCATCATTGAAACTGGGAAAACAGTGAAGTGGAAGGGTTTACCGCGTGGTTTGTAAAACGAGAATTATTTCAACCCATCCTTTTACATCCGGGCTTTCATTCCAACTACGTAAAGTCAACGTATAGCTTTTCAGAAAATCATATGCTTAAAAAAATGACAAATAGGATTAAAGTTAAGCTTTCGCACTGTTAATGTTCATGCATGCAAAATTTTTACAAATAGATTAGTTGAAAATTAATCTTCCGTGGTGTTAATAATATTTTCTCAAATCAAAAACTCCGCAACATCGAATTTAGTTAGGTAGAGGATTTCACACTGGGGAACAATGGTTAAATTTACATTGTGCGAAGTTTATAATGTATTACTCAATGAATAAGGATCAGAGATTGTAGATCAGAAGAGAAGAAACAGAGTATCAGAATGAGAACAACGTTTAATTCCTCTAAATTATTTTAGATGAAATTCTTTTCTAGATTAATTAAACAGAAGAATTAACCGTTATATCCTTGGGTACAATACAACGGAGTAACAAAGAAAGTTAGGAAAGAATACACGATGAAACATTTTGTTACTACTAGGCCTTTGATTCTTTTATAACACAAGTAAGGCCTTCAAATAAAAATCAGACAGAACCACATACACTGTGAACGGGATCCAATTCAGGTTTTCTCAAAAAGACAAGTATGTTTACTGCATCTCACTACCTCTCCATAAAATAATTCAAATTTTATTAAACTAATTCAAAAGAAATCAAATTTAAAGACAATTTTAAACTCATATTAAACGAATTCAAGATAAATCAACATTAAAGACAATTTTAAACTCATATTCAACGAAATCAAAAACAAATCATTTTAAAAGACAATTTTAAACTCACATTAAACTAATTAAAATTAAATTAATTTTACAGACAATTTTAAACTTAAAAGAACTCAAAATAAATCAATTTTAAGACAATTTTAAACTTATATTAAACGAATTCAAAATAAATCAATTTTAAAGATGAATTTAAACTCATATTAAACGAGTCAAAATGAAACCATTTTTTTAAAAGAAAATTAAACTCATATTAAATGAATTCAAAATAAATCAATTTTAAAGACAATTTTAAACTCATATTAAAAGAATTCAAAATAAATCAATTTTAAAGCCAATTTAAAACTCATATTAAGCAAATTCAAGAATAAAATAATTTTAAAGACAATTTTAAACTCACGTTAAGCGAATTCAGAAAAAATCAATTTTAAAGAAAATTTTAAACTCATATTAAAAGAATTCGAAATAAATTAATTTTAAAGACAATTTCAAAAACATATTCAACGTATTCAAAACAAATCAATTTCAAAAACAAATTTATTAGCAGCTTTGTTTGGTTTCGAGAGCAGAGTTCAAGTGAATGTGATCATGCATGAACGATATTAAACCTTTGCAGTATCTTCCTTTCTTAGTCTATTGATTTATATTAGGATTGTTTTTGATGAATTGTAATTTTAATGGTTTGATCTTGCTAATTTCTTCTTTCATCTTATTCAAATGTTCTCAGTTCGTGAAAATTCAGTTTTGGCATACATAATTGTAATATTTAGTAATGAAATTAAATTAATTCAATATATATTATTATTATTATTATTATAAATCATCTTCCCGATTGCAAACCAGAGCAAATTTTGCTTAACAACATTCACTGTCAGACACGTGAAAGTGGTATCAACGGAAACAAAAAACTTAGATAACTTTGTCTCCTTTTTGTTCACAACATCACACCACATATGTTCAATGTGAGCTTCTTTTGACACGCAACACAGCCTGCAGTTCATTTCTTGCTATAAACGTCTTAGCATTAGACGATCTTGTAAAGATATTGTCTCGATGATGAAGATCCTAGATGGTAGTTGGTCCGTTACGTGATACTAGGATTCGACAAAAATAACGAAACACAAAGTGTCTTGTTCGTCTAGCTTTGTGAAACAAGTACAAGTCTAAATTGAAATCAAATAATGAAACATCATTTTGTAGTTTGTTTGAACGTAAATCAATCGTTTTTTGTTGTTGTTGTTATTGTTGTTGTTGTTGTTGTTGTTAAAAGGTCGTATCTGTAATGAAAAACGTTGTCGGGAAATGACAAAAACTGTTTTTGCGAGACGGTTTGGTTTATGAAAAAAATGAAAATGCCTTACATTTTTAAAACGTTTCAAGAAAGACACGTCCTTTTAACACATTTTTTTACATCAAGTTCTAAAGTATGCATTTCATTAAACATGTTAAAATTGTGAAAAATGTTACATGCGCAGAGAACGATGCAAATACAGTATAGTTTAAAGATTTTTTCTTGTGATTGTGTGAATATATTGTTTCATTACTTTAACAATTGAAGGGGTGGATTCCAAAAGAGTCTAAGTCAATTTTTGTCAATTTTGATATACTGGTTCTATTAAGTTTCCTTTTCAGTATCTCCGTATACTGAACATGGTTTCATGCCAAAACTTCATAAATCAAATTAATTGTAGGCAAAAGAAAACAGCATTCTTTTCTGAGGTTTCCTAAGTCAACAGTATGCTCCAAAGATAATTTCTGACTCATACCTAAAAACACTTATAAAATTCTCACTATAGATGATAATTTCAACTCTATCTTACGAAAAGTAGGCAATTGCAATTTTCTTTTATGTAGACTATTTTTCTTTTACAGAAATACAATGATGGAAACAAACACAAAAATGGTCTCCTGAAAAACTTATTTTTTGACTTACGCTGTTTTGGAATGGAGCTGTTCAATTGTCAAAAAGGTGATAGAACAACTAACGCTTTCTTTTAAAGAGGTTTAAATAAACTCAAATTTTAATGCAGTTAAGTAGCTGCTCCATTTTTACTTTTCATTATGCTACAATGGAAGAAAAATCTAGAAGCAGGAAGAGTGAGAGTTAAAATTGTTAAAATTGTTGAGGGTTAAAATACGACGACCTTAAGGTCGAAATCTCTTAAGGTTACAGGCATGCAATTTGGTATATAGATTTTTATTTAAAATAAATAGATTTACTTTAACATAAATAAATAAATATTTATTTAAAATAAATATTTCTACACACTGGACGAAAAAGAAAGATAAGGAGAATGAAGGATGACAATTACAGTCATTGTAATAAGAGGACCATATCTCGAGATCTCTTAACGTTAGACACATGAAAATTTGTGCTAAAGCTTTTAATTTTAATAAAACCCCATTTCAGCGTTTTTTTAACTTTCCCTTAGAAAGAAGAAAAATCGGAGTGAGAAAAGTTTAAGGATTGAATTTGTTATAATAAATTGGCATATTTTGAAATCCTTAAAGATTAGGGACAATTAGTACATAGACACATTATTCAAAACAAACATGTGGAAGTGTGCCACAGCGATTCTTCAAATTTCACCATAACGATTCCGGCCATTTCGCTTTTAATGAAAGAAATGAAGACAATTTCTAATTTTTAAAACCGACTTTGAGGTTATCAGTGTCATCCTCAGGGGAGAAAAAAGGTGGTGGACAATTTGAGACTAATTTTTGAACGTAGTTAGTACTTGAATCGGTTTGAGTTTTCATCATTTCATTTTGATTGTAATGCATATTCTAACGGGGAAAGGAATTTAAGATTTCGTAAAGAATAATGAAAAAAACGTATTCTTGCCGTGCGATCGATGGAAACAAAGGCTGAAATATGAGGTGCGTAGGCCGAGCAAATGACAGGATCTGGGAGTGAAATCCCCAGCTAGCCTTCGGCTAGTACTGTAATAATTAAAATTTTACTACAAAGAATTGAACACCAGTTCCTCAAATTAGTGCAACTATCATAAAGGTAGTCCATCAAACCATTTGAACAAAGCGAAATTAGTTTTTCATATGGTCTTTGTGATCACGTAGAGAAACATTGTTGTCTATCAAAATGACGGAGCAAGAATTATCTTTTTTCCATAACGAAGACGTGCAAACTTTTAGCAGTAATTACACGAATGAAATTGCTTCCTAGAAGTAGCAACACAACTCTTAAGCATTTTCCATCCATGCAACGCCTGGATAAGTCTGAACCGAACACTCGTCCAACTTTTGATTGGACGAACAAAGTCAGATAAGTATGAATTCCTTGTTGGACATACCCCATAACACTATTGTTCGATAACTCTGTTCAATCTGTAAAGTGAAAAGCGTTCGCCTCATAGAATTCATAAAAAAGGTTTGACTCATAGGAGCCATGAGAAAAGTTTCATTTATGGAAGCCATTAAAAAGTTTGACTCACTGGAGCTGTGAAAACTGTTTTAATCATGGGAGGCATAAAAAAGCTTGACTCATGGCAGCGATGAGAAAAGATTTTCTTATGGGAGCAATGAAAAATATTTGACTCACGGGAGCCATGAAATGAACTTGGCTCATGGAGTCATGAAAAATGTTTCACTCATGGGAGCCATGAAGAACCTTTGACCTGTGGGAGCCATGAAAAACGTTTACTCATAGAAGCCATGGAAAAAGTTACTCATGGCATTCATGGAAAAAGTTCGATTCATGGCAGCTATGAAAAAAGTTCGACTCATGGGAGCCATATGAGTTGAACAGCTAAGAAGAATCCGTGTGTAACAGTGTGCTGTTTTCTGAGTGATAAAATTAACCGGGAAAGTTTCCTGAATCGGAATGTCAGTTTTGTTCACACATTTATCTGCTACGAAACTCATAAGTGGTCAGAAGAGTGGTTCGATCATGATCAAAGTGCAGCACTGTCTAGAAGTTGATCATGGAGTTTATCCATCATTCCTTTCTTGATCTTGGCGATATCGTCACTGCAGATCGTTAGAGTGTTGAACTCGTTGAAATGCACAAAAAGATTTCCCATATTTTCCAGCAATTAAAAAAACAAAACAAAAAAAAACGGTGTCCTCAAACTGCACGAACAAATATCGCCCAAAAGACGCTGTACATTCTCCATGAGTTTCAATATAAACCCCTTCCAAATCCCAAAGTTTTATCCTTATATCTATTCCATCGACTTTCATCTCCGACGAAAATAACTAATGACAAATAGGTCTACCTTCTTTCATAGATTGCAGAGAGATTACACAAAGATTGCGTAAATAGAAAAACAAAGTTTTGTTTTCTTATTTTCCCGTAAGACTGAAAACTAAACGATGATGGAAGTCAATTGATTTGCAGTATTTTAGTTGCAGTTTAATGCCCCGTTTCATAATCAAGGCTGTATAATACGTGCACCCACATGTTAATGTGGAATTCTAACCATAAATACTGGAACCCTGATATTTCACTTCGCGAATTCAGTCGAAAAAGAGATGTATGTGCCATAATCAAGGTCTACTCACTAAAATGCAGAGTAAAGAAAGTAGTCTTTCCTTGAAGAAACTTAATTTAGAAGTAAAGCATTCTATATGTCTTATTCATGTTATGGAAACAAACCTTCTATTTATATGAATTTATTTGTCTTTTTCCGTTCCTTCTACCCGTATATATTGTTTAATAAAGCAATATAAGCTTTCAAATAGAGGAATTTCAGAACAAAGCAAACTATCGGATATCAAACATATAATACAAAATGTCAAACATATAATACACGATGGGCGAGAACTTAAAAAAATAAAATAAAAAAACTTGCAGTAGTAGTTTTAATTGTAAAAGGGAAACCTGAAGAAGGAAAGCCTTTAAGTAGGGTAAGAAGAATATGTAACAATACATAAACCATATTTTCAATAAATAGGTAATAATCCAATTTGATCTATGTTGGGAAAGGATAGCATATTATGGAGATATTTTGTCTCTGTTACGATGGCCCATCAACTTCCTTATACTATAAAGTTAGTTCGTTAGTTAATAAGAGAACAGAAGTTCTACAGAGGTTTTTGAGAATTGTTACAAGCTGTAGGAGTTATCCTTACACAAATGTTGAGTCTGATCAATAGAGGACATACAAGTTATAAAATATCTAAAAACTTTTGTTTGTATTAATTTTAATGAGGTAGTGAATACAGAATAGCTATGATGCTGCTGATGATAAATGATATGAAGAAACATATAGTTATTGCATTGTGCTTACACATCTGTCAAATATTTTAAATGTTCCCATCGTTCGTCACATGGTATTCAAATATCCTGATGTTGTACATTCCCAAATATGGAGTATCAAGAATTTTGACAGATGTTACATTTTACAATAATATTACGGTTTAAGGAAATAATAATAATACGCAAAGATTAAATAATCGATAGGTATTGTCGGGTTAAACGGCATTAAATCCTTATATGTAGTTTCCGACAATATCGACAAAAATGATTTTTTTTTTAAACCTAGTTGCTGCACAATAACCACACCATTCGTTAAGACCAGATTGATACTGACGGATCAATATTTTCGTCATGACATTAACAAGTGAAAATTCTTTACATGGTTTTTAATGAGATAAAATTGAATCGTTGAATTCGAAAACCGATCATCTCAATCAAAGCTAATTTGAGAAGAATGACAAACAAAACTAAATTAGTCAATATGCATCTGACATATAGGACTGTTTTCATTTTCGGATCGTGAAAATGACATTTGCCTAATTTTCAAAAATGAAAATAACACTATATGTAAGATATATACTGACTAATTTAGTTTTGTTTATCACTCCTCTCAAATTAGCTTCCCTAGAGATGACCCGGTTTCGAACTCAATGATTCAATTAGTTCAAAGACAGGTTAATTTATTTGGAGAAAATATAGAAGAAACAAATTTTCTGGCTCTACAATATAAATTGTTTTTTGACAATTATAATAATTCATAGCTTTTTCATTCTCCTAAAGCGGATTATTTTTTATTAGTTGATGAATTGCGCATGTTAAAAAAAGGTTAAGTAGTAGCTTATACCTACCTTTATTTGTATGTTCCAAACGGTGATACAGATTAGCAAACAATAATAAACAAAGTCTTAACAGTCATGTATAAAGTAATTGTAATCATTGCTCAAATAAGTTACTGGTACAGGAGTTAAAAAATAGTTTCAAAAATATGCATTTGCCGCCCTATTAATACGTAACTGTCTGCAAGGGAGGAGAATAAAAAGTTTCCCAGTGTTGACCCGTTCACTTGTCTCGTCTTCCCGCGTTTGGTGAACAACAATTGCAGATACCAGTGACTTCACTTTGAAGGAGCGCTTGGCGGCATGTGTCTGAGTCCATATATATATGTACAAAACAAGAAAACTCGTCATTCCACGTTTGATATAGTTCTTCCTCGTGTAGAAGCAAATTCCATTCATGCTAAACTAACTTTTCTTCTGAAAGGCAGGAGCAAAGGACACTCGAAGAGATAACAGTTCAGTAAGAAAATCTTGGTCATCCTTAGCATCTTCATTCTCGGTCAGCCTAAGTTGGGAACTATGGTGGACACTCATAAACACTTAAGAAGTTTGAAAATACAGGTAGAAGATGAAATTCTAATCTGCCTCATTATAACTTCTCAAAGTTTCTTTCCTCCTAACACTTAAATATACCTACTCACAAGTAACTCCTAAAATAAAAATCTCGTCCTTCTTGGATTTCTTGTATGAGTCACACGATTACAAGTACTATCTAATAATATTATTATAGTATATTTAAAATAACAAAGTTACTGGTAAAGATAATTTGAAAACGCTAATAAAACTCTACACAGATTCTCGAGATTTCAAAACTTCAGCTTCATTCCAGCTTAATTACCATTTTCATAAAGTATCTAAGAATCAATATACCAAGCTATTTCACACATAGTTTTGTAATTATTTTCAAAATAAATTTCATGGAATAGAGTCTTAAATTATGTACAATCACGTACTGCAAAAAATCGCTTTCATTTCGGAGCGAGACTTTTCATTTCATTTCGGCCCTACAAATCCAAATTCAAAATCATAACACTTGTAGGTAGATTCTTTTGGAAAATGTTGAAGGTAAAACTGATACTTTTTGAAAATTCTGGCAGTGAAGCAAAAGGATAGATGACACTATTCAACGATCTACCTAACAACTTTGTTTTAAATATATATATGCACAATGTTATGACCGTTAATATTTTGTTCTTGTTCTTTTTTAATTATATAGACTTAATATGAACAAAACAATTTGCTCAGAAATATAATTTTTCCCCTTATGCCATTATAATTATAATTCAAGTATCGGTATTCTGTTAGGAAATTATATACATAAATTTTTATGTACTTTTTACTAAAACATTCTAAAGATATTTATATCTTGTACCAGGTGGTTCATTTGCGCCGTAGCTCCAAAACTATGGGATCTACTGTAGTCGGGTGAAGACTTCGCTTAGGAACTAATATGTGCGCTATCCAAAGCGTTGCGGAAATACTGCATGATTCTGAAACATGGATATTTGGATAGATCACATGCTAGTTCCTAAATAAAGTCTTGGCCGACTACGGTAGGTCCCATAGTTTTGGAGCTGTGGACCGTCAAATTTCATTTATTCATGTTTTCGGCAGCCCAGAATTCCGAAAGGAAGCATTTGTGCACCCAGGTTGGTCTATACTTTTCGACTTATCTTGGTGTCGGAAATCACCTCCCAAACGTTGTCGGTGTTGTTTGAAACACCCTATACATATATATAGTAGAATATATGTATTATACTATATACATATATATATATATAGTATAACATAAATGCATGAATAAAAGTGACGAGGTGATTGTAGACATCCAAATAACTGAAAATGTTCCTATAAACAAGGGTCCGATACCGCTTCGTTTCGGAGATACAGGGTTTTCAAATGTCGAGTCCCTCAAATGGCTCACTATGGTAATGTGAATGGAAATGTTCAATATTACATGAATAATACAATCGAGTGAAATTATGGCTGTGCAAACACATTTACACTAACATAGAGAATTAAACTAATCAACATTTGAAAAAATGAAATGAAATCTTTAAGTTTTACGTCCCACGGATGTGCAAGCTAGGCTAAAGGAGACGGTGATGAAGAGAGATGAGTGAAATGGTGGAATGAAGAAAGTGGGAGGAAACGGGAGAACTCCGAGAAAACCCACGAGCACGGTGTTTGTCCACCACAAAGTCTACACTGCGCGAGCTGGGATCGAACCAGGGACTCCAAGCACCGGAGGTGAACGCTCTACCACTGAGCCACCGCGCCCCCTAATCAGCATTTGAGGTTATTGAGTTTTCAGTGTTGCCAGCCTGGTTAAAAATGTTATGTTTTCAATAGCACTGGACATCAACACGTTAACATATGAATGCTGACATCAAAACGTTCCTAAACAAGGGGCAGATTTTACGTCGTTTTCGAGACAAGGCGTTGAAATGAAGAGTCAATTAACGGACCTCAATAGGAAATAATGGTCCATAGATTACACTTTTGCTTAAAAGTGTTATTGTGTTGTTACAAATGAATGCACATGAGAATAATTTACGTATGAACCCACAAAGTAATAAAATGTTAAAAGCCGCAAAGTAATGTTATTGAGTAACAATCTTGCCCACTTCGTGTGAATGTCAAATGCTATTTGAAAACAACTTTTTGTACCAGGTTGACAACTTTGACAACCCCCTAAAATGTTGATTAGTTTAATTCTCTATGTTAGTGTAAGTGTATTTGCACAGGCATAATTTCACTTGATTGTATTATTCATGTAATATTGAACATTTCCATTCACATTACTATAGTGAGCAATTTGAGGGACTCGACATTTGAACACCCAGTATCTCCGAAACTAAGTAGCATCGGACCCATGTTTATAGGAACATTTTAACTTATTTGGATGTCCGCAATCACCTCGTCACTTTTGGCTATGCATTTATTTTACACCTAAACAACACTGATAACGTTTGGGAGGTGATTCCCGACACCAAGATAAGACGAAAAGTATAGACCAACCTGGGTACACAAACGCTTCCTTTCGGTGTTATGGCTGCCGAAAACATGTAGAAATGAACTTTAAAGGTTTATAGCTTCAATACAATAAGACCTAGCGGAGTAGGGTCAAGCCTTTATTCGGAACTAGTATGTGCATTATCCAAATATTCATGTGTGAGAATAATGCGGTACTTTCGCAACAATTTTTATAGAGGTAGTTGGTGAGTGCTTCAGATTATATGCCCGTAGGCAAACTGCGTTCATACAAATTGTTCCGCGTGTACCTTAGGATTCTGAAACATATAGTTTTGGATAGAGCACCACATATTAGTTCCTAAGTGACGTCTTGACCCAATTGCGATAGGCCCCATAGTTTTGGAGCTATGGATCTTTGAACTTCATTTTTTCATGTTTTCGGCAGCCTATAAATACGAAAGGAAGCATTTGTACACACAGGATGGTCTATACTTTTCATCTTATCTTGGTGTCAGGATTCACTTCTCAAACGTTGTCGGTATTATTTTGAAACACCCTATATATATATTAGGGCGGAGCGAAAAATCACTTTTTTATATATCGAAAACGTAATAGTGCGGAAAAGTTGTCAATTGATGTTGATAAAATAGTGAAAAAAAATCGTCGCTGAAATCGAATATCTTCCGGTGGTGAATCACCAAAGATTTTGTGTCTTTATAGGGTATGCAAACCCGTAGTACACACTACTCTTTTGTGTTTCTACGGTTATTGAACAAAAGTATTACCTATATTTCTTAACTTAAGTAATATATAAATTTTTTTTAAAAAAATATATTTTTTGCATGATTTAGGCACATTTGGAATCACACAATAGGCAATTTGATCAAAATAACTATACTTAATACAAAATCCATATTTCTTCTGCATCTCGCTGGTTGTTTCAGTGAAACGACCCAGGACCCATGACGAGGACGTGGGTGCAAGTCGGATTCCTCCCATGTCTATCCTACCATCCATACATGTATGTTCAAAATTAGATCCTTGGTTCTTTGCAGTGCATAGTTTGCCTTTGTTTCTACTTTTGGGTTTGCAGATTGGGATTGCAAGTACTCGTTTGTGATATGTAAGGAGACTGTTGGCGGGTGGTCTCTCGTGATTTCCCTGTCGTGCGTACGATTAGTTTTAAAGTCTCCTCGTAGTCAATTTCCTCTATTCTGCCTACTCGTTTTGTTCTCTGATCTTGTTGAAAGGTACACTCCTTCCTAGATACTGCCTTTCTCAATTCACATGAGGACATGGAAAGTTCATGACATTTACCGGAACATATATCAAAGAAATTCGTGTGATCTTGTTTAAATATATCCATTTTTTTCTGGAAACGAGCAGAAGCTTTTGTTTTCTCTTCCGATTTAACAAACTTTTTGTATACTTTTCTTGCAAAGCAAGTAGAAGCTGAGTTGTACGCTCTAACGACATAGTAGGGATGGAAACTTTGTCCCAAACAGATTTTACATACTGAGCAACGTCTTTCGCCACCTTCGTTACAGATCGATCATGCCTTTTCTCGCACTTTTCAAGAGAAAATAATGCTTTATTACATCTGATTTTGTGGGCAACTGTACAGCTGAAAGCTCAGTTGAATGTTCAAACACGGGGTAAGTCGTACTTAATCTTGTTCTTATCTTAGGCATGATTAGAGTTTCAATACTGATATAAATTACAGAACTTATACGCATTACATAAAGTTTAATTTACAGTACACAAACAAACTATGTATACACTTACCAACTACGAACATCGAAGTAAGCACTGAAACGCATTGTTAAGCCCGCAAAATTACCTTGAAAAGATCGTCTTCCACACTAGAACAAAGTTATCGAATACTAACGTTGTTTCTTTTTAGTACTATTACTATCAGTTGGAATAGTCCAATTGAATTCTTAAGCAGGAGAGGTAGTTAAACTGTATAAAATAGTACGAGAATTTTTTAAAGGAAAAAGTGTGTTGAAGGAAAAATTAAAATGAGCAATGAATACATTTATGGGCATATTAATTCAATGCTAGCACCTTATATGAAACCACAAGTACAATGATATACAATACTTTGGTTTGCTAAACTGAAGTATTTTATAGTTCCAAATCTGCCTAAATCATCTAGAAATTATTTCTTCAATTTTATAGACTGCTTAAGTTATGAAATATAGGTAATAAGTTTTCTCATTTACCGTAGAAACACAACAGAGTGGTGTGTACGGCGGGTTTGCATACCCTATAAAGACAAAATCTCTTTTGGAGATTCACCACCGGAAGATATTTGATTTCGGCGACGAAATTTTTACAGTATTTTATCAATATCAATTGACAACTTTTCCGCACTTTTGCGTTTTCGATATATAAAAAAGTGATTATTCGCTCCGATCTAAGATATATATATATATATATATATCGAGAGAGAAAGAGAATGAGCGTTGGCTATTTATCTTGAAACACCCCTGCAATATTCAAATAAGTAAGAGGTATGATAAAGAAAAAATCAGTGAATGAAGTTGCACAACACCATCAATTGATGTTTTATCCGTTTCAACTATTAAGTCCGGTAATCTGAGGTTTTGGAATAGTCAGTGCTGAGGGTTGAACAAGTTGTGACATGTTAGTTGGTTTCTAGGGGCAGAACAATGATGATGCTTTAAGCGACAATTTACGATATACATTTATCATTCGATGTTATAACTAAGGAAATTATATCATCAGAAACTTACAAGGTTTTGGAGGAGTCTGTAACAATAATAACGCAAGAAAGGGGTTGTCCACATATTACGTAACTCGGTAAACGAGGAGGTTTGACATTACGTTACAAGGTTTGACAAGGAAAAGAAGGGAGTTTACGTCTTCGTTACGTAATGTCGGTGATTTTCAATTATTTTACATGTCAGCATTCCCCCTCAGGAGTACTAACGGGGTTGAATTTTTATCTGAACATCATCGGAAGTGTCACTGTTCATCTCAATGAGTCCGAAAGCTATGGTTTCGACACTAATTTAGATCATTTTCGATAACTTTTATATACCCCCCAAGTTGCATAGCTAAATTTGGATTTAAACGGCAGCGAAAGTACCACTGTTCATCTCAGCGACTTCGAAAACTATGGATTGGATATTAATATCGATGATTTTCGATCACTTTTACATATCTTTCCCTCCCCCAAGTTGCACCTTCAAAGTGAAATGATAAACACCACGCCTGGTCCGAATCTCATCTACTTTTCATGTTGAAAATTTGAGATAGCTCAAGAGTTACAAATATAGACACTTTCATATATATATATATATATATATATATATATATATATATATATGTAGGTAGGTAGATAGATAGATAAATATTTCTGTTTTGGAAAATAACAACCTATTCTTATATAAATTGAGCATACAGAAAGGATTCGAAGACGCGCTAGACAGTGACAAACCCTGCTTGTATTGCAACACAATAAAACTCCGTTTTGTGGCTATCACAGGATTGCATTTACGTCACACGGTTTTCTAGAGTAAGTTGTTAGTGATCGTAACAACCGCTTGAAAATGCCCTTGCGTTCCTACTCGTATCGGTATATATGAGAATATTCTTTAAAACTTTTGAGTTGAATCATTACTCACTATTTTCTTCTAAGGAGTTTCGCATGTGAAACAGAAGAAATTCTTTTTCATGAAATAATATTCTTCGCGACGGAATGATCCACGATTTGTAGACCAAAATAAAATATTAAGGATTAGATTCGTCGAATATTCATTTCATACTATTTTTTTTTATTTTTGGTTTCGAATATTTCTGAAGAAATCTAGTTTTTTTTTTGCATTCAAACACTGATTGAGGACAAGAAGAATTTGAAAAGGTGTAAACTGAAATCCAGTATCCAAAGATGATCGAAAGCTTGTTCTCAAACGATCCATCTGCTGTTCCACGTGTGCAGTCACTTCGAATCTGTGGTCAGCGAGAAAGAGAATTTCTTGGCATCTTCGAGACTGGCGAACTTCAAATGCACGAAGCCCTGAAAAAAGACCGATGTCAGCTCTTTAAATCCTATTTTACCTGCATCTTCCAGTAGTATTTCATCCTTGCCATCATCAGTGATCTAAAAAAATGGGTGCAATCTCGTTGGGGACCAAAATGCAGTTTTGAAGAATTACGACTGGTTAGGTCTAATTAAACAACCTTATTGGATTAAAATACTGTTACGGTTCTGCCATTTTCTAATACTTTGATTTGTTGGCGAAAACACACTACGAACATATTCAAAACACAAGCATTTTCTAATAAAAAATTCTACCATTAAAAATAGTTTTTTTTTATTGTGATAACTTCCAAAATAAGCATAATTGGTGAAAGAAAAACAAGTGTTACGTAACGAAAGAGGGGGAGGACTTCGGCCTTGGGTTACGAAGTGTGACAAAGGGGGAGGGAGGGGGTAAAAATTGGTAAAAAGATAGCATTACGTACTATGTGGTCGGCCCCAAAATCGCACGAGGTAATGCCGCACAAAAGTACCCCAGTATCGAATACTAAGGTCATGATTTCACGTATTCGAGCAAATCAAGAGGAAAGGTTACGAGGGTTTTTAAGATGTTATTTTTCTTCGAAATTTTGAAAAAGTTTAGTTTCGAGAAACTGCTTTGACAAGCATCATATCAAATAATATATATGGATTTCAACAGACGTAATGATTAAAGTAGCGTTCAGTAAGTATGCTATCTCAAAACCGTTTTTGGGATATGAAAAGCAAGTAATTTATTTTTGCTACTACGTATATATTCTATTTTTGATTGTTAATTGGTTTTGAAATGATTCAGCTGTCTTTTCTCAAATTTAGAATATCAATTCTTCCCCTGCCCTACGTGGCTACGGATACGAAAGTAGAACATAAAGACAGGCATTACTTTGGTAGTTTTATGTTGTCATCGAGATCATAACTAAGTTTTTTATATGCTACTGATTTAAAAGATTTTGATAATCAACAATAAATAATACCAGGGAAACTAAGGATATTTTAGGAAACTGATGTCGTGCGTTGCATTTTGAAACATAATAAAGAATGAAGGGGAAAAAATAATCTAGACACTCATTCAAGAAACTAATTGAAACAAGCGGCAACACTGTACATCAGTCTTTGCGTGTTCAGAACGATTAAGAGCAAAATGGTGGCTTTAACAATGGAGAAAACGACTAGTTGATCTAAAAAGTGAGAGATGCTCCTGGCCATAACGATAAGAGTTGAAAGACGATTCCGGAATCGTAAGACCTTCCCCCAAGGGTCCCTTTGTGAACTCGCAACAATAATTAAAAAGAAGATGGGTAATTCACCAGCCATTTCTTTCCATTCTTTTCTTTTCAAGCAAAAGAACAAAGTTCGTTGTTTGTAGCCTCTTAGACGGTTTTTTCTTTTGCCTCTTTTTTATCTTGTATTTTATTTTTACTTCTTGTTCTACTGAGATGAGAAAACTAGTTGTAACACAAAGAAAAGTTTCTCTCTTTTTGAAAGGCATGTAGTACAGAACAGTTTGAATCTCGGCGGCCATCAACACTCAAATGTGAGGTTTTATTCATTTTGTACGTCTTCCTCAGACAGAAATGAACGGGTAATCTTCTTCAAACAACATTGTAGTTTCTTTTGATTCATTTCACCATTTTCGTTTGTCTTCGATTGATGGTAAAAGAGGGGAAAAGAGAAATTCATTTGAAATTTTATGTGCTTACTGGAGTAAGGACGAAACGTATTCGTCTTTAGTTTCGAGTTGTATATCAAGAGATGAATCTCCGTTTTCGATATGGAAGTATTCTAAATTATACAAAGTGAGATAAATTATACAAATTTATGGTGATGTAGGCACAAATATTTATTTGAATTTTTAAAAAATGTGAAAAACGTATTCATGAATTTGAACTACCAGGACCATGTCGTGTCGTTTTGTCCCAATCCCACCACGAGTCGCGTCGTTTTGTCCCAAGCAGCATTTCGTCTCAATAGCGTTTCGTCCCAATTCCAAGAACACGAAGCTTAGATTTCGGCCCGCCACCTGATCGAGTAGCGTTTCGTCGAGTGGTTTACACACACACACACACACACACACACACACACACACACACACACACACACACACACACACACACACACACACACACACACTAAATTGATTATGTATACAGTGTGTTTGTTAGTACATACAGAGCTGCGTGCCTTCTTTTAGTAGCACCTCTCTGACAGAGGTGGACGTGCCGAATAAGCTTCGCACTCAGCATATAGTATACGAAAGAGGGTAGTAAGTAACCCACGGTCGCCATGGACCTGTTAATTCATGGATTATTTTTAAAAGATTTTATAAACTGAAAAATTCACAGAATTCCCTCACTCGACCTTAAAACTTAAGGTCTAGTCCCAAAAATAAAATTGCAGCCAGCACTTTGTCATTTATTGAATAATATCCGAATATTCTTCACCTGAATGTACAGTATTACTCCCCTTGTTATTTTCTGAATACGCGAATGTATATTTTTATCATTCCTAATTCATTTGCGAAAACCCTCTTTAAAATCCAACTTCAAAACAATACGTAACATCACTTATTTCTAAACTTCGGAGTATGTTCATCGATGTATCATGAAATTGAATTCAGGGCGAACTTAGGATTCTTCTGTGGTGAGCGAGGAGGAAGCTTCGTACTCAGGACATATATATGAACTTTATGTAGTAACCTAAATAGATTATGCTAAATTATTCTTTGAGATATTGATTCGCATGTGGCCAGCAGTACTATGTCATTAGTTTCATTTTCCAAATATAACCATGGGTAATTTGAGATTAAACAAAGAATGTTCGGATCAAATATAGGTTTAACTTTAAATAACACAAACACATCGCTGAAATAAAACTATATAAAATAATCATGCAGGAATATAATGAAATAAATAATAGGCTCTACTCAACTGTAAAGGTGACGCCGAGCATGAAATTAAGCTCATTGTGTTCATATGACGACGTATATATAAAAGCGCTAGTTTAGTAAGTCTGTCCTCGATACTTGTTTTTCTTAATACGTTGTCAGGAGGTTCAAAGTAGAGAAGCTTCTCTTCATTGTCTCTGTGCTCGTATGTATAAGGATATTGTAAAAATAATGTTCGGAAACTGGGATGTAGAACAAGCCAGCAGTGTCTATTGTCGGAAAAATCTGAGCTCTTCCTCCATTTAAATCTCCACAAGTCCCAATCCACCTTCATCAAATCTTCCAATGGGTTACCAAAACCATCCCAAACAGACTGAACATGTCTTTTATCGTTAGGTGGGATCCATTCCAACCAGACTAGTCCATTTATCGATGCATTCTTGTACATCTCGAATCGAGTCTAAGTCAACCTCCTGTTGAAGAAGAGATCCAATTAGTTCTCGTGAGCCATAGAATGATGCGAGGAAAGAAGGTATGGCGATATCCATGGCTCGACGAATCCCAAGGCCTCCATTCTCCACTGGTAAGGAAGCTTGTAACCATGAACTGTCTTTCAAAGAACAGTTTAGAATGGATTCCAGTCCTGTTCTAAGAGTGTCGTCGAATTTGTCAAGTAATTTATCATCCTGCCAAGAAGGAGAGCAACGAAGGAAATACAGTAATCTTGGAAGTGAGAGTGAAGCTCGTAGTAAATAATAAGCGGAGTGTGCAGAAAGCTTTGATAATCGAGAAAAGAAGAATTGTAATTTTGATATCTTGTCCAATAAAATTTTGCTCCTTGATTCGGTAGAGATGGCAGCCCCTAAAAGTTCCGCATTGGTAGGTGATAAGAGTTTGATACCAGGTGCTACTTCGTTAAACCTTTCATAAGGGTCATGGACTTCATCAACTCTGGCGCTTAGAAAACTCACTTCACATTTGGCATAGTTAAGAAACAATCCAACAGATGAAGCTTCTAGACGAATTTTATTAAAAGCATGTAGTGCTACGTCGATATTTCCAGCTATGGTACCGTCATCTAAGTACCAGATATTTAAATATGTGTTAATATTCTTAATAATGTGATGGATGGTTCGGGCGAACAGTGCTGGTCCAAGTGGGTCGCCTTGCTGTACTCCACGTTGTGAGTGAATTATGCTATCACTTATAAAAAGATTGCTTGATTCAGAGTAGCATTGGTAGATGTATGGATAGTAAGTTGGAAAGTTAGTTTTAACAAATTGTAACATTGAGTCGCGGTTGAGTTCATTAAAGGCGTTGCGGAAGTCAATTTTCAAAAATGCTTTCACTTCAGTATGGGAAGATGAATAGTACATTCTGGCAGCATGTACGGCTGATTCTGCTTCGAATGGTATACAGACCCCTAGTTGGTGTGGTGATAGTATATTAATTAATGAATCTCGTATCCGGAAGCAGATAATTTTTGCTGATAAGCGTCTCCAAACATTGCCAACAGCTATTGGGCGAATTCCACCGCTTTTCTTCTTCAATGCTATAAGTGAAGCACCAAAAAAAAAAAAAAAAAAAAAAAAAAAAAATGGTCGTAAAATGGTCGGCACTTTCCCAGATATAATTAAGTGCATAAATTAACAAATGGATGTGATTAAGCGTTCCCTTGAATCAAAGTCTTGATTTATAAGTAGATCTTTTAAGATTGAGGGACGGAGATTATCCATTCCGCCTGCCGAACCAGAGGGGAAAGATTTTATCGCCTTTAATAATTCCATGGAAGAGACTTTAGTTACTGTAATTTGTTTGTATAATTTACAACTAATAACACATAAGTTTCTTAACTAGAAAGAAAAAAAAACACTAGATTTGTGTTTAAAAAAATTACTTTAGCCATAATGTCAAAATACCCTGACACTTGACATGTCATGATTTAGGGCTGATATTTTCTTCTATTGATTTATTTCTTCTATGGTGCGGAAACTTTCGAAATGTGGGTGTGGAGAGTAATGGAGAGAGAGAATCAGTTGGGTCGAGTGGAAAACGAATGAGAAGGTGTTAGAAGTGGTGGGGGCAAAAGGACAATTTTAGGTATTATTTAAGAAGAGGAAGAGAAACTGGTTGGGATATTTTCTAAGAAGAAGCTGTATCATGAGGGATGTTTTAGATGCCGTGGTTGCAAGAAAGAGAAGGAGAGGACAAAGGAGACTAAAATTAATGGAAGATACCCAACAGAGAAAACATACGTAAAGAGCAAGAGGTTAACGGAAGACCGTGGAGCATGGAAGCTTCTCACTTGCAGCAAGTGATCTGCCGATAGTGGCAGAATACCTTGATGATGATGATGACCATGATTTTAATTGCATTTTCTGTTATTTCTGATTTGCTATATAAGTCCAATACGCAGAGTGTCCTACCTAGAACTTGAACTGACCCATGCTCTGCTTAATGCCTCAAACCTTCACATCAATGTACCTGTGACCAGCTAGCAATTACTGAATCATCGTGTTCTCTAACCATATTAGTCAATATAACAATTTTGAACCTACGTAAAATAACTGAGATAACGTGATTTCACGAAAATAAGTTTTAAAAAGTTTGTAAAGAGGAAACTTTATTTAGTACTTCTCACGTAAGTTTTTTTTTTTTTTAAGAGAAAGTAAGTTCGGACACAGAGAGAAAAGAAAGTAGACCTTTTTACTGATGAATCTTTAACTTGTAGCAAAAGAAAGAGAGAGAAGAAAAAAATACTAAAAGTCATTTCGTAAAAGTTAGCTTCAACTGGGGAATCACATGACGACTTTTCTCTTTCTGTCGGATTCTTTAAGTCAGCGGTTTTCGAGATGCAGCTCATGCATGAAATGCTGTCGTATGTCAAATGCCATGCAGGCGTCTGGTTCGCCATTAGTTACTACTCATTTGGACATCTCAACTTTGAAGAAGGAAACCTTTTTGTAAGACTATGGTTTTAAGAAACTCTATTTAGTCTTGTAATTATATATATATATATATATATATATATATATATGCATGAAACCCAGTTACAAGAGTCATTTAAGGGGTTAAGAGGTTATAACAATCATGCTACAGCTACAGCTTAAAAAATAGAAGAAACGAAAGTCCACCGTTTGCGTTTGCAAGTCAAGTCACAGAAATATATTTTTCCAACGACACTAACTTCTGTCGTCTGAGTGCAGGTGCTAACAGCAGTGATCAATCGAAAGACACGTGCGTATGAATTCATTACTCGAATATACTTAAAGTAATGTAAATGACAAGTGGGAAGGCTTTTACAATTGATACTCATTGAGAGATCACTCAAGTCAACAGTACTCAATGGCTTCCTCCTCATCTACAAAGATATAAGAACGCTGTGGAGAACTATGTGAAGGGCGTTCGTTCTATGCTACGTCCATACCGTATTTTGCTTTGTACTGGTAGCTTAGGGGTAAATCTCTCACCTTAGTTTGGTGTATGGGGCACCTGGTTCGATTCCTGCCAGCAAGTGGGCTCCGTGATGGATTAACACTATACATATGTGGTTATGTCGGGGTTCTCCTTTTTCCTCCCACTTTTGTCATCCGACTACTGTAATTTGTCTCATCATCTTCGTATCTCTTAGAAGCGGTGCATAATTGTGGAACGTTAAAACTAAGACGTATCTTCGTGAAAATTATGTGGAATATATAACATATACTCTTGTTTCGATAATGTTTAGATGTATGTATATGAAAACCATTCGGTGTAGGCAAAGTGGGGAGTCACGTGCACTGAGAAAAAAATGTAGGTGGCGTACTTAAAAAGATAGGTTACATGCGTAATTCCTGTAGTTTTTGGACTTAACGTACAGCAAATGTATAACTGACAACGTATGTTTTACAATACTTTCTATATAAGTGTTCCATCTTCCGTACTTTCCGTATGAAACAATGTAGGCGGTCAGGATCTCACATACAAATGGACGTATATAACATATAGCTGACGAAGGTAACATAAGTATATGCATGTGATATACGGATAACTGTTAGAAGTCAGACATCTTGCAACGGCATGATGTAGCATCTAAGGGCAGTGCCTATGTAGCATATGGTTAACGTATGCTCCGTACTGATTTCTATAGTAAGCAAGAGGATACCGTATATTTGTACAATATACCGCTGTCCGGAGAACGGATTTTTCTCTGTGTAAATAACAGACCAGATGGCTACTAGATCAAGGAATCTTCTGATAGGCCTGTTAGAGCAGAGCAACGTAGTGCACTGGCAACGTGTTTAGTCACTAGGCCGGACGTAGTTCATGTCGGTCACTAATGGATGCTGTTGGAGCGGCTCAGGCTCACAAGTGCAGCTTCGGCAAGTGGTTTGGTTTACATGTAAACCAATCATTGACAAACATCATAATACAATATATTTTTATTTCGATAAAATTTACAAGGTGGCTTTTGTTATTGTATAAATCGTTTATCGACAAATGTCGTATTTTTACTTGGATAACACGTAAATATCTGCAAAAAATTATCGAAAAATGTCAAACTAGATATAGAATTCACTTTGATGACATCTAAGCTCCTATCAAAACATGTTTTGTTCTTTGAGAAGACATTATGACAGAAGAAGGAAATCTTCATGAAATCAATACAAGAGCTGCAAGGAATATTTTACATTACATAGGATTTCATGAGTGTTCGCCGTCCTCTCTAAGACAACAAACAAACAACAAAAGATTTGAGCCAAATGTTCGGCATTGCAACTGAAAAAGACAATCTTCCTTTCTTCCTCCCCCCCCCCCGTCACATCTTGTGTACGAACAAAGATTGTGTGGGAAACGTCACAGATGTGTAAATACGAAGATCCAAGACAAATTTCCACCCTCTTCGTCTGAATGAACAAAAGTTTCTACACACTAGTAAGTTTTCTTCTTTCAAGAAATGTCGTCTTTTGTTTTCTATTACCAGAGGTGGATTTGCTTTTTAAAACCTTATGTTTCTCTCTATCTCTACATAAAAAAAAACCGTACACAAACAAATAGTAATCTTCTACCTTTAACTACGAAAATAATGTATTTTCTTAGAAAAACGGGCGGAATTTGCTGTCTCTTAGTATTTCTTTCATTCTTTCACCTTAATGTTGCTAGACACAAGGAAACCTTTCTTAAGTGCACTGTCAAATGGCTGCTTTGACTTTAAAATACAATGGAATTTCAAGTTTTGTATATTTCTTATTTGAATCTTTTGATTATAAACCTGAAGATAAATGGCAGAAGGCTAGTTTGTTGCTCAGAATCCATTATGGTTTTTAAGAAACTGTTCACATATTTCGTATTTCAGACACACACACACACACGTACACACACACACACACACACACACACACACACAACAGTAAAACTGCGTTTTTACTTCCATAAGACCACGGACAGAAACACAGGTAAAGGTATGCACATATTTTTGTATTGTACATTTTAAATTTTCGTAATGCTTTTTTCTCCATACCTGCAAAGAGTAAGAGGAAATACTTTCTTTTTGCAAAGAGTTGTGACAATCATATGTGTTAAATAGGACACATTGGAACTCTACCAATAAAAATTGAGAAACGATGTTCTGTCCCCCTTGTCTCCCCACTGTCTACGCCTATGTGTATTACACACTTAATACATGTCTGCAACAAAATAACAATATTCAATGTCTAAAAACGGTCACATGTTTATAAAACCCAAAAGAAGAGATTGAAAACATGAGATATGTCTAGATTATGAAAAATAGTGTCGCACACGACACTTATAAAATAGTTTCCATCTTTCCCAACAAAACAGAACAGCAAAATAATCAACTGCGTATTTATCCCCAAGGTTTTAACAAGATAAATCAACATACATTACAATAAATAAATAAATAAAAAGTAGCGCGTTAAAGAAAGAGAAGTAGAATATTTACGTAATTGTGCCATTTTTCTGTTTCTGCAATATTTTCTTCCCTCCAAAAACATTACCTAGGATGAACGAGAAACATTCTTCAATTGTCAAGCTTCTATCAAATGCAGCGGCTACTCTTTCGACAAGGAAGAGAAGCAAAATATGCTTGTTGTATGTGCCATGTTGTCTCTCTATCACTACAAATAATGCTAATTCGGTGTGTCATATACGACATTCAAAGTCTGAGGAGTAGAAGTTGATTTGGGTATGATTAACAAGTATAATCCCAATACCTGGAGTGAGAAAAATAGATGTGGCAACTACGGAAATCTAGGCGTGTGAATAAATAGCCTGTACAAATGAAAATATACGAAGTTTGGAATGTATTTTTTGTGACTTGACATCACAACACTTATAAATAGTTACGAAATCGAACTATAATTAACGTATTTATTTCTGAGGAATGTATTTACGAGGGGAATAAGTAGAAGTCAATTAATATTATTGACAACATAAGAATTATGTTATAATTATAAGGGAAGATAATTTATCGATCAGTTGTATAGTATCACGTAGAAAACTGGAACTTTTCCTCTCATCTCTAACTAATTAGCTTCTTCATAGTTAATTCAACCGATGAGATGAAAGGAGAGAAAGAAAGAAAGACAGGCTATTAATTGCCTTTGTATTCTCATAATGTAAGTTTATTGTGACTAAACTAGGGTACCCTCTACCTAAATTAATTAGTTACATGTGACTACCTTAGTCAACTATTACGTGCTAATCAGAGATTCTGAATAAACTTCTGATAACCATGCCTAAGTCAAACGTTTAGTATATCGCTCAACATAAATCGAAACGACTCTGTATAAGGCTCATGAAGTCTTACCAACCGAACCTGCCTCGTTCCATATCTTTTTGAATAGGTAGTTAAAAAAACTTACGCAGTTTGGTACTGCCACTGCAATTGCCAACGTTCCGAGATCATAGAAATGTTGAACCTTCAATGTGCCGAGGTTATGCATCTGTGAAGCAATCAGTGGCAGCACTATAAGGGGGAGCTTGGGAATCTCCTATGTATGTACCAAGCTCTCCCGAGTGCTCTTTCTGTTAAGAAAACTAACAGATTCAATTCTCCATGAGTTTATAAGAAATTCATATTTGGCATTTTTCCATAGTATAATTGGATATGGTATTTTGCTTTCGGGTAACAGTAGTCAAGCACGTGATGTCCTAGTTTTGCAAAGTTATCAGGATTATTGTTGGAAAGATAAAGAACATTTTAAACCATTATTTATCAGACTGAAGGTAATGACGGTAGTTAATCTATATATTTATCAAGTCCTACTTTACACTAAGCAAAACCTTGCTAACATGACACTTGGGGACGAAGTACGTACATATAATACTAGATGGTGTAAGAAAATTGATGTACCCTTTACTAGATTATCAAAGATCAGAAATAGCTATATAATTTTAGGACCAAAGCTAATAGCTTAACATTCTCTATACAGCAGCTGCCGTTAAACGTTTATGAAAGAAAGTTATATGATTGGTTAATTGCAAATCCATTTTATTCGATTGAAGAGTGCAGTGAATGTGTAGAAACTATGTCGTAATTTCCAGAGTCATTCTGTTATCAAATATTATTAGGCTAATTATTATAATAGTAACCAGCAACTGATTGTTTGTATGTTATGATTATTTTTCTTCTCTTTTGTTTTATACAGACCTATATATCTATATGTATATCTCATTTGGACGTTGTCTATTGATTGTAAAGCTCAATGACGATGAAATATTCTATTCTATTCTATTCTATGAAGCTCGCGATGTGAGTTGACATGGGATTAGGATTTAGTAGATTATTTGTTTAAAATATTATTTTGATAGACACGTTTTAAATTTTCATACATATTGTTAAACTATTGTTTCTGTTAATTCTATCCCTATATATAAACATACAACTATATATAGAAGTTGAGATATCAACTTGCAGTAAACGGCACTATGATCTTTATATCTTTAGAAAACCATCAACGGGATTGAATGTGAGCGTTTTCCGAAATAGATTATTTTGAATAAAGTCAAATTTTTAATTTCTTCTAACTTTGTTTCTACTTGTTTAAAAAACTCGTATGATTATTTTTTATTTGACACTAAATATGATTGGATGTTCAGTGTTTTGTCCACCTCAAATATACAATTATTGTTGCAGCAGCCTCAAAAGTTTAGTTACTTTTCGATACTGCAGCGTCATCAGTTTGTAAACACGGAACAATAAGTGTGCTATTATAGGTTTTCGTTTAACATACATATTTGAATTTTCTAATAACCTGATGTAGTGCCATTTGAAAAAAAATATATAATTTTATTTTGTTTTGGTAATTATATTTATTAAGAAATTAAATGTCGACTAAAACCAGGGAATTTGTATCATTATTCCGTTCAAAATCTTTTGTCGTTTAGGAATCCTGTCTAGGAATTTAAAGCTTAATATACATAAAACGACAATCATGCCTGTTGACTTCAATAGTTGCGAAACATGGTCATTTACTCTGAGGGAAGAATGTGGACTGGAAATATTTGAGAAGAAGTCAAATATTTCCGAATATTTGAGAAGAAGTTTAGGACCCCCGAGACGAATATTCGGAGCTAAGAGGAACGGTAATGGGAAATGGCGAAAACTTCATAACGAGGAATTTAATAATTTATTTATTTAACAATCACCAGACACAGCTCAGAGGCCATTTTACACTGGATATCCAAGAACAACAATAACAATGGAAAGGATTTGGGAAGGTATCGGCCAGGGCCTGCTTAGTAGGTACCATCCCGGCATTTGCCTGGTAGGACTGAGGGAAACCCTAGAAAACCCTAGTCAGGATGGTCGGCAGCGGGATTCGAACCCACGACCTCCCGAATACGAAGCCAACGCTCTACCACTTGAGCTACTTCGCTCGGTGGTACCGTTTACCATTTATACCATTTACCAAGCATTCTAAATGTTGTTAGAAATGGTCGATGAGAAAATAATACTTTAAGATAGTATTAGGAAGAGGAAGAGAAACTGGCTGAGACATTGCCTAAGAAGAGATTGTATCATGAGGGACGTCCTAGAAGGTATGGTGGCGGGAAAGAGAGGGAGGGGGCGAAGGAGACTACAATTAATGGATGATATTAAAACAGAAAGATCATACGCGAAGACGAAGAGGTTAGCGGAGGACCGTGGAGCATCGAAGCTTCTCAGCTGCGACAAGGCCAATAAAGGCTGAATACCTATGATGATGACCAAGCTTGTTAGGGCTATCAAGTCTAGGAAGTTCTGGTGGGCAGATCATGTAGCCAGAAGGGAAGAAAGTGGGAACGCCTTCAAAGTTTTAACTGGAAATCTCATTGGAAAAAAGGAGGGCAATATTAAGATGGATCTCGCAGAGATTGGAATACAAAGTAGAAACTGGATCCACTTTGCTAAGGACAGAAGTCAATGGAGAGCTTTTGAGACCACGGCTTTGAACCTTCGGGCTCCATAGGTAATAGGGTTAGTTAGTTTGGGTTGGTAACATTGTTAATCTGGTGATATTGCAAAATATGTCAAACGATGTCTCCTCTTCGACATTTGCGTGGTGTGGAATACCGAGTTTTGAAGGTAAATGGTCAACCTGATCGAAATAGAATAAATAAGGAAAATTACAATTCATCCCATATTATTTCTGTAGAATTTATTGTCCCTCCCTACACCAGAACTATGTGCGACAAGACCTACAACTTAGCGTGACATTTGAATCACGTCAATTCTCAATAGGAAACGAACCTATGTTCTTTGCTACGCTAATATAATCGCATGTTGTTATAACAGCTTATGTTCACTTCAAATGTATCATATTTATTACATAAACATATAGAAATAGGAACTTTATGTTCTGTGAAATTATGGATAACGGGCATAAGAAAAAGATAAGAGGCTGGATTTCTTACTCGCACGTCTACTAACATAATTTTGTTGTTATTAGTATCGGCGTTCAGAATACTGCATTGCTTAGTAAAGTATTGAAGGGATATCTTCCTGTAGTATTTTATATTAAATATATCTGACTTTGGACAGTAGAGATATAGTATTTTTTCTCACTTCAGTAGCGAGAGGGAGGGAGTAATTTCCCCTATGAAAAAATCTCCCAACCCACGGCCCATCAATCATCACGTCCGTGGCACCCTCAGACACATTGTTTACGGCTAGCTATTGACCACAGCCGTCGATATGCAAATGAATTACTGGAAGGCCAACAGATGCAGATGTTATTCCCCCTCCCCATCTCTCCTCTCCATCCATCCTTGTGGGGAAAAGTTTCAGCACAGGTGCACTCATACCGCACTAACCCATCTATTACAATATGACCAAAAGGAGATGTTTGGTTATCAACATCAAAAGAATATAGTTTCAAGTCCGATGCACAATATACTTCTCGCGAATTTCCAAATTAATCAATCTGTGCCATATATTGAACACGATGGATTGTTGTGTTTTATATAAAACTGTGAATATATATGTACATTTAATATGTTTAGGGTACTTTTTTTTAACGTATTCTTTGTATTAAGCTTTATGGACTTCTGTGATTCTGGAGCCAGGACCTCTGTTTGGGGAAAAGGATATAAAAACATTATTTGCATATGCCTAAATTTACTTTAGTTAGCAGGAGCAGTCTTTTAGAGGGATCAATTCCCTTGGTTTAATTAAGACTAAAGGTTTCTTAGACTCGTCTGGGATAAACTCGAAATTTCTAGACATTTAAACACAAAGGTATTTTATATATGAGTTTATATAGTACACTATTACACTGTAAAAAATCGTGTTATTTCAACGACATGCATATGTGTTAACAGGATTGTGTGGTTAGAACAACTCACTCTCCATTTGGAGTTGTGTGTCAAATGCCAGTAGTTGAAATGACACACAGCCTGCGTGTTTAATTTTACACAAGTATAGAATCTTCGGTGTTGTTTACGGCTTGATTGCCAAATATGTTAGGCATCTAATTATAAAGGCTTATGAATTGAAGCTACAGATAAACACAGTAGAAATAAATACTTAAATCCAGGTATACACAAAATTTCAAAATGTAAACCGCGCGATGTGTTTTCTCTTGTTTTACATAATGTTTCTGAAGAAACCCTAACAGCACAAGATGTGCTAGGTATGTGTCATTTAGGTGTTCTAAATTCATCTCATTTGATGCATTTATTGCTTCTTTTTCTAAGCGATTGTGTACTAGAAGCAACAAACGCATCAACTTTATTAGATGACAACTGTCGGCGATCATTTGAAAGTGAATACTGAAGAACTATAAAATAAAGTAAAATGGTTGTCATTTTGTTATAACAGTTGTCATTTTTTATAAAATTAGGATTACATAGCGAGCAGGTCGAATATACGCGGCTTAAAGGAGCACTCTGATTAGCCAAATTCAAAAGACCTCAACAATTTATCTCTCTAAAAGCGACGTTTTCTTCATTACCTCTGTGGCCAAGTCGGAAGAGCACGCAGCTAGTAATTGAAAGGTAGGTTTTTCATGCCCCCCCCCCCGCCACTGGAATACATTTTTTTAAAAGTTGTTTAAAATGTTTTTTTTTTTTTTAAGACTCAGCATAAAGTAAATACATTACACATATAGGAGATTTAACATATTTTGAGGGAGTAATTTTGTGGTTCATTAACGATTACAGCACGGCTCAACATCGGTTGTGTGTTATAGACGTAACACGCCCCCTGTGTTAAAGGTCAACACCGCGGGGTATGTGTTGAACTGGAACCACTGCCCTGTGTTAAAATTGAGTTGAATTAACACAACCATTTCTTAACTGTGTACTAATCCGGCCTTCAGTTATCCTAACGTCATTTTCTTTTTACATCAAGTTTCTTTTACATGTAAGATTCCCGTTATAACGTGAAGATGTTCCATAACAAAAACGATCCTTGACGAGCGTTTTGACTAAAACAAATAAATACAAAAAAAGTGACATATTTTGAAACTCATATATCAGATAACGAATTTAAAATTTCACGTTCTGTACGCTGTACTGTACTGTACGAATATTTCGGTTTAATATTAGTGCCTAAATCCGTGCTGTGCTTTATCTATACTAAGCTGTACTTTCAGTATCTTGTAAATCAGTTCTTGCCAAATTGGAAGGCAACCCTCACGGGTTCATATTTTGGGTTATGTCGGACAGAAGGGGGCCAAAACTAGTAAAAAAAAAAAAAAAAAAAAAAAAGAATGTTTACAGCAAGAATGAGTTCATATCATGAAAGGGTCATTGATTTATGAGTAATTTGTGAAGTACGATTGTTGAAAACACAATTCGGAAAGTGTTATATGTAATTAAAAATAACTTAAGACTTCAAAATACGTACATATTTCGTTGCGAATATCATACCAATGGTGAAAAATGTTTTTAGTAAAACAAACTTAGCCTAACCTTACCTTACCTTAACTAACCTAATCTACTCAAAGCTAACATAAATAACCTCAACTAACGAAATCTAACCAAAATTAGCCAATATTTGCTTTAAAAAATAACCATTTTTGACAAAAAATTCTGCCCCCCTTCTGTCCGACATATGCCCATATTTTTACTTGGAATTAACAAACACAATTATTTAACATATTTAGTATGTTTTTATTGTATTTAGGTAATTATAATTTCCGGCAAACTTGTCATAAAACCTTGTCATCTATTGTATTATAATGCGTACTTACTCTCTTGGATCTTTTGGGTCGCTGAATAACCTGGTAAAATGGTCAATATTTTTTATTTTTTTCTGTGTTTGGTTTTATACAAAGGCAAACAATACAATTTTCTCCTGTGATTTCTTTGTACAAAGGCTAATACACAGTACTATAAATTTGACCCTTGTACACAGAAAAAGAAACCGGAGAAAATATAGACTGTTTCATCATGTTATTCACCTCAAATATCAATACCAATACAATGATGTTGCTTTCCTTGCAACTTGATTGAATTCAGAGTTTGCAAAAATGTTCCTTGATTGGTAAAAATGCACCTATGTCCTTAGTTATAATACACAAGTAATGAAAACAACTTATAATTTGAGTCAAAAAAGTTGGTTGTCTTTCTGAAGAATTACGTACATCTTTCTTCACCCTCCGTACATATGTTGCAAGATTTTTTTCGATACCACAGTACTGTGTTCTGTGGAAACAAACTTCATGCATTTTGTACATGTTGTGCAAACTTTTCTGTCTTTCTTTCTCGAGCACAAGTGACATCTTCCCTGGGAAGCAGACGTTCTTGGAAGGTCCTCTTCTCCAGACGTCTTTAGTTGAATAGTTGGATCCAAGTATTTCATGAAGCTCAACACTGTGTAATTGAGACCCATAGGATTTTGTTTCCGTTTTTCAATTTGAGGCATAAGCAACATCTTCCCTAACGACAAAAGGAATATTCTACGCCTGTCCTTTCTCTGTAACTCCCAGTCGGGGAATTTTGTCACCCAAACTGCGAAAGCATTTATAGCGCCAATGTCTAACATATTGCAGAATATTGTCATAGGCCATCGCTTGGTTTTCCTTTTCGTAGAAAATTCTTTGCACATTTTGTCGATTGTATCGACGCCTCCCTTTGTATCGTTGTAATGGAGAATTATTTCGGGCTTCCTTTCTAAACCTTCAGATATCTTCCCGTCGTGATGTTCCGTTGATAGAAGAACAACAGCTCGATTCTTGCTGGTACATACGACACAAGTGTATGTTTCTCAGTGAAGCCAAATACACTTGAGTATATTTCTCGTCGTGTGTTTGATAAAAACTCTGACGGAATGTCAGTTTTGTTTTTTCTTATGGTCCCACAAAATGTGAGGTTCTTTTACAATAGGGCATCGGCCAATTGCCTGCTTGTGAAGAAATCTATCTGTTGTTATGCCATAACCACCTTGCGGATGGCTTACAAGGTCTAGAACTACTCGTTTCTCTTGATCTTTCTAATTGCCACACTGTATATGTATGAAAGGAACCAAGAGATGGTAGTACACACGAAATAAATCACGTATTATCAGAAACTGCATACAGGCAGATATGGATACAGATTACAAATAAATGGTAATTGCACTCAAATTACGATCCAATATGTTCACGTTGCACAGAAAATTGTTGTTTTGAAGCAAAGGGAAAACAACGGACGATTTAGATTGCGATAATACCACAGGGAACTTTCGTGATATGCCATCAATATATTCAAGTTTCACGAAGCTAAGTCCTGACATATTACTGATGGATGTTCCTACATGGGCAGAGAACTGAAAGAGCCAGTCCGAAACATTTGGGAATAAATGTTGTAACATAACATACTCAAATCGTGATGCCCTCTTGAAGATAGATCATTAATTTTTCAATCTAACTCTTGCACAAGAAGGAATCATAGTACTGATAACGTATCATAAAACAAATCTGAAACTCCGAAAGATAAAATCGTCAGCCTGAAGAGAGATATTACTTTAGTATCGCGCTTACTAAGGGATCATGTTCGCTATTCTTAATGGGATTCACACTAGATTCTAATCGCTTGGATTCAGGCTCGGACTAGATATACGCTTATAGCGATTGTCCTCATACGTGCTTGAGCTTCAGAGATTCCTGTCTCATAGCCTGAGTGACCAATAGGATACTACACTACAAATCAATTAATTATTTGTTTATCTAATATCGAGCAATATTTGAGCTACAAACTGTTTGAATTTGATTCCCGTACATTTAACATTATTATTTTACTCAAGCCTATTGGTGCGTGGTCCCTAAGTTATTCCCACTTTCAGCAGCTTTCGTTAGTATCAATGGAATCTCTAAAGAATCATGTCCTTCAACATACATCAGTGTTTAGGGATTCTCTAAAGAATCATGTCCTTCAACATACATCAGTGTTTAGGGGTTCTCTAAAGAATCATGTCCTTCAACATGCATCAGCATCTACAGATTCTCTAAAGAATCATGTACTTCAACATGCATCAGTGTCTAGGGATTATCTAAAGAATCATGTCCTTCAACATGCATCAGCATCTACAGATTCTCTAAAGAATCATGTACTTCAACATGCATCAGCATCTACAGATACTCTAAAGAATCATGTATTTCAACATTTATCAGTGTCTACGGATTCTCTAAAGAATCGTATCTTTCAACAAGCATCAGTATTTACGGGTTTTCTAAAGAATCATGTCCTTTAACATTTATCAGTGTCTACGGATTCTCTAGAGTATCATGTATTTCAACAAGCATCGGTGTCTACGGATTCTCTAGAAAATCTTGTCCTTCAACATGCATCAGCATCTACAGATTCTCTGAAGAATCATGTACTTCAACATGCATCAGCATCTACAGATTCTCTAAAGAATCCTGTACTTCAACGTGCATCAGTATCTATGTAATCTCCAAAGAATCATGTCCTTTAACATGCATTAGTGTTTACGGATTCTCTGAAGAATTGTGTCATTCTCTAAAGAAACATGCATCGGTATCTATGGCATCTCCAAAGAATAATGTTCTTTAACATGCATCAGTATTTACGGACACTAAAGAATCATGTCCTTCAATAGGTATCAGTATCTATATGATCTCTAAATAATCATGTCCTTTATCATGTATTAGAGTTATTTATTATCTAAAGAATCATATCCTTCAATATGCACCAGCACGTACGAATTCTCTAAACAGAAATCATGTCTTTCAACACCATTTGCTGCAGCATCAATTTAGAGTTCAAAATGCCATATTTTAAAAATGTATTCCATTATAACTTAATTATATTACGATCTTTTGAATGAAATTGCTAACTGCGAGCGCAAAGATCTCTACTGAAATAAAATAGAAGCTGTTGATCTGATTTTTCTATGCTCACTAACTACACCACGTGACAAAACTGTAAAGCTTATACTTCCACCGGAGTCGACTTCGACATTGATTGTCAGTGCTTAGTCGATTATAGAGGTTAATACTTTTATCGAAATCATTGTTTTCCTTTAATTTATTCTTAATTTATGCATGTAGAGTAAATTTATTTGAAATTTAATTTTCCAGTTAGTATAATTTTATTTTACTATAAATATAATGCATATAATATTCTATTCTGTACATATTAGCGAACATATAAAATGTGTCCATAACAAATTATTTTGTAGCTACGAAATATGTACACAACTTGAGACACCTGAAAATAATAATTTTAGATATCAGTTGTTGAACTAGCGTTTAAATCTTCTGCAAAGTAAACATCATTATTTAAATTAAGGTAAATATCGTATGGTAAATGGCAAGAAATGTGTTTGTCTGCGATAACGACAATTATTATAATTGCTTTCAATTTGTGAGAACATGTAAAAGATTTTATGTAATGGTAACAAGCAAATAACCTAGACATTTGTCTATTTAAAATAATACTTATACTATTATGAAAAAAACCAATACTTTGTAGAAATGCTACCATATTTGTTAGTGCAAGAGGAAAAACTGGAAGAATTAGAGAGCTTGAGTGAAAGCTGCGGAGAAAATGGAATGAATATTAATGTCAGAAAGGCATTTGTTATTAGAAAAATGAAACAAAAATGAAATCGTTCAGTTTAATTATGCTCGATTATGCTCTTTAGATTAAGGAAGATGATTAAAGCAATCAAATGATGGTGAGAGAGTTGGTAGAATGAGAAAGTGGGAGAAAACTTGAGTATCGCGAGAAAAGCCAAGAGATTATAGACTTACTTAGCCGGGAATCAAACCACGAACCTCATGAACCAGATGTTAGCGCTCTACCACTGAGTGACTATGTCGTCCAATGTTTATTGGAACGAAGCGTTCTGTACGTAGTATAAAGGTTCAAAAAGAGAAAGTAGAGTAGGTGGGTACTTTTCATTCCATCTAACGAGGAAACTGATTCAAATGTGACACGAAATTGTGGAAAAGTTTATGCGTAAACGAAATGATTTTGTGAACAATGAATTCCATTAAAGGGAAAAACCCTCCGTTTCAACCGTTCCGGAGATACAGAAGGATAAGGGGAAAGCTGATGCTCTGATATTTTGTTTGTTTTAGGCTATGTTGCGAGTGAATATGTTTGAAAGTTGCATTTAAACGTTAAGAAAGATGCAAAAAATTGGTGCTCAATGTTGAGATGAGTGGCGTAGCTTTTACAAGGGGACGGAAAAAGAAGAGACTATGAGGAATAACAAAGGGCATTGACACGAAGAATAAAATTGTATGATATTACTTGCTAATATATCATGTCTTTAGTTCGTGGAAAATGAGAAAAGATATGAAAATGCATTACTTATATTGCCAAAGAAGCAGAGATGTTATTAGGTGAAGAAAAATACAAGGTAATATTCTGCGCAAAAACGCTATAGAAAAAACAAATCAGATAATATAAAACATAAACTCATATTGTTTCAAACGTAAGAACGACAGTGTCTAGTTGTGTAACATATATTAAAACGCAATGTATGAATCGATAATCAAAAATAGTATATTTCACTTAAAAAGCAAAAACCTGTACGCCTAATATACTCTATATCATATAAAGTTGTTGCATGCAAACATGTCCTATGTATATATATTAGTGTTCGGTTTGGAGACCATCAATGTTTTCATTTAAATCAGCATCGCCAGACACACAGAAAATTACAAATCCTATTTCACAGTTTTGACACAGGGCTGCAAGAGACAAATAGATTTTTTTTAAAATTATAAACGTCCGCTAGTTTGAAACTTTATTGTTGTATTATGCTGATGTTCCTAACCGCCGAAGGTAATGCAAACACCCATTTTTGTTCCAACTTCGATTCGTATTGGTTGATAATTGCGGAAATTACGATTATTTGGAAAGTTTAAACGGCTGTCATTTTCAATTTTTTCTTCAATGGATCGTTTAGATTTTCACCCTCGACTATGAGATTATGTAATCTTCAACACTGTAACGGAGCTACAGCCTGTTGTGTTGGCAATAAATAAATAAATAAATAAATATAGTAAAGCTTACATCTCAGCCATTTTTCGTTTCGATCGGTTACAAATTGCACAAATTGTTAATGTTTTGAACGTTCGGACAACCACCATTTTTTATATTTGTTATCCTATTTAATCTAATGATGGTTTTATTCGATTCAGCTTACCAAGAAACCTATACATAGAAACCTTACACACATATTTCAGAGAACAATGGAACTCCGTTATTTCCGCCTCCCCCCTCCAAAACATTCTTTCCCTAGAATTTTTATGGACTCTTCGGTTTTGTAACTCTCATGTCTAAGCGACGTATTACTAAAGTTTTGTGGATGAAGGAATGGTTCATTTCTAAAAGTTTCGTTTACCTGTACTATTGCTACATATTCAAAAATTCGCAAAACATCGGAGCACCAGTCTTTAACTTATTCCTCTGTATCTCCAGAATGGTTGAGATCGAGGGTTTTCCCTTCTAATGGGTTTAATTGCATACAAAAACATTTCGTTTGCGCATAGACTCATCCACAATTTAGTGTCACAGTTGAGTCGGTTTCCTTGTTAGTTGATGGGCAAACAAAACAAACTCGGCTTTTGCCCTCCTATTTGCCGTTGGAAAAGAAAGTTGGAAAGTAAGTCGTTTAGAGGGAAACTTTTTTCAAGATATAGTATCGTATAACATCTAAATTTCCTCTTCAATTCGTTTTCACTCTTTTTAACCACTATTAATCCCAAATGTACCTACAATAACGATATTTTATTTCCATCTTTAAAAAACGTGTTGATTATTATTTATCTTTGTATATCTATGTAATATACAGAGTATTTTGAAACAAAACTTTCAATGTGAGAAACATAAATTTGATAAAAGAATGGCAACGAAAAGCAATAACTTAATTAATAAGTTCTCAAAAAGTATCCCTAACGCAGGTCTTTCAAGTGAGCATAGATGTACTTATTTGCTTTCAAGTCAAACACTACCGTAAAGAAATGGGCAGGTAAAATATGTAATAGTGTAAAAATGTTTTATCTAAATAGAAAAATCAGAAGCGATTAATAGAAAAAAACGAAAATCGAAAAATCGACATTTCAGTTTTCGTAAAAATCAATTTTTTTTTTCTGGAAGCAGTTTCGGTTTCCTTCCAAACCCGTTGCTGTTTTTCACCAAAACCGATTTCGTTTTTCTTCAAACATCGGTTCGGTTCATCACTGAAATTGTTTCCCGTTTCCTCCAAAAGATTTATGGACATTTTTCTTAAAAAAAAAAAAAAATAGTTATGCTTTTTCCAGAAGTTGGTTATCCCTTATTGTTATTGTAGTACCCATTTCGAAACGAGTTAACGAAAAAAAAAGTTTTTGATAGAAAACAGAAACAGTTTTAAAAGTGAAACCATTTAATTGAAAACCGGAATAATACTTGTTAGTAGAAAAACGAAACTAGCGTTTTAGCCTGAAACCGAACTGGTTTTGCATTTATCAAGGGCGGGGGGCGCGGTGGCTCAGTGGTAGAGCGTTCACCTCTGGTGCCTGGGGTCCCGGGTTCGATCCCAGCCCCCGCCAAGTGAACTTTGTGGTGGACGAACACCGTGCTCGTGGGTTTTCTCGGGGTTCTCCCGTTTCCTCCCACTTTCTTCATTCCATCATTTCACTCATCTCTCATCATCACAGTCTCCTTTAGCCTAACCGGCATAACCGTGGGACGTAAAACTCAAAGATTTTATTTCATTTATCATTTATCAAGGGCGTCTAGATTGTGAAAATGGAGAAAAGTGATGGTCTACATTCGGTGACATTTAATTCCAAGTATATGCATGGTCGAGCATGTCAGCTGGATTGGGAATCTACAGGAGCAATGCCAAGGGTGTTGCTGGCACATCCATATATATATATATATATATATATATATATATATATATATATAATGATGTAGAGTATGAATGTATATTCCAGCGTAATTCCGAAACGTCTGTAGAAATTTTGACCACACAGGGTACAAAAATGATGCTATGTGTAAAAAAAATATTGGAGCCATAGTGGGTCAGTGGTAATGTGTTCACCTCTGCTGCCCTTGGTTCGATCCCAGCTCGTGCCAAGTAAACTTTGTAGTGGACTTCTCGTGTTTCTTCCGTTTCCATCCATTTTCACTATCCACCATTTCTTCATTTCACCATCTCCTTCATTTCTCAACATCACCGTCTCCTTTAGCCTAGCCGGCGTAAGCGTGAGGACGTAAAACTTAAATATTTCATTTTCGGTTTTTTGGCAAAAAAAGGTTTTTTTTTGGAATAAGACACCCAAAAGAGTGGGGATTGGAAGGAATACCATGTAAAAAAAATAATGCAAAACGACAAATATTAATCTGCAATCCATATTTCTCGGAGTCGTTGAAATGAAGAGTGATACCCCCAAAGTCTCTTAAATCCAAGTTCATTCCCAGCGGCACAGGGTGGGGTGAAAAATGAAATGTCAAAAATGATATAAATTTGTGTCGAATTCATTGTTTTAGGGGGAAAAAAACGTCTGTCTGACGTTGACCCGGTTTCAATGACTTTTGGAAGATAGTCACTACCGATTTCAAACTGTTTTTCTTTTTATACCAGTCTGATTAAATCCGTATTCTATAGGGATATTTCAATATTTATGCCAAACGTAGAGCATTTCCTGAAATTTTATCATTACAATGTTACTGAAATAAACACTCTAAAGGGGGAAGGAGATTCTAATATTCGCTCATAAACCTAATCTTCCCGTGTGAAGAACGGGCATTTAAGCTATATATATATATATATATATATATATATATATATATATATATATATATATATATATATATATATATATATATATATATAACGTTAAGACGATTGAAGGAGCGGAACAACGGAGCGAAGGGGATGATGAAGAGGTTCCAATGAAGAAACGAGAAGCCGGAACATTAAGATTCACTGAAGCGAGATGAATTATAGTTTAATCTCTCCTCTTTTTTCTTCTTCATTCAGCCTTTTCTAACTCTCTTGCATGGCCATGTCTCTTTTTTCCTTTTCTTCTTTGCGCTTATTCCTTGTTCTTTTGCTTTCAATCCTTTCTTCAAAAACGGCAACTGTGTTTTATCTAGTACTACTATAGGAAGACGGATTTATAGACAAGCATTTTTTTTCTGTAAAAGAAAGGAAGAAGGGAAATACGCAAAGTTTTCAGTGCATTGCTTTTGCTTGGAAATTCTCTATCGTATTCTCTACATAAAGACCTCGCCTGCCCTCTCTTCTAACAACGAAACTTCCCTTTTCCGGTTTGCGAACGATTTTCAAATGGGATCGGAGAACCTACCCCCTCTCCTTCTTCGTCTCTAGCACTATACCCTCCGCTTTTCCATGTTCAGGAAAGTTTAATAATTTTAAGGATTTCTATTCTGTTTTGACTTCTTAACCGAGAGCTGAGCTGCATCATCATCATCATCATAATCTAACTCTCTGTCTCTTTTCTGATATTTTTTTTACACCACTTTCTTAAAAACAAGAACCACCCCTGGTGAATTTCGAAGTACTAGTAGTAGGAGTGGGAGATTATTACAGCAGTAGAAGTCAGGCGCTGCGGAAATATAGAAAGTGGTAGGAAGAGATGTTTCTATAAGAAAAGGATGAACCGAACTAAAATAATGTGACAGTTATTTCCATAGTCTGATTTTTCTTTACTGTCTCTCTTTTTCTTTCTTGCGGGCACACACACACACACACACTCACCCACACAAGTAGAAAGGAAATTCCAGAAGGAAACAAGAGGATGAAGAAGGAAAAGTAAAATTTGAAAGAGGGTAGGAATCGGAAATGCCCTCAAAACGGAAAAGAATGTCGGTTAAGAATCAATTTGTATTTTCATTTCATATTTTTTATTTGTCTCTCTCTCTTAAATATTCAACTTTTTCTTCTTATTGCTCTTATTTTCTTGTGATTCTTACAAAATGTGGTCAAAATTACCCACTGCTTTGATATTTACCTTACATAGGAACTTCCTTGTTATGAAAAGCGGCACTGAATTGCATTTGGTTCAGATTACAGGGACATTCAAACAGACACACACTTAAACATATAGACGTACATACATACGAAGATAAACCCCGTAGTTAAAGATTGTTGACACAAATTGGATGTATATTTAAAAGCATTAAATCAGCTCATAGTTTATGACTTGTTCAACATCATAATTAAGGAATTCAAATAGATATAAATGAAACAGATACTAATAAAATATAGACTTATTTCTTTAATATCAGTGTTTATTTAGAAAAAAAATGTAGATTCTCATAAACGGAAAAATTGCCTCCTACAGTAAAATAGTACATGTGCATAGGTGAATAATTGTCCTATGTTTTATTTGTATTAATTTATATGAGTATTTATTTCAGAAATGAGGTTATATAGAGCGCAAGCTATAGTTAATATTGAGTTCGGAACTGTACTGTGATTCTCTCCCACGAGGAATCAAACTCGGGATTTCCTGGATGAAAGGCTTACCTGTTAGTCACTCAACCAGCAGGGACTACTTTTCCTGTTTCATATGGAACCACATTGTCAGCTATTAAGACAGAGCTGTAGTGATGTGTGCTCTTATCAAGTTGTCACTATAATTGTAGCGAGAAGACAATACACAAATATCTTCAAAGAGGTACAGGAAAAAATTATTTTTCAAAGATGAGGCGTGCATATATATATATATATATATATATATATATATATATATATATATATATATATATATATATATATATATATATATATATATATATATGAGCCACTCGGGTAACATGATGTTATGTCACATTTTTTAACTTTCGAGGCATCTGCAGGTATATTTCTAAGATTAAACTACGTACATATTGCTCCGTGGTTGATGTAAACCCATTCCACATAATAACTCAATTTTATAGAACGTGACGCTTACCGTTGAGTTCACCAGCAGTGCCATGCCAGGGGGAGAGGAAAGAGCGGGACAACGGCTCCGGGCGCCGAAGTAAGGGGGCACAAAATTCGGGAAGAAAAAATAAAAGAAGGAGAAAAGAGAGAGGAAAAATTACTAATACGTATGTATTTTAATCCTCTTCCTGTTTTAGGAAGGGTTCTATGTTCTTCATGTTAGGAAAATGCATGTGCACATATAAAATTGAAGGGAAAAAGTAATAATAAGTGATCAAAATCAAGGAAAAGCAGGGTTTATTTCTGAAAATTTTCTTACTCTTCTCGCCAACCATGGTAATGCTTTGCAGCAGGCCTGTCGATTTAACTCATATGTTCGGAGGCGCACTGTTATACTGTCGCCGGGCGCTGATTTTCTATGATATGGCACTATTCACCCGACCCGCTCATTATCTATCTAGCTATATATATATATATATATATATATATATATATATATATATATATATATATATATATATATACATCAACCGCAATAAATAACATCAGGCTGAGTAAAATGGGGTGCCCTGATGATAAATCCTGATGCGTAGTTTTAGAGAAAATTGACGAAATATATTTTTATGATGAACAAAAATGTCGTTAGCTGGGAATGATAATTGATTTTTTCTCTTGGAATAGTTTTTTTTTATTTTTGTATTGTACTTGTAAAAGGAAATGTTCTGTTGAGTAGCAAGATTGTATCTATTATAGTTTATCTTTTCCTAGTGCTTACACAAATACTCGTAAAAGTGACACAAATAGTCATACCAAGTAACGAACATTATACATGAATTGTGATTAACATTACAATAACAAAAGACCATGTTTAATAACAAACTTAACCCTATCGGTCTAAATGTGAGTTGATTCAATTATAACTCCTTCAATCTTACCTTCCGATAGAATTAAATCAATAAAAAAGTGGAATCTTTTAGGTTCATTGAGATCTTTAGATAAAGCCGATGTATTAGAATTTTCCACATATGTTTGCCATAATATGACCTTCATATAAAGGTGAATGGCTAAGGTATTTTTTGAAAAATTATACATTTATGAATGAATGGGCTTGCGTTAATAAAAAAAGAGAGTACGAACATCTAAATGTTTTCACCCTAGATGTGTATGCAACCCAAAACTCTGAAATATTTGAAGGGTTGCATATTGGTGCCGTACTAAATGTATATTTTTAACGGAATAGGGAAAACGAGCGTCAAACTCAAAGTGACCGTTACTCGTTAAGATGTTAATGGATTAACTCCATTAATGAACACAACCAAGATAATCAAGCTATTTGCAAAAATTAAATTCAAAATTTCGCTTTCGTTCAAGAATTGCGGTATGCAGTAAAGGACGCTACGGACGTATGTACTAACATTAAAATTTTATAGCTTCCACTAATGTGGTCTTAATTAATGTTAGTATAATAACGGTCTGGCAAATAAATAAATAATACAAAAATTGAATACCTCTGCATCAGTACGTATACCTAACCCTATATAGAACCTGCCTATAGAAAAATAAGATAAGTCCATTCAGGTGAATATCCAGTGACTTCAAATATACCCTTTTGCTTTCGTAGATGAAATACGAATCAGCTCCTTCTACTTGGATGCACAAAGACGTCTTTTCTTTTAAAAAAGACAAAATCCAGAAAGAAAAGAAAGAAAGAAAGAAAGAGAAAAAGAGTTAGAATTATTTATATACAGACACGGCTATGCTGCCATGAACACTATCTGGGAAGGAACTTTGAGATCCGGGCTGGACGGTTGGCAAGGAAAGCTGAGCTGGATCAAAAGAAAATGATGCAAAGGAAAGAAGAAAAAGACAGAATATAAAAATAATAATAGTAAAATAAAGAATACCAAACAAGGTAAAATGGAGAAAAAGGAGAATAGATAGTGTACGATAACTGGAAGAAAGAAAATTCCCATTCCCTCCAGCAGAAAGAAAAGGAAAATGCTCTTGGAAAGACAGAAAGCTTACCTACTGTAAGGACGACGGACATGCTAAAGGCTGGATACCATCGGCTATGGATACCATTCAGATTTACTAAAACTCCGTAATGTACCATGTGCAAAATTTTACCACAGAGAAAAAAAAACTGCTATTTTTCCTTCCTTCCATGTTAGCTCTTCTGGAGAACCTCGCAGTTCCTTTTTGTGTGAATTCAGCATTTTCTCACAAAACAGAAGATAGGAAAAACTATATAATGGGTCATTATTCTTACTCATCTAATTCTTGCGTATTTACATTCAGTGTTTGTTCAACAAGAACACATGCTGCGTTGCTTTTCGTTGGAAAATGAAAATAGATACAAGATGTTTCCAAAGGCAAATTAAAGTTATTTTACTTTCACTTTTACATTACATTTCATCTCTTTATTTTGGTATTTCATTTATTTATTTTTACATCCAGTATACGGTTATATTATATTTGGGAATAAGCAAAGCATAAATTCTGTAGGTAATACTGTCTATATGTAAAATTGAGATGGGTAGAAATATCGATACAGGCTACAGGTTTTATGAAGAATATTAATAATATTCCAATGCATGAAGTGTCTGATAAATACACGCCTAAAATAAATATACAAAGAGCATTATTATTGTTTTGTTTGATACCAATCCTTTCATGCAATGAAGCATTGCATTTGTAGATTACGTGTTTTCTATACATGACACAAATCAAACGCTATCATTAAGAAGGGTCGACAATAGGGTTTCCAATATTTTTCAAACGTTACACAATATTGAACTAAATTAACGAATATTGCGGGCCACGATAGTACAGCAGTAAGGCGCTTACAAATGATGTGAAGGTTCGATTCCAGGCCATGAAATTGTCTGGTGGGCAACATTTTGTCCGTGCGTTTTCTAAGAGAATTTCGTGTTTCTTCCCACATTATCATTCCACCACGTATTTTATAATTATTTCTGTTCAGAATAATCGGTGCTTGTGGCTACATGACATACAGAGTGTCTTTTATGATTGAAAACTAGAAATTTGATCTCATTTTTTTATTTTTTTCAAAATCGACTAATAATTTTTCAATTTCTCTGTTCAAATACCTACAACTGCTTGACTTACTGACTTACAATTGCTATTAAAAAAGGTTGCCTAAGGTTATCTATGTTATCGTATTCTTAGTTCGTTGTCCATTATTCAATACTGGACATTTAAGTTGCAAATCGAAGAGAGAGGCAACAGATTGACATAAAATTAGTCGAATGTGTGGACGAGGTAATAACAGTAAAGTGATCAGGAGTACAGTTTTGAGACGCCGATACACCTCTTTCCTTCCAGAAAGCAAACGAAGGTGTACCAAAATTACAGGGTTAATTAATGGTAAACAGTTAGCATGGTATGAATGTATCTGAACGATCAAACACTATCTCGTCGTCGAAGGTAGAACTATTTCATAAGTTTTCGACTTTGATGAGGAAAAAATTGTGGCATATTTCAATTGCAGATTATCCTTACGGGATATTGGTGTCCATGTTGGACGAAATATAACCACACACACCAGAAGTTAGTGAGAAATCTGGCATCAGAAAAGTCCCAAAGGTCGAGCTATGACTTGAACCGAGATAGTCACCTTCTTCTGCACATGGACATGGTAACTCGGACATCTACATCCAAAGCACGAGTGCATGAATTCGGGGTTCTTACGCAATTACCATTGTCCCTACGAACAATTCGTTGTTCGTCTAGTAGGACGTGACATAATATTAATTCGATAACTTTTGAAAATTGATTTCATTGCATAAACATTAGAAACCGGATGGTACTACAGCCTTTACTCGTACGAATTTTGCTTGTTTACAGTATCAAGATCCGAGTATCTGTGTTTGACAGTAAATTGGCAACAGATTGGGAAATGTTTTTATTCTGAATTGCCATAACTTCTTAAACTGCTATACGATCACGTATTTAATTGCGTGAAGTACATATTAACATACATTTGAACAGACAGCAATGGTCGATGACGTTTTAAAGTTGCTTGTAATTCACCCAGCAGACGTCGCGCGTCCGTTTTCAACAGGACAACGTGCGACTGTATGAGACATACAACTTTCTAGACTCCCTGGATTCTCGTGATAATCTGCAGTTTTTCTGGCTCACATTTTTAACTAATTTATAGACGATTGAATACGTCTTATCTATGACTGAAGTAACATCTCACAGACCAGATATCTTCCGCGGCTATTCGTACACAGCTATTCGCAATACACTAGTAACCTCTCAATATTTCGCAAGGCTGTCAGGGTACTGTTACAAATCGAATATAAAGATAAGTGTAATAATGTTTCACTTATTCCTTGAGCTGTCTGTTTATGACATTTGGAGGTTCTAACCTCTTCTCTTTCCTGGTGTAGCATTTTTAATGTCCGAAAGTGTATATCTATCGTATGAGGATATAATGTCATAATTTATTTCAATATGCAATTCTTTTCAATGAGAAACATCCAGACGTACTTAACTAAACAGTGTATTAAAGTAAAAAAAAATGTATGGAAAGGAATTTTAATATATCTCGTATAATTCTGTGAAAATTTCAGAGAATTCGGTATGAAGAGACATATCAAGTACCCTTATGATTCTTCTCACATTTCATTCGGGGCTTATCACTACAGAACAAGGAAAATTACAATATCAAAGTGTGTTGTGGCTTAGATAGCAACTATTTTTGCTAAACAAGTATAGTAGTTCTCTCTCTTCTAATTTACCTTTCCTTTTTTTCTTTACATTTCGTTGTGACGCATTGGGACAGATATTTCATTCGCACCAATCTAATGGTTAATGATGTACATTTTTCTCAGTGTCTAAAAATGTTTGTTCAAATAAATTATGTGAGAAACAGCAATCAATAATACAGGGTGTCCCAGAACTAGTGACTCACTTGTTAAATGCGGTAGGTTAGGCTGTGTGATTGATGTGGTTGTTTGTTTCTTTTATTATTTGTGTTGTGGTGTAATGTTGTTTTTCCTTTTTCCTGTTGGCAATACTACAAGACGGCGGAGAAAAGTGACCTATGTGTTCTCCTATTTTCTGAGACACACAAATGAAGGAGCTGTAAGGTGATTGCTGTAGTGTATCATACATTCCCCACCGGAAGTCAAGGAAGGAACTGTACCACTAGTTAGATAATTTAATAATAAGCAATACTTCCTCGCATCATAGCAGCAGCCTATACAACACATACATAAAGGCACGTTATTAGATTGGATACCCCCCTTAGGCAGATATAATAGAAACCAGAGGCTTTTCAAAATCAAAACATTATCCTCAATTAAAAGGTATATTAATGAACAATTTATTAACGAGATCATATAGAACAAGTAAACAACAAATAGATATGTAAGGGAAGCTCATATAGAACAAGATATAAATATATAGTATATATTCTCAAATTTCAATTTCAACCGTAACAGTAGGTTCATGTCAAATTAGCAAAAATAATTGAATTTAATTATACATTAAATTAACACTACTTTTACCTGTATATGAAAATTGCAACTTCCAATGGTCAACTCGGGAGCAAACGATGGCAGGAAGTTTCACAAGCACAAAATATCATATATTAAAAAAAAAACACTGGAGTAAAAAAATTATAATAAAAAATCACAAACTACAGAACTAAATAACTGAACACTTCCGTCTTCGATCCATTCAATCATTGTCCATTGATTTGCGAGGCACAATTTTACACTTAAAAAAAATCCAACCAATACGCACCCGATTTGAAGTCAATCTGACAAACGGCAGAAGGAATTCAAATCACGGTGCCAGACATGACGTCATGTTCTATACAATAGTACCAGAACAATTAACCAATAGAACACCAAATGAAAGAACATTTTTTAAGTGATATTAAAGTAGAATACACTACACTGCGGAACTAGACACTTGAAGGACAAGGTATATGCAAGACCCAAAAAGAGCATTACGGAATTGACGGCCCGAACCACCAAGGAATTCAACAACATTCCCGTTCAGAAGTGCCGAGATGTGCAGAATGTACGTCTCTGGATGCAGGCATGTATCGATGTTAATTGCCTCCAGTTGGACCTCCAAATGGAGAATAAGGTTTATATACTTGATTTTTTACATCATTTCTCTGTACCTACAATTTTGTTTCATGGCATTCTTGTTTAAAATAAAAATGTACTGATCACTCAAAAGGTGTTTCTACTTCTGGTACACCCTGTAATTTGACGATATTGACAACCTTACTGAAAAAAATAATATGTAAGCATAATTAAAAAAAATATGCTGAGTAATTAAAATAAACTATTCGTTTTTATTTGTTTCTTTGCAATGTTTAAGAATAGTTAAACAAATTAGCACTGAATACTAATTCATTCCCTTACAAGAATGTGGTTTATTATATTTAATGTGTACCATAAAATTTTAATGGCGATTAAGACTTAGTCATGACTTCAATCCTAGTATTTGAGGTAAATACCAGCAAATTAAATATCTCAAACAGCGTACGAAGCAAACAATAACACGGTTAATATAACAAATAAAGTCTACCTTCTACGTGCTGAGATCTCCGAATTGAAACGAGAATCGTATATTTTTTATCTCCCCTTTACAGCTTCATATTTACACATATTGCAATATAGATGCATATCGTAAGAAGTCGTTCTACTGTGCGTATATTTTGATAGAGTTCAAGTTTATACTCACATTGAGTTCAATTTTATTTTACTTTAAATAACACAGGAAACATTGCTTTTGCTACTTTGAAAATAAAAACATGAATTTTATGTTTATTTCAGAAAGAATGTATTATAGTTATTATTTTTCGTGTGAGAAAAGTATTTTTGGTTCTTCGACTAACGTTTTTTTTTCTATTTACTAGAAGAATAATCATGGGAAGAATACGTTTCATTTTGGACATAAAGGGCTGAATTTGGATTTAAACGGCATCGGAAGTGTCACTAATCGTCTCAGTTACCCCGAAAGCTATGGATTCGACACTAACACTGGCCATTTTCTATCATTTTTATATTTGTCCCATTCCCTCTCACCCAAACTGCGGGGTTGAATTTGGATATAGACGGCATCGAAAAGTTTTACTGTTCGTCTCTGCGAGTCCGAAAACTATAGATTTGATACTAATATCGGTCATTTTTGGTCATTTTTGGTCATTTTTGTTTAACTCCTCCTCCCCCTTCCCCAATGACGCACCATCAAAGTGAAATGACAAAAAAAAAAACTATCCCAGACCCCAACCACATTTATGTGGAAATTTGATTAAGATTGGTCGTGTGAATCATGAGTTATTAAATCACAAATGTAGTCAGTATCATTTTTATTACTTTTTATGTATCTTCCCATCCCCGATCCCTAAATTGCACCGTCAAAGTGAAATGATAAAACTATTTCTGGTCTGAACCTCATCTTATGTGACAATCTTCATCAAAATCGGTTGCGTCGTTCAAAAGTTAAGACTTGTTTATTTTTATAAGGTTTTTCAAAACAACATCGACAACGTTTGGGAGGTGACACCTCACACCAAGATAAGACAAAAATATAGACCAACCTGGGTGCATAAATGTTTCCTTTCGGAGTTATAGCTCCGAAAACATGAAAAAAATATTAAAATTTAAAGGTCTATAGCTCCAAAAGTATGGAAATTACTGTAGTTGGGTCAAGACTTCATTTAGGAACTATTATCTGCACTATCCAAAAATTAATGTATCAGAATCCTAAGGTACTCACGCAACAATTATTAGATAGGGAATTTGGCTACAGGCATATAATTTGAAGTACTCATCAACTATCTCTATAAAAATTGTTGCGGAAGTACTGAAGGATTCTGAAATTTGGATATTTGGATAGGGCACATACTAGTTTCTAAGTGAAGTCTTGACCCGATTATGGTAGCTCCCTTAGTATTGGAGCTGTGGACCTCTAGATTTCTTTTTTTCATGTTTTCGGCAGCCTATAACTCCGAAAGAAGCATTTGTGAACCCAAATTGGTCTATACTTTTTGTCTTATTTGGATGTGAGAAATAACTTCCTAAACGTTACCGGTGTTGTTTTGAAACACCCTGTATATATCCCCTTCCCCTACCCTAAGATGTGCCGTCAAGGTGAAATGATGAAAACCATCCCATAGCTATGTTGAAAATTTGACCGAGATCGGTCGGGTGATTCAAGGAATGCAAAGTCACAAACATAGTGACTTTCAATTATATATATAGAGTGTCCCAGAAGAAAGAGATAATAGTTTTGGAAATGGTAGTATGAATGATTCTAAGCAAAAAAGTTCATATGAACATAGGTCCTAATCTCAACGGTTTGAGAGCTACAGGTTGTGGACCATTTTTTTTACTTTATATTGCATATTGCTTACCATGTAGTTATTTTACAGAGGTGCAACATAGCGGATTTGAAAGGTGATGGAATGGCCTTTCTAATGATATGCAATATGTGGCACTGGCATCTTTGGAAGAGAAGTTATTGAGGGATATTTGGAGATCAGGGTTCCCATCCAATTTCTTTAAATAACCTTAGCTTTCTCAAATTTCCGTCAATACCTTCCCTTCTGTCACATGCTGCATACCCTTAGAAAGGTCATTCCATCACCTTTTAAATCCACTATGTCTTACTTCTGTAGAACAGTTACAGGGTGAACAGCTTAGAAAGCAAGCCATAACACAGTTAATAGAACAAATTAATACCTTTTATTTGGTATTCTATTATTAAAACGATCTTCAGACAATGATAATAATAATAACTAACTAACTCTATGGCCTATGGAACCCGGAGGTTCAATGCCGCGTTCACAAAAGCTCTCCACTAACTTCTATCCTTAGCTAACTGCATCCAGTTTCTACTCTGTATTCCAATCTCTGCGAGATCCATCTTAATATTGTCCTCCCATCTGCGCCTAGGTCTTCCTAATGGTCGTTTTCCGATTGGTCTTCCAGTCAAGACTTTGAAAGCGTCTCTACTTTCTTCCATTCTAGCTACATGACCCGCCCATCTATGCCTCCTAGACTTGACGACCCTAACAATATTGGGTAAACCATATAAATTATGTAGTTCCTCGTTATGAAGTTTCCGCCATTCTCCATTCCCGTTCCTCTTGGGTCCAAATATTTGTCTCAGGATCTTGTTCTCAAATACTTTCAGTCTATGTTCTTCCCTCAGAGTAAGTGACCATGTTTCGCAGTCATACAGAACTACAGGCATGATTATCGTTTTGTATATTTTAAGCTTCAAATTCCTCGACAGAATTCGCGACGACAAGAGATTTTGAACCAGATATTAACACGAATTCCCTGCGTTTAGTCGACATTTAATTTCTCCGTGAATATGATTTTCCTCTGTTAATATTGATCCAAGATATTTGAAACTATCCACTTTATCAAAAGTATTATTTAGTATTTTAACGCATCCATAATTTGCTGTATTCCGGTCCCGACGCACTTCCATGTATTTAGTTTTCTCTGCATTTACTTCTAAACCCATGTCCCCTGCAAGCGTTTAATAAGATCTCTGCATTTCTTTCTATTGTTCTCCTATCATCTCCTATTAAATTTACATCATCAGCATATGCCATAACCTGGTGAATACCGTTCAACTGTAAGCCCTGGTAGCTATCTTTAATTTTCTTTATAGCGTATTCCAAAACGAAGTTAAATAATAATGGCGACAACGCATCTCCTTGTTTCAGGCCATTTTCGATGTGAAAGCTCGTGGACAAAAATTTTCCTACCCGGACTTTACTTTGGGATTCATTTAAACATATCTTAATTAATCTAATTAGCTTTCTCGGTATTCCAAGTTTTGCAAGAATGTTGTATAATGTTTATCTCCTAACCGAGTCGTACGCCTTTCTAAAATCAATAAATAGTTGATGTACCGGGGTATTGTATTCCACTTTTTTTCGAGTATTTGGCGAATGGTAAATATTTGGTCGATAGTTGATCGATTTCGACTAAATCCGCACTGATAATCTCCAATAATTTCCTCTGTGTATGGGGTCAGTCTTGCTAACAGAATATTTGAAAGGATTTTATAGGATGTTGACAGAAGAGAAATGCCTCGATAATTATTACAGTCAGTTTTGTCGCCTTTCTTGTGGATTGGAACAATGATTGATTCTTTCCACTCTTGTGGCAATTCTTCCTTGTTCCAGATAAGGAGAATGAGTTTCTGTATCTTGTTCCACAAATTTTCGCCTCCAGCTAAAATTAACTCAGCCGGAATTTCATCTACACCCGGAGATTTGTGTTTCTTTAATTTCTTTATAGCGGTTTCTACTTCTATTCGGTTGGGTTCTGGAATATACGGTTCTGCGGTGTGTATCTCCTTTTCTCCACGAACACTAGTTTTTGGTTGCGTGTTAAGCAAATCGTCAAAGAAATCTTTCCATCTATTTAAGATGCTATCCGTGTCAGTGAGAACTGTACCGTCAGATTTCTTTAATATATAAGCACGATGTTGATAGCCTTTCTTAAATTCATTGATTCCCTTATACATGTCCCGGATGTTTTTATTTTTACTATTATCTTCAAGTTCCTTAATTTTAGCTTTCAGAAAATCGCGTTTCTTTGTTCTAAAAGATTTAGAAGTTTCCCGCCTGATATCTGCGAAATTTTGTGTAGTCATTTCATTCGGATTTTGTAGCCAGCGTAATTTTGCCTGTTTTCTCTTCTCTGCTAGTTTTTTGCACTCCTGGTCGAACCATGGTTTGTTCCTACGTATTTCCGCGTGTCCCAATTTTTCTTTTGCTGAAATTTTAATGGTATCTCTAATTTCAAACCAGGTACCCTCAACACTAGTGCACTTCGAATATTCTAAAGCCGAAAATCTATTCGAAACTTCAATCTGGTATTCCTCTCTTACCTGGCTCTCTTCTAATTTCTTTAAATTGAATCTCTCCGTTTTCGGACAATGAATATTACCTTTATTCAACGATAACCTCTCTCGTATTATCGCTGCTACCAGGTAGTGGTCAGTGTCACAATCAGCCCCTCTAAACGACCGGACGTCAATTATGCTAGATTGCCTTCTTCTATCTACTAAAACGTGATGAATTTGATTATTTGCTTTACCGCCTGGTGATGTCCAAGTGTATTTATAAACTTCGCAATGTGGGAATTTTGTACTCTTCACGATTAGGTTTTTGGATGTTGCAAAGTTCACGAGTCTAACACCGTTGTCATTACTTTCCTTATGCAGACTTTCGTTCCCTATAATCGGTTTGAAAATATCCTCTCGTCCTACCTTAGCATTGAAATCCCCTAATAGAATTTTTATATGGTATCGCGGGAGTTGGTCAAATATCCGTTCCACTTCTTCGTAAAAACTATCTTTTATATCGTCATCCTTATCTTCCGTTGGGGCATGTACATTTAAAACAATAATATCACATCACCGTCCCTTAAGAGTAATAAAAGAAAGTCTTTCAGTAACAAATTGAACCCGTTTAATTGCTGGTAATATACCTTTATGAACGAAAAACCCTGTTCCCAACTGGTGCTTTTTATTTCCTTTCCCGTTAAAGAACGTAAAATTTCCGGAATTCTCAGATCCATTTCCTTCCCACCTAACTTCCTGAAGTCCTACTACGTCCATCCTGTATTTCTCTAACTCCCTCGTTACAGATTTTAACGCGCCTGCCCTATAAAGACTCCTAATATTCCATGTTCCAAATCTCATGTCCATTTTCTTTTGCTGAGGTCGTGCCAAGTTATCAGTCCTTGTCCGAGGCTTTTGTGAATATTTCTGAACAAGTGCTTCTTTTTACAGGATGAGGTTGTTAGCCCTACCCAAACCCCCAAGCTGGAGGACCACTCCTAGTCGGCTGTCCGCGACTGCTTATTCAGTATATTCACAGCTAACCTCTATATCTAGAGGCCTTCTCCTCGATCCGCAACCTGAGGACGCGCCATGCCGTGGTGACAGGAACCCACGTTACACGGATAATAATAATAATAATAATAATAATAATAATAATAATAATAATAATAATAATAATAATAATAATAATAATAATAATAATAAAAGAAAAATAATTTATACGGTCTATATTCTATTTTAGATGTTATTTTCTTTTAGTTAAATGCATGTAGAGAAAGGCGTTTCAGCTTATTAGTAACACATTTGGACATTTGGAACCTTACAAGCTTAAGAAATACCGCGATGCTACTAGTGATTATACTCAATGTGCAATGCCAGTATATTCATTATCGTTCTACATCTCAGATTTTAAGGGGCCGCGGTGGCTCAGTGGTAGAGCGTTCACCTCTGGTGCTTGGTGTCCCGGGTTAGATCCCAGCTCCCGCCAAGTGAACTTTGTGGTGGACAAATGCCGTGTGTGTGGGTTTTCTCAGAGTTCTCCCGTTTCCTCCCACTTTCATTATTCCACCATTTCATTCATTATTCATCATCACTGTCTCCTTTAGCCTAACCGGCATAAACGTGGGACGTAAAACTCAAAGATTTCATTTTTTTCTCACATTTCACTGAAAGAGGCTGTATGCATCCATAGTTAAATCAAGTCTGTTTGAACCCTCTGACAAACTGTCCAAGGATCTTGTGTGCCTAGAAAGCTCGTTTCTACAAAAGTAATCCAAAACAATGTCTGAAAGATACATTAGAGGATCGCACAGAATGTCTTTAAAAACAATTGCAAGAATTTCTGTTTAATATGTCATTCTTTCTATGTACGCAACCATATACTTGGAAGTATGACTAGTCTTGGAAAATGATATAGTAATCATTTGGTAAATCTTGTATAAGTATGCAGTTTATGATTGCACAATTATGCATGACTGCCATTGCTATGTTCTTTGAGATATTGGGTTCTCATGTCATACCAAGGAACGCACTTTTCGCTCCACATTGGAGGTACGTTCGGATATCCAATATCTGCGATGCTCAGCACTGAAGCGTTTTGGAACATTAGTGATTTGTGTTTTATTGCGATTCAACACAACATTGATCCCATTCTTTGGCTCAAAAATCTTCTATCATACAGTGTTTACTTATTTGACTATAACTGTAGTCAATATCAGAAAAAGCACAAAGGTCTAAAAGGCCCTAATTTTGAGTTTCAAATATACTCTTCAGAATACCCTCTTGGCTGTGTTCAGTGTGCTGTTACCTAGAGATCGAATCGAATTTGTTACCATTTGTCTAAAACACCCTTCTGTACATTACTGCTATCTTTTTTTGTTTTCAGAGCAATGCATAGTCTAGCAAGTGTTGCTAATGGTTTCTTCGGGACTCACTAATGGAAAAAAAAAGAGAAAATTCAATTTGTGCAGCGAACATACCATGGATAATCTATTTATAATTAACAGCCTATCGAATTCTCTTGGTATTTTTGTAATCAACTAGTTGGACAAATTTGACCTTCCACGCGTTAATAAATTTATACTCCGGGGAAAGACTTCTGGTAAAATGTACACTAACTTAACTCTCAAAAGGAAGAAAAAACTAATTGTATTTCATTCTAGAGCAATAAAAGAAGATAGGATTCCTGCTTAATCACAGAAATATAAGCTCTTGCAATGTAAAAAATAAAATACAATTGGGCTACGAGATGTATCAACATTTGCTAATGTTCGTTTGCGATACTAAAAACACACAAATATCAGAACTGGCGGAAAAAGTTCATCTTCTACATAGTTCTGAATTGTTGAAATAAACACAACAACACTAAGCAAGGCTATATGATAAAAAATGCTGTGTATAAAAACACAATTACGTAACAGTTTCAACATACTAACTGTGTCTTCATCAAACTTCGACTTCTTCTGACTACTAGAGAGTGGGTCATTCTTATATACCTGCTGGAGAGCAACTTTTTATTAGGTTCTGCAACTTCATTAAAATTAAACGCTTAAAATGAAAAAGACAAACCACATGTTAGGGTGGGAAGGAGCAGAGGTTATAGAAGAAAAGAACAGGATATTGGCGAGAAAATGGGAAGAAGCTAGGAACATCATGAAGGCAGTAGACACGGTAATGAATTGGAATTGAGGATTTGTGATAAATAATCACTTAAATGAAGAAAAAAGGAAAAAGAAGAAAAACAAAGATAACAAATTAATGATGATTAAAAGAGAAGAATGTATCTTGTGAAAGGTATATTTTTAATTGCACAAGTGTGTAGGTGAAAAAGTGGGAAAACACAAGTGTTATATTTTAATGGTGGGCCACACAGAGAAAAGAAAAACATAGTGGAGTACGTAGAAACGTAGTTTACATTCGTAAATCCTTTAGTTTTTGGACTTAACGTCAGAGTATAGGTAACATCCTGCACCGAACATATAACTGAAAACGTATGTTTTGTAATATTTTCCGTATAAGTGTTCCATCTATACGTACTTTTCGTATGAGACAAAGCAATATATATATATATATATATATATATATAGGGTGTTTCAAAACAAAACTGGCAACGTTTGGGAGGTGATTCCTGACACCAAGATAAAAAGAAAAATATAGACCAACCTGGGTGCACAAATGCTTCCTTTTGGAGTTATAGGCTGCCAAAAATATGAAAAATTGAACTTTAAAGGTTTCTAGATCAAAAACTACGGGACCTACCGTAGTCGGGCCAAGACATCACTTAGGAACTAATATGTGCGCTATCCAGAAATACATGTTTCAGATTCCTAAGGTACTCACCGAACAATTTTTAGAGAGGAGTTTGGCTACAGGCATATAATTTGAAGTACTCAGTAACTACCTCCATAAAAAAAATTTTGCGGAAGTACCGCAGGATTCTGAAACATGGATATTTAGATAGGGCACATACTAGTTTCTAAATAAAGTCTTGACCCGATTACGGTAGATTCCTTAGTACTTGAGCTATGGACCTTTAGATTTCATTTTGTCATATTTTCGGCAGCCTATAACTAAGAAAGAAAGCATTTGTGCCCCAGGTTTGTCTATATTTTTCGTCTCATCTTGCTGTCAAGAATTACCCCCCAATGTTACCGGTACTGTTTTGAAACACCCTGCATATAGGCGGTCAGGATCTCACATATAGATGGATCTATGTGACACATAGCTGACGAATGTAACATAAGTATATGTATGTAATATACGGAAAACTGTTACATGTCAAACATCCCACAACAGCATGATGTAATATCTAAGCTGGACAAAGGCAGTACATATGTAGCATGTGGATAACGTATGCTCCGTACAGATTTCTGTAGTAAACATATGGATTCCGTATATTTGTACAATATATCGCCCGGATAAAGGGTTTCTCTCCGTGCGAATTAAATACGAATTAAAAGTTAATCTCCGAAAGGCATATAAGAGGTGACCAACTGTCAAGTAGCCAGAAGGAGTGGAAGTCTGATGAGGACTCGGTTATGTGTTTAAACTGTTACGTGATTGTGATTTTATATATTTTTATAGCATAGTGTTGCTCAGGGTGTTGTGTTTATTTTGACAATACGTAAGCAAGACCTAATAGAATAATATTAATTCCAAATATGGAATGTTCAAGCTCTGAAGTGATTTCCATGTCGGTTCTCTACCTCTTGTTTCCATACTGGTGTCTAATATAAGGGTTATGGAAGTTATTTACATAATAGATGGGAGAAAACAACTATTTAGAACTGAAGGATAGAACTACGTTCTCGAAACGTTGGACAACGAACACTTCACTTGGTTGATATCCCGACAAAATATATTCTCAAATTTTGTTTGTTTGTAATTGTACCTGTTCGTTATATTACCTTTTTTAATAAACAAGAAAAAAATGGAATTTGCTGGACACTTTTATATGAAAATTCATTTAATGACATTTCTTTCTCTTCTTATATGCATTGCTAAAGAACACTTCTCTTAGAGGAAAGTAAAAATATACATACATAGAGAAAGGGTTGAAATAAACTCTTCTGGTGGTCTTATAATTGTATTCGTATTCAACGTATTTACTTTTCTTTTTCTCGCTTCTTTTATCCCCTTTTTTCTGAAGGAAATTCTTATTAAGACAGAAACGACAAGATAATACCCACAGGAAGAAAAGAATATATATATATAGAATATTCAAAAGGCTCTGTATAAAGAAAAGAATAAAATTAATGAAAAACTCATATAACTGTATTTCTTTTACTTTTTTCCTCCTTCTTTTATAACTTTAAATAAATTATTGCTTCACACTTAGAATGTTTTCTCTTTTATGAATCTTTGTAGATAGATAGGAAAGAAAGGATTTCTTTTTGTTAGGTAACATTAAATATTGTATATTTTTCACTGCAAGTTAGATTAAATTACAGAAAAGTGAAATTACTTTTAATATAAATATAAACGAATAGTTTATATTTAAAACGAATAGTCTGTGCTAAATAGGTATATAGTTTGTGTTTCAGTTAAGTTTTGCAATACCAACATCTACTGTATTTTCAGATTTTTAACGAAATGAAAACTTAAATGAAAATTTTCAGTTTCACGTCCTACGATTAGGAGATATTAAATAATTGTTAATTAAATGAAAGTGTGAGAGGAAACGGGAGAATCGCGATAAAACACACAGGCATAATTTGTGTTTATTAGAAACTCTTTTCGCTTGGAATCGAACCACGAGAAACTAGCACCATAGTTGAGCTCTCTTCGATTTTTAAAAAAAAAATATTTTAAAAAATCTCTTTGTCACTCTTAGCTTTCTCTGAGTCTTTTCATGGCGATTTGAAACCTAAAATGGAATGGCATCTTTTAGTTTAACGGTTAGGTCCTACGGTTATGTCGTTTATGCTAAGGGAGACGATAATTAAAGCAAGTGAATGATGATGGAAGAATTGGTTGGGATGAGAATGGGGGAGGAAAAGGGAGTCCCGCTAGAAAACTCACAGACACAATGTTGTCCGCAACTATCATACTTGGCCGGGGATAGAACCACGGACCAGACACACCAGACTTAAGGGTTCTACCACTGAGCCATCGTGCCGCCCTTCATGACTATTTGACTCGAGAGGAACGCGCACATAGAAACATCGGAAACAGTTGAAAATACTTAGGCTCTCGAGGTCTCGAACTCCAAATAGATTGCACCTCGTAAATCCGAAGCTGCATGTCCGAGAAACTTATATTCGAAGAATATTGCGAAGAGTATGCACGTAAAAGAACTGCGTGAGATGTACCGCACTGGTCGGCAAAATGAAACTTTTTTCGCTCCCACAAATGAAAATAGGTGATTCATATAGGTTTCGAGCTCCTGAGTTCGAATCAGTAACCTGTTTTTCTCCAAGACGTACCAGTTTTCAGGGAGAAGGGGGTGTTTCAATATCCGCTCAAAGATGCTGTTCTCCACCTATAATAAGTTACACGTTATAATTTAATATCAATACAAATTATGCAGATAAAATTGCATAAAAAGTTAAACACTTACGTGTCACTTGGTTTTCCTACTCCTCTTGTAATTACTACAGGAACTCGTGTCTCGCGTGTCACATTCCAACAGAAGTCTGCCAACATATTCACATTCCATTTACCACTGTAGCGCCTCTCCATGGTAGCTATTTTCTGGTGAAATCTTTCCCCATGTTCGTCAGAGACCTCCTCTAAGCTGTACATTTCAGGGAAGACGTCCAGGTGACAATGCAGGAAGTGTAACTTTAGGGACATATTACATCCAATGTTACGAAATGAAGTAATTAACCTGCCCATAATGTCTTCGTAATCAGGTGACTTATGATTCCCTAGCAAGTTACTGCACATTTCTCGAAAGGCCTTCCAAGCCTAACTTTCCACTTCATTAAGCTTAGAAGAAAATGTAGTGTCCTTAAAAACGTCTCTGATTTGAGGTCCCGTAAAAATATTTTCTTTCACCTTGGCCTCACTGAGTTGGGAATAGTTTTCTGAGATGATTTAATGCTTTACCATCCCGGCTCAGGGCCTTGACAAATACCTTAATGGCTCTAATTTGATATGAAGGGATGGTAAGAATATTTTCTCCGGATCCACAAGAAGTTCATTAGCCACGTTCATCTCCCCTGGAACCAGTTGCTTCCTTGGCAGCCATTTTGTGATTGTGTGCTGATCTTTGGCTCGACTATCCCAATGACGCAAGAAGCACCAGTGCTTTATGTAACCTCCTTGTAAGCGGCGAGGATGGCAATAACCTTAAGGTCAGCGCATACAGACCACTGGAACTGTTCGTACTTTATTTTCTGCAATAGGTTTTGCATGTTCTCGTATGTTTCTTTCATATGTATAGCATGAGTAATAGGGATGGCTGGCTTTTCATTGCCATTGTGTAGTAACACGGCCTTGAGACTTATCCTAGAGGAATCTACGAATAGCCTCCAATCTTCAGTGTTGTAGTTCAACTTCAGTTTTCCTATAAGCGATGGAATATCACTGCAATACACCAAATCACCATCGTTTGTAAAATTAGGAACTAGGCGCACCTCTCTTTTGCTATACATCGGTATAGTCACATCTTGGTTTAGTAGATTCCATTGTTGAAGTTATAAGGATACGGTCTGGTTCTTAAGCATTAACATTGAGCCAGTAAACACACACATATTACTACTTTGTTTAATAATTGTAAATGAGAAGCGTACAGTTTACTTTCTACACAAATTTCTAAGATGTCTGCTTAACTAACTGAATAATTCTATTTATTTTTGTTGTCATGACGACGATATCAAGAATAGAATACATATTTGAATATTTTTTATATGTTAACATTATAAACATAATATTTCTTTTTCTTTCTTTTCTTCTATTAGCAGAATCTGTCTAGTATATATTTAAAATACATTATGACCCAAAATTACAAGTAAATAATAATTTTTACAAGTAAAATATACAACATGCTGTTGTAAAGTCGTGATGCAAGCACCAGGGCCTTAGACTTGGGAAGGTTTAAGTTAGTGTTCTCAACAGGTCGGGTCGGGTCCGGTTGAAGACCGACCCGACCCGACCCGTGACCCGAATTGACTGACCCGACCCGATGACCCGACCCAACCCGACTGATCCGAACCGTGATCCGACCTGATTGATCTGACCCGACAACCCGACCCGAGCTGACCCGATTGACCTGACCCGACAACCCGACCCGAGCTGACCCGACTGACCCGAACCGACAACCCGACCCGAGTAGCCTGAAACAACAACCGACCCGAGTTGACCAGACTGACCCGAGCCGACACACCCGACCCGTAACCCGACCCGATCACGGGTTGGGTCAACCCGATCCGTTTGAGAGCACTCTGGTCACGACACTGGGTAAAAGCCAAAATGCACTCCCATTGGGAATTAAACCCGGACCACGTGTACCGAAGTCTTACACATTAACCACTAGCTTGATCAAGCTAGGCATTTGTATATGCATCTTAATGAATATTTGGCACTTTTGAGGTTTGGTTATTTATTTTTATAACTGATACCAATGTCCGACGTGGGAGAATTTTTTTCTTGCTTTAGTTCTATGTGATGAAATTTTTATTCAAGGTCAGGGTTCTCTCGGAAGGCAGTAGCAAAAGTCTCTTGGCGGAGACAACAGGAAATCATTTAACTACAATGATAAGTGTTGAGGAAACAGAACACCTGTGATTTTTTCCAACCCTTCAACTTTCATTCCAAAATAGGTTCTTATGATTCCGAGACCCGTGCCACATTGATTTTTCTTTCTCGGTAATTAAAACGTATTTTACAGTATATATAATTGCACGTAAGAAGATACATAATATGAATTTTGTAATTTAAAATTTAAAAATACAGTATCATATTTAATTATAAAGTACTAATTTAATTCATCACTTTCAGCCCAACAAATGAAATTCAAACAATTCGCTTCCTGGGATTTGGTCATCAATACTGCGTCTTATTCTTTGTTTTGCAGTCAAGTCTTGTCCTGCATTTCGTATTCTTGGTGGTCTTTCATGCAATACAAGAGCCAAGAATGCTCGCCTCATCGGTACAAATGAAGACCAAGTATGATTTTGATTATGGTCTTTCATACTATACGGAAAGCAAGAAAACATGCTCATCGCTACTTGGTGATTACCAAAACAAGGCGAAGAGCAAGATTACTATGCAATTCGTCTTGCATATCCAATCTTTATCTTGTTCTTGTATCGATGTTCTTCGGCTTGTGAAATAAGATGAAATATTCAGTTTAAGGTCCCTCGATTCTGCACCGAGGCTAAGGGATACGGTGACCATGAGAAATGAATGAAATGGTAGAATGAATAAAGTGGGAGGAAACAGGAGAACCCCGAGAAAACCCACTACACGGCGTTTCTCCACCACAAAGCCTACTTAGCACAAGCTGGGATCGAACCATGGACACCATGCACCAGAGATGAATTCTCTACTACTGAGCCGCCACGTCCCCGCTTGGGCTTGGTCGTCCATATCCAATCTTTCTTTTAGCCTTGCTTAAAGAACTTCTGGTTTTGTTCTAAATCCAGACTCCATATTGGCGTAGATATTAATATTACAGTCGATTGGTAAAATCAATCTTCCACATTTACAAATTAAAGTACACACAAGTACAAAAATAAGCATTTACTATAAGAAAACTAGTAAGACTATTCATGGCTTTGGATTAATTGTTTTAACAAAAGAGACACTGACCAAAGCTTAAAACTTTACTTTATTTTAAATTATAATTTGCAACTGTTTCGGATATCTAGCATATCCTTCTTCAGACACGATCGAAATTAATGAAAATACAGACATATATATAAATGTTGTTATAACTCAATTGCAAGTGTTATAACAACATTTATATATATGTCTGTATTTTCATTAATTTCGATCGTGTCTGAAGAAGGATATGCTAGCTATCCGAAACAGTTACAAATTATAATTTAAAATAAAGTAAAGTTTTCAGCTTTGGTCAGTGTCTCTTTTGTTAAGAAAACTAGCTGAAAGTGTTCAAAATAGATTTATGGCTTCTATAAAATCAATTGAAAATTGCTATTTTTAATTAGGCAGCTAGTGAAAAACCGCAGCTTTCGACTCCAGCCGAGTTTAAGCTCAACCTAAACTCAGTTAACTAAAGTGAACTGACCCTACTGACCCGACCCGAGCTGACCCGATTGACCCGACCCGACAACCCGATCCGAGCTGACCCGATTGACCGGACCCCACAACCCGACCCGAGCTGACCCGTTTGACACGGCCCGAGTTGACCTGACCCGACCACATCCGTAACCCGACCCGAGCTGACCAGACCCGTTTGAGAGCACTACTTTAAGTCTCTGATCAGATCATCCAGCTCGTCCTGACTTATCACATGTTGCTCATTAGTGTCAGGCACTGGAGCCTAATTCAGATCTGACTGTGTACTCGAAGATTGTGCACCATCCTCACATGCAGCAGGTTCTTCATCGGATGAAGCACTGCACAGGGTGTATGAGTCTGGTGGTAAGGGTACAGGCAGACAAACATGTTTCACAGGCCTCCTCGCGGAATCCAAGTTAGGATACAGTATTTTATGCTTCATCTTTTTTGAAAAACCTTTTATGTTAGTCAGGCAGAAGTAACAGTCTAAAAAATGATCACCGGGCTCGCACCAAACCATAGGTAGGGCGAACGGCATCGATTTATGTGTACCTTTCAACCATCCTGTAAGAGTATTCGCACACGAGTTACAACTTTGTTTCGGAGACCAAACGCGATCCTGGTCGCCGACTTTACACTCGAAGTACAGATGGTAGGCTGTCTTCTGGAACGGTGACAATGGCCTACTTTGTCCCTTGAAAATCACTTTCCCACATATGTAGCAGAATGAATCTGTCGAATTATTGCAAGTTCTCGGCATGTTCGTTTAACACAAACGTCAATATTTCACACAGAAATATTTTTCACCTGCGGTATACACAGACAGAGCTTAACACCACCTTCTAACACGAAGATCAACTCGAAACTGAATTTTTTTTTCACGCGACAACGTGGTGTATGTCTTGGTGCCTTTTTTCAATAATCTGTCTGTCGTCTAGACAAAAGGGAGCCGACGAATGATCTCAAGTTGATTACGAAACCTTTCTCTGTCAATAACACCTAGGTTTTAGTGTATCCAGTGTGGAACGACAATAAATCTTTGCAATCCAAGGGGAGGGGATACGTTTCCGGGGGGTCGTAAGCTAGAGGAAAGAATGTTCCTGGAATATAACCTAGTAACAGTTCTTGGATTAAGATAAAAATTCAGAATTATGCACTCCAAATACGGAAAACACATATTAAATACGAAAAATACGATTTTTCTGTCAATTATGGAAACATCATCCCGCCAAGAAAAAAAGAAGAAAAACTTCCGTGCTGGAAATTTCTCGATTAGATATTCGTAATCAGCTTCTCTAAATCTATCCGTCACATCCTTTCACCCTCATAAAAATTCAGAATTATACACTCCAAACACGGAAAACCCATATTAAATACGAAAAATACGATTTTTCTATAAAATATGACAACAATTTCCTACAGTAAAATATAAACGTTACATATTATTAGTGACAACGAATGATATACTCTTTTGATTTTTTTTTTTTTTTTTTGCTAGCCGAAGCTAGTCCCACCCAAGGGTTACGCTCCTCGACTCGGGAAGAGGTGATCAGAAAAATGGAATATATGGTACTTTTTTGTGGGATAAGTGATATTTATTCATTCATTTGTTATATATTTATTAGCAGATTAATATTCACTGAATTTTATGATCTTCTGATCATAAACATAAGCATAAGGTAGAGATGGAATGAATATGATGTATGAAAGGAATGAGTAAGTGTAATACACACCACAACACGCAGGTAAAGTTAGAATAACAAATGAAGTTGTCTTCTCGCTCCGGGGCAACTAGTGCTCTCAAACGGGTCTTGTTGACTTGACCCAAGCTGGGTCATCTCGAGTCGGGTCGGGTCGGTTCAGCTCGGGTCGGGTTGTCGGGTCGGTCACTCGAGTCGGATCAACTCGGGTCAGATTGTCGGGTCAGGTGACTCCGGTCAGCTCGGGTCAGGTTGTCAGGTCAGATCAGTCGGGTCGGGTTATCGGGTCTGGTTGTCGGGTCAGGTCAATCGGGAAGGGTTGTTGCGTCGAGTCGGGTCAGATTGCTTTGGTCAACTGAGTTTAGGTTGAGTTTAAATTCGGCTGGAGTCGAAAGCTGCTGTTTTTCACTAGCTGTCTAGTTAAAAATAGCAATTATAAATTGATTTTGTAGAAACCATAAATCTATTTTGAACACTTGCAGCTAATTTTTTTATGATAAGTGCTTATTTTTGTACTTGTGTGTACTTTGACTTTTAAATGTGGAAGATTGATTTTGCTAATCGACTGTAATATTAATATCTACGTCACTATGGAGTCTGGATTTAGAACAAAACTAGAAGTTGTTTAAGCAACGCCAAACGAAAGATTTGACATGGAAGACCAAGCCCAAGCGGGGACGTGGTGGCTCAAGTTAGGATACAGTATTTTATGCTTCATCTTTTTTGAAAAACCTTTTATGTTAGTCAGGCAGATGTAACAGTCTAAAAAATGAATACCGGGCTCGCGCCAAACCATAGGTAGGGCGAACGGCATCGATTTATGTGTACCTTTCAACCATCCTGTAAGAGTATTCGCACACGAGTTACAACTTTGTTTCGGAGACCAAACGCGATCCTGGTCGCCGACTTTACACTCGAAGTACAGATGGTAGGCTGTCTTCTGGAACGGTGACAATGGCCTACTTTGTCCCTTGAAAATCACTTTCCCACATATGTAGCAGAATGAATCTGTCGAATTGTTGCAAGTTCTCGGCATGTTCGTTTAACACAAACGTCAATATTTCACACAGAAATATTTTTCACCTGCGGTATACACAGACAGAGCGTAACACCACCTTCTAACACGAAGATCAACTCGAAACTGAATTTTTTTTTCACGCGACAACGTGGTGTATGTCTTGGTGCCTTTTTTCAATAATCTGTCTGTCGTCTAGACAAAAGGGAGCCGACGAATGATCTCAAGTTGATTACGAAACCTTTCTCTGTCAATAACACCTAGGTTTTAGTGTATCCAGTGTGGAACGACAATAAATCTTTGCAATCCAAGGGGAGGGGATACGTTTCCGGGGGGTCGTAAGCTAGAGGAAAGAATGTTCCTGGAATATAACCTAGTAACAGTTCTTGGATTAAGATAAAAATTCAGAATTATGCACTCCAAATACGGAAAACACATATTAAATACGAAAAATACGATTTTTCTGTCAATTATGGAAACATCATCCCGCCAAGAAAAAAAGAAGAAAAACTTCCGTGCTGGAAATTTCTCGATTAGATATTCGTAATCAGCTTCTCTAAATCTATCCGTCACATCCTTTCACCCTCATAAAAATTCAGAATTATACACTCCAAACACGGAAAACCCATATTAAATACGAAAAATACGATTTTTCTATAAAATATGACAACAATTTCCTACAGTAAAATATAAACGTTACATATTATTAGTGACAACGAATGATATACTCTTTTGATTTTTTTTTTTTTTTTTTTGCTAGCCGAAGCTAGTCCCACCCAAGGGTTACGCTCCTCGACTCGGGAAGAGGTGATCAGAAAAATGGAATATATGGTACTTTTTTGTGGGATAAGTGATATTTATTCATTCATTTGTTACATATATATTAGCAGATTAATATTCACTGAATTTTATGATCTTCTGATCATAAACATAAGCATAAGGTAGAGATGGAATGAATATGATGTATGAAAGGAATGAGTAAGTGTAATACACACCACAACACGCAGGTAAAGTTAGAATAACAAATGAAGTTGTCTTCTCGCTCCGGGGCAACTAGTGCTCTCAAACGGGTCTTGTTGACTTGACCCAAGCTGGGTCATCTCGAGTCGGGTCGGGTCGGTTCAGCTCGGGTCGGGTTGTCGGGTCGGTCACTCGAGTCGGATCAACTCGGGTCAGATTGTCGGGTCAGGTGACTCCGGTCAGCTCGGGTCAGGTTGTCAGGTCAGATCAGTCGGGTCGGGTTATCGGGTCTGGTTGTCGGGTCAGGTCAATCGGGAAGGGTTGTTGCGTCGAGTCGGGTCAGATTGCTTTGGTCAACTGAGTTTAGGTTGAGTTTAAATTCGGCTGGAGTCGAAAGCTGCTGTTTTTCACTAGCTGTCTAGTTAAAAATAGCAATTATAAATTGATTTTGTAGAAACCATAAATCTATTTTGAACACTTGCAGCTAATTTTTTTATGATAAGTGCTTATTTTTGTACTTGTGTGTACTTTGACTTTTAAATGTGGAAGATTGATTTTGCTAATCGACTGTAATATTAATATCTACGTCACTATGGAGTCTGGATTTAGAACAAAACTAGAAGTTGTTTAAGCAACGCCAAACGAAAGATTTGACATGGAAGACCAAGCCCAAGCGGGGACGTGGTGGCTCAAGTTAGGATACAGTATTTTATGCTTCATCTTTTTTGAAAAACCTTTTATGTTAGTCAGGCAGAAGTAACAGTCTAAAAAATGAATACCGGGCTCGCGCCAAACCATAGGTAGGGCGAACGGCATCGATTTATGTGTACCTTTCAACCATCCTGTAAGAGTATTCGCACACGAGTTACAACTTTGTTTCGGAGACCAAACGCGATCCTGGTCGCCGACTTTACACTCGAAGTACAGATGGTAGGCTGTCTTCTGGAACGGTGACAATGGCCTACTTTGTCCCTTGAAAATCACTTTCCCACATATGTAGCAGAATGAATCTGTCGAATTGTTGCAAGTTCTCGGCATGTTCGTTTAACACAAACGTCAATATTTCACACAGAAATATTTTTCACCTGCGGTATACACAGACAGAGCGTAACACCACCTTCTAACACGAAGATCAACTCGAAACTGAATTTTTTTTTCACGCGACAACGTGGTGTATGTCTTGGTGCCTTTTTTCAATAATCTGTCTGTCGTCTAGACAAAAGGGAGCCGACGAATGATCTCAAGTTGATTACGAAACCTTTCTCTGTCAATAACACCTAGGTTTTAGTGTATCCAGTGTGGAACGACAATAAATCTTTGCAATCCAAGGGGAGGGGATACGTTTCCGGGGGGTCGTAAGCTAGAGGAAAGAATGTTCCTGGAATATAACCTAGTAACAGTTCTTGGATTAAGATAAAAATTCAGAATTATGCACTCCAAATACGGAAAACACATATTAAATACGAAAAATACGATTTTTCTGTCAATTATGGAAACATCATCCCGCCAAGAAAAAAAGAAGAAAAACTTCCGTGCTGGAAATTTCTCGATTAGATATTCGTAATCAGCTTCTCTAAATCTATCCGTCACATCCTTTCACCCTCATAAAAATTCAGAATTATACACTCCAAACACGGAAAACCCATATTAAATACGAAAAATACGATTTTTCTATAAAATATGACAACAATTTCCTACAGTAAAATATAAACGTTACATATTATTAGTGACAACGAATGATATACTCTTTTGATTTTTTTTTTTTTTTTTTTTGCTAGCCGAAGCTAGTCCCACCCAAGGGTTACGCTCCTCGACTCGGGAAGAGGTGATCAGAAAAATGGAATATATGGTACTTTTTTGTGGGATAAGTGATATTTATTCATTCATTTATTATATATTTATTAGCAGAATAATATTCACTGAATTTTATGATCTTCTGATCATAAACATAAGCATAAGGTAGAGATGGAATGAATATGATGTATGAAAGGAATGAGTAAGTGTAATACACACCACAACACGCAGGTAAAGTTAGAATAACAAATGAAGTTGTCTTCTCGCTCCGGGGCAACTAGTGCTCTCAAACGGGTCGGGTTGACTTGACCCAAGCTGGGTCAGCTCGAGTCGGGTCGGGTCGGTTCAGCTCGGGTCGGGTTGTCGGGTCGGTCACTCGAGTCGGATCAACTCGGGTCAGATTGTCGGGTCAGGTGACTCCGGTCAGCTCGGGTCAGGTTGTCAGGTCAGATCAGTCGGGTCGGGTTATCGGGTCTGGTTGTCGGGTCAGGTCAATCGGGAAGGGTTGTTGCGTCGAGTCGGGTCAGATTGCTTTGGTCAACTGAGTTTAGGTTGAGTTTAAATTCGGCTGGAGTCGAAAGCTGCTGTTTTTCACTAGCTGTCTAGTTAAAAATAGCAATTATAAATTGATTTTGTAGAAACCATAAATCTATTTTGAACACTTGCAGCTAGTGTTTTTATGATAAGTGCTTATTTTTGTACTTGTGTGTACTTTGATTTTTAAATGTGGAAGATTGATTTTGCTAATCGACTGTAATATTAATATCTACGTCACAATGGAGTCTGGATTTAGAACAAAACTAGAAGTTGTTTAAGCAACGCCAAACGAAAGATTGGACATGGAAGACCAAGCCCAAGCGGGGACGTGGTGGCTCAGTGGTAGAGAATTCACCTGTGGTGCCTGATGTCCATGGTTCGATCCCAGTTTGTGCTAAGTGGGCTTTGTGGTGAAGAAACGCCGTATAGTGGGTTTTCTCGGGGTTCTCCTGTTTCCTCCCACTTCCTTCATTCCACCATTTCATTCATTTCTCATCATCACCACCTCCCTTAGCCTCGGTGCTGAATCGAGGGACCTTAAACTGAATATTTAATTTCATTTCACCAAGCCCAAGAACATCGATACGAGACCAAGATAAAGATTGGATATGCAAGACGAAGTGCATAATAATCTTGCTCTTGGCATTGTTTTGGTGATCACCAAGTAGCGATGAACATATTTTCTTGCCTTCCATAAAGTATGAAAGACCATAATAAAAATCACATTTGATCTTCATTTGTACCGTTGAGGCTAGCATTCCTGGCTCTTGTATTGCATTAAAGACCACCAAGACTACGGAATGCAGGACCAAGACTTGACTGTGCAAGACAAAGAATAAGATTCAGTATTGATGAACAAGACCAAGGGTGCGAATTGTTTGAATTTCATTTGTCGGGCTTAAAATGATGAAATAAAATTATTACTTTATAATTCATATTATGTATCTTCTTACTTGCAATTATATATACTGTAAAATATGTTTTAATTACCGAGAAAAAAGAATCAAAATGGCGCAGGTCCTGGAATTATAAGAACCAGGTACGTAGCCAGGATTTCGTAAAGGGGGGGGGGTCCGTGGCATGAAGTACTGTAGTCATCACACCAGGGGCTGGATTATTCTAAACTATTTTACTGGAACATATATTGGTTCGCTTAGCCAGGATTTCGTTATGTGTGGATGGGGAAGGGTAACATGAAATACTGAAGACACAGGAGCTCAATCAATCTAAACTACTTTACTGGCAACGTATATTGGTTTGTTAGGACAATAAAATGAGGGCATAGTAGTAAGTATTTTAATAAGAAAGTATGAAAAAATCTCGAGTAAAGGAATAAAAAAAAGTATTGAAAAAGATTTTACAATACTTATGTTCCTTCCTCTGTTCATTCAAATATAACAATTTTCCTTTCATTATGACCTCAACTATTATAAAAATAAACACGTATTCACTATTATAAGAAGTACATATTCAATAATGTCTTGCAAAATATTTTATAATATTTGCGCTCCCTTCTTTGCTGAATCAAATATTAACAGAACTTTCTTTCAACATCACTTTTTTGTTTTCATTATTCCGTCAACTACTGTCTGCTCCAAATGACAGGTTAAAGGAGCAGTAGAAAACCGTTTCTTTTTTAAAAAAATGTTTGATACTGCAGAGAAGCAATCACGATAAATTATGGTTAAAAAAATATCTACGCTGTTACAGAATGGCACTACACTTTCCAAAGCTTGAAATTTTCCTGACTAGTACCAGAAATTCTGAAAATTCCTTAACTTTTCTAGAAATTTCAAATTCCCTGATTTTTCAGGATATCCCGCTCATTCGCCACCATGTATTGCAAGTAATACACATCTCCTGATAAGAAAAAGTAACCAAATGCTTGCTCTATCTTTCTATTTTTAAAGTTGATTCTTCTTTTTCTAATTTCTTTTGGTTTCATCTTTCCCTAATTTTTTTCGTTTTTGGTCTCGAAGGGGGGCAGACCCCGGACCCCCCCTTGGATACGTGTCTGTTAGAACCTATTTTAGAATGAAAGTTGAAGGGTTGGAAGAAATCACAGGTGTTCTCTCGTTTCCTCAACCCTTATCATTGTAGTTAAACGATTTCCTTTTTTCTCCGTCAAGACACTCTTGCTACTGTCTTCTGAGAAGACCCCCTGCCTTTCGAGCAGGTGAGAACATTGACCTTCAAGAAAACTTTCGTCACATAGAACTAAAGCAATAAAAAAATCTCCCACGTCGGATATTAGTATCAGTTATAAAAAGAAATAACCAAACCTCAAAAGTGCCAAATGTTCCCTAATATGCATATGGGTCAATCCATGCAAAGTGATCGAGAAAAAAATACCGCTCGACCATTTCTAGTGCTTTCAAACGGGTCGAGTCATTCGGGTCAGCTCGGGGCAGGTTTTTCGGGTCGAGTCACTGGGGTGGGGTCACGGGTCGGGTCGAGTCATCGGGTCGGATCAGTCAATTCTGGTGACGGGTCGGGTCGGGTTGAAGACTGACCTGACCCGACTCGTTGAGAGCACTACGTGGCATTAATGCAAGACAGATGGTGCCCTGTTAACACAGTAGGATTACTGTGGGTGATATTATGGAAAGATGAAATGTGAATCAATATCGAGATGAAATGCATCAAGTAGAGGAATATTGGGGTAATCCGGAGGTACAGTGTAGCGATATATAGTAGAAACCACAGAGAAAGGGGTGTAGCGCTAATGGTGAGAGAGTGACATAGTCAGCTGTAGTATGTACTGTGTTCATAAGTAGAGAGTGGTTCATTATCAGGCGGTGAGTGATATATTTCAAGCGAAGATGTTCTATGTGTGAAAGAAGTGTGGGAAAAGTAAAACGACTAAAGAGATCGGCAATGGAGCTAGGTAACGATATACTATAAGCAATTCTGAAGGCGTGCTGTTCTAGAATTTGTAGCTTTTTATTCTTTAGCATCACAAAAGATAGTTTTTCTTTTTATTTTCTTGAAAAAAAAAACACTACTAATGATACTTTACCCTCAAGAATATGATTTTAGTTAGCTCAATATAATACACGAACCGAAGCATGTCTTATCCTTGGACAAATTTTTAGTTAACCAGAAATTATGATAATTTAACATCTAATAATAACATTAAGGTATATCTTATTAATTGGTTTCAGTATATCCACCTTATAAATGTCATAATAAAATGATTAATGAGTGTATATTTAAGAATTAATTTTATATCTTGTTTTCGTACAGCATTAATTTTCAGGTTATCTGAGATTAACTATTTTCATCAAAAGCCATGCATCAAGTTTTACACTCACACACATCATTTTGTTGAGCTTATGACATTTATCGATTGACGTATGTCTCATCTTTGGATATTTTTAATGTAAAATTTTGGCCTACATTATTAGAAATATTTATAATGAAACCATAATTACATAATTCTTGTGTACATGACATCTCTTTAGTCCTCATTCTCATTATCTCACTTCACTTTCAGCTTCCTGAAGTTTTTTCCTAAGTGCCCGTCTGACTAGCATGAGCACTTTACCTTCACGTGATCCAGGTTTCAGTTCCCGGGAGGGTATCTGGTTTGGACGGTAATCGAAGTTTGGTTTGTTTGGTTCCCACTTACAAGGTACATTCGTGAAGTGTCGCCTCCCGGATTCATGTAAAATTCATTCACATGCGAAGTTCTCTGCTGCCCAATGGGTATTGTAATAATTTTTAGCGGTCGGTACTGGTAATTTGCATAGTTTTGAACCTTCATGTATATCCTGATTTTCAATCATAAATTACTATAACGCTCGCACACAAAATTACTTTTAGTTTCATTATATGTAACTGGACATGAATGTAGGTATATGCAAAAGAATTTCGATTAAGTACTGCTTCTCTGACACATGTTACACACCCCGGCCGACGTCTTGGATCCGCCATATTGGATTCAACTATCGTTTTTTTCAAATGGGCACAGGTGCAAGTGATAGATCAATTCATGTACAATTTTCTCAAAAAATCACTAGTGTAGTGAGTTTCTCCGTATCTTGTGCCGTTTGCAAGGTGTTGAAGGTTAAATGTCAGGCATTTCACGAATATTGAACTACATAGAAAGATGTGTAGGGCAGGGCAGGGGAGAACAGAGTTATGTTGTGCCGTGTAACCCGCGTGTATATGCAACATTTTATTTGATTTATTTTTGACGAAATATTCTTTGGACGTGCATACATACAGACATAGTCAATACGGAAACGATAGGTCTCCACCCATATCTGGTCGTATTTGGATTTACGTTAGATATTTTAGACATTCAAGTGTGCTTAATGTCGTGTATATTCATGCTTACATGATTATTTCATGTAGTCTCATAGACATGTATATTCCCCTGAATGGGCTGCAGCAATTAGCACAATGGAGACGGGGCCCTGCACAACTTTCTACTTGGTTCAATATTCGTAAATTGTCTTACATTTCATATGCAATACCTTGCAAATGGTACAAAATACGATAAAACTTACTACAGCAGTGAATTTTCGAGAAAATTTTATTTATTTATATATTTATGACTTCTTTTACGTGGCGAAATTAAGGCTCTACAGTTTTCTTCGAGCACTTAACCACGTGAAAATTGTACATGCATTTGATCTATCACTTGCACCTATTTCCATTTGAAAAAAACAATGAAAGTTGAATAAAATATGGCGAATCCAAGATGTGTAATAAGTTTCAGAGAAGTAGTACTTGATCAAAATTCTTTTACATGTACCCACACATTCATGCCCAGTTACATTAAAAAAAATTAAAAGCAATTTTGTTTCCGAGTATTATAGTACTTTACGATTGAATTCCCGATATATAAAGACTCATAAATATGCAAATTACCAGTATGGGCCACTAAAATTAATACAATAGACATTGAGCCGCGGAGAACTTTGACGTTGAATCAATTTTACACGAATCTCGAGGGGACACTTTACGAATGTACCTTGTTAGAACAGTGCGTCTAGTTTCATACATTAGCCTTGGCTAAAAAGGGTCTTTAAAATGAAAACCAACCCATTTCAAATCCAGCTACCTGTTTTTTGGTGTTTTATGAAAAAGACAATAATTTACAATTCAGTATTTTTGACCCTGTCATACATTCCTTCTCCCATTCATAGCAAACCAGGTAAATGGACATAAGGGTAAGTCAAGTGACGCTTGGGTAGCCAAAGTCAATGTAAAGGTAAAAAGTGATTTTATAGGTACATTACTTGCAGATTCAATAACTATTTATATACTGAAAATACTTCTTTGCATCTTCCCTCCCGTGTTTTCCATTCGTATTTGGCTCTTAATGGTGTTGGTGAGGGCAGAAAGGTATTATGAAATTATCTTGCTAGAGTTGTGGTATGTAGAGCAGTTTAGCACATCAGATTAGCACATCATCCCACAACTCATTATTTGTGTTCCGAAACCAATACAATGTTTTCTAGATATTTTGTTTACCTTAAATAAGTGTTCCACGGCCAAGACAGCCAAGGGAAGGATATTACAGAGCTCCAGGTAAGCTTGGTAGTTATGGTTAAGAATTTGTAGTGTTCAGACAAGCAAAGAGAGCCGAAGATCTCGAAGAGCTTTAGGTAAGCTAAGCAAGATGCCAATGGTGCCGTTAACATGCAACATTTGCCGCCTATTACTGGAAACATGCTATATGGTCGAATAAGTCGTTGTTCACCTTATATCATGCCATGTTATGTAAGAAGCCTATGATCCTTGATGTTTCCTTCCAACCGTGAAACATGATGGAGGCAATCTGAAACTGTCAGCAGAAATATCTTGATTTTTCGTGGGTCTTTTGATGACATTTATCTCACGTGTCTCTGCCCATGATTATAGTTGGGTGCTGTAATAAATTTCAAGTCATTCTTACTACTTACAAACATAAACAAGTGGGAGTAAAATTTTTAAAATCCTCAAATGCGTATTCAGTTGTATTAAATATTTGTTATCCTTGTTCGATTTTTATGCAGATTGCATTAACTATTCCCGTAAGAGATTCAGTGTTATTCAAGTAATTATAGTGTACATAATAACTAATAGAGTTATTAGCTTAGATTATCTTAAAGTACAGAATAAAATAACGATCAAAATCGTCATTAGTTTTAATGTTGTTTTTGGTCGTTTACTTTTGTCACGTACTTATACAGAGTGGCACAAAAGTAGGTATACAGACTACCATCGATCAAGTATGACATTTCAATTTATTAAGATAATGAATTTATTTGCTTCGATCTTTTCCGAGCTTAGGATATAAGTGAAAAGAAATTAAGAACAAATAATGAATTAACTAAGTCATTACCTGTATGGATAACAATAAGTAAATGATATAAAATGTCATGAGCCGGTCAGTACGAAACTGTATACCTACTTTTGGGCCACTCTGTAGAAAGTAAGGAAGAGGTGTAAGTAATACTTCAATTAATAAACGAATAGCTAAACTTTAGCGGAGTTGTTTGTAAATGGGTGAAGTGCACCTTGACTGTCAATACGTTTGCATTTATGTTCTTCCTACTGTAACGTTAAGTATCTTAGCTTGGTGTTCGTGCAGATATGTAAAGTCAATTGGAGAGTTACATTTGATCAGCTTTAAAAGTATACTTTCAGGAGCATATAATTTTCACAATTGTATAACCAATTGAAGGAACCATTTAAGTCCTCTAGTTCAGGTGATGATTTCGGACAATGGCGTTATATTTCCAGGATGATATTGCACGCATTGACGCAGCTGGTTTGTGGGACATCAAAATTAAGTTGAGCATTTCTGTGACTCGTCCAATTCCGGGATATTTACATAATTGAACATTTGTGCTCCCTTTTGGAGATACAAATCCGGTTCAGATTTCCGTTTCCATCGTCTTCCGTTAAACTAAGTAATAAGCTGCATGCTTAATGGTGTAATACTGTAATAGTCACTAGTCACGATCTCTGTGACTCTATTCCACATCCCATCAGAACAGTTCTGAGGGCAGGAGGAAGTTCAATGCAATATTAATCTGCTAAGTTGCACTTTGTTAAAGTGTTCCTATTATTTTGATAAATATCTGTAGTCAACATACAGAAAAACACAGTTGTATCGAATGACATATATTAATCCATCTCTAACCCTTTTGGATTTTTTTTTATTTTGAAGGCAAAATTTATACTTTCAATAAAGCGGCTACTGAATCATCAGTACTTATCCTAGGATCATAGTTCATACCTCATTTTCTTCAGAATAGAGCAATCTTCCAAACGGTATCATTCTCATTCTAAACGGTACCTGAAAAGGGGGATTCCAGGAAAATAGGAATTTTTCCTTTAAAAAAGAGATCCTTTTTTAAAAGTGTAGGACTGTCTGGACCGGCCCAGTGTTAAAGTACATATCTCAAAATCACTTGGAAAATAACTTGCACATTGCCTGGTGGTCATGACGTCGACATATATATGTGCTCTTGGACCCCATAAAACCTTTTAGATAGCACTTGCAAGAGAACAAAATAACTCTTTTGCGTTGTAATTTTGAATGCCAAACAGGTGACATTATGATCCCCACCAACTTGACAACCTTCTTCTCAAAACACATGTGACCTCTTTTGCAATGCATGTACTACTGAACAATAAAAAACAGCTGTAATAGATGTTGAATGAGCGTTTTAAAACAATATACATGTATGGTGTATATATATGGTGTACGTGTACATTGTATATATATTAACAAAATCACAATATTATAATTAGGAAGTCATTCAAGTACATATACTATGTAGACTTTAGAAGAACTTTCCGAAAACAGAATCGTATGTTCCCTCTTTAATACTTCATAATAATTCCTGTTTTCAACATCTCAAACGTTGAAAGAATCAAGGAGAAAGAGAGAGAGAGAGAAAGAGAGAAAGAAAGAATGCATGTTCGTGACTATGTTGCTACCGTACGTGCCTTTGGTGTGGGTGATTCGAGTTAGATTCCCGGTAGAAGTTGAGCTCATGAAGTTTGCCTTCTATATGAAGCTTTAGGTCCACATCTCACCCTCGGGGCTGTAAGGGACACTAAACTCAGAATAAACCAACCCAAAAAGAGAAAACTTTATAACAGTACTGTGTTTTTTGATGTTTATTTATCAGTCCTTTGTGAAGTCATGCAACAACGAGACTGCTCTCGGGATCTCGATAAATATAAGAAAATATATTTTGTGCATGAAAATCAGAAACTAACCATTTCACATAAATAGAAATTAAAAAGAAATAACACATGCAAAAATGTATTTACGAAAATATTACGGTTTTAGTTACCAAACAGGAAAAGAGCAGATTTTATAAGATAAAATCGTCGTCATCTTCGTGTTTGTAAATAACTAAGCCACCAGGTAGAAATAACTCCTTGTCTTGTTTCATAAAGTTCACACAAAATGCACAAAATCTTTCTTTCTTCCGTAACCACTTTACAAAACGCAAAACAAATTATATTTTTTTAAAAAAAAGCGAACACACAATGTAAAGGAAAGTGCACATAAAAAATCTCTATATGTAGATAAGCATTATTACGTGTCATATAGGTCTACTTCTTGAACAAGAATTGTATACGCCTTGGTTCTTTCCCAAAAGCATCCAACACATCTGATTTGAATTGTGTTTTATTTTTATTTATAAGTTCCCGATGGAGACTCATCTTACACAATCCTATCAATCTTTCTTCAGAGATAATTGACCTTAACCACGTTTTCACACGTCTAAGAGTGTTAAAACTTCTCTCAACACTACATGTTGTAACGGGGATTGTAACCATTACTTGTATTCCTTGCTTTATTGTCGGATAAAATGTGGCGTGATCCATCAAATCAAAAAGAGAAAGTTTCTCTAAACTGTCTGCATCTAGATTTCTGTGTTTCCATAAATCGTACCAGCATTCAGCTTGAGGAAGGAAATTGTCAATCTCATAAATGTTATTTATTTCATCCATCATCTTCATGAATTGTAGTTTAGAGGTGTTTTTTATTTCACGGGGATGCAGTGTGGAGAGTGAAAAAGCCTGGACAATGTTCTTCGGAAAATCTATTATTTAGCGACTGTAACAAAGAATCTATGTACGGTATAAATATGGTTCGCCGATAATATTCTTCCGCATTTGTGTATGGAGGATTTGCACGATGAACTTGGAGAGTTGCAAGTCTGGAAACTGACAGCTGAATATTCAGTTCATCAGCAACACGAATACACTTTTCGAAGATCGAATAAAATGTAACTTCAGCTGTATCTCTGTTCTTTGAACATACAAATCAACTCCGAAATGTGATTTTGTCCCCATTAAGTTCAACTAAACTCCTTGCAAAATTTGTGCTACTGGCTCAATATACGAGGAATATTGACTGATAACTGACAAAGAAACAATAAAGGCTCCTGTTGTTCCTGTACAAAAAAGACGATAAGCATTGCTTCTAGGTTCAGAAACTGTAGAATCTATTGACAGTTCTTCTAACGCACACACTATTTCTATGAAATGTTCAGAAACATTTTCTGATGCTGCTGTATTTGGAAGTCTAGTGGGATTCAGAAAGAAGTGGGACATTTGGAATATTTTTTTCTTCTTAATGGGCTCTCGCGAAAGAAAATTGTGATTTGTTTGATTTCACTGTGTTTCGTATGTAAGAAACGGAACATAGTTTATTAACGACAAGATTAAGCTTGTGTGATTCACAATGGTAAAAAAACGCTTTTGGGAATTGTCGTCTGATAATGCTTTGTATACCGTTGCTACATCCAGCTTTGGTGGAACAACCATCGAAACCCTGCCCTACAAGTTCACAGAGATAATCCACGTTCTTCCAATGCTTTTAGAATTATTCAAGCCATAGAGGCAATTGTTCTACATCCCCAATATCAGCTGTCTCATCTGCAAGCACACTATAATAGTAGGAAGAAACAATTTTATGCTTTATATACTGTTCATATACAGTGTTGCCTGCAACTGATATCAATTCATTTTGAATCTGCACAGATAAGTATTTTGCATTTTGAGCAGCAGTTTCAAAGTGTTGCTTTAATGTTATATCTCCTGAATCTACTTTAAATTGGAGAAGATCGTAGAAATTGCCAGATTTAGCATTCTTTCCTCGCAGAGACAAATCATGTGTCGCACAAAAGACAATTGTCTTAATGATTGATGACAGTTTTTTTTTTCGGTTTTCCTCAACTAACTTCCGAGCTCCTTCATCAATTTTCAAATCAACGGGCAAACATTTCGTAGACATAACATTTGAAAGTAACAGCATGTTCTGGGGACGCCCGATGCCATTCAGATTGTTTGTGTTGTCGAGCAGATGCAAACAAATCCTTGTATTTTCTAAACGGTGTTAGTATAAAAGACCCTTGCAATCCTCTTTTTACCGGAGATCGAAAAAGAATACACTGCTTGCACAATCCGCCTTGCAACTTTCTAGAATATGCTAGCCACGGAAATTCAACAAACCGCTTGTACAAAAAGGGGCGTTTTCCTGGCATAACAACTTGTTTAAAATCATATGTTTCGGTCGGGTGCCACGGCGACATCAATATTTCATATCGACCACTGTCCGACAAACTTGACTGCAAATTTAAGTCTACATAATTGCCAATGTCTTTTGGGTCACAGGATGTTTCCTCACCTAATGAAGTTGCACAAGGGAGCATTTGGGGGGAAGGTACGCTAACAATATTGCCCTCCGGTAACTCTTTATCTTCGCTCAGATTTTCAACACACAGAATATCACGTTTGGTGTTTTCCAATTTTGAGGACACTTGCTGTTTTAGAAAAACATCGAGTTTCATTTGCTTATGCTTATGCATGATTAATTTTTAAAAAGCAATTCTTTCTAATTCACTCACCTACACATGAGATATTAAATAAATTATAAACTAAGGGGAAACACCCACTAAACTCTGAAAGAGACCAGAGATCGAAAACCCTACACATTTATCACTTTCCGACACTCCCGAGCAACTTTGAAGCTTTGAAAACGAAAACCGCCTATATGACACACCAGCAACACGGATTTTCAATAACTGCGCACAACCAACTATGCAAAACTAAACCTTTCTCTTCTTGAAAAGGGTCAGTCTCCATCCTCCCCGCTAAAAAATAAATTGTACTTTTAAATCGCGGTGTCTCATAGGAAAAAGAGGCTTAATTTCTTTCTGCTCAGAACACTACTAAGAACAAGGAAGACAATGTTTGACAGCATTAGAATCATTATCACTGCTGCTCCATTTGCAGTTTTGTCTTCTCGACCCCCTTCCCCTCTCTGTAATCCATCAAGATTCTTGGTTTAAAAGGAGGCGGGGTCATTGAGGATAACCTTGCTACAGCCAGAGGGCAAACAGGTGCTGAGGAGTCGGTGACATTATTACCTTCACAAACAGAATTCTTGGGATATTTTTAACATCAATATGTGTTAAATGCTCATACTTTTCCGATTGTTGCAAAGGTCAGAGAAATGAGTCAGAGATACACTTTTATTCTGCTTTACAAGGGAAACCACTGCAAAAGTATGAGTTTTGAGTACAAGGGAAACCTCATACTCAAAGTATGAGTTTTGAGTACAAGGGAAACCACTGCAAAAGTATGAGTTTTGAGTATGAGGTTTCCCTTGTACGCAAAAGTATGAGTATGAGGTTTGCGTACTGAAAAGTACGTAACCTCATACTTTTGCAGTGGTTGTAACCTCATACTTGTAAAGCTCAGTACGCAAACCTCATACTCAAAGCTCATACTTTTGCAGTGGTTTGCAGTGGTTTGCAGTGGTTTCAGTACGCAAAAGTATGAGTATGAGGTTTGCGTACTGAAACCACTGCAAACCACTGCAAAAGTATGAGCTTTACAAGGGAAACCACTGCAAAAGTATGAGTTTTGAGTACAAGGGAAACCTCATACTCAAAGTATGAGTTTTGAGTACAAGGGAAACCACTGCAAAAGATGTGGCTCTTCATTTTCTATGGGAACGATTGAGAATAACTTGCTTGATTCTTTCAACGTTTGAGATTTTGAAAACAGGAATTATCGTGAAGTGCTACGGAGTGAACATACCGGATCCTGTCTCCGGAAACCCCTTCTAAGTTCAATATATATACTTGACTACTTCAAGATCAAGGTAATATTAACTAGATTTTCAGGGGGGTCCACCGACCCCCCTGCCGAAGCCCATGACTGCGTGTGTATCCTATCAAATAAGAAGGTTCTGAGCGGATGTTTATTATATTATAAATAATTTCTGTATGTCTAAAATACTCCATACTTGTTTTACTGGTTAAACACCTAAACTTACACTGTATATGTTAGAGACACTGGGATAAGGCTCTTCCACCTGATAGAATGTCTTGCCATTAAATGAATTCGTGCTTGTTTACATTCTTTTCCATGAAAATACTTACGTTATTGGAACGGAAAAGAGAAGTGATATTAAAATACAGGATTTGGTTTCAGTATTGATCGCTTGAAGCAACACAACACTAAGTTGAACAACAAATATGAATAATGAATAGATAACAAAGCCAATTTCATATGAGCAGTTTCATTGTTTTGCTTTGAGATTGGAAAATCATTGGTTGGTCGGTAGAATTTTTGATGAGAATTCTTTTGTAATATCAAGTTCCTCTGTCAACTTTTGATTGAAAACCCAGGGATAGAGGAACACGAGAGAAGGAAAATGTTTACATTGGTCAAGCTTTTTCCATGGGAAAACTATATTGAAAAGTTTGGCCTTAGGTGAATAGGTCATTCTGCCAGTGGACAGAAATCTGTTGACATTTCTCTGCGAAAGTCAACTTGCGAGAGAGGAGAAAACCTGAGTGTGTGTGTGGGTAGGGAATTTAGCGATTCTACAAATCCATAGAATATATATATATTCCATTTCTCCATCTACAGGAAAGCAGGTTCTTCAGTATGTTGGTCTTCAGAAGGCAAATTCTCTCTCAACGCAATGCATTCCTGCTTTTTTTTTCCTTTGGCCGAGAAAGTAGGTTATTTTTGTTGGTTCTGCGTGTCTATGAAAGACATTTTTACGTATAATATATATATATATATATATATATATATATATATATATATATATATATATATATATATATATATATATAGCTGATTTGGCTGATGGGATAATCTAAACATATACACAATTCGGGATATCCAATACAATTTCAAGAGGAGTGGCTGAAGAAAATGTTATAGAAAAAGGAAAATAAGGATAGAATAGTCAAATATATGGATCAGACAGAAAGGGACAAAGCCTTATCCGGGGAGGGTATTGGAGATCAGATCTCACATTCGAAAATTCTCAATTCGCACAGAATAAAACTACTTTTTTTTTAAATTTAAACTATTTATTATTGTTATATTTGGTCTAACTTCTATAACGTTCGCTATTTGTTCTTTATACATGTATATTCCAATCTAAATATTATATTTTATAAATTTTAGATCCAATAAATAATTTAAAAAAAAAGTATTTTCAAATATATCTTTAAAATGGTTCTTGTTTCACTTCCTTTCAGGTTAAATCACCAACCTTTTTTGGGGGTGAGGGGGAAGTACAGGACGCAATGAGATACACTTTATAAGAAAACATAAATGAGAAAAGGTTTTGTTAGGTAGCACTGGCTAGACACAGATATATTTTGTATTCATATCTCCTTTGTTTATCTCTGGTAAAAGAAATACAAGTACGTAGTGTTGATTTCACGTTAAATGTTACGTAGAAACGAAGAAACAAAGAATATACCTCAGAACTTGAAAACCAGCACATAATTATATTTTTTTATCTTTCAGAAAAAATATATTATTTACAGATATAAGGACGTTTCTTCCTTCTAGTAGTGTTTGAATACTTCTGGTTCAATAACACGTGATTATTCCATTTTGCTGCGTCACAAACACTTTTATGGATTTTGCGTGTTTCATTGAACTCATTAACAACTAAAAAAATAAATAAATAAATAAACAGGAGCGGTAACCAAATTAGGTATTATTTTGAAAACTACATATTGACACGCGCGATCTGAAGCGTTCGTACACAAAAATAGAAATAACTACAAGCACATAATGTAAATACCATGTAGGAACTACAGTAGAAACGTGAACATGATAGTTTTGAGTCTCTGAAAATTTCTTTTAGACGTAAACAAGTTAAGAAACCGAATACTCAACCTCAAATGATTGATCACCCGTTTAAATACGTTGACTTTTCTCTTCACAGATAGCAATCAAAACTTTAAGATGCTTAGCTGTATACAGTGGTACCTTGGAATATGATGTTAATCCCGTCCAGAATAGTGTTCGAGTTCCAAATCATTTGCGTTCATAAGCACACAAGTACATACATATACGAGTGGGTTTCACTGTAGCTTCCGACAACATATTGAACACCAAAACATATTTATTCCCAAACACAGAGAAAACGTATGCACAAACACACACGAATAAACGAACTAAGAGTTCGGATTCCAAAACAACGTTTGTATTCCGGACAGGGACGGCAGGGAGGGTGGGCGGGGATGGGCGGGGGGGGGGGGCGACCGCCCACCCGATGGATAGCCTCGCCCACCTATCCGCCCACCCCAACAGAAGTAGAATAATGAAGGTGACATCCTGTACTTCAAAAACAATAGTTATTACAGTACTTTCTATTTTAATGTAATAGGTTCTAGGAATCTGTTTAACTCTGCAATGAACAGTGAACAGATACTTGTACTAATATAATGCTGCCAAAAGTTGTTATTAATGAATTAAAGTTTAATACACACAATCGTGCTATTGGAACGCAGGTGTTTGTATGTGCTGGGCTGCAAAAGAAGGCAGTGCTTTTTAAAAATCCGACTAAATAATAGACAGGACTGGGCAGTATTGTCAATTATCTCTTTTCAGAAAGAGAGATGTGGGAAGAAAGTAGTGCTTTGTGTCGGCGCGATAGCTTCTTAAAAAAGGGTTGCAACTTGCAATTGTTTGCAGCAATGTACTCCATGTCTTACCCGTGTAGCATTAAACAGATTGTAAAAACCCTTATTATATAGCATTGTTGAGTTGATCCCTGTTGCGTTCAGAAGTCTCGGCAGTCGGTGCTTGTTCAGCTAATATGTCGAAAAAAACTTAGCGATTTCTTCTCAGGCTCAGTGTTTTCCTTGTGTTCAAAGAAGCGTGATTTTCAATCCGTTGACGTTAGTGACAATTATTCTTCTTCAATAGAGAAAAAGACAAAAAATACAAATACATGTGACAACCGGAATTCCCAGTGTGAAGTATTCGATTTCGAAGTGAATTTTCAGTAAGTTTATGTGTTCCAACTCAACTTGTTCACACTTTTTCTTGGAAAGTTGAAAAGATTGTCAGATTATCTAAAAAATAAGCAGAGCACACTGGCTGATGCTGTTTTAGTTACTAAGGGTGTAGTGAATTATTTTACTGATATTCGAAACACAGTCGAGGAGTTCGGAAAAATTTAGAATGACGCAGTGGTGTATTTAGGGAGGTAGCTATCGGGCTAAAGCCCCCCCCGGAATAAATTTGTTATATGCACAACTTCACTAAAATTTGTCGACACAAAAAGGAAAAGTATAAGTACTTATTCATGTGTTGTGCATAGCCCTCCCCGAATCAAAATCCTAAATACGCCACTGGGAATGAATCTTTGAGTATTGCTGAAAATAATGGTATATCTCTAACGTGTCTAACCAATGTTTAGAACACGATCACTGTCCCGTCATTTACGTCAGTATATTATGACTGAACAAATATCGGTTGAGGAAGAAGATATCTAATCCCAGGAAGAATACAGACTTAGAATATTTCTTCCTGTACCTGACAGAATACTTGCAGAAATTAATAGGCGTTTTACAGAAAATACAGATATTCTATGTGAGATAAGCGGTCTTCACCCTAAAAGTGAACACTTCCTCTCATGTGAAAATATAGAACCACTTGCACGTCATTATGGATGTGATGTCGATAGTGTAGCCGTGGAAATGAAACTTCTCCCGAAAGTTTTCAAACGTTATGAGGAGTAAAAGCAATGCAAAATTACCTCAATTTCTCAGTTTACTGAAGTGATGGATCGCTTCAAAATTGCTTTTCATGAAATTCACAAATTAACCGTAATTGCTGTCACCATTCCTGTATCTAGTTCACCATATGAGCGTTCTTTCTCGTGTCTTAGACGGGTTAAAATATATCTAAGGAATCGAATGGTAAACGGTCGCCTAAACGATCTTTGTTTCCTTTCAGTAGAAAGAAAACTTGTAATGCGTGTTGCTATATAGGATGTGGTAAACGCATTCGATGCTGGACATAAAAATCGACGCATTGCACTTCATTAAAGTGCAGGTATAAAAGTTCATTATAAGCTTGTTTGTACCACGTGATCAGCCCTCTTATAGTTTAAAACAAATTGTTCTTTCTGTGGATCATGATGAAGTTTTGTTAATTGCTATTTACGTCTTTATCCAATTTATAGGTTTTTTTTCTCTTGCCTTCTTGTAATAAATCCTTCAAAGATAAAAATATTTGCAGTAGCCTATTTTATCCTTGTTTTACTTTACCTACTTATTGTGTATTTTATGTTATTAAGGAAAGGTAGAGTATTATCTGTTAGTCTGTGTTGTTTGAACCTTCTTTTATTTCTGTGCATTCATGTGCATTCTTGGAGGGAGAGGAGGTAAAGCTGTCTTGAACTTCATCGACTACAGAGTACACACCGTTATTATTGTTTAAAAAAATGGAAGTAGAGGTAGTGTGTCTGCCACGCGGAATTCGGTAGGTCGAGCATATAGCCACGAACTCCCGCAGTCCATCCTAAGTTCTGCATTTCTTCAGTCCCACCAGGCGAATGCAGGAATTGTACCTTCTATAAGGCCAAGACAGCTGTTTTCCGCATCCTTGTTTCTCCCCTATTTCGGTATGAGCCTTAGCTAACTAAAGAGTATAAAAACTTAATTATTGCCAAAAATGTCTACATTGCCCAGTTCTAATTTTCATTTCCCTCCCACCCAACAATTAGGTCCGCCTCTTTCCGCCCACCCCACCAAGCGTTTCTGGCTCCGTCCCTGACTCCGGAGCAAAATTTAATCCTTGAATTTTTCGTTCGTTTTCCATGGTGTTCTCGTTTAGTTCTGGAACATTCGGATTATAGAGGCAATATTGTATATAAAACTTAATCATTTTACATGCACAAATAATACGGGTCATTTAAACTGAAATTGCAACACTGCTGTAATTTGATTGCCGTTTACCAGAGAGATAACTCGCGAACGTAGTTTGTTCCTGGATACCGTAGCTTTCGTCTCGTCACGTTCGTGTTCTCGTATTACAATATGTGTTGTCTCTATTGATGTGAGATGCGTGTGTGACATGCTATTCTAAATAATATTTGTTTGTTCAGAACAACTTATTTTTGTTAAATTGCTGGTGCCATTAGGTCAAAAGCCCGTCAGATCTACATCGGATTACGTGAGACCTATAGCTACAGAGTTCTGCCTTGTCACACGGTTGCGATCTGAGCATTTGAAACGGGACGCCAGTCAGCAGCTAAATATTGTGATGGAGGCTTATTCAGACGACTACGGATCGACATCATGTAGAAGCACTGAGAACATTTCTCGAAAATTATAGGCGATGGACGTGTATTGAACAGGCTAGTAAACTGGATGTTTCACCTATGTTAGAGCTAACACATTTGTCGGCATGCGTACAATTGCTGTCAGATGACTATCGCTGCTCAGACGGAGGTGCAAAAGTGGCATTAATGGGAATATACATACTTACACCTTGAATGGTATGAGCAGAAAAGTATTGATCGGCGAACATGGGGGAAATGCTAAGAACTAAAACTGAAACAATAGTTCAGCAAATGGCGCCACTCGGAGCTCCCACAACCAAGAAGGGTCAAACAAGAATCAGCAAAAGTTAAGGTCCAGAGAATAATAATGTCTTATGATCACAAAAAAATATCCTCTAACATCAAGCACAACAAAGGGTTACCGTAAATCCTGCGTACTTTATCTCATATTGCAGCCTGTATTACGATGGAAACGACTACATCGCCTGCTCTTTAGACCAATTTTGCTTCGCGACCATGCCCAAAGCCATCCTGCTCATTCGGTAGTGGCTATTATGATGTTGAGTTGGGATTATTTGAGTGCTAGCTATATTCTCTGGATACGACTACCTGGATTTTGAGTTGTTCCCAAATGTGAAAGAGCCATTTTGAGAACAACGTTGCCGTGATATTCCCAACATTATTATTATTGCCTTAGACGTTCTCTCGAAACTCTCTCACAAACGGGGCCCGATAATGATATCTAATACCTGCCAGATATCTGGGAACGTGTTCATCAAACAGAGGGGGAATACTTCCATGAACGTAACCATTTTCAGGTAAGTAGTAAATTTCATTTTCGTTTTCCAGATATGTTGTCGTTTTAATCTAAACGCACTTCGTAAATATTAATTCCAAATTTAAGTCACATTGCTATAAGTTTGCTATATGCAATGCTTTTATACCGCCTTCATAAATGATTTCTAAATGTATCCATTATGTACGGGGAAATTCATCATTAGTGTTATAAATTATGAGAATTTTCCAGTTCCTGGTATAACCAATAGCCACGTCGAATCAATATCTTACCCTTTTGTATGTGTCTTCTACTTAAGTATGTCTGATTAGTTAATGTTTTGTCTCAGCAATTGTGTCTGTCATGTGCTGTGCAGAAAAGCGACAAAATTCAGAGCTTGGATTGCCTTCATCCATATTGATACTAGCTCGACTTCCATTTATATACTCTGAACACCAAGGTTGTCGGTCTTTGCACTTATTTCAATTGGATGTACTAACGTAATAGGAGTCATCATAGTCTTTTTTCCCGCTGGTCAAAAGAGAAATCGTCCAAACAGCTAGAGAGGACAGTTCACAATGAGAAGTTCTGGAGGACCAGTCTAGCTAGATGCTAGAAAAGTCAGAAGCTAAACACCCAGAATTACTTCCACTTAAATTATAAGCTATAACCAAACAGAATCCGAAGTTGAACCAAAGAGTCAGTAGTAAAAAAAATACCAGTTTTACTAAGAGTGGAGAAACATCGCAAAACTTATGCCAATCATCAGGTTGGGACCTTTGTTTCATAACCAAAAATCTTATTATTTCGATCTCAAACTGTGCAGCTGTCTAGAAATAAATTGTCCTTTTTCTGAACCTAAGTTATATTCCAGTACAAGGAAAGTTTGAATAATAAACTTAGTAGATACAGTTTCTTTCTGTCACTCAAGAGAATCACCAGTAGCTCGGCGAGAAGGAAAAATGACGTCCCAGATTATGTTTGAGAATCTTACCCATATAGACATTGTTAGGGATAAAATAAAATAGAAAGATTGTAGAGATATTTTGAATGTGCAAGAAGTGTGGCGTTTCGAATGTTTGCACTAGCCTGAGTTTCTAGGTTGTAATTTTATTAAGATGCCATTTAAGATGTTGATGATAAAACTTACTTTATATTTGTAAAATACAGTGGTTGCTATTGAGGGAAGTCAAATCGGTTAAAAAATTCAATATTATCGCTATATGCTAAGAGAAGTAAATGCACCTTACGCCTTAATAAAATTGCAACTTTTACATGTGACGTCCCTGAGCGCACATGTAGCTCAGCGGTAGAAAATTACCTCTGGTGATAGGGAGCACACCTTCTATACCAGGCAATGCAATTTTGTAGTGGATAACATTGCGTTTGAACTTCCTTCCAACTATTTGATTTGAGTACGCGCTATTGGTCCGGCAGACCCGAGTTCGATTCCGGATGGGAGCTTCTGTGGTTTGGATTCCACGTTAAACTATATGTTCATGGCTCATAGAACCTTGGTGCTGAACGATACCCGAGACTACAAATCAACCAACCATTCTATATTGTATATGTGAGTATTCTCGATGTTATCTCGCTTTTTCCCATGTTTCCATTTAGTAGCTTCCTCATAAGCATTCAATTTCATTAGTCATCCGTCTCCTTTAGCACTCAGGTCATAAAAATGGGTCGAAAAAATATATTTTTCCATCTCGTCTTAAAATATCATTAAATCTGTCATATAACATACAATAAGCACTAAAATAGCTCTAATCGTGAGGATTAGAATTGTCTAATATTAAGATATAATGATAAATTATGTATTAAAGAGCATCACGTACCAGTGGTTGATTACAGCAGGCTAATCATCATCATACGTATTCTGTAATCAATAGCAGGTCACTTTCAGCAACTGAGCTACATCCATGCTCCACAGTCTTCCGTCAACCTCTTTGTCTCCACGTATGATTTCTCTGTTTTGATATAGTCCATTAATTGTAGTCTCCTTCGCCCAGCCCTCTCTTTCCCGTCACCACATCCTCTAAAACGTCTCTCATAATACAGTTCCTTCTCAGCCAATATCCCAATCAATTCCTATTCCTCTTCTTAATAATATTTACATTGTTATTTTCTTCCCCACCATTTCTAAGATCCTCTCATTCGTTTTCCCCTCGACTTAGTTAATTCTCTCCATTCTTCACATTTCGAAATCTTCCAGTTGTTTTTCATCATTTTCGCGTAATGTCCATGTTTCTGACTCATACAGCATACGAAGCACTTTATGTGTCTTTATCTCAATTCTCTGTTGAAGGTCCTTCAAAATAGTATTTTCTTCCTCCTAAAGAATTCTTTTGCCATTCCTACCCTTGCTTTTATTTCACGTTTGTACTTCATATCAACACTAATAATACTACCCAGGTATCGAGTTACCTGTTCTATTTTCTCCGCTCGTACTTCTATATTTGACACCGACCCTTTTGTTCCAATCACCATGGCTTTTATCTTTGTAACATTACTTTTGATCCGATATTCTTCACAGTCATTTCTCAAGTTTTCTAACATCTTATTGATTTTCTCTTCAGAATCTGCAAAAACACAGAGGCTAAAGCAGAATAAATAATAATAGAAATTTTATTACACCAGTAGTACTAATCTTGAGGATTTTATTTGGCTGTTATCCAAAATACTAAGAGACAGTATTTTGTACAATGTCCACATAGCAGGTTTATTTTCCATGTGTTGGTGTTCTGAATCAAAGGTTATTTAGTAAATATTGAACTACATCAATTATTGTCTATAGAGGATCTAATAATATTACTACTAATAATAATACTTTCTCATCTATCCATTAAATTACTTATAAAAGTTCACCCATGAGGTTGCTCTATACTCACGCACGATACGATGAAGTTAGACAATGTCAAAAAGAAAATCTTTGGATAGTATCTATTGAATTGCTCAGCACTGACGGAAAATTCTGATTCCGCTGCTAAAGCCGATCTTTATTACCACGGAATTCATATCACTAACAAACAAAGTTACATTTAATGAAAACAAAAATAGTTCTTTGTTTATGTGTTGGTATGTGCGAAATTGATATTTTTTATCAAGTATCCTTAATAATCCCATACTTAAAAAAGGAGAAAAGGCAATATTCAAGCTTTACCGTTGGATAATCGTCTTGCTTGGAAGAGCAGGAAAAAAAAAACTATACAAAATGGTTTATCCAGAATGATAGATTATGCAACTGCAAAAGCCAGAAACTCTAAAAAGAAAGAATAATAATAAAAAAAAATTCCCGTGCAAAGTAGTAGAGCCTGAATATTCTCAAGCACGTAATTTTCTTTAATCGTCTACACTAAAGCGTACATATTTTTTCTCTCCCTCGAGGGAACAATATTGTGAGATGAAAAAGAGAGAAATTTCGTTCGTTGCACTCCAGCAATGAGGAGGGTCATTTCAGCGGGCATAACGCAACTATATCCTTCCCCTTTCTCCCTAATGCTTTTGTGCCTTTATATATATACTTTTCAACGGTTGCTATTTTCTCTCTCTGTCCACTGATTGTTACAAAGTTGTAAAAGCAAAACTATTCAACAAAATAAACAAAGAAACAATAAGGAATGAAATATTTTTAGAAGGGCGTTTAGTAATTATGTAGCTAAGTAATGAGGGTCTAAATGAGAAATTTATTAATTTCTTCACCACGACTAACGATAAACTATTCTAAATAGAATATATTCTACTGTGAGAAATGAGTATATTCTACTGTGAGAATAAATATATTCTACTGTGTCAAGATAAATTAATTTAAAAGTGATTTCTTTAGGATTTTCCTGAAAATTGTTTAATAGAGAGCCCAAATTTGAACATATAAGACAAAAAGATATATATACCACCTTCAAAGTAATGACCCTGGGAAGTAACTTTCTCCTGTGTATTAGCTTTCATATCGATCGTCAAGAAAGTCTTGAAGTTTTTGGTTTGATCATCTTTCGCCCATCTGCCGAAAACGTCTGATATTGTTGGCTGAAGCAAACTTCCGTCCCTTGGGTACATAATTTGGGAAAAGAGGCAGGGAGCACATCTCGCCTGAGATTTTAATGGACTCTTTCAACAATTTTAGTTCTTGCCGATCTGAGTATTGGATGCGAATTATCTTCAGGGTATACACGACTTTTTAGTAAAGCATTTGTGCCACTCGTGTATTGGGATCCACGTGATTTCTTCCTTCTTGTACGTTGATATTGAAAAGAACGTGGATCAGTAAATATCTTATCTAATTTTTCACAATTTGTAGTTCAATCGTTGCTCTTGTAACGTCATCTTACCATGCCAACAGACTATCTTACTCATAACAGCATTGTAACTCTTAATTGTAACCTCTTCATTAGATATCTACAGTATATTACTCTGTTCTACATTAATCACATACCAGAAAAGCTAATTCCTCTCTCTAGTTCTATGACAATCGTGGTAAATACAGAACCGTGACACTCAAGGTTCGGTTCAGGTTTGACTATAATAATGGATTAAAAAGCTTGTGGCTTCATCGAGGCTTTGTAAAATGGTGAGGGATGAAGGCGGCTGGAGTGTGCTGCTTCCTTCATCACCGATTGAAGGTGCTGCAACGAAGCAAACACGTCACTAACAAGAAGGATAAGCTACAATTGCAATTATTATCAGGGTTAAGATGGATACTGAGGAAATTTGAGTAGCACTCTGCATTTGGCTGGCTAGTTCCAAGGCAAGCTATTTCCAATAAATCTGTTTAGCTTCCATTTAGTTTGACTTCTCCAGCCTCTCAATTCATCAGATAATATTCTTTGGAGATAAGGAAGCTGGAGTAGCATTTAGTAAAAAAAAGAAAAGACACCTTGAGTTGGAGAATTCTGTGTATCACTAATCTACTACATAGTAAATTAAATGAAATAAAATCTTTCAGTTTAACGTCCCACGCTTATACCCGTTAAGCTAAAGGAGACGGATGATGAAAACAAATGAATGAAAATTAAAGAATTGTTGAAATGATGATGCGGGAGGAAACGGGAGTACTCCGGGAAAACCATGGACACGACGTTGTCCCCCACACGACTTGTTTGGCGTAGGATCGAAGTAGGGACATGAAACACATGAGGTAAGCACTCTACCACTCAGTCATAGTGATACCCTATTATGTAGTAAATGTACTTTTGCATAGCCAGGAGATTAGTATACTTGTCTTTACTGTTCAGTGTATTGGGTTTGGTTTTTGGTAGATTGCATAGAAAGAGATGCAAATTTTCTTTATAATTTACAGTTTGAAATTTACATGATTTAATATCGATTCGAAAACCTACTATTTCCGATTTATATAGAGTGACAGGAATGGAGATAAATCTATTTTCCAAATCATTTCCCTCTAATTTTGATTATATAAAATTAATATTGAAAACGAAGTTGCTAGTAGATTTATATATTATTATATTCCCAAAAACATTAAACAATGAAAAGTTTCAAAAATTATTAGACGTGCATAGAATCAGTGACGTCTCCTTTATGAAGAAAAAACAATTTAGTCTATCTATAGAAAATCAAAACAGCACTTTCAAGGTGACTATTTTGGAAGAAAGTAAAAACACATATTTTCTCATTATCAAAAAAATCACACAAAGTGCCTTTCTAAATTCCAAAACAGTTTTGTGGCAATATAAAAACTAGTGTTTTAAGCAAAAAGTTCATTCTACCTACGTCCGACAATTGTGAGTTAGGTGTATCGAATTCACGTCGCGCAGGAACTGAGAACACAGAAAATTCCAAGATGTGGCTACCAGGACTGGCATCCATTACAGGACGTTTGTGAGTATGCTTTGTGTTATCGAACATTACATGACTTAATTTGAGTGAAGGAAGGACCACAAAACATTAAAGGACACACACGAGAGAACCAAGGACTTCCCCTTGGTGCTTTTCTTTCCACTATATTACTTTGTTATATATCATTATCCTGTATATATCATTTGTTTTTATATCAATATCTTCTTAGGTGATGGTTCTAATAAATATTACAAAATGGAAGACATTTTCCTTCTAATTGCCCTTTTAATATGACTAGTAGCATAGCGTGACAATTTACAAGCATCTTTAAGCTCTTGAAGCTACAGACATCATATTATGGCTCCCCCAGAGGAATCTCTCTCGTGTGGTTCTTAGTGTTTGTGTTCCTCTTTTCACACATATAAGGCACTTTTTTGCTTTGTTAACTCCATTGTGGTCGTTTCATTTCTCACATTCTCTTGTCATGCCCACGACTCGCAGTCAGGCTTCTTTCATTCCCTTAAACACACCTCAAGTTCAAAATTCAAACAATATGGCAGGCATTTCTTCCATCATTCCCGTTATATACAGTGCGTCCAAGGAACAAAGCGCGGATTTATTTTTACAAAATTTCTTGAAAATCGCACTGGTCAATAACTGGGATGACTCAAAATGCATAAAGATTTTCGAAAAGTCCCTTTCTGGACCCGCTCAACATTGGTTCTCCACCCAAAATCTATCTACCCTTCCCTGGTCAACCGTCCAACAAAAATTCCTAAAACAATTTGGCGACGAACAGGTTCCACGATCTCGCATTCATCAGTATAGGGCTCGAGTTCAACTCCCTAATGAACCACTTTCTCATTACGTTTTCGCAAAGAAATTTTTGGCAGATCAGGCATACACGCAATTAGATTTTCAGGAGTTTCTTTTAGAATGCGTGTCGAGTATGACACCCGAGAACATACGTTGGTTTGGCACTCGCACCATATCTGACTATCCCACATTTATTGATGAGGTTACAACCTTAGAACGCACTCAGCTCATGGCCCAAAAGCGAGAAACGGACTCTTCCTTTTCACGCCAAACTTCAGATGTCCCAACTTCTAGCGCCATTCAAGAACTAACTCATCAAGTTTCACAGTTACAGCTTCATCTCAACACCCTTTCAAATTCTCAACCTACCTCTGTTCATTTCGCTCCTACCCGTTCTCGTTCTCCTAGTCCTCACAATCACAACACCCTCTCTCCTAACCATAAATCCCTTCCCTTTCCACGGTCCCTCTCACCCCATCCGCCGTCACCCTGTCTCCAACATTCTCATTCCACCAATCCAACCTCTTCTTCTTCTAACTCGTGTACTCATTGCTCCACACACCCATTGTTGTCAATGTACCGCCTCCTCTCATTGTCAAACTGTCCCTCAGTCTCCCCCAACTCGTAACACTCCACGAAATGATTACAATAACGGCTCTCGTAAAGGCAAGAACAATAAGCGTTTTAATACTAAGCATTCTTCCCAACCGCAAAACGTCTATACTACACAACAGCCAACCATACCCATTCCCCCATATCCATTCTATCATCCCTTTTTTCAATATCCTACCCCTACCCACCTACCCTCTCTCCCCTCCCCTTCCCCTGTCTCCACAAACTCTCGTACCAATAAACCAAAAAACGCCCAAAATTAGCGCGAGAGCACACCAGTCTCCTCGCGCTTAATTCTTCCTCATCCCCTTCTTCCCCTCCCTCTTCCTCAGAATACCTCCAATTACCGTTGCATTTCAAAGGCAAATTACCTTACGTAAAAGCCCGTTGCATGACCAAGGATGTTTTCTTTTGCCTTGACTCTGGTGCTGAAGTCAGTCTCTTTCCAGCCGACCAACTCGACCCTTCGGTTCGTACTTTTAAGCTTCACACGGTTCTAAATGGTCTTTCATCATCTCCGGTACATCTCTCCCGTGCTACCATCCTCAACTTAAATTTTAATGGTCATCAATACTCTGTACTTTTTCGTTTGGTTCCTTTCAAAAACTTTCCTGCTATCCTTTCCAGTAAATTTCTTCAAGACCATCAAGCAACCCTTGATTTTGACAAAGGCATCCTATCATTACCTCATCTAGGTCGCATGCCTCCAGCCGATAATGCAATACACAGCGTTAATACAAACACATTTCACTTTTTCAAAAAACATCCCACTCCTCACATTGTTTTTCAAGCACGTAGGAGACTTGTCATACCACCCCGTTCAGCTAAAGCAGTTCCTCTCAAGGTTAACGGTCACTTTCCAAATACATCCTTCCGGCTACATACTCCTATCTTACGAAACTTAAGTAACTGTTATATGACGCATGCTGTTGTTTCCATAGATAACCTTGTTTTGCCACTTGCAAACGTCTCGTCTCGTCCCCAGATTATAAAGGCCAATACTCCCATTGTTATTGGTTCCATATTTTCACCACCGGAACAAAACACTAACGCTTACACCATCAGACAGGTTCATTTTCCCACGGACGAGGACGCTTCACGACACAAAGCACAACGCCTTAAAGAAATCGGTCATCTCATTGACATTAACAAATTTCACTTTTCTCCTGACATGAACGAACATCAAACTGCTCAAATGAAGGCGCTACTTTCTGAATATGCTTTTCTTTTTCAATGGCACGACAATGATTTTACAAAAATACCCACCTTTTCGGCCACGTTAGACTTAGAATCAGACGTTCCCTTTCAGTCCCCCCAATTCGTCATTCCACATAGACTTAGACCGCGAGCAAGGGAACTCGTCCTGCGCCTCATTAATCAAGGAGTGTTTGAACAATCAGATTCTCAGTATAGAAATAACATATTATTTGTTTTAAAACCAAATTCCAAAACTGAGCTAAGGGCCGTTTTTGATCTCAGGGGCCTTAACTCCCGTTCAAGAACAATAGCTTCTCCTTTAGAAGATATACAGGACGTTCTAGAGTCTCTTTCTGACTCAGTTTGGTTCAATTCCTTTGATTTACACTCCAGTTTCTATCAATTAGACTTAGATCCCAAGGACAGACCGGCCACTGCGTTCTCCATTAAGGGTCTTTCTCTCCCTTTCAATCACCTTCAGTTGACATCTGTTCCTCAGGGTTTCAAAAATGCCTCCATTTTACTTCAACAAGCTCTTCAAACCATTTATAGGGACATCTTCCCCAACAATATTACATCATTCGTTGACGACATGTATGTCCACGCAGATTCGTTCGATCAGATGATGATTGTGCTTCGTGCCTTCTTTCAGCAAGCCGCCAAACATTCTCTGCTCTTTAACATTAAAAAATCAGTTTTCGGATCAAAAAGAATCAAATGTTTAGGCCATATTATTGACAATCACACTCTACAACCTGACCCTGATAAGATTTCAGCTTTAGCTCAGGCACCCAGAGCGGCCAATCTCAAAAGCCTCAAAAGCTGGTTAGCCAGTGCAAATTTTTTCCGACGTTTTTTCAAAAATTTTTCCATCATTCTTGCACCCCTTTATCAGGCTCTGTCAAACAATCCTAAAAAGCTCATCTGGACTCCTGAGCGCATTCAAGCGTTTGAAACAATGCAGAAACTTCTAACCTCACCCCCCGTACTTGCTCTATATTCCACCCGCAATACACACCACATTCTCATGACAGACGCCGCATCAGTAGGCGTCGGGGCGGTGTTATTACAGAAAGATCTCACTACTAACATTGTGCAACCTGTTTGCTATGTTTCTTCTAGACATCCCAAAACCGTTTCCCCCCTTCCAATCTTCCATCAAGAATTATATGCAGTGTACTTTTCTCTCCGGAAATTAGAAAAATATTTGTTAGGCCACCATTTCACCCTAGTTACTGACAATATATCTCTTCTTGCTGTTCGGGAAAACAATTGTTCCATCCTCAAAAATTTTGAGATGGTTAAACTACATTAATACATTTGATTTTACAATCAAACATGCAAAAAGCCATCAGAACCCCATAGCTGATTATCTTAGTAGGCATCCTGCTCCTCTTACGCAAGACACGATAGACATGGACAATGAAGTTGTGCCTGATTCTGTACTTCTAACTATCGATAACAACTTGGATCTATCTCGCCTACAGGGTGAAGATAAATTCTTCTCCAAAATTATCGAGACTCTTAACAAACGAGACGAGACAGATCCTTCATTCCAACGTCTCAACAAACAATACGTTATTCAGAAAGGCATACTTTACAAAAAACTGTATCGAGTACCTAACTCTCGATTACTGCTCTGCGTACCTGACAGTCTTAAACCAGCTTTATTCGATGAGTATCATGACTCAATGACTCACATAGGTTTTACCAAGATGTATTGGATGTTGCGATACAAGTATTTCTTTCCGCGCCTAAAATCATGGCTAGCTCAGAAACTTAAATCATGTAAAGGCTGCGCCATCTTTAAACGCAATTACATGCCTAATAACCCCACAATTCAGCGTTTTCCTCAGTCAGGCCTATTTGAAACCTTTTCTTTGGACCTAGCAGGCAAGCTAATACCCAGCGATCCCGAAGGTTTCCAATACTTTTATGCAGCTACGGACCACTGTACTGGATTCACCATTACTCATCCCATAACAACTCCAAACAGCGACAACTTCATCAATTTCATCACAAACCATATCATTCTTCCATATAATACACCTCGCACAATCTACTTAGATCTTCAGAGTTCACACCGGTCTACAGTATCGTTAAACTTCCTCAAGTCTCTTAACATAACAGTTAAGTACGGCCTACCCTATCAACATCGTTCTCTAGGCACAGTCGAACAAAGATTAGGCTCCTTGCAAACGAGTCTCAAATTTCTGTGCCAAGACAACCAGAAATTTTGGCCTCGCTTCCTTGCGCATGCCACTGCGGCTCTGAATAAATCACCCTTAACTTCCATTGGTCTATCTCCTCATTTTCTCCTCTATGGCGTTCATCCCACTTTACCATTAGACAATTTGCTACATGTTCAACAAGAAACTTTGAATACTAATGATCGCCTACTTGCACTCAAAGAAATGAGGGACCTCGTTGAATTTCGAAAACACCAAGTTTTCACTGATCTGAAGAAGCGCATTGAGAAGGTCAAAAATCCAACACAGTTCTTCCCTGACAGTTTAGTTATGGTCTTAGATACCTCAACAAAACCTAACACTTGTAAGCCATTATCCCGTCTTTATAAGGGACCCTACAAAGTGATTTCGAATGTCTCGGCTGATGAGTATCTTCTAGATATTGATGGGAAGCCAACGGTCATTGCTAAGACCCGTTTGAAACTGTACATCCCACCTACAAACCCAGACCCCGAATTTGAGTATAAGTACAAGCGCTTCCTCAGTACCTCTAAATAGGATCCGACCACACATTACTTCAAAACCCAACTACCAATTACATTTAACGTTATGTTTTGATTATCTAATTTAACGTTCCTAGTGAAACATGATCCCTTTCTGTAGTACCACACTGGCAAAACTTCCGACTTTGTCTCTCGTTATGCCATAATTACAGATACAGGTAGGCAACACACATTACAGGCAATATTTCTCCCGTGCGGCATTTTTTTCTTCCGGTAGTTCATTATTATTGCATATGCTTCGTCTCCTGTTTTTAGGCAACCCGCTGTACATGTACTATTTCTCCCGTGCAACGACTCCTAGTTACGCTCATAACAAACTCTACGCTTTTCCTTCTCCCCATAAGCAATATACCGGCATCATTCATTATTCACGTCATTTTTCTTTCCTAGACGCGTAAGGAAAGACTTTCCATCTCATTTCCTTCTTGCGTCCTTTTTTGGGAACGGCTGGTCCGACCCCACTTGATATCACTAAGGTCGCTAGGACGAAATGCTTTCTCTCATCCCACACCCATACATTACAGTCAATATATCACAATTATGTGACATTTTTTTTTCTCTCTCTTCTTTCAGGTTTATTCTCTCCATCCTATTTGTATCAGCTTCAGGCACGTTCATGCCACAAGGCGTACAGTTTGTTAATGGCATTGACTATATTCCCCTTCCCCAAGCGATCCCCTATTCCCAAACCTTTCCTTTAATCTATAACATTTCAACACCTACCTTTCAGTCCATCAATTCAACCATAGAATGCAAAACTAATACTTCCCGGTTGTGTACCCATTTTCAAGATTTTCTATCCTCAATAAATTCTCTGTCTAATGACATTCAAACTTCTACATACTTGGTTAAATTTCTTTCTAACGAAACCCCTTCTTCAAGGACTCCGAGACCCCAAAGAGGTCTTTTTAACTTCATCGGATCAGCATTAAACTTTCTCACAGGAGTTGCTACTGAAGACCAAATACATTCAACTAAAATTAATTCCGAACAACTAAAGACACACGTACAAGAGCTTGAAAACCATGAATCTGTTCTCAGTTCTAAATTTTCTGATATTTCTCATCAGGTTGCAACACTTGCTGAACAAACATCTTCTTCCTTCAAAGATGTGCAAACAACGGTTTCTGCTCTCATTGCCGATGAGACACGCCTACTTGAAGCCATGCGCACGGATCACTCCTCTTTTGTTACTTTCTCTAAAATGTATTTAAAATTTGACAACGCGATCCTCCTTATGCTTCGTCAGTTACTTTACTTAATTAATTTTAACGACATCTTTGACCAATGTAAAGAAAACCGGTTATCTCCTCAAATCATACCAGTTCATCAGTTACATTCTGACTTACATGATTTTAATCTCAAATTGGTTTCAAAAAATTTACGCGTCAATCCCGTTTTGACAGCACCGATCATTTACACCCTACCCCTTACCACTTGCTATTTCTTTCCCGATCATATCATTTTACACGTAAAACTCCCTGCTATTCCCCTCCATACGCTACCACGTTTATTTAAATTAGTTCCCTATCCGGTTGCGTCAGCTCAACAAAATTGCTATTTACAGCTTCCTTCCAATTTTGTTGTCTTCATGGATAAGCAAGCTATCCCTTTTTCTCCGGCTGATCTTACATCTTGTTCCTTCTCATCTAAACATTTCTTGTGCAAAATCCCTACTATTTATAATCATACAATAGCTTCTTGTTTACACACTTTGAAATATCAACATATATCGGGCTTACTAAAAAATGCCTGTTCTTACAGCTGCACCCTCACACAACAGTTTACCATCACCCAAGTATACGATCATCAATTTATTTTAACCCGACCACCCAACAACCTTCATTATCTTTTCCCTAATGGCACTGCCACGCCATTATACATTAATAATTCTTTAAATCTCCGTGTTACTTTACCCTGTGACACAAGCCTCCATTCAGGAACTATCGAACTCATACCCCGCTCTCATTTCTGTCTTCCGACCACAATCATTCCTGTCCATTTAGTCCTTCATCATATCCATATCATTGATTCCGATTTACTCCTCTTACCCGCCGATAGGATTCTCCCTTATAACTCCCTTCAAAATCTTCCCCTTAATTTTAGCCACCGCATAACACCAATCACAGCTACCAATTCTTCCTATAAACCGCCAACTTGGCTTTCCTGGCTTCCCACGGACGACTATCCCACCATCTCTATCTCCTTCTCTCTCATCCTGTTTTCCCTCTCTATGATGAATACCCTCTTCATCTATATTTTACATCGTCGTACACACCAGTTACCATTAACACCTACCACAACTCAGCCACCCGAACTAATTCCCCTTAACTCACGTTAACTCTCCTTCCGCATCTCTTCCTCAAAAAAAAAAAAAGGACAATCTAATTACTAAATCAAACAATTTTTTGGTACTTACCTCGTACCCTGTCCTCCGCCATTTTCATTCCTCGTTCTACATATCTTAACAAATCCTCTCATTATGATGATAAAACACAAACCCACCACCACACATTCGCGGACGGTACACATTAATTGCCATTGCTACTCGCGTCTCCATTTTTTTCCTTAACACCCGTATACAAGCTCCTTTTGCTCACGACTGGCAACCTCATGCAGTTTCTCCCGAATCATTTGTCTTCCAGGTCAACTTACGGTACCTTGGCCAGGAATAAACTACGTCTCACTAATATATATATATATATATATATATATATATATATATATATATATATATATATATATATATTTTCCTTCTGTCCTACTTAATGGCAAATTCACTCTTCATTTCTATCCTTCTTCTACTATAACGGAATCTTTCGCTATCCACGACCATACTTCCGTACACAGCACACACAGTAATAGTAAACATGATCATAATAAAAAAAAATTTAAAAAAAAATAAAATAAATAAATTAATAAATAAATTAAAATAAAATAAGGGGCTCGTCTCTTACAATTTTTTTTCTCTCTTTTCTTTTAGCATCCTCTTCTTTCTGGTTATACCCGGTGTTGCAGCTGGCGACTTTATTCCCATATCTTTATACATTGCAATCCCCCTCATCTTTCTCTTCTTTATCATTGGTGGCTTCTTTTACATCAAGTTTTTTTTAACTCATAAATTTCGTCGCTGCTTTACCCACCCAACGCCTACCCGCCACACTTACACCGTATCTTACGCAGCTCCCGCTGCTCCGAACCCAATCTATCTTCCTCTTTTTCATACCAATAACGTCACACACCCCGGAATCTCCGTATCTCCCTAAAGATTGATCAGGTGCCTTCTTCATTACAGTTCGCCATTATACATATTTTTACGTTATCCCTTTTGTTCCTTGTACGTTACTTTTGCAATAGCATTACACTTCTTCCTAATTATCTCTTCTCCCTCTTTTCTTTCTTTTAGTCCTTTTTTTTAAAAAAACAAAAAAAAGTTTTCACAATGGTCTTTAACAAATAATTCAGTGCCTCCTGTCATGTAATTTCTTTTCCGCACCCGGCCTATTTTCACAAACGCACCTGGGCTACCCATCATCTTGCTACCCGTTTCCATGGATGATGCCTACCAGTCGCAGTTTTTTTTTTCTGGATGATGGACCTCACGACTTCCAGACCACAAGATGCTGTCCATTTTTGGCTCAAGGACCAAGCCTTCCAGATAGCAGACTTCCAGGAGATAGTCCTGACTCTCGACGTGCTGCACCACCACGATCAGGATTTCCCGAGTTCCAGCCTTCCCGGATACACCATTGGGATCACGCTCGACATCTACACGGACCCAGCAGTTTTAGTGATTTTTTTTTTCTTTTCGTGTGTGTGTTTACTAGTGCCTCCTTCCTCTAGTGTTTTTTTCTCTCTTTCTTTTGTGCACCAGCCCCATGGTTATAAAGGTCTTAAACAATGAAACATTTTAAGGGATTCTATGTCACTGGTTCTCATGAACAGTTGACCATTGTACTTTATTAAAAGGGGAATTATTATATTCCCAAAAACATTAAACAATGAAAAGTTTCAAAAATTATTAGACGTGCATAGAATCAGTGACGTCTCCTTTATGAAGAAAAAACAACTTAGTCTATCTATAGAAAATCAAAACAGCACTTTCAAGGTGACTATTTTGGAAGAAAGTAAAAACACATATTTTCTCATTATCAAAAAAATCACACAAAGTGCCTTTCTAAATTCCAAAACAGTTTTGTGGCAATATAAAAACTAGTGTTTTAAGCAAAAAGTTCATTCTACCTACGTCCGACAATTGTGAGTTAGGTGTATCGAATTCACGTCGCGCAGGAACTGAGAACACAGAAAATTCCAAGATGTGGCTACCAGGACTGGCATCCATTACAGGACGTTTGTGAGTATGCTTTGTGTTATCGAACATTACATGACTTAATTTGAGTGAAGGAAGGACCACAAAACATTAAAGGACACACACGAGAGAACCAAGGACTTCCCCTTGGTGCTTTTCTTTCCACTATATTACTTTGTTATATATCATTATCCTGTATATATCATTTGTTTTTATATCAATATCTTCTTAGGTGATGGTTCTAATAAATATTACAAAATGGAAGACATTTTCCTTCTAATTGCCCTTTTAATATGACTAGTAGCATAGCGTGACAATTTACAAGCATCTTTAAGCTCTTGAAGCTACAGACATCATATTAATATGGACATAAGGGCAGGAATATAATTTCCCTTTGCAGCGTAGAATCTATAACATAAACCGTTTTTTGCTATCTTTTAGTACGTTCTCGCAATAGGTATCCACATCAAAGTAGAAATACTAATAAACTTTCAACATTTCTGGTTTTAATATGAGGGTCGTTCAGAAAGTAAAGGACGATTAAGCATGGTTAAATAAAGACAAAAATATCAGCACAAAACTTTATTTACAAAGCCACAGGACCTTACTCTACGTTTCTGAGTAATCGCCACAGTACTCAAGACACTTGTTATAACGTGGTACCAATTTCCCAATGGCAATGTTATACGCATCTGCCGCCAAAGATTTAAGCCAAGCTATCACTGCTTGCTTGAGTTCCTCATCGTTTCCGAAATGTTTTCCACCTGGAAAGATTCATGTAAGATGCTCAAAGCGAAACGTCGGTTTTCTTGATTTTTTCTTCGACTTTTTCCTTCAGTTCTTCCGTAACAAGTGTTGGCCTCCCACTCCGATCTTCATCAAGCACAGTGATCCTTCCTTGATTAAACATAATGCACCATTTCCTCAATGACGACTCGTTCATTGCACTATCACAATAAACTTTCTTTATTGGCCTATATATTTCAACAGACTTAACTTTTTGCGCGTTCAGAAAAGGAATAACACTTCGTACTTTCCATTTGACAGGATTTTCGATTGAAGCCGTCATTTTGAATCGCTGCGAAAACAAGTACGTAGCTTGACTGCACAGCATTGAGGCTTGTCTCACACTGAGGTGAAGGAAAGAGCTAACTGCCACGCATGCGATCGCGGTGGTGAGGTTGGCGCCGCGCGCGATGCGCAACCGTTCTTTACTTTCTCGGCTGCCCTTGCGGAATGATAACGGCAGAAACGAAACGTATTTTTGGAACTCTATTTACATCAAGGAAATCTTTTACGCTACTCTTCAATGAAGCTCAACACTAAAACCAGTAATTGTACTAGACTTCTACTGTTTCCGGTTTCAATCAAGGAGTAAAGAACACATTGTGACCAATGCATTAAATATATTAGAAAGATTTGTGTAACAGTTTCGGTAATATCATCGCCTTTATCAGACACAACATATAACGTGTCTGATGAAGGCAATGATACATTATCGAAAATGTTACACATAAATGATTTTAAAATATTTGGTACTTCGATCAATTTGTATTTATTAATAGATGTGAAATATATATAACTATAATGAACAAGATATAAGAAGTAATGAAAAAAATATTTTTAGGAAGATGAGTCCATTCTAGAAGTAAATTACTCGCTACCTTTTACAACTTTAGCTCTCATTCGTGTCGACAGAGTCAGCCTAAAAACCCATAGTTACGTATAACATACCTTGGAAGTTTAGACAGAAAAATGAGAAACTACACTTGGACTATCCACAACCGAAGAAAGAGAGATAATTATATATGCATAGAAACTTTTGCAGTCAGTTAGTATTATTGTTAATTTGCATATCGTTTTTCTTTTGTTTAAATCAGCAAGTGTGCACGAAGCTAGCACCATAAGATCAGTGTAGCGTAGGTCTTCCGAAATTACGTGAAAAGACAGTGTTTTATAATAAGTTGTAAGTGTTTCCAAAGTTTTTGTGTGTTCAATATAAGTAAACACGTATACATATCATAATTATTTGATTTTGTGCAGCATCCAAGTTATTGAGCAGCATCCAAAACATTGATAATCTCCGCCCTGTTCAAGGTCAAACCAATTGTTGTCTTGCTCTCGTTTCATTTATACAAGGTTGCAGTGACAATCATCAATATTCTTTTGTGATCTTTAAGAATGTGTGAATTACATATTGAATGTATATTGAATTAAGAAACTCGTAAATCACTGTGGATTTGTATTTATTAGTGTTATTAGTGCATATTTCTAACATTCAAGATGGAGGACATAGACAAAGCTAAATTAAGGAAAAAATATGACATGGGGTATGTATGAATCAGTTAACAAGGATTCATACCACATAAATAATAATAAGTCAATGGCTACTATTAGGGAGATGCAAGTTCGTATATCTACATTGATTGATTTGTAATTTAAAAAAAAATGATGAGGTTCAGTCACAATTAGAAATAGATTACAAACAAGCAGAGAATAATTCATGTAAGGAGGAATTTGAAACTAGTAATTATGATGTATTGAACTCGAAGAATTTATCATTCAGTGCAGTTGGAAATTACACTCCTAAGAAACAAAAAACAAAAAAAAAAAAAAAAAAATGAGAACCAGACGTCAAATAATGTTAAAATTGTTTCATGTAGAGTTATCAAAACTTGAAGGGCGATACTTAAATTGACTTTTATTCTCATATAACTTTAAGGCTATAATTCACGATATTGGCAATATGTCGTTTTTGTAGACGTTAATTACCTTAGATTTGCATTGAGAGGAGAGGCTTACGGTTTAGTAGCGGATTTTCAAGTTAGGAAACGAGTTAAAAATTTGCACAATTATTGAAAGACAGGTATGATGCGTTTGGTTACATGCATTCTTGTTCTTAATTTGTTATATATACTAACTATTATACTACATCAGAATTAAGAGAATTTATTAATACAGTCATTAATAATTCCAATGTATCACATGTTTTAGATTCATAGATATCAGTAGATGAGGTCCTGCTAGTTCAACATTTTATTTCGCATTTAGACAGCAATATCAGGCGCGCAGGGAAGATACGAACCACAGACCGTTTATGTCTCCTTCAGCAGAGTTGTTTGCTTTCTTGGAATGTCGATGTCAAGTTCTTGAAACTATAAAATGTATGCCATCTCGAAAACAAAGCCAGGTTAGAAGAGTTTAAATGTCGTGTGTTTCGAAACGCCGAAGTAAAAGAAATACCATATTATGTTCGGGATAATTTAGTATGTTTTAACTGTCTCAAGAAAGAATATAAAGTAAGCACTTTTAAATCAGATGGCGTAATCACTGTTAAAATAATCAATGCTTTGCTTCAATATGGAAAGACACAATACCGTAGTGGAGTGAAAACACACATTACCTTACTGCACTGCATTATGACGTAATGACAACACCAGATGGAGAGACCATTGTTGTTAATTGCAATGAAGGGTCACTGAGCCGCTCTAATACGGATAGAGAAAATATGACCCAATGTTCTTATTGCATTTTCAGGGAAAACCAAATGTTACTGTCATGTTATTACTGCCATATTTAATGTAATGGATGCAAACGGTAAATTACATCCATGTAGAGTATTATTGGATTCTGCCAGTCGGAAATTTTGTAACTGAAGATTTATTTAAGAGTTGCATCTTCCTCAAGCAAACGTAAAGTTCAAATTCAAAGTATAACAGTGTTATTAGTGAAACAAAGCATTACATATGTGTACAGTGAGCCACAGAAATTCTTGATGTACAAAATTCATGAGATAGGCAACCCAACTAACGCCTGCTTCAAGATTAATTACGAATGGTAGTAGCTAGCACGGCAGCGTGAAGTTGCCCCCAACTGTTAAAAGCACAGATCGTAAAGAGTGTTTTCATGCAGAAGTGGAGCGAAACGCTGGCTGACGAAATTACAACAGCACATTGTATATTTGTAATTTTGGGTCATAAGTTATTCTAAATTTGTACTAGGCTGGCTGCAGAAGAAGAGAAAGAAATGTTTCAAATAATATGATTGTCGATAATGTTAAATAATAAGACTTTGGAACGTCGATGTTAGGACAACATAGATAAATATAAATAAATTGAATCAAACTAAGGGACGGAGTGTGTATTATTTAATGGTTCAAATTTATTACGAAAGGAACCAGTAAAATCTTTATCGTTGTATATGGTGCGGAAAACCCGGAAGTGGAAAGGAAAAAAAATGTATTGTTTTCGAAGTATAGTAGAAAACGATCAAGATTGAGCCATATATTAATTGTACTTTTTTTAAGAAGTGGCGGGACTATATATAGGAACATTATGAGTGTTACCGATATTGGAACAACCGACAACCAAGTAATAAATTCATCCTACAACATGTCGGAAGCTTTGAAAGAAATATCCCGGCAACTCAAAGACCAGTCAGAGCAAATCAAAGATCAAGCTCGACGTAATGATGAGCAATTTGAGAAGATCCAGGACCAAGTTCAAGAACAGTTCGAGAAAGTAAATTTGCAATTGGAAAAACTGGACCAGAGAGTGAACCAACAAGATCAACATTTCGGTGAAAGATTAGAACAGTTGCAACATCATAATGATGGCATTCAACATCAACTACAACAAATGAATCAACACATTGTAGCCAATTTTGAACATTATGATAAAGAAATCGGTAATGTAGTACAAAGATGCTGTGAGATTCAAGACTCTGTGGAGGCTATCGAGACTGTGGTAGAAGAACACGACAACCAAATTAAATGCTTACAGTATGAATTGAATTTCATTAAAGAAAAGCGTATTCAAGAAGGTGCAGTGCAAGATGGTGGACACATGAATCCTGTACATCCCACATCTATCGGTTGTGAATCTACTCGTCATCCCAGAGTAACTCGTGAACGTCATGAATCTACAAGCTGTACAGAGGATAGTTCCGAAGGAGAAAGAAGAACAAGGCAACCATTCAGGTAAAAACGTAACCACAGGCATTTAAGGGTTAATGTGAGTAAATCTTTGCGATTTAGTGAAGTGAAGTCACTTTCAAAATTTAGTGGTGTTCCGGAAGACATAACTGCGAGGGGATTTCTCGAAAAATTCGAGGACGAGTGCGAACTAGTGAACGTAGATGAATCTCAATATTTGAAGTTACTGCCTCATGTATTGTTGCCACCATGTCTAACTTGGTTTAAGACCATTAGGAATAATCTTAGTACATACCAGACTTTAAAAACGCATTGCTTTCTAATTACGAAAACGATTTTATGTTAGCAAATACAGACGCGTTGTTAAGATCGAAACCCTTCAATCCCAAGTTACATAGAAATATTACAGAATTTGTGATTTCTACATTTAACGAGTTAAGAGCGTTAAATCCGGGTCATCCAAAACCACGAATCATTGCTTCTATCCGGATATTATTGCTTTTTAGATTGCAACAGCTACTAATGTCTGCGCAATGTGTTAATTTTAACCATCTGATAATGCTCATCCAGAATTATGGAAGTCAATTTGTAGTACAAAACTGTAATAGAGAACAAGACAGAGGTCAAGAGAATTCTGGTCGTAATTATAAACAACAAGTTTCAATTCGCAACTTAAGTATACAACCAGAAAATACTTTTAATAGCACGACAAATGATTACAATACTACCGGTAATCAGACGCAACCGAATCATAGAAACGGAAACAGGAATTATAGAAATAGTAACCGGAATTTCAACAGGAACAACAATCACCACATATTCACACAAAATCGATTTACAGATGGCAGAAATTACACTGATAGGAGATTTACAGATAACAGTAATTACACACATAGAAATCAGAGTGCTGTAACAAGGCATAATCGCCAAGAAAGTACACAAGAATGTGGATTACAGTGTAATTTAACCGAAGTTATGAATCAAAGTAATTTAAACTAGATTCCGCTGATGTGGAAGGGGTTGAACCCATGTCAGCGTTAGATACCTACAATCATTTTTCTCATTATGAAACTGATATAAAAACTATGGATATGTGAGTCGGTTTATTGTATTTCACATTAAGTTATTTAGTCTTGAGTTCATGTCTATGATCGCAGTTATTCAATTTATGTCAGCATATGCATTAATGTTATGTGTATCACTTAATATTTGTGTTTCATATTATTTATGTGTTTTTCTTATGATTGCCAACACACAATATCAATCACATTATTCATATTATGATGTTAATAAGAAGACGTTAATTATTATGTTACGTTATGATTATTATCGACATTTCAATCTTAAAATATATCTTATTTAACTATATCTTATATTCGATCATTTTTGTGTTCTAAGAACAACTATATGAATATCACACACATGTTTTTCAAAACCTTCTTCATGTTGCCCAAATAGATAATGGTTGGATTGTAACAAGCATGTCATGGCTCCGAAAAGGAATCAAATAACTTGTAAATCGAATCTCGAATGTGCCTTATCGTCGCTGAAACGTATAAATAAATGAAGATTATGAGAAAGTTTAAAATAAATATGATAATAAATATGATAATAATATTGTGATAAAATTAAGTATATTATATGTATAATTATATGAATTGTATTTTTTAGTATACAAGGTGCATTCGAAAACTCGAATGATTAATATGTATATGTAAACGGTCCAGAGTTCTTTTTCTTTTTATGAAGTTAATGAATAAAAACAAAAGTCCGTCGGGTGCCATAATATACAACAGTACATTGTATATTTGTAATTTTGGGTCATAAGTTATTCTAAATATGTACTAGACTGGCTGCAGAAGAAGAGAAAGAAATGTTTCAAATAATATGATTGTCAATAATGTTAAATAATAAGACTTTGGAACGTCGTTGTCAGGACAACATAGATAAATATAAATAAATGGAATCAAACTAAGGGACGGATGTGTGTATTATGTAATAGCTCAAATTTATTACGAAAGGAACCAGTAAAATCTTTATCGTTTTAAAATCTCAAAAGGGAGTCTTTGGATACGTGTACTCACAGTACTTCTTGTTTGTATGATACACACGTATAACTATACACATCTACAAGAAAAAACATACGGATATCAGAGGCGCTGATGAGAAGATAAAAGTCGAGGGACTTAGTTAATCTTATAATTAACTCTATATAAACAAGTTTAGTTAGTTCAAATAACTATACATACCCGCGTATCAAATAATATATGGATAGATAATGCGGTACATATGGTAGGTTACTTTTTTTAACTAACTCAAAGCTTTGCACTGAGTTTTGAAACTATTAACAATAGTCCTACCTGCAAATCAATTAGAAGTATGGATGGATCATTTGGGGAGAAGAACCCAACCCGCAATGAAAATATTGTTGGTGTAACAGGGCGTGAGCTCCTAGGTTCCCACGCTACAGATTCATACGTAATAGTACTTCGAAAGAAGAAATTGTTGATTTCATTATTCGTTAAATAATTTTTGAAAATGTTAACTATTGGTAATTTATTTGTAATGGAGAACTTATCCGTATTAAAGTAGGCCTATTTCCCGTTAACTTGCAAATATAACTGAGGAGGTTCATGATTTGTACAATATCTGTGAAATTTTACACATTGAGACACAAAGAGAAAAGGCGAGAATATAGTGTCAATAAACAACAATTTAAAAATGCACGAAATTAACGGATAATGTCAAATATAGAACCATTGACAGAATTAACTCTGTAACTCGTTTTCTCCATTCATTTTTCTTGCTTTATTTTCAAGATCGCAGAATTTCTTCACTGGAGATTATCTTTCATTTAGCAGCATCAAACTGGAGCTCAGCCTTATAAATGAAATATTTCAGAAATGTTAAACGGCGAAGGTGGGAATTGAACTCGGGCCGCCAGATTAGAACACTACAACTCTAATCACTCATCTAAAGCGTTACTTCCTTCGGCTCATCTAAATAAAGAACTATTCTGTTCATTCAAAGCAGTCGCTTGTTAATAGATTCATAGGCAAAACGCAGGAATATGAAATTGACTCAAAGGGCATTATATCACTGTATTCACTAAATTATCAATATTACAGATTATTTAAAAACAAAATACAAAACTTCTTTATTTTAAATCAAATACGGCGCGTGTAATATAAACATAAACAAACTAAAGACAAATCAATTGCTGCGTAGTAATCGTGGTTAAGTGGTTGGACCGATAACATGAAGATAATCGAATCAAATCGGATCCACGAACGACCAGCACAGTTTTTTTTTTTACTTTAGAATTTTTGATGGCTTTTGATCGGCGATGACACACATTTCATTTTCCTCTGTTATTTGAATACTCGGATGTTTCAATACTTGAACTATCAAATCTTCAGGAACAAAAATACATAATAATAAATATTATTATTATCTCATACAAGATTAGAAGTTAGGAGCTTATTATCGCTTAAGGCATAACATTACAACCAGAAATGAAACATTTGGCAAGAATATTTCGGTTTTGTTAAGTGTTGCTCACGAAAAGAGGAATTTTCCATCTCGTTTCTGATACAAAATGAACAAAATTGAGACGAGATATAAGATTTTACATTCAAGACGAGACAAGGCTAACTAAAATTATCGTCTTGCTTTGGAGATGGAAATCAAGACGAGACGAGAAATATCGTAAACTTTTCTCGTCTTATTTCGATTGTCGAAATAGCGTATGTTCCTTCTTTAAGTAAAAATTGCATTGTAGACTGAACCTTATTCGCTATTTTTCAACTTTGTATTTCGGAACTCAATGAATTTATTATGGTTTGTGTAAGTATTTTTGTAGCAATGCTTTTATAATTACTTCTAGATATCTAAAAGTTAGTTTTTTATATGCCTTACTCTTCAGAGATAATAAGTTATTTTTATTACAGTTACCTTCTTCAAAACGTACAGTAGGATTCTTTCTACATGAAACTTCAGTGGTTTAATATTTGGTTTAAAATTTTAGTAGTTGCAAAGGTGTGTCCTGGAGGTCCAGACACCCTCCCGAAACCTCTATTTATCTGTAAGTTTTGCCTAATTATAGCGCAAGTTTAAATATTTTAATACCATTATTATTATTATTATTATTATTATTATTATTATTATTATTATTATTATTATTATTATTACTGAAAATTTTAGACCTCAATATTACGTCCTATTGCAATGTAAATAAGCGTACTAAAGTTGATAGGAAAAGAAAAAGAAAGGATAAGATTTAGTGATAGAGAAAGGGTAAGAGCGATTAGTCTCCGAAAGGAAAATAGAGTGGAGAAAGAAGGTGTCTTCTCCTGGAGAACATTAATATCGAAAATTCGGATGCCTAAACAGAAATTAAGTAGGATTTGTCTTCACCACAATACATAGTAACACGCTTTCTTTGGTTAAAAGACTGGATTATGTATGCGTTGTATTGATATTTTAAGAAAATACACATACCAATATAAGAAAGAGTAGTTCCTATTTACAAATTTTGTTTGAACGGATATATGGAACGTGTTGGAAATGGCGAACGAAAATATTATTATTTCTAGAAGTAGGAGAATTGTAGAAGACGTTCAGAATAATTGCTGGGATACAATATTGTTTCAGACACATTTATGACTCATACTAGGCCCTAAGCATGACCCTTAGGGTTCGTTTTCATGAATTGTTTGCTAAAGATGTTACGTTTTCCACCACAGTACGAATCAAGGTTGTAGACAGACATGTGATGTCTGTTTGGTAGTATTTCTCCTGTGACTAAAGCTGTCTCCACTCTAACTCTTAAGACCGAAATAAACTGACAAGTAAACCTTACGTTTGGGTGAATCGAGTTGCTGACTGAGACACATATGAGAAAGTAGTACTAATTGTGGTCAGTATTTCAGTGAAGTTATAGGTGCGAAGCTCCAGGGGTTTAGGAAATATAGCTACCAGAACATCATATGGAAGTACAGAATAGTATTCATACAGTTGGAGGTAAAAGCTCTGTAAGACCTCTTGTAACGACAAAAGGTGAATAAAAAATATATGGGTACATATTAGGACTAGGTGGAAGTCATATAGTAAGGGTATACCTGACGGCGGCCATCTTGAAATCCGCCATTTTGAAATAAGGTTAAGTTTTTAAAATAGGAATAGGGTCATGTGATACATGATTTAAGGCGCAAATTTAATCAGAAGAACAATGGTGACGTTAATTTTGATTTACGCGCAATTGGTAAAAAGTTAAAGGGAAATTAAATATTGTTGCAGCATATGTATTAGTCCTTTACCCCACCTTGTAAATTTTATGTTAATGATAATAATTAAATAAAAAGCAGGTGGATAAATATTAGGTCTATGGAAAGAGTTGCCTTGATGGTGGCCATCTTCAAATCCGCCATTTTGAATCAGACAAAAGTTTTAAACAAAACGCATAACATTGACACCTTATTAATAGCAAATTTTACCATAAATCCAACGGTATAATAATTTTTGCTTCATCATTAACCAGCATTTGTTATCGCATAAACAAGTTGCTAATTTAAGGAAAAATGACCAAAGTGGAATTGAGTCATAATTGAACTTGGGTCTTTCTTCCAGAAAAATCCTCAATTAATACAATCAATATGTAGTTCAGAAAAGAGTGCATGACTTGCACAAATGCTCTGCTCACAGTGAGCACACCTGACAAAGGCAATCGAGTTACACTTGACACATTTGTCGTTAACATTTCCGTCAAAGCAGTAGTCGTAAGGAGCGATCCATTTAATTTTGTGCTGGTTAATGATAAAGCAAAAATGGTTATACCGTTGGAGTTATGGTAAAAATTGCTATTAATAAGGTGTCACTGTTATCCGTTTTCTTTAAAACTTTTGTCTGATTCAAAATGGCGGATTTTAACATGGCCGCCATCAAGGCAACTCTTACCATAGACCTAATATTTATTCACCTGCTTTATATTTAATTATTATCATTAACATAAAATTTACAAGGTGGGGTAAAGGTCTAATACATATGATGCAACAATATTTAATTTCCCTTTAACTTTTTACCAATTGCGCGTAAATCAAAATTAACGCCACCATTGTTCTTCTGATTAAATTTGCGCCTTATATCATGTATCACATGACCCTATTCCTATTTTAAAAACTTAACCTTAATTCAAAATGGCGGATTTCAAGATGGCCGCCGTCAAGGATACCCTTACTATATGACTTCCACCTAGTCCTAATATGTACCCATATATTTTTTATTCACCTTTTGTCGTTACAAGAGGTCTTACAGAGCTTTTACCTCCAACTGTATGAAGACTATTCTGTACTTCCATGTGATGTTCTGGTAGCTATATCTCCTAAACCCCTGGAGCTTCGCACCTATAACTTCACTGAAATACTGACCACATTTAGAACTACTTTCTCATATGTGTCTCAGTTAGCAACTCGATTCACCCAAACGTAAGGTTTACTTGTGAGTATTTTTTTCATTTTATTACACATGAGAAGTATGAATATTACAGTTCATAAAAACAACTTACCGCAGCGAGGATCAAAACCTGGACCCCTGAATTAAGAAACGAATGCTCACACCACTACTCTAAGACTGCTCTGTTAAGGAAGAGTCAGAAATCACTCGCTTATGGAGCAAATTGCACACGTTTACGATAACGACGAAACACACTGATTTCTGTTATGATAAAATACTATAGTCGAGAGATTTCAAATTTAATTTAAAAACCAAAAATATACATATAGTGCCTCAGACCACTTTCTTTTCCGATCGGCGAGGGGGGCGCGGTGGCTCTGTGGTAGAGCGTTCACCTCTGGTGCTTGGGGTCCCGGGTTCGATCCCAGCCCCCGCCAAGTGAACCTTGTGGTGGACAAACACCGTGCTCGTGGATTTTCTCGGGGTTCTACCATTTCCTCCCACTTTCTTCATTCCACCATTTTCAGTCATCTCTCATAATCCCCGTCTCCTTTAGCCTAACCGGCATAACCGTGGGACGTAAAACTTAAAGATTTCATTTCATTTCATTTTTTATTTTCTGATCGGCGGAAAGTATCTCCGTATCTTGCTATTATTGCAATTACAAATATCAATATCCAAAAATTCCTGAAGTTCCTTTTTCACTTACAAGGAGAAAGCAGACTTTGGTAAATTAAAATCGGAGCCATTTTTGCAAAGTGAATGTGAACATTTAAAGTGTTCATATTACAAACTGGGAGAGTGCAATGGCCTAATATAACATAGAAAAAGCGTCTTAAAGTTTTCCACTCGCCGCATTTGTCGTACGTTGCGCAAATTTATTAAGTGACGGCGTGGCAGAGTCTGAAGCAGTTGTGACTCACGTTTCAGGGTTACGGGTTCTGTTCCCGCTGCTTTCAACTTATTTGTTTTTTTTTATTTTTTGATTCAACCAATAAAGCATCCACTTGTAGCTAGAAGTAAAATGTTAATTCTCCATATGTTTATAATGAATTAAAACAATAGAAATATTCAAATCAGTTGTAAAATATTTCAATGTTTCATGGTAACTGGCAACAAAATATAATCTATTTTGTAAATATATTGATATAACGAGTTATAGTATGGTTACCACAGTTGTTGTATAAAAAATGTTCTTATGCTTCGGGTCTACATCTGTTTACAGTGTGTGTATTACAAGCACTGGCACAAATGGCACGGGACATGTCTCCTTCAAGAATATTTTTTACACAACGACTGTGGTAACTATAATATAACTCGTGATATCAATATATTTACGAAATAGATTACATGGGGACAATTGGGAAACTCGAATTGCCTTAATTTACATATACAATATCTACACAACTTCAATCTCTTCGATCCACTCCTTCTCGTACTTCTAGGACAATATTTACTTTTTGCGGAAGAGGCCTTGGCCTCAACACTGTTTCTCCGCACAAGCTAAAAACGCATGTTTGCTTAGTTTTTACATATTGTCCCTACAGAAGTTTCGATGCAATCCTCCATTTCTTTATGCACTTCTCACGTATACTTACTAGCATTTTAGATAGTTCGTAATCAAAGGTTTAGAGGTTTTTTAAGGAATATACGAAACACATATTGTCTTATTTTATGTATACAATATCTGTGCACATTTACATTCACTTCAGTTCACTACTTCTTGCCTTTAGGGCATCAACTTTCACAACTTTTGGGTAGGAGTTTTTGCACTCTAAAACAGTTTTTCCGCAGAAAATAAAAAGAAATATTCGTTTAGTTTTGCGCATTGTCCCTACACAAAGTTTCGTTGCAACTCTTCATGGCCTTTAGGCACTTCTGACATACTGTTATTAGCAATTTGATATTTCATGATCAAAGGCTTTCCGGAATCCGTGCCAACCCAACCTTTTTTTCCAGGATAACATGAAACACATATTTCCTCATTTCGGGTCTATCTGTGCACAATTTCGTTCGCTTCGGTCCACGTTTTGATTTTCGGGCGTCAAATTTCAAACTTTCGGGTGGGAGCTTCTGTCCACTAAAACAATTTTTTTCCACTGAAAGTAAAAAAAAACTTATTCGTTTTTTTTTTTTGCGTATTGTCCCTACACCAATTTCGTTGCAACTCATCATTTCTTTTAGGCACTTCTGATATACTGTTATTAACACTGTTGATATTTCGTGATCTTTGCGTTTAATGGCGCACGATTATGCCTATTAGGTTAAGGGAGACCATGATTAAAGCAAGTGAATTATGATGGGCAAATTAGTGGTAGGAGAAAATGTTGGGAAATTAGAGTGTCTCGAAAAAACCCACGAGCACGATGTTGTCCACTTCAAGCTTACTTGCCTTGGGAACGAACCAAGTACCCCATCCTCAGATCAGAGTTGGAGTGGTTCGGTGGGTGAGTGGATCGAGTTTTCTGAGTGGATCAGTGGGTCCAGGGTCAACAGATCAACAGCATGTGACTCACTGCTACACACCACCCACCATGACCCACTGCGATCCACCGACACACTCTTATCTACCGACCCACTCTACTTACTGCATTACAGACATTATCTTCTGAAAAGTATATTTTTATTTCACCCTCGACCCTAGCCATAGGAACTAAATACACGTTTCTGATTGGTTGCAGTTTGCGATTGTCCAAACCTCCTAGCGTATCTATTGTGTATTAAAGTAATAGAAGAATACAGTCACTTTTTTGGAATTAAAGAAGAAAAAATTGAAGAAGCAGGTGAGGTTAAATTAATATCATGGCAGTCAAGGTGGAACGAAACAAGCCCTGACTGCGGGGATTCTGACCCGTTGTTACTACTACTACTATTACTACCTATACTATGGATTCGTGTAGAAAAACTGCACGCGTAAGTAAATCATTTTTTTGATTTCCATTGATCACCTTTGTAACGGACCATTTTGGCACATGGTCCTTACAGTATATGCATGCTTTACTGTAAATTCGATTTTGTCAATTCCTGAATTAGCTACTTATCTGAAAGTTTTAAATAGTTTGTATATTTAATCGATTTTATCATTGAGCCAAAGATTATTTATTTCTAGATGTATAATATGTTGGTATATATGCAGATTTGGAATAATGAATTATATAGTAAAATTAAATTTTCTATTTAAATATTTAACGAAATTATGTACCAAAATAACATGATACATTTTGTTTCTAATCTATTGTAAATTTAATCTAGAACTCTTTCTCATACATGAAATCTTAAATTTGTTTATAAAAATATGTTGAAACAAATAGGTAAGAAGAAGAAGAAAAGTAGTAGATACAGATGTACTAAAAAAAAATAGATGATTGATGTATTAAGTTCCTGTCATGAAAATTATTATTGATGCTTTATAATTGAAACAAGGTGAGAAGAATACAGAATATTATTACAGGAATAGTGTTAAATCATTTGGTGCATCTGCACTGTGAAATTTTATATTATAATATTTATATTTTATTGAAGGCGATATAAATATGAGTAACATGTACGAGTAAATAGTTAGGATCCCTGACAATATTTCATCACCTGAATACGTCGGACTTCTTTCGTTTATTTACGTATTTCCAGATGAGTAATAAGCAGATGAAAATAGTTGTTCTTGGCAGATAATATATAGTGATGAAGCGTACTGATGATGGATGTGGCCGGGTACCATAGTAATACAACATTAGTCGCTAATGCATGTTCGTCAGAAAACTGTAATGATCACGGTGAAACTAAATATTTGAGGCAACGCTGCAATATTTATCCACATGGTGCCTATAGAGCCCTGTCTATTGCTTCTGTAGTGTATTGCTCTCTTTGAAGACTTCACGTCTGTGGCAAATAATTGATTGTAAAACCTGATTGAGACATGTATTATGAGGCGCTATAGTCATACACACTTCATTCCCGTCCATCATAATAATGTTCTTTTCTGCGATATTGATCAACTGTTAACTGCCATTCCAGCTACATCTAATAGTCATCAGTATTTCAAAAGACCATCCAAATAGTACCAATCACTTCCACATTGCTGCGCACCACGACCGGGGGACTTGGCAGCGTACCTTTCGATATCCAGGCCAACATAAAATTCTAAATCTATTTGGAACCGTCTCGTGTTGCCTTGGTAATGTTAATAGTCGTGACCCGGCAATGTGAAGGGGCGGCTACACCTTGGAATATGGAAAGAAACTAAGAGACAGTTGGAGAAATTTGTTAAAATAATTGAGGACGAAGAAAAAAGGGATTAGACTAGAAATGGAGATAGAAGAAGAGAGGAAAATCAACTTCATGGAGATGACTATAGAGAAAATTGGAGGAAAATTCGAAACGAGATGGTAAAAGAAAGAATGCGATGCCCGGATATACTGCCACAAAAGGAGCGACGTAGACAGGGAAAATAAGAAGACTTTTATACAGAACATGAAACAGAGAATAGAAATGATAGATAGCAACGAAGAAAGAAGGAAAGAAGACATAGAAATACTGTACAAGCCATTAAAGGGGAACGGATACAGAAGAGAAGATTTAGAAGAAAGAAAAAGAGGAAGAAGCAGAGAAAGAAGGAAAAGGATGGCTTGGTATTGAAAGTTCAGGAGAGAAAACGGAGATCCTGAAGAATCTGTTAAGAAAGGAAGGGATTAAAACTTACGGGAAAGGAGGAAAGAGGTTAATAGACTTAGTGAGAGAGAAAAGAAAATTAGATAAGATCAGAAGAGGAAGGAGTAGTGTACCAGGTTAATTGTAAAGAGTGCGATATGAAGTACATAGGGAAACAGGAAAGAGATTAGAACAAGGGATAAAACAACATAAGGACGATGGCAGACTAAAAACAGAGAACAACGCAATATTCAAAAACATTAAAGAAACAGAACATGGGATAGGTTGGGAAGGAATAAAAGGATTAGAAAGGGAGAAAAAGAGTGTGATAAGAAAGTGAAAAGAAGCCTAGTGGATTTAGTAATATGGGAAGGAGAAGTTGATGAATTGGTCTAGTGGACTTGTGACAGGCCCGTAGCCAGGATTTCGCAATAGGGGGGGTCCGTGACGAAATACCGTGGTTTTCACACCAGGGGTTCGATCATTCTAAACTATTTTACTGGTAACATACATTCGTTTGTTTAGCCGGGATTTCGTAATGGAAGGGGAGATGCGTGACATGAAATACTGTGGTTACAACACCAGGGGATCGATCAACCTAAACTATTTTACTGACAACATATCCATGTTGGTTTGTTAGGACAATAAAATGAGGATATGTTAGTATGTATTTTAATTAAAAAACTATGAAGAAATCTTCCGTAAAAGAATAGAAAAAAGTATTGAAAAAGACATAGTCTTCCGAGGTCATTCAAACTCGGTTCTTCTCTTCTTCTTATTTCTCTTAGCTTAGTTTAATGCCGTCAAGGATAGCAACAAGATCTCTTTCGGGAGTAAAGATATCCTATAAAATGGATTAGTGTTGCCGCGAAATTCAAAATGGTTCAGATTATTGGTAATTCTGGGTATTGCTTAAGTTCTACCTGAGAGGCTATCTGACCGAGCCGGTTTATCGATCGTCATTTGTAGTCCATAGGGTAACTGGCGCAAATCCCGGCGGGATGAGGGGACATGTCCCCTCCAATCTTAGAACTGTGGAGGTCTTTTCCCCCAATAATCCGATTTGAAATGCGCTTTTTGGGGAGAAATGTGATGATTTGTGTCCGATTGCCACAAAGGAAAGTAAGATGAAATTGATGTTCCCACCCCAGAATAAGCCTCAAATCTTCCCGCCTCATAATTTTGAAGACAACTACTCCCCTGATCCTCCACAGCATTGTTTTTCAACTTCATAAATATTTTGAACATCCTTTAAAAAAATATGAGAACTGTCTTACCCGTCCCTCCCAATGTTCAAGACAGATTTGCGCCGCTGCATAGGTGCATAGGGTTAACATGGAGCTAGATGAAATTCGGGTGTTCCGTTACAATAATATCCAATTTCAACTTGATCCTTCTCCCTCGTTTCCTCCACACATAGCTCCTCATAAGATAGAGTAACCAAACGCTTATTGTAGCTTTATATTTTTGAGGCTGATTTATCTCTTTCTCGTTTCTTTCTGTTTCATCTTTCCTTAATATTTTTCATTTCTGGATTCGAAGGGGGGGTCCGAACCCCCCGGACCCACCCCTTGGCTACGTGCCTGCTTGTGATACATGAATTATGGGAAAAGATAATAGACAAAATAGAAAGAAAGAATTAAAAGGATCAACACGAGCTGTTGGGGCAGGTATAGTATGGAAAACAGCAGATAGGCATAGCGAATAGAAAGTGTAAGTGACAAACACCTAATTAAAAGTTTCATAACAGGTGCGCAAAAAGAGAAAGTGACTATAGTAATTAAAATTTAATTTTTAGAGCCAATTAAAAGTTTACATTTTGTAAAGAGAAAGTGGGCGTGTGTTGCTTTCAGTTTTTATAAGCTGTCAAAATTGGATATGTCTCTCATAATGTGTCTGAGAAAGGCTATGTTACACAGCCGAAACTGTAACACAAAAATATAATCTTAAAATATATACACTACCTTGATCAGTTGGAGTTTTATTACCACTTTTTTGAGTATTATTTATCATATTTCAATGGAAATCGTGTTATGAAAATTAATAAAAAATATAATTTAAGAATTAGGAAAGTTTCTCTGAGACGGGTTTGAACCCACGCCAAAAGTAATTATAATTACTAACCAGTTGTGCTAGCAATCTCAGTCACGAAGACCGGCAGCAGTAGGTAGTTCATTTCTGCTATATTTTAGTAGGTGCCGAGAAACAGGTAAATTCAACTAATCAGAACACGCATATTTGGCTCCTATTGCTAGGGTCAAGCGTCTTTAAAAAATATGCTTCTGAAAACAGGTTAATTTTTCTACCTTTTACTTTCAAGGCCTCCATTACCCTTCCTTTTTCATATGTTTCTCTTTACTTACCTGAGATGAGTATCTCTAAGAAGAGAAGGCAGAGTTTAGTAGGTGAACTTCGGAGCCATTTTTGCAAGGTGTAAGTGCACATTTAAAGAGTTAATATTGCAAACTGGGAGAGCGCAATGCCAAAAATGACGGAGAGAACCCGTCTTAAGGTTTTCTACGCGCCGCATATATCATACGACGCACGAATTTACCAAGTGACGGTGTGGCAGAGTGAGTAAAATCTGTAACTTATGTGTAAAGTGTGCCGGGTTCGAGTCATACATCTTTTTTTCGCTTCAACTAATAAAGTAGGCATTTGTAACTATAAGTAAAATATTAATTCACCGTATGTTTATAATGAATAAAATAATAGAAATTTTCAAATCACTTGTAAAATCTTTCAATGTTCCATATGAACTGGGAAACAAAATTTAATCTATTCGGTAAATATATTGATATCACGAGTTATATTATGGTTACGACCAGTGGCGTATTTACGATTTTATTACGGGGCTTAGCCAATTTTAGTCCTGGAAATGTGAAAATTCTCCAAGATATTTCATTTACTTTTTTTTATAGTAAATAACATTTCGGTGGGGGGGTTAAGCCTGGTAGTGACACTTTTAAATACGCCACTGGTTACGACAGTCGTTGTGTAATAAATGTTCTTTACGCTTTGTATCTACATGTGTTGACAGTTTGCGTATTACAAAGGAGTTGAGGGAGAAATCCCCTTTGCTAATACTGGATGTTGCTATAACCAAAGGAGATTTCCTCCTCATTCCACTTGTAATTCGCACACTGTCTACAGATGTAGACACGAGACGTCAAGAACATTTTTACACAACCACTGCGGTAACAATAATATTTACGGAATAGATTAAATTTTGTTCCTACCATAGTTAACATATATTACAAGTGACTTGGAAATTTCTATTGTTTTATTCATTATAAACATATAGTGAATTAATATTTTACTTATAGGTACAAATGGCTACCGGTACTTTATTGGTTGAAGCAAAAAAAGATGTACGACTTGAATGGAATTGAACCCGAAACCCTTTACTCATGAGTCAAAGATTTTCCTCACTTTGTCACGCCGACCCTTGGTAAATGTGTGCGTCGTACTTTATATGCACCAAGGAGAAAACTTTAAGATGTGTTTTCTCCGTTATTTTTGGCCATCGCGCTCTCCCAGTTTGCAATATTAATTCTCTTAATGTGCAAAAAATGGTCCCGAAGTTCACTTACCAAAGTCTGCCTTCTCCTTGTAAATGAAAAAAGTACTTCAGGCATTTTTGGACATTGATATTTGTAATTGCAATAATAGGAATAGGACTTATACTACTACTTGGCTTTCAAGACACACAGCGTGTGAGTTTTTAGAGGAGCTAACTACTGGCAACAATACATTTTTGAATCACTACAATATATAAATTTTTATATAAAAATGGATGTAACTATGTGTGCCTGATCATCACGGCCAAATTGCAAAGTCAAAAGAAGTGACTTTTGCTATATAGTTAGGCCTTAATCCAAAGTGGGATATTATTATATCATTTTCATTATAATAATATCTTAAGGGGGTAGTGGGGATCCAAATTTTTGAAAAAAAAATGAGTATCTCACAAGCCGTTAAATTTACGGAGTTGAAATTCAGTATATTGAATCTTTATTGAAAATGAACACAACGTCTCAGCTTTTTTTTTAAATTCTTCTTTAATAATTGAAATAGTTCGATATTACATGAGAAACAAATTCACAAACACATTAAGAAACAGAAACCATGCGCTTTCTACTATAATAATATATGCTTATTATATGGAGCGGTTAAGGCAAAAGGCAATCAAGCAATAAAGTTGTGAGAAAATTAGACATAAAATTTGTAATGTACGCTTAATTACACGGAAATTTTAAGTATGGACTGTTTGTTGGTCATGTTTGTTGGTCTACTTACCTTGATTTGGGACTTCCAAATTTCATACCTTTTTCCACTGAAAAGTATCGATAATTCAACAAGGAAATAATTATACCATGATAATTTAATTGAAATTCATTGAAATTTGGCCTATGACAAATACTTTACCATTTTATATCGTAAAGGTCAGATCCACCGTTATTGTAACAGAGCGGCGCTTGAGCAAGAGACCGTAAAAATTCAAACATCGATTAGTTACAATTTCAAAACCTGGTTTTATTATTACAAGTATAAACTCTAGTCAGTAGAGAAGAGGAGTGGATCATGTGTCAGAGTTGATAACGATGTGTTTTGGTAGGTAGTGGATCGGAGCGGGTCGGTAGGTCAAAATGGGTCATAGTGGGTGCTGGGACCAAGTGGATCATGTTGGGTTGTGGGCCGAGTGGATCATGGTGGGTGGTGGGCCAGGGCTCACGGTCCCGGGTTCCGGGTTCGATCCTCACTGCGGTAAGTTGTTTTTATGAACTATAATATTCATACTTCTGATGTGTAATAAAATGAAAAATACTCAATTTATTTCGGTCTAACAAGTTAGAGTGGAGTCTGCTTTCTTCACGGGAAATACTAGCAAAATGACGTCACATGTCTGTCTACAACCTTAATTCGTACTGTGGTGGAAAACGTAACGTCTTTAGCAAACAATTCATGAAAAGGATCCCTGAGAGTCATGCTTAGGGCCTAGTATGAGTCATAAATGTTTCTGAAACAATATTGTATCCCAGCAATTATTCCGAACGTCTTCCACTATTACTCCTACTGCTAGAAATAATAATATTTTCGTTCGCCATTTCCGACACGTTCCAAATATACGTTCAAACAAAATTTGTAAATAGGAACTATTCATTCTTATATTGGTATGTATATTTTGTTAAAATATCAATATAATGGATACATAATCCAAAGTCTTTTAGCCAAAAAAATCGTGTTACTATGTATCGTGGTGAAGACAAATCCTACTTAATTTCTGTTTAGGCATCAGAATGTTCGATATTAATGTTCTCCAGGAGCTGACACCATCTTTCTCCCCTCTAATTTCCTTTCGGAGACTAATCGCTCTTATCCTTTCTCTATCACTATCTCTTATCCTTTCTTTTTCTTTTCCTATCAACTTTAGTACGCTTATTTACATTGCAATAGGACGTAATTTTAACGTCTTAAATTTTCAGAAATACTACTACTACTACTACTACTACTACTTCTAATAATAATAATAATAATAATAATAATAATAATAATAATAATAATAATAATAATAATAATAATAATAATAATAATGGTATTAACATTTTTAAAGTTGTCCTAAAATTAGGCAAAACTTACAGATAAATCGGGATTTCGGGAGGGTGTCTGGACCTTCAGGACACACCTCTGCAACTACCAAAATTTTAAACCAAATTTTAAACCACTGAAGTTTCATGTAGAAAGTATTCTACTGTACGTTTTGAGGGCGATAACTTTAATAAAAATAACTTAGTATCACTGAAGAGTAAGGCATATAATAAACTAACTTTTAGGATATGCAGAAGTAATTATAAAAGCTTTGCTACAAAAATACTTACACAAACCATAGTAAATTCATTGAGCTCCGAAAACTTTTACTTAAGGAATGAACATATACTATTTCGAGAATCGAGATAAAAACAGAAATGTTTACGATACTTTTCGTCTCGTCTCGATTTCCATCTCCAAAGCGGGACGATAATTTGAGTTAGCCTTGTTTCGTCTTGAATGTAAAATGTTAACTCTCGTCTCAATTTTGTTCATTTTGTATCAGAAACGAGATGAGAAATTCTCTTGCCAAATGTTACATTTCTGGTAGTAATGTCATGCCTTGAGCGATAATAAGCTTCTAACGTTTAATCTTCTATGAGATAATAATAATATTTTTAGGTATTTTTGTTCCTGAGGATTTGATAGTTCAAGTATTTTAACATCCGAGTATTCAAATATCAGAAGAAAATAAAACATGTGTCATCGCGGACCATTCGCCATCAAAAACTCTAAAGTAAAAAAAAAAAAAAATGTACTGGTCGTTCATTTATGCAATTTGATTCGACTACCTTCATATTACCGGTATAACCACTTAACCACCATTACTACGCAGCAATTGATTTGTCTTTAGTTTGTCTATGAGTATAATACACACGCCGTATTTGATTCAAAATAAAGGAGTTTTGTATTTTGTTTTTAAAAAATCTGTAATGTTGATAATTTAGTGAATACAGTGATATAATGCCCTCCGAGTCAATTAGATATTCTTGCGTTTTGCCAATGAATCAATTAACAAGCTACTGTTTCAAACGAACAGAAAAGGCTCTTTATTTAGATGAGCCGAAAGAAGTAACGCTTTAGATACGTGGTTATAGTTGTAGTGTTCTAACTTGGTGGCCCGGGTTCGATTCCCGCATTCGCCGTTTAACTTTTTTAAAATGTTTTATTTACAAGGCTGAGCTCCAGTTGGATGCTGCTAAATGAAAGATGATCTCCAGTGGAGAAATTCAGCGTTCTTGAAAATAAAGCAAGAAAAATGAATGGAGAAAACGAGTTACAGAGTTAATTCTGTTAATGGTTCTATATTTGATATTAACCGTTAATTTCGTGCATTTTTAAATTTTTGTCTATTGACACTGTATTTTCCTTTTTCTTCTTGTGTTTCAATGTGTAAATTTGCACAAATATTAAACAAATCACGAACCCGCTGTCATATTTGCAATGTAAGGAGAAATATGCTTAGTACGGGTAAGCTCTCCAACTCGTTTAACTGTTATGGGATTTTGCATTGTTAATATTTACAAATAAACTACTGCATAACAATATTTAGCATTTTCAAAAATTATTTAACGAATAATGAAATCAGAGAAGTTCTTCTTTGGAAGTAACATTACGTATCAATCAGTGGCGCAAGAACCTAGGCCCTGTTAGACCACCAAAATTTTCATTAGGGTTTGGATTCTTCCCCTGAATGATCAATCCATACTTTAATTGATTTGCAGGTAGGACTACTGTTAATAGTTTTAAAACTCAGCGCAAAGCTTTGTGTTTATTTTTTTAAAAAAAATAACCTATTACATATACTGCATAATCTAACCGTATATTATTTGATATGCATATATTTATAGTCATTTAAAATAAGTTAACTTATTTATATTCCCTCATTTGAGTTAACTATAAATTTATTTAAGTCCACTGACTGTTATCTACTCATCGTCGCCTCTGGCGTCCGTATATTTTTTCTGGTATTGTGCTGTTTACTGTGAGTACAACTATCCAAACACTACCTTCTATCATTTCGTCAGCCAGCGTTTCTCCTCACTCCTGCACAAAATCACACTTTACGATTTGTTCTTTTAATAGGTGTGGCAACTTCATGCTGCTGTTCTAGCTACTACCATGCGTAATTAATCTTCGATCAGGCGTTAGTTGGGTTGCCTAACTCATGGACTTTGTACATCAAGAATTTCTGTGACCCACTGTACATATTGAAACAAGAACGTGTGATTTTGCAATTGATGTAAACTGTGTAGTTTTACTCTAAATAACATATAACATCTCAAGTAGGTCAATTGATTATGTTGATTGGAAGTAGCCGACAGACATGTAAGCAGATCCTAACTTTCACCAACCAACCAAACGCAAGTGACATTTTGTTAGATGAAGAAGGATATATATTGCGTTCGCATAAACCAACTAGATCAGAAAAATATCCAGTGGTAGCAGAGACTGAATTTCAGTACATTTGGCAGGGAAAGTGTCTACAACTGGGAATTGTATTGCATAACAAGCATCATTTCTTGTGGAAGAAAGTAGCCTTGATAAACAGCTACGAACACTTTGGGAGCTCAAAATTATACATTCACCAGTCATGGCTCAAGAACAAAAGAACTGTGAACGACAATTTCAAGAAAACACTACCATAGATAGCAGTGATTGATTTGTTGTTCGTTTGCACATTTAGTCAAGCCGTAAACCAGAAAAATAACATTTTGCTGTACCTTTTTCAGCAACATATAAACTTCAAGATACTTTGAAGATACTTTGACGAACAGCCATGAGACTTCTGAACGTCTACGTTAATACTTTTATGAACAAATACTGAATATAATCGTAAAACTGTTGACAGCTGGAGAAGATTTTAAGAAGAAGAAAAACGTATTTTGCGGGTCTTTAATTAGACAGTTACGAAAATAAATCACGGAATAATTCGTGTGGAGTATTGTATTATAAGAATTAAGAACATTGTTACTGTTATTTTATCAAAATAAAATTGGTATGTCTTCTTCTATTCATAAAAATTGACCGAGATTGATCTCTTTAACTCTCCAATAAAAGAGAAGCGCAACCTCCACCTGATGTACAGACAGCTGTATTGTACGAAAGAGCAGAGCAAACAATTTGGTACTAGCGTATTTATTTCCATATACGTAGAAGCTGTGAAAGCAAGAGCGTATTTGTACTTGGTATTTTAACTTTGGACTACATCAAGTTAGAATAATAAACATATTCTTCAATACATCCCGTTTATTATTATAACTCACTCATTTTGTATGCACCAAGTTATGCTATACAGGAACACCATAACAAAACTCTACTACATAGGAAATTATCATCCATGCCAAAGCATTACAGACTTATCCATAAATTAACTACAGTACTTCTCTGTTACAATTCATACATTACGTCAAAGTAACACAGGATCACACATAAACTAATCACTTCTCTCTTACAACTCATCAGTCGTCATAGCAGTATAGAATTATATGAAAATTAAATATCCCTCTATTACAATTCATACACTGAACTAAGCAATACAGGATCATATATAAATTAATTGCTTCCGTGTTATAATTCATCCGCCAGACAAAGGTGATACAGGATCATATATACATTAACCACTTCTCTGTTAGAGATCGTACAGCACGCCAATGCGATACAGGCTCAAAATTAGTCACTACTGTATTACAACTCAGTTCATACCAAAATGATACAAGATCATTTACAAATTAACTACTCCTCTGTTACAATTCATCCACTACACCAAGCGATACACCTTATAACCAAACAACACTTTTCAAATTTATATATTCTCTAAATACCCGCTGTATGGGATTAATCTCAAGTCCAATTACCCTATCTATTTTATATAAATGCCTGAATAAAAATCAATAACCTTTATTACACTATAGGTTCCAAACTAATTAGTAAATAGGGGAGACCGGGGCTGGTTGACGAACTGCATATAACTCCTTCATTAATTAACATAGTGAGCTGTTGCTGCTGTCATAAAAGAGCGACATATGCATGCAGCTGCCACCTTCATATGGAACTTGTAACTTGCGGATTATGGCGTCAATTAGATAAAGAGTGTTTTTGCCAGTCTGAAGTATTTTTTCAGTTCTCCGTTACGAGGTAAGTAATATAGAATCAGTTAGATCTGAACTTTGTTTTTATCGATATTCAAACAATAAAACGTAAATGTCAAACAATTGTTGAGTAATTACAACTTCGTTGCATAACATGTGCTTGGGGTTAGTTGGCGTATAGCATTTGGGGTTGATTGGCAAGTGCGCCAAACAACCTCGTATGAAATTTTATTTCATTTTACTTTTATTGTTACATTGTTAGTTTTATTGCTATGTTGTTTACAGTTCTACCAATCTTTTACTTCAATGTTATAGAATAGCATGAACCTATTGGATTACTGTCAAAATTTAGAAATCGAGATAAGACTGTATACCGGACTCTTAATTTTCTGAATAGGCCTAATTCTCAGGATCAAGAATATTGTGTATGTGCTCTTTTGTAACAAAAATAGAGGCCTAGCTATTGCTTTTTCTTTCTTTGTGGAAAGTAGGAAATAAACTGCATTTGTCGATAATTCAGCTAAAACATATCTTAGTTTCTCTTAGCTACTTTGTGAACAGCGGGAAATAAACTACGTTTCTTGATAGTTCAGTTATTTTAATTACATTTTGAAATAATATGAAGAATTAACCTATACCAAATTATCTTAAAACTGATGTGGTTTGATGATCTTGTAGCTTTCAATGTCATGACAACCAAGCTAGAATGAAAGAAAGAAGTTTTCATATTTCATAATGCTGATTCTTTTAAATGTTGTGAATAAAAGTCATTTCAAACTTCAAATAGCCTACTTCATTCCAATATATATAACAGAATTTAGAAAAATAACATTTACTTCTAATAAATCCAATTTTTGTTTGTGTTTTGCTATATTTAAAAAGTATGCCAACTAGCCCCACAATATCAACCAACCAGCCACTTACTAGGGGTCGGTTGGCATACTCCATTTTAAAAGAAAGTAAATTTTACTTCTCGAAAACTGTAAGCAACAAAACTAAAACAAAAATTGAATTTATTAGAGGAAACAGTGGTCTGTCCGCACACATCCATCACATTGCAATACAATCCACCATCTGCTCATAAAAAAATAAAGAATGAAAAGTTCGCCAACCAGTCCCGGTCTCCCGTACTTTTTTTCCAGTCACTAAAATTATACAGGTCATTTTTCCATCCTCAACAGTTAGTAAGCTTGAAAATGTAAACATAAAGAAGAATGAATAAAATTAGCTGCTACAAACCTGAAAAATAAATAAAGAAGATTCGGGAATAGCAATAGAAAAAGACATCAAAAGTAAGTAGGAAAAGGGAAATACACTATCTGTACCTGAGACATTTTTTGGAAGAGATATGTTGTGAGATAGAAACCATGAGGAAATAAAACAATAGAGGAGAGAAAAAGTACTATAATTGATGTATAATATATATAAAAAAAACAATAATTACATGTTATGACCACTTTTTTTAATGTCATTCCAACCAGATTTCCATAATACCCAGTAAGTCAGCCACCGACCTCACAGAGGCCAGTGTTCGTAGTTTGAGGGATATTTCATGGGTAAATTTGCCCAAAAGAGAATAAGGGAATTTTCAACAAAACTTGAAAATCCACGGAAATTCTCGCTCTGACTGATTGACCAAGATAAATACTGAAATTCTTATTTGTTCTTTAGAAATAAACCAATTCAATAGCAGCGGTTTTTGTATGTGTGTTTAAAGTAGCATAATTTGCACCCATTGTTAGCGGGAAATGTTTGTATTTTTTTCTAAAGTAGATGCAAAAAATGTAGTTGGCACTTCTTTTAATATAGCTAAATTAATCTTATCACATAACTGGGGGCCGCGGTGGGTCAGTGGTAGAGCGTTCACGTCTGGCGCATGGGGCTCCTATAGTGCGTCCAGTAAGAGAACGTCTCTGACAGCTCGCAGTGACATTGCCACTACTCGCGTGTCAAGGTTTTTTTCGGTGCAACTGTACTGGCAATTTAATTAGTGGTATAAGACAGAGTGATCATGCTTGGTAACACTGGTATCAAAGTAGGGGCTGCAATGTCCCACCGCATGTGGTAAGAAACGTCAGAGACCTTCTCTTGTTGGCCGTGCTATAGTTCGATCCCAACTCGCGCCAAGTGAACTTTGTGGTGTGCGTGGGTTTTCTAGGAGTTCTCCTGTTTTCTCCCACTTCATTAGTTCCTCATCATCTTTGTCTCTAGCCTAGCCGGCATAACCATGGTACGTAAAACTTAAAAGATTTCATTTCCTTTTTTTTAACACATAACTTCTGTCGTAGGTATTGGACATTCAACAAAACAGGAAAAATGTGATAAGAAAAGAGAAAAGAAATGTGTCAGTCGAGGGAAATGTTCTTATGGAACCCTACAAACATTGAAAGAGGCTTTTTAACTTGCGTTAAGTAAGGTGGTAATAATAGCAGAGTAGATATGGCATATGAATATATTCATTCGTACACTATAGATAACATTTGTGACCTTATATACCGTTATTATTGAGGTAAACCGTAATATTTAGTACTACATAATTAAAAATATTATACTCATGTATATATATATAAACAGTATTATATTATAACCGAGGACATTTATCTGGTTTTGTTTTTGCATAACCTCTGCTTTTACGTTACAAACGAACTTCAGAATGTTTATGTCAATTCTCGTTAAACAAAAGCTGAAAGAATGTGAGCGAAACAATGACCCATAACAAGACCTGTGGTTTTTGCTAACATTGCATTGTAATATATATTCATGATGTTAAAACAACACTAAAATGGTAGGATATTTAACGTACGAAGTGACAACTGTCGCTTGGGCGCTTCATTACATTAACTAATAATTATTATTGCAGTGTAATCAAATCAGCCATCGCGGTGAGAATTGAGCGTTGAATACTGCGGAGAATTACAATTGAAACGGCTAGAAAGCACAGCGTTCATGGTCTCGTCAAATATACCTTCAATTGCAGATGAGCTGGATTACTTGCACACACAAGCACTGAATGCAAGTGATACAGTAGTAGATCGTAGGTTTTGCTACGTATAGAGATCTGAGTGAATATTGTTTACACTAAACCATAAAATAAAGATTTTTCATTAAGAAAAATCATCTTACAGTTGTTTATCACTTCTATTTTCTGCCATCATTGATGGAATACTAACCATTAATTGTTTTTCACGTACTTCGATTATGAACTATCTTCATCATCTTGGTATATCCACTTTAATGCTGTATATCTGCTGCAACATTTAGTCTCCTTTTCACTTTTCTTTTATTTTCTTCTGTTCCTTCTGTCCTCGGTCAAGAAACTTAACTTCATGACACTGCAAGGAAGTGAGAATGCAAGACCAAAGTGCACTCATATAAGACAAATAGTAATACAGTAAAACCTATGTTGGAAATGAAATGAAATCTTTAAGTTTTACGTCCCACGTTTATGCCGTTAGGCTAAAGGAGACGGTGATATGAAAAATGAATGGAATGGTGGTATAAAGCGGGAGAACCCCACGAAAACCCACGCACATGGAGTTTGTCCACCACAACTTGCGCGAACTGAACCCTATGTTGTCTATCATCAGTTCAACTTAAATATAACCATCTCGAACAGGTGGCTAATTTTCATATTTTGACGCAAAGACTATTATAAAATATAATATACTTATTTCAGTATGATAATCTTATTATAACATTGCACACTATGCTTTATATGTAATTTCTGCATTCTGAATACATACAGAATGCTAAGATACATTCTTCATGAGTATTAAAAATCGACTCACTTTGACGATATTTCCATACAAAGTTCACAGTTCCAGGGAACACTGCAGTCCTAGCCATCAAAGTAACAAATTCCAACCGTCTTACTTACGATTTATTAAACATACTATACATTTCAATGCGAATGGAAGTTGACAGCAAACAACAGGGTGTTCAGAGAAACGCATGAGTCACTATCATCTTCTACGTTTTGGAATATGAATCTGATTTATTAGTAGGATTGTTTTACAGGTATTAAGGAAGTTGCTCGAAATACTTAAGACGGTTCATAACTTAACAAATTTGTCTGGATGTAATTACTAAATGTTCTGTAATTGTATCAGTAAGTAAACAAAAAATCTATGATTTATGTATATTTTCTGACAAGACATACAAAAAGCAATAAACAGTACTGACAGGTTATTTTTAATTAACTTGAATTCATTGACCTTCCGAAACCATGATCTAAGAAATGAAAGATCACCTGTACTATTCAATGTCTAGATTAACATGTTTTAGGTATCTAACATTCAACGGTGAGGTGATATTACCAGCATTGAAGAAGAATAGTTTTGATAAGGCCAAGTTTAAACATAGATGTCAACTTATAGAGTAAACAAGAAATGCATATACCCTATGAGAAAATGGAGGTATCATAAAAATGTGGCCAAGTTAAGCAAGTAACCAATTTACAGAAGTAGTGGATAAGACTGTTCTCGTGTATTACACATTTATTATACCTCTTCTCAATAAGTAGTCTTTATCCTGCATTCCGGATTGCTAATATCCTCTTTACGGCTTACTCGTTTGAACCACTGGGAAAGAACTGAACGTTTCTTTCTGCCCTTTCCACTGGCTTATTAGCTCTGCTTAGTTACCAAAGGTAAGTGGGCTACAACTTACCTTTGGATAGGCTCGTACGCAAGACAAGTCCATTTCATTTATTCTACTCTCAACATTTTCCCCCTCAAGCATATCTTTGGCAGTTTCTTTCCCTTTATTGAAGCTAGTGTTAGCGAAGCTTCTATTATAAGACTTGATTGACATTTGTGTGTTTTGTCCATCTGTCATATCTTTTACCCATGATAACTCCCCTAAATTCTAATGAAGCTTAGTATGTATTTTCCTTTTATATGCAGAAATAATCCCGTTGTTTGGGGTTATATTCCACAAAGAACGTGTAACGTGGGTTCCTGTCACCACGGCATGGCGCGTCCTCAGGTTGCGGATCGAGGAGAAGGCCTCTAGATATAGAGGTTAGCTGCGAATATACTGAATAAGCAGTCGCGGACAGACGACTAGGAGTGGTCCTCCAGCTTGGGGGTTTGGGTAAGGCTAACACCCTCATCCTGTAAAAAAAGGTACTTGTTCAGAAACATTCACAAAAGCCTCGGACAAGGACTGATAACTTGGCACGACATCAGCAAAAGAAAATGGACATGAGATTTGGAACATGGAATATTAGAAGTCTTTATAGGGCAGGCGCATTAAAATCTGTAACGAGTGAGTTAGATAAATACAGGATGGACTTAGTAGGAGTTCAGGAAGTTAGGTGGGAAGGAAATGGATCTGAGAATTCCGGAAATTTCACGTTCTTTTACGGGGAAGGAAATAAAAATCACCAGTTAGGAACAGGGTTTTTCGTTCACAAACGAATATTACCAGCAATTAAACGGGTTGAATTTGTTACTGACAGACTTTCTTTTATTACTCTTAAGGGACGGTGGTGTGATATTATTGTTTTAAATGTACATGCTCCAACTGAAGATAAGGGTGACGATATAAAAGATAGTTTTTACGAAGAAGTGGAACGGATATTTGACCAACTCCCGCGATACCATATGAAGATTCTATTAGGGGATTTCAATGCGAAGGTAGGACGAGAGGATATTTTCAAACCGATTATAGGGAACGAAAGTTTGCATAAGGAAAGTAATGACAACGGTGTTAGACTCGTGAACTTTGCAACATCCCAAAACCTAACCGTGAAGAGTACAAAATTCCCACATCGCGACGTTCATAAATACACTTGGACATCACCAGACGGAAAAACACATAATCAAATTGATCACGTTTTAGTAGATAGAAGAAGACAATCTAGCATAATTGACGTCCGGTCGTTTAGAGGGGCTGATTGTGACACTGATCACTACCTGGTAGCAGCGATAATACGGGAGAGATTATCGTTGAATAAAGGTAACACTCATTGTCCGAAAACGGAGAGATTTAATTTAAAGAAATTAGAAGAGATCCAGGTAAGAGAGGAATACCAGATTGAAGTTTCGAATAGATTCTCGGTTTTAGAAGACTCGGAGTGCACTAGTGTTGAGGATACTTGGACTGAACTTAGAGATAGCATTAAAAGTTCAGCAGTAGAAAAATTGGGACACGCGGAAATACGTAGGAACAAACCATGGTACGACCAAGAATGCATTAAACTAGTAGAGAAGAGAAAACAGGCAAAATTACGGTGGCTACAAAATCCGAATGAAATAACTACACAAAATTTCGCAGATATCAGGCGGGAAACTTTCAAAACTTTTAGAACAAAGAAACGGGATTTTTTGAAAGCTAAAATTAAGGAACTTGAAGATAATAGTAAAAATAAAAATATTCGGGACATGTATAAGGGGATCAGCGAATTTAAGAAAGGCTATCAACCTCGTGCTTATATATTAAAGAAATCTGACGGAACAGTTCTCACTGATACGGATAGCCTCTTAAATAGATGGAAAGATTTCTTTGACGATTTGCTGAACACGCAGCCAAAAACTAATGTGCGTGGAGAAAAGGAGATACACACCGCAGAACCGTATATTCCAGAACCCAATCGAATAGAAGTGGAAGCCGCTATAAAGAAATTAAAGAAACACAAATCTCCGGGTGTAGATGAAATTCCGGCTGAGTTAATTTTAGCTGGAGGCGAAAAATTGTGGAACAAGATACACAAACTCATTCTCCTTATCTGGAACAAGGAAGAATTGCCACAAGAGTGGAAAGAGTCAATCATTGTTCCAATTCACAAGAAAGGCGACAAAACTGACTGTAATAATTATCGAGGCATTTCTCTTCTGTCAACATCCTATAAAATCCTTTCAAATATTCTGTTAGCAAGATTGACCCCATACGCAGGTGAAATTATTGGAGATTATCAGTGCGGATTTAGACGAAATCGATCAACTATCGACCAAATATTTACCATTTGCCAAATACTCGAAAAGAAGTGGGAATACAATACCCCGGTACATCAACTATTTATTGATTTTAGAAAGGCTTACGACTCGGTTAGGAGAGAAACATTATACAACGTTCTTACAGAGCTTGGAATACCGAGAAAGCTAATTAGATTAATTAAGATATGTTTAAGTGAATCCCAAAGTAAAGTCCGGGTAGGAAAAGTTTTGTCCACGAGCTTCCACGTCGAAAATGGCCTGAAACAAGGAGATGCGTTGTCGCCATTATTATTTAACTTTGTGCTGGAATACGCCATAAGGAAAATCAAAGATAGCAACCAGGGCCTAGAGTTGAACGGCATTCACCAGGTTATGGCATATGCTGATGATGTAAATTTAATAGGGGATGATAGGAGAACAGTAGAAATAAATGCAGAGATATTATTAAACGCTTGCAGGGACATGGGTTTAGAAGTAAATGCAGAGAAAACTAAATACATAGAAGTGCGTCGGGACCGGAATACGGCAAATTGTGGAGGCATTAAAATATTAAATAATACTTTTGATAAAGTGGATACTTTCAAATATTTAGAATCAATATTAACAGACGAAAATTATATTCACGAAGAAATTAAATGTCGACTAAAAGCAGGGAATTCGTGTTACTATTCGGTTCAAAATCTCTTGTCGTCGCGAATTCTGTCGAGGAATTTGAAGCTTAAAATATATAAAACGATAATCATGCCTGTTGTTCTGTATGGTTGCGAAACATGGTCGCTTACTCTGAGGGAAGAACATAGACTGAAAGTATTTGAGAACAGGATCCTGAGAAGAATATTCGGACCCAAGAGGAACGAGAGTGGGGAATGGCGGAAGCTTCATAACGAGGAACTACATAGTTTATACGGTTTACCCAACATTGTTAGGGTCGTCAAGTCTAGGAGGCTTAGGTGGGCAGGTCATGTAGCTAGAATGGAAGAAAGTAGAAACGCTGTCAAAGTCTTGACTGGTAGACCCATAGGAAAACGACCATTAGGAAGACCTAGGCGCAGATGGGAGGATAATATTAAGATGGATCTCGCAGAGATAGGAATACAAAGTAGAAACTGGATCCAATTAGCTAAGGATAGAAGTCAGTGGAGAGCTTTTGTGAACGCGGCACTGAACCTCCGGGTTCCATAGGCCATAGTGTTGTTTGTTAGTTATTCCACAAAGAAAAGAGGTTTAAAGAGGGGTGAAATTAACTTCATGTTGCAAGTTTGAACCTTTGCATACAAGACAATTTTGCAGGATAAGCTACCAAAAATCATTCGAGCTCGACAGAACGTATTGTATAGTTTCTTAGGTCATTTCGATAATCACCACACCTTGCGGTTAAAATTTGCCTATAATGAAATAGTGAATTACTCCCAAGTTTGAGAATATGCTTCACTAAAATTTTATTTTGAAAATGTGTTGGCTTTTTATGCCAAACGCCGAATATTTTCTTTAAGGGTCCCAAATCTACTCCTCTGAATGGATCTAAGATAATGGAAGAGTAAAGTTTGGGTAATTCCCCCATTTTTTCTTCTTAGAAAATGCTCTGCGATAACTTTCTCAAGAATTATTCGATTTTGTTAGAATACATGAACATTTTTTCTCTGGCTTTTCCACAGTCCTCAGTGTTGGTGAGGACTGTGGAAAACAGGAGCAAGCGGTAAATTTATCCCATTGGTGTATTGTGAATATCTCTTCTTGACTTAGAAAAAACATTTATTGTTCACTATTATCATAACTATAGTTTTCTGAATGTTTTTCACGTAATATGGTGCACATGTCTTGAGTCTTTCCCACTCATCTTCATTACTTGGATTTTAAATCAATCGACAATGAAAGAATGAACTTTTCCCCTACTCATACCACTAATGTATATATTCAACGATTTCCTACGTAATACGTATTCCGTTCTGACACAATATGATGTGTATGTTTCTTATTCTTTTTTTTTTTGACTTTCACACAATCACCAATGCTTGGAGTTAGCAGTGAAAAATTAGCAGTGTACTTCTCCATTTCCCTCCAATATATACCCATAATATAATTTGAAGCAAATAAATGCTCTACAATAGCTTTCGTAAAATGACTATCATGATGATGAACAGCCACGCCCACGCACTCGGAACTTTTTGTTGGGAAAGGTCCATGCTTTGGGTGGGGGTCCAATACTAGAAGTCACTACGTCTATTTAGTATTGAACGGGTATTATTCTGCACCCGATAAGGTGATAAGTAACTGTAAACTACTTCCACCTATATGGCCGAAAACCAAATTGATGTGATGGCAACAAATTGCGATTCAGAAGAAAATGCAGAAGGCATTGATACAACACTCGTTCAAGGATCTTCCTGAGATGACTTAGTAAACGGATTGGTTGGTAATTTTGAGGTAATAGTTGGTTGTTTCCCTTTTCGAAATCATAGAGACAGTGGTGAGTTTCTATGCCATGGAAAAATGTGCAGTTAGCAGCATAGCAATGAAGAGATGACACAGCAGTACAGCTAGCTTCCCAGGGCCATTTTTCAATGAAGCAGAGGCAACAGTTTCCGGTTCAGCAGTATTGAAGCGTGACGCTTAAGAAACATTTTTTAAAAAAAATTAAAATGTTTCTATCGTATGCCGCAGTTAAATTGACCTTAAACGTATACTCTCACGTCCACCAGTTCTATTCTAACATCGTTGCTGTGAAATGGGAACCTGATTCGATTGACAAGCTGTACGTTCTTAGTCAGATGAGAAGCTTATTAATACATCAAGATATTCGTTCAATGAAACTAACATTTTCATCCGGAGGTTTCCCAATAGCGCATCGCGAACTCATTGATTGAAGCAAGCTCATTGTTTAATTCAGTTCCGCATAGTGTTGGGCTGTATGTTTATTTACTAGATTAAGGCATTTGTCCTTACTAGATCTCACGTAAGTCTCTGTATTGTTTACACAAGTAGTGTTGGTTATGACATAAAGAAAATGCATATGTAATTTTAAGTTAAAACAATTTGTCCTATTATGTTCTATTTTCTATATAAGTATTGGGTTATAGAGAAGATATCTCACAATCTTATTTACGATGGTATTTCCAAAAGCTTCGGTCTGACACTAAAATAAGGAATATGTGTGTCACTGTTAAGATTATGCTTGTGTCAACGTTGGAACAAAATAAATAAAAATGCATGCCACATTACTTAACAAAGTATTAACCCCTTGTGTACCAGTGACATCCATGTGGATGTCATGAAAACGTATCCTGTATTAAAGGTAGTATTAATACTGGAGATCCTGAAATTTGTTAGTGGTTGCAAGGCAAGACTCAGTTCTACTATTTCTCCTTAGATGACATCACTTTACTGACAGAGAAAACAAAAAATGTGTTGTCTTCATAGATGGCAGGCCTAAGGGAGCATTCAATTACAATACATGTGTTATTTTGACGATTCAAAAATTGGCAACTTCGAGATAGAGGTCTGTACGGGCCTGAATATTTAGCCCCGGCCACTTCCGGCCCGTGAATTTATAACGTGAGGCCCGATCTGTGTTCAAAGTATATTTTAGCATTTAGGTCCAAGCCCGGCCGAGCTCGTATTATAATCAAACGGACCGAAATAAGCCCGAATTACAGGAACTTAATAATTAACGCAAAAATGTATTTTTACTTACAGCAATTAGAGGTTTAATTTCAGTTGAGTTTTGAAAGTTCTCCAGAAAGGACGGTTCAATAAATATCGTTGTATAGTATATTTACAAAGTTTTGCCTGAAAAGGCCCGAGAAATATGGTTCTATATTTAAAATTTTACCGTCCGAGCTCGGCCCAGGCCCGAAGAGATATATGCTTTGTAGCCCCGAGTGCTTTGCCCGAGCCCGTGCAGACCTCTACATTGAGATCTATTTCGATATCGAAAAAAAAAAACTGTCTTTCATCTCATATCAGTGTTGCACATCTAAAACAGCATAAAATCTCTTCAGTATGTCAGAATTTCCCTTTTTTAGTCCAAATGTTCCACAATGCAAATAATTGTTTTTATCAGTAATGTGAATGTTCTCCTCACGTGCGCACAATAACTATTCCCTATATAACGGTCTAAACAGTCTTTTAACATTAAATGAAACCGGTGTTACAGCACGAACATAATAAAATGAGACCTGGAACGCAAGGGGTTAACAGGTTTATTATACGTGTAACTCATCAATAAACAAACGATATTTCCCAGAATCTCAGCAGAATAAAAGGTTATCCATAATTGTTGGCAATATACGACATACTTTTTAATGTCATAAATAGTTCTTTTCTTGATTTTTCAAAAGCTATGCATGAAGATTTACGCTCATTCATATAATTTTGTTAAGATTAATGAGGTCCATTGATTTTTCTTCTAGCATTTTATCGGTATATTCTATTTGTAAGGTCAACAAATATAGGTGAGTGCATTTCAAGCCTTAGTTAGTTAACTAGAACAACGTTTTCTTGGAAAATCTTATGATCTAAAGTGTACAGACTTATCGAAGAGCAATCATGATATAAGCCTGGCACATATCATGATAATTTAGCTTCTTTCGAACAAGCCAATGAGAAAGATCAACAGAAAGAAATAATGAGCTCCATCATTTGCTGGGGTTATTCATCTTTTGATGGCGAGGGTTCCTCCCTACTTGTTCTATCCATATAAGAAGAAAAAAAGATAGCACAGAGTAGAAGAATACCATGAAAGAAAATAAAGAAGAAGCGGAATCTAGGATCAGAAGAGGATTAAAATTTAATTGGGAAGTCTTGAGTAGATTCATTTGGGAAGACAACAATTATTTTCTAAAAGCTAAGGAACAACATACAGAAAGAAGAAAAAGTTAATAAGGGAAAGGTAGAAACGAAGAAAAGGAAATACAATTAGAATATTAAAGAAGATTTGCTAAGAAAAAATGTATTTGCTTAAGGTAAACATAGAAGAAATCTTAAATATATATATATATATATATATATATATATATATATATATATATATATATATATATATATATATATATATATATATAAAGCTATGATTATAGTCTATTAAAGTTTAGTTGGTAATTGTACAAATTAAGTTGTATTTGCAGTCTGGACTTTGAAATGGTCTGCATATGAAATACAAAAATACACAAAGAATGCTGTTCATTCTATTAACTACTATACCTTCTTGCATAGCAAAAATTGGTTTTGTCCTTATATTTTCCACTTCCATGTCACGGCGACAGCTATCTATCTGTGTATCACCCTAATTCCTAATAATAAACGACAGATATCTATCTCAGTCTGTGTATCACCCTAATTCCTAATAATAAACGACAGATATCTATCTCAGTCTGTGTATCACCCTAATTCCTAATAATAAACGACAGATATCTATCTCAGTCTGTGTATCACCCTAATTCCTAATAATAAACGACAGATATCTATCTCAGTCTGTGTATCACCCTAATTTCTAATAATAAAGGACAGATTCTGTCTCAGTTTTTGTATGACGCCAATTTCTAATAATAAACGATAGATTCCCATCTCAGTCAATGTATCACGCAAATTATTAATGATGAACAGTTGGGATACTAGATATTGGTACCTGCGCTATCGAATGATAAACTGTGCAGGCAATTTGCCTTTTAAAAGTATTCTATTTGATTACAACTGTTTCAATGTTGTAATGTTTCAATTTAATTATTTCCTTAAACACAACAAATTACAGCTCTTAATTAAACCCGTTTTAAATATATAGTGTACGGTTGGATCGATTGCGCTGGCAGAACTATGTGAAACCAACATATTCAAATGTCTATTGATGGGTGATCGCTAAGCTTCTTCTAACTCCGTAAACCCTCTAAGTTTATTAATCCCGATAAGAGTACATATGAGGAGTGACAAAAAATAATTATAACGAGTATTTAGTACAGTCAGCGACAAAACATCTTTCCGTTTGATGAAATTAGTTTCTTAATTAACTTTAGAATGGAAGGACAATTTGAGTACAGTTTGAGTATAATAGTAAAAGCAATGTAAATTTCTGTACTCTCCAGCCGATCTACCGTTATTTCCAAAATAAATTTTACGAAACGAAAAGAATTTTTGTCGCGAACTGTACAACGGTTATGGTTTAAAATTATGTTTACTTTTCTACAATAATATTCTAACAAGTCAATATATTTAGTTCATATTTCTTCTAAACCCTGAATACCGTCAGAAAGAAAATATTTGTCTTAACCCTCCCAAAACGCTTTCACTGCGGCCATCACTTCGCCATCATTTTCAAATTTCTTTCTCCTGAGGTTTTCCTTGATCCGGCGAAAGATCTAAAAGATACTGGAGATTAGATCTGGAGAATAGGGTGCATTAGGGCAGTTCGAAACTCCTTCTCGAATGACAGCCATCTAATTAAGCTTAGTGTGCGGGTGCATTTCTTTGTGAAGCAGAACAATTGATCGCAGTTTGCTTTATGTGCAATTTCCATTAGTGTCCTCCGGCAATCTTCTTATCTGGTTTTCATAATAGGAAACCGTGATAGTGGCTCCCTTTTCCAAATATTCCACTATAATTTATTTCTCGCCCTGCTTGACATTTTGAATTTCTTCCGCGTCGGTAAGGGTGGCATCTAACATGCCATCTACTCCTGTTTCCTCTCATGATTAAAATAGTGAATTCATGTCTCGTCCATAGTCACAAATCGCGAAAAGATAATTTTCATGATTAGGCCTCGAAATGTCAAGTCGCTTTCTTCTAATTTTTGCACTTCGGTTAACATTAAAAGTACTCAACGAACGCAGATCTTTTTCATGTACGGTACGTCGGGAAGAATGCGTTGAATGTTACCATGTGGGATCCGGATCCCTGTGAAGTCAGTTAAGTAACTCATACTCCCTTTGTTCTGTCAACACATCTTGAACTTGTTTTGACGTTATCTTTGGTGAGGGACTTCAAGTGGTGACTTTCATTATGTTCTTTTCTTAATGTTCTACCCAGCTTAAGCTCCTTGCTCGCAATTGTGGGATATGGAGGAGCAAATCCTCTCAGTGTTTCTACCAAGTCAGCTCATTCTCGTAGACATTCTTTTTCCAAGCAAAGGTACTTGATGACATCTCTCACTTCATTTTTCTCCATTTTCGTGTTTTTTACTCTGAGTGGTCATATTCCAATGAATGTATCTGCAGGAAGGAAAATATTACAGGTGTTCGATTATCATTACTTTTAGTTCAGTCCTAGTACACTGGGTCCCGGACATCTTATACATTTGCTTTGAATGTAGTATCACCTTCGATATTTGGAACAAGGCTTTTCCCTCTTTTTGTTACATAACGTGTATTGCACCTTTTATGTATCATCAGCTCTCATACGTTGTAAACCAATCTATCGTTCGCTACGTGGGTGGGAGAAAAGGGGTAAATGTAATTCAATGTTAGTGTGCTCTGATATGGGAAGGGGTTACACATTAGACCTAGAACCAAGTGAGTTTGTGATGATGATTATAAGGTCAATCCATGCCAAGTGATCGAGAAAAAAATAAAAATTTCCGTTCGACCTTTTCAAAAATATATAATTTTTCATGAATGTTTATACTATATCAGGGTATTTCAAAACCACAATTAATTATTTTTTTAAACATCTCGTAGCGACACAGCTTCTGCCGCCATTTTGCGTTTTCTCGATTTCGGATGTTTACATTGTTTTGAATATCTCATCATGTATTTGTCCTAGCACATTGAAACTTGCTGGGCTTGCCCAACTTGCGCAGAGCTAAAACTTTGTCCTCTTAACATTTTTGCCTAAAACCATTTGAAAGAGGTGAAATCAGGGCCTACAGTAACAACATGTTTGGACATTGAAAACATGTTTGGGAAGAGGAAGCAATTGACTTAGAGGTCTGAGTTATTGTGTGCATGTAGTACGGAGTCATAAGTTTATACTCAAAAATTTGCAGACCTGTAGCTGCTCCCAAACGCCTGAAAAAATATTGTAAAGTTGGGGAATTATGCCAATTTGGCATATTTCACTGTCCAATACCTCCAATGGACTTGGATAAAAAATCTGAAATTTTGGGGATGATTACTCCTTTAGCATATCATAACACACAATAAAGCGCGTTTTGTGTTTTTGAGTAGAAGAGGGTCAAAATATTAAGGAATGACTGGTTTTGAAATACCCTGATATAGTATAAACATTAATGAAAAAATTAGATTTTTTTGGAGATGGTCGAGCGGCACATGCTTGATCACTTACAAAGGATTGACTCTATATTCATTGTTCTTATTTTCTTTTTGTGCGGGGACACTCCCATTTTCTTGCAAATTCTTATTGGATCAATTCTTCCAAAATCATTAGATATTATTGTCTGTTTCCTTTAGCACACAGATCATGACTATGGGTCATGAACCTAGAGAAGTAATGACATAATTGTATTTCCTATTATCCAACCACAACTGTAGTTATGCAACCACGCACAACACACAAAAACTCTTCGCCAACTGGATTTAGTTCAAAATATTGATGATCTTTCAACGACCTTTTTAGGTTAATTGCTGGTACGTTGTTCTATCTGTCATGAATCTGGTCCATCTGTCCTAACGGAACATCAGAGAACCCTTTCCACTTCCTGTATGGAACCCGCCTCTGAATTTTTCAGAATCATGCATTTTTGGATTGAGCAAATTACAACTGTAAAATTATAACATGCAGCCTCCGCTCAATAGCTAATAGTCTTGGAGAAATTCGCCCCCAAAGTTGATATTCCCACTGTTTCAGACAGTCCTAGCTCAGAAACTATGCACTTTTGAGGACGGGTTCATGTGAACTTTTTATCTTTTGATGTGAGGAATCACTTATTTCAGTTTTGACGGTTTAATTCAACAACACCCAATATATATGTAGCGAGAGAGAGAGAGAGATAGTATCAGATGATAAATCATATCCTCTCATCTTTGATGCGAGCGGTCTTAAGTTAGATTCCCGGTGGGTACATTCCGTCGAAAAAGTGTAAAAGTTTCTTCAGATCAGCCATCTTGACGGAGTATTTCATGGATTTTCTTCATTCACACCAGGAAAATGCTGGGATGGTACCTAATATACATGTCCCAGGCCGCTTCCTTCCTTCCCTTTCCTCGGATAATGTGATCGCTGAGGGATGTCATCCCTTGTACATGAAGAGCTAACATAGTTATAGATGCCCAAATCCCAGAAAACTAATTCCTAATCCTAATTCTGGTAGACCATATCAAGTTGAGGAAAATAACGTGCTTGTGAGTAAATTCTCAACTGTAGCTTTTGGGAAAACTGATAGAAAATAGCGTTTATAAAGCTGAAAATATCTAATTGTTTTACGTACAAGAACTAATATTTTTTTATATTATTAAAATATATTGTGTTTCTTTGTAAATTTATGTATTCTATGTGAAAAACGTATACAATTCCGAGCAAATTATATATATTTTTCTCTGTGTTCTCTAGTCGATGACACATACTGTACATTCCTAAGCAATGACACAGTTCTTCCTAACAATCACGCACATGTTATAAGTAATTAAATCTAAGATTAAACTCTTTTTAATGACCAATAGATCTTTAATAATTATTCGAAATACAACTAGATATTTGTGTCTCTTTTCCCTTCTTTCTTTATGGATACGGTGTTGAACGAAAGAGTAGAAGTAAAAATCCCGTGGTCCTCATCAATTAAATTTGATGTGGCTTGAAAAATCTTCCTGTACAAGATAACATCCACCCCCTGTCGTTCGGTAGTCCATATCAAATCATCTTGCTATCCATCTTCTGAGTTCTCGAAAGATTGATATGTTTTCTCGTTAGAGATTTCTATTAACTGCCGATCAAAGCTGATTTTTCTTTTTTTAGAAGAAATCTTCCTCAGAAACGTTCAGATGAGTACATATTGTCAACATACTTACGTTTTATTTCTAATATAATTTCCAACTTAAAACTTCTAGTAATGTTTGAAACACGTCTAACATGCATTTTCAGCACCGTTATAATTTGTTCCTTTTAGTAATATTAGAAATTGACAGTAGTCATGATTACACTAAAATAGTATACCTATATTGACTGTACGTAAAGAGGAAACCTACTGAAGTCATAGGAAAACGATAATAATCAATCGGATGGTTGTTCCTTCTATAATATTCCGTACACATCGATCTTTCTTACTGCATAAGAGACTCTTGTTATTAAATAAGTAAACAATGTGCTGGTTCTCGCGTTTAACTAATCATCGCGTCTAACTAATGTAATGCTGTAATAACATTGGTTGATTAATGGCAGTTGAACGTTCCTTTTCAAAATCGTGGTTATTCAGTAGCATATTAGACAGGGCCACTGTTTAAGCAGAAATTCACGTTAAACACAATGGTAACGTCTCTGTTGTACGTAGCTTTTCTACGAGGAATGATCAATAAGTGATGCACAACAATTCATGTAAAAGAAAGTGTAGGTAGCATCAAGAATTTAAAGAAAAGAAAGATTCATATTTAAGTCATGTTTCTAAAATAGCGACCCAGTCTCTCAACAAACTCCTCCTACCATGACCAGTAATGCCAACCCGTCGGAAAATCCAATTTAGTAGAATTTTTTATGTTAATTTTTCACATAGGGATAAAGGGAATTTTCGTCAAAATGGCGGCGCATATGGGATTTTAGATATATTTATTTCATCCACGTCAACAAAATTCTCTACGAGCGGGAAGTAGGCTAATGACGCTTCAAGAAACATGAAAATAGTGCTAATTGTCAAAATTATTGTAAAGTGAAAGGTAATTTATGCACAAACTTGTGAATGTAAAAAAAAAAAGAAAAAGAAAGAAAAAGAAAAAGCAATAAGAAAAGTAAGTTGTACTCTGAAGTTTAACTCTTTTAAGTGGAAGAAAGTAAATTACTAGACGATGAACAGTCAATTTCTAAAACGTCCAATGCAAAATAACTGGAGAATGAAGTTTATCTAGTTTAATAATGTTCAGTAGCACATAATAACACAAACGTGTGATGAAAATACTAAATTCTGACCACTAAATGTGTTTATTTTCAGTACCAATTTCAAGAGTCTCTTTTAATAAGGGAAAATACTTATTGGGAATTTAAAAGATCATACTTATTGGGAATAAGTCACTCCACTGAAGAAAGTAAATGGTTTACAGTAGTTTTTAATTTTCATATTTTATAGGCCTAAATTTCGTAATTAGTGCAGCGCGTGAGAAATTTAGAAGCAAAATGGGAACTTCTACCTTTCGAGATGGGAATTTATAAGATTGCCATCACTGACCGTGACACAAATTTCAAAACACCCTGTTCGTAAAAGTATGTCTTTTGAAAATATCTATCTCCTTCAAATATTGAACATGGTCGACAACTTCGGAAATGGTTCGCTGATCATTACGAATTGTTTCTTCCTTGGCCGTGACATTCTTTTTGTTCACTTGATATTGTTACAAGATACCCAGCAGATGGAGAAATTCACAAATTTCACACGGCACTCTTCAAAGAATTTGCGCCACCTGGAGATGATGTTATAGTCTGTATAACCTTCTCTATACACGCACATCATTTAACTGTAAATTTCGGTGCAACGGCATTGCGCAATTTTTTCTAAGGATTAGATCGATGATAATCTCTGTAATCTATGACTTATCAACGAAGAGCGGGAAATGCTGAAATTGCGCAAATTTCCGACCCGACGTTGCCAACAGCAGGATTCAGGAAATTGTGTGAAATTTTGCACCGAAATAAAATGTATAATAAACGCCATTCCGTTTGAGGTATACTTGTATTGTATTCTAATATTTACAAAGCATTCTAATATTTCAATCCTCATTGGCTCGTTGTGATTCTCGTTTCTCATTGCCTTGTTATATTATTGTCTTATTAGGCCGCAAGCAGCACACTAACCACTCATTCTTATAATAATTTATATATATATGATAATAATATTATATAACAAATCTTTACTACAGCACCTAAGAACAGTAAATGAAATGCAAATGTAAATATGTATAAGAATCACTTATAGAAAGGTGAAAGGACAGTTTCTAAAGGACGTGGCAAACTCACCTGAAATATGTAAGCAAATTCTTGTTTGCGATTGGCCGAAACTGGAAAATGTAAACAAATCCTTATCTTTGATTGGTCGAACGCCTATCCACGATATATAAAGGGAACTTCTAGAAATATTTGTTTTCTTTTTGTTGTTTATTTTATATGTTTGTTTTCCTTACAGTTTTCAAATAACTATTTGTTTTCAATAGCTATTTTCGTACAGTTCTTTAATCTTATAAGCAACCTTACAGATAGACATGATACAGAAATGCTTATGGGAATGATGGCAACGTTACACAACATTTTTTGCGCAATATCCAATTTTGTTTTCTGCTTATTAAGGCTTTATCTTTGTCAATAGATAAGGGAGTGAAAGTTTGCGCAATATCAGTCCATCCGTAAATTTCATTCTGGTTTTGTCCTTTTCCCCACAAACTACCAACTACACGTCTCTGCTCTTCACAATTACACAGCTCTAACACATACACCCTTTCTTTGCTTAGTAGTTCATGCTACCGATGCTACTACTGCCCCAATTTCGCCGAATAACTGCCAACTACAGTGCGGATATCAAAACTCTTATCTTTTAATATTTACGTCTCAAATGAGTATATTTCTTGTGATAATATTATTGTGCATCGAGCTTCTCTCCAACATAATAAGGGCTTAAATAATTGGGTATTAGAAGAAAGTGGTTGTTATACTTTGATAATTCTACAAACATTTCGTTGAACTTGAAGAACACACTTCATCGTTCAATTCCTTATCCATTTATTTATCTGTCAAATAACCCACTCCTTCTAATTAGGAAATTTTTAAAATACTTTTTTACGATCATTAACCCATTAGTGCACAGCGTCCGATAAATCGGACGCGTGCTTTTATTCATTTTTCGAAGAAACTGTGTTTTCAGCCCTTTAATTCTTTGTAGTTCGTGATTCTACTATCTATTCTTCCTAGAATCACGAACTACAAAGAATTAAAGGGCTGAAAACATACAGTTTCTTCGAAAAATGAATAAAAGCACGCGTCCGATTTATCGGACGCTGTGCACTAATGGGTTAATAGTTTTTGTTTGATAATAAAGTTGAGATGGTTATGACAATTAAGCAAACATTACAATCGGTTTGTTTTGTAGGAACCTGTTTTTGGATCAAAAGATCCAATATATTTCAGCAAAACTTTTATTGTACGCCTTATATCTGGAGAACTACATATAGTGTAGCAAAACCGAAACTATCACGTAACTCAATATGATGTGTTTATTCCTTAAATAATACGAAAACACGATTTAGAGACCGTTCAAAAATTTTGTGCCCCGTCATCCAAAAAATCCAATATATTTCATTCAATCAAAAACGTTCTTGTACGCCCCATATTTGGAGAAATGCATACAAGGTAGCTAAACCCAAACTATCACTTAACTCAGGATGATTTTCGTAAAATGTCCGAAAACTTGATTTAGGGGAATTTTAAAAAAAAATCTGTCCTCTCATGCAAAAATCCAATATATTTCATTGAAAATAAAATTATATTGTACGCCCCATATCTGGGGAACTACATACAGTGTAGCCAAACTCAAACTATCATTTAACTCTGTATGATGTGCTTATTCACACAAAAAGTACGAAAACTCGATTTCAGGGCCGTTCAAAAATTTAGTGGTACCTAATGCAGAAACTAATTATTGGCCAAGATTGCAATCTTTTGATGCGTTTTTCAGACCATTCCTAAAGTTCTTGTTCAATCTATAATAATTTAACACTTGAAACTAAATATATATTTCTTCTTGAAATTAAGTTTATTTTCCTGCTACAGTATATGAACAGAGAGACCGATCGAAGTAATTTCTTTATTAGTGTGGATATTTTAAAAGGCAAAATATCATGGAAAAACCTGTCTCATATTTACTTTTATCTATATATCTATATATAAAAAATTGACAGTGACTATGTTTGTGACTCTTAATCTCTTGAACCACACGACCGATCTCGATCAAATTTTAAGCATAGATGCGGTCCGGACCGGGATTTTTTTTTTTGTCATTTCACTTTGACGGTGTATCTTAGCAGAGGGGGAGATATTTTAAAATGATCGAAAAGGACCGATATTAGTGTCAAATCCATAGTTCTCGGGGTTGCCGAAATGAACAGTGATACTTTCGATACCATTTAAATCCAAATTCAACCTTGAGCCTGGGACAGGTGGATATATATATATATATATATATATATATATATATATATATATATATATATATATATATATATATATATATATATATATATGTGTGTGTGTGTGTGTGTGTGTGTGTAATGGTCCAAATTCACCGATATCCGTGTCTAATCTATAGTTTTGGATATCGCTGAGATGAACAGTGGCATTTGCGATGCCGTTTAAATCAAATTCAGCCCTTTTTGTAAGAAACGATACACATTTTTCCCGTGCGAAGAATGGGTGTTCTAATAGTATTTTGTATTCATAAAAGCGTTCTTTACGGAGTCCTTGTACTTTAAGTTGTAGATTACAAAGATTATGCATATTAATTTCATATTTTCGTAAGAATCATACATTGAACTGAGTTACCCACTTTAAACCTTATATTTGTGTCTTATAAGTTTGATTTTAGAAAGTGAAAAAATATGCCTTTCAGTACATTGTTTTTTTCTTGTTTTTGAAGGACTGTACTTTCTTCTTTATCGAGATTAGAACCAAAAATCGAACCAAGAACTTCCCCATTACAGGGAATTCTTTGTAATGTAAAGCGAACACCATATCGTTTGTTCCACAAAGGTTTCTTATTGGTTCGCTTATGGCTAAAACATGTAAATTTCAAAGGGATCATACAAGTAATATAAAAAGGAAAGAATTTTAAAAAATGAAACAATGGAAAAAAGATAGAAGGCTTCTAGAGTGTTTGAAGAGTTTCGTTCGTCTGCTTAACTCAACAAATTTGACGCATCAGAACTGTTGTTGGGAAAGTTAACTAGAGTTCAACTCCTCCTCAAACTCCCTTCCCCCCTTACAACCCCCTCTCGCTTGCCGATTGTTACAAGTCTCTGTTCCAGAGAATCTCCAAAATTCCATTAGACTTTCTGTTTGGGACTTGACGCTCTCTAGAGAGACACTAGCAGGGCAGAACAGGGGAAAGGGAGGGAAAGAGGATGGGTGGGACACACACAGAAACACAGATCAAGTTAGGAGGTCTTTGCCATCGATCGTTGTGTCTAATACGATACTCACGGCTAGTTAGCGTTTTACTCGCGGCAGTTTCATAAGCCATACCCACAGCAAAGCTTGTTTGAAATTCTCAGCTAAGTTATGCAACGAAGACCGTTATTTATGTTTTTTTGTTTATAAAATAATCTTAATTACGATTATTATCACTAAAGACAACAAGATAGATTACGGATTACTATTCAAGATAAAGAGAAGTAGTTTGTTGACTTTAACTTTGGGCTTTCTGTCTATCTCTTTGCTTTCAAGCACAATGTACCACATAACAAAAACAAAAGTAACTTCTGGAAAACGATCCCTGTTTATTTTCAGATTTGAATAATACGTATAATCTCCGAAGAACTAATATCTCAGTAACAACTGTAAAGTGTAATTATGAAAAGCATCACATATATTGTAAATAAGGGCCATAAATAGGCCTAGAATATGTGCGCATGCACTTGCATTTTTCGTTGGGGGTAGGAATAAGGTTGGTAGAGGGACTTACTGTAATGCATATGTGGTTGAAGATAAATGACTAGCATGTCTGTTCTGCAGAAAATCGAGATTCAAATTCTGAAAGTGGCTTATTCTCGACAGTGAAGTCTATCTTAGTTAAGTTACATTTAGAAGAAATATGATTTAAACAGCATAGTCATCTCCATTGTATCACATAGTGAAAGCAATATTATACTGTTACTGTTTGTACAACAGTAAATGAGCAATAAATCTGATGTTGAAATTCTAGTGCTTTCAGCATCATATAGTTATTTATATACAACATTTATTCCCATACACGACTGGAAGCTTTCGAAATGTGGTGTGGAGAAGAATAGAAAGTATTAGCTCGGTCGAGTGGAAAGCGAATGAGAGTGGGAGAAAAATGTTAGATGTGAGGAATGTTAGATATTAAGAACAGAATGAGAAGACTGGTTGGGACATTGACTAAGAAGGAACTATACCATGAGGGACGTACTAGATGATATGGGGCAAGGAAAGATGGGGAGGGAGCGAAGGAGATTACCGTTAAGGGACGATATGAAAACAAACAAAAAAAATCGTACGTAAAGATGAAGAGGTTAGCAGATGACTGTGGAGGATGGAAGCTTCTCAGTTGTAGCAAGCATATATATATATTGGCAACCTTGAAGGAACTTTCTTCTAGACTTTTAGCTCCAAATATTACTTTCGATTCGCTTGTTCACTGCTTAAGATCTTATGTGATCCAAAATCACAGTATCGTTTACAAATATGAATCTTATCATCATAGTGTATTATCATACTGTATAAAGTTTGACATTGTGCAAATGTGAGGTATGAACTCTAGCAGAAGAGGAAAAACGGAGAGTGGATAAAATGATGTTGAAGATATGATGGATTGCTCAGATATAAAATGAAGGAGTGTAAGAAATGACAGGATACAAAAGTATACAAAAACTTTTCACTAAAAGGGAAAGAAGGATTGGATATATCAGACATGGAATAGTTACGATAATAGCAGAGAATGCAGAAGGTAAGATAATTTGATAAGTCTGTAATTGAAATATACTGACCAAATAACACAAGATGTAGAGGAAAAGAACTCCATGGAAATGAAACTTTTGGCTCAGGATAAGGCAAAGTGGAAAGCTTCGTCAGTCTAGTGAAAAGATTGCTGACCTGAGAAGATAGTACTAGGTTTTCCGATATTATTGGAAAATAGTAATTGATTAGCATAAAATATTTTAGTATAGCTATTTTAGTAACATAATTTCTAGTATACCTAGGCAAGTATGCTTGTTGGGTTATTTTGTGCAACACGCACGTATAACATTAGAGATATCCTTCGTGGCTAAATAATTAAGTGATTTCGTCTTAAGAGAGTGAGTGAGATCCAGGTTTGTTTTCGGTGTGAACATAAACATTTTTGAACTCTATAACCAACTTAGAGTCTATGCTTCATATTATAATATCCTTGATGATGAAAAACATTGTTAACTCTAAGAAAACAAACAACTTTTGATATCGCTATCATTTATTTTGCTCTTTCTAAGTTACGTCTTCGGGTAATATATGTTGCTTTCTAATGCATTTAATTGCAACATAATTAATTCTGTGAGATTACCGACAAATATTCTAAAATGTATTACCATTTACCAGAAAAGATAATTAATTTTTAATGTTTGGCTTCGTCATTAGTAAACTTATTACCTTTCTTTCTCGCTAAAATATTAGAATAGAAATTTACGCCTATCACTGAAGGAAAGAAATATCACCAATATCGAAGCTACTTTTTTTTTTTTTTTTTTTTAAGAGTTGCTGAGCGAATTCGAAAAGTAACTCTACATCTAGATAAAGCACTTATATGTTTAGCGAATATATTCCTTCCATTAAGGTTTTCTACAAAGGTAAGTAGTCCTCCATTGGGTGCAGATCTGTTCCGCGAGCTAGTCACATTGGTGAACTTGTTTATTGTGTGCTTATCACCTTCGAACAATAAAGGTCGCGTCTGTTTTTTGTGAAAAGATTGGTGTTAAAGTTAGAAAAGCGAATAGTTCTCTTTAAATAATCTTCCGCTAGCGTTATGAATGGACAGAGGCAATGAAATATCAGTTTTTCGTTATAGGTATTTCCAAGTACGCCCGGTCCTAATCGATATCAACAGCTCTAATCGAAAGTTTCAGGAGAATTGATCGATAAAGAAATATGAATGAAGTTTTAGACCAGCAGTGCTCGATGAAGAAAATACTGCAAATGATTTCAGTCCCTATGTAACATTGGCCAGATAAGTAAGTCGATGTTACTTGCGGTAGTAGCGCACCACAGATATTTAGCTATTTTTCAAGCGCTTACTTGTTTAAGATCATAAGTGAAGATCATTGATAAGACTGAAGATACATTACCTGTTTATCCTTGTCTTTGATACCTTATGATTAATCTTTATTAATTTCTTATAAATCATGTGTATAAGTGTTACTTTTCAATTCCAATACCATGATAAGGTTGATATAAGTCGGGTTAATGGAAACAGTTTCACGCTCAGAGATGTAGTGAGTCAGTGGGTCATGGGTCAATAGGACGTGACTCACTGCGACTCACCACCCACTGTGACTTACTGACCCACTACGACCTACCGACCCACTGTGCTCAGTGCATTGAAGACAGCATCTTCTGAACACTGGTGAATTTGTATATGTTCTACTTTCAAGGCCTCCATTTTTCTTGCTTTTCATTTTTTTCTATTTACTTACCCGTGATGAGTATATCTAAGTTAAAACAGAACTTCAGACAATTTTGAATATTGATATTTGTAATTGTAATAATAGCTAGGACTTACAATTTGGTTTCCGAGATACAGTCGAATTTTACATTGTTTTCTTTTACATTGGTCTACTTTACCTTGATTTGAGACTTTCAAATTTTATCCTATTTTCCACTGAAAAGTATCTATAATTCAACAAGGAAATATTTATATATGATACTTAAATTGAAATTCATCCTAATATGTCCCATGACAAATACTTTATCATTTTATATCGTAAAGATTAAATCCATCGGTATCGTAATAGAGCGATTGAACTTCGATTAGTGATAATTTCACAGTCTTGTTTTATTTCGAATGTAAACCCTTTAGTCAGTGGAGAGGAGGGCGCAATGATAATTGAGCTTTTGTGGGTGGTGATGCATCAGTGGGTCATGGGTCAAGGTTTCATTGACCTACGCCATCTCTGTACATGCTAGTCTTGAATATACTGTATAAGTACATCTCAAAACTACTTAATTCACCAGTTATTTTCTTTGAGTGCAATATAAATAATTAGGAAAAACTAAAGCAGCATTCACATATATGCACATTATCTTAAGGAACTTCAGAAAAGCGCCGAAAATATTTTTAACATATGCTACAGTCTTAGGAAATTTTAGTTTGAAAGAAACGAATGAAACCGCACTGAGAAAGAAAAATCGTATATGGTACGTAAAATCATGTTACATTTGTAAATCCTGTAGTTTTTGGACTTTAACTGAAAACACGTGTTTTATAATACTTTCTGTATAATTGTTCCATGTATACGTACTTTCCATCTATACGTATGAAACAATATAGCGGCCAGGATCTCATATACAAATGGGCTTATAGAATATATAGCTGAGGAATGTAGCATAAGTATATGCATTTGATATACGGAAAACTGTTAGATGTCAGACATCCTGCAACGGCATGATGTAACAACCAAGGTCAGAGCATGTAGCATATTGATAACGTATGCTTCGCACTGATTTCTGTAGTAAGCAAGAGGATTCCGTATGTTTGTACAATATACAGCTGTCCGGAGAACGTATTTTTCTCAGTGTGGGATTCAATGAAATTACTACACACTCAATGTTGAGAAGTCGAGAATCTGGGAGCATTCTTTAATTGTGTCAATCCTCCCTTACTGAAATAACTGTCCTTGTGTGGAATTCGCTACGTGGTTTCAGTGACATGCCATTCCGGAGACTATCTATAGGAATGCCAGTTCATCGCAGATACCATTCTCCCCCACACTTCTTGTTCTACCACTATCGCCCAAATCCTTTGTGACCTAACACCAAGTATATTGATTCACACTATGTAACAAAACAGCTTTTCTACCTGAAAAAATGCAATAGAAAACGATGGTTAATCTAATTACACGAGATTTTCGAGATCAGATAGATATTCCTTTTGATGACATTTTATGGCAAATGAAAGGAAGACGACATATTGAGAATTCTGCTTCTAAGATCAATATATATTTTCGTTTACTTTAAAATTTGAACTAACCTAAATGTTTGTTATTTCTCAATCAATATTTGGATAATCTTATGTCTAATTTTAGGCAGAGATTTAAAACATGGTTATGAATCATGTAAATTCGATATCCTGTTCCGATTCACTTGCCACCAATACTGAGTCATACTATCTAATTAGGTTAAAAAATCAATATCCACTACTGCATATATTAATTAGCATTCAAGTAACATTAAGTAAAAGAATGTATTAGAAAATGAAACGAAATGAAATATTTAAGTTTTACGTTCCACGGTTATGCCGGCTAGGCGAAAGAAGAACGTGATGATGTGAAATGAATGAAATGGTGGAATGATGAAAGTGGGAGGAAACGGGAGAATCCCTAGAAAACCCATGCACTCGGTGTTTGTTCACCATAAAGCTTACTTGGAAGGAGCTGGGATCGAAACAAGGACCCCATGCACCAAAATTGAACGCTCTAAATCATGTATTAGAGAAATAGCTTCTAGTATTACTGTCGATGTATTTGTCTTGTGGTTAATGATAATACACATTATAGAAATTTTAAAATGTTATTGGTTTATTCTTCTTTCAAGAATCTTGTTCTTCTTTTCGTATTTTGCGGATTTAGTATGCAAGATAAAAAAATTCTCGTAAATATGTAAATTTAAATAAAAATACATAAAAAGTTATTCTTAAAATCATGATCAGTATTGTTCGGAAACGTGGATTTCTTTACTTACCTAGTTAATCGTACTTTTGTCGTGAACAAGTCATACTTTTTCTCACTTCGTGCAGTATAAAGGCTACATTACTTCCAATAATAATAATATAAAAATGCAGCTTTCTATTGATACTTCGGTATGCACAGTACAAAATACTAATTTTCTTTGTTTTATGGCTTCTCAACTAACGGAGAACACTGAATAAATAATCACGGTCGATTACTGAAGAATGATACTTTTTTTCAGCTTTCTTCTTTACAGCATTCCCTTTGCTGATACGATCCAAAATGTGACAGTTAGGTCTATTTCTCACAGGAAGATTATGTAACATTTTTTTCCGCATATCTTACTTGAAATTCCGGAATGGTCATTCGTGGTACGTAATGTGATATATAACATTTCGTGTCATGAATTATCATATCATACTTCGTGTAGCATCTATATTTAAAAATATATATATATCGCATTTACATTTTCGGAGAAAAGGGGAATGTTTCATGCATATTTTTCTTTGGATATTATTTCTTGTCTATCCTCTGGCAACACTGGAAACCGCATTCTGCGAGCGAGTCGTTGCTTTTACCGCGAAACAATAAAAGTGCAACTTCGTTGGACACTGCTGCGAGCTGAAAGAGCAAAGAACTCTTCTACTTTTTCCTTTCTTTCCGTTTTTTTTTTTTTTTTTTCGGGAGAAAACTTTTGATGGTATACAGACACACATAACCCAGCGGGTATGCATTTTCCCTTTTTTTATATTATTTTTTTAAAAGCGTCTTTCATTTTTGATTTTTCCTTTCTCTGTATTTCTGGATAGGATAGTTTAGCTCTTATTCTAAGGATCACCTTGTTTACATGCAAATGAGCCCCCGTTAGCTGGCAGTATACGCCACCACAACGTCCTGATACTGATTCCAAGCATCCTCATTTGTGAGTTGAGATGTAGGAAGGAGGAGAGAGGGGGGAGTGTGCACTTCAGCTAAAGGTGCAAGAGATCCTCTCTGATATTCGCAACTGAATCTCTTATCCCACTCTAAGCCAATGTTTTGTTACCTATCTTCCGTTTTACGAGGATACCTGTACTAAAAGTTTTCACCCATTTTTCCAAAGTACAAGCACGGAACAATGTTAAGTTTTAAAAAAAGAGTGGAAATTTTTGTGAGGATTTTTGCATCGTATCATGTTTCGTGTACGTGTTAGAAAGAGACTCTCCATGAAATTGGTGTGGAATGTTAAGTGAGGCAAAGCTGGGGCAAAAGAGCAATTCCGGAATGATAATAACAATGAAGACCTCATTTCTGTAAGTGACAATTTTTCAAATCAATATATCCTATGAATTTAGAAATGAAATGTGAAAATATTTTGACTGCTAACTTTTCGTAGACCGCTGAACTGATTTTGATGATTTTTGGAATATTAGTGGAACACTGCCTAACCACGGCCGGCTCTGCCATTTGTGCAACATTTGCCTTTGCACGGAGCGGCAAATTACGAGTGGCGGCAAAATATGTAATAAGTATATTATTTAAAATAAATATTTATTGTTGGAAACACACTTCATGATGATGGTAGTTAAAGTTACTAAGCTGATCTATTTGCATACTACTTTTATAAATCATGTTTAGGTCGCATTAGTTTAAGGTCATATTGGCAGTACTAAAGCAAATGATCAAACAAACACGAGCATAAATTGCTTGATTGTTATAAACTAGAAGAACTCAATTCTCGAAGAATAGCGAACACTGTTTCATTTTGTTAGTTATCACGGCTTTAATATGAAAACTAGTCTTTGTCACAAACAAGTTCCTTATCATTGAAGCAAGTTTTATTATTTTTTTAGGAGATGTAGAAGACAAAATAAGAAATAAAGATAAAAAAGCTAGTTGGACTGATATAGTGAGATACGTTCCAATATTCCTCAGCTCGTCGTGCCAGATTACAGTGGTGTATGGCACATCTTGGTTGGGACAAGGGAAACTGGGCAAATGTTATGTTTTCAGGTGAGTCACTTAATGAGGCTCTCACATGAGAGGTCTCTTATCGGATGAGTGATTCTGGTCATCAATTGGTGTGGCAAGAAGGGAAACACTTTACCATTCACCGATCATCCATGAATAGGACAGGTATCGTGGCACTGGTATGGTATGAGCGAGCATCATAAAAAGAATACGAACAACCACTGCACATTTTTGCAGGCGGATCCGTAAGCGGTGAATGTTATTGTAAGGATATCTTGACTGGATATGTTGTATTTCAGTGTTGCAGTGGACCCAGAGTTTGTGTTCATGTATGACAACGCACGCCTACACAGAACCGCTCAAGATGAAGAGGCCTTGGAGCGTAAGAATATCTATCGCATGGACTGGCCACTGTATTCTCCTGATTTTGATTCCATTAAGCATGCCTTGAATACCTTTGGACAATGAGTTGCACAGAGGGATTCACCATCTTTGATCCTTAAGGTCCTAAAAATTGTACTAAAGGAAGAATAGGGCAAAATACCCATGGAACTCGTGAACTACATCATGGTAAATAGATGGGCAGTATGATTGGTGTCCGAAATTTCTCCATAGCGCTCTCTATTTGTTTCTTTGGGTTTCCACTTCCTATTCCTTTTCACGATGACAAACTCTTGCCATATTTGCCAAGAAAACTTGCATAATATCTACACTCATATATGGGTCACTTACTACACCCTGACTATTGCAAAACATCATGGCTGAAAATGTGTTTCATCCCTAGCAATTGTCAATCAGTGTATATTAAAGTCTATCTAGAATTCATGTTGTTAATTCTTGGTTAGTTTGATTCTGCTAATACTCTCTTCCAAAGTGGGGGCCGCGGTGGCTCAGTGGTAGAGTGTTCACCTCTGGTGCTTTGGGTCCCGGTTTCGATCCCAGCCCCCGCCAAGTGAACTTTCTGGCGGACAAACACCGTGTGCGTGGGTTTTCTCGGGGTTCTCCCGTTTCCTCCCACATTCTTCATTCCACCATTTCATTCATTACTCATCATCACCGTCTCCATTAGCATAACCGGCATAACCGTGGGACGTAAAACTCAAAGATTTCATTTCTCTTCCAAAGTAAATGCAATTTGGCTGATCTGAAAAGTAAAAAGTGGTAAGAATTGTGTCAATGTTTCATCGAAATAGAATTACTAGTTAAAAACTACAACTAAAGAAATATTTGATCCAAATATTTTGCTGTTACTAGAAAATATGTTTTTCGGTGAAATGCTAGAAGTTATTGGCAACCTGAGTTTAAAAAGAAAAATCACGTATAATTTTTGATCTTCGATGTTTACTATTCTATTAGGTTGCTGTGCGTGAACTAGTAAAACAACTACTAATTTCATATCTACGTTCACAGAAATGCAGTTTATTTCACCATCATTTTCTCTAAACTACGAAATGAGAAGGAAACGTCCAGCTCTTAGTCTTCTTGTGATAAAATATTTCCATCTCCTATCAAACAATAAAGAGTTACCAAAGGAATAGAGAACTTACCTAGCTTTTAAATAAGAAAGCAAAGGAAAGACTAATAAAACGTCTACCTGATGCATGATATGATTGTTGTTAAACTTCTAATATAATTTCGGGCCCGAGACCCATCCTACTATGTGTTAACTTTGCCTTAGATCTGAATTTGAACAAACTATTTCCATCCAACAGCTATGTAGATGATGGGCTGAGGAATATATTCGTAGGTTTTTTGTTTTCTTTCGTCCTACTGCGATTTGTTTGCTATTTAACGAAGTGCTAATATTCATTCAAAAGAACACCCTTCCTGCTCTACAAAACTGTGCCAATCATTGTTTAATCTCTTAGAGAGCCTGGGAGCTGACTGAGAACAACAAAGAGAATCGCCTTCAAATTGCGTCTCAACATCTTGCCCACCACCGAGCAACACGTGGACACAAGGTGCTCTTTTTGTAGCGAATCGTAAAGGGAGATGAGAAATGATGCCTATACGTTAATCTTAAACAAAGAAAAGAATGGGTGGCTCCAGGTGATACGCCGAAGCCGAGAGTCAAGCAAAACTTCCACTCATAAAAGACCATGATCTGCGTTTGGTGGGACTGGCAAGGTATGTTGCATTGGGAGATGCTCGAAATAACAGTACGGTCAACAAGAAACATTGTATTGCCCAATTGCGCCATCTAAATGAGGCATTTCAACTGAAGAAATCCGATCGACAAGGCCGAACCATTTTCCTTCATGACAACGCCAAGTCCCATGTTGCACAAGTTGTCAAAGCCCTACTCCAAGATTTCGAGTGGAAGATTCTCAAGCATCCGCCATACTCTCCGGATCTGGCGCCAACGGATTATCACCTGTTCCGTTCAATGTCGAATCAATGTCATGGCTGGCGATTTTTGGCAGAATGGAATCAACGAATTGGTCAAGAGGTAGGAGCAGGTCGTGAACAGCAACGACGAATACATTCTTAATTAATGCATTCTTATAATTATTGGATTTGTTCCAATAAAACTATTTAATAAAAACGCTACGAACTTATTTCTCAACCCTAGACAATACATAACATTCTACTTTTTAAATTTTTATTTTCGTTTATGATAATTTTAGTAAAGGTAATTAATATGGCACTTGGTTCAGGAGGGTGAGAGAAAAGTGAATCCAGTAATCCTCTCTTCACTTCGCTATTTCTAATGTTGACTATAATCAACATTGTTTTCCGTTTTCACCAGAAACGAAATGAAACGAAAATATCTTTGCTTATTAGTAAAAACAATCATGTTTCATTTTTTCTGCTTTCGAAAAGAAAGTTTTCATGATGGAAGTGGTTCATTTAATCTTCTTTTTAGTTTAAAATAATAAAGTGTGCAGAGTAATTCTTCTCAGATGAGCTTCATTGACAACAAACAATCACGAACATTAAACATTAAATGAATTCAAGTCAGGCAATATGGAAATTACAAACATGAAAAGAAAAAAATGTGTAGTTAAAAATAATATAGCGTGATACGCCACGAAATGACCATCATATTCCATGTAAGAGATTTTTGTTTAGTTTTCTACATACCAGGCAGCTATTTGCATGTATATACAAGGCTTTACAATAGTAGTATATGTCGCTGTACTTCCATTCTCTACCATGTAAGAATAATCAGGGTGTCCATAAAAATAATACCATACTTTAAAGTGATATTACGTCGCTTTGGATTATTATATTTAAATGAAATTGGTCACATTTGAAAGAAAACTCAATTTTTTTTTTTAACTCATAGACATTGAATGTGGGTCTCACGAGTGGCGATGCAGACATTAAGACGATGTTCCCATTCATGACACACACGATCCAACATATCTGATGAAATGGACTGGATGACAGCGCTGATACAAACTTGCACTTCTTGCAGGTTATGAGGCAATGGGAGTACATACAAACAATCATTTGCGAAACCCCATAAAAAGTAGCCACAGACCTTCAAGTTGGGCGACCTCAGCGGCCACTTGTATAAGACATCATTTCCGGCACGTCCAATCCATCTTCCTTGAAGCCGCACATACAGATGTTTCCAAACATGTAAATGCCAGTGAAGAGGCACATAGGGCGAAACACTACGTAGGGTGAAACACTACGGAAACACAAAAGCTTTCCAAGTTACCTTCAATAGAAACAGCAATCGCCTATTCAATATCCAACAATGAACCTATATCGACTAATCACGAAATAAACATGAGTGAATTTACTTTTTCTGTGTTTGACCCCGTTCGTTATTGACATTGCTGTTCATTTTTGTCCATTGTTGACATGCACAAAAGCATTTGATCTTTTCTTTCAAATGTGATCAATTTCATTTAAATACAGTTGTCCAAAGCTACGTAATACTCCTTTAAAGTAAGATAATAATTTTATGGACACGCTGTACTTGATAATATGTAGTACGTTCAGAGATCACTTAGTACAGAAAAAAGAGGAATAATTTAAAATGTCAAAAGCATCAAATATAAATTTTCTTTTTCCTGTAAAATTTAATATAATTGTTAAAGTTTCCCTTTATTCGATAGATCTTATATGTATATATATTGTTTTATACTAGCTTCGTCCTATCTGCTTCGCTACAAGTTCCACCATAAAAAACGGAAGGAAAACTTAGACAGATGTAGGGGGAGGGGTAGTAAAAGAATATTTTTAATTTTAGAATATTTTTAATTTCTTTCGTTCGCTTGTGATTATCTCAAGTGTGAAATTTCTGACTGCTAGAAAATAAGAATAACTTATATGAAGTTTCAACTAAATGAAATTAAACTTTTATACAAGTACACTGCCGGTCAAAAACAGTTAGGATGTATCTTCTCTGCAACAGGTCTTCTAACATAAGCTTGACGTTTTTGTCCAAAAGGATGGATGAAATTTTAACTCATCCGTCCACAAAACGCGTTTCCACTGCTCTATTAAAAAATGTATGTGGTTCAAGGCCTATTCAATCCTTTTGCTTGTTTCCAACAATGATATCTGCGCAGTACATCTTCCACAAGGTCCAGCTACTCTGAAACGTCGTTTCAGAGTAGTAACTGAAATTTGTGTAAGGCGACTACTATTAAATTCTTGTTGGGAACACGATAAGCATATTAGATTTTACTAAAACAGTAACGTATTATGCAATTGTATCTTATGAAAACATTCAACTGCAAGCATAATACAAACATTGTAGTCGTGCTTCTGTTGATTCTTCGTTGCTTTCTTAATGATTTACACCCCCTGAACACGAATATGGCAGTTATATCCCAGTAATGTTAAAATTTGTAATGATATAAGCATATTATACTTTACTCAAACAGTAACCTATTATACAATTGTATTTTATAGGAACATTGAATTACAAACATAACGCACTCAGTTTGGACATCAACTTTCTGGGTAACAAAAATCTACATAACAATACTTAAATAAAAAAATATGTGAATATTACATTTCTTATCTATATTATAAAATTGAAAGTGACTATGTTTGTGACTCTTAATCTGTTTAACCGCCCGACACATCTTGATCAAATTTTCAACGTAGATGAGTTTCAGGTCTGGGATCGTTTTTATGATTTAAACTTGACGGAGCAACGTAGGAGAGGGAAAGGAGTTGGAGATATATAAAAAATAATTTATATATGACTGAAAGTGACTATTCTTGTAACTTAACAACTCTTGAACTATCTCAATAAAATTTTCAAGATACATGAGGTTCGAACCTGGAAACATTTTTGTAACTTCACTTTAACGGTAGATACAAGGGAATGGGGAGGAGAGAGAGACATATAAATAAAAACTAATAAAGCCTAATAACTTTTGAACCACAAAACCAATCTCGATGAAGTTTTCAACATATATGAGGGTTAAGCCTTGGGTGTTTTTTATCGTTTCACTTTGCCGAGCCAACGTAGGGGAGGGGGAGGGAGAGAGAAATTTAAAAAATAATAAAAAATAACCGATATTAGTGTTGAACCCATAGTTTTCGCGGTTGATGAGAGAAACACTGACACTTTTGTTGCTGTTTCAATCCAAGTTTGGGTCTGATAGTTGGGGAGGGGGAGAGTACAACGTAGGGGAGGGGATGAACATTTAAAAATGATTGAAAATGACTAATATTAGTGTCGAATCCATAGTTTTAGGAGTAACTGAGATTAACAGTGACGATTCTGATGCCGTGTGCCGCAGCACGGAGGTGGGGTAGGGGAACCTATATATAATTATGATCGAAAATGACCAATATTAGTGTCTAATCCATAGTTTTCGGGATCATTCAGATCAACAGTGACATTTCGGATCCAGTTTAAATACAAAATCAGCTCCGCCCCCATGGGTGAGGGAGAGAAAGAGATATATATAAAAATGAACGAAAATGGCCACTATCGGTGTCGAATTTATAGTTTTCTGGGTCCCTTAGATGAACATTGATACTTTCCACCCCGTTTAAATTCAAATTCAAACCCGCAATTTGGGGAGGGGAGGAAGAGGTATTTAAAAATGATAGAAAATGACCGTTATTAGTGCTGAATCCACATTTTTTAGGGTCGCTTAGATGAACGGTATCACTTCCGATGCCATGGCGCACAACATGGGGAAGGGGGAACTATATATGGTCAAAACCGACCGATATTAGTGTTGAATCTATAGTTCTTGCGGATGAGGAGGAGTGACATACATTAAAATGATCGAAAATTAGCAATATCAATGTTCATTTAAATTATATATTTCAACCCAGCGAAGCGGGTAATATATGCTAGTAAAAAATATACGAAAGTACTTGAGATTGGAGGAAAGTGTTCATCAAGTACTGGAATTCCGTAATCAAAAGTGAAGGTTAATGTTTCCTTTTCTTTTGTGGGAAACGTTCACTTCGTCACGGACTAACCCCCGAATATAATCACCCATCATTGCACAGTCCCACTTTCCTTGGTATCTGCTTTCCATTACCTGAATGTCCTTAGGGAAACGTTCCCCGTGCTTTTCGCTAACATCTTCTGAATTCTCCCTAAAGAAATCCAAATGTGAACGAAACATATGTAATTTTAAAGACATTCTACATTCCAATGCTCGATATTGAAAATTAGTGTCTTAACTTGGTGATCAAACGCTTCACTTCGGTTATGCACAAGAAATCCCGTCACTAACTTATGAAAGACCTCCCAAGCGTTTCTTTCCAACTCCGTCATTTTTTGTTTAAGTTTAGCACTATTAAGAATGTCACGAATCTGAGGCCCTGTGAAAATGCCAGCCAGAACTTTTGCCTCTGATAACGCTGGTAACATTTGTTTGATACATTGTAGGGCAAGTGAATTGCGATCCAAAGCTTTCACAAATTGTTTTGCCAATCCCAGCTTAATATGTAATGTTGGCATGAGAATCTTCTCCCTGGATATTAATGCTTCCTTTATCACATTATGTGTTCCTGGAATAAGCTCCGTTCCTTCAGGCCACACAGTTTGATTATAATGCTGGTTAGTTGCCCTACTGTCCCACAGACATAGAAAACAGGAATATTTGGTATGGTAGCTTGGATGGAATAGGGCCACCGGATGAATAGGGCCACTAGTTACGTAATTCACCTTACTTGTTTATAGAACAGAAGCAGCGAAGTGAATGCCACGCCGTGTCTTCACTGTGAGTCTTTACAAGTTCATTGTGCAGTTAGATTGAGTGAATGCTGATTGTATTACAGAGCAACTTTCATTATCAATTGAATGCAAGTGTTAAGAAAAATAGCGTATTTTTAATACTTCTGTCATGTATTATTTCTTGTTACTCTATGTTTTGTTGGAAGTGCAGAAGTTTGATTTTCTTATCTTCAACAAGGTTCACTCAAGTTATTATGACTAGCATGATAATCGTGAAGGAACTTAAATAGGGTTGCCAACTTATTTTTCTATATATTACCAATTAGAGTGAATAGGCCCATATCTAGTTAGGGTGAACAGGGCCATACTTTTTGATTAGGGAGCTGCGATGGCTCAGTGGATGAACGTTCATCTCCGATGTGTGGGGTCCCTGGTTGCATCCCAGCTCGCGCCAAGTGGTGGACAAACACTGTGTAGGTGGGTTTATCGGGGTTCTTCCGTTCACTCCCACTTTTTTCATTCCACCATTTCATTCATTCTCATCATCCTCGTCTCCTTTAGCCTACCCTGCATATCCTGGGAAGTAAAACTGAAAGATTTTTCCCATTTTAATTTTGTACAAATGCATGCATCAACCACACCCCACCATTCATCCTATCGTCTTATACATAGTGGTGATATAAGAATTTGATATCTTTTGTCTCTCTTTCTTATTTCAGATGGGAAAATATGAGCGTTAAACACAGATGACGTACAAGAAGCAGTACAAGTTTTTGTCCTGTTGCACAATTGAAATATGTAATAAGGAAGCAGAAATTAACGCTAACAACTCATGGTCTGCATAGTAAGAAACATCAACAACTACATCCGTGAAAAAAAGAGTTGAATGTATGCCTATGTCCAAGAAGGCAAGCATTTCTTTCCATAGTTTAATACCAACTCCCCAAAAAGATTGTTAAAAATATATCCAGTAAATCTAGACCTAAGCAGCGTGCTGAGCTACTAACTTCTCCAGAATCTGTTTGAAAAGCATTATTTAAAAGGGATCGACAACGTAGAACGTCAGTAGTAAGTTCAGAAGACCTGACAGAAAAAATGTGAAGATGAAGTAACAAAAAATACAAATAAAATGACATGATTGTGTGTTGGTTTTGCAGCATTTCCTATTACTACCCTTTGTTTTCATCCTTTGGGTACTGGATATATTGCTACAAATGCAAAGCGTGGTATCATACGCGATGTATCGAAGGAGAACAAAAAAAGTGTTTACTTGTGGACGTTGTCTCAGCAATCCAGCAACAGAACGAAATAAAAGTTAAAAATGAAAAGTTTACTGTTTTTTGCAATGCAAACTGTAGTTTTGTTTTTGTGTACTCTTTTCGTATATGATAGGTTCGGCCTATAGACACGGGTTGATTAACGATTTTTTGCTGATTAAAAAAAAGAGACCCTTCGTCTTATTATTAACAGACTGTTCAAGAATTTTTAGTTGTAATGTGATTATTGTGATACAAAAAGAAGGCATTAGAGACTACTTATTTGTGTTGTGTTTTCTTAAAATACATTGGAGAGAAACTTGTTCCACCCCTACTTGTGGACGTTGTCTCAGCAATCCAGCAACAGAACGAAATAAAAGTTAAAAATGAAAAGTTTACTGTTTTTTGCAATGCAAACTGTAATTTTGTTTTTGTGTACATTAGAGACTACTTATTTGTGTTGTGTTTTCTTAAAATACATTGGAGAGAAATTTGTTCCCACCCAAATATAAATATATGACTTTATGAGCACGTAAATCTACCGCTACCCTTTCTATTATTCTAAAATATTATGTATACGAATTCTACTCTATGTTTTAGTACGACTTTACAATGGTGTGTGGTTTCAATCCACTTAATACATGTGGCCCTATTCGCCTTACGAACGGCCCTATTTATCCAGATATGTTAGGATGAATAGGGCCATTCAAGGCGAGTATATATATATATATATATAGTATTGTACAATTTTTGAAGAAATGATTTTTTGTGAACTTTATAGTAGAGATACGGTATATTATAATTCTGTAAAAAGTTCTTTAATAAAGCACTAATTATAGCAGTACAAGGTAATTTTCTTGAAACTGGCCCTATTCACCACTGGATTCACTATAAACCCACTTTTCAACCCAAGAAGAAAACCAATAATTTTGAAATCTCCACACAAGTTCTATTGATGTTCCTCATATTTAATTTTCTCCAACATCAACTTCACACCTGAATAATTTTCCTTCATGTGGATGGAATATGTAACAGGGATTGAAGGATACTGGTTTCCGTTGTGCAAAATGACAGCCTTCAGACTAGTACTCGAACAGTCCATGAACAATCGCCATTCCTTTCGTTCATATTGAAAGCCAATTCTTCTAAAAAGATCACCCATATCTGTACAGTAGCACAATGAATCCTCAACAGCAAAATAAACGTAAAAATGTTGGTGTCCGCTTCTGTGCTTAGATATTTGTAGGTAGGAAGTAGAAAGTTCCACCCTTTGAGTCGTGACGCTAGCAATTAGGACTTATATTTCGGTAATTGTAGATCTCTAATCAGATCATCTAGTTCCTTTTGGTTCAGTAAATGAGGTTTCTCACTATCGTCCATAACGAAAGAACTATCTGAACTGTCGGAATGAGCTGCTTCTTCACTGAAAACCGTTTGGGGTGGAAGTAAGGGAATAGGGAATTCTTCACTATGTGGAACAGGTGCTCGGGAGGATGGTATTTTTGAGTATTGTAGCTGACGTCTGTTCTTGCCTTTCTTGTAGTGCGTCAAGTCGAATACAAAAATAACAATCACCATGATAGTTGGTAGGTTCTCTCCACACTTGCGAAATGGCAAACGACATCATTTTTCTATTCCCACGCAACCAATGTTCCAGCGTCGACCTGCAATTACCACAAGACACATGTTGGACCCATGGCTTGTCAATATCCTCAACCTCCATTCTGAAGTAAGCTTTATAGGCTGCATAAAATTTTGTTCCAGGCACAATCCTATGCTTCACCTGTTTTGGACTAATATAGTATCAACACACATAACAAACGGAATCTGCACGTAACTTGCACTCCCGACCGGACGATATGTTGCTCAAATACATTAATTACACACTGACATTTAACTGCACTCGCGTACACTCAGATAGACTTATACGATAATATCAAATAACTGTGGAAAATGTGGAAGCAGCACTTTGCGACTATTTCATTACTACCAGAATTGACTACAGCTTAATTATTGCTTAGACTCTACTTAATCAATTTACAATTCTGCTATGAATCTTTAGAATCTATATTCTCTGTTTGCTATTCTGAACAATTATCTTTAATAACAAATGCGCTACCACCTTTAATAATAAATGCACGCAAATTGCTCTGCATAAACCAGTATAGGTAGAAAAATAAAACATGCTTATATCACTGAAAATATTGACACTACATAAAAATGAGTGCCGGATTCGTGTTCAGAGGGTCATAATACATAAAAAATTATCAAGAAATAATAATACGCAAAATTTTGTTTACCAGTGATAATTAAACTGAATTTCCTTTCAACTTCGTTGACTGGAATTGATTCTGCTGTGCTCTGAGTGGCCCGTATCTTTAAATCTGATTGTACATAATGTCCTAAAATCACAACTTGAGTTGTGTTGTTTTATTATAATAGTCAATAGTGTTACTGAAGATCACCCGAATTGTTAACATTTTTGTCTTGAACGGAACATATAATTGAGTAGGAGTATTATGTCGATATAATCTTCGTAAGAGTGTTATGTCGATTTAGGCACTTACTAAAAACTTCTGCAGGCGAGAACCTCTCTAAAATTTGTATTTTTTAAAGTTTTCGATCAGACAAAAATTCCGAAACTTTCATTGCAAATGAAGATTGAACTTACTAATATCCTCGTGTATGTGGCGTGTCTAGCAACTCCATTGTTCAAACTAAAGTTTCCTTTAACCTCTAGATGTAGTCCATAGAAATGTGTCTAAATATCTGGTATAAGAGGTGTTTCGGATTTTTTAAGCGAATTTCAAATTAGGCATTTTAAAGTATTTCTAAGTTTTTATTAACATTAAAATAAAATCAAAATTTACTCTCAACTTTGCTTGTAATTTTCACGGTTCCATGTTAAGAACCTTCACACTAGTGTTAGTTCACTCACAATTTGGGCTTAACGTCCCATTTCGACGTCGAATATATATGATAAGGTATTGGAACTACTTCTTAAACTGGGATCCTAATACCTATTTGGACTTGGTTACGAAGGAATTGCACTATCCGGGAATCTTAAACAGTTCATTCACTAGAAATCACATACTTGTTACATTTCAGTAAAGATGCATATGCCATTATCTAGGTAGAATTGTATGAAACTAACGTCATACATCACAGTGTCTCTAATAAAAGTTAATTTAAACTAGAAATTAGTCATCTACAGAAGGATTTTATTTCAATTTGAGTTTAGCGTCTCTTTCAGCAGCGATGCTATATGAGACGTGGGCTAAAACAGCTTAACATGGGATCCGAACCGCATAAGCTACCACTTAAAATCGAACCCGGATTTCCCATGCTAACCGCTTACCCACGAGGGAGGTCAACTTGTCCACAGGGAACTGTACAATAATAGATACGTTATCTAACTAGGAAACAAATTTGCAGTTCTATTCTAATGAAATTTAATGAACGTTCTTCGCAAACAAGGATAGATTTAATTTAAATTGAAATACAGATTCTCTCAATAATTCATTTTCTTTAGGACGATATCTATAAAATGTAAACGGAAATCCATACGTAATGGTCTTGGAACGAGGAACCCCACTATATATAAAATGAAGTTTATGGTTAGTGATTTCTCAAAAGTGACATAATAATTATTAGTCTGACTTAATTAATAAAAGGCAGAATATGATCGTAGTGTTCGGAATATTCACGGGTTCTATTCAATACGTTGTAACACAGATGATATTTTAACATCCATCTGTCTATATGTCCAAGGTTTACTTCTACGTAAGTAGATTTACTCTGTGTTTAAATATGTAATGACATCAAATTGATCTCAGTCCAAGAGCTTATGTAACATTATTTCAATGAGTGAAGGAAAAATTAAATTTTGCGGCGAATACAACTACAGAGGTAACTTTACCTCAATATAAGTAACTACTATTTCTGTCGTTTAGAAATCATTTTCGTTCTCAGAATTTGATTTAAGGTTCTAAAAGCAAGAGATAAATGTAATTAGCAACGTTTAGAGTTAGAGAGTATCAGTGGTTTTGTTCGCTATTAGGGCGATTCTCACGTTTCGTCGGCGACCACATGTGGTGAGACGCTGCAGTAATTGCATTGATCCATTAAGTGGTAGAGAGATATCTTTGCTCAAGGAGAAAAGCAACATAAAAATCGACATTAACTGCATTAAAGAAACTCAAATGACATAGTTTGAACGTAAAGTAATGTAGAAAGAAAAATAATTACGATGATGAACACACATTGTCTCTCTTTTCTAGATTTTCTATAATATCTTTCCTTGTTTTAATTGGTTCTTTTTAAATATTTTGAGATGAAATAAGAAAGATAGCGCACTAATAACATTCGCGGATTAATTGAATCGGTCAATGGAAAAAGGAACTAAGTCAAAAAAAAATCAAATTTTCAGGAGAGATTGGAAATTTCAAAAGTAAGTGTTTTTATTGTACAAAGCTTTCTTTTTATACATGGTAATCTTGGTCGAAATAAAATTCTTTCAATAAGAAGGTTTTCAAAAGGAAAAAAATGAAATCTTTAAGATTTATGTCCCAGGATTATGCCGGCTACGCTAAAGGAGACGGTAATGATGAGAAATGAATTAAGTAGTAGAATGCAGAAAGTTGATTTCGGAAGGGATTATTGTACAATATTTTTACCGAATTTGGTAAACCAAAAGTGTTAATTGTATTAAGGAAGATGTGCATAAATGAAACCGGAAGTAAAGTCCGTGGAGGAAAGTACTTACCCATGAGTTTTCACGTTGAGATTGACATGGAATAAGAAGATGCGTTGTTGCTACTATTATTCAGATTTATGTTGAAATTCGCTAAAGGAAAAACAAGTCAGATAGTAACAAAGGCCTATAGCTAAATAGCACTCCAGAGATTATATCTTGTGCTGGCGATGTGAGTGTGATAGGAAATGATATGAGGTCAACTTTTAAAAAGCCTGTAGGAAGGGGGGAGTGCGTAGGTTTAAAAGTAAATGCAGAGAATTCTAAATACCTGGAAGTTTTTTTGTGATCGTAATACTGTAAATTATTAATACATTAGAATATAAAATAGCACGCTCGACAAAATGGATTTTTGAAATATGTGTGATCAACATTAACAGACTATCCACAGTACCCACGAAGAACTAAATGTCTACTAAAACCTGGAAATTTGCATTATTATTCAATTCATAGCAGTTTTCTTAGCAAATTATGTCAAAGAGTTTTACGTTTAAAATACTGTATACATAAAACGATAATTATACCTATTGAGCTGTATGGTTGCCTCTTTGAGGAAAGAGCGCAGACTAATAGATAGCACTTGAAAGTAAAATCTTGAGAATAATGTTCTGACACAAGTGGGACGCGAATTGCGAATTTGTTAACTTCATAACTGGAAACTTTAACAATTTATCTGAGATTGTTACGTTCATTAAGTCTAGGAAGCTCAGGTGGGCCGCAAGTCAGTACGAATGCTTTATAATTTTCAACTCGAAAGTAAATGGGGAGAAGACCATTAGAACGAGCTAGATGCAGATGAAAGGACAATATTAGGGTGGATCTCCCAGTAATAAGAATACAACGTGGAAATAAATCTAGTTGGTTAAGGACGGAGGTCACGGAAGTGATTCTGTGAGTACGGCATTGCACTTTCTTGTTCTATAGCTCAGAATGTTAGTTAGTTTAGCTAGAGTAATTTTGTTGCTAATGGTTGTTTTTCCTGTTTTTCATCCCCCAGTGTGTTCAATGTACATAGTATTAATTTAATAGTTTATATATTAAGGTCCGTTAAATAGGACAGGGCAACATGGTTTAATATATTTTCTTGCGTCAAAATATCATCTGGTTCTCCTTTCGACCAACTCATTTCGTTGGAAATTAATCACTATCCGGAAACAATGTAAACTCTAGAGGGAGAGAAGAAGCATTTTCTTCTAAGTGTTCCTTCTTCTAGATTATCTAATTAGAATATCTAAAATGTACTACGAGAGAATTTGATTTATTTGCTGCTACCAACAGAAGGAAATTTCTTTAGACTTATCTCTCTATTTATTCTTGCTTCACAATACAGTTCAACGCTCTGCTATTGAGACACTTTGTTTCTTCCCACCTATCTTTCTTCAGACTGAGAGACTAGATATACATTGTTCAGTATTGAGTATTGAATTTCGTTTCCTCAGTTTTATCTACTATAGAGACATGTAAGTGAAGAAATATCCATAATTGTACTTTCATTAAACTGAATTTCGTAGCAGATGAGTTCAAGCTTGAGAACACAACTGAACCTACAATGCATAGTAATTTTCAGGAGAATATAAGCCACTGTTTGTGACACACTTGTGTCCATATTAATTACAAATTGTAAATTCATTAATTTCGTGAGGATATTAACTTAATATGAGTATATTAACTTAATTAAGCTTAATCGCTGGTGGAACTATCTCGTAGTAAACCACTCTTCATTGTATTTCTGTTCAGAAAATAACACACTTAAGAGTTATTGACTTCTTTGCTTGTGTAATTTAAAGATTCTTGAGAGTCATGTTACGGAAAGTCGATTTTCTGACGGGTAACACTTGTTTATCGAATTGAAGGTTAATTTATTTTAACTCTGTTTATTACAATATTTGATGGAAGCCTAATTGCAGTTGATAAAACTTCTACTTGGATTCTGGTCTTCCAGTGTTCAATCCCCTATTCGGTACGGGAAGGTTTTTCCGTTCTTCCTTTATCCCAATGTGGCTAGAGACCTCCTAGGTTCTTTGAAATTGGTAGCTGTTAAAGTAAAGGGACTGGGCCGAAAAGTGCAGTTGACAAAATTACCCCCGTAAGTGCCCATGCCAAGAAAATGAGAAGCTTTACAGCCCTTGGACCTTCAAGGTGTTTTCCTATAGATGGAAGACATTTGCTTTACTTTTATTTCATACATTGACGAAATGTTGAAAACATCTGAAATGTTATTTGTTTTGACTGCTAATTATCTTTCTTGCTTCCTAATCTGGAAGTTCATTATTTAAACACCGCAAACACCACAGATCGGTCTAACGTGCCTATCTTGAGTTTTATCAAGCAAGACCTTTAAACATACGTCCTGACTATTTTCTTTCTACTCTAATCTATTTATTATTGTGTACTGTTAATGATTCAACTGCAAATTTGCCTCTCCAAGACATATCTAAATATTATTGTAGTTAAATTCTAATTGAAAACGAAATAAATATGTAAACACAACGAACTAGGTGTTCTTCATATAACAAATTTAGTTTAATAAAATTCAAAATTTAGCTGGTGTGAATGAAAGAAATATGAAGTACCACTTAAGGTATGGCAATAAAGTATTAAAATTTAGTTTCAATCAGTGTTCGTAGTTTAAGGGAAATTTCCCTAATCTAGGGAAATTTCGTAGGTAAATTTAGCACAAAGAGAAAAAGGGAATTGTTTGATAAAACGTTGAAAGTTCAGGGAAATTCTCGCGCTGAATGATTGACCAATATAAATGCTTAAGTTTTTCTTTGTTTTTCATAAATAAATCAATACAATAGCAATAGTTGTGTGTGTGTTCCTTTGTACAGTAGCCTTAATTTCTGCCCATTGTTTGCTAGGTGCAGTGGCGTATTTACGATTTTGTTTCGGAGGGGGGTTTGCTGACTTTCAGGGCGGGCTTGGCCTGAAAATGACAAAATTCTGCAAGATATTTCATATACTTTACAATAGTAAGATTTCGGAAGAGCTTAAGCCCGGAAGCCTCCTCCCCTAAATACGCCACTGGCTAGGTGTATTTATGTGTATTTTCTGTAGAAGAAAGTAAAGGATAAAATAAAAAATAGAAACAAAAAGAAAATAAATAAAACAAATGTGGTTGTCACTTCCTTTAATGTAGCTAAATTAATCTTATCACATAACTACTGTCATAGGAATTGGACACTCAACAAACCAGGAGAAATTTGGTCAGTTTCTTTACCGAAAACAGAATAGACTTAAGGGACAATTTGGCTTTTGTTATAGTTTACGTGCTTAAGCAAAATCGAGCTAGCAAAGAACAAGATTTAATATCTACGAGTGAGGGTTGAATCGGGTTGTAGTTGGAGAGGGGGTCATATAGCATCACAGAAGCTCTATCTTTACGGTACAGGCCGTTAACCATCACACTATATAGATGCAAGGAGGAATACTATAAATAGTATTAATATTTACGTTATAGATTAGTATATATGAAGATGGATTGAAAAGGTTGCCTATTTTGTATGGAGGAATCATGACACATGATCGGAACTTTAGTCCTTCTCTGAGATTTCACTTCTTTAATCTCTTAGATTCTGTGTCAAATATGCTTACGAGGAAGGTCCATAAACCGTGAGAGTTGAATTTTGATGAAAATTTGTGACAAGATTAAGTTCGAGTTGCTAAGTAACGTAGTAATAGTCACTCGATGCGCAAATGCTTCGTTGAGCTGCTACACCGACGCCATCTTGAAATCCAGTAGGCAATGTCCAAGAATACCCTTTTGGCACAAAAATGAAAAAGCTTTTAATAGATCTGACTTTAGTATTATAAACCAAGGTAGAGCATCTATATGTGGGAGTACTTCCAGTGCATGATCGCCATCCTGTAAGGCGTCATATTGAATCGCCGTCAAATATGATAAATAACAAGGGGGTCATGTGGGGTATCAAGTAGCACTGGAATTTACTCCTGAATCCATTTCCGTAATCAAAGTTTACATATCTGTTTTTACTTCAGAGTTATGAAATGCAGTCGTGCGAGCACTTGCAGGATTTTAACTAATGCAGTAGTTAATGCAGTACAATAGTCACTATACCAATCAGATCTTGAGACTAGTAAGAGAAATCGTTAATTAAATTGAAATTCCTGTAGTGAAAAATGGAATAGCAACACTGTAACAAATTATTCCTATTTCAAAGTGTGTTATATATATGAGTCTATGTGTGTTGCGATTATGCATAGCATTTAAATGCTGTAATATAAGTTAGGGGCAACGACACATATGACTTTACAAGAATATGTCCTGAAGTTATTAGAAAATTAATAGAAAAATTATTAATAAAATAATATAAACTGATGCACATAAGCAAATATTAACCTACTAATCTTTTGCTCTTCAATTGTGATTATGGAGATGCAAAACGAAGTGATCAGCACACAATATCGTGGAGCAGTACAAACACTTGACAAATGCACTTTCGTCAAAATCTTCATGACCGCAGACACTATTTTCTATTAGTCTCCAGAACAGAGCTGGATTTAGGTTTGGTGGGACCCTAAGCTACTGAAGATAATGGGGCCCTTTATGTGTCCAGATGAACGTAGGACCCTATATACAGAAATGAAGAAACCAGTGATATTTTAGGAAGCAGACTAGCAGAAGGGGCCCCATTACTTACATCATAGGGGCCTACACAAACGAAGTACTGTTGGTATATGTAGATGTTACTTTATTTATTGTTTTTCTTATATTTTGAAAATGTGCATTTAATTTTTTCCTTGAATTTTTTGGGCCCCCAAGAGTATGGGGCCTTAAGCTATAGCTTGTTTAGCTTATAAGTAAATCCGGCACTGCTCCAGAACATTTGTAAATGAAACAACTATTGCTCCTGTGGCGTATCCACATTTCTGAAATGCATATGCAAGCATGTTCTTTAGGACTGGCGCACAAAATTCATGATACACAACAGAATGCATTTTCATTATGAAAATTCTGTCATATAACTTGTACACCGAACAAGTGAACACATGCTACAATTAGTTATTCATCCCAGTTTTGATATGAAAACTAGTCTTGCCCTTATTATAAGAAAGTGTTTTATCGTTAAAGGTGGAAAGTTCCAGATATTTAATTATTTAATATTGAAGGAAAAAGCAAGAAAGAGGATTGTTTTATGGATTGCAACTTGGTATTGAATCTTGTAATATTCTATTGCCATCTATTCTTAGCAGGTATGTATGCAATCTATCACTAATAGAAGAACAGACACAAGAAAAGTGAATTCTAAGTTCCCATGTGTATCTTCTTCTAAGAATTTGCTGTAAACTGATAATTTAAATACCCTTAATTGTTCAATGCGTCAGCGATAAATCGATTGTATTTAGACAAACTAGCAATAAATACATTAAAGTATTCTAACTTCGTAATATAAACGGTAAATTATAGGTAGTCAAGTATGAGTATTGGAAAAGAAAGCAATATTCTGCAACAATGTTGGTCTTTACCTAAGGTTTCAAAATTGGAGAAGAAAACTTAACACAGTATAACGGATCACGTAAAATTGCCTAAAATAGATTTTTGGTTTGATTCAGTCCAACGTCCCACTCTTATACCTGTTAAGCTAAAGGAGACATGGACCTACTGATTATAGTGGAATCTGAACCATTTTGGTCGTTCAACTAATATTCACCAGTTTATATCATTTTTCTGATTAGTCCAGGAACTTTAGCATTTTTCTTCGGAAAAATTAGAAGCCAAGGTTTCTCTTCACAAAAGCGTTCGTTAGGTCATTCTAAATGACATATCAAACGTCCCCGACTTTCTGCTGTACGCTTCCCCTTTTTTCGGGGGGTGGAAGTGGGGGAGGAAAACGCAATTTAAAATACTATCAAATTCAGCTTATTTGCACGCTAACCTAAATATTCCGAATAAAAGAACAAACTTTACCGGGAACGCTTAGCACATTTACTCGTAAATGTTTCACAGGAAGTCCCAAAGAATATCGAGTCGGGTTTCGGAAATATGACGTCATCAAAATGGCCGACACCAGAATTTGTAGTGTGTTGTGGTAATGGTTACAACTTTACGCAGAATAGTGGTAAAACCGTCGTTTTTGTTTCAGATTGAAGATAATTAATTACCAAATGTACGGAATGAAACGTGCTGTCTGCATTGTAATTTTTCTTTCGAGATACAATAACAAAAAACTAGTTTTTGAGTACCTGGTTTTAAGTATAAATGCAAATAACTCAGTAATTATAAAATATTTCAAAATATGTCTTCAAACAATGATTGTAGAGCATTATAAAGCCTTTCCAACCGTACCTGTACCTGTATTATTTTGTATTTTGAAATGTAAGGAAGGTATGTTGTTTTATTTAATAGACCGACTATTGTAAAGGCAATATAAGCCTACTTTTTTTCTTAATTTTAAAAAAATTGGATATAAGATTCAATATCGCATTAGAATCCGTAAGTCACACACACCCCAGGCACAGATACAAACATGAGGATTTACAACGTTCGGCGATAGATTCTTATCGTTTGTAGAATAAGAAATGTAAAATTCAGAGTAATAATGAATAAGAAATGTAAAATATTCAACTTACCCGAAATGGTTTACTTATTGAGTTCCTTTGCTGATTGATAAATAATAATTTTAATTATAGCAGGTCGACATGGTTTGTTACCTCTATTTCTTCGGCATCCATAAATATTTCACGTTCAGAGATTCCTTCCGTTGGAGTGACATTCAAACAGGATTGTCCGTGACAATTTGCACAAGCAAGAGAGCAGAACAGACCCTGCTTTCGACATCCACACACATTGCCGCATCCTTTAAATCATGAACAGAAAATCATTTTTAAAAGGGACGGCGGAGCAGATGGCTACGTTGATCGAATTGGTACTAACAAACTGTCTTTCATAACACAACCCCATTCCTCAGGATTTAGTTGGTTTCCGAGCCATGTTTATAAGTGGTCATAAACCCGAAACAAATGTTGTTGTGCCGCAGCTGAAGTCGGTGGTAGGGCTTTTAAATCGACAGACTTATTTTTCTTCACTGATTTGGTGAAATAATGATAACAGTAATCATTTAGTGAAATGTGCACCAGTGTGGAAACTGTTACTCCTAGACAATAATCTCTCCGTGAGAAAATGAAAATGAACACATCTTTGAATGAAATGATCACTCTGCCTAAAGAAAGGATTGTTCTAGTTTTCTGACGGAGTGGAGCATATCCTCTCAGTCATAGAAGTAGACTTCAGTAACGTTTAATCTAATACTGACTCTCATGCTGACCTAGTGGAGAGTTTCTTCAAAAAACAAAATTTAATAATATGAATTCAATTACAAAACGTTTCCATATATGAAGCTGGAAATTTTGGTTATGCAAAGTATCAATCAATTTTGACATTGTTTTTCATTGCTGTTGGACCACATTAAAAGAAAGAAGAAGAAAAAAAACGTTTTATCTATTTGGATTTCAAAGAAGGTATATACGAATGTCATGTATGCTGGCTATCGTTCACAGTTGTAGAACGTAATAGTTGTACTGTAGCTACACGAAATTAAAGCCACACGACGTTCATGTTTTGGGAGTTGTAACAACATTAGAGCGTCGTCCCAGGTGGATGAAAAGCCACACAGCAGCCGCTGCTCTTGTTAAATAGAATTTGAATTTCTTTCTCTCCGTATGTCGAGTAAAAAAATAAAAAAAAAAATAAAAAATGCAACATTGCATATTGGAGTAAAGTAAATTGTATTTTTTTTTTATAAATGTTTAAGCATTGTATTTATATGAACGGTTTAGGAACGGGGATATAAAATAAAGACCTTCCTTTTATTTAATTTCTTTGTATTAACGTTATAGTCATCAGAATGGCGCCAATTCGAAATATAGCTCCAGAATCACTTAATGTGCTCTGATAATCGCGTTATTAGTAGACTATTGTTCTTGACAGGGGTGTACCCATTGGGAAAAAGGAGCGGAATGCGAACCCAGCCTACCGAAGAATTTCACGGTCCCTCGAATTAAGAATGATCAGTTATGGATTTATTAAATTATTTAATACTTGCAGCAAATTGAGAATATTAACGAGAATGTGAACGAAAAGAATTAACAAGAATTTTAGGAATGATCAAAAAAATGGATGAAAAGATCGCTATCTTGGCCAAGAATTTTAGAAATGATTGAAAATATGCACCAAAAGATTGCGATCTTGGCCAACAATTAGCTTTTGGATCAGGGATCACAAAATGTTTAAACGGCTCCTAAATCGAGTTTTTGTATTTTCTACGTAATAAGCACATCATACTGAGTTACGTGATAGTTTGGGTTTGGCTACATTATATGTAGTTCTCCAGATATAAAGCCTACAAGAAAATTTTTGATTGAAATATATTGGATCTTTTGATCCAAAATAAAAACATTTGGTTTAAAGTATTAAGAGACATCGAACAAATTAAAGAGTGTTAGAAAGGATAAAATATAATTTTAAAAAAAGCTAAACCATTATTTTTATTATCAAAAGGAAAGTTTGAAACTAGGCGGAGCGAAATAAATTACTGCCGTTTAAAAATTATAGTATCAGCAATAATTTTATTATGTAATTAATTAGTTTGGCTTGGACACAATTTCACTATCATAACTTATGTTTAGAAAAAGTAACCTACTGGACATGTACTACAACTACTATTACTAACAATAATATACACGTACGTGTGTGTATAATATGTACGTATATATGTTAAATTGTCAATACTTTCATATTCTGAAAAAAGTCTTTCGTTTGATTTTAATGCGTAAAACCCTAAACTGCCCCTAACAATCATGGCGACCCCCTATAAAACTTGTCGGTTACACACCTAATGCTAGACCAGTTTAGGCTATAGTGATACTAGTGAAGAATAGTAATTGATAGCCATAATTTGTAATTTCAAAAAGCGTTTCAAATTTATTCTACTTAACACATAGTACAACATGTCTACGCGACATATGGTACAAGTTCCACAGGTCCTATTCCTATCATGGAACACTGATATTTCCAGCAGAAAGTTTAAGAATAATGGACACAACTGCGAGATTTCCCTTGGATTTCAACAGGATAATGCAAGAATATTTGGATATCGAATAGTCCTATGATTAACTCGGAAAGACTACAACAATATCCCAGAACGCATTATTTTCGAGACATAAACAAGCATGTAGACATTCTAACATCCCGGAACTGACGTTTAAGGCGGGTCTCTGTGTTATGTGGGTGGAATCTCTGAGTAAGGCCAAATTATATTCCTTATTGAAACATTGTACTCGCTAGTGTCATTCTTCCTTTTCTTGGGTCAACAATCTTTCAATGCAGCTTTCTATTACTCCTTACCTTGAACTAGACATTTTAGTATGACTACACAGGTGGTCCATTTAAGATTGTAATGTTAGTCTGGCAGTTCGTTATTTTACACGATAGTTCTTGAAGGAAAGCAAGTTTATGAACTATGGTTTCTTGCAATAAACAGCTTGAGCTAATATTGTAATATTAATTTGTCTGTCCATTATTTCACACTAGTTTCTGAACTATGTTTTCTTGCAATCTCCCGTTTCCTCCCACTTTCTTCATTCCACCATTTCATTCACTTATCATCACCTCTCCTTTAGCCTATCCACCGTAACCTTGGGACGTAAAACAAAGATGTCATTATTTTTTCCCGTATTAAAAGATGGAAATGTTTGCCAAGTTCACTTTCTCACTCCTCACTCCAAGCGGGAAATGTAGCCAGTCGAAAGGAAACAGAAAAAAGAAGAAAATATACAGTAACTTAACAGAGAAGTACCAATTTGTGCCCATTGCCATTGAATCCAGTAGATCTTGGGGCAAAGAAGGCCTCAGCTTTATTAGGAAAGTAGGTAAATTCATCACTCAATTATCGGGTGATGATAGAGCAAGCACCTTCCTAATTCAGAGAATAAGTATGGCAGTGCAAAGAGGTAATGTATCCTCTATATTAGGAACCATACCACCAGGTAAAGAGCTAGAGGAGATTTTTCTTCTTTAGAACACCTTTCTTTATGCCATCTGATTTTTTTATGCTAGAAGAAGAAGAAATTTGATTTGTATACAATGTTACCTCTAGTATTTGATTTGCTTTAGGATTGTTCTGTTTATGTACATGTTATTTAAACTTATTTTATAAAACATATTTTCTAACAAACTATGAACGATAAAGTAATCAAATTTTGCACAAGTCTTACTTTCTCAACACGCTGTCGAATCACTATTTATTATTCTATAATTATACTTTTAATTATAAATGGCATATCTTCGATAAATTTCATCGAATAGTTACAGTCTCCGTGCCACAGCCTTTTAAGTAGAATCTAAATCTCATATTCATATTTTGATTTAAACCCTGGTATGCCGAACGATAATCTAAAGCGCTTACCTCTTGACAACAACGGATAGTAAATCGAAATTCAAGTGTATATACTCTTCATTGTAATGCAAGTTTCATTGAAAGTGTTTACTTTACGACTGGAAAAACAAGCAATTGTCACAATTCAATTCAAGGAGTGAAATAAAGTATTAAATTCAAGAAACAACAAAATTCACTGAGACTATATAGAAACAGAGATTGGAAACACAAGGAGAAAAAGAACACAACATTTAGAATCAAATTCAATTTCTATTAAAATTACAGTCATACATCTTAACAAGAAATAATGCAATTTCTGTTTTCGCTGTCTAACGTGAAAAGACATGAGGAGAAATGGAATCCGATTAACAACACTTCTTGGAAACACAAATGAAATTAGCTGACTGTAATAGTACTGCGCCTTTGACCTACTTTACAGCTGCTCAATTACTCTCGTAGTGCGTTCTCCGCTTTTAACAAATGACTTTCTCTACAGACGAGAGATTCGCAAATACTCACATAACAGGACATTTATAAAGTGAAATTTTTGTGTGATACTATTCTCATTTTCAAATGTTTACTTTTATTTTATTTTTACTACCAGATGAACGATTTGCAGAAGGTCATACATCCAGGGGTAAAAGTGAGGGAGAACGCACGGGAATGAAGTCCCCCTACCTCCAAAAATATGTACGGCATTCGCCCAGTTCCTAAAAAAAAGCACAATGGGCGAAGATAGGCACGGAGCAGCGAGACGTTATATCGCTACCCTCTACATTTTTATATTCACGTTTAACCCTACATACACCAAACTACTAACGAAAGTTAAAATTGGGTCCCATAATATATATACATTCTAATATGTGTTAGTATTCTCAATGACTACCCATTTGTATGTTATACTATAATATTTTAAAGTACAGTTGTTAATTTGGATGGTTGGCAGTGGCAAGCATGAACTGGTCCACAGAGATTCCGGGACATATCCCAAAGCGCAATCTGAATCATCACATTTTAAATAAAGGTAAAAGTTCTTTCTTTCTTTCTTTTTTTTTTTTTTTTAGTATAAGAAATTTTTACAGTCGTTATAGGTAAAGAACCTGTGAAGAGTACAGTGGGCCTTTTACATAAAAAAATACTGCGAAACATCTCATTATAAATAAGTAGTTTTACTTATTCCTCTGTATACCAGTCTTGTATTTAAAAAATGATGTAGTGGTTGTTAGTAAAGAACCTGTGAACTGTGCAGTGCGTCTTTTATATAAAGCGCCCTGCGAAACATCACATTACGTAAACGTTTCTGTTATTATGATTATTATTTTTCTGCATTACCGGTACTAGATTTTATTACAAACTCATACAGTTGCTATTGGCAGAGAGCAGGTAAAGAGTACAATCCTTTTAAAAATATATGTATTAAGTTACGTATCTGTGAAACAAAACATTTACCGTACAACCAATAAACCATTTAACATATAGATTTACGTATTTTGTAGAATAACATAGAAGTTATTTCCTCCTGCTGATACTCATTTATTGCATCCCCCCCAAAAAAAATCAGAAGCTAAGTACAATCGATTTAAATTTTAACAATTTAAACAATTCAATTTTATTTCTTCAAAAAATTGATTTACAAATTTGCAGCCGGTTTTAGAGGAGCGTTTTGATAATCCGTGCCTACTGTATTTCTAAACTATAGCTATAGGTATATTGATTTGTTGGTATAACTTATTTAACTTCATTTTGTTTGACAAAAATTTTAGTACAAGGACTAAAACGAATTTTTCTAGTAAAGACGTTTTCATACTTTAGCTATTTACGTTACAAAAAAATTTTAGTGATTTTAATATATAAAATGTAGGTCTATTATATACAGGGTGTTTCGAAACAACACCGACAACGTTTGGAAGGTGATTCCTGACACCAAGATAAGACAAAAAGTATAGACCAACCTGGGTGCACAAATGCTTCCTCTCGGAGTTATAGGCTGCCAAAAATATGAAAAAATGCACGTTAAAGGTCCATAGCTCCAAAACTATGGGATCTACTGTAGTCGGGTCAAGACTTCACTTAGTATGTGCCCTATCAAAAAATACATGTGTCAGAATTCTAAGGTACTAACTCAACAACGTTTGTAGAGGAGGTATAGCCACAAGCATATAATTTGAAGTACTCACAACTACCTCTTTAAAAAATGTTTCGGAAAAACGGCAGGATTCTGAAACTTGGATATTTAGATAGGGCCCTTATTAGTTCCTAAGTGAAATCTTGACCCGACTACGGTAGGTCCCATAGTTTGGAAGCTATGGACTTAAAAGTTCATTTTTACATGTTTTCGGCAGCCTATAACTCCGAAAGGAAGCATTTGCGCACCCAAGTTGATCCATACTTTTTGTCTTATTTTGGTGTCAGGAATCACAACCCAAACGTTGTCGCTGTGGTTTGAAACACCCTGTATATTATGTATGTATAGGCCGGGCTAGGATACTAATGATGGCCGTGGATAAGTCTATTAATCGAACTTGGGCTGTGGGGACACTAGGTCAAAAAGGTCTAACTAATTTTTCAGGTCAGCTATTTTGACTGATGGTTTCCTGGGTTTTCCGCATTCATACCAGGTAAATCCCGGGATGATCCGTAACATACAGATTCCAGTTTTGTTTCTTCTTTTCCCTGTTCCAGATAGTGTGCTCACTATACGTGACGGGCTTAAGTGTATAAATACCGTTAATTTCCAGAATATATATATATATATATATATATATATATATATATATATATATATATATATATATATATATATATATATATATATATATAAAGAAGTAAAATGGTTGATTAGAGTTTAGTGTCCCATACAACAGCGAGACTATATGATACTTAAACCTACAGCTTAACGAGGGATCCAAATCACATGAGCTCGCTCCGAAAAGTGTGTTCGAGTAGTATTGGCTGCACTTTGCCTAACTTTTTGGCCCCTGGGTCCCTGCCTCAGGACCCATGGTCCCTGGCCGGGGTCAATGACCTAGGGGTACCTAGGCCCACCCCCTAAATTTTGGCAGGGGTACATAGGACCACCAATTAAATTTCGGAAATTGCCAAATCTAAAAATTGGGTGTGGTAGCCTAGGACCACAGTATGTACCTCTATCAGTATTGGGTGTCTATGTCGTTCCCTTTTATGAGTAAAAAATTGCCAAAAATTAAAATTTCGGGGGTTTTTGACCTAATTTATCCCCTTTGATGAGGTATTATTATCCTATATGGTTATATGGGCATATACAGGGATTCATTACCTTTCATAAGACATGGGTATATTGGTGCACCCCTTGAAATTTTTGGGAGGTGTACCTTGGCCCACCCCTTAAATTTTTGGAAATTGCCCAATTTAAACATTTTGGTACAATAGTATAGGACCCTAATATATATTATGATAAATTTGGGTGGTCTACCTCATTCCCTTCTAGGGGTACAAAATTGCCAAAACTATAAACGTAAGCAATACGTTGTACCACGTGTTTGGTTTTCGACCTAATTTATCTCCTTGGATGAGGTCCTATTACCTTATATGATTATATGGTCATGTATAGGGGTCCATTACCTATCATAAGACATAGGTACATTTGTGCACCCCTTTAAATTTTTGGGAGGGGTACCTTGGCCCACTCCTTTAATTTTGGAAATTGCCCAATTTAAACATTTGGTATTATAGTATAGGACACTAATATAGATCACTATAAATTTGGGTGGTCCACCTCGTTCCCTTTTAGGGGTACAAAATTGCCAAAATTTTAGTACAACCACGTGTTTGGTATTTGGTACATTTTATCCCCCTTTGATGAGGTTCTATTACCTTATATGGTTATATGGTCATGTATAGGGGTTCATTATCTATCATAAGACATAGGTACATTGGTGCACCCCGGGAGGGGTACCTTGGCCCACCCCTTAAATTTTGGAAATTGCCCAATTTAAACATTTGGTATTATAGTACAGGTCCTCAATATGTATCATGATAAATTTGGATGGTCTACATCGTTCCCTTTTAGGGGTACAAAAATTGCCAAAATATAAACGTAAGTAATACGTTGTACCACGTGTTTGTTTTTTTGGTCCATTTTATCCCCTTTGATGAGATCCTATGATTACAAGGGGTCCATATCCTATCATAAGACATGGGTATATTGTTGCACCCTTCTTAAATTTTGGCAATGGGGGTCCACTGAAATTGTCCAATTTAAGCATAGTACAGGACCTCAATATGTTTCGGTGGTCCTATTTTCAAATTTTTAAGTACAACCACGTGTTCGGTTACTGACTCAATTTATCCTATTTGATAAAGTTATAAGGTATGGACGGTATCTCCTTTCAATTTGGTAGTACCCTTCGGGTGTAGTAGGGTCACGTGATCAATGATTTGGTTTTGATGCGCGACGAGGTCCCTGGTCAATGTTCTCTAGGAATTAGGCGGAAACTTTGAACAAGATTCTTGGCATTTAAAACTTTTTTTTAAACTTTTCAAAACTAAAAAAAAATCAAAACAAAAAATTGAAAACGAAAGCTTTTAAACAAAAATCTTGAAACTAAAAAATTTTTCAAAACAAAAATTTGAAACGAAAAAATTTTGAAACGAAAACATTTGAAACAAAAATTTTGAAGCGAAAAATTTTCAACAAAAAAATTTGAAACGAAAAATTTTCAAACATAAATTTTGAAACAAAAAATTTTCAACCAAAAATTTTGAAACGAAAATTTTTTTCCAAACTAAAGAATTTTGAAAACAAAAAAGTTTGAAGCAATATTTTTTTTGAAACGAAAAAATTTTCAAACTAAAAATTTGAAACAAAAATTTTGAAACAAAAAATTTTCAAACAAAATTTTTGAAACGAAAATTTCAAAACAAATTTCAAACGAAAAATTTTCAATTAGAATTTAAATCAAACAGTGATCAACTTTCACGGTTAACCGTTAAACTTTATCCGGTTTTTAACTATTCGATTAACAAATAAACGGTTTTCAACTATTCGATTAACAAATAAACGGTTTTCAACTATTCGATAAACAGATGAACGGATTTTTCCTTTTCACACCAGTGAGTGCAAGAATTTTTGTACTCGCTTTAAATACGCATCATTTTTGAAACAAGGTGTTAGTGTTCATCATGGATACACAGTGGAAACATCCATTTACCTGTATTCTCGCAGGGCCTAGTGGGTGTGGAAAAACGTATTTTGTGAAGCGATTACTGTCACATCTCCCAACCATGATCAATGCAAAATTTCGTAAGATATATTGGTATTATGCAGAATGGCAAGACGTGTATGCAACAATGCCAGTTCCAGTAGAATTTCACGAAGGACTTCCACGAATGAAAGATTTTCAGTCTCAAGATGGACCACATTTGATTATTATTGATGACCATATGCGAGAAGTGAATAGTGATATTGTTGATATGTTCACAAAAGGATCACATCATCGAAATATTAGTGTGATTTTTATAACACAAAATGTATTTCATCAAAGTAAAGCAAATAGAAATATGAGTTTAAATTGTTCGTATTTGGTGTTGTTTAAAAATCCACGTGACAAGTCACAAATCAAGCATATGAGTTATCAAATCATGCCTGAGCATCCACTGTTTCTACAAGAAAGTTATGCAGACGCAACAAGAAATCCACATGGTTATTTACTGATGGATCTTAAACAAGATACACCCGATGAAATGCGATTTCGTACAAATATTTTTCCCGACGATTTGCATCATTATGTTTACGTACCAACAAAACATGTTTAAATTATTGTGCATGTGAAAAGAATGACTTAGTCTGTCACGATGTCTCCTACAGTGAAACACGCTGATCTGCTACATGCTCTGCACAAAGCTAAACCAAGATTGCGTAAAGCTATTATTGCCAATGCAGACGCTTCATTAATTCATAGTATTTGTGAATGTTGTTATAATGTCTTAAAAGGCAATGTTCCACTGACAAGTGCGCAGAAGTCAAGATTAAAGCGTTACAAGAACACGCTCCGCTATCTCGTAGACAATACAAAATCATTGGATAAAAAGAAGAAACATTTAGCCGTACAACAAGGAGGATTCTTACCTGCATTACTTGCACCTATTGTAGGAAGTGTGTTATCCAGTATTTTGTTTAAACAATAAACTTCATGGAACATAGCAAGAAGATGGTTTTAGTCCCACCAGAAATGCTTCAACGAATGCATGCATCATCATCCCGTGTGAGTGAAAATCGAGAATCTAATCTCGATCGTGAAATGCAATCTATATTGAATACATCGTATCCAAGTGATGAAGAAAAATGGAATCAGTACAATAGAATATTACAGAAATATCTTTATGTGCTACGTAAACAAGAAGAACCAATACCACTTACAATTACATCAATGAAACCTAATGATGACGTCCCGAATGTTGACGATAGCACGAAACAAGAAATTTTAGCCGCAATACCACAAATGTATCGTAAGAAAGCCGAACTACTATTCCGTCGTTTAAAACAAGATGACGCAATTACGTGGGATCATAAAGGAACAGTGTACATCAACGACAATAAACTACATGGATCCAATATTGTAGATTTAATGTGCGATGTGACTCGACCGAGGAAACATTCTAATCCTCAAGGCTGGGAATTGTTTTGCAACTACCTTGCATCGTCAAACACACCTCAAGAATTGATCGGTAATCCACGAAGATTAAACTATATTGTCAAGCATAATAGTACAACAGCATCTGAAGGATCTGCACCACCAAAACCGGCACCTGAATTATTTTCTTCCGGAGAAGAAGAAGAAGAAGAAGAAGAAGATGATGATGATGTTTTAGAAGTCCGACCAAAAAGAAAACGTATCATTCCACAATGGTCAACGTACAAACCATGAACAAAAAGTTGAAATCCATTTATTACAATCCAGCACATCCTGCATTATTTTCTACTGCAAAGAAATTTTGGCAAGCCACAGGAAAATCTATACCTCTAGCCAAAATAAAACTTTGGTTAAACAAACAACCTACCTACACGTTACATCGTCCTGTACGTCGTCGTTTCCGTAGAGATTTTTATCTTGTCAACAATATTGATGATCAATGGGAATGTGATTTAAATGATTTACAATCACTTCAAAACTATAATGACAATTACCGCTATATTCTTACAGTGATTGATGTGTTTAGTCGGTACGGATGGGCTGTACCACTAAAATCAAAAAGTGCCGAGGATATAGTGAATGCATTTGAAATGATTTTCCAGGACAGGAAACCAATTGTACTACGTAGTGATCAAGGAACTGAATTTACCAACAAGACAGTACAAAAGTTTCTCAGGAAACACAACGTGCAACATGTTACAACAAAGGATCCAGATATTAAAGCCAGCATCGCAGAAAGATTTAATCAGACATTGAAACATCGTATGTGGAAATACTTTACCAAATATCAAACATACAATTACATCAAAGTATTGCCTTTACTTGTAAAAGCATACAATGAAAGTCGTCATTCCAGTATTAAAATGGCACCTGCAAACGTTTCTCAGGACAATTTACTGGAGGTGTGGCATAACTTATACGACAAAAAGCTACAACGTTCAAAACAAGATACGGATTTATCTGTTGGTGATACTGTTCGTATAAGTAAAACAAAACGTATCTTTGACAAGGGTTACCTCGAGAACTGGACTTGGGAAATATTCAGAGTAAAAGCCATTGTACCAAGAAACCCACCAGTGTATCGACTAGAGGATTTAAATCATCAACTTATCGATGGTGTTTTCTACAGAGAAGAATTACAACCAGTGCCGCTCCCTTCGACGTTCCTCATCGATAAAATATTACGTACAAGAACAAAAGGTCGCAGAAAGGAGTATCTCGTCCAGTGGAAAGGATATCCTTCCTCATTCAATTCGTGGATCCCTGCAACTTCATTGAAGAAGAAGAAGAATGGAACCTGATCAAGATTTTTACGTTACACTTCCCAGTAATAGTTCCATGGATTATTTTCCAGAAAATACATTGACTTCATATATTACGAAATTACAACGACGTGTAGAGTTTCGCCAGAAATGGGATGTGGCAATTGTAGAGATTCATTATCCACATTCTTTGCTGAACATTAACAGTAAAAACAATAAAATATATTACAAATCATTAAGTAGTAATGATCAGGAACCGTAGAAGGTTGTAACGATCCCTGTACGCTATTATAACAATATACGGGATCTTATTCATGCAATTAATATACATCATAAAGAAACCAATTTATTTATATCTCATGACGCAACTAATAATATATGCCTCATAAGACATCCCAAAAAGGAAATCCATACTTCTGTACAAATCTCACCAAGTGTTAGTTTAATGCTTGGATTTGACCCGAAAAGTGATTTAAAAGATATGGAAAAGGGGCAATATACACCGGATGTACGATTAGGCTTACCATCACAAATGTACGTCTATTGTGACATTATTGAATCTGTCATTGTTGGAGATACAATGGTACCCTTGCTACGAATTGTCAACATGGATCCTGTGAATCATACTTTTGGAAGTCATGCAGTACAAATCTTTAATCCTGCACATTATGTTCCGGTGGAAAAAATGAATTTTGAGCAAATACAAATCGATATAAGGGATAGCACAGGTCATCGTATGCCATTCACCTTTGGAACGGTGTGTACAAAACTACATTTCCGTCGTCGTCGTCATGACTGATCCGTATTTGCAATACTACCAAAAACAAGCGTTATCCGGTATCGGCAACGTCTATGTGGGAAGTCCCTATCAAGCAGGACATGGCATTGGAAGTTTCCTTGGTGGCTTATTTCGTTCAGTGTTACCACTTGTGAAGCAAGGAGCTAAAACTGTGGGAAAAGAATTATTAAAATCAGGTGCCAATATGATTAATGATGTTGTGATCTCGAATCAACCGCTGGAAGAATCGTTTCATCAACGGATGCAAGAGGCAAAAACAAATTTACAAGAAAAAGCTAAAAATAAGTTGAAAACTATGCTGGGAAGTGGATATCATAAACGAAAATGGGATGACTGCTCTCAGTTTGAGGTTGACCTTCCAACGATCAACAACACCATCAATCCTACAAAGAGACGTAAATTATCACATAAGAAGAAGAAGAAATCATTGGCATCGTCACCAGATATTTTTGATTAATTCAACGATGGCTTTCTTACATCATCAATCCTGTGAATGTGTAAAAAGTGAATTGGACATTTTTTCATCGTTGCCCACGCAAACCAGTGTTCTGGACAATCGTATTATAGGCTACAAACCAATTAGTTCAATAGCTGAAAATTCACCAATAGAATTTGTAGTGGGTGGTAGCAGTGATGAATACATTGATTTGCCACAAACCTTATTGTACATCCAAGCACAAATTGTGAAACCGGATGGTTCATCCTTCACCGAAACGGATAAAGCAATAATTGCACCTGTCAATGATTTTCTAAATGCTATGTTTAGTGAAGTACAAATCTACTTGAACAATAAACTGATTTCATTTCCGTCACATAATCATCCATATCGTTCGTACATGGAAAAACTGCTCAATTATAGTGATGGAGCTAAAAATACACATTTGCAAACAGCAATGTGGTTTCAAGATACGGCTGGTCATATGAACGCAACCACCAGGGAGAACAAAGGATTTCAACAACGTTATGAACTGACAAAACAAAGTATGAAATTCGATATGATTGGACATCTTCATTGTGACATTTTTAATCAAGATAAATTTTTAATTCATGGAGTGGAATTACGTGTGAAACTTATTCCTGCAAAACCAAACTTTTGTCTCATGGCCGGTGAAAGTGGTGTCAATGCAAAAATCAATATTCTAGATGCATCGTTGCAGGTGAAAAAAGTCAGCATCAGCCCTAGTGTCAAATTGGCACACAATAAAATTTTACAATCTACACCGGCAAAGTATCCTCTGACAAGGGTTCAAATGAAATCATTTACCATCCCGAAGGATATACAATCCAAAACTATTGATAACCTGTTTATGGGAACATTGCCAAATCGTATTATTGTAGGATTTACATCGAATGAAGCATCCAGTGGAACTATTACCACCAATCCATTTGAATTTCAACATCTAAACATTAATTTCTTTACATTGTACGTGGATGGAAAAGCTGTACCTTCAAAACCATTGCAACCCAACTTTGAAGAAAATCTCTACATTTCATCGTACCACACATTGTTCTCAGGCTCTGGCATACATTTTACCAATACTGGAAATACAATTTCAAGAACCGACTACAAGAATGGATATACACTGTTTGTATTTGACCTAACTCCCGATTCTTCTGCTGGAGATTGTCACTATTGGAATTTACAACGACATGGCGCCATCCGATTGGAAGTTCATTTCCAAGAGAAATTAGCAGCACCTGCAAACTGTATTGTGTATGGAGAGTTTTCCTCACTCCTAGAGATCGACCACCAGCGCAACATTATCCTGGACTTTTAAATTACAAGGTACGTATACGTTATGTATCATTTCCATTCACGATGTTGAATACATTACAATTAGCTAGTGCTTTAAACGGCAGTCCATTGTTCAGAAATCATTTTACCGGGGTATTTGCAAGCGATGAGTTACCCTCACGGATTTCTCTTCCTCTGGCAATGATTGTAAATACAGATCCATCCACAAAACTAGGAAGTCATTGGATTGCAATTTATATTGATCATCGCGGTGTTGGAGAATATTTTGACAGCTATGGCCTTCCTCCTTATGTACCACAACATGTTGCATTCTTAAAACTTCATTGTATGTACTATAAATATAATAATAGCCAAATGCAAAGTCTTGGTTCATCCGTATGTGGCTATTATGCTTATTTTTATTTGTGCTGTAAAGCCCAAGGAAAATCTCTGCGTGAAATTCAATACTTGTTCACAACAGTACCCACGGTTAATGATCGTAGACTGCTGCAATATACCTTCCAGGTAATTTTATCATATTTATCATTGCAAATGTATTGTTTAATCATCATCTATTTCTATACTAATCATCTTTTTCCTCGTTCTTTTTTACAGAATTCACAATACGAAGCTTTGCAAACGGGTGCTATGCTGCAAAACATGGAAACAAATCATTACAATCAAGAAGAGGAGGCGGTCTAATGAAGAAACCCAGCTCAATATACAAACATTGTCAATAAGAAAGAAAAAGAAGAAACCAGAAATATGAATAAAATACAATTTATACTTATTTATGTGTTTTTATTGTTCATTCCATATACAACGTTATCAGATTCTCCTAAAGAACTGTGCGATATAAGACGAGAACCCTGGACAAAGTTTCCACCTAATTCCTAAAGAACATTGACCAGGGACCTCGTCGCGCATCAAAACCAAATCATTGATCACGTGACCCTACTACACCCGAAGGGTACTACCAAATTGAAAGGAGATACCGTCCATACCTTATAACTTTATCAAATAGGATAAATTGAGTCAGTAACCGAACACGTGGTTGTACTTAAAAATTTGAAAATAGGACCACCGAAACATATTGAGGTCCTGTACTATGCTTAAATTGGACAATTTCAGTGGACCCCCATTGCCAAAATTTAAGAAGGGTGCAACAATATACCCATGTCTTATGATAGGATATGGACCCCTTGTAATCATAGGATCTCATCAAAGGGGATAAAATGGACCAAAAAAACAAACACGTGGTACAACGTATTACTTACGTTTATATTTTGGCAATTTTTGTACCCCTAAAAGGGAACGATGTAGACCATCCAAATTTATCATGATACATATTGAGGACCTGTACTATAATACCAAATGTTTAAATTGGGCAATTTCCAAAATTTAAGGGGTGGGCCAAGGTACCCCTCCCGGGGTGCACCAATGTACCTATGTCTTATGATAGATAATGAACCCCTATACATGACCATATAACCATATAAGGTAATAGAACCTCATCAAAGGGGGATAAAATGTACCAAATACCAAACACGTGGTTGTACTAAAATTTTGGCAATTTTGTACCCCTAAAAGGGAACGAGGTGGACCACCCAAATTTATAGTGATCTATATTAGTGTCCTATACTATAATACCAAATGTTTAAATTGGGCAATTTCCAAAATTAAAGGGGTGGGCCAAGGTACCCCTCCCAAAAATTTAAAGGGGTGCACAAATGTACCTATGTCTTATGATAGGTAATGGACCCCTATACATGACCATATAATCATATAAGGTAATAGGACCTCATCCAAGGAGATAAATTAGGTCGAAAACCAAACACGTGGTACAACGTATTGCTTACGTTTATAGTTTTGGCAATTTTGTACCCCTAGAAGGGAATGAGGTAGACCACCCAAATTTATCATAATACATATTAGGGTCCTATACTATTATACCCAATGTTTAAATTGGTCAATTTCCAAAATTTAAGGGGTGGGCCATGGTACCCCTCCCAAATTTTTCAAGGGGTGCATTCATATACCCATGTCTTATGAAAGGTAATGGACCCCTGTATACGCCCATATAACCATATAGGATAATAATACCTCATCAAAGGGGATAAATTAGGTCAAAAACCCCCGAAATTTGAATTTTTGGCAATTTTTTACCCATGAAAGGGAACGACATAGACACCCAATACTGATAGAGGTACATACTATGGTCCTAGGCTACCACACCAAATTTTTAGATTTGGCAATTTCCGAAATTTAAGGGGGGTGGTCCTATGTACCCCTGCCAAAATTTAGGGGGTGGGCCAAGGTACCCCTGCCAAAATTTAGAGGGGGTGGTCCTATGTACCCCTAGGTCATTGACCCCGGCCAGGGACCATGGGTCCTGAGGCAGGGACCCAGGGGCCAAAAAGTTAGGCAAAGTGCAGCCAATACTACTGTTCGTTAGTATACTGCCACACTAACAATCCACTTATGTGCAATACTATAATATTTTATTATGTTTTCTATTTCTATCACTGTAAATAATCCATTTACGTGCAATGCTGTTATATTTTAATGTGTCTCCTAGCAGGCCGGTAGTCAGCCCAAAAATGTAGAGGGGCAGTGGAAGTTAGGGGGTCTTATTATAATTCATCACCAATGTATTAGAGTATTACAGGTAGCACATTTTCTCGTATCGAGAGAAAAAAATCCCAGAATTCTTGCGCGAGCTGACGTCACGTGGAAGAGAGCACGAAACAAATACATTGTAGGGAATACAGTGCGCGGTGTTGATGCATGAAATTTATAAAGAATGGATAATTATTGAGACGAAAATGAAGAAAAATAATAATAACTGTGGTGTTGCTTCAAGTCCAAATTGAGAAAGAAAAACTCCTGTTATATTGCCGCTTTCCAAAATAGTTGTTGGCAGAACGACAGTGGGTTTCTTATGTTTATGCCAGTTAGGCTAAAGGAGACTGATGAGAGATGAGTGAAATGGTGGAATGAAGAAAGTGGGAGGAAACTGGAGAACTCAGAGAAAGTTCACACGGCGCGAGCTGGGATCATACCAGGGACCCCAAGCACTGGAGATGAACGCTCTACCACTGAGCCACCTCACCCCCTTACACAGTGACAAAATTCAAACTATCATAGACTATGGTGATAACAGAATGAAATACACTACGAACTTTTACCAGTTCTAATGGAATAAATTAAAGGACAATTAACTTATTACAAACTTAAACTGAATATTTCTAGTGGCACCGAGTAGCGTAGCCGCTAACGCTCTCGCCTTTGGTGCTCGCGGTCCCGAGTTCTATTTCCGATGGGGACACTCAGTCGAAAAAGTGTAAAAGCTTTCTCAGGCCAACAATCCTAAGTGAAGTTTCCCTGGGTTTTCCTCATTCCCATCAACGAAATGCCGGGGTGGTACTTTAATGAGTTGAGGATAATTTATAAAAAAAAAAGTCAACCTTCTTATAATGCTGTTAGACTAGTAGCGCCAAGTGTGGCGATAATAAGAACTAGATTGCGAACTGTATTGGGAAAGAATGGCCAACTTCACTTTTAGACTAGTCATCAAACCGGCTAAATCAAAATATGAATTATATTAAGTGAACAAACTGTATACTGTGTAAAGGAAAGTTATACTTATCGTGTACTATATATGGATATTATAAAGTTTAGTGAAATACAGTTGTATTATTATTATATGGTATTGAGCAAAGCATATTTGGAAGTCTGTCATAACAAGTTGAATGTGGTATGTTGGAAGTGACCTGTTATTTGGTAAGCTGGTTTTTGTAATTATTATTGAACATCCGTATTCACGTATTTTGTTCAGTACTGAGAATAATATTATATAGTTTGTTTGCGAGTTGAATATATATTTGTTTTTGGAGATATTTCTAATTTTAATATATAGATTTGGAAATAATTTGTTGGAACGTTATTATTTTCCTCATTCGAAACTTCCAAATAATAGTCAAATAGCTTCTCATTGCTTTAAGATTGAAAGTATCAGAATTTCTTTGCAAATAGTTGAATTTTTGAGGTTACTTTTAGGAAATGTATATAAGATATTAGTACAACATCGATCAATTTTCAAATTCATTATTACTTGATAAGAAAACGCACTTCTTAAACGGAATTAAATGTGGAAGTGTGCTATATAGTTACACCGTGCCGGATAACGACGGGTTGTTCTAAATTTTAGTTAGATATCTTAACACGTGTTACAGTACCTAACATACAGGTCTCAGGACACTTCCTTTCTTTCCCAATTCTTCCTTTCCGTCCTCTATTCAGACAGTGTAACCGTCGAATGACGTAATCCCTCATGCGTGACTGGCTAACAGGGATGCCGCTGGCCCAGATATGTAATTCTTAATTCTATAATATTTCTAGCACGAACACTGAATATTCTATATTTTATTGGAACTGAACATTGAACAATGCTGTCAATTTATTCATTTGCTATAACGCTAGGTGAAGAAAGAGCAATCCAGTAACACTGCATTAAATATCGCGTACCATTGGCTACTGAGAGTTTGCTTCTTATTCGAGAAAGAACTGTAGCTGTTAAACACTTTCCTTCATATAACACCAAAGAAAGAAATCTAGCAATATTAGTTCATATAATGATGGACTTCGTTTCTATGTTTTTTTTTTTCTGGAAATTAATTGCTCAGATAACGTGGTATATTAAAGATTATTTATGTCACATTATTCATAATTGTGCCTTTCCAAAATTAATTATGCCAGATTATTCATAACTTCAATTGTTTAAAGGTTATTATAATTTTGGCCGAAAACAAATTCAAATCTAAATTAGATTCGAAAGAGGGAAAATGCTGTTTTTTGTCCCTTCTGAAATATAAAAATAAAATAAAATAATGAAGCAACAATTTGGTAACTTTTATCTTTTTTATCCTGTTTGTATATGCATCGCTCCTTCTCATATTTTTATATGTACAGGAGTGGCAGAATCATAAATTAAATCGTCAGTTTTAGTGGTAGGTGGTAAATAAAGATTATTCATTAGGACCTTTATTCACCTCTTGAGTATGTGAACACACGATTACGGCATGAAATGATGCCATCCAATGAAGCTTCTTTCCAGTCAGAATCCGTCTCTCGGGACACTCGTACAGTAAGGAATGTGAATGAGGAAAGTTCATCGAGGAACAGCTGTATCTGCCATCTGTTGGCCTCTGCCGGAATTACAACGAGACGATGAAAATAATAGTTCCCTTCTTGCTCTGTAGATGGTGCTCAATGAAATTATAAGACATTCAAGCATACATACCAATTTTATTTATTTTTCTTCGCCTCGCACTTTTTTGTGCTGTTGTATGATTTCAGCGGGAATACTTCACTATATATATGGACAGTGGCGTATTTAGGGGGGCTTCCGGGCTTAATCCCCCCTGAAATCTTACTTACTATAGTAAAGTATATGAAATATCTTGCAGAATTTTCACATTTTCAGGAAAATCCCCCCCCCCCGAAGCAAAATCGTAAATACTCCACTATAGGTGGATATACTCATGAAAATTTTATGAGATGAATTAGCGAAATAATCTCATTGTAAGAGTTAGATATGTCTTCTCTGTCAATCTTTCTTCCTGGTCTGCAACCTACTTATTACCTACTCATTTTGAATATTTTCTGGCAATAATTTCTGGAAACGTCTTCTCCCCAAATGGAACTATTAGACGTAATTATTGATTTGTTGCTACGCACTCTTTACATTAACGTCAATACTGAACTTGAACCATTGGGTGAAAACTTGGTGATCATTTTGGTTGGTTGATTTCAGTTTAGTGTCCCTTTCACCAGGCCGGTAGCCAGCCCAAAAATTTAGGGAGGGGGGGCGGCTGAAGTTAGGGGGCCTGATCCAACAATATTATAGTTCATCACCATATTATAGTTCATTTGCAAGCCTACGGTGAAAACTTTAGGGGGGGCAGCAAAAATTATGGGGAGGCCCGGCTCCCACCAGACTCCGCTGGATACGGGCCTGTTTCACACCGAGACTATATGAGACACGAACATACAGCATGAATAGATATCCGAAGTATATTATTTATCTCATTGGGAATCGCGGCTTGGTCTCGTGCACCGAACACTCATACGCTATCAAATAGCCACGAAGCAGCTCAGCACCGTATTTTGATTATGGAAGTTTGATACTTGTTATACGATACCCACTGACAAGCATGTAGCAGGATTTCGTAAAGGGGGGAGTGGTCCGCCACATGAAATACTGTGGTCATCACACTAGGGGCTCGATCATTCTAAACTTTTTTACTAGCAAAATCTATTGGTTTGTTTAGCCAGGATTTCGTAAGGGGGAGGTGAACGTGACATGAAATACAGTGGTTATCACACCAGGATCTCGATCAATCTAAATTATTTCATTGGCAACATATATTGGTTTGTTAGGGCAATAAAATGAGGACATGTTAGTAAGTATTTTAATAAACTATGGAGTAAATCTCAAGTAAAAGAATAAAAAAGTACTGGAAAAGATTTTAAAATATTTACGTTCCTTCCTTTGTTCGTTCAGATATAACAATTTTCCTTTCATTATGACCTCAATTATTATAAAAAGTACATATCCACTATTATAAAAAGTAGATATTCAACAATATCTTGTAAAATACTTTGTAATACCTGATTTCCTTTCTCTGTTGAATGAAATGTTAACAGATCTTTCTTTCCATATAACTTTTTATTTTTATTATTCTGTCAACTACTGTCTGTTCCAAATGACAGGTTAAAGGGGCAGTAGAAAACTGTTTCTGAAGTAACAATTGATAGTGCAGAGAAGTGATGATGAAAATTATAATAAAAAAATGTTCACACTGTTACTGAACAGCCATATGCTTTCGAAAGCTTGAAATATCCTGACTTTTACAGGATTTCCCGTTCATTCGCCACCATGTATTGAAAGTAATACAAATCTCCTTACAAGAATGAGTTACCAAAAGCTTGCTGTAGCTTTTTATTATCAACGATGATTCTTCTTTTTCGCGTTTCGTTTTGTTTCATCCTTCCTTAATTTTTTCCAATCGTTTCCTGCTACTTCCAATATGCCAATCCAATCGTTTCCTGTTACTTGCTATCGAAACTGATTCGTCTTGTAGTTTTCAGATATTTCAACGTATGATCAGTTGCTACGACATTAATGGGTATAATATTGTATTTTTTCATTGAAGACATACTTAATTTTGGCTCCCCTAGTTTCTATCCAATAGTTTTTCGAGAGGTAAAAATTTTCTCAGAAATTTCCTAATTAAATATTATTAATTGATATTATTACACGTGACCTTACTTTGAAGTAACAAGAAGCTGACATTGGTCACTCTGTCAGATATACATTAAGCGAGACAAATGTAATTGACTTTTCATAGATAATATAACTAACTAACCCTATGGCCTATGGAGCCCTGAGGTTCATTGCTGTGTTCACAAAAGCTCTTCACTGACTTCTATCCTTAGCCAATTGGATCCAGTTTCTACTTTATATTCCTATTTGCGCGAGATCCATCTTAATATTCTCCTTTCATCTGTGCCTAGGTCTTCCTAATGGCCGTTTCCAGATTGGTCTTCCAGTTACGATTTTGAAAGCGTTCCTCCTTTCCTCCATCCTAGTTACATGACCTGCCCACCTAAGAATCCTAGACTTGATGACTCTAACAATGTTTGGTAAATCGTATAAATTATGTAGTTCCTCGTTATGAAGTTTCCGCCATTCCCCACTCCTATTCCTTTTGGATTCGAATATTCGTCTCAGGATCTTGTTCTCAAATACTTTCAGTCTATGTTCTTCTCTCGGAGTAAGTGACCATGTTTTGCAAAAATACAGAACAACAGGCATAATTATCGTTTTATATATGTTAAGCTTCAAATCCATCGACAGAATTCGCGACGACAAGAGATTTTGAACTGAATAATAACACCAATTCTCTGTTTTTAGTCCACATTTAACTTCTTTTTGAATGTGGTTTTGGTCTGTTAATATTTGAAAGTATCCAGTTTATCACAAGTATTATTTCATATTTTAACACATCCATAATTTGCTGTATTACGATCCCAATGAACTTCCATGTACTTAATTTTCTCTGGATTTACTTTTAAACCCATGTCCCTGCAAGCGTTTAATAAGACCTCTGCATTTTTTTCTATTGTTCTCCTATTATCCCTTATTAAATTGACATCATCAACATACGCCATAACCTGATGGATCCCATTCAAGTCCAGGCCCTGGTTGCTCTCTTTTATTTTTCTTATAGCGTATTCCAGGACAAAGTTGAATAATGATAATGGCGACAACGCATCTCCTTGTTTCAGGTATTCTCGATTCGAAACCTCGTGGACAAAAATTTTCCTACCCGGACTTTACTTTGGGATTCTTTTAAACATATTGTTATTAATCTAATTAGCTTTTTCGGTGTTCCAAATTCTGTAAGGACGTTGTACAATCTTTCTCTACTAACCAAGTAGTATGCCTTTCTTAAATCAATAAATAGTTGATGTACCGGTGTATTGTATTCCCACTTCTTTTTGAGTAATTGGGGAACGGTAAACATTTGATCAATGGTTGATTAATTTCGTCTAACTTCTCCTTGATAATCTTCAATAATTTCATCTGCGTATGGGATCAATCTTGCTAATAGAATGTTTGTAGGATGTTGACAGGAGAGAAATGCCTCGACAATAATTATCAAACAGTAAGGACAAAACTGAACCACTTACCATAATTTAAAATTAAAAACCCAAAGGAATTAAAAATAATATAAATATTAACTATTTTAATTTTGTCACATTTCTTGTGAATTGGAACAATGATTGATTCTTTCCACTCTTGTGGCTATTCTTCCTTGTTCCAGATAAGGAGAATGAGTTTGTGTATCTTGTTCCACAATTTTTGTCTCCAGCTAAAATTAACTCAGCCGGAAGTTTGTCTGCACACAGAGATTTGTGTTTTTTGATTTCATTATAGCGATTTCTACTTCTATTAGGTTAGGTTCTGGAATGTCCCGTTCTGTGGTGTGTATCTCCCTTTCTCCACTCACATTTGTTTTTCGCTATGTGTTAAGAAATTATCAAAGAAATCTTTCCATCTGTTTAAGATGATATCTGTATCAGTGAAAACTGTTCAGACGGCCTTCTTTAATATACAAGCATGAGGTTGATAGCATTTCTTAAATTCGTTGATCCCCTTATACATGTCCAGAATGTTTTTACTTTTACTATTATCTTTACGTTCCTTAATTTATACTTTCAAAAAATCGCGTTTCTTTGTTCTAAAAGTTTTGGAAGTTTCCCGCCTGATGTTTGCGAAATTTTGTGTAGTTATTTCATTCGAATTTTGTGGCCAAAGTAATTTGCCTGTTTTCACTTCTCTGCTAGTTTAATGCATTCCTGGTCGAACCATGGTTTGTTCCTACTTCCGAGTGTCCCAATTTTTCTTTTGCTGAAAATTTTAATACTATCTTTAAGTTCAGTGTAAGTATCCTCAACACTATGCACTCCGAATCTTCTAAAGCCTAGAATCTACTCGATACTTCAATTTGGTATTTTTCCCTTACCTAGCTCTCTTCTAATTTCTTTAAATTAATTCTCTCTGTCTTTAGACATTGAATATCTCCTTTATTAGACGATAACTTCTCTGTTATTATCTCTACTACCAGGTAGAGATCAGTGCCACAATCATCCCCTCTAAAAGACCGAACATCAATTATGCTAGATTGTCTTGTTATATCCACTAAAACGTGATCAATTTCAGTATGTGCTTTTTCATCTGGCGAGGTCCAAGTGTATTTATGAAATTTGCGATGTGGGATTTTTTTTTACTCTTCACGATAAGGTTTTTGGATGTTGCAAAGTTCACGAGTCTAACACCGTTATCGTTACTTTCCATACTCAGACTTTCGTTTCCCATAATCGGTTTGAAAATATCCTCTCGTTCTACCTTCGCATTGAAATCCCCTAATAGAATTTTCATGTGGTATCGCGGGAGTTGGTCAAACATCCGTTCCACGTTTTCCTAAAAACTGTCTTTTATATCGTCATACTTATCTTCTGTAGGTACGTGTACATTTAAAACAATAATACCACACCACCGACCATCAAAAGTGAAAAAAAAGAAAGTCTATCATTAGGAAATTCAACCCGCTTAATTTCAGATATTATTCGTTTGTGAACGAGAAACAGTTCCTAATTGGTTATTTTTATTTCCTTTTCCGTAAAAGAACGTAAGATTTCTGGAAGTGACAGTTCCATTTCCTTCCCACTAACTTCCTGAACTCCTACTTGGTCCATCCTGTATTTCTCTAACTCACTCTTTACCACTTTTAACGCGCCTGCTCTATAGAGACTTCTAATATTCCATATTACAAATCTCATGCCCATTTTCTTTTGCTAAGGTCATGCCAAGTTGTTATCAGTCCTGATCCGAGGCTTCTGTGAACGTTTCTGAACAAGCGGCTTATTATTATTATTATTATTATTATTATTATTATTATTATTATTATTATTATTATTATTATTATTATTATTATTATTATTATTACAGGATAAGGTTGTTAGCCTTACTCAAACCCCAAGCGGAGGACCACTCCTTGTCGTCTGTCCGCGACTGCTTATTCAGTATATTCGCAGCTAACCTCTATATCTAGAGGCCTTCTCCTCGATCCGGAACCTGAAGACGCGCTATGCCGTGGTAACAGGAACAATTATTACTATAGATAATATAAACTGATATTAATTAATATAAACATCTGACATTGTTCTTGAAATAACTAGAATTCAAGGTTAATAGTAATAATTTTCCTGGAAGATTTTACTTATCACGAAGTTTTAAGCTGTAGAGTCATCTTGTTCAAAGTGAGTAGATCTCCTAAGAAATAATATTTAATTATATTGATTAATAATGTAACATCTGATTTGTGCTTGAAACAATGAGAAACCTTCAAAAAGGTAATAATTTCCAAGGATAGAAAAAACAGCAGTTACGCATCAATTTCTTACGAAAATATATCGATTATTTTGTAACAGCAGTGATGAAATATTACTTCCATATCAGATATATTATTTTCATTTTATGAAACTAGAAACTTCTTCTAGGGTTCTTAATGAAAAAAAAAGATTGAGAATGCTCCAAGAGGATTTCCAGAACGAAATTAAAAGAAATGGAGAGATGGAGCTGGAAGGACAACTGTGATTTTTGCTACATGTAATAGTCAATCTTTTTATCTGTACTTTCTTCTGTTTCTCACAATAACTCGCAAAATATCATCTCTCTATCACTTACGGTTCCTGAGATATGGCACCTTAAATCTCCGGAAATTCGAACTTTTTTGGCCAATCTCTGGGGTACAGTGGCCAGCTGGCCAGTGGCCGTCGGTTACTACTTGGTACCAAAATGTTCACCATCGTCTTAGGTATTGATCAACACCAATATGATCTCGGTATGACTTAACAGTTCCCGACATATGGCTCCTTAAATCTCTCGAAATTGGAACTGTTTTTGGCCAATATCTCGGTAACGGTAAATTATAGAGAGATAATATTGGTGCTAATCAATATCTAAGAGGACGGTAAAGATTTTGGCACCGATATTAACTGGTGGCCACTAGCAAACTGGACAATGGCCAAATCAGTGGCCAGTTGGAAAGTAACCAACGGTTATTGTTCGGTACCAAACTATTCACCATCGTCGTAGGTATTGATCAACACCTATAAATTATGGTTCCCAAGATATGTCGCCTTAAATCTCTAGAAATCGGCTATATTTTGGCCAATATCTCGGAAACGGTAAATGACGCGAACAATCCCATCAATTTCCCAGATAGTTTTCAATGCTGTATCGAATGGAGAGCTCAAATTTTAAAAAACGCAAATAACAGACAGACAGACATAGATTATTCAGTAACGAAATTTTTAAGTTCGTTGATAAGGATGTTTAAACTGTCACAACTAAATGTATATTAATTTATAATTTAGATTGTTGATCGTATCCTTAATAAATATTATGTGCATTGAATTCAGTATCACTACCATCGCTTTCAGAATGATTGATTTGATATTATCTGGCGAGGATTTAAGAAGATAGTCTATAATTATGAAATTATCTTAACTTCAGATAGTTAATACAAGAATAATTTAGTAGACCATCTAAGAAATAATAAAGAAAAGTATTATAATTTCTCTGCTGAAGAGATGGTGTGATAATCTGCTCAAAAACAGAGGGAAAATGGATAATAAATGTATATATTTTCAATTTTTGCTTCTAGTTACGTTAAACGAAGAGTAAGTACATTTGCAGACAGACTATAAAATCCGTGGTGTCAAAATGAAAATGCTTAGTAAAAAGCTCAGAATTTACTTCAGAACTGGTGACACATAAGCCGACGAGCATTCTTTAGGCAATTATTTGAACTACTGTCACAGTGAATACTAGATAGTTAATTTTTCACTGAGCAGTGTTAGGCACATAGGCCACATCTTTACATTAAACCGAACTTTTCCATTTTTGGCTGTTAGCACGGATTTTATATTCAGTCCACATTTTGTGGAAGTGTTCTTCGAATTCTTAAACTTGAAATAAATTAATACACTAGTTACACTTTATGAGCATTTATATACTTTACTATATGCATTGAGGTCTACTCACAAGGAACGGACATGAACCTGTCATCCGGACATCCGAATCAGACCTAGTCCATTCGATAAACACAACAAAGATATGATCATGCACAAAATCTTAGATGCCATGGACAACGGAGTAAGCCCCTGGGGCTCATTAACCCCCGTTAGTATAAAGCAAATCGTAGACTCGCTGTGAAATAGCTATTGCATCAACATTGTTCATTGGAAAGTCATGGTTTATAGCTCATTCTCTTCAGCGTGAAACAAGCTTTTCAGAGGTGCTATGTATTGGGACCCATAACATACTTGAACAGAGAAAATTAGGAGAATGTCGGGAAAATTCCCTCCAGAAATTTCTCGCATCAACTTTGGGCCCCTCTGGAGAGGCCCCAAGTAAAAACACACATTCCAAATCTATCACGGATAATACTATAGAGGATAAGAAATGTGTGTACCTAGTTTTGTGTTGGTAGACAACAGGGACTTACTCTGTTGTCCATGGTACCTATTTTTTTTGTGCATGAACATATATTTATCGAATATGTTTTTCGAATGGACTAGGTTTGATTCCAATGTCCGGATGACAGGTTCATGGCAGTTCTTTTTATCAATATTTCTTACATATCGTCGCCTCTGATGATATCTAGTTACTGTATATATGGACCATTTGGATTCTAAGTGGCCTAACTCCAAAATATTTTTTTTTCCAAGAGCGTAATTTAAACTATAACCTTTACTAAAAATTCATGTATCAGTTATGTTGGCAATGTAAACTATAATCAAGTAGTAAAGTTTTAATAATATGCTGATTACGAAAATCTGAGAAATGTACTCATGTATAGAAATGGATGACGGAATTACTCCCTTTTTTCCACTTTTTGGATTTAGACTACTTGACTCCCAAGTGACCTATATGTAGTTTTAATTTTGTGACTGATTACAAATTAAAATATTAGTAAGAAAATGAAATGTCATGAAATGGTATATAGGGTTAAAAAAACACACTGTCATAAATTTGACAAGTAATTCTGCATACCAAAGTACAAAAAGATGTTCATGTATACATATGTCAAAAATTGCATATATCTAAGAGAACGAAAACTAAAGAAAATCATTATATAGCTTTCATCAAAACGCAGTTAAGGTTCGTTTTATTCTCCAGGCAAGGGCCCCGATCCTGGGGGGCTGCGGCCGCCCCGAAAGCTCATGTGGGCCCCCCGCATTGTACTTGTGAATATACACCATTTGGTATAATTTGAATATAATTTTTCTTAAACCATTTGAATATAATGCCTTCTGCATACCAATGGGCCCCCTCAAAACTTACAGAGAAATCGGCGTCCTTGTCTCCAGGAGTCCGTTTCAGAAAGCAGTCCTGTCCTACCAAAAAATGTAGTTGGTATCTAACAGTATCCAACACGTTCAATGACTGCGAAGGGATTTCCCAGTCCCTTAGAAATTTTTAATATTGAAGGATCCTTAATAGTTTTTGAAATAAAGGTGGGTCGAATAAGCATGGAGTGAGGAAACAGATGTAATACTTTAATACTTTAAGTTCGAATATTGAATTCGCATAGTTTGGAAGTCCATAGTAGTCCTCACTTTGTAAGGAATAGGACGTACATATATATATATATATAGATAGATAGATAGATAGATAGATAGATAGATAGATAGATAAATGAAAAGTTAGCAGAGAAAATAGCAACAATTTCCGAAACTTTATGCCATCATGCAACGTTTGGAGCTTAGAGAAAAGCACAGCTTTGCAAAAGCAATAGTTTAAGTCGATTTTTTAAAGTTGAAGGAAGAGGATTTACCAAGCAAAACAATATAATATTTGTCAAGTAAGAAAAGAAAAACGAAGCCAGGAGGATAGAGGAACATTTTATTTCCTGCATAACACTTGTGACCCTCTTTAAAATATTCCCTCCGTTCTATGTATCTGTGTTGTCAGAGGTAAAGAATATTGTCACATGTAACTTTGAAGTGTTTCAGTGTGATTGATTATTTTGGTAGATATTTTGCACTCCTCTGAGACTATCCTGGATACGGCCCTATATATATATATATATATATATATATATATATATATATATATATATATTTCGTGTTACGATACTGACACACGATAAAATGTGTTCTATGTGACCGTAAACACGCATTAGTGGAGTAGCAGCTCCCTACGAGAACGTTAACCCATGTCGGCTTGATGACCAAGCCATGAAATGACGTTTCCACATTATAATATAATTTAGAATATCCAACCGTGATAACGGAGAAACCAAAAGAGACAGAGAAACGAAACTTTGCAAGAAGCAACTAGAACAAGGACGATACCTGCCAGTATATTGACGAACATCACCAGATGAACAGTGTCGACAACCCAAGACACAGTTAGGGGCGCGGTGGCTTAAAGGTAGAGCATTCACCTCCGGTGCTTGGGGTCCCCGGTTCGATCCCTGCTCGCGCCGTATGGACTTTGTGGTGAACGAAAAACGTGATCATGGGTTTTCTTGGGGTTCTCTCGTTTGGTCCCACTTTCTTCATTTCACCATTTCCTTCATTTCTCATCATGACCGTCTCCTTTAGCCTAACCGGCATAACGTGGGAGGTAAAACTGATAGATTTCATTTCATTTTTTTCCAAGACAAAGTTATGCTTTTGTATATCCAATGACCTAAATTAAACATCATCGTTGGAAGCTACAGTGAAAATAAAGACAAAAGAGATGGTAAACGTAGGTCAGTGTTGCAAACTTTTCGAGAAATGGCTTGAAAAATGTGTTGAATGCAAAAGTGTTAGCGCACGCAGCGTTGCCATCTTTTACTAATCACACTTCTCAGCTTTAACAAGATACCGAATATTTCAGTACGTGATTGATCGATCACACATAGCCACAATACTGCTCCTCATGCTCTACGCCTTGCATAACAGGTTTTAAACCATACTGCACTCTTTGCCTTTTCCGATTTATTGTAACTTTTCCAAACTCAAATTTTCTGTTAATAGCAACAGTGTTCAATGGACCCTTCAGACTTGGAGTCAGCGTAAAATGTGTTTCTCAAAATTTAATTTAAGATGAACAAAATGTTAGTACCTCACTTCCTGTGTGTACCAACGGCGTTTGCATTAAACATATATTTTCATGATATTTCTCGAAAAGTCTGCAAGACTGATCTACTTTACCATGCCTTTTGTCTTTATTTTCATTTTTGCTTCCAATAATTATACCCAATTTAGGTTATTAGATCTACAAAAACATAACTTGGTCTTCGGTTGGCAACACTGTTCATTTGGTGATGTTTGTCAATACACGGCAGGTGTCAACCTTTCTCTAGTTGCTTCGTGCAAAGTTCGTTTATCTGTGTCTTTTGATTTTTCCGTTATCTTAGGCCCGACACCGGTATACCGGAACGTGTGTGTCGGGCCTATGAATAATTTGTTATTAGCATCCTAGTCCATATCTATCAGCATCGTCTCTGTCATATTGAAGTTTTGTACGTTCGTGATATACTCATGCGAAGAACAGAAGCTACTATTAACTAATAAAACCAGAACTTGAATAAAAGCGTTGTTAATTTCGATATGGCCTGCAAAGATTTCTTCAATCCGTAGAAGAGATCTGAGACTTAAGAAATGCAAAGTGTTCATTAGCATACAATTGAAACGTAGCAAACATTTATGTAATATACTTGATGGATTAGATTTGAGTTTAGTGTCCCTTTCAGTCTCATGGCTATAAAACATGATGACCTACAACTTAGCGTGTGATGTAAACCACACGAGTTCCTATCCGAAATTGTCATATACCTTTATGTGTCTCCACTATGTTTAATAAAACTGTCTCCGTTTTTTATTAAAATTATTCTACCTTATTGTGTGGAACCCTGCGGTGCTTGTTATATGTAAATTCTAAATTCTCTATGTAAGTCCTTCTCCCATACAAATTTCAAATATTCTTGAAATGTAGTATACCAGTTGAAAATATATTGTTTAAAAACTTTCTCAAATTTCCAGAACGCTACTCAAGGTTTCACTTTATCTAATGCCTATTTGATCACTACGGGAGTATGGGTGCTTAATATATTCACTTAAACAGTGTGTATATCATTTTATTCTATTCTCAATTACAACGCGAAATGGTATAGGCTTAGACGCAAATCCTTCTATGACCTCTGTTGATGGTGGAGGCTCATTTGATGGAATACGGAAGGTGAATTTCTGTAGCATCATTGTTGTAAACAAAAAGAGAATCATCTTTGCTACATTTTCACCCAAACATCGTCTTCGACCTGGAAAGAAAATACAGAAATTGACTTTTAAACTCCCATTATAATATTATTGCTTGGAACTAATTCTTTATTAAACCTACGGAGTTCTCGTATGCTTTTATAACAAATTCATATCACATGCAAGCAAAGAACATGTGTTGCTTGTTGAACACATTTTGTTTACGTATAATTGCAGTATCATCTAAGCTAATAATATCGTTAACACTATAGGGTGACTAGTCCTGAGAGGAAGGAGGGGCTTCCTCAATTAGTTAATTTATAACATAAGCATGTCAAGTTTAAGTTACTACACAATAGTATTTTTTCTATCCCTCAAATATCGCCTTTAAAATGACTTATATTATTTGTTTTATTTTCAGTGTTTTACCTGTTATTTGTCTCCATTATATATCTTAATTCAAGTACTCCCTCGCCTGCACTAGACAGAACTAATATTTAAAAAAAACTATAATCTGAAAATGATAACAAACCTTTTCTCAACTTTTGACCCCTCTACTTCAAATTATAATTATGTCACTCAATTGACTTAGAACAGTAATTGGTTTATTAATTATTCCCATACCATTCTGGTTCCTTCCGGGGCAACCAAATATTCTATGAAATAAAATTACCTTAACTCTTCATAAGGAATTTAAAACCATTCTTGGTCCTACCAGTCATCAAGGAAGAACCTTCTTATTAATCTCTTTATTTTCTTTCATTTTATTTAAGAATTTCATGGGTTTATTCCCCTATGTATTTACTAGTTCTAGTCATTTAACCTTTACTCTAACCTTAGTACTCCCTCTATGACTAAGCTTTATAATTTATGGTTGAATTAACCACATTCAACACATATTCGCTCATCTCGTTCCTTCTGGAACCCCTGCTCCTCTTATATCATTTATAGTATGTATCGAAATAATCAGTAATATTATCCGACCAGGAAATATTTCTACTACTCATCAAGGCGGAAGGAAAAGCAATTTGAAGCAGCGAGAGGACCACAGAGATACCAGAAACTCACGGCGCCTCCACCATGAAACAGTATGGATTTGCCAACATCACTGAATTTGATTAAAATGAAACACATGATTGTAATAATATTGAGTGGTAGCAATGAGAACGTTAAAGGAATGGATGGTAGAGCTAGGATTTGCAACTTAAATTTAGAACAGTCTCACCCTAATATGAAGTTGAAGGCGTAGACTTGTAGATCGAGGCGTCTTGAAGATCTCCATGATGACTTGTCCGACAATCGACCAAGGCATCGAATGTCGGACCGACGGTACGGTCACGAAAGACCAAGTAACGAAAGTCCCAATGAGCAATGACCAAATGACCAAGATCGAGCTTTCTCAAGTGTATTTGTCTCGACTGTCTCTCTGACGTCATGAAGGAAGCAATGGTACTTACACTCTCTCGATGACATGCACATTCAATTCCCCAAATTGACACAGCCAAAGTACATATCGATGACACAACATAAAGCAGCTATACTTCCTACTAGGCTGTTAACGTCGTCAGAATCACATAGACTAAAACCAGGAAGAGAAAGACTTCCGAGAGTCGAAGTACTTACTACTCATCAACAATATTTCCTTATTGTGTCAATGTTTACCAGGTCGATGGTCGAAGCGAGCATTGATTCGTCGTAGGTGCATGACAATGAGAGTCCAGTAGAAACAAACACATTGAGAAAGCATCTGATCTAAACAAAACTGAATTCCAGTTAACGCGTGTGAGACTGTTTGGTAGGCAAAAGGTAATAGGAAGTTACTACCAGTGTTTATTACATATCATTTACAAATACAAGGACTTCCTTGTAGTAGAGCAGACGTAAGATAATTAATTATTTCCTTGTTGAAAATCTGTCATCAGCTGATGTCGATATCGGGTGTGAATAACATCTAACAGGCGATGAACTTCCTCTAAACAACACATGTTCGTTTATAATGGATGGATGACAGGTTCCAAACTCCAATAAAGAATATGGTCCTTGGTTCGAGCCATGCAACACTTGGCTGTACGATTAATAGCAAATATAATAGCAGGTCATCTTCTACTAACACTACTGGGTAATACCGGAACTTCTTTATCACTATCTATACTCTCACTATTAATAGTTGGTCAAATTGCCTTACTAATACTAGAATCCGCCGTCGCAGTAATTCAATCCTATGTATTTGCAGTTTTAGTAACACTACATTCAAGAGAAGTTACTTATGTCAGCACCACAAAATCACCCCTACCACCTAGTCGACCAAAGCCCTTGACCCCTCACTGAGGTTTTAGATGCACTAATTACAACCACGGATTTCACTAAATGATTCCATCAATATGACCCCTCCTTATTCTTCCTTGGTATATTAATTACAATACTAAGTATAATTCAATGATGACGAGATGTGACTCGAGAAGGGACATATCAAGGACTACACACCATTCAAGTAAATTTAGGTCTTCGATAAGGTATAATCCTATTTATTATCTCTGAAGTATTCTTCTTTATTTCATTCTTCTGAGCTTTTTTTTCATAGCAGACTAACACCAACAGTAGAAATTGGTACATTCTGACCTCCTGCAGGAATTGGTCCATTTAATCCTATACACATCCCTCTTTTTAATACTGCAATTCTCCTCGCCTCAGGAGTCACTGTAACATGGGCCCATCACAGACTAATAGAAGCCAATCACACCCAAGCCACACAAGGTTTAATACTCACAATCCTTCTAGGTCTATTTTTACGGCCCTACAAGCATATTAATACTTCGAGGCCCCATTCACTATCGCAGACGCTGTATATGGATCAACATTCTTTATAGCAACAGGCTTTCACGGTCTAGACGTTATTATTGGCTTCACATTCCTAGCCACTTGTCTTCTACGTCATCTCCTTTCACATTTCTCTCCTACACACCACTTCGGATTTGAAGCTGCTGCCTGATACTGGCACTTCGTAGACGTAGTATGATTATTCCTTTATATTTCTATTTATTGATGAGGAGGTTAACCTATTTAATAGATAAAGCATATTTGACTTTCAATCAAAATGTTCATCTAAATGAAATAGGTAATCAACACAATTCTAACAACCACCCTACTAACTATTACTATTTGTCTAGTTGTTATGGCCATTTCAACTCTCCTTTCAAAAAAAGCCATTAATGATCGAGAAGAAAGCTCTCCCTTTGAATGTGGATTTGACCCTAGATCATCCGCACGAATCCCCTTCTCGTTACGATTCTTAATCATTGCAGTAATCTTCCTGATTTTTTATGTAGAAATTGCACTTCCTTTACCAATAACAATCACCAATAACACCATTAACATATTACCGTGGTCCCTCGTTAGACTAACATTCCTAGTAATTCTACTTATAGGATTTTACCATGAATGAAATCAAGGATCTTTAACATGAGCTGACTAAATAACAGGGATAATAGTTAAATATAATATTTGGGTTGCATCCAAAAGGTGTTGTTATCAACTTATCTTAGATAGGAAGCAAAAATTGCACTCAGTTTCGACCTGAACTTCTGGCCCTTCGGCCCCTATTTATTTAGTTCAAGCCAAAAAGAAGCATTTCACTGTTAATGATATTATTAGGACTTCATTTCCCAACTAAGGATATGTGAATATTCAAGAAGAAGCTGCTAACTTCTGTCTTTAGTGCATTAAACCGTTAACATCTCTTAACATCAAATAGCCATAACCCCCTTAGTATAATAACATTACATTACCTTTTCGAGGTAAAAAAAAGAGAATACTCCTCTCAGGGAGTGCCTATTCAGAGAACATACTTCTTCTTAGCACCTTCAATGCATTGCTTTCAATATAAGCTACCTGAATATACAAACATAAAGAAACAAAGAAAAATAGTAAAAAAATTTTTAAAAAATTAACAAATACATTTACAATACATTTTAAATAAATTATCTTGTGATTGTTGCATCAATATAGAACCACTCTTAAAACTGTCATATATGCCTTGGGCTCCAAGGTACTGACTTCAACCTTGATCAATATTATTATAATATGCCCCCCCCCCCCGTCTGTAAAGGTAATCTAATAATATAATTTGTTGAAAAATAAGGTAAAAATCATGTTTCCTATTATTGTACAATTAAAATAAAACCTTGCACATACTAAAGATTGTCCAATAGAATAGTTAGCCAATAAAATACCAACCCACAGGCCTACTCCACTAACAAGCAAAGAGCCTATTTTTAAATGTAAGGGTAAAACAACACAATTAACACTAGGAAAAATTAATCAACTTAATCTCGTCCCCCCCTAATCCTAATATACCCCTACACGTAATTCACCCTTCATTATCTCTAATAGAATGAATGCTAGCTCCTCCAAACCCCTTGCCCGTCAGATAAAATCTTAAACAAAGAGAAGAACATACTGTTAAACCTGTAGAAAAAAATAATAAGAAAAAACTAATCACATTAATTAAAGACAAAGAAGAAACTTCTAAAATTAAATCCTTAGAATAAAATCCGGCTAAAAATGGTATTCCACATAATGCTAAATTAGCTACATTAAAGCAGGACAAAGTAAGAGGTATTTGACCTACAAGTGCCCCCATTCTACGAATATCTTGAGTATCTCCTACACCATGAATAATTGCTCCGGCACATAAAAGAAGTAATGCCTTATTACACAATGCATGAGTAAATAAGTGGAAAAAAGCCAGTACTGGGAACCTTGTAGATAAAATCATTATTATAAGACCGAGCTGACTTAAGAGCCTGTCTTACTAAAAATAATGCAAATTTTACCATTTTTCTTTTGCTTGTTTATTCATACGTGAAAGGAGATAATGATATGCAACTTACGACAATCATAGATAATGTTGTTCTACAACAGAAAATATGAACCTGAAGAATTTTCAGGGTTGCCATCCATAGAAATTACAGTATTGCCAGAATAACAATTTCTTTAAAATCTAAGTTAAGGCAGCGACTAGAGGAACAATCTCAACTGCACTTGGTTACGTATTGTGTTGTTTTGGTTTGCTGTGAACTACTTTTTAAATAGCATCATTATTTAGTTTTAATAACTGTATGTTAAAATTATTTTGTTCATTAGAAACTAAATACAACTATTATTTAAATCACTAATGGCGCATTGTTTTTCTTCATTTGTCTTTACTTACACGTCGGTCGAGGAATATATTATGGTTCTTATCTTTATCTTCACACTTGAATAATAGGAGTTGCCATTTTACTTTTAGTTATAGCAATAGCCTTCGTAGGATATGTACTACCCTGAGGTCAAATGTCCTTCTGAGGGGCAACAGCCATCACAAACTAACTTTCAGCTGTTCGTTATTTAGGAACAATACTAGTTCAATGAATTTCAGGTGGGTTCACTGTAGATAATGCTACCTTAAATCGATTCTTCGCCTTTCATTTCCTGCTACCTCTCATCGTAGCTGCTATATCTATAGTACATCTTCTATTTCTCCATCAAACAGGTTCTAATAACCCACTAGGCCATAATAGAAATCAAGATAAAATTCCCTTCCACCCCTATTTCTCAACAAAGGGTACTATTGGTTTCATAATAATAATAATGACTATAATATTACTTACTCTTTGAAATCCTTATATACTCGGTGACCCAGAAAACTTCACCCCAGCTAATCCCGTAGTTACTCCTGTACACATTCAGCCAGAATGGTACTTCTTGTTTGCTTATGCTATCCTTCGCTCTATTCCCAATAAACTAGGAGGAGTTATTGCATTAGTAATATCAATCCTTATTTTAATAATTATGCCATTTTTTCATACTAGAAAAATACGAGGCCTACAATTCTACCCTATTAACCAAATTATGTTATGAATTATAGTCTGCACAGTAATCATTCTAACTTGAATTGGTGCTGGACCAGTAGAAGATCCTTATGTTTTAACAGGCCAAATTCTTACAGTCATCTACTTTGCTTATTTTCTATTTGTTTTTTACCTCTCCACTCTATGAGATTTTTTACTAAATAAAATCTAGTTTTTGGTTTAGGATAAGCCTATGTTTTGAAAACATACAACAGAGCAAAGCTCTAAGAACTTTGCTTAAGCATCAATTTAATATACTTAAATTAAAAGACAAAAAAGAAACTTCATGAAGCCTAAAAATAAAAGATAATTAAGTGAAAGAGGTAAAAAAGAAAAAAAACACTTTCAAGCAAGATATATTAGCTTATCATAACGAAACCGAGGCAAAGTACCTCGCACCCAAAAAAATCCAAAAGAAATAATTACTGCCTTACAAAAAAAATAAAATAGAAAAAATATCATGTCCTAAAAACAAAATACTAAACAAAACTCTCATAAATAAAATACTAGCATACTCAACTATAAAAATAAAAGCAAACCCTCCTGCTCTAAATTCAATATTAAATCCTGAATCAAGTTCTGACCCCCCTCAGCAAAGTAAAAAGGTGTACGATTAGTCTCTGCTAAACAAGAAGCAAATCACACTAATGCTAAGGGGAATGTAATTCACAAAAATCATAACTCCTCCTGAAAATAACTATAATTTAACAATCTATATCTCTCGGCTAAAAACACAAAAGGTAACAAAATCAAGGCCAATCTAACTTCATAAGAAATAGTCTGTGCGACCGTCCGTAAACTACCCAGCAAAGAATATGAAGAATTAGAAGACCACCCAGCAATTATTACAGTATACACACCTATTCTAGTAGAACACACAAAAAAATAATAATCCCAAAGAAAAAGTCAACACAATTCTTAAATATGGAATACTTAATCACACGAACAAAGACAAAAATAAACTAAAAACAGGGACCAAATAATAAGGATAAAAGTTAGATATAGTAGGAAAAAGTTGCTCCTTAGTAAACAACTTAATTAAATCCGCGAAAGGCTGTGGCAAACCACAAATACCTATCTTATTGGGCACCCGCCGAATTTGAATATATCCTAGAACCTTCCATTCTAGTAAAGTTAAAAATGCAACCCCAATTAAAAACACAAATAATCAAAATCAAATAAGAAATAACACCTACACTATAATCATAATACATTATTACCTGGATTTACTACATCCATTATTAGATCCTAAATCTAATGCACTTATCTGCCAAAGTAATTATCAATTTTTTTATTTGCTAATAATAAATATTATTAGTACTTGCTCCTTTCGTACTAAAGTACTATTTCAAGCTAAGAGATAGAAACCAATCTGGCTCACGCCGATCTGATCTCAGATCATTTAAGATTCAAAAGATCGAACAGACCTATATACTAAGCTTCTGCACCTAGATAAAATCTTAATCCAACATCAAGGTTGCAATCTCTTTTGTCGATATGAACTCTCAAAAAGAATTACGCTGTTATCTCTGAGGTAACTTAGTCTAACAGTCAGTAATAAAGGATCATAAAAATATTAAAAAGTAATTATTATAAAAAGAGTTTATTTATCTTCTCGTCGCCCCAACGCATAACTTAAACAACAAATATATTCATTCCCATTCATAAAAATCATGACTTAAATATAAATATCTACAGGGTCTCATCGTCCTCTTAAAACATTTAAGCCTTTTCACTCAAAAGAAAAATTCATCATCACAAATAAAGACAGCCTTCCACTCGTCCGACCTTTCATACAAGCCCACAATTAAAGGACTATTGATTATGCTAGCTTCGCACGGCCAAGATACCGCGGCCGTTTAAACCCTCACTGGGCAGGCCAGACCTTATATTATAACAAAAGGACATGTTTTCGATAAACAGGCGGAGGAAAAATTTGTCGAATTCCTTTATTCATTCTCTCTAATATTCTAATAACACCATTATAGGTTACTTTAGAAAATTCAAGATAAAAGTACAATAATAAATTAAATGTAATAAAATATAATTATACAACTCAATGCTTCGTGTGGAGTGTTGTACTGTATGGGGCGGAAACGTGGACATTACGTAAAGGTGACGAAAATCGACTGCAAGCCTTCGAAATGTGGATGTGGAGAAGAATGGAAAGAGTTAGTTGGGTAGATGCGGAAAACGAATGAGAGAGTGTTAGAAATTGTGGGTGAGAAAAGAACACTTTTAGATATTATTAGGAAGAGGAAGAGAAACTGGTTGGGACATTGCCTAAGAAGAGATTGTATCATGAGGGACGTTCTGTAGGGTATGGTGGCGGGAAAGAGAGGGAGGGGGCGAAGGAGACTACAATTAATGGATGATATTAAAACAGAAAGGTCATACGCGAAGACGAAAAGGTTAGCGGAGGACCGTGGAGCATGGAAGCTTCTCAGCTGCGACAAGTGACCTGCCAATAAAGGCAGAATACCTATGATGATGATACAACTCAAATAAGTTATAACAAAATTATAAATGATAGCTACCTCTAAGCACACATTTTTCATTTAATATAAAATCACATTATAAATAATAAAAAGTAAAGAGCAAATCCCCCTTACTATTACTTACAAATCCCCCTTACCAAATTACAACAGAATTAAATCCTTAGTAATCTAGTCGCAGCTGAATTAAATTCAATTCTCGTACAACCAGATATAATGGAAACCGAAAAGTATTTCACTTCTAAAATAAAATTAGTAAGTAATGTGCCACTTACAATACTATATCATTTTAGCTCTTTACATGTCGGGAAATAATTATATAATTATATCATTTAGTATCACATGATACAAAAGGTACAACATCCTATGTTTTCTTCCTCAAAAATAACTTTCATTTATTTAAACATTCCCTTACGGTACTAATTAACTATAATTCTAATAAATTAACTCTATATCCTATACAATAACACCAATCAAGTTGATTCACCTAATACTAATACAAGTAATATCCAGAATTTCCATATACCGGATCGTATCCAGAATTGCCATATACCAGCTCGTATCCAGAATTGCAATATACCTTTATGTGTCTCCACTATGTTTAATAAAACTGTCTACGTTTTTGATTAAAATTATTCTACCTTATTGCGTGAAACACTACGGTGTTTGTTATAAGTAAATCCTAAATTCTCTATATAAGTCCTTCCGCTATACAAATTTCAAATATTATTGAAATGTAGTATATCAGATGAAAATATATTGTTTTGATCACTACGGGAGCATAGGTGCTTAATATATTCACTTAAACAGTGTGTATATCATTTTATTCTATTCTCAATTACAACGCGAAATGGTATAGGCTTAGACGCAAATCCTTCTATGAGCTCTGTTGATGGTGGAGGTTCATTTGATGGAATACAGAAAGTGAATTTCTGTAGCATCATTGTTGTAAACAAAAAGAGAATCATCTTTGCTACATTTTCACCCAAACATCGTCTTCGACCTGGAAAGAAAATACAGAAATTGACTTTTAAACTCCCACCTGCGGAGTTCTTGTATGCTTTTATAACAAATTAATATCACATGCAAGCAAGGACACATGCGTTGCTTATTGAACTCATTTTGATTACGTATAATTGCAGTAACATCTAAACTAATAATATCGTTAGCACTATAGGGTGACACATCCTGATAGGAAGGAGGGGCTTCCTCAACTAATATTTTCGGAATAAAATTCATCTCTTTGATCAGTTACTGAGCGATGGGATAAATAAAGAGACAACATTGTCAGCAGTAATTACCAATTTACTCTACTTTATGTGTAATTAACTTGTATTTCATTTTCATAAGTAGAAACTTTGCTTTGTATATAATTACATACGCACTAATTTAGTGAACAAAACCATATATTTTATTAAAAAATTAATTTGTAATGAAATATACGGTTTTGCTTAGCAAGCAATTAGTGTGTATGTAATTGTATTTCATGTGTAATTAAGAGATGATATAGTGGTACGAAGAGACACGGAAAACAACTAGATAACTATACTAGAATAGTTTTCAATGTTAAAATATTTTTGTTCTTATGTCGAAACATTAAAGGGCGATAAGCATTATTTTCTTATGGTGTTGCTTTTTTTCCTTTTTAAACAATAATGATTTAACACCCTGATGGACATTGTAAATAGTGTCCTCAACGAGGCGAGAAATGTAATTTCGTCTTGAATATTTTTAAATTTAGGCTGTGTTAAGAAACATTGCAATTCTACGAAAATTGAGACAAAATGATAAATTTCACGATTCTCAGGAACAATACCAGTTCAACCAAATCTTTGTGTGATCTCAAAAACTTTTTTGTTGGATTACATGATTTCTAATAGAAAAATCAGAAATTGATAAAGTAATTTCTATCGTAAACACATTGGACGATAATGTATCAATATCAAAGTGACGGACGTAATTACTCATCGTTGTTCAATTATAAATGCAGTTTAAATGTAGATCCTGTAATTTTAATACATATAAAGTCGTATTAAATCGTAATCCTCTGAGAGTTAAGTTTCAGCGTTGAAGGCATATTTCAATGCTAATACGTCATTAAATGATTTCTTTAACATAAAGTAAGAAGTTTCTGTGTAGAATTATGTATTTCTATTAGTGAAGCTTGTTTAATTTAGGTATAGACTCTCAGGAGTTAGGCTAGTTTTAGACGGAAGCATTTATCGTAGTATTTCTCGTAGCAGATGTGCTGCCAAAAATCTCGTATAATATTCTATGGTATCAAAAGTACATGGTGCTTTTACACGGTAGCATTTTGATGAGTATCTTGTAGTGACGTAGCAAACAAATCACTGGAGAAGAGCTCAATTATGGCTCCGAAACGGAAGCGTGAGAAATGCTGGGGAAAATATTACGAAATAGAGCAGGTTCTATCGACAAGAAACGGCATAGGATATGCCATGGCATGGGGAATGCTATAGCATTTGCTACTTTACACAGTAGGATATCGTTGATACAATTTTTGCTACTAGAAAACCTACGATAAATGCTTCCGTATAAAACTAGCCTTATTCAGAGTACCTGTTTTCCCCCTACATAGGGACTGGTCCATAATAGCTTGTAAAATGTAAGTCTTATATATTAAACATATGTCTAAATTTACCAAACGTTACCATACAGGATAAAATAATAATATTTGTGTGTAATTTTAGTTGAGTTTTCCATTTCATAGAATCAGTGGTGTATTTACGATTTTGTTTCGAAGCGCTTTGCTTGTTTCGGGAGAGACTTTCCTAACTTTATTCCTTGAAATGTGAACATTTTGTAATATATATTCTGGGCCGAGTGTTTAAGCCCTGAAGCCACCCCCTTAAATATTCCACTGCATAGAATACAATATTAAATACGTATCTTGCGTTGATTCAAATGATTTTTTTTCCTGAGCATTAACTATTCTAGTGAAGTCATTATCACTTGATGCATTAACTAAATGCAGTATTGTACTTACTTTAAAGTGGGAGATGCAAGTAACAAACTCTCACCCAAAAATTTGACAGCTAACTGTAAGAATGTATTTTCTTTTCCTCTCTCTCCATTTTCAAATATGCTGGAAATGAAAACAGCAAGTAAGGCGGAAATTCCCTCAGCCCCCCCCCCTGCAAATCCCAGACAGAAGAAAATATGGACTTCACTTCAAAATATTTGTAGTGGAGCTAAATGGAAATACTTTATCGGGCCTTCTCTACTTGTGAGATTACGCTTCGTCACTGATCAGATTGATTTCCACTAATAATGACGCAATATTCATAGCAACGGCATGAATGCTCTTAACAATGATCCTAATACCAATACTAATAGTTTTCCTTATCTGATAAATTGACTTTGAAATTTTATTTTATATTTCTGAAATTTGCACAGAATTTTCAAATCTACTTGATTCTGCTGGTATGCTATCTAATGTAGATCTACAGTCCAAGAAATGCAGTTTTGAGGTACAACCATAAATACCCATTAATAGCGTGAATCTAATTATATCAGAATTGATAATTTGTATTCAACTACATGAAATTCTTCTGCTTCTTACTTAAGCTACGGTTTTTTATTGATTCATATTTGCAATGTTAAGGCATAAAAACTTTTCCTTTCATTAAAATGTTCTTATGATTTCCATACACTGATATGCGTCCAGGTTATATTTTAAACAAGTAAGGAAACTTATGTATTAATATAACCTTTAGTAAGGTTCTACCTGCTCTGCACTATAGAAATCTTATATAGGGTTATTAATTAATGTCCACAAGTGTAGCGAAGCCATAATTACACAACTTTTGTATGCGAAATTAGAGTCTATTTCTCTGTTCTTAATTTTGTGTTTGGCGTAACCTTTTCTGAAACACAGCGGAAAAGATACTAGCTACCCTACCCTACTTTACTCGTAATGACCTGTTGAGCCATTTTAAGGTAGTAGTGTTTAAACCTACTTTTGAACACAGCACTTAGGCATAACAATATTTTTCAATACTTGCAGCATAATTAAAGTAAAATAATAACAGTAACAGATAAATTTAATTTATTCTCTCTTGTAACTGTGAAAAAAAACTGTATAGTAATAAGTCTTAGTCGTGAAATGCCAGAATATCTTACCTCCTCCATATTGAAAAATATGTTCTGTGTTAATAATTTGCCCATCTTTCAGAAATCTGTCTGGATTAAATTCATCTGGATTAACCCACGTCTCTTTGTCCCTATGGGCAGATAGTATACTGAGCCATATAAGTGTACCCTGAAATAGGAGATATCTTTAAGAAAAAAAAATAAAAACAACTTCTGTAACGGAAAGAACTTCAAACGCCATAAATTATTTAGAATAAAATGGAACAAATAAAAAAAGAACGTAATTCATGTGTGAGTTAACTGAGTTACGATATCAAAATATGGTTAGTAAACTCATACACTGAGGAAAATCCGTTATCCAGACAGCGATATAATGTACAAATATACTGTATCCTTATGTTGACTACAGAAATCAGTACAGAGCGTACGTTAATCATATCCTACATATGTACTGCCCTTAGCTGATACATCATGCCGTTGCAGTATGTCTGACATATGACAATCTTCCGGATATTACATAGTTACATTCGTCAGCTATATGTTACATATATCTATCTGTATGTGAGATACTGACTACCTATATACAGTTTTTTTTCGTTCATACGGAAAATACGCTTATTCGGAACACTTATACTGAAAGCATGTATAAAATATACTTTTTCAGGTATACTTTTTGCTGTACGTTAAGTAAAAAAAAAAAAAAAATACGGGAATTGCACATGTAACCTATGTTTTTACGTATGTCACATACGATTTTTTCTCAGTGTAGTCATTAAAATTGCAACATTTGAAAAGAAAAGAATTAGAAACGACAAATTATGTGGACAGATACCAAAGCAACTCTGAACCACTTATAACCCTCAACGAAGTTCCATGGATGTTCGGGAGTCCTAACAAAATACGCATAAATCCATATCTCAGAAAGGAACAATCGACGTAATTTATGCGACATTACAGGACTTTGTATGTTGTTCTCTTCTACCTCAAGCTATGTACACTGAGAAAAAAATTATAGGTGGCGTACTTAAAAAGATAGGTTACATGCGCAATTCCTATAGTTTTTGAACAACGTACAGCAGACGTATAACTGGAAACGCATGTTTTATAATACTTTCTGTATGAGTGTTCCATGTATACCTACTTTCCGTATGAAACAATGTAGGCGGTCAGGATCTCGCATACAAATGGATGTATATAACATATAGGTGATGAAGGTAATATACATATATGTATGTAATATAAGGAAGACTGTTAGATATCTGGCATCCTGCAACGGCATGATGTAACATCTAATGGCAGAGCCTATGTAGCATATGGATAACGTATGCTCCGTACTGATTTTTTATAGTAAGCAAGAGGATACTGTATATTTGTACAATATACCGCTGTACGGAGAACGGATTTTTCTCTGTGTAGTTTTGAGATGGTGATAAGTTTCACCTGACGTTTCTGCAGCAATTTTTCATCTATAAACCGTTGTTCAATCACCTCATAATAAAGCACCCTTTGTTCCTATGTTGTGTGTCACATATAAAATCTTAGAACATGGCTAATAGATAAATATTCGTTCCGCAACATACTATTATTATTATTGGCCTCTCTTAAATGTTGTTTGAGATTTGAGTACTCCTGATGCACTACAAGGATGTAACAAAATCTCAGTGACGGTACATTTCTTTAAGTGGGATCAATTAAGACTTTTCTTGTTAATATTTTGGCCCAAGTTGGTAAGTGCAGTAAAATAATTATAATTAAAGTATGTACTTAACAACCGTTTGTTGAGAGACGTATAACCAATCAAGTGCATATATCACCGTTATTTCGGCCATTGCCTGACAATTTGCAATGTTTCAAAGTGCACTATTTCGTTGATTGAACTTTAGATGAGCTGCAGACGTCTATCAATCATTTCCATTTGAATAATGGTATGGTATTAACCCTTTTAGGATTTTTGGTAACTTTTGTTACAATGGCACAGTATCGTCCTTGATCGTTTATTTAGGTTCTATAACAGGTATTTAAGCCGCTTTTGTTCTATTGGTCAAGTAAAGGATGCGTTTTGGACACTCCAAATGCGTTTTGGAACCGGATAGTCAGCTGGACTACGCCAGGCGGGGACGGAGGGGCGTGACTTTTTTTTATTTTTTCTTAAGGCAAATTTCAAAAAAAAATTCACACCTTTATTTTTCAAGATATCAGATTAAAGCTTTATATACGAATTGTGTGTACCTTTGGGTATTTCTAAAATTTTTGAGATCCCTACATAAAACCGGGGCTGGGGCTGGGGGACGCAAGTGTTCTGGTAGGTGATTTATTCAGAGAAAATTCCAGTTTTTCCCGATTTTTCCGGTTCAGATGTATGATACGGACAAGCGAGTGGTACCGTTAAAACGTGTGCTTTATCTTTTAAAAAAAAGTATGAACAATGATCCTACGATAAATAATAAGGAAGCAGTAGCCGTTTGAGTGAAGGTCTAAGTGTACCTCAAAAAGTGAAAATCCTAAAAGGGTTAAAATGTGACAAAATATACTATATTTTCCGTGGTTAAGTGGATAGTCTACGCGTCTTTGGCGTGGAAGACTCGGCATCAATTACCGGCAGGGGCTTAGGTAGTTCTGATTCCAATTTAATCAATAAATCCGTCTCATATAGCCTCGCTGCTGAAAGGGGCAGTAAACTCAAAATCGTCATCATCATCAAAATATACTGAAACTTGAAGTGGAATAAAATGAAACGGTTATACGGTTATAACTTAAATGGTTATAGATAAAGTCTTACCTGGAAACACTGTGAAGTAAATCTAGAAAACAAAGTTTTCCAAACCAGTTCACAAGATATATTCAAATGTTACATCATAACTCTAGACTAAACTATGTTACCGTGATAAGTATATTGAATCTGTGGTATTGCTTGATAATGTCTAAAATATTTTAAGTTTTGAATTTGAAACATTGAACATGATGAACTTGTAAGCTATAATTAATTCTTTGTACATGTTTTAAAGGCATTCTAAATTTATGTGCATCAGTGGTTTATCCAGAAGGTAAAAATTGGGGGACACCCAGAACGCTGACTATGATAATAAATACAGGGTGCGGGAAAAGTCCAGGAACGGTCCAATATCTCATGAAATATACATATCAGCAAAACAAAAATAACACGGGCTAAATAGTTTTGAAAAAGCTATCCAATGATACCAAAACCCAACCCTCTATCCCCACCCTCTTCGGGGGTACGAGGAGTAACTTTAAAATTTTAAATGGAAATCCACATTGTTTTTATTGCACATTTGGATTCTCAAGAAAATATGACAGTGATTTGACCCAAAATTAAAAACAGTGCCTTCACGGATGGCACTTGAATCGACACAAACAAAAAAGGGGCCGGCAAAACATTATGAAAATGTAGCTTATCAGTATCGTGCTCAGTGGTCATACGATTAGCGTACTGGTCTGCGGAATCACAGGTCGTGAGATCGATTCCCGCGCAGGGTAGCTTATTTTACGTTAATTTTATACCCAAATAATGAATTCATACATTTTAACTTCGATAAAAAATAATATATTTGTCCATATTTATTAATTTGCAAGAAAAACAAATGGGGATAAAGTGGTTTATTTTTGTTGTAAATACCCTATGAACTCTAACCCTAATAACCCTATTACGAAGAACTACTTCATAAAGCTAGTTTGCAAAGCAATTATTGAAATTTGTATTCTATGTAACTTCAATAAAGTAATTATTGAAATTAAAACGTATGGAATTTATTTGGGGAAATAAAAGAAAAAAACACTTTGAGATGGAATTGAACTCTGAACCTCTGATTTTGCAATTCAACACGCTAACTTTACGAACACAGATGAGAGCACTGATAATTAGTATTTTCTTAATGTTTTGCTGCACCGCTTTTTTTTTTGTGTGTGTGTGTGTGTATGTGTGTGTGTGTGTGTGTCGATTCAAGCGCCATCAGCGAAGACACTGTTTTCAATTTTGGGTCAAATCACTGTTACTTTTTCTGGAGAATCCAAATGTGCAATAAAAGTAGGGGTTCTCATTTAAAATTTTAAAGTTTCTCTCCGTACGCCGAAAGGGTGGAGATAGGGGGCTAAGTTTGGTATTATTGGATAGTTTCTTTTTTAAAAACTATTTAACACGTGTTATTTTTGTTTGCTGATTTTTATACTTCGGGAGATATTGGACCGTTCAGGGACTTTTTCCGCACCTTGTATATCATGAGTTTACTACCAAATTTCAAATATATATATCGTCCATCCAATGCCAAAATCGCGAATGTGCTAAATTTGGTTTGAGTTATAAGCATATTAATATTCAACTTACTCCGCAAAATCAGTATATAGACTCGGGTACATGTTTTAAGAATTGACGATAACTTCTAATACACTCATATTTCATAAGTGGGACTTTGATATTGGAATCTGTGTGCTCCAAATAACATGAAACTGCACTTAAGTGAAAATAGCAAAATTTGCACATTCGCGGCATTGGCATTGGATACCTTCAATTATTTTCGTTACTCATAATATAGTGCGTGCCTAGCTTCCAAATCCCAGGAATAGATCTGCCACTGCTGTGCATGAGGGTTCATGGTTGAGAAAGTAATTGTAATATTTATTTGTAGTTAATCTCGGGCGAAAGCGATATCGTGGCGATGTTAATTTTCATCTCCTATCAGCTCAGTTGAAAGGAGGTTTGCTTAGCACTCAAATACTTCTAAGGAACAAGTAGTTCCGTAAATCGCCGTATAGAGGCAGCACTACCTGAAAGTTGCTGTGCAGTGAGTTCACTTCTTATCGTAAGCTTTCAGTAATGCTCAACAGATGGTTCCGACATCACATATTAGTAGGAACTAAATTTTTGTTAAATCAAACTAATTTTAAGAAGTATACTAGATTCAAGAAAGGAAAGAGCAAAAAGAAGGAAATGAAGGAATCAAAGGAACCTGTAATGGTCCTATTGGTTCAAATTGATAAAAATTATGCACTCAGAATTTACAGAATATGTATTTCCTTGTCTCAAAACATGAGTCATACAGAGTTTTGTGCTCATAATATGTCTTAATTTCAATGTAAAGGAAATTTTCGTAGGGATTAAGAATATAACATCTTTATAAAATTCCTTCAGATCACTTTTGTTGCTCTAATAGGACATTACTGGGGTGCTTTCTGGGGTGCTTTTTCCTTGCTGCGTTTACAATTTATTGGAAATAAATTTATGATAAATTGATAATGTGCCTGCAAACTCTTAAGGCAGAAAAATTATTAATCTGGAAAATTCACATGAACCTGTGGTAGATATAAACCATAATTCTATGTACTGTCATTCAGAAAATGTAATAGATGTTCGACCCGTGTGGTAGTGTGTGTGTGTGTGTGTGTCAATAAGGAACAGGTGGTAATGGATATCCGCGTAAACTGATTTTTTTATTTTATTTTATTTTTTTTTACAAACTACAATCACTATTGATATTTGAAATTCTTTTAAAAGTGTGTGTTCTTAGAAGGTAAAAAAATACTGTTGCTGATTAGGATCGTAATTTGTGAATAATGGTGTGCCGTGTATATATATATATCAGTGTATATATAATGGTGTGACATGTGAATAATGGTGTGACGTGTGTGACGTGAACGACATTTCTTCACGAAATTATACAAAAATGCATGCAATTTCCTACATTTAACGTGTTGTGCATTATATATATAAAATCTACAGTGCACAACACGTTAAATATAGGAAATTGCATGCAGTTTTGTGTAACTTCGTGAAGAAATGTCGTGCAAATAACACTATTATACAATGGTACCGGAATATTTGACATAACGTATTTTTAAGAGAATACTGTATTAGGAAAAGGGCACCGCTGTCTTATCGTTAGAATGTTTGATTCATGTCCGCGTGGTCTCCGGTTCGATTTCCGGCCGGTCTTTCCCAATTTTCGGAGTCTATGCAGCGTAGTGAGGCAAACTGCTGAGTCATGTAAATAAAGACGTGATGGCCACTAAGTCTAGAAAGCTCCTGAGAAGTGTGATAGAGACAGGACGATGCAACGCGCTCATCACGTGTTAGTCGCTAATCTGCATGTAGTTTAGTGGTCACTAACAAATGGTGTTGGAGAGGCTCAGACCCATACAAGGCTGTTACACCAATGCTTTTTTTTTACTATATTAACAAAAGTGCAAAAAACTCGAACTAATTGATGGCAATTCCAAACCAAAGCTTCCGAAATGAAAACATAGTCGAAAGTGATTAAACAACTCAACAGTACATCAATAAAGATACGAAACCTGTGAACAAGAAATTATGATCTATAGGGTAGTGCAAGGCGCAAACTTCCGAAGAAGTAGGCGGTAGAAATTTAGAGTTGACGACCAGTGTTCAGTAGGAACGGTATCTGCCTAATCTCACAGGGGTGCATATTTTTTGTTTCGCACAAATGGAATTGTCACTGGGAGAAAACTCAGAATGTGAAGTTTTCACAACTGACATGCAAACTGAAGTCTTTACAACGTTCTAATTAGCATCTCCTTTCCGAAATTTGCTTTCAGTTGCCCCATTTTGTGCAGTTTTACCTGTGAGTACTGCTTCATATGAGAGAGGCTTTAGGAGTCTCAACAGAGTTAAGCTGCCTATAGGAATTCATTGAAGACTGACACAATAGATGCTTTGCTAACAATTTCTATCAATGCCCCTTCACTTAAGGACTTCGATCTCTTAAACAATTTGCAGCAGGTACTGCAATCGACAACAGGTACGTCAGTGAAGAGAGAGAGATACAGTAGTAAGATTTTAAGGTAAGATTTTTTTTAACATGTGTATGAATTGTCCAATTCAATATTGATTATCCTGAAACTGTCTGGTTTTGAAATTTTATGCACTGATGTAATCTCTTACTTTGTCAAACCAAAGCCACGGGGGGTGGCTCTCATAATTTGTACGTGAGAGATACTGGTAACCGTCATTTTTGGATTGACGAGTGCGTCTGACTTCGAAATTTTACGCCCTGAAGTAGTGGATAAAGTCTTTTCTCGAATACTTTCCACAGGCTTATAATATGTCAATCTGAATGTTTGTTTGTCTTCTACATAAATTTCGTGTGCTTAAGTGTCTAAGTAGGAGTAGGGGTAGGATTAGGAATTAGATTTCTGAACTTTCGGCATCTAGTTGTACATCAACCCATCATGTATGACGGGTTCGTTCATCAGTGATCACATTGTCCATAGAATTGGAAAAAAAGAAGAAATGAGAAAGGAAGGCAGCGACCTGGACCTTTATGTCAGATGTCGTTTCGGGTTAAGTTCCAAAGTTGGTGGTACGTTTCTGCCAAAAGTTTGAAAATTTATCGGGAAGAAGTAGATAATTTGCTTGTTTGTGTGCTTAATAATATGTAAGGAAAGCGGAAGGTTTGTTTATTTTTCTTTATAAGCAGCCATAAACAGAACTATTTGGCAAGCGTAGGGAACTACTTATTATAATATATGCCTGTTGTTCTGTATGGCTGCGAAGCATAGTCACTTACTCTGAGGGAAGAACATAGACTGAAAGTATTTGAGAACAAGATCCTGATACGAATATTCGGACCCCAGAGGAACGGGAATGGGGAATGGCGGAAACTTCTTAACGAGGAACTACATAATTTATATGGTTTACCCAACATTGTTAGGGTCGTGAAGTCTAGGAGGCTTAGGTGGGCGGGTCATGTAGCTAGAATTGAAGAAAGTAGAAACGCTTTCAAAGTCTTGACTGGAAGACCAATCGGAAAACGACCATAAGTAAGACCTAGGCGCAGATGGGAGGACAATACTAAGATGGATCTCGCAGAGATTGGAATACAAAGTAGAAACTGGATGCAGTTAGCTAAGGATAGAAATCAGTGGAGAGCTTTTGTGAACGCGGCATTGAACCTCCGGGTTCCATAGGCCGTAGAGTTAGTTAGTTAGTTAGGGAACTACTTCGTGAAAGATTATCACGTGGTTGGTTTGTGGGAATGCAACTGGCATTTGTATTCTGAACATGACTGCAGGTGTACAGAGACTTTCAATTTGGTATCCGGACGTAGAGACAAGAAATTACACTCCATTAATTTTAATAAAATGGGGCTAAACCTACCTAACTCTAAGCTAACCCGACCCTCTCCTACCCATCTTATCCCTAACTTACTCTACTCTACCATACCCTACTCTATTATACTCTTTTGGAGCGGTCCTAAAATTGATAATATTTAAATTTTCTTAGCTTTATTGCTTTTTGTGGAAAAAACAGGCGGACAACCAACTTCGGAATAAATGCCATCGTTTCGATATTTGCCTGGTGTGTATGAGGAAAAACCCACTTAGGATGACTGGCCTGCAAAATCTTTTACATTTTCTCGACAGTCTCTCTACTGGGAACCGAACCCAGGATCACTCACGCCAAAGAGTAGGAATTACGCTACGTTACACGAGGTGTGAAGGGCAACAGTACTAACACAGCGTATTAGTGAAAAGGTGGTGGAGTGACGAGGGATTTACAAATAAATTTAAAATATTAATGAAATTACTAATTAATGCACTTACTTATGCAAATCCCTACTTAGAATGTCAAAGGTGACCTCCTGCTGGAGCCGCCACTGCCACACTTGTTACCTTCATGAGCATGAGAAAATAGATAAAAACAAAAAAAAATCTCAGGGTTTTAATTTCAAAATATCTCAGGGATTTCAACACCACAGCTATGGTCTCAGCAACTACTTGTAAAGGGTATAGTAAATTTAATAAGGTTAATAAAAAAATTTCAAACAAACAGGTAGCAGCCTGTTGATCTACCCTTTACACTCATAGCTGGGTCTCTTTGGTTCTCTAGGCAAAGCCTTCCTGGGCCCCATTCAGGAAGGTGGTCAGAAATACTAGAGTAAAGAAGTTAATGTTTCCTTAACTCTCCATTTTGTAAGAAAAACATCAGAATTAGCAATAGGGTACTCACCACACAGGAAAACAGAAACCCTCTCGCTACTGTAGTTGATAGGAATTTATTTCCAGCTTGAATAGCAGGATGAATGTTGTAAACACACACTGATTGCATTTGATAAACACTTTCTCTATGATATCAATGATGAGAATTACTTTCGCTTGTGCGCCATTAACACACTGATATTTATATTTCTGATTACACTTGAACATAGATTAACTAATACACACTGGAGATCTTGCTGACCTCCCAAAAATGGTAAGCATTTAAGCAAACCGAATAATTCTCCTCATTTCAATAGTTTATTGTCTTTAACTGTCTCTATATAGAGGTGAGGAGTAGAGAACATAAAACACTAAAATAAAAAAAAAATAGATCAATTTCGAATCTGGTTACACAGTTCCATCTTGGTTAATTCGACGAAATAATGTCCACTTCTCCGAGAGTCTCTGCACACTTGAAGGGACTCGACAAGGTTTATGTGAAAATAATCACACGCAGGAAGCTACTAGCTTATGAGTTATCATCTTTCTGAGAACCTCACAGTTCCTGGATGTTGTTGAGCTTATGAGTTATCATGTTAATGAGAATCTCACAGTTCCTGGACGTTGATGATGTGAATAATTGAAAGACGTCGAATATAGTAAAATCTGACACCGAAGATAGTCAGCACAAACTAATACACAGTTTGGTAGTCTCCTTTGTAAAAGTTCAGGAGGACCCTATCATTTTACTGGGACAGGCCAATAGATCTCGGATGAGACCTGTTGAAATCTATTTCTATCATTTCACGTCTAGAATTTCACTGCCGTGCCAAAGCACTATACGAAAGTTAAAGTATCAGATTATACTGTTAAGTTTTGAAAATGCATGGCCAGCATAGCCAAAGTTCGGGCGTATGATAAAAAGAATAGCAATAAACTGCCTAAACAAGAAAGTGTCTGAGAATTTGAAGTAAGTTGCACCGTTTTCTTCTCCACTTCTTAAGATAACTCACATCTTGACTTGTGAGCAACCCCTAACACTTAGTAAATTTGACTATCACACCCGATTCACGGTACATGTAATATCATGTACTTGTTCTACAGAGCTCCAGGGAGCGACGGCTACACCGCTCTGGGACTTCACAGCGAACTGAAAATCACATTGTCACACAAAACCTTCAAACTTCCGTAGTTTCTTGGAAATTGAGCGACTCGCTCTTCCAAGAATAGCAACAAAGAGTTTTCGTAGTCGGAGGCTAAAATGTGGGTGGTCTATCCTGCCAGCAACGCTTGGAACCGTCAAACTGCTCTTGCAAAGAACAAACCACTCGTGACATGTGCTGCCACCATAGCAACAAGCGGCAGTTTCAAAAGCTCCTGTCCAAAACAATTGTCCATGACATGGAACTATGTAAACAATACTTATTTCACTCCTAGTAACTATATACAGAATAGGAAAACATAGTTATACACACATTAAGACATAATAATATATAGAGAACATAATTATATAAAGATACACAGATGACATTACATATTTTCCGCTTAGGGAATCTTTTTTCCATGGTCTCCCTATGCACGTCTGCTAAATCTGGCTGCCATCTTTCCAAGAAAGAGAGAGAGGGAAACATCTGTTGACATGAGCAAATTTTGAAAATGCACACAAGATCTAAGTGTCTTGTACGTACGGAAACACGATAACAAATCAAATCATGAATTTTAACGGTCTTTCCAAGAACTTGTGAGCGTAATACGGTAATATTAATAAATTACACATCAAAATAATCAAAATAAAATAAAAGATTTTCAAACACGCAGTGCATCTCGGGAAAATAGACCTAGGCTGGATCGCTGACGATAACGGTTGTCGCTTGGGTGACGCGTAGCGCTCGGGAAGTGCGACATTCTTTTAAAATGTGTGAAAAGCACACGTATAGAAATTGAAAATCTATCATAGCGACGCTAAAAATTTTATGACTTTTTAAACAAAGCAAGGAGTGCGTCTCTCAAGCAATGTTTCCACCTAGGGATTCTATACAGCGGAAGCTTCCAGTATACATCATATGTTATTCTTTCTGTTCTTCCGTGTTCATCTAGGCTTTTCTTCTCCCTCTTAGTAGTCAACGACCTCCAACAGACTTCCAGCTCAGAACGCTGTCGCCAAGAAAATAAAATCTCTGTTCAAGCTCACTCTGCATCATGAACTCAAGACTTCTATGTACGAAGTATCTAAATGTAATATATTTCTTCCTATATTCTCATATGCAGAATATGTAAATCCAATGATGCATGTAATTATATGCATCCTATTTCCCGTTAATGAGATGCACGCAGATACCTAATGATATTCCTAACCTATAAAAATGTACATACATGAATAAAATATATATCAAAAGAGTATTAATACTACTGTATTGCGCTCCGTATTTACCCAATATTTATCATAATTGTTACATGATATGTAAATGAAGGCTAAATTAAAACCAATTAATTTATTCACAAATTACCATAAATTACCATATTAATAACGAAATGTGCAGGAAATGTGATTTCGATATGCAGATGAAGCAGAGGGCACTCGGCTTCACACAGAGGCCACTGTTGAACGTTTGAAATAAAGTTGGAACATAGTACATACTCCGAATTGAAATTTTATTATATGACTTTGAATAAAGTGTGCATTCTAAAGAAGCGAGGAGATTCAAAATTTTTTGCGATAAATAAAATGCCTGAGGGGTACATCAAGCTAGGAAGATAAAACTTGAAATATAAACTAGTTACTTAAAATAATTCAACATTTGTCTCAGCGTTATAGAAATTCTATGGGAAAGACTGCGATTCCTCTATGTTTTCTTCATATTCAAATGGACAATATCTGTCTTATCGCCATCGGAAAATGAAGCTTTTAGAAATATTTATGAATATAGTTAGTATCTACTTCGATCTGGATTTTTACATGTAAAATTGACTAAGAGCTGTTTCATAACGGCGTAGGAGGTACAAAATGTATTTTAAAAATAGAATATTGCTGGAGGCCTTTAACCCCCTTGCGTACCAGTGACATCCATGTAGATGTCATAAAATACTCCGTATCAAAATACCAGTGACATCCATGGGGATGGCATGAAAACGTATCCTTTATTAAGATTCGTATTAATCCTGGAGATGATGAAAATTTTTAGTGGATGCAAGACAAGACTTAGTTCTACTATTTTTCTTTAGGTGTCAGCACTTTACTGAAAGAAAGAACAAAAAGGTTTGTCCAAGTAGTTGATAGGTCTAAGGGAGCATTCAATTACGCACGTATGTATTATTTTGAGGAAAAGCAATTGGCAACTTCGAGATTAGAAAGAGGAAAAAGTACAAATACTTTGTCTTTGATTATCAGTGAGTGTTGCCAACCTTAAGTAGCATAAAATCCCTTCAGAATATCAAAATGTCCCTTTTTCCAAACAAATGTTCCACAATGCAGATATTTTTTGTATGCGGGTATATATATATATATATATATATATATATATATATATATATATATATATATATATATATATATATGTGTGTGTGTGTGTGTGTGTGTGTGTGTGCGTTTGTGTGTGCTATTGTACAAAATTGATATTCACTGAACTTTATATGAACAATAACTATGCCCTATATAACGGTCTGGATAGTCTTCCAAGGTAAACGAAAACTTGGTATTACATCACGCACATAGGAAAATGGCACCTGGAAGGCAAGAAGTTGATTTGATATATACATTAATAAGTTGATATTAGTCTCAATGTTGTGGAAAATAAGATGAGATGAGGTGATAATTTCTATTTTATATTTTTTTTTTTATGTACGTAAAGAATAAAGTATGAGAACTCTTGTGTAAGCGATCTACACCTTCTTATAGTTTCCCGAAAAACGCCCAAATTTCATTAACTAATTTATGACTCAAAGAAAATAAACGAATTACTAAAAAAACTCTTTAACTATTATAATCAGTATGTTGATATTAGTTTTTCATCCTTTGCAAGTATGAATATAAAATTTTAGCTCTCAAGAAACAAATATCTTTAAAAGATATTCATTCATCGTTTGAAGAAAAAAAAGTAGGACACTGCAACTACTTACGTTTTTGGATCATATAATGCTAACATTCATCTACGTGAAGAAATAAGATATACGGGCAACCGTATTACAACTTGCTCGTTTCAATTTCTTAATCTAAGTCACTTTATGCTACAGCTGAAAACTGACTACTGAAAGTTTGAAATGCAAATAAATTTAATAGTTGTTTCCGGAAATCTCTGACCGAAGAGAACTCACTCCTAAACGTAAACTACACTTTGCCGATTTCTCTGTAAATTTTGGGGGGCCCATTCAGATGCAGAAGGTATATATATAAAGATTTTAAGAAAAATTGCAGTCAAATTATGCCAAATATTGCATATTCAGAAATACAATAGGAGGATAGATGAGCTTTGGGGGGGCCCGGCCCCTCAGGATCGGCGCCCTTGACTTTACACAGCATTATAGGTAGTGCTATTAGTGAGATGTTTGTTTATGGAAAACGAACTATCTCGCTTGAGTCATTTCAAAGTAACGTCCGATAAAACTCACTCCAAGAAGGAAAAATCTTGAGCGGCTTTCTTTGCATAAGAAATGACATATCACGTATATTGTATGCTTATAAATTGAAATATTTATATTTAAAATATGAAGCAAATTTACTTGATCATTTCTGAGAAAATAGTTAAAAGAACTCACAATTAAGAGTTAGCTACCCTCTGTGGAATTTTCAAGCCAAATGAGTTATGCCATATTATGAGGCTATTAATGAATCATTTATTTTTTGAATATGAGCAGAATCGTCTGATTACTATCTTTTTGAAACGATCATCTAATAAACTCTTTTCCAACAGTAAATTATACCTCGTGGATTTTCTCAGAGAAATGACTTATTCAGAATTATAGAGTTATTAATAAAATATTTGTTTATGAAATATTTATAAATAAAATGGCCTGAGAATTTTTAATAAAACTAGCTAAACCTGTGCTTCCTACACAGTACATCATTCACATGTGAGCATGTATTTCCTTGTCATTCTTACAATATATGTACAAGTCCGTTTACAGACACAAGTGAAGGAGGTCATTATAAAAATCGGCAAAGGGTATCATAAAAGGGACATTTTTTCGGTTATTTTTTGACTATCTCGAACCGTTTGCGAGATTTGAGCCTACTTGCGGTTGGAGTTTGTAATCCAACAATGATCATTGTTTTCTTTCTTCTTGCATGTAGTAGGTATTAAGAAAGTACATTACACAAACAATTAATTATAACGTCAGTGGTATATGGTATTGACTGGGCCCAAAAGACTCAAAACCATAAAGATTCATCTTAGACTGGTTATCCTTCATTTTTCATTATCGTTTGGCCATGAAACAAACACCGGAGAGATATACTAATCCCGTAAATAAATGTCTGGTGTTGGAATCTATAACTCGTAGGACGTGATGCTTTATTTTTCAAAATTTCAATACTTCCCAGTGTATCTGTAAAAAAAATGTAATAAAGAAATAACTGCCATTTTTAAAAACATACTCAATTAGAACAGAACAATCTACAGAAATTTCCAATCGAACAGTGAAACTGACATAATTCTAGAGCTTGCGATTTGCGAGATATCCGTGTGAAAAGAACTAGCCACAAACAAATAAACTTTTCTTGACCACAAACGTATAAACCTAGCATTTTAATATGTAGATCTTCTAAAACGACTCATCCCCAAAAGTAATCTAACCCTTGTGGATGTTTTCAGGTTAAATGAGTTATGTAAAATTGTCAAGTTACCAATGACTTATTTATTTATGAAATATGAATAAAACCTTTTAAATCGTTTTGAAGAACATTATCCGAATAAAAACTCACCCCAAGAATAAACTACCCCTACAGTGAGTCATTTTCCCAGAGAAATTGTGTATGCCACAGTAAATGATTGTTAACGTCATATTGATATATGAAATATGAACAAAGTCGTTAGTCTTAAGTATGTTTATATTTGTGTGTGGTCGTATGTGTCTCCCCAATTTTGCACGACACTCTTTACCACTGCAACAATGGTTTGTATATTAAAATGAAGTAGCAATATCAAATGATCTCATATCAATGCTATGTACTTAATACGATTTTATCACACACACAAAAAAAATAATAATAATAAAACATGCCAGTCTTTCACCTTAGATATTTTGTAGTCCAGTAGATCAAAATCTTCCATAGCCATTCTCGGAACTAGTGGTACTATTGGATTTATCCTTTGTAACTCAAGAATAGTGGCAACTGTGTAGGGCATCCTGCATAAAAGAAAAGAGAGTGCAATGTAAATACTGTAATTTATTAAAACATCAGTAATATAATAATATCACGTAGTACAGAAGAAAAGTACTAGAGCTCCACGTAGTGTGTTGGCTTTATTGAACTATTGAAGAGCAATTAGTAGTAGAGTTAGATTTAAACTACGTCAGTCTAGATAAAGGAACCATATTCTTTTTTGATCTCACTCAAAGGGACCGAAGTCGATATTCAGTTGAATAATGTAACCAGGATACATGAATAAACGAAATGGAATTTCTATTGTTACGTTCCATGTTTACCTAACCAGGGACCTTTAGCACCAGAGATGATAGTTGTACCACTGAGTCACTCTATATAACCAGCGGAAAATTAGGACAAATAAATTTAAAGTTGCAAGGTAAAGAAATGGAAGATATTTTGTTCTCTGAACGCAAAGGGACTTCTTTTTGGTGATATGATTAGTGTCACGTCTATGGAGCGGGAGACCCGGTTTAGATAACCCAGCGGATACTAACGTGGCTTGTGTTAAGCTGTAGGTCTACGCACCATATAGTCTCACTGCCGAAAGAGGCGTTAAAATCTAATCCAATCAACGAACTTCGAACATTACGTTCTTTGATTTTATGTTTCAAAAAACAATGACCAAGAGGGCACAGTGGATCAATGATTAACTGATGCAGTGTAGTCGAGCGATTTTAGAAGATTGGAAGGCAAATCCAATATTGGTCTTTATTGTTTGTTACTGAAATTAGCATCATCTTTGTGGCTATATGAAATGTAGATCTGCAAGTTAAAGTAGAATCCATTGAGTGTTCGGGTTTCTCTGAAGGAAAGGGTGTATTTTCAATGTTCATGTCCCTGTCAAACCCTGTATTCATTGAATGTATAAGAAATATAAAATAAGTGAGAATAAGAAAAAAAGACGAAAAATAAGAAAATGTTTGAGCTCTTACTTCTGGCGCGAGAAGTCCCTAATATCGATTACGGACTATGCGAGTTTCTGACGGACAACTCACATATTCATGGGTTTTCTGGGGATTGTTTCATTTCCTCTCATATGCACAGTTTCCCAATTTTTCATAATAATCCATTTCGTCTATCACCACCTAGTTTAGTTTAGATGGCATAACCGTGCAACAAAATGACTATTCTTCTTTTCTTTATTAAATTAAACGTCTTAGGTTTTCTTGAGAAATAAGTTTTTATGCACTGTTATAATGGATACGTTTGTTATCAACTTATATATTGTGAACCTGAGTTTTTTTTTTATCAAAATGGTGTAGGGTGTAGCTGTTAGAGTTTCGTGGCAAACCCAAAACGCACCTGTATCTGGAACTAACAGTACACGCTTAACGCAACTTTGATGTGCAAATCATAGGTGTTGATAATTCTGGGATGTTCCACCATTGTTTGTTTAACGTCCTAACAGATCCGTGACAAAATAAAAAAAACAAGTCACTGAATTATTAAAAGTGTATTCATAATAAACTAAACTGAGTGTAAGTTGTGTTGAGCATGTCTGTGGGTTTGTTTGTGTAGCATGTCTGTGGGATATTATAATAGATATAAATGTCAGGTTAGAATGTTGTAGATAGGTTTCTGATTGGAAAGAACATACCTTCACGCCGTGTAAATGTCCTGAGAATGGACATTTTATTCTGCTTAAGCGTTTTCCTAGACTAATAAACTCAGACTTCTAGTACAATGAAGAATACTGTGAATGTAAGAATTCTCAAAAGCACATAGATCAACTAAAAATGACCCTTACATTATCCGTTTTCACATTACACTAAACTGAAATATCTTTCAACATGCTGTACGACGATTGTGTTATTGTTTACAAACACATTATGCAGTACAATATTTTACAATAAGGTAACCAAATAGTTTGCAACATTGAGTTACAACACCAGACATTCGCTTATGACACAAAAACACAACAATAGCAAAGAGAGTTAAAGATTTTAGAATGTAGCTAAAACTTGTTCCCCAAAATTATGCTTTTAAATAATTAAAACTTGAAGACTATGGTTTCACAATATAAAATATTCATAGCACTTATGCAGATAGATTTGCTAGTTGCAGTTCTGAAAATGTTTTTGAGTTTCTTACTTTCACATTTTAACCTAGTCCTCTTGCAGTGTTGAATTCAGACATTTTCACCCGGGGGGGGGGAATGTGAACTCCTCGGGGGGAGGGTTGTTTTACTGTATTTTTGCAAGAAAGCAGCATATTTAACAATTCCATTCACATGTACATCTTAGCTAATATTGAGACTAATTGCTGATAAATATTCAGTGTGAGATTATAATTTAAAAAAAATCGTTTAATTTTATCTAAAACATTAAATAAGGACTGGCAAAAATATTTTAGACTAAATTTTAACTGCTATTTACAGTAGCTATTTTAGCTATTTTTTCCTATATTCAGTAGTTACTGTTTGTTACTAATGTAGAAGTTTTTAAAACGATTTAAATTAACTCAAATATTTTTTGTCCTAAAACAAAGATACATAGGAATATCTTAACAAAAAGTAATCATTCTTTCTCACACTTCTGATTCTAAATCAAGTAGGCTATATTAGCCTTGGTTTCTTCACTTCATACACATCAATAGTTTAGTTTACGAAATCTTCAGTAGGATTAGTGCCGTGTCGTGGAAAATCAGCGCTTGGGGCGAGAGTATACGACGGCACCCCCGAACATATGAGTGAGGTCGACAGACCAGCTGCGAAATGTGAGAAAATTTTAAAAAGTAAACCCTGCTTTTCCTTGATTTTGAGCACTTTTTATTACTTTTTTCCTTTCATTTTATATATGTGCACATGTCCACATGTGCACATGTGTTTCATTCCTCTCTTTTTCTTTCCTTCTTTTTTGTTTTCTTTTTCCCTCCCAATCATGTGCTCCTTACTTCGGTGTCCGGGGCCATCGCCCCACTTGCCCCTCCTTCGTCACCTTCATTAGCAATCATTCACTTATATACTACTATTATATTGAGAAATTCTATATAAATCTCTAACCCTGGAGGGATAACTGTTCCTCCCTGATCCCTCTAAATGACGCCCTCTGAATCTCACCCTTTAACTGACTTATTTTTAGTTAAAGAAATGTGTATTTATTTTAACAATCGTAAAGCACATTTACGTCTGTTACTTCCCATGCAAGAAATGGGATTTAGGCGCTCTATTTCAAATAATGCAAGAACTGTACATTTTCAAGAACTGAAGTCTGCTGACACCAGATATCATATGGAATGATCGAAAGATCTTCCCTATCTTTCCATTCCTATCTCAATCTGTGCTAGTGCTACCTACTAATATATAATATAGAGAGAGAATATCATCATCATCATCATCATCATAGGTATTCTGCCTTTATTGCCAGGTCACTTGCCGCAGCTGAGAAGCTTCCATGCTCCACGGTCCTCCGCTAACCTTTTCGTCTTCGCGTATGATCTTTCTGTTTTAATATCATCCATTAATTGTAGTCTCCTTCGCCCCCTCCCTCTCTTTCCCGCCACCATACCCTCTAGGACGTCCCTCATGATACAATCTCTTCTTAGGCAATGTCCCAACCAGTTTCTCTTCCTCCGCCAAATAATATCTAAAAGTGTTCTTTTCTCACCCACCATTTCTAACTCTCTCTCATTCGTTTTCCGCTCGACCCAACTAACTCTTTCCATTCTTCTCCATACCCACATTTCGAAGGCTTCCAGTCGATTTTCGTCACCCTTACGCAATGTCCACGTTTCCGCCCCATACAGCACAACACTCCACACGAAGCATTTTATGAGTCTTTTTCTCAACTCTTTCTTCAAGGTCCCACAAAACAGACTTTTCTTTCTTTTAAAGGCTTCTTTCGCCATTCCTATCCTTGCTTTTATTTCACGTTCACATTTCATATCATTACTAAGAACACTACCCAGGTATCGAAAACTATTCACTTGTTCTATTTTCTCCCCTCTTACGTTTATATTTGACACAGACCCCTTTGTTCCAATCACCATGGCGTTTGTCTTTCTAACATTTATTTTCATCCCATATTCTTCAAAGCCCTTTCTCATTTTTTCTAACATTTTATTGATTTTCTTTTCAGATTCTGCAACAAGGGCCATATCGTCTGCAAATCTTATGCATCTAATCATTCTACCTCCTACCGAAATGCCATCATCATCATGTAGGCTCTTTTTCACTATCTCTTCTAGATAGACATTAAATAGTGTTGGCGAGAGGCAGCATCCTTGTCGAACTCCCCTTCCAATTGCACTCTCTTCCGTCAGTTCTTCCCCTATCCTAACACTTACTTGTTGGTTCATGTAAAAGTTTCTTATAAGTCTTCTATCTTTCCATTCCAACCCTATCTTCGTTAGAACTCCCAACAACAATTCCCAATTCACGCGGTCAAAAGCCTTTTCTAAATCAATAAATACAACATACACCTCTTTCCCTTTTTCTATAAATCTTTCACCGATCACCCTTAATAATCCAATAGCATCTCTTCTGCCCTTGCCTCTTCTGAACCCGAACTGCTCTTCCTCAACATCTTTATTTGTTCTTCCATATAACCTTCTGTTCAGTATTCGGAGCAGAATTTTAGCTGCATGAGATATGAGACTAATAGTTCTATAATCCTCACATCTCTTTGGGTTCGATTTCTTAGCCATCGGTATCATGATCGTTTTCAGAAAGTCTCTTGGCCATTCTCCTGTTTCATATATTTCATTGCATAGTCGCCACAATTCTTTCTTTTCTTTGTCTCCTATATTTTTAATGAATTCAATTGGTATGTTATCTATTCCCGATGCCTTTCCATTCCTAACCTCGGATATAGCCTTTTCAAACTCATCCCGAAGAATACTAAATCCTTTATCATCCTCGCCTACTTCATTTTCCACTTCAACATTTAGGCTACACGGTCTATCCCTACTCTCATATAAGTCTTCAACGTATTCTTTCCACCTTCCTATGACCTCATTTCTCTCGCTGACTTCCTTCCCATTGTTATTTTCTACTGCCATCATGATACTCCCTTGTTTCCTCCGAAATTCCATAGATTTCACCTCCTTGTACATTTCCTTGTATATTGTACAGAGAGAATATAGTACCTACTAAAATACAAACCTTTCTTTAACAGTTGACAATTTCATGTTCTGCCAAACTCGGTCATAGCGTTAAGAAATACAGGTTTTATTGACTATTTAGGTATTCTATTTTAGATGTTACATTTTTAATATTTATATAGAATGGGTCTGCGTCATTTATATGTCTACTGAGAGATCGGATTTCGGCTGCATGTGCACGGAAAGAAAAACAAATAATTGGGTGAAGTAATTTCTACATTTTGTGACTGAAGTTTGAGAGTTTCTCCGGGGGGGAATGAATTTTCTTCGGGGGGGGGGAGATTTCCCCCCGGGCTACCCCCTGAATTCATCTCTGGTCCTCTTGTAGTTTGAACTATCTGGATTTGTATGATAGATTTATTATTGTGTGTTTAGTGAGGATGTCTTTAATGAGATACATGGAAGTTGGTCGGAATCGTAGTCAGCTTCGTAACTTAGATTTTTCTGGGGGGGGGGGAGGGGCAAGCATTAATACGCGTATTTGGGCTCATCGGAAAAAAATCTTTTTCTAATTTTTGGGACACATCTTTCCATCTTTCTCAAACTCTCTATGGGGCCCCCAGAGCCTGTAGGCCCTCCCGCACGTCAAGGTCTGCGCACGGCAAGGTTAGTTACGCCTCTGGAGCCATACAGGACAAATTAATTAAGGGGAGATACTCACAAATATCAAAGCCATACGAATAAATATTAATTGTAGGGTCTTAATAATAGACATTTTTTTCATGAAATGAGCCCACGAATCATTTTGTTTCATTTACATTTTGTGTGTTATTTTGTTTATGTAATGTTGTTAACCTGTTTGATGCTTCATTTATAATTTCATATCCGTATCGTATATAAAATAAGAAAATTTTGTCTTAAAATGGGTCCCCTTGAAAGGACGGTGAGCTTCCCTGGCGGACAGTTGCCCCCTGTCCCACCACAAGTTATACGGCAAATTATAGATGCGTTAAAATATCAAATAATACTTTTGATAAAGTGGACACTTTCAAATATATAGGATCATTATTAACAGACGAAAATTATATTCACGAAGAAATTACATGTCGACTGAAAGCAGGCTAGTTGTGTTGTTATTCAGTTCAAAATCTTTTGTCGTCGTGAATTCTGTCGAAGAATTTGTAGCTTAAAATATAGAAAACTATTATCATTCCTGTTGTTCTGTATGGTTGCGAAACATGGTCACTTACTCTGAGTGAAGAACGTAGACTGAAAGTATTTGAGAACAAGATCCTGAGACGAATGGGGGGTGGCAGTAATTTCATAAAGAGGAACTACATAGCTGATACGGTTTACCAAACATGTTAGGGTCATCAAATCTAGAGGGCTCAGGTGGGCAGGTCATGTAACCAGAATGGAAGAAAGTAGGAACGCTTTCAAAGTCTTAACTGGAAGATCAATCGGAAAACGACCATTAGGAAGACCTAAGCACAGATGGGAGGACAATATTAAGATGGATTTTGCAGAAATAGGAAAACAAAGGAGAAACTGGATCCAATTGGCTAAGAACAGAAGTCAGTAGAGAGGTTTTGTGAATGCGGCAGTGAACCTCAGGTTCCATAGGACATAGAGTTAGTTTAGTGAGGATGTCCCAATGCGATTTCTTTACACAAAAAGGAAGTGTATCTGCACGTTTCAATATTTTCTGTTTCTCTAGATGGATTAGAGTGGGACATTTTTAATTAATTGATAGAATATAACCACTAGAAATTCACTTAGACCTGCATATGTCAAGAGAGTGGAAAACGATTTTCACAAATTCCTTGCTATTGTGAATCAATCAACTTAACCCACTCACAAACAAAATTTGTAAAGAGCATATCATGAATAAAAGAGAAATAAGAAAGAGCTTAATAATACTAAATCACTATTATCTTTGATTGTAAATCACATTTTTTTTAAAAAAAAGAACAATCATAAAATGTACGTTACTGTTAAAATTTTCAGATTTTCTCCAGAAATGCATGTACATATTTTTAACGAAAGCAAATTCTATATTATGTGTTAGAGCGTAATTTTATACATATCTCAATTAAGCACAATACACGTTACATGCATCTGTACAGTTACTGAAGGTGTTCAACTTGATTGCAATTTTTATAAGACTAAAGTTCAAGAAACAGGATTTCAAGCTATACATCTTTGCGATCTTCCATTTTATACTTATCAAATGCCATCAAACGTCTCAAACTTGACACAACATTGTGTAATTGTCGAACGTATAGGAGGACCTGTTTCAAAATTACGCATCCACTCATATTACACTTCAGCTCATTTCAATAATGAAATACCACTCTAAAATGACCTTCTTTTGCTTAAATGTCAATCGTGCAGCGGTCATTTTTTTTCAGAGCATAACTGTGGGACCAGTTCCAAAAAGGTCCTGGTGGCTAGGCGGCGATCGTCGCCCAGACAAGGGTCAAATGAAAAGGAGGCCAAAATAATAAAAAAATAATAATATGAAGAGGAGGTTAGGAGAAAGAGAAAAAATGTAAAATAACGTCTGCGACAACTAATATTCTTGTCAACAGTCGCAGCGGCAGCTTGTATACATCAAGTTCTTTGAGCGTTCCATTAAAAATTTGTTGCGACTCAGCAAATTGCCTAGCAAAGTTGGACTTTTATAATTTGGAATGTAATTTAATTCCTTTAAATCAAATTATGAATGCAAATTTTTTATGATTGTTAATGTCCAAGTGTTAACCTTAAAATATCAACCTCTTAGTAAGGACATTGCATAATAACAGTCTTAGAATAACCAAACAATTGCATGGTTACTTTTCTGTTCTGTGCGTAACGGTGAGTCGAAAAAGAAGATAATGAGAAGCTAATTAAATTCTATTTTTCTATTTAAAAATATAATGCACAGTAAGGAGGATGAATGTAGAACATAAGTAATGGCATATAAAATAAAAATGCACAGAGAATGCATAAATCGAAGAGAATGTCCAATGAAATTGAGGTTGTTAAATGAGCTTTTTGTCTGAGTTCCGTGCGTAACGCTTAATGTTGGCTTATAACTCAAATTTGCGATTGTTTTGAGTGTTTCATTTTATTTAACTATGCACTAATAATTTCCCCCTAATTTTAAGAGACTTTTTATTTTATTTGAAAATAAGTTTTTGTTTAAAAAAGCAGTTTTTGTGTACAAATGTCCCGTGCGTAACGCTTAGAATCGCCCAACAGATGACGTTGCAGCTATTTGCATCGAACTGTCTAGAATAGTAAATTCATAATTTTGTCTGTGTTATTCTCATAAATATTGTTACGTAACATAAACTCTGATTTTATATTATGATCTTTATGGTATAATTATGGTGTGAGTACTAAAGAATAAGGTTCTTTATCTAAGATGATAGTGTGCTTTTATCGTGGGAAAACAGTGGCCAGTTGGGGTAATGGTGGTTGGGAGGATTGAGAATTCGGGGCAACATAATATACCAGCCGCCGGGGCCAACTTGTAGCCAGTCCGAAACTGTGTGGGACGTATAGCTGGAAAATGTCATGTAACATTTTTTTCTATATCATTAGAGCAACGACGTCGGTTGAGTAAGTAATATACTACATGTATATATGACCCATTCAGAGCAAGCGAAATTATCTCAAATAACCAAGTTATGAGAAATTGAGATAAGTTTGTGTGTTGGAATCAAGCGCATGGAGACGTTGTCACTTCGTTTTCTTTTTGTAAGCGTTATTTACTATATCAAGACATGATTCATTTCCACTCTGGAAGGAGGTTCAAGTAGAGATCTGAAAGGCAAAAGACATTCAAACTGGCCAAAGGTGACTTTATTCCGTTGTACATTGAACGCAAAATATAGTAAGGGTACAACAAAGAAAAGAATATTCAGATACCGTATATTAAGTTATGTATAAATTTATTGACATGATCTACGTATATACAGGATTTATCTGTAAAGTATAGAGACTGGTCTCTGCACGGTGCTCCAGTTAACAGCAGCGTGCTCCCCGGCGGTGGGATATGTGATGGGGGGTCTAAGCTAAGCAACACGCCGGCGACAGTCGCATCAGAGCTCTGACGTAGTGAGGATCACGCGTGGGGCTAAAGCTGTTATTTAATTTTTGCCACGGCAGAGAACGTGAGGAAAACGTTAGAGCTCGGAGGGATCGCCGCCTGGTGCACTGAGATCGCTGCTGGCTACTGCAGTGTCAAGTGGCTACCAATCTCATTACTTTACGGAACAAACCCTGCATAAAAAATGGGGAAATCTGTCTTTGGAACATGTAAAATTTGAAACTTCTTTCTTTTTGTTTGTGAAACATGTTAAATTATATACAAAAGAATCATTAGTTTGTTCCTTACCTTTTAACGTGATTGACGTAGGACGGTGAATTGTTATCTCCTATAACCGTGTCTATTTCTTTCTGGACCTTTTCCTGAACTTCGGGATGCAGCACCATATATAAGATAAAGAGGCTTAACGTGTTACTAGCTGTGTCCAAGCCACCAAGGAGCATATCTGTTATTATGTCGCTACAAGTTGCCTCTGTAAATATAAACATTAAGAGGGAAAGTAACTGTAACAGTGAGAAATTGTATGGTGTGAACACTACATTTTATGTAAATTTATGAGGAGTAAGAAGAAGCACTGGCAACAATGTGGTCACATTGTAAATGAAGACACGATTGTGTAGCTGTTACTAGCACACACAGTAAAAAGCTATTCATAGCAATCAGGGTTGCTCGTGTAATATTTGGATGCATACGAAGACATAGTAGTTAAATTTCGGTGTGAAATTATACTACCATAATCATGTTTCCGAAATTGGAGCAACGTTACATACAGATTAAGTTGTCCTGGGGCAGAAACTATAAACAGTTTCTTGTAGGTCTCCTGGAAATCTATGACAATGAAATATTTTTATTTCAGACTTACCTACCGCTCAGATGCAGCATTCCGACAAAGTTGTAAAACAGAGGAGGATTCACCACGTGCAGAAATCCTGTCCACGAAGCCCTGTACTTGGAGTTGGTTTTTCGGCGAATCAGGGCTGGATAGCAAGGGAGATAATTACACTGGTATTTGTTTTATGTGCTATATTACGTGCTAGAAGTCTCAAAATCAAATTTTCATCACCCTAAACTTTTACAAGTGACTGTTTAGGGCATTATAAAGTGGGTGCACAAGCGCTTCTGGATCGAATCATCACCATGGACGAAACCCTGGCGCAGTTGTACGATCCTGAATTGAAACATTTTAATGAATTACCTCACTCTTTTTCTCCAGGCAAATTCCCAAAAATTCCTCCAAAATGCCTTAAAGTTTAAACCAATTCTTATACTGGTGTGTAATGCGTATCATGTGAACACATTCCATCTTGCGGGTTCTCCTAACCGCACAGTAAACGTCGCGTTCTAGCAGAGGTTCTAATTACATCATCTTAATCCTGCTTTGTTCACGAAGGGACAATAGTTCCATGCACATCCTATTATTATTCTGTAGGGCAATATCCATAGTCACAATTCTACGCTTTGGAATACAAGGCCCCTGAGCAGCCCTGCACTCAACAAATATGATCCCTGTGACTTTGACCTTTTCACTAACTGAAGGAAGTACTTAAAATACATTTCGTTATCAAAGACGTCATTTCCTATAAGCTAGAGGACCTTATCCTGAAAATCGATAAAAATTGTAGTTTTGCTGATAGACAGGGACTTCCAGGAGTATAAAAATTTAGCCATAAATATGACTGGGTTTGACAGTGATTCCATGCACATATTTGTAAGATCTGGAAACAATGCATGTATTCCGTATGGGTAGATTATCGTGACTTTTTTCTAATCGTCGTAGTTATGGATTTGTATTAAATCATTCTTCATTTGATTTGATTGGTTGAATTACAGCGCCTGCTGTGGAACAGTAATTCCGAAATGAAGTATTTTATTTATCTCCTAAACTTAAAATGTTAAAAACACTAATGTTGGGTTGCAAGTAATTTGTGATGAATAGATTGGTGGATAATTAAAGAAACATGTGTGTAGATAGTGAAAGACACGCGTAAACGGTTTACCTTTATTATCATCTGTTACCCTTTACCCAGAGTGTCAGTATCTTAGACTCTGGGATAAGAAGCAAACTTTTTCCCGGTACTGTCTTTCAAGCAATACGGTACTTCTAACGGCGTTAGACATACACCGAGTATTACTGGACCCACTGGGTAATGTAGGATGGACTGCTGTCATAGTCAAGTACGAACTTTCGGAGTTCAGGAGAAGGACCACTTCCAGTACTCTCCTTCCATATCAAAAAATATTAGTTGGCACAGGTTCGTCATCATTTCGAGATCCGGCTGGAGCTTATATTTCCCGGTAGGTTGTCGTGAGGCGCTTTTCCCTACACCGATAATACACAGCAGTATTACGAAAAGAGAGTAGCGTGCTGGCACACACTCACAAGGAACGGACATGAACGTGTCATCCGGACATCTGAATCAAATAAAAGATAAATATAAGAATGTTATGTTCATGCACAAAAATAGAAGCGTTGCTTTTTCCTCATACCCATTCTGTCTATCAATACAAAACTTGGTACACACACTTCTTATCCCCTTTACTGTTTCTCGCGATATATTTGGATTGAGTGCTTTTACCCAGACCACTCCACAAGGGTCCAAAGTTGATGGGAGAGCTTTTTGGAGGGAGTTTTCCCGACATTCTCCCAACTTTCCCTGTTCAAGTTATGGGCTCCATCACATAGGACATCTCGAAAGCTTGTTTCATGCTGAAGTGAATGAACTATAAACCACTGCTTTTAATGAACAGTGTTAATGCAATAGCTATTTCATTACAAGTTTGATTGTCTTTATACTAACAGAGTTAATGGGACCCAAGGACCTACTCTGTTGTCCATGGCACCTAATGTTTTGTGCATGAACACATCTTTGTTACGTTTATCGAATGTACTAGGTTTGATTCGGATGTCTGGATGACACGTTGATGTCCGTTCCTTGTGAGTTCGTTCTCCCCTCCATATAATTAGAACAAACACAATACATCTGGTTCATATTGGTCAGGGAGAAGTAACTCCTCCCTTATCCGTAACTCTCCATTGTGTTTATTCTCATATTTTTCACTGGGAGATTTATTTATTTTATAAACTTATACTATTGATGAATCACACAGTTACGCAAAATGTGACACGTGTTTGAATTATTATTGGAACACTCTGAAGATTTTTCTTTTTTATACTTTTTGAGTAAAAAAAATAGATAAGTACAATGTTCAAAGTTGCACTTTTGAGCTCTAGTTCTCTTTTAAGCAATTCTGGTTTTTAATGTCATACCTTCAGAGTAAATGGATGACACTTCTGGCTTACAATTAGGTCATTACCACGTGTCTCTTTCATTTAGTTCGATATACATGGCGATCGCAATGTACAGTATAATTAAATGACAATTTCCTTATGTATTATCTAATGTATTCTCTTTTCTATATGATCTGCGAAAATAACTCAATTCTAACTATTCGATTCTTTTTAGTCTACAACATTTAATTTCGTACTATTCTATATGCATACCTGTTAACGTTGAGTCTTCCTTCTCCATTTCATATAAGAAGCAGTCTATCAAGTGTCGTAAATTATTACTATTGTAACTTTTTCTGTGTGTTTCAAACATATTCTGCAGTTGGGAAGAGAAGAAATGTTTCTGTTAAATTATATTGAAAGTAACTGGAGTAAAGTATCCAAACATAAAAATAGCTGAATTTGCATACAATGGGAGATGCAATATACGCTCCAAACTTTGCTTAGTTGTATATACTTCTGATCTATTCGCATTGTTAAAACTGCGAAAGTCGGAAGATTTGTACATAAAATAACCAATTTGAAACAAACAATTAAACTATACCTTCCAAGTGTGATTATGATCTTATGTTATTGCACGTATAAAGATATATAGAAGAAATTAATACATTGAAGCAATATTTAAAAAAAAATGGACATCGCTTATAACTATATATTACAGTTTTGTGAAGATATATCATTAACATTTAAACTAAGTTATACTTTGTTGATGAATTGTTACGAAAGATCACTTTGTTGCCTCCATTCATTGTTTCTGAATCATTTAAATAACTTAAAGATGAAAATCGAAATATAAATTTTAAAAGCTCAGTAAAGGTGCTTCAGAACCGCTGTTTGTTTCAACTTTTAATGTATGGAGAAGGGAAGTTTTGAAGGTGCATACCATGTCTTTTGAACTACCGAAACTTACAGGGTGAGAAAATATTTCCGAGAGTTTGTTCCTTAACAAGGAACATTTATGAGGACACACCTAAATAAATTTATTTGTAGACGTCGAAATTTAAGGAGAGAAACATGACACAATTCAGATGTCACAGAGTATTCTTTGAATTGCTAATTGGACAACTTTCAGGTACAAAAAACTTTCAGAGACCGGTCCTCAAAGTATATTTTAATTGTAATTTGATCATGCTACTTTTAAGAGCTTATTATTAATTTTAGATGTTATTAGGTCAATTAAAGTTCTTTGTATACAAATTATTTATTTGCATACAAAGTAGTTTAATTGACCCAATAACCTCTAAATTTAATAATAATATCTTAAAAGCAGCAAGGAAAATAGACCTACATTTAGAGGAACCTTATATTCGGGAGTTCTTATGTGAATTTAATGCTATTCAGATTAGTTTAGAAAGTTCACTAAAATATTCTTTTAATAGTGTATAAACATTTAAAGTGGATATAGATACTTTTATAGGAATACCTTAATTACCATTATATATCTACATGGCTTATATGTTGTAAATTTAGTTATATTTAGCCAACAAGTATTAATGTCATTATTAACACTATCAGTAGTACGAGTATAGTTTTATTCAACAACTATTAACACCACCACTATTTTGATTTTTTTTTACACCATCACCCAAAAAGATATGGTGGGATCCTTGAACATCGTTATAGTCCGAGACTTTCAGACGTCATTCATTGACTTACAGGGAAAGGTCGCGGGATGTCACTCTGACTTCATATCGATACTATGCTAATTCGACTCCTTTTCACATATAAAAACATTAGACAGTCGGAGAAATCCTCGATCGCAAATGTGCTCGAATTTGAGTGAAAAAGTTCAAAATTGAACAGGTTTTGCGAAAAATTTGAGGTAGCCATTTTTTTTTAAATAGGCGTTTCATTTTTGGAATCAGAGTGCACAATAAAATGATTAGGTCAAAACGTACGCATTTTGCAAGGTATGGGTATTTATTGTGGAGGAGGCAAAGGATAATGACATCCTATAACTTCCAAATTGCCACTCATTTCGCACACAAGGTTATTAAACTGTTAAAAATGTATTTGCTACTCCTATTCGACTGTATTCTCATTAAAAAATATCAATTTTTCTATGTCTTCAATATGATTTTTCAGGTGTGCTAAATTCAATCAACAACTCCTTGGTATTTATAATTAATCGTTTCATTATATATATATATATATATATATATATATATATATATATATATATATATATATATATATATTGTTACATAAGGCGCGTAAGCCTGATGGCCGGCTTTCGATTCCTGGATTGTGAACTCTGCGCTCCTTGTGGGGAACGTGGAGGCATTGATGGGACGGAGGAGGTTCGGGATGACTGTATCGAAGAACGCGTTAATTATTTCTGTTAACCTGGTTGCATAGGCCTCCAGCCGGCTGAAGCCGACAGAAGGGGCTTCAGGTCTGAGGAAATTATGAGTCGAGACGAGAATTTGTTACATAAGGCGCGTAAATCTAATGGCCGGCTTTCGATTCCTGGATTGTGAACTCCGCGCTTCTTGTGGGGAACGTGGAGGCATTGATGGGACGGAGGAGGTTCGGGATGACTGTGTCGGGGAACGCGTTAATTACTTCTGTTAACCTGGTTGCATAGGCCTCCAACCGGCTGAAGCCGACAGAAGGGACTTCAGGGCTGAGGAAATTATGCATAAATAATTAATATAAATCGTACTGTACCTTGTGTAAAACAATAATAAATAAGAAAAATGCGTATTATCAAAAATATCCTTAGCGAAGCATTTCTGTAGCAAATAAAGCCGGTTGGATTAGCCGTTTACCCACCAGGTTGAAACATGGCGCTAGTGTAGCTTGCTCGAAGCATACCCCCACCTCAATCCTTCCATTCTCTTTTCTAGCTTCCCACTCCACCTCCTCCCACCGTTTTCTGTCCAACGTCGACCTTGGGCAGGTATTATGTAAGGAGTTGAAAACGGCCTTGATCAGTTCCGGTCTTCATTTCTTCTTCGACTTCCAAGACGATCAGACCTGCTCTGGTAGTCTCCGATACCAATCAGGTATGTGTGGACTTAGCCGCTGCGCTGAGTTTGTCTGTAAGATGTAGTGTTCGAACTTAGAATTGGCGATCGGCCTCGCCCTGCACTGCACATAGCCTGGATCAAACAGACTTCTATGTCCCTTCGGAATAACTTAAATCACTTTAGCGTGACTTTACTTGTTTCTTCGTTTTCTTCTCCTTTTTACGATTTTTATTCTTTTTCGCGACTTTAAACAGAAGTTAATAGCATAATGTTAATAGAATAACGACGCCTCTGAGAACTTAGTCGTTTGGAATAGCCAAGAGACAATACTAGACTTGAATATGGCTCAACTAAGTTATCGTGCCCTTAGTAGTTACTGAGAATTTAGTAAGTATTGAGAATTTAGTAATTAGTTCATTCTGTCTTCTCGCTTGTACCCGTTCTGTATACTATCCTATCATTGTAATAAACTATACTATTCTGAAATTTCTCTCTTCATTGAACTTCTCCTAGAGTTAAATAGAACCTCGGTAGTTTTAGGACCGACAACGAATTAACTGAGCTACAACTTCGATGCGTTTTCTCTTTCAGCCTTACTTCATACCAGCGAATCTATGAGGATAGGATTATTTGAGATTAAATACGGGATGTATTTATTCACAGTCCCGTCTGGCTGGGCGAAGAGAGAGAGAGAGAGAAGCGATTCCTAACTCCGTATAAGGCAGGGTTCCTGATGATCCTTGTTTTAAGCGGAATAGTGTGTGCTCACGCTTCGTCATGAACACACACTGAGTGGTTTCTATCACACGTCTTAGATATGGTGGAGCCCCCGAGATGTTAGTATTTTGCCACCGGTTTCCAATCGGCGGCCTGCGCTAACCACTACACCCCAGTACCCGTAACAGTGGTGGAGTTTCGCCGGGTGTGAAAAGTGCACTCTACCACTGAGCCCCCAAGTGCTCGTAACAATATATATATATATATATATATATATATATATAGAGAGAGAGAGAGAGAGAGAGAGGGGGGGGGGGAGAAAGAGAAATAGTCGAACAAAAGTATAATAGCTAACAAATCTAGTAATAGAAGAAGTATCACAAAAAAATGCATTGAAAAATCGGCACATAGTACAATATGTTAGTGTATAGAAATTGTTAACTGTAAACAGTTGACTCATTACAATGAATTTCATAAAACATATTCATAAATAAAAGAAGGTTGTATTGAAAAATTACTACTACATCTGTCTTTGTTAAACGAAAATACTCTTCAGAAATATTGAACAATTAGTTTAATAATTATGGCTCCAAAGAAATATTATATTTTAGACTGATGTGTGGTTCTGAAGAACGATGTATAAACATACAAAACGAAAATAATAATGAAAGCATAACGTTACAAGAACTGTTACATTGTTTGTAGCTACAGGCACACGTTGGTGCTAGTGGTCTACTATTCCATGCTTAATTGCATGCATCAAGAGCATGCCCGCGACCGTTCGGTCTCTATAATGGTCTGGTACCGCCAAACAAGGCACCTCGCCTGTAGTTGCTCGTGACTGGACCTGAGTCCTCAAGCAAAAGGTGCACCGCCAGGATTTGTACCCTAATCCTGACTCGCCTTGCGATGTAACCCCCATTCTATAAGGAGTGGGATACGCGCACTGCGCGACCAGACCGAAGTCCTAAATGCTTACCAGCTGACCTACTGGTGGAAGCGATACTGCTAGTTGGTCAGCCTCTACCATATTCTGCAGGCATGGTGCCAGAGCTGTTCAAGGCAAGGTCACCTCCCGCACATGTTCACCGTTACCCAGGTTCCTGGGATTAGCTCCCATATGCTACCGAATCCCAAGGTATGACCACAGCCCGGCAGAGTTTAACCCAATCCAGGAACCTCAGGCAATGCCCGAGGGGGCTCGCTTCCCGACCCTGTCTAACTCTATCGTTCAACTGGCAACCACCTTCGCGTGTAGAGGTACCACGCACACGTCGAGATACTTTGCATCTCATCCCGAAGCCAATGTTACATGTTGACTTTGGTTCCGGACCATATCCTACAAAGTTTCTTCCTTGGCATAGGATCAGAGCCGTTACCCAGATTCCTGGGTTTGGCCCCACCCCCACTTCCGGTCAATCCCCTTGCAGGCACGAATCCGACACTCCCCTCCCGGTAGGATCGTCAAAGCAATACGGGAATACCTCTCTTTAGCGTGATGAGGTACCACGAACACGTTGAGATACTCGGTATCTCTTCTCAGACCTAATAACACGTGAAAGTTGCCATTTCGTAGAAGGGCCGTGGCCACTGCTCTTCCCCGGTAGAACCGTCCGAAGGAGCTACAGTCACAGTACGATGTTAAGCTTTAAGAAGGAAACTCTAAAAAGCGAACTATTTGAGTGATATTATATAGACAATACAGTCAAATAGACGTGGCCAATACACTTTATCACCCTAACGACACAATGGATACGTTTTGACCTCACCACTATGTTGGACACCCAAGAAACCCTTCCAAAATCAAACATGAAGCTTCTATCTTTTAAAAAAAGTGGTTACTTTAAACTTTTTGGAAAATCGGTTCAAATTTAAACTTTTAATGCTCATAATTCAAACACGGTAGTGATCGATGATTTCTCCGGTTGCCTATTTCATATGCTAAAAGGAGTTGAATGATCATAGTATGGATATGAAGTAAGAGTGACACGCTGCAAAATTCCTTAGTGGATCATCTAAAGGTGTGAACGTAGAAAGGGAGCTTCTGCTTTGAATAAACCAAAGTAAGTTGATTGCCCTTGTTAATCGTTTATGTTTTACAAACCCAGTCTCGTGTTTTATCTCATGCATTGTGTATTTTTTTTTTTAAAAAAAGTTCAAAGTTATAGCGAGTAATACCTGGATATACTTTCCAAAACACTGTTTCATCCTAATTTGATGATTATATCCTGAAAACTCTGGAGCAATGAATCGAAGTGCTGGACATGCATTTAAAATTCCTCCAGATTTTAAGACTGTTATTTCCAGTGCTTCAAAAGCATATATCAATTCATGTAGCAATGGGTCATCGTAATTAAAGGTATGCCCTGCAATGAATCCCCACAGACAATTCATAACGGATGCGTGAAATGTGTGGTTCATTAGAACTCCCTTGGATCCACATTCTTCATTTCTGTGTTGCAACATTTCTGTTAAACGTACAGCTTCATGTATGATAATTGATTCCATAGAATTCTTTCCAAAACCTAAATTGCTCAACACCTTCATGCATATCCTTCTATGTTCCAACCAGAATGATCCACTTGTGAATATAATTCCTGGAATAAAAGACCCATATTTATGACCACGGAGTATATAGTTACCTTGCGGATTGTCAAATGAATAAAAAAGTTAATTGATACACTTTTATCATTTAAAAAAAACGGTAGAATAGGCAAGTAAATTTATGTTTGAAATTTCATAATTTTGAAAATAATATAGTGCCACGTTATTCCAAAGTAAAATATATTTCATCTTGTTAGGATATTCTAATTTCAAGTTACAAACAGGTTTATTATTATGCTTTGAAATCACGATACGTACAAATTATCAAAGATCACGTACAATTACCATTAAATATGCTTACCTTTTTCTAAAGTTGTAAATAAAAAGAATGTATTGGATGGTCTGTACACTGGCATAACATGAGAAACTTGGTGTGAATGTACAACTCAGGTGGGTTCATAGTAACATAAGATCTCACAAGCTTAAGACTTTTCTGAATGAAAACAGTCCGATTTTATAGATATTATATTTGGTTTCTAGATTGTTGCTAAGTGTTACTGTAGATAGAACACAGGAACACTAAGAATATGAAATGAAGTCCTAGTTTTACATGTCTTAGTTTCATACCGCAATTTATAAGAATGCTCACCGTCTCAAAACTCGACAAATATGGCCTGTAACAGTCATTTCCAACTGAATGTACTGTCAGGTTACAATGTGTTAGTCTCGTCATCAGTAAACTTCGTGGAGGGAAGAACAAGCAGATATGTGACTTGACATTAATAAAATATAATGGTGACAGGTAAATAAGAACATCACAGTGCAATCGGCGGTTTTTCATACATACAACAGTTCCATTGTTGCGCGTTGTTGTGTTCAGTTGAATAATAAAAATGGTTTTAAAATGTTTGTAAATAAAATCTCCAACTTAAAGACAGTAAGAGAAATAGCGGAATAATGTTTGAAGTTTGCCCTGGGTTTCTCTATCGTTGGAAGATCTCATACTTCCCTCTGGATGGCGCTAGTTGTGCCTGTATGTACCTGTGAGGCGTTCAGCTGTGGAGCGGCGCATTGTAACAGGTAATATAAATGGGTGTAGTTCGTTAATGGTCTGATGTGACCTTATAATATCGAATAGTGAAACGAAATTCGTGTTATTATAGTAAAAACAATTAGTGAGAATTACGGCTTAGTTTATGATTAATCGAGACTCAATATTAAATTTAACCTCTAAATTAATATTCTTTTTAAAAAGTTTTGACGCAAAGGTGAGAAAAGAAAAAATGAGTGATTTATTCTGGTTTGTATGTTAGATTTAAGTCGTATTTGGGGATCCTTGAAAAAAAAAAAAAAAGAATGAAAAAACTATTCTGAATTTGGCATATGCCTTTTGATTTAGACTTAATATATGGGCTGGTTTTGCTGTTCAATAACCTTTTTCACCGTGCTCGTGGGTTTTCTCGGGGTTCTCCCGTTTCCTCCCACTTTCTTCATTCCACCATTTCACTCATCTCTCATTATCACCGTCTCCTTTAGCCTAACCGGCATAACCGTGGGACGTAAAACTCAAAGATTTCATTTCATTTTTTCAATAACCTTTTTGACTAGTTTTTTTCACCAATTCAAACATTCGGAGCAAACCAAGAAAAATAAAATAAAGGGAATTAATAGCGTTAATCGAATGGCATTAAGAGCTATTACCTTATTGCACTTTATTGTGGGGATTTTATACGCCTTCTATTTTCTGTCAAACAAACCTTGAAAAAAAGCTAACAGCTTACTGTTATATACTATTGCTATAAAAGAAACAGACTTAAGTGAAGTCGAATGCTATTTCCATTTCCATATATTTTCTTGTTATTTGATCTACATATATTATAATAAAGTTTTGTTACCTGTTATTGGAAATAGGTTTTGTTGAATTGCCATTACAACTGGTAACCAACTATACCGCTTCCAACAAAATGCGCTCACCTACAACGATATGTTGTATTTTTAATTGTATTCTTTGGGCAAAATATGTGATCTTTTCTATAAAATATGCACTAGCCAGCTAGGTTAAAAAGAAGAAGAAAAGGAAACATATCTTGTTATAAATCCGTGTATGTTTTGTTGTTTATATTTCACCAAGACGATGTGTTTATATGTTACTATGGGAACAGAAGGAAGGTTAGACATAATGTCAACTACCTTTTAACGATAATAGAGTTTATAAAAAAGAAGGTATATAATAAACGACATTTTGCATTATGTCAATTTAGTGTATTCATTGTGTGGCTCAATAAGATAATATCATGTTAGAATCAGGACAATAAAACGAAAAATAATAAACAGTTCTTATATATTTTATGGTGCCGAAACTCGGGAAACCTTGTGTATCGTTCAGAAATTTTAGTAAAACGATCACAATTGAGCCTAATATTAATTATACTATTCCAAGAAGGCAGGGCCGTACCCAAGGGGGGGGCCAAGGGGGTCATGGCCCCCCTCACCAGCTAATGATGTATTTTAAACAAGTAAAAAATTAAACGAAAAATGAAATAAGTTTTTCATTGATACTTTATTCGGTGGAAGTTTATAATAAAAACAGAAATGAAAGGGTCCGGTTTATTTTTTCTTTCTTATTTTACTTGACAAATTCACTTTACACAAATTCACTTTACACTTTACACACAAATTCACTTTACACTGTGTTGCTAAGTTTTTTTTTTTTTTTTTTTTTAACGTTTGGATTTAACCAAACATTCAGGTCAGTGTTCCAATATTCGTGCTACATTTTATTTTTTTAAAGAAAAAGCACGAAAGCATTTTATATGAAAGCAAACAAAAAAAGAAATGGTATTAACGCTGAATGTTCTAATTATAAACCAGATACTAGTTGTTTACCCTCTTTTTCTTGCAATATATTCGCCACAGAGCTACACCGATGAACAGCATAAGAAATTAACATATATTCTACTTTTCTCTCTACCTGTCTTAGGCTAATAGAAAGCATTCCTAATTTCCCGAGAGTTTTCTTTTAAAATATTAATTCCATTATAATTTATTTTATAGGTATTTATGGACATTACCGGCATCTACGGCCTTAAGCCTGCAGGCCAGTAGTCAGGATTATTTCATTGGGAGGGTACAGCGTTTTAATGGGAGCGCCTACTAGAACCTTATATATGTATTAAAACATGTTAAACAATTTATGTTGATTTGTCACTTGGGGTGCCCGGCCCCCTTGGGAGCCCCGTAACTACGGACCTGTACGCATGAGGGATGACATCCCTCGCCATGCCCACTATTATGCGAAGGGGGCAGGATGAAGATAATGGCGAAGGAAAGAAGCGGCCTGGGATCCAACCCTGACATTTGCTTGGGGTGAGTGAGGAAAAAACAGAAAAAAACTCTCAATTGGAATTTCTGGCCAGAAAAAGTTGTTACACCTTTTCGACCGAGTGAATACTTCGGAAATGGTATCTGGGACCGCTCGCACCAAACGCGAGAGCTTATGACAGCAGGCTGACAAACTATAATCGAAATTTAAAAGCGTCCCGACTGTTTGTTAGAACAATTGTCATATTTTTTGTACTCTTTCTTCGCTAAAAAATCAATTCTGATTGTATATATGTACTGCACGTTATTATACATTAGTCTATTAATTTAAACATTTGTGATTATAGAATAATAATATTATTATTTTTGAACATTAAAAATCACGACACTTAAGTAGCAGATCTACTGTTAAACACAAAAGAAGTTAGAAGGGGCCCAGAAATGTCATTCATTTCTTGATTTCTGAAAATTAAATATCAACAATGGACTTGAATGTATAAATTTATGTTCTGTGAAGTAACGTTTGAAGATTAGAAAATTCTGTGATTCTGACATCTAAATACCTAGATTTCGCGCTCGGAGAATTTAATAACTTTTATTTAGTTTTATTTATTTTTAACAGACTGGTACGGGAAGTGTGGTGGTGTTTTTGAGCTTCGTACTTCGGTATTGGAGTGGCTTTTGAACTGCACAATAGAGCGGAACATCCGTCGATGGCTCAATATATGCGACAAAGCTAGATTGGGAGGTAGCAATAAATTAAGGAACAAACATGGTGCAGTCTTAAGGTCACTGACCCTGTCATTTTTCGCGCTCCGAGGGTGTCTTTCTTTCATCTCTTTTGTGAGAATGAGAAAAAAAGAACTGTCCCCACCAGTGCTATGTTGGAAAGCTTGCGGAGTGCGTATGTATCTGTGTATGTGTTCGTGCCTTTCAGTGCTGAATGCGCGTGTTCATCCCTTTCAGGGAGAAGAGTGGTATTTTTGTTTTTGTTTTAATTAGTGAAGTGTACTCTGAATTTGATTTCGGGTTAGTGAAATGAAGCGGAAAGAGGATATACGCAACTTTTTTGTCAAAAAAAGTAAAGAAGCCCCTGAAGATACAACGGTTCCTCAACATAAAGTAGCAGAGTCGTCTGTTCATCGCGTGAATACAACTTTTGAAGAAACCAGCAGTGCATCGACAAAGTTTTCCTCTCTGCCTTCATCTGACTCAAATGATATTGGGAACTTCGTTGGCATAAAATTGGATAATTTATAAAAGGTGAACTTGTTAAAAAATCTTTGGAAACCAGATAAACTATATAATTTTCCCTGTGAAGAAGCACAAGGCCGTAAGCGGTTTTTCCAGAGAAGGTGGCTGGAAGACTTTAGTTGGTTTGCCTACTCCCACAAGAAAAGAGGTCTGTTCTGTGCGATTTGTGTTCTGTTTACGGAAAAGAAGGAAGCAGGTCACCAGAGTCTAAGTGCATTCGTGACGAAACCTTTTTACAATTTAAAGAAAGCAATAGAGTCCTTCAAACAGCATGAAAGTAACTAATACCATAGATATGCAGCAGCGAATAGGGTGACAGTATGTAATTTCATTGAGGGGAAAATAGTCAGCATCGATCAACAAATTGACAGCCAGAAAAAAATAGAAGTACAAGAAAATAGGAAAAAGCTCGTACGTATCGTGGAAACTATTCGTTTGTGTGGTCAACAGAACCTAACCCTGCGAGGAACACAGGACTGGGGTCGGATTGAGTTGTCAACTCCAAAACATAATGATGGCAACTTCAGGAGTCTTCTGCGATATCGCGCCAAATCTGGAGACACAGTTCTTGAAGAACATTTGAAAAATAGTCCGAAAAATGGTATGTACACTAGTGCTAAAGTGCAAAATGCTTTAATAGATTCGTTTAGACATTTAATACAATCTAAAATCGTGGACAAAGTAAAACAAAGCAAATATTTCAGTATTCTCGCTGATGAAACAACGGATGTTTCTCAAACAGAACAATTCTCTCTGTGTGCGTGATATGAGGATCTCGATGGGTGTGTGCTTAAAGAAGACTTCCTGTGTTTTGTGCCTGTATATGATGTGACCGGAAAGGGCTTATCAACAGTGATAGAAGACAATGTAAATAGTCTCGGCTTGGACATGAACAATTTAAGAGGACAAGGCTACGACGGCGCCGGAGCCATGAGTGGGGAGTTTAGAGGAGTTCAGGCACTAATCAAGAAACGTTATCCTAAGGCCTTCTACACACATTGTATGTCCCATTGCCTTAATCTGTGCCTTTCTGATGCTTCGAAGGTGCAAAATATTCGTAATGCAATGGGAGTTATATCTGAATGCTGCACATTTATTCGTGCAAGTGCAAAACGAACAAGAATTCTGGAAGATAAAATTAAACAGCTTCTGCCGAACTGTGACAAAAGTAGGCTACAAAATGTTTGTGAAACTCGATGGTGCGAGAGGCATGAAGCTGTGCTACTCTTTAAAGAAATGTTAAAGCCTATTATTGCTGCTCTTGAAGAAATAAAAAGTAGCCCAGAGGTAGGCGAAGCATCATTGAAGGCTTCATTACTTTTGCACAGCATCTATAGTACACCATTTTTAGTGTCTTTGCTTGTGTTGTGTAAGTTACTGAGTGTAACGTTCACACTCTCAAAACGGCTGCAGAAGAATGACATTGATCTAGTGAATGCTTTCGCTGAGATCAATCTTATCAAAAAATCTTTGCAAGCTATAAGAGAAAAGTCCACATCAGAATTTCAAAATATATTTGAAAATCTTACAGACCTTGCATCCGAACTAGAACTTGAAATACCTATGCCACGAGCGAACAAATTTAAAAAAAAACACCGGCCGAACATTTCCACTTCGAACCCAGAAACTTACTACCGCGCTTCAATTTTTATTCCGTTCGTTGACGATCTAATTTCTTCACTGGAAGAGCGATTCCTACATCATGGGGAAACCATTTCGTCACTGCAGTTTTTCATCCCTCGGTTCTGTGATGTTCCATTTGAAAAAATCAAAGACTGTATTGACGTTTACAAAGATGATCTTGATAATCCATTTGAAGATTTAATGAAGGCGGAGTGGGGTTTATGGAGATTGAAGTGGAGAGAGAGTGCAGACCGCCCAGCAACAGCCATTGCCGGATTAACAGCTTGCTCTCCATCAGTTTCCAAACGTTTTTACAATGCTTCACATTCTAGCTGTCTTACCAGTGAGCACAGCAACAGTGGAGAGGAGCTTCTCTACTTGGAGACTCCTGAAAACGTATTTAAGAAATACAACAAGCGAGGACAGACTCTCTGGTTTAGCACTCCTGTTATACACCGCCACGTAAACGTAACAAACGATGAAGTAATCACCTTCTTTGCTCAGTTACATTCTCGGCGTCTTCAGCTGACTTTATAGGTGAGTAGGACCTTCATTTATTTTATTACATTTCTGCATGTTTTTATATGTTATTTCAGCCTTGTGTTTATGTTGTAAAAAGTTGAACGTAGATTTGGGATCCGAACATTTTTCGTTTAATTTACTCATGTTCATACCCCACTCCCAAATGCCACTAACGGCATAGTCTTTATGGGTACATACAAACTAATGTCCCAATGACACGCTTAGTTTCATCTATTTAGCTTATTGCATAAAGTGTAGGTATGTTTTTAAAGTATTCTGAGTGTGGTGCTGCCCCCCCCGTCAAAAAATCCTGGGTATGGCCCTGCAAGAAGGGGCACAAAAATAGATAGACCTGTCAAGATGAGTGACATTGAAGACGAAGTGGTTGATAACAGTATGAGTGAGACCGAATCAAATCCTACTGAAAGTATGGTTGATCCATTCAAACAACTATCACAACAAATATCTCAGTAAAATATGCAGTTACATCAACAATTTGATAGAAAAATGAATCAACTTAAGGATGAATTTTCACAACAATGTCAGGATGAATTTTCTCAACTTAATGAATTACATCAACTTCTTGATAGCAAGTTGGACAAACAACAGCAGCAGTTGGATACTAAGTTAGTTGGAATACAACAGCGTTTAGACCAGCGCTTAGGACAAATGATGGAACGAAAGGATCAGCACATGGAACAGGTTAAAGAAATGTCATCACAGGTTAATATGAGTGCTTTAAATGAACCTGAACCTTCTACAGAAACAACTGAAAATGCATATTTTAAGTTTACATTAGTGAAATTTGCTGAATGTTCACAAAAGCATACTGCTGTATTGGTTGGATCAGACTATCCTAACTTTTCTTCTCAGTCGAATGTTTTTGATTGTCTTATAGATGCTGCCTGTAATGACGATAATGGTATGCATCAATGTGTGAAAAGTTATGATCGTTTTCGTCTAGTGAATGCTATTGGCTTCTTGTATTCACAGTATCATGTTGAATATGTATCATGTCATGATATTAATCCTGAAGATGAAGTAATGGTAATAGAATCATTTAATGATATGTACATGTAATTAGTACCAAGAAGAAAGTTGATTCCAGTATTCGTGAAATTTAGAAAGAAAACGTGTGTTCCCACCAATGTTTGTATTGAGTGGTCGATTGAGTTGAACTTGTTGAACTGTGCATTCAATGAGAAGACAAAAAAGATAATATTGAACAATCCGATGATGCCTTTACGGAACATGATACAGTGAGTTGATTTCAATCATCTAAGCATGGCATTGCGAGATTTTGAAAATCCTTAATAACTCTCCTTCTCAAATAATTTTAAGTAATATATAATCGTTTCCTACATTAGTATTCACAGTTGTTTCATCTTTCGTTTTCTTTCGTATCGCCTCTCTTATGTTACTATCAACAGTGCATTGCCTCATCCGATTTTTATTCACTTCAGTGTACCTCAAACCTACGCTCTCTCACCCCTTCTATATTTTCTGTTTGGATCTTACATGCTGACACTTCCTCCCACTGTGCACACTTTTCGATATTCCGTTGACACCGCTTTCTGGCACAGCCCAAAACATCCAACAAATAAATATTTCTTTCACCATAGCAACTGAGTCTTTTCTTTGGTGGTACAATAAGTTGATTCTATATCAGCTCCAGTAAGACGGAGACAATTCTCTGTACCATCTCGCATTCGCTCCCGAGTACAGAAAAAATAAATCCTTTTCATAGCAGTGTCTATGACACATATTCCACCACACCAAACAGGTCACTTACCTTTGTCTCACTCTTGAGCATCGTTTAACTCTAAGCCCCGTCTGAAAGAAATGGTCACTGTTTAAACTTACTAAAACGTCTTATTAGCTCCACGTGGATAATACAGCCTATTACAGTTCTTAATATCTATAAGGTTTCTTTTTGCATCCAATCTTGTCACATGACTACCCTTCATGGATTGTAACATTACCTTTCATCTATGACAAACTGTAAGTTCTCGAACGTCATGCGTTATATAGCTTACGAAATAAAGCTTCTGAATCCAATACAGCAGTTGTATGACCGGATTACTTTTTCTACCATACTTAATAACATACTAAAGTTACAGTTCGAATTTACTACCATCGAATTTCAGAAACGGCATCATTTACTACTGAACATTATGAACACAGACCGCCAATATAATCTTGGCCATAAATTCGTCACTTGCCCTCCTCTTAAGTCTTCCTATTAACAACTCCGACCTTTTTGTCGCTTCTGCATATTCTTCGGCTCTTCCCGTTCATGTTATCCCTACATATGCTGCACTGTAACCCAACGTACTAAGATGACTTAATTCGTCTATATTACTGTCCAGAGCAGCCCCTAGACGAAAAGATTGTGTGTTTATGTATAATCCTAACATGTGTATTTATTTATGTTTCTAACAATTTTTGTGTTTGTCTTCTCCAGCGCACCTCACCAACGTTTCTTATTCCTCCTGCCCTGATGATTATCATCTTAAGACTATAATGTCCAAGTGGATGAAATGTTTAAAATTTAATAAAGCTCAGTGTAATAAAGTGTTACTTAAAATAAATGATATTACCCTTTTCCTCACATTCCCTAGACCAGTTTCAGTCTCCTTTCTTCCCTAATCTTCCTACCTGTCACCCCGGATAGAGGGTGTAATCTATGCAATGATGATATACGTCGGCTAGCTAAATAAGGGTTATATAAAGACCATGCACTCCAACATCAACCAGTAACCAACAAAAAGCAGAAGATGGCGTTGGTGTTTTAAATTGAGCCCCGAACCTTCCATTTAAAGCCTTCCAGATCACAACCTTCATTTACAATTGTATATTTTAAAATAATGTTAAACCTTCGGAAGCTCTAGTAGATACGGTTTTATATCCATGGTTTTTGAAAGAATATACAATTACCAATTAGAACATTATGAACACCTACCTACTATCGATATAAACCCGTCTAGGCGAGAGCAGCATCATGTTACTACTAACGCCTGCTAGTCAAACTCACGTACAGTGCATGTATTATCAGTGAGCGTGCTGACCGTGGGTAGGAAAGAGAAGGGGCGTGATATATCTGAGTTCGGCCGAGGGCAGATTGTAATGCCCCTCAGGCTCGGCACGAGCATTTTGGAAATTACACGACTTGTCCGGTGCTTGAGGAGTGCTGTGTGCGTGTCTTCAACAAGTGGTGAAACCAAGTTGGAACGACGTCCACGTCGAGAGGTTGGATTGCCCCCTATTTACTGATGTCGGACGTCGTAGGCTGGGCAGACTGGTAAAACAGGATAGGGGGCGAACTGTGGTGGAAATAACACCAGACTTTAATGTTGGGCAGAGTACAAGTGTGTATGAACACAATGCATCGAGCACTTCTAACAATGGGTCTTCGCAGTGGACGACCCATCCATTTACCAATGTTAATACGATGACGTCAGCAACTACGACTGAAATGGACAACGCCACCGGAGCTTGGAGCAGTGACAGAGCGTTGCATGGTCTGATGAATAGTGATACCTTCTTCATCATGTCGATGGGAGGGTGCGAATCCATCGTTTTCCATGGGAACAGCTCCTTGACACCCGTACTGCGGGACGGAGACAAGGTCGCAACGGCTTAATTATGTTCTGAGAAACATTCACGTGTGCATCCATGAGTTCAGTGGAGCTAGTGCAAGACACCATGACGGCCGAGGCGTATCGTACACTTGGTTGCAGACCACGTACACACCTTCATGACGACCATGTTCCCAACGGCAGTGGTATTTTTGAACAAGATAAGACGCCATGTCTCAAAACCATGAGTGTGATGGAGTGGTTCGAGGAACACAGTGGCAAGTTCCAATTGATGTACTGGCTCTCCAACTCGCCGGATCTGAACCCAATTGAACACGTCTTAGATGTGATTTAACGTGCCGTCAGTGCGCATCGGCACCACCCTGGAATTTACGGGTATTAGGTGACCTTTGTGTGCAGATGTGGTACCATCTCCCTCCAGCGACCTACTAAGAACTTATTGCTTCCATGCCAAGACGCGTCTCCTCTTTTATCCGTGCCAAAGGTTGACATACCGATTATTAGGTAGGCGGTCATAATGTTCTGGCTGGTCAGTGTGGTGTTTCATCCGAATCGATTTTTAAAATAAGTAGACTATTTAAGCACAACACTTACCTCCATTATCTTTGTAAGCATATTTAATAAGTGGAAACATTTCACGTCCTTCTGTCTTCCTGTTCGTCAGTATTTCATTAATTGCTCTTTTTCGAGATACAGCTATTTGGATTAATCCAAACTGGTTAAATGTAAGCTCTGGTCCATATTTATTACATGCGTAAGTAATTACTTTACTTATAGAGCGAAAATGAAACAAAAGATAAACAAAATACCAAACATTACCACATAAAGCAATGCTCATTGGTTCTGCAATAAAAAGAAAAAAATAGAGAAAATTACTTCTATTGTCTTTGGTCGGTTTATTTAAAGAGAAAGCACTAAAGAATATTGTATAACATTGGTATGTTCGAAATGTCCAATTTAACGTCTGGTATGAAACTTCCATCTGTATCACAACCAATGGATGTAGCGAAATAACGTTATGACGTCATAAACCCCACACTAATTTTGAAAACACTCTGGTGTCCCTGCTAATCACGGAATAGTTGTAGTTGTTGATCAGAGTTGTGTGAAATTGAACCAAGGAGAATGTACGAGGGAGAACCCAAAAGAAACTGGACTTTCGTTATAAAAAATGATTTATTACATTTTTTACAAAATTCTTTCTGTCTCCTCCAAAATACTCTCCATTAAATGGGACTCATTTCTCCCATCTTCTTTCCCACTGTTTGAAGAACCTCTGGAACTCTGGAACTTTTATATCGTCCAATGCACTCGGCGAAGTTCTTTTTACAGCCTCTACTCCATCTAAACATTTTTCTTTTAGATTTAGTTAAATTCACGGAAAAATTTCATCGTGTTGGTCAAGAAGTTTGGATCACTTTCAATCTGATTTTTCAAGTCCTGGCTCAAATTCAGATGAAGGGTTTGATCCTTTGTGAGCAGGCGAGAAACAAACTTAGCGGCAACATGTCTCATTTGAAAAACCTCACTTTGGTACGAGTTTCAACTCACTCCTGCCTGTTTTGAAATATCATCGATCATGAAACGACGATCCTCGCTGATTTTGGGGCAGGTTTTTTCGATGTTTTCGAAATGTTGAAGGTCACCCAGAACTAGCGCGATCTTCAACACTCATCTTACCACACTTAAAGCGGCCAAACCACTCAAAAAATTTGTGCGGTTCATAGTATCCTTCTTGAAAGCCTGTTGAAGCCTTTGATAACTTTTCGTTTCCGGTTTTCCAAGTAGGAAGCAAACACACTCCTTGTTCCTTTGAATCTGCTATAACGATTTCGCAGGCGGGAAACGAGAACAATTGAGAAAAACAATAATACGATCAAACATTAACCTCCAGCGCAGACGCCGCTTGGCCAACTGATCTGGGAAGGTCTCTACTAGACCTAGCTTAGCAGGAGAACTCTCTACTACGCCTAGGAACGGCAGCGCTCTTTCAATTCGGTTTCTTTTGGGTCCCCGCTCGTACAGTTGCGTTAGATTTTCCTTTAGGAGCTCAAACTGAGATATTGTGCACATTTGGTCGAAAAAATGAACAACGCGTTGGACTACGAGTGTTGAATGAACACAGCATATGCCTTTGATTTGTGAAATTTCGTATCACTAACACAGCATTGTAAGTTGAGTCCGGCAGGGAACGACCAACAGCAACTAGTCACAAATTATGTATACATTATATCACTATTACTCTGAAACTACATGCAATCTGTATCGTAATACCAATTCGACTCTTAACTACCACATGGTCTATAATGATCTAGAAGGGTATAGTTCTGGTATGATAATTGTAAATGTTCAAAATAATGTTAGAATTGTGAAAAGGTTCCGAATAGTTACCAATATTAACACTCCATCCGCAAAAGGTATTTATTCGTGCTATATTGATCTATGATGTGAGTGATGTGACATACTTTTCTCTGTCGAGGTGAAAGCGTTATTATACATAGTTGTAGTTACTAGTTCCATGAAATATAGTGCACACCTATTCTCCAAACGTTCTGCTACGGTCAAAGGACATGATAGTCTCATGTTAAATGACAATACAAACGTAAATATTGCTCAAAAGACGATTGAGGCTCTCTTTGAATTGAATTATGAAATACTTCTCATATTATTATCACTCGCTGTATTCCCTTTATATCACTCGCACTGGCTATCAAATCCTTCAACATCTCGACCATTTCTAGGGAGGGAAGACCTTGACTGATGATCAGCCAGTGCAACATGCACTTAAGCATTTTTTCGTATCAGAGATTCCGGACTTACTGCGCAACGGATTTCAATTGTTAGCAGACGAATGAGAAAAATGTTTGGCGACTATTTTGTTTAACTGTCGTTTTCATTTTCCAGTTCTATAAAAATGACGAATGGACATTTCGTATATACCAATCTAAGACATGACACATGATTCATATGAAGTTCGGCTTCTTAGAACACTGTAATAAATAAGATTTTTCTTTATATTTGCTGTCACTTATTAGGACGTATTGTATGCGTAAGATCTAAAACTGTAATTTAAAATTATTAATGACAACTAAGCCTATATTTTCTTAACGTAGTTTTTGTTTTTACGGCAGAATGTATTGACCCAGAACTTATCGTTACATGCCAATACTTATCAATTTCATGGAAATGCTTTAAAAAGTGCAAATTACGAGATTAATATGACATTGGACCAACTTTCATTCTCATAACACATCGATATGAAGTGGAGTCATAAGGTCATGAATTGTAACTTTTCGTGGCCACCACTGAATTTGAGAAGGAGGTTCGAGGTGGAAATAGACGCCAGATTCGAAGTTTCAAAGCAGCCCACATATTTTTAGTTACGTTCAGATTAAATCTAGGAGGCTCAGCAGACAAAGTATGCATCCGGATGGAAGAACATAACAACGGTTACAAACTTTTAACTGGAAACACCCGGAAGAAGACCATTAGGAAGACTAAGGCGAAAATGGGAGAACAATATTAAGATGGAACTCAGAAATACAACGTAGAAAGTAAGTCCAGTTGGCTAAGGATAAAATGGAGAGTATTGTGAACGGGGGATTGAACTTTCAGTTCCATAAACCATAGAGTTAGTTATTTAGTTCAAATCCAGGAAATGTGCTATTTACGAGAGGTATTTAAATTCTTCCCGATGTTTCTCAGATTTCGCTGTGTAATAGCGTAAGTTGTATAAATGAACGTATTAACATTGCGGAATATTGATCCATTTCCCGTAAACACCATCTGAATCATAGAATGCACGTGATCCCTTAAAATAGTTACATAATCACGGACAGAGACGAGATGTAAGCATCATCGCAGGACCCAGTGAAAACCAGGACTTTACCGACCAAAGCTTCACAGAACCAGCACCATGTTTCAAGGGTTATCGAAGACACTGCACATCAAACACCTCTTTGGACGTCTGACTCATACATAAATGCCACATGTGGTTTGAAAGAAGTTTGACGATGACTTATCGAACCACATTACACGTTTCAAGTCACAACTGCCCATTTTTTAGATTGCCAGTATCTTTGGAGTCGTGCTAAATAATTATGGTCAGTTATAAGCTGTTTCACCAGTGCAACTTAAGCTCGTATGACTATGTTATGTAACTCGCGGTGGACTGTGATTGTCAATGCATTTTATGGGAGGTGCTTGATCAATTCCTCCGTGACTTGGATCGTAGTTGCATGATGATTCTAAGTCACAATCTGCTCTAATATCCGCAGGAACTATCACAGAGGGTCTTCTTGTGATTCCTATTCCCATTTACCAGTATAAATTTGCCGTTAGTTTTGTAGGTCGTCTTCATGTTCGACATCGCAACACACTTGCAGCTTTCAACCTCTCGCATCACATAACCGAGCACTAACAATTATCTTCTTTCAAAATCAGGGAAATCTCCCATTTTACATTATCACAACTGTTCAGTTCTCTGCATGCACAGACAAACTACTGTCACACATAGCATGCCATAATTAATCGTCATCAACATACCGGCGCTACGGTCATACCCTGGCCGTGCAAATGCGAATATTTAACGTATTTTCAACTCGAAGTGTTTACATTAAGATCATAAAAAGTACATATTGTCACAAAAGGGCAGTCATTAGTTTAAAAGTGAAGGATTTGTGCAAGAAAAGTAACGTTCTCCAAACTATATTTAAGATACAAAACTGCGATTATACAAATAACTAACACGAGAATCGGAAACAAATAGAATTCCACTCTGGAATATAGTCTAAAATGCACGGTCTTCATCGTCTAGTACAGCCATGACCTACTGAATGTCTTTGTCCTTAATGTTAAATATTCCCCTTACCACATGGACAAGGGACAGAGACAGTAGTTAACCTGCTGTTGATAAAAGGCAGTGGTGATAGGCAGATGAACATTGATATTGTATTGGATGACTTACCTAACACACACTTACTTAGCACTTACTTATGTTATTCTCTTATGTAATTCTCTGTCCTACTTTGCTCATTGTGTTTTTCTCTGCTTTCCTCAGATTGCGAAATTGCATTCTAGCGTCATACATCTGCCAGCAGGAAAGTACTGCTCTGTAAACTATGTGAAAATTCGCACAATATTGGACTGTCTTTACTTCCAAACTAGGAATAGTGGTTTTCTTTTGCATTATTCTATCATCATTTTGATTTGTCGTATTCCCGTTTCCTCTATTTCAACTTTCACCTTACGTTCCTTTTCTCATATTCTTCTCTTCTGAGCATATGGTATTCCGCTTTACATTTTCCAATCCTCATTTTTCATTTTGTTATCTCTTCTCCGTTCCCTCTGCATTTCTAATGTCTTTTCTCATTTCGAGTTTTGTTCTTCTGCCATAAAAAAATCCCTGTTTATTTTTTACTTATACTTAATCCTTTATACAACTTAATAATTAGGGGCTTCGGTGCCTCAGTAGTAGAACCTTTACCTCTGGTGCATGGGGTCCCTAGGTCATCCCAGCTCGGGCCAAGTGAACCTTGTGGTGGACAAACACCGTGTGCGTGGGTTTTTTCGGAGTTCTCCCGTTTCCTCCTAGTTTCTTCATTCCACCATTTCATTCATTTCTCATCAATGTCTCTTTTAGCCTAACAGGCATAAGTATTGGACGTAAAACTTAAAGATTTAATTTCATTTTAAAACTTAATAATTTCATTTCTTTAGTTCTATTTGCTTCTTTCCATTTTTTAACAAGGATACTACATTTTTGTTTTATTATTTTTGTATTCTCCAATAGTATTTCGTAGTTATTCTCTCTTTAGCGTTTCTATACGAGTATTGTATTGTTTTTCCTTAATTTCAGAACACTAAATATTGTATAATTTTATCCTTCTTTCCCTTCTTTCTTTTCTTTAAGTTGGGTCTCAGTCGTAGAGACTTACCTATGATGTGAGGCTCAATCCCCACTTAAGTAAGTTTGTGGTCTACAACACCATGTCTGTGAGTTTTCTCGGTGTACTCCTATTTTCTCCCACATTCTACCGACTCTTGCATCACCATTCAGTTGCCTTAAGAATTCGTCTCCCTTAGCCTAATGGGCGTAACTGTGGGACATTAAACTCTGTCGCTCGTCTCATATAGCCTCGTTGCTGAAAGGGACGTTAAACTCAAAATCAACTCAACTCAATTAAACAATTTCCTTTGTCTAAGTCGTTTCTAATCATCTATGCATGATATTGTTTATTCGTTTGATTTTATAGTATTTCAAACAATTCATAAGTTCTTGAATGGGCAATACATGTGTACTCCCCTGTAATTTTTATTATTATTATTATTATTATTATTATTATTATTATTATTATTATTATTATTATTTTATTATTATTCTTATTATATTCTTGACCCGGGTTCGATTCCCGGCGGGAGCTCATGTGGTTCGGATTCCACGTTAATCAGTAGGTCCACGTCTCATATAGCCTCGCTGCTGAACGGGACGTTAAACTCAAAATCAACTCAACTCTTATTATATTCTTCTTCTTCTTCTTCTTTTTCTTCTTCTTCTTCTTATTATTATTAAGTATTTTGCATTATTATTATTATTATTATTATTATTATTATTATTATTATTATTATTATTATTATTATTATTATTATTATTATTAAGTATTTTGCCTTTTGCCAGGTCCTGGGACTAGTGTAGTCTTTCTTCTTTTTTCTTATTTCTTCCATGTTTCTTGATTTTCAATTTCCTTTTTCAACTCCCAATATTTTCTCCTAATTTTCAAATTATCGATCAGTTGTGTTCTTCCTCTTTCTATTCCTGCCTTTCCTTCCACCTTTCCTTCTATGGCAGTATGAAGAAGACAATTTTTTCATAAGGTGTGTCCAATCTAATTGGCTTTCCTACGAAGGCTGATGACTAGAAGCTGTAATCTTCTCTCCTATCCGTTTTAAAACGTCTTCATGTGTTACTCTTTTTGTCCATTTTTCTTTACAGCCCTCTAATTTCTATTATTTAATAATATTTTATTATATAAAAATGTCTTTCCTCTTACTTCTTCTTCATTTCTTATTATCTCTTCCTTTGCTACTTCAATTTCTCCTTAGGATGCGGTTGGTAAGTGGTGAAGCGTTCTACTCTGGAGCATGACCTCATTTGTTTGATTGCAGCTCGCCCCAAGTAATCTTTGTGTTGGACAAATACCGTGTGCGTGTTTTTGCGGGCTTCTGCCGTTTCCTCCTAATTTCATTCATTTCTCATCATTAACGTCTCCTTTAGCCTAGCCGCCAAAATCGTGGGACGTAAAACTTTATTTGATTTTTTTAAATTAATTTTTTCTATACTTAGTTGTCCGCAGAATATATTTGCTTCCATCTCTTACCTATTTCTGTACTTCAAATTTTATTCGTTCTTACATTATCCTAGTGAATTCTTTCGTCGTCTCTAATTTATGTAACTATTTGCAATTATAGTAAGCTGTTGTACAATTGTAAATAGAATTAGTAACCTTTGGATTCAATTTATACAGTAGAGGAACATCATATTCACTTGCAGAAACTTTGCAAATCCTGTACTCAATGAGTGGGAAATATAATAATTAATGCATATTTCTACTAAACTGTTGGAAATAAAGATACAAAAGGGTCTATCCCGTTTGCCATAAGTACCAGACTGTTTCACGTGATCGGGTCAAAAGCTACGTTCAGTACTAAATCAAATCTGGAGATTATAAATCATGGTATGAGATATTTCAAGCACGTAACGTCCGCGTAGAGTGTCCTGGATAATTTGAAGAAGATACATATACTTTATCATTATTACTGATTTTACTCGAACAACATCACTTTTGACAATGTTCTATCCGTATTTACCTTACGTGCTATACATAACTTCTAAGCTCTTCACTAGGTCTTTGCAGTAAACTTTCTATTAGCCATCTCCTTATTACAGTACTTGCAATATATGGAGACTTTCATTGATTTTTCATTGACTTGACTTTACCATGTTTCATGGTTTCCTTTTGACTATGTTCCATCCATTTTATGACAATTTCGTTTTTGAATGTAGAATCTGCATAGTCTGTTCTATATTTAGTATAATTTGCAGCCTACTCCCTCTTTAGGTTTTTGAGATAAGTGGAGGAATTACTTGTTATCTATCGATTTTCCATTGACATTAATGTTAATGTTTCGTGCTTTTCTGATTATGTTTAATTCATTTTAGGATAATTTTCTTTTGAAATATAGAATTTACATAGCCTCTTCTATATTTAAACTGAATTGCAGCCATCTCCCTGTTTTGTTTTTTGAGATAAGTGGAGGAATTATTTGTTTTTTCATTGATTTTACATTGACATTAATGTTAATGTTGCTTGCTTACTCGAGTATATTCCATCCATTTTAGGGCAATTTGCTTTTCAAATATACAACCTGCATAGTCTCTTGTACATTTAAGCTGAACTTCAGAAATCTTTCTCAAAGTCTGTTTACATCATTGAAATCGGATAAGCTTTTTAAAATGTTGGTGCATTATGGTACTTCGAAGATGAATAACTTATTTTCCTGAATAAATTTCGGAAATTCAATCTGAAGCTATGAGTGAATATGAACATTTCTGTATAATTAAACGTGTGTTATTAATCATTTGAGAAATTGACTTTTTATTACCATGCTTATAAGACAGCATATTTCTCTGCACAAAATTTTAGAATTCTATTATAAAACAATACACGAAAGTAAGGAATATAGATATTAATGGATTTTTTTATTTTAAACTGTTATGCATAAAGGGATGGAATTCGATATGGTATTTTATTTAATAATGGATTATATATTACTATATAACTAACTCCTATATCGTCCCTCTCGAGACAAAGGGGCGTATCTCATTTTTCAACTTTTCCAGGAGACAAGTTTAAAGATGTTATCATAAGTTTATTTTATCATGTTCTGTCAAAATTTAATTTGATCTCGTAAGTTACATACCTGACACGAAGGATATCAAACTAAATTTTAAAAGAAGACGAAATAATAAATAACAGCAAAAGATTTAAAGTTGTCTCCTGGGAAAATTAAGAAAATGAGATACGCCATTTTGTCTCGAGAGGGACGATATGTAATTAGCTCTATGGCCTATGGAACCCGGAGGTTCAATGCCGCGTTCACAAAAGCTCTCCACTGACTCCTATCCTTAGCTAATTGGATCCAGTTTCTATTCCTATCTCTGCAAGATCCATCTTAATATTGTCCTCCCATCTGCGCCTAGGTCTTCCTAATCGTCGTTTTCCGATGGGTCTTCCAGCCAAGGCTTTGAAAGCGTTTCTACTTTCTTCCATTCTAGCTATATGACCTGCCCACCTAAGCCTCCTAGATTTGCCGACCCTAACAATGTTTGGTAAACCGTATAAATTATGTAGTGCCTCGTTATGAAGTTTCCGCCATTCCCCATTCCCGTTCCTCTTGGGTCCGAATATTCTTCTCATGATCTTATTCTCAAATGCTTTCAGTCTGTGTTCTTCCGTCAGAGTAAGCAACCATGTTTCGCAACCATAAAGAACAACAGGCATGATTATCGTTTTTTATATTTTAAGTTTCAAATTTCTCGACAAAATTCGCGATGACAAGAGATTTTGAACCGAATAGTAACACGAATTCTCTGCTTTTAGTCGACATTTAATTTCTCCGTGAACATGATTTGCGTCTGTTAATATCGATCCTAAATATTTAGAGTACCCACTTTATCAAAAGTATTATTTAATATTTTAACGCATCCACAATTTGCCGTATAACGGTCCCGACGCACCTCCATGTATTTAGTTTTCTCTGCATTTACTTCTAAACCAATGTTCCTGCAAGCGTTTAATTAAAAAAAAAAAAAAAAAAAAAAAAAAGATCTCTGCATTTCTTTCTACTGTTCTCCTATCATCCCCTACTAAATTTACATCATCAGCATATGCAATAACCTGGTGAATACCGTTCAACTCTACGCCCTGGTTGCTATCTTTGATTTTCCTTATGGCGTATTCCCGCACAAAGTTAAATAATAATGGCGACAACGCATCTCCTTGTTTCAGGCCATTTTCGACGTGAAAGCTCGTGGATAAAAATTGTCCTACCCGGACTTTACTTTGGGATTCATTGAAACATATCTTAATTAATCTAATTAGCTTTCTCGGTATTCCAAGTTCTAAACGAACGTTGTATAATGTTTCTCTCCTAACTGAGTCGTACTTCTTTCTAAAATCAATAAATAATTGATGTACCGGGGTATTGTATTCCAACTTTTTTTCCAGTATTTGGCGAATGGTAAATATTTGGTCGATAGTTGATCGATTTCGTCTAAATCCGCACTGATAATCTCCAATAATTTCATCTGCGTATGGGGTCAATCTTGCTAATAGAATATTTGAAAGGATTTTATAGGATGTTGACAGAAGAGAAATGCCTCGATAATTATTACAGTCAGTTTTGTCGCCTTTCTTGTGAATTGGAACAATGATTGATTCTTTCCACTCTTGTGGCAATTTTTCCTTGTTCCAGATAAGGAGAATGAGTTTGTGTATCTTGTTCCACAATTTTTTGCCTCCAGCTAAAATTAACTCAGCGGGAATTTCATCTACACCCGTGAGATTTGTGTTTCTTTAATTTCTTTATAGCGGTTTCTACTTCTATTCGGTTGGGTTCTGGAATATACGGTTCTGCGGTGTGTATCTCCTTTTCTCCACGCACACTAGTTTTTAATTGCGTGTTAAGCAAATCGTCAAAGAAATCTTTCCATCTATTTAAGATGCTATCCGTGTCAGTGAGAACTGTACCGTTAGATTTCTTTAATACATAAGCACGTGGTTGATAGCCTTTCTTAAATTCGTTGATTCCCTTATACATGTCCCGGATGTTTTTTACTTTTACTATTATCTTCAAGTTCCTTAATTTTAGCTTTCAGAAAATTGTGTTTCTTTGTTCTAAAAGTTTTGGAAGCTTCCCGCCTGATATCTGCGAAATTTTGTGTAGTTATTTCATTCGGATTTTGTAGCCAGCGTAATTTTCCTGTTTTCTCTTTTCTCCTAGTTTTATGCATTCCTGGTCGAACCATGGTTTGTTCCTACGTATTCCCGCGTGTCCCAACTTTTCTTTTGCTGAAATTTCAATGCTATCTCTAATTTTAATCCAGGTATCCTCAACACTAGTGCACTCCGAATCTTCTAAAGCCGAGAATTTATTCGAAACTTCAATATGGTATTTCTCTCTTACCTGGCTCTCTTCTAATTTCTTTAAATCGAATCTCTCCGTTTTCTTACAATTAATGTTACCTTTATTCAACGATAACCTCTCTCGTATTATCGCTGCTACCAGGTAGTGGTCAGTGTCACAATCAACTCCTCTAAACGACCGGACATCAATTATGCTAGATTGCCTTCTTCTATCTACTAGAATGTGATCAATTTGATTATGTGTTTTCCCATCTGGTGATTAATTATAACACAACGTGGTCGAAGAGAGTGTTTGTTCCTAATACCATGGAATGAGAGTAAGTGTTTGGGTGGGGGATTTAATGAGTGTACTGAAATAATTCTTTACCAAAATTCACATTTTTGAATTTTTCATTCTTTTTATGTTATACCGAGAAATAAAGAGTGTTTACTTACCTGGAGGTAATCTGGTATTTTTCATTTTTTTCAGATACATATATATTCCAATTACAAGGAAAGAAATACACCACAACCACATTGTTCTTAAGGTTTATTGGTCTATGACCTGAAACGAAAACAAAACACTAAATATTCCCTCAAGTGCAGAAAATATAGCTGATAGTGTCGTTTCTAAACTGAACATTGCTGGACTGCTACAACACAGCGGAAATATACCAAGAGAAATATTTAAGCAAATTTACATTTCTCTAAGATTTGTACTATACCAGCATTATATTTCTGAATTAGCTTTATTTTATAATTGTTATACGCGAGCTAAAAAGGAAAATTTACGTAAAAGTCAACACAAATCTTAATATTCAGTATCAGCCAAATTATTTGTGTAACATTTGATTGCAGTTAAACAATGTTGCGTTGGAACTTCTAGTTTCAGGTAGTCCTATTTTCAGTAGAGATTGGATGTTAGGCAAAATGTCTGTCTTTTAGGATAAAAGATATGATCAAAATGAACATATTAATATGGGAACATTTTGGTATAACTGATTCAGCAAAAGTTTAGCTTGAGCTAACATGCCCTTACGTTTGAAAACTTTTGGAAGAATATATCATTTTAGACAAGAGAGTGCCAGATTAAAATTTGATATCGAGTTAAAGGACGTTGAACTAGAGCCAGAGATGTTTAATTGTCAAATAAAAGGTAGGATACTGACAAGATACGATGACAGTCAGGAAAGGAGTTATCTTGATCGAAGGCAAACAAGTATACCTTAACATTTTGTAGCATGATTTAAATATGACCAAACATCTAAATTTGGAAATTTTTTCCCTGTAAAATAAGACTTCAAAGGGGCGCCTGAATATCACATTTTAAGCAAGAATGAACAACGTGTTCGATCAGTGTTATTTAAAATGTAAAATATCACAAAAGATCGATACTCTTTCGTTAAAATGATTGTGAATAGAGTATATATTTTTCGTGACAGCACTCGAAGGAATTTTTTTTTTGGCTCAAGCAGGCCTCTTGGGTGGTCAAGTGACTATCACTTGTTCTTGGTAGACACAGTCTCGAGTTCAATTCCCGGAGAAAGCAGAACAGTTAATTTTACAATCATTTGGCCTAAAAGGGTATAAGGGTGGGATATTAAACATAAAAGTTTCATTTCATTCCAATTTAGGCCATGTCTGAAACTTTTAAATGCTCTTGAGTGCTTGAAACTTTCGACTGCAGTGATGTTAGCCACGAAACGAGAAATAAATCTTTCTCGTCCCATCTCGTAGAGGTTTTGTCTCGTCTCTATTATCGTTCTTGCTTGTCTCGTCTCGAATTTGGGCAAACTTCTTCTAGTCTAGTTTTGAAAATTTCTAATTTCGTCACTCCCTTAAATATATATACTTTGAGTTTGGGAAATAGCTTTAACAGTTTTCTTGGTAGATTAATTTAGTAACTGGACCAATGCTGACCCAAGATTAAATCAATTATGGCCTGCGTGATGCAAAATAAACTGACCATTTTCCCTGGAGGATTCCAGTTTATGAACAGCAAGATATCACCGTGTCCTGGATTGCGCAAAATTAACGTAAAACTTCGGGTACAATTACTTTGATACATACCTAAGGGCATAAAACGTGTTAGCTCTATGCCTTATTAATATTGAAAGCTCACGGTTAGCACCTTAGATATACGTTAGCAATATTGGAAATATATGTATTTTCATGTCTAAGAAGGTAGGAAGCTAAAATACACAAAATCTGCCTCAACATATTTATTCAGTTGCAGGTGAGCCCAGATAATAAGAAAATACATAAAAGTAAACATGAACGAATATAGAATGAAATGTTGTATCCGAAAACTCTGTCGTGGTAATTTACGCTTGGTGGATGAGAAAGAGGCGGTTCAGTTGACGGAGACTATAAATTGAAGCTGATCCCCGAATCATATCTGCGAAAGCCGATAGAAAAGGTTGCAAAGAAACTAAGCGTCAAGCGTATATCCTTCTAGGTGACAAATAGGATTCCAGCCCCGAAATGACTTCCTGGTCTCCAGATAGTATTCCACTGTTAGGTGTTTATTAAAACATGTTAGTAAAGCAGATGGCGAATACTTATAATTAAAAAAAATGGGAGTGCTAATTCTTCTGATGGGGACAATAAGTTTTAAATAAATGTAAGCCCTAAAATTTGAAAATTGTAAAAAAAAAAGGTCCCTTTTCCCCTTTTAAAAGCTGAATTATTGAGGGCTGCAGTATATGTTTACTTATTTTTGATTTTATACTATAAGCAAATAATTTAAACTGTTTGTATATTGAATTTCACGCCTCTAACTTAAGCGAATATTTACATTAAGTATTTTGTGAATAAAGAATCGAAAATCTTAATAATGAAATTGTTATTTTTAGAAATCGAAGTTTTGAAAATCTGAAACACATTTTCGATTAATTGAATTTAATTTATGTACCAGACTTCTTACTTTGAACTTATTGTGTTTTTCAGATGTAAAGCATCATGGGCAGTAGCCAATGCTGTGGGATATTCCGCGCGGTGTTGCCGGATTTCGGACTCCCCTTTCCCTTCTCGCTCTTCCTCTAGTTGAGATTATTACACATACATTGGCAACATTATTCACAATGTAAATATACTATTCCAGCAAACTCAAAGATTTTGGCTGTGTATCCTAGAAGTATATATAGCAACTGAATAACCTACCTATTAACTTATTCCACTGGAACTGCTAAACGTTCGTCTTCAACACTACTTTCACTATCGTCTATGTCAATTAATATTTCGCCATTGTCTGAATCTGACTCTTGTAAATTTTTTATTATGAGTTCCAAAAATTATAAACACAAAAAAATAATTCTTCGAGCTTCACTTCGTAGCACTTTTTTTTTTCTAAAGAAAATTCCGCACTTGTACTCGGTTTCCTTAAAGACATTGTCAACTATAATTTTGGAGAACAAATGAACTACCACGAAAGAAAGCAACCTAGACACTGATGAATTCTGTTTATGCTAGAAGAGAAGTTGCGTTCCTACACACACAATCAGCTCCTTTGCTTCCATGTCTGTTCCTATAATAACATACTCTTATACTTGATGTAGGTCTCAACAACAATCCATCTGATTCGTAAGCAACGCGATATGGTCGAGTTTGTTTTGGGTTACAATAATTTATGACACCACTCAGACGCCTGGTGCTTTTGCATCCCTGCTAGAGGAGTAAAGAAGTATTACGTAATTGGCCACACATACGTAAGGTATTGAAACGAAGAAAAAAAATCATACTGCGTTTCTTCTGTCGAATAAGGAAGAATCTTGCATGAAGGCAATTTCAAAACAATATTACGAATGTCCCATACCTTCTGTTCTTCCACATGAGCTCCCGCCGGGAATCGAATATATATATTATATATATATAAATGAATCAAATTGCAGAGGCTTGTTATTTAATTCGATCGCTTACTATTCTCAAGGGTGTAGAAACGGGGGAAAAGAGGGCCTTGACTTTCCAAAATATTTCCAGCCCCGAAATGAGGTTCATCTAGTATATGTTTAGTAAACTTATTTAATAGTAATGCAAATTAGGAACGTTTATAATAAAATACGATTTTTAAAAAAAAGAAAAAAGAAAACATCATCAATACAGTTTCTGTACCTAATTACAAGGACGCTGATTTCTCTGTAAATTGGGGGGGGGGGTGCATTCAGATGCAGAAAGCATATATGATGATTTTGTGACAAATTGCATTCAAATTTTGCCTAATATTGCACATTTACAAATAAAATGAGGGCCCTGGCTCCCTCAGTCCCCCCAGGATCTCTCACTACCATATTATTGCATAATAACATCTGAGTTGATATTTTTTCGAGTTTTTTCCCTTTAGTATTTTAACCTACATAAACACAAAGTCGGATAAACAGACTGCTAGAAACAGCATTTGTTTTCTTATGAATAGCTTGTTGATTTATCTCTTACAATCCGCTTTTCAACTTCAGTACTGTCAAGATCCGTCTTTTGTTAAGGTAGCATCGAGAAAACATAATGTGTATAGTATACATCAGCGTTTCCCAACCGGTGTGCCGCGGCACACTGGTGTGCCGGGAATGGGCCGCTGGTGTGCCGCGAGGAAATCGAAACAAATTATTAATTCTATAGGAATCAAATTGCAAGACATAGGGGAAAATGTATATTTGTATTTAACATTACTATGAACCACTACTATAAATCTACAATTTTAAGTTTCATACTGTGTTACTTTTCTGTACATTTTTGATGTTGGAAAACGTATTTATCATTTTCATGACCATTATTGCTTCTTTATTGTTGCAGACTATTTCATAACTTGAAATTTTAACATATCATTCAATAAATTCAACAAAGCAAATATGCATCAAATTACCTACATTTGTGTTTTAAAAGTATAGGAGATTTGTTTGTTTATTCGTTATTTAGTGATCTTCCCTTTTAGTTGAAGGGTAGATACAGTTTTCGAAAGAGAAAGTGGATTTTTAAAAACCCGAATCCTATATTTCATTGCAAATCTTTTCTATTTTAAAATTAGAATGAAAAATAAGCATAATGATTTACCACGGGGGGAAATCAGTGATTAAGCTTTCTTCTCTGTAAGGAGATCAGTAATCACATAAAAATACCACGGTATTTTATATTTACAAATAATAATAGTAATTATATATATATATATATATATATATATATATATATATATATATATATATATATAACTGTAATTGTAAACAAGGGGATTACTTCAAAGTTACCTGTCCACCTAATTTTCAACAAAAATCATAATAAAATCGACAACCATCAATTTCTACTTAAACTTTACACATTTTATGTTCTGTTACGTTACCTCGACGGTGTGAGTACGGGGGAGGAACCACAATTACATATGGAAATCCATTATTAACCGAAGCGAGAAGCCAAAGTAAGGTGGGATAACGCACTATTAGGTTACTTAGGTTAGATTATGTGTACTTCGCACTTACCTTAGTACGTACTTAGGTTCGCAGATCTCTCCTACCTCAAACAGAAACTCATGAACGATTGTTGGTGGTCTTTGTTCTTTTATTCATTAAGCCATGAATATTCAAAAGATTAACCTAATTATCAACATCATGTTTTACAAATGTTAGTACTGTCAATTCACATCTAGCGCAAAGACCCTGTACACTTGCAGGCATGTTTACTCGAAAATTATCTACAATCCAACAGTCCTGAACCTAGAGACAAGTAGTTCCCTCTATTTGCGAATTAGTCCCGTCTTTATAACCGCTTATCAAAAGATATTACACATAAATTACGCTTCACTTACATGTTATCAAGCACACAAGCTATCAAGTTATCAATTTCTTCTAGGTAAATTTTCAAAATGTTGATAAAAACGGTAGGGCAACTTCGCAAGTTAACCCTAAACAAGAGCCTAAGTAAAGTTGAATTTCCTTATTTCACAGTAGATCATCTTTCGTTCTTGATCTTAATGTTAGTATTACATGTGGGACTATTAAAACATATATATTTTAATTCTAATTCGTGTAGCTAGAAATACTCATTTAATAAAATTCATTTCTTTTTCATGTAGATTACAGAATGTTAACTTATTGTGTGTGTGTGTGTGTAGATGGGGATAATAGAATTAAGTAGAAGCAAAAGACTTAAACGTTAAACGTTCAAAAGCAGATATGATGAATTGCTGATGTTACTATTTGATAAACTAAAATATGGTTGGCTCGCCCCCCCCCTAAATTCTACCGGGCCCCATCTACATTTTGGGGCTGGCTACGGGCCTAATCCTTCCTATCATTTATTTTCATCGCAAGAGTGTTTGCTGTTGAACGTTCATGTTTCTACTATAGTAATATGGTCTTTATTTTGATGAGAAAGTCACTTGCTAGAATTCCAAATTATGCTATGCCAAAGAGTCGAAAGTCTTATAGAACGACTTTGTCCGTCCGTCCGTCCGTCTGTCGACAAGTATGAGAGCAAAAACAGTAAGAGATATCGAGATATGCGTTTTTACAATCGATTTAGCGTTTTTAGAATAGGTTGTATTTCAACCGTTAAATCTCTATTCAAGTCAGAAGTGGTTCTAATTAGTCATTTCCCGTTTCAATTTTTATCACTATAGAACGAAAACAGTAACACATAAATAGAAGCCTTTTACAGGTTAACGATTCAGAGTTCCAATAGAAAATGTATCATGGCTATCTACTTTTCAAAACCGGGAATGGTTCAACACTCTTTCAAAACCGGAAATTGTTCAAACTTACTATTATTTCCGATTTCAATCCTGATTTAAGAGGAGCAAAAGAGATAAATGCTATATATTTTTTTTAAATCGATTCATCGTGCCAAGAATAGGTATTATCTCCTCCCGTAGCCAAGTATACAAACCAGAAGTGTTGAAATAAGTGACTTACTTCATATTTTAATCTTTATAGTCAAACCGGGTCATTAGTAAAGTCATTAATGAATTTATTAACCTTCATGGTCATTAATAAGGTCAAATCGCGATGGAACAAAATCAGGGATATCGAGTAATGGTTTTTATATATTGATTCAGGTACCCGAGGATTATGTGGTTCGGATTCCACGTTAATCAGTAGGTCTCATATAGGCTCGCTGCTGGAAAGGATGTTAAACTCAAAATGAAATCAAATCAGTGCCCGAAAAACAGGTTCTATCTTTGATCTTATTACCTTATTACAGCCAGTAATTATAGATGCACTACTTCAAATCTGAGTATTGAATTCACATAGATTGGAAGTCTTAGTTTCACACTGTGATACTCACTTATATAATAGGGATGGTACCGAGACCGAGACTAGTCTCGGTATCGTCTCGGTATCGTCTCGATAATTCGAGACGACACCAAGACCGAGACGGACTTTTATATACCGAGACGAGACTGAGACGGACTTTTACATACCGAGACGAGACCGAGTCAGACCTCTATAAATCGAGACGAGATCGAGACGAGACCTTGGGCAGTCTCGCAAGTCTCGGTCTCGTCTCGAATATTGATAGTAATTTTGCCTTTACTCCAAATTTGTTTCGTTGCTGTATGAGATAATATGGGAACGGTTGACTAATGTACAGTGGCGTATTTAGGAGGTAAGTATCGGGCTCAAGCCCCTCCCGAAATAAATTTGTAATCAATTTTTTCGCATTGCACGTACAACACAAATGTTTGTTACCCGTTCCTCAAGCCTCTCCCGACAAAAATCCACTGCCGTTGTATATAATTTTTTTCTCTCTCTCTCTCTTTATCTTTATATATATATATATATATATATATATATATATATATATATATATATATATATATATATATATGCACGGATTCAGGATATGATAAAGATAGGGGTTAAACCATACTTTGCCTCTTTTTCCAGTGTAAAGCAGGATTGAAGCTCATTGTATTCAGTGTATACCTCAGCATTATATAAACAAGCAGTGTTACCAACGCAAAATAAAGTTGTATTTTCTCAAATTGTACTATGTAAGGTATTACCAATTCTAATTTAGATATTAAATGAAACCACAAAACCCCATACATTATTAAGTGTAACAAAGGACAATAGAGTATCACTAACATCAACATTTTAGAGATCTCTAATAACTCAAATAGCATAGACGGTGCAATGCGCATGATTTGTATCTTATCGTCATATACTATGATCATGGTATAATGTATTTCGAATGAATGAAGGAACAAAGTTACAAGAAATGAAAAATTTAACTTTTTCTAAAGACTTTACTTCAAAACGTGCTGACATATCACGTCTCATCATGTAGATGCTTCCAAAAGACTTGGAGCTAATGATTATAATGAAATCCGAACCACTTCTGTCGTTCAACTGTACCCCCACCGAAAATCGAATTCGGGACCACGCGAAGCGATAAAAATGAAATGAAATGTTTGAGTTTTACGTGCCACAATTATGCTGGTTAGGCTAAAGGAGATGGTGATGATGAGTAATGATTGAAATGGTGGAATGAAGAAAGTGGGACACCAAGCACCGGAGGTGAACGCTCTACCACTGAGCCACCGCGGCCCCGACGCGAACCGAACTCAAGCGTGTTAGCCGCTAGAGCAAATGGAGGTCCTCACATTGTATTGATTTAAATCATTGAGTCAGTGTTCCCAGATTCGAAGATCAAAAAGTAGCGTGTCTGTGCTCCAAAAGTAGCAGATTTGAACTATTTGTATGCCAAATATATACAGTACAAATGAATTATTTGGCAACTAATGACTGGTACTAATTGAATAATTTTAACCTGGGCTGGAAAATGTGCTGGACATATTACAAGAAATTATGATCGATGGACAAAAACAATTCTAGACAGAATACCACGAGATAAATACAGCCTAGGAAACGTCCTAATACAAGAAGGTTTGACGAAATCAAGAGCAACTGGGGAGTAACCTGAAAAAGAGTTGCTCATGATAGATAATTGTGGAGAAGACTTGGAAAGACTTTCATCCAGCAGTGGATTGACAATGGTTGATTATGATTATGGCTATGATTTTATTATATCTGGACCTCAGAGGTAAACTAACCTAAGTCATAATTTCGTAATTTTACAAGAGAAGCGAAAACCAGTTCCTTAAGTAAGACCTATAGTACTGTTTTCAAATTATACAAAGTAGTTACGAAGTAATAGGATGCTTTTAGACTTACATTGTTACACCACTAGAAAGAACATAGTCTATTAATAATGTATTCTTAACTCAATTTCGACCAAAAAATAACTTAGCATATTCTACGTCTAAAGTTCATGTATATATATAAGTTTTACTAGGTAAGATAAAGTAGAAACAGATCCAAAATTTAACTAAATTCGTACAGCGAAAAAAAATCCTTCATATTGCAGCAAAACTACGAAAATTAATACAAAAGAAAACTAGAAAGCTAAGAATCACTTGTTTTGCCGGGACAAGAAAATAGATACATATAGCCCGAATTACCTATATACTTAATTACCTATATAATATGTATGTCCATGTTTCGTAAGTAATTTTCAAGCAATATGAAATTTCAGCGTAATAAGCGCATGATTAGTTTTCTCGAATAAAGATCACATGCACTGCTGAAAACTCAGGAATAAGCTTAATCTATGTTACGGCATTGGATATATGATTATATAATACATTACGACCTTATAAGCTTGTGTAAGAAACAGAATGTACTTAAAGTGAGACGCGAACTATACGAAACATACGACTTTGAATCTAATTTGTTTGGTGATCCAACTCGAGACCACAGATAGCAAAGATGAATGCCGTAGCTCCCACCATAAAGTTAAGGAAATGTCTGTTTTAAAGTGTCAATTAAACACTGAGATGTGAAACGGTAATAAAGCATTTGATCAATTTGAAACAAAATATATGATAGTAATAATTTACTCTATTTCTTAGATAATGAACGTTTTATTCTGTTTTTAAAATGACAATCAAAGCAGAATGTTTTTGATAATAACTGAGAAATTGTAAAATTTCAATTTCGGCGTGGTTAAATACATTCCTGCTGCTATGTGTTGCGTTATCCGTTAGGAAATATTGAACAATCTTGATTCAGAGGAAGGATATAAACTACTTACTGTATAGTACTGGAGTTAATTTAATAGAGCTTAATTGTACAGGCAGTACTGAGGCTATTTGAGACAAAGTCTATTGCTGAAAGTGAAATATGAGTTACTATAAGGGTTTTATCACAGGTATGTTATACCCACTGATGATTGAACCCGGAACACACGCATGGAAAGCATTAGCGCTAGCAAATTAGCTATGAAGAGGTACATCATACCATAATTCTGTCAAGAATGAAGGCAAAAAATAAGAAGTGGAAACGACAGACTGTACGATAATACTACTTTCACAATTTTAATTCATACTATTTATTTCGAGACTTTCGAGACGAGACCCGAGACGAGACCGAGACTTGGCCTTCGAGACCGAGACCGAGATCGAGACAAGCATCTGTTGACCGAGACGAGACCGAGACGGCGATTTTTGACTCGAGACGAGATCGAGACCGAGACCGCTACTTATCAACCGAGACGAGACCGAGACTGTACAAAGTCTCGTCTCGATACCGTCCCTAAATAGTAATGAAAAGAAAAGTTCTAACCAGCGTCAAAACAATAATTGCGAACTTCCCAAGTGCAATAATTATTGCAATTCTGATCAGGGACATAGCTAGAAATATATCATATATATATATATATATATAATATTTGGCGTAATATAGACATGCGTTTACGGACATATAGAGATATACCAAGTCTTATGTGGCGTAACCGGCTGATATGTGGGTCATATGTTCGGTTAGAGTACTTCATGGGCTTTTGTGACACGAAGTCTAGTATTTTATTTCAATAAATAGATGTCAGGCGAATTATGGGTAAGAATTGGAATATTCCCACAAAGAATGGAAAGAAGAAAATATTAAATTGGTGTCACAATTCTGTGACACCCTCTTGTTTCAAGGAAAGAAAAAAAAATATCTTACATTAACAACAATCTAAAACTTTGAATCTGGTTAAGAGAAATGTATTGTAAAATATATTTTGTTTATCGATCTTGTAATTAGTATTAATCATTCTATTCTTTGCTGGAAAAAGGAAATAAGAGAAATAGAATATTGGAAGTGTATTGCATCATTCAAGCAGGTACGTAGACAGGATTTCGTAATATGGGGGTCCATCAGATGAAATACTGTGGTAAGCACAGCAGGGGCTCGATCATTCTAAACTATTTTACTGGCAACATATATTGTTTTTTTAGGACAATAAAATGAGGATAGGTTAGTAAGTATTTTAATGACAAACTATGAAGAATTCTCGACTAAAAGAATATAAAAAAGTATTGAGAAAGATTTACAACTTCTACGTTCCTTTCTCTGTTCATTGAAACATAACAATTTCCCTTTCATTGTGGCCTCAACTATTATAAAAAGTACATATTCACTATTATTACAAGTACATACTCAATAATCTCTTGTAAAATATTTACAATATCTGCGTTCCTTTCTCTGTTGAATCAAATGTTAACAGAACTATCTTTCCACATAACTATATTATTTTTATTATTCTGTCAACTACTGTCTGTTCCAAATGACAAGTTAAAGCAGCAGTAGAAAATTGTTTCTAAAATAACATGTTTGATACTGCAGACAAGCGATCACGACAAATTACGATAAAAAATGTCAACACTATCACAGAACGGCACTATGTTTTCGAAAGCTCGAAATTTCCCTTACTAGTAGCAGAAATTCTGAGAATTCCGTAACTTTTCTAGAAATTTCAAATTCTCCGACTTTTACAGTATATCCCGCTCAATCGCCAGAATGTATTTTAAATAATTCAGCTAATTTGTTCCTCGAAAGGCTGGAGTGGGGAGGAAACAATGAGAAGGGCACATGCCGACAACGCTTTCTGTAGCTTTTTTTAATTTTTAAAGCCGATTCTTCTTTCTTCGTTTCTTTTTGTTTCACCCTTCCTTAATTTCCTTATTTCTGATTTCGAAAGGGAGTCCGGCGCCCCTCCCCTCCCATTGGATACGTGCCTGCGTTCAAGGTTGAATGTGGTTGTGGTGCGTAAAGAGCTTGTAGCGCCATAAGTTTCGTGAGAACAACTGGACTTCCCGAAGGTCACATGGTGCTAAGGAACGTGAAAGACGTGTATTGGCATGGAGTGAAACACGCAGTCGTTTGATTGAGCAAGAAGTTCTCAAAACGTTGATTTATTCTTTTCTCGTTTGCGGAGAATTTGTATTCGACTGAGTCCGGAAACACTTTTTCTCTTTAATTCTGGATTTGGCGAACAGGAATATTACCGAATATTTATTCGTTTATTTTGGGATAATCCTCGCTTGGGTTTGGTTTGGAGGCAATCCTGCGTTCGCTAGAGTGAACAGAATTTAAATTTGTAACCAATACAATAGATTTGCTATTAAACGTTTGGCCTTACAACTCGTTATTATAGTTCGCGTTAACGTAACTATAGCCTTGTTCAGGGAATTAACTACCTCTTTAATATATATAATTATTTACAGGCATTATAATTAGTTATAATTTATATTACAGATATTATAATTAGTTTATTTTCTTGTCAAATTAACCTTAATAGCTTTTCCAGCGTTAGCTACAGAAACAAAGTATACAAGGATCGTTTTATGTTCCCAGCGAGAGCTCATGTGCTTCGGATTTCACGTTAATCAGTAGCTCCCGTGTCATATAGCCTCGCTGCTGAAAGAGAAGTTAAACTCAACATAAACTCCACTCGTTTTATGCTACCCTATTTAGCCCTTGTTAAAACGGAATTTTGCCATTCTTTTTGAACTTTTACTTAAGATTTTGCGTATATTGTTGACGTTATTTTTTTAAATTGCTTCTCCTTTCATTGCATTTTTATTGTTCGCGTTTGCCTGTTAACTTACAACTATTCGGAAGTTTGTTTTTACGCATCTGATTGTATTTCACGTTCAGCGTCGTTATTCAATAGCTCTTTACCGCTATTGGCAAAATTTTGGCTTTTATTCTAATAAAACTGTTTGAACAGTTTAAATTAAGCGAATTGTTTGCGTCTTGGTGTTTCTGTTTTTAAGAAATAATAGCAAACTGTTGAAACTCTTAAGATTGTTATTTAATAATTAAGTTTACTAAGTTAATAAAATAGATACTGCAAATAGATCAAATCATTATATAGATACTCCAAATATTAAATATTCGAGTTGTTTAGCTTAACGTTACGAGAAATTTGAATCTTATTTTTGGCTGTTGTTCAATCTATTTATATTTGAAATAAAAAGTAAAACATTCCACTCCTGCGTTTAATACCTGTATTTCATATCTGAATATATTTGATCGTATTTTGTGTAATTATTATATTTGAATATTTGCAATTGCTGTGTGAAGTGACATTTAGAAATAAGCACCGGGAAACAAACCATTTACGTCGGGGGAGAACTAGATCCGAGCTACACTGGTGGTTTACTACCTTTTGGCATTTTGGATAATATTTTTGTTATTAGTTCAAACAGGCAGTTGAGACTAAACCAGGTTATAGGATCACTTCACAAACACGAGATAATTCTTTAGTTTTCTTTAGTTACTTAGTATTGAAATACAGCTGAAATTTGCTAAGACGTAATAAATTAAATTTGCTGACGCTATAGCCATGAAAAGCTATAAGCAGCCAAATGGCTTACGCCCAGCTGCGTGATGAATGGACACGTATCAGTTTTTATGTGTTGTTATTTCTGGCCTTCTTGACCAGAGTTCGCTAGCTATTAATTTACGTAGCTTTCCAAGTACCTCATGATGCTGTGTAAATACCAGAAAATTTTAATGATACTTGCGAGAATAGAACCAGGGACCATGCACAAAGAGGTCACGCACGCTAATAATGATGCTAAACTAGAGTTAAACAACAAGAATTTTAGGAATGATGAAAAAATGCATCAAAAGATTGCGATCTTGGAGATTCTTTTTTGATCAGGGGCTACAAAATTTTTGAACAGCCCCTAAATTGAGTTTTCATATTTTTTGCGGAATAAGCACATCGTACTGAGTTAAGTGGTAGTTTGGGATTTTCTACACTATATGTAGTTCTCCAGATATAAGGTCTACCAGAAAACTTTTGCCTGAAATGTATTGAATCTTTTGATCCAATAATAATAATAATAATAATAATAATAATAATAATAATAATAATAATAATAATAATAATAATAATAATAATAATAATAATAATAAAATTTAAACGTCTACTTTCTTGTTTAACGCTCTCTATTCACACGGTAGTAAATGATGAACTGTAAATTTTGGGGACTATATTAAGAAAAAAAGAATTGAAAAAGAATCTACTGAAATCTTGTGTAAGTTTTAAGAATAGGGTTATGGGAAGTATATTCTTCTCTACACATGTCTTTGTAAAGTTTGTTATTGGTGACAAATTACGCTATCTATTTAAATGAGTTTTAACATGTCTACATAGATAAGAATAGTCACAAGTGAAACATAGTATATGAATGTGAAACCCATTACGGTTTCACTGTACTAAAGGAGAAAGGACTTGAGCCAAGTCAAGTTAGTCCTCTGCCTACGTCAATTATAGTGATTAAACATCAACTTTGTTACTCTTATTTGCCTAACAAGATATACATAGTAACTATTTTATTACCTTAATATAGGCCTACTATTGTCTAACTGTCTGAGAGTAATCTTTTCACCTTTGGTGCATGGGGTCCTGGTTCGACTCCAGCTCGCGCCAAGTTGCCTTTGTGATGGACAAATACCGTGTGCGTGGTTATCCTCAGAATTGTCCGTTTGCTCCCACTTTCGTCATTTCACCATTTCATCCACTTCTCATCAACATCGTCTCCTTTAGCTTCGCCGGCATAAGTGTAAGATGTAAAACTCAAGATTTCATTTTATTTTTTCATGTATTTTTATTCTTTTTACTTTCGAGCGATGATACAAGAAAATATGGTATCATAAGAGAAATCGAATTCGAAATTTCAGTTTAGTCACACATTTCATGATCTCTACATGTCGAAAAAGCGATGCTTAAATGTCTGTCCATCTGTCCGTTCGCGCCTTTTGTAAAGATGGTTACTCGCCTAGAGGCCTTGAGCTCCTTCATGGCTAAGCGGTTAGTGTACGCGCTTTTGGCGTGCGAGAATCGGGTTCGCTTCCCGGTGGGAGCTCATGTGGTTCGGATTCCACGTTAATCAGTAGGTTCCGTCTCATATACACTCGCTGATAAAAGGGATGTTAAACTCAAAATCAACTAAACTCTGCTAGAGGCCATACCGTTCAACGTATCAAGACGAAATTTAAAGTTTTTATAAGATCTCTAGGAACATTAAAAAAAAATTCTCCTACCTCCAAAAATTAAAAATTAAAATTAATGTTGAAAATTAAAGTTTACTATTTACTCAAAAAACGACTCTAACTACTTCGTTCATATTTCTTACATCAATGTTCCAGTCGTTTTTCTACCAAGGGATGGATGTGAACCGTCATAGCTAGATATTTGAGAAAATTGGCACCCTTAACCAATAGCATTTACGAAATGAATTAGATCATCGTTACAACCAACTAATCAAAATAACTCTAAGTCAATGAAATTTAGCCAATAGAATTTAGCAAAGATAATGTAATAAAGAATGTGACATCGATGCTAAACAATCCAATATCCAAAATTTTAGGAGAGACTCTAGACCAAAATAAAACAAACGTAGCTCCCAATCACAGCATCAAACTGTGGTTTAAATGGTAGATTAACAGATAGTGGACCACAATGTGCCTTATCTAAAAACTGTACAATCACCTAAGAATGGAAGATGGCCCTGTAAAATATTATATTATCATTAAGAAGGTAACTCTACCGAAATACATGGGTCAGGTCTCCTTGAGCACGATTAGAGATAGCGACCAGTGACGCAAATTTATCTTCAACATTGGTAGGACGGATAACACTTTTTTTTAAAGCGATGTTAAAATTTTTATGAAGTTGAGAAACAATGGTGTGGAGGATCAGGGGTGTAGATTTGTTTTCAACATTGGGAGGCGGGCAGATTTGAAGCTTAATCTGGAGGATATCAATTATATCTTACTTTCCTTTGTGGCAATCGGACACAAATTATCACATTTCTCACGGAAAAAACGAATTTTTCTAATTGGATTACTGGAGGGAACAGCCCACCGCAGTTCTAAGATTGGAGGGGACATGTTCCCTCGTCAGCCCTGGGATTTGCGGCAGTGATAGCAACAAGCGGTATTTTGAAATGAACTTAGCGTTTTAAAACTACATACCAGCTTGTCTGAACCACTATTCAAACCAGAATTTAAAAAAATGAAACACTTTCGGCTTAACAGTGACTGCCATCTGTAGAAACGATAATGGATAGCGAAAAACGGTTTTCTGTATTCAATTAAATGTCTTAGGAAAGTATTCCATCCTCACCCTAATCTCTGTACTAAAACCGGAAGTGTAGATATTTGGTTTCAATATTAATTTGGAAAATATCATGCGACATAAACCAAACTCCTTTACGTGGTTTGCACGTGACCCTATTATTTGTTTTAATGTATATGTAACATGGAAATAATTTCATGCTCCCCTGTTTTAAAATATGTTCTCTAGAAGCAACGGTCATGTGTTTATCGATCATTTAAACAGCATTAATGAATTCATTTCAGTTGTAGTGTACCACTGAATATATATTTGTCATCATTATTTTGAAATGAATTTAGTGCCAATTTTTTAAATTATAAGTGCCTATCTGCTTATCTGTGGTCATCTGTGTGCAGTGGGCGAAAGGTACGAACTATGATAATCAGGTTATATTTGTATTTATCTTAGTGTGCATTGTGCTTTATGCCGAATGGTAGAAAAGGGAATTGATTTCTTAATAAATAAACAAGTAACAATGTCATACGTACAACTCGTGAAAGAGTATGGTTAGTATGGTGTAATACTTTCTCAGTTAATATTGAAACAGAACAAGGTGTTAGATTTCTTTTTTTTTCTTTTTCTTTCTTTTTTTTTACCAGAAGATTAAAGCGAAGATTGAATATATTCTTGTGACGATGAACTAATTACAGGAGGCTGCTTCCTAATTACTCTATAGCGATCAATGTAAAAAAAAGAAAAAAAAAGAAAAAATAGTGTGTTTATTCTTAGAATGCTAAATCGACTTTTTTTTTTTTTTAAAAAAATAAAATAACTGCTCATACATCTTATTGTTTTTGTCTGTGTAGAGCAATATTGAAACCGGAAGTTGTCGTAGATTTCCACCATTTTCAGTTTTAATAGATTAATCTTTAAGTTTTACGCCCCACGCTTATGCCGCCTAGGCTAGAAAAGACAGTGATGATGAGAAATGAATGAAATGGTAGAATGAAGAAAGTGGGAGAAAACGGGAGAACCCACACACATGGTGTTTATCTACAACAAAGTTCACTTTACGCGAGATGAGATCGAACACAAGACCCCATGCACCAAACAGCGATACATGCTCTACTACTGAGCCCTAGGCTTTAGTAAAAAGTTAAAGATGGAAATAATGGTATTCTCGGAACGTTTAACCGATTGCAGGAAACCAGTACGTGCTATCTAATACTTGTTATTTACATGCTAACATTTTGCTTTATAGTGATCGTTAAAACCGGAAATGGTTGATATCTACTACTTCCGGTTTAAACGTAGACTCGTGAACGTTATTAAACGTGAAAATAACGAACTCCATTGCTAACTAATGTCACTCTACATCCTCGCTAAAACCCATAGTTATCGATCAAATAGTTCTTGATCTTTGTAGTTCGGGCACACACTGGACCCATACAGACAGGAAAAAATATCGTAACCATTAAATAATATCTTACCTGAGAGAAGCATAGAGTAGACCTCTGGTCTTTTGAGCTTAGAGAATTTGAAACTTAGCCTACAAACTGAAAAGTGTTTAAGTACCTAACGGCCAAGGTTGTTTTGTCCTTTCATAATATAAAATTATTAGTTATTACAAACCACGTTTTGTGTGAAAAAAATAAACCAGGCATGACGAAGAATAAAGACAAAGACAGTATCAGTGCTGTTTTATAACATTTTTGAGTAGATCTAATTATAAACTTGCCAGAAGAAAGATGGCTTTAAAAATAACTAAAGAAAGAACTTTCAGAAAGGCTTCAAATTTAATATGCAATTATTGTAACGAATGCAGGATACAAAATAACCTTGACTTTAATGAGCAAAAAATCTCACTTCTACGTAACACACGCAGATAAATATATTAAAGAAGAATTATACTGTACGTGCTCACTATGTCCACCCCCACTCCACGTTTCCATCCGATGTTATTTGAAACAGGACTTATAATGAAGTTTATATTAGCTTTATGATTTTACTCAGTTATTTTAAGTGGTTTTGATCTTTATGGGCCTTATGCAGAGACGTTTTGACATGTGATTAGTGACAACTAAAGAGTTCGACTAACATATGTTTCCTGCAGTAGTCAGCCCTTTAGTATGACACTAAACGTATGTCGAAACGACTCTGCATAAGGCGAAATATGTTTAGTAAATTGGATGCTAAAATATTCCAGTTGTAATAGGGCTCAGTGAAATGGTACCTTCTATTGTATGATGTGATGTGTAATGATACAGTAGAGTTTCGATTAGCCGAGCTAATGTGTACCGGATCTAACTCGGATAAGGATAAACTCGGTTGATACAGAGTGAGACATAGAAAATTATGTACAGCATTTATTATTGTTGGTTATTGATTATTTCTCTTTATTAGGTTATTCATTATTATTGTATTTATTATTTTTGTTGGACATACAGTACACTACATATAATTACACATTAATACATACATAACGAATTAGTTATAATACAATAAATAAAATGAGGTTTGATATTGATACGTACATAAGTTAAACACGACATTAAACACAACACAAATAAAATACTGTTTAGCATACAAATAGACCTGTATGTTGTTGTTGTTGTTGTTGTTGTTGTTGTTGTTGTTTCTTTTAATGTCTTTCATAGTCTTCTGCTTCATTAAGCTGTCTCGTTCTTGGCCGCTATATTGCACAGAAGTAGCAACAACATAATGTCAGTTGGAGCTTTGTTGTCTTGCTATTCGATGTAGAATATTGCGTTCTCAAATTGAAATTCATGACGTGCAACAATTAAAGCTCACTAGCTTAATTATGGCGATGTCGGGCGGAGTTGTCATCTTTACGCAGCTTTATGTTTGCTTTGTTACTGAAACAAAAGTCTATAAACTGCTTATCGTTGCAACCGGATTAGTTTTTAAATTTTTTGTTTGTTTGGATTAAGCTTGGATAACACGGAACCTTGGTTAATCGAAACTCGGACTGTATATGAAACGTGAATCTATAGTTTAATGTGAGATCTGAACCACATGAACTTTGTAGTGTATTCTACTTTAATATTTACAGTATATGTCTTCTCATTCTGGTGTTCTGTTGGTTTCTTGTTCTGGTACTATTGTATACGATATGACGTCATATCTGGCAAAGTGATTTGAAGTGCTCCTGCCTCTAGTCAGATTGACTTCAAATCTGGTGCGTATTTTTTTTCTTTTTAAGTGTAAAATTGCGCCTCGCAATTCAATGGACAACGAGGGAATGAATAGATGACAGAAGTGTTCAGTTATTTAGTTCTGTAAAGTAATTGTGTTTTTCTTTTATGGGTATTTTTCCTCCTGTTTTTTTTTCTTTTTTTAATATATGCTATTTTGTGCTTATGAAAACTTCTACCATCGTTAGTTCCCGAGTTGACCATTTGAAGTTGCTCTTTTCTTCTTCAGGTAAAAGTAGTGTTAAGTTAAGGCATGATTAAACCAAATCATTTGTGTTAATTTGCTATAATCTACTGTTGTTATCATGTTATATATATATTGAGAAATTTATTTAAATTCAAATTGAAATTTGAGGATATACTTATATCTATATTATAAAGTTGAAAGTTACTATGCTTGTGATTCCTTAATCTCTTGAATCGACCGACAGATCTCGATCAAATTTTCAACGTAGATGCAATTCTGGGCTGAGTGTTTTTAGCTATTTACTTTGACGGTAGAACATAGGGTTTGGGCAAGGAGGGGGACATAGAAAAAATAAATAAAACTTAATAACTCTTGAACCACCCGAACGATCTTGAACAAATTTTCAATGTAGTTGAGGTTTGGGACTGGGATGATTTTTATCATTTGACTTTGATGGAGCAACGTCGGGGAGGGGGAAATATAAAAAATCAATAAATATAAAAATAAAAGTGACTATGTTTGTGAACTAATAACTCTTGAACCACCCGATCGATCTTATTCATATTTTCAACATATATGAAGTTCAAACCTGGGAAGTTTTTTAATATTTCATTTTGATAGTAGATCTTAAAGGAGGGGGAGAGGAGGAGGGGAAATATGTCAAAATTAATAAAACTTAATAACTCTTGAACCACCCAACCGATCTCGATCAAACTTTCAACATAGATAAAGTTTGGGCGTGGGATGTTTTCTTCATTTCACTTTTACAATGCAACGAAGAGGAGGGTGAGGGTGAAGATATATGTAAAAAAAAAAAAGTTAAAATAATAGTGGCTGTCTTTGTGACTTCATCACGCTTAAACCACCCGACCAATCCTTAAAAAAATCAACATAGATGAGGTTCGGACCTGGGGTGGTGTTTATCATATCACTTTAACTATAGAACAAAGGGGGGGGGGAGGGAAGAAATCTATAAAAATAAACTTTCAAGATAGATAGGGTTCGGGCCTGGGATGTTTTCGTCATTTCACTTTTACGGTGCAACCTAGGGGAGGGGGAGGGAGGATATATATATAAAAATCAATTTATATAAGAGTGAAAGTGACTATTTTTGGTACTTAATAACTCTTGAACTATCCGACAGATCTCAATCAAATTTTCAAGATACACGAGGTTCTGATCTGAAAACATATTTGCAATTTCACTTTAACGGTAGATCCTAGGAGATTGGGAGGGGAGGGGGACGTATAAATAATACCTAATAATAACTAATAACTTTTGAAACACCCAACCAATCTTGATAAAATATTCAACATATATGAGGGTCGGGTCTTGGGAGTTTTTTATCGTTTCATTTGACGAGCCAACGTAGCGGAAGGAGAGGGGGAGATATATGTAAAAAAATAAAATAAAAATGACCGATACTAGAGTTTAATCCATAGTTTCCGGGGTCGATGAGAGAGACAGTGACACTTCTGATGCTGTTTTGAATCCAAGTTCAGCCCTGATAGTTGGAGAGTGGGAGGGTACAACGTAGGGGAGGGCGATAAACATTTAAAAATGATCGAAAATGACCAATATTAGTGTCTAATCCATAGTCTTCTGGATCAGAGATGGGCACCCTCACTCATTTTTGGCCTCAAGAGGGCCGCCCTCACCCTCACTCATCCTCATTTCGGTAGATGAGGGTGAGTGTGAAAGAATATATTGAGGGTGAGGGTCGCTGAGGGTAAGGGGGTCGATTGAGGGTGAGGATGAAAGAGTCCATTGAGGCTGAGGGTGTCTGAGGGTGAGGGAGTCGACTGAGGATGAGGGTGGCTGAGGGTGGAGGTGAAGATGTCGATTGAGGGTGAATGTGGCTGAGGGTAAGGGTGAAGGAGTCAACTGAGGGTGAGGCTGGCTGAGGGCGAGTATGAGGGAATGAATTGAGGGTGAGAGTGGCTGAGGGTGAGGATGAGAGAGTCAACTGAGGGTGAGGGTGGGTGACGTCATTAGGCAGAGTCAGTAATTAGGTCACAAAACATCAGCTGGTCCAATGTACGAATTAATGGGGATGGTGAAAGGGATATTCCTTGTGACAAAAATTTAATTCCCTCCCTGAAGAACATTTTCATTTTTTCCTCTCTCTAGTATTTTTTTTCGAGTGGTCATATAGCTAGAAAAGATAACATATATTATGTAACCAAACAAAAACATAGCGTTTATATCTGACTTAAAACAGGTTATAAACATTTTTGCAGTCGTTAGAATCACGCACTTTGTTTCTTGGAATAGTTACTTACTCATGCGAAAAACACATTCTTTTTGTCAGAAGCAAATTATAGAGTCTCGAGAGGGGTGGGAAGTTCACGTATATTCTGTAATTCTTGGAAAAGCATTCTTTGTAAGACGTGTCAATGGCACAAGTTCTCGTAACATTCGTTGTAACGGATGATCTATAATTTAATAGAACGAGTTATTAGCTTCTATTTATACATGCCTGCTTAGCAGTATATATATATATATATATATATATATATATATATATATATATATATATATATATATATATATATATATATATATATATATCGGTTTCACCACTGAATTTAAAGTATTTTAAATTTAATTGATAAGTTTGAGATTTGCTTCCCTGCTTAAATGTACAGTACACATCATGTTTTGCCACTCCAATATAGAAACATAATTAGTGGTTAGTTCAACTTTAACTAATACAAATTTAAACTACTGTTACTTATTTTCTAACCTTCCTTATCGCTAGTCTAGTGGTTAGCGTGTGCGCCAGTGATGCACAGGGTCACGGGATCAATTCTCGGTGAGCGAACACAAGGACTTAATTTTACCTTTATTCATTTGCATTAGTCGTCCCTCTCCCTTAGAATAAAGGGTATAGCCGTGGAACGTTAAACTAACCGTTCTAATTTCGTATTTAAGGAGCTTGGCTTACCAACACTTCTTGAGGGTAAGGGAGGGTGTATGAGCGTGGCTGAGGGTGAGGGAGTCGACTGAGTCGGGAGTCGGGCGAGAGAGTCGATGTACTATTTATAATGTGCTATAAGTATCCACTTGAAGAGTGTGTGACATTTGAGGCTGGTTGTGGAAATAGAAATGTTTTTTCCATAGATTTTCATGAGTGGTGTTTGAGGCTGGCATTTGTATTTGTTGTTTTAGTAACAAATTCCATGGCATCTTTTTTAAAAAAAAAAAACAAAAAACAAAACATAAACATCATAGAGTAAGGACACCTCTTGAATTTACAAGGTAGAAAATTTATATAAAGTTTTTTTTTTTTTTCGAAAGCTACTCTGAAACAACGTTGTGTCGTTTCCCACAACTCGATTTTGATGTTGCTTGTCACAATATATTTATTCAGGATATATCAGTTCCTATTCCAGTAAAGATTAGCACATATCTGACGAAACAGCTAAATGTTGCCGGGAACTTATATTCGTATTGATCCCTTGCAAAAGAGTGGTGCGTATTCTCGCCTTCGGGACGAGATAAGTCTCACACAATCTCGCTGCTGAAAAAATATTTAGCTCCTAATGAACACGAAACATCCTAAATTTCACGATAGCTTCTCCTTTAACGGAGTCCCTTATATTAACTCATTCTATATAGTCTACTTTTATATACAAAGTAATGTATAGATGAATAAAAAAAGAAGAACCACATTATGCTTATCATTCTCAAATGTATTACACGTGAGATGTATTACACGTTAAATGTAACACCATCTAGACTCAATGTGGTGTTATGACGTAAATTTCATACTCACAAACATCTTACTTGAGCTTTCTTTAACTTTAATTTTTGTTCTTTTAGCAAAATACGGGATATAAAATTGTAAATCAACTGTAGTAAAAGCTCTTATATTTGGGGATGATCGTACCTGTTGGAGTTAGATTGTTAAGTAATTAAAATGAAATAAAATAAAATAAAATAATAAAAGTATAATCAACTAGCCCTTTCAAATTTTCTATTCTTATATTCGAATTTAATAAAGAATTGTTTATATTTAACGTATTCTAGCAGAACAATATGTTCTCAAGCACATAATTAAAAGTGAGGCTGCTCTTGAGGGAAGTCACACTGTTAAAAGAATTAGTTTTCTTGCCTCAAAGTAAGGGAAAGAAGATAATCTGATCCAGTCAGAATTTGCAGGGCACAATTCGGAACAATATTGCGGAGTCAGGTTCCTAAATCACTTGCATATATATATATATATATATATATATATATATATATATAGGGTGTGTCAGATAACACGTCCAGTGCTTATAAATCCGAAATGGCTGAGAATAAAAAGATGAAACAAAACTGAGATAGGAAAATGTCATAGGGTGCATCACATGGTGTTGTGGAGACCCCCAGGGCCCTCCTTTAAGGGGGCCCAGGGGCCAACTTCAAATTTTCAAATGTGAACACGTGTTGAATCATACCTCATTCAATAGTACTTGAAAAACGAAACAACTATTTGACTTGAAAAACGAAACAACTTGAAAAACGAAACCCACTAAAAAAAAGTGGGTCCTGTATCAGATAAAACGTCCAGTGCTTATAGGCCTAAATCAGAAACGGATGAGAATAGAGAGATGAAACAAAAACTGAGATAGAAACGATGATAAAGCATATCAAGTGTTGTTGTTGTGGTGACCCTCAGCAAACTCCATGAAGGGGACCCAGGTGCCAACTTCGAACTGATACAGGACTTTTTGCGGCCATTTTGAAAACGGTGCCCCAAATCGAAAATTGTTTCCTACAAAAGTTGTTTCGTATTTCAAGGACTATTGAATGAGGTATGATTCAATACAAGTTCCCATTTGAAAATTTGAAGTTGGCCCCTGGGCCCCCTTGAAGGTGGGGCCTGTGGGTCACCACGACAACACCATGTGATGCACCCAATGACATTTTCCTATTTCAGTTTTTGTTTCATCTTTTTATTCTCAGTCATTTCGGATTTATAAGCACTGGGCGTTTTATCTGATATAGGACCCACTTTTTGCGGCCATTTAAAAACGGTGGCCCAAATCGAAAATTGTTTCCTACAAAAGTTGTTTCGTTTTTAAAGTACTATTGAATGAGGTATGATTCAATACATGTTCCTATCTGAAAATTGGAAGTTGGCCCCTGGGCCCCCCTGTAGGAGGGCCCTGGGGGTCACCACAACAACACCATGTGATGCGCCCTGTGACATTTTCCTGTCTCAGTTTTTCTTTCATCTTTTTATTCTCAGCCGTTTCGGATTTATAAGTACTGGACGTTTTATCTGAAACACCCTGTATATACATCATCACGGCATTGTCAAGGCTCTATATTTGTATTTTACATTTAAAGTTGCAACCGGGTGTTTCTGGCTGCCGTATTCGGTAGCCCGATCATCACCCCTGTTCTTCGCGCGCAGAGTCATTCGATGAACTGAAAACGTACTCTGTACACAAACAGTTTATGGTTGTGAACTCGGAAAGCCTGGTACTTCTGCTTGTCAAGGTCAGAAAGTGGGAGAAAAAAGGATGTGTAGAATATAAAGAGGGTTCAACAGTGATTGATACTTGTAAGAAACATATTCATTTGTAGTTCGTGCACATTCCGCCTGTAGCGCTACTGTGGCACAACGTATATGGTAACTGTAGACTCTTGTACACAGCTTGTAGGTCTATTGGCGTAAGTGACGACCGAAACTATGTTGTCAGCTCTGACTGCGGTAAGGCCCTGCTGTGCTGCTTTTGCTTTTCTTTTTTGTCCTTTGTCATTTGTGAGACGCTGAGCATGTTTTTGCTTGTTGCACGCGCTGAACGAGCCAGTAGCTCGATCAATCTAAACTATTTTACTATCAATATATATTAGTTTGTTAGGACAATAAAATGAGGATATGTTGGTAAGTATTTTAATAACAAACTATGAAGAAATTTCGAGCCAAATAATAAAAAAAAAGTATTGAAAAAGATTTTGCAATATTTACGTTCTTCTCCTGTTTATTCAAATATAACAATTTTCCTTTCGTTATGACCTCAATTATTATAAAAATTACTTACTGAATACTGTCTTGTAAATTATCTTTTAATATAAATAAAATGAAGAGTTTGTTTGTGTGTTTGTCTCTGTCTATGTGTGTGCGGCCTGGGGACCAGACGAGTGGACCAAGAGTTACCAAATTTTGGTCAGGGGTACCTTGACCCAGGCCCCAGATCAAGACGCTGCGATTTTTTCAAATTTCGAAGCAGTGGGATCTCAGGGGTCTTTTACCGGAACCGGCTTGGGAACCAGACAAATTGACCGAGCGTTACCAAATTTTAGTCACGAATACCTTGATCAAGGCTCCAGACCAGAGTAAACGTTTTTGTCGAAATTCGAACCTGGGGGTCTCAGGGGGGCGTTTACCGGAACATGTAAAGGTAGTAGAAAATGACCGATATTTTACTATTTATTTATTTAACAATTACCAGATACAGCTCAGAGGCCATTTTGCATTGAATATCCAACAACATTAACAATGGAAAGGATTTGGGAAGGTATCGCCCAGAGTCAGTTTAATAGGTGCCATCCCTGCATTTGCCTAGTAGGACTGAGGGAAACCTGGAAAACTTCAGTCAGGACGGTAGGCAGCGGGATTCGATGCCACGACCTCCCGAATGCGAAGCCAACGCTCTACCACTTGAGCTATTAGTGTCGAATTCTTATTTTCGCGGTCGCTGAAATCAATGGTGAAACTCCAGTCGCATTAATTTCCAAATTCACGCTATTCGGCTCCGTGCCGGGGGTCACCGGAGCGGTGTGAGATACCAAGACATATAAAAGTAATTCAAAATGACCGATATTAGTGTCAAATCCATAGTTTTCGCGGTCGCTGAAATCAATGGTGACACTTTCATTAGCGATGACTTGCAAGTATGCGGTCCGGGAGTCAGCGGGGGGTGGATACCGAGGCATGTAAAAAATATCCCAAAATGACCGATATTAGTATCAAATCTATAGTTTTCGCGGTCGCTGAGATCAATGGTGATACTCCCACAGGCGTTAGTAGATGGGGGACACCTGACACCCGGTAGCTGAAAAATCGCCTTTTTTTCCATGGTCTCCTGAGAGCAAGGACTCAATTTTCCACTGTCTCACGATACGCTATGACCCACGCACCGTCAACTCACGGCCTTTTACGACCTCCATGTTAGGGGTGAATTTGTTCCCTTTTATGAGCACTTTTAAGGGGGTGTACTCGTTCCCTTTTATGAGCACATTTTAGGGGGTGAACTCGTTCCCTTTTCAACCCCTACGAACACAGCGAAGAGAAGATAACACATAACACTACGTAACACACAGCAGAACAGATAACACATAAGAGTACATAACATAACAAGGGTGAACTCGTTTTCAACCCCTATTTTAACATAGGAGATAACACATAAGATTACGAACACATACAAGAGAAGATAACACATAACACTACGTAACACACAGCAGAACAGATAATACATAGCACAGCTAATAAAAGAACATGGCATATTTTCCAACCCTTATTTTAAGATAACAGAAATTACACTGAGACTATGAACACACAGCAGAGCATAAGAGTACGTAACATAACAAGGGTGAACTCGTTCAAACCCCTATTTTAACATAGCAGAAATTATATAGCACAGCTAATAAAAGAACATGGCATATTTTCCAACCCTTATTTTAAGATAACAGAAATTACACTGATACATGAACACACAACGGAGCATAAGAGTACGTAACACACAATGGTGTATTCATTCTCTTTTATGAGCATATTTTCCAACCCCTATTTCAACATGACAGAGACTACGAAACATGGCGGACATAGCACAGCTAATAAAAGAACATGGTTTATTTGAGAAATTACACTGAGAGTACGTAACACACAAGGGTGTATTCATTCTCTTTTATGAGCATATTTTCCAACCCTTATTTCAACATGACAGAGACTACGAAACATGGCGGACATAGCAGAGGGGGTGTATTCATTTTCTCCACCCCTAATTGAACATAGCAGAAATTACACTGAGAGTACGTAACACACAAAAACCTCCATTTTAGGGGTGGACTCGTTCTCTTTTATAATTATTTTTTCAACCCCTATTTTAAGACAATGAATACCTATGTAACATAGCGATTCGATACGCTCTTTGAACCGATTTGGATGAAACTTAGCATATGTGGGTTTTCGACCATGCTGAGTACGAATATCATACTTATTTTTACTTGGGTCCTTTAGTTTATGTGGCATACGCCCTTTCTATGACAATTTGAACCGATTTGGATGAAACTCGGCATATGGGGGTTTTCGAGCATGCTGAGTACGAATATCATACTTATTTTTACCTGGGTCCTATAGTTTATGTGACATACGCCCTTTCTATGACAATTTTAACCGATTTGGGTGAAACTCGGCATATGGGGGTTTCCAACCATGCTGATTACGAATATCATATTTATTTTTACCTAGGTCTTATAGTTTATGTGGGATACGCCCTTTCTATGACAATTTTAACCGATTTGGGTGAAACTCAGAATATAGGGGTTTTCGGACATGCTGATTACGAATATTATATTTATTTCTAGCTGGGTCTTATGGTTCATGTGGGATACGCCCTTCCTATGACAATTTTATCCAATTTGGATGAAACTCGGCATATGGGGGTTTTCGGACATGCTGATTACGAATATCATATCTATTTCTACCTGGGTCTTATAGTTTATGTGGGATACGCCCTTGGTATGACACTTAAAACCCAATCACTCATAAACAAAGCAACATATTGAGGTGGTGTTTCCACATTTAGCAAGAGATCATCAACTACTACATGTCCCAAAATTAGTGGCCATCGAGGTACTTAAAACCTAATAACTCGGAAACGAAGCAACGTATTGAGGTGGTGTTTCCACATTTAGTAATTGGTCATCAAATACTACAAGTTTCAAAAATAATGGTCATCGAGGTCAAAGGTCAACATACTTAAAACCTAATAATTCGAAAACTGAGACACATATTGAGATGCTGTTTCCACATTTGGTAATCGGCCACCAACTACTACAAGTTCCAAAATAATTACCATCGAGGTCAAAGTTCAACATACTTAAAACCTAATAACTCGAAACCAGAGCCACATATTGAGGTGCTGTTTCCACATTTAGTAATCGGCCACCAACTACTACAAGTTCCAAAATAATTACCATCGAGGTCAAAGGTCAAAACTCGAAAATGGATCCACATATTGAGGTGGTGTTTCCACATTTAGTAATAGTTCATCAACCACTGCAAGTTCCAAAAATAATGACCATCGAGATCAAAGGTCAAACTCTCAACGGAGCCACATATTGAGGTGCTGTTGCCACATTTAGTAATTGGTCATCAACTACTACAAGTTCCAAAATAGTGACCATCGAGGTCAAAGGTTAACATACTTAAAACCAAATAACTCTTAAATGGATCCACATATCGAGGTGCTGTTTCCACATTTAGTAATTGGTCATCAACTACTACAAGTTCCAAAATCATGACCATCGAGGTCAAAGGTCAACATACTTAAAACCTAATAACATGAAAATTGAGCCAAATATTGAGGTGGTGTTTCCACATCTAGTAATTGATTATCAGGTAGCACAAGTTCCAAAATAGTGCCCATCGAGGACAAAGGTCAACATACTTAAAACTAAATAACTCCTAAATGGATCCACGTATTGAGGTGCTGTTTTCAAATCTAGTAACTGGTCATCAAACACTATAAGTTCCAAAATCATGACCATCGAGGTCAAAGGTCAACATACTTAAAACCTAATAACATGAAAACTGAGATAAATATTGAGGTGGTGTTTCCACATCTAGTAATTGATCATCAGGTACCACAAGTTCCAAAATAGTGGCCATCGAGGTCAAAGGTCAACATACTTAAAACCAAATAACTCTTAAATGGATCCACATATTGAGGTGCTGTTTCCAAATCTAGTAACTGGTCATCAACTACTACAAGTTCCAAAATCATGACCATCGAGGTCAAAGGTCAACATACTTAAAACCTAATAACATGAAAACTGAGCCACATATTGAGATGCTGTTTCCACATTGAGTAATAGGTCGCCAGCAACCACAAGTTCCAAAATAATGACCATCGTGGTCAAAGGTCAACATACTTAGAACCTAATAACTCAAAACTAGAGCCTCATATTGAGGTGTTGTTTCCACATTTAGTAATCGGCCACCAACTACTACAAGCTCCAAAATCATGGCCATCGAGGTCAAAGGTCAACATACTTAAAACCTAATAACACGAAAACTAAGCCACATATTGAGATGCTGTTTCCAAATCTAGTAACTGGTCATCAACTACTACAAGTTCCAAAATCATGACCATCGAGGTCAGAGGTCAACATACTTAAAACCTAATAACATGAAAACTGAGCCAAATATCGAAGTGGTGTTTCCTGATCATCAGGTACTACGTGTTCCAAAATAATGATCATCGAGGTCAAAGGTCAAAACTCTTAAATGGATCCACATATTGAGGTGCTGTTTCCAAATCTAGTAACTGGTCATCAACTTGTACAAGTTCCAAAATCATGATCATCGAGGTCAAAGGTCAACATACTTAAAACCTAATAACACGAAAACATCCACATGTTGAGGTGCTGTTTCCACATTTAGTAATTGGTCACCAGGTACTACATGTTCCAAAATAATGATCATCGAGGTCAAAGGTCAAAACTCGAAAATGGATCCACATGTTGAGGTGCTGTTTCCACATTTAGTAATTGGTCATCAACCACTGCAAGTTCCAAAAATAATGAACGCCCAATGAACCAATGAACGCGAATAACTCTTAAACAGAGCAACGTTTTGAAGTGTTGTTTCCAAATCTAGTAATACGTCATCAACTAGTACAAGTTCCAAAATAATGACCATCGAGGTCAAAGGTCAAAACTCGAAAACGGAGCCAAATATCGAAGTGGTGTTTCCACATCTAGTAATTGGTCATCAGGTACTACATGTTCCAAAATAATGATCATCGAGGTCAAAGGTCAAGAAACCACATATTGAGATAACGTTTCCTCATTTAGTAAATTTGTGTGATCTATTCAATTTTGTACGAAGCAGAAAAAAAGTGAAGAAGGAATAAATTTGAGAACATAATTTTAACTAGCGCAGAATTTCTGTACCTTTTTGGGCTATTCAGAGAAAGCAAAGATATGCCATATTAACTAGCTGAGAATTATTTTAGCAAAACGAAGAAAGCGAACATGGACTATTTTACTCAAATTTGGATGGAGTATTTATATTTGTATAAACCAGAAAAAAATGAAGAAGGTCCGTTTTGACTAGTTCAATATGATTACTTTTTCAACCCCTATTTGAACATTTTAACATAGCAGAAATGACATAAGCATGTCCTCAAACTACTGACCATCGTGAACAAAGGTCAAACTCGAAAACGGATCCAAGTATTGAGGTGCTGTTTCCCAGATTTAGCAATTGGTCATCAAAAAAGTACTGACCATCAAGGTCAAAAATTAAAACTCGAAAACAGAGCCACATTTAGTAATTGGTCATCAGGTACTATATGTCCCAAAATTAGTGGCCATCGAGGTCAAAGGTCAAAACTCGAAAACGGAGCCACATACCCAGGTGCTGTTTCCACATTGAGTGGCATACGCCCTTTCTATGACACTTAAAACCTAATAACTCGAAAACGAAGCAACGTATTGAGGTGCTGTTTCCACATTTAGTAATTGGTCATCAGGTACCACAAGTTCCAAAATAGTGGCCATCGAGGTCAAAGGTCAACGTATTATTTAAACAAAACGAAGGGCTAAATTTGAGAAAGCGAACATGAACCATTTTACTCAAATTTGAATGGAGTATTTAGCTTTGTATGAACCAGAAGAAAAAAGTGAAGAAGGACCATTTTAACTAGTTCAATATTTCTGTATAATTTTGTACTACCCAAATAAACGAAATTTTATTTTTGACCAATCACAAGAAAATCAAAGAAGGGTCATTTTAATTAGCCAAGCAGAAAAAAGAAAGAATTAACACTTTGTACTAACCAGAAAATGAGAAGAAGGATCAGCATTCTATACTTTTTGTGCCATTTATTTGGGGTGTCCTATTTCCTTTTATACCAACGAGAACCATTTTTAACTGGCTCAGAATTTTATGCCTTTTTGTAAAATTTGTATCAAACCAGGAAAAAGCAAGGAAATACCATTTTAAATAGCTCAGCATGTTATAGCTTTTTGTGTTTTTGGTCTACCCAATTTCTTGACCATGTTGTACTATTTAAACAAACAAAGGAATAAATTTGTGTGACGTATTCACTTTTATAGCAAGCAGAAAAAGGAAAGAATACATTTGAGTGGCTTAAGCAAAGAAGGTCAATTTATACCTTTTTGTGTTTGACCTATTGAAGAATGAATAAAATTTGTTTGCAATTAAAAAAGCGGAGAAGGTCTACTTTCTGTACAAACCAGAGAAAAACAAATTTGTCTAACCTATTCACTTTTATAGCAAAGCCCCTTTTAGTTTTATACCAACCATGAAGGTCCATTATACCATTTTGTATTACTCTATTTCATTTTTGTAACAATTAGAAGAAAACAGCTCAGAATTTTATACCTTTGCGGTGTTACATTTTGTATATTTTTGTGTCATTAACTATATATTTGAACGTAATATTTAACCAACCAGAATTGCGTCATAATTGTGTAGAACAGACTACAAAGCAATTAGCGTTCTAAAGAAAACTGATGAATGACGACAAATCATAACAGCATACTTGTCCATTTTGAATCACAGCAGAAGAAGAGATTATATCAAAGTAAGAGAAGTTTTCAAAGTTCCATGTTGCTGCAGATATTTAACAGTTGTATTGCTAGTATAGTGTGTTTCCTACGGTACTGCCTATTGCTCAACGATTCAATTCCTTCTTCGTCTAAGTTCGAAAAGACAAATATATATTTTTGCATTTATGTATTTTATTATAATGCAATATAAGTTTATGGAGTATATTTGAAAAATAATAGAACATACATCATGATGTTATATTACCTTGAAAACATAATATTAAACACGGAGAATGCATAGAATGTTTTTATTGTAGATATATAAGATTATTTATTTGATTGGTTTTTGCTGAAGAGCAGAAAAAATGACTAGCATGGAAATTGTTTATGTTTCTCCTAGAGAAAAAGAAATTCAGCGTGAACACGAAAAACCTATACTGTTAATTCACCCGTCTGACCCCGATTTGCCAGATGAATTACGTGATAAAGTGAGAATCATATATCCATCACAGGAAATAGAAGATGTGTATTATTTTAGACGCTATAATAGATATAATGATGAAATACTCCCGGAAAGTGATGATGACAGTGTTTCAAATATTACCTGTTTTGAACTGGAAGCTAATGAGTGCGGATGTACTAGTGAAAGTATTAGTCATACATGTGTTATACAATTATTTAATGAGTATACACCAAATTCAGTATTATTATGTGAAGCATGTTCTAAACATAATGAGAATGAAAAAGATCACAACTGTTTGCTGCAGTATGATTACGAATTATTGCAAAAGGTGTGGACGATCTTAATTAATGTGAAATGAGAGAGAAAATCTATAAACTTTATTTAAAGAAGCATTTTAAAGGTTGTAATATTAAGAACACTTATACTGTGGAGAAAAAATTTAATCTGGTATATGAATACATTACAGAGTGTGATTATTATATCAACAAAATAGTAGAAATGTTTTTAGAGAAAGATAAACAATTATTTAATTCTGTAAATGAACACTGAGCCCACTGTAGCATATGCATTTGATTGTGTAAGAATAGAAGAACTTGAACTGTTAACTGGATCAATTTGTATTACTGTACTATTAAGAATTTAATAGATAAGTAACATTGGACTCTGGCAACTGAATTGTCAGGGAGAGTCAATTTAAATTGTGCTCTGCATGACACAAAAATATACAAAATGTAACACCACTGAAAACTTCTCTTACTTTGATATAATCTCTTCTTCTGCTGTGATTCAAAATGGACAAGTATGCTGTTATGATTTGTCGTCATTCATCAGTTTTCTTTAGAACGCTAATTGCTTTGTAGTCTGTTCTACACAATTATGACGCAATTCTGGTTGGTTAAATATTACGTTCAAATATATAGTTAATGACACAAAAATATACAAAATGTAACACCACAAAGGTATAAAATTCTGAGCTGTTTTCTTCTAATTGTTACAAAAATGAAATAGAGTAATACAAAATGGTATAATGGACCTTCATGGTTGGTATAAAACTAAAAGGGGCTTTGCTATAAAAGTGAATAGGTTAGACAAATTTGTTTTTCTCTGGTTTGTACAGAAAGTAGACCTTCTCCGCTTTTTTAATTGCAAACAAAATTTATTCATTCTTCAATAGGTCAAACACAAAAAGGTATAAATTGACCTTCTTTGCTTAAGCCACTCAAATGTATTCTTTCCTTTTTCTGCTTGCTATAAAAGTGAATACGTCACACAAATTTATTCCTTTGTTTGTTTAAATAGTACAACATGGTCAAGAAATTGGGTAGACCAAAAACACAAAAAGCTATAACATGCTGAGCTATTTAAAATGGTATTTCCTTGCTTTTTTCTGGTTTGATACAAATTTTACAAAAAGGCATAAAATTCTGAGCCAGTTAAAAATGGTTCTCGTTGGTATAAAAGGAAATAGGACACCCCAAATAAATGGCACAAAAAGTATAGAATGCTGATCCTTCTTCTCATTTTCTGGTTAGTACAAAGTGTTAATTCTTTCTTTTTTCTGCTTGGCTAATTAAAATGACCCTTCTTTGATTTTCTTGTGATTGGTCAAAAATAAAATTTCGTTTATTTGGGTAGTACAAAATTATACAGAAATATTGAACTAGTTAAAATGGTCCTTCTTCACTTTTTTCTTCTGGTTCATACAAGGCTAAATACTCCATTCAAATTTGAGTAAAATGGTTCATGTTCGCTTTCTCAAATTTAGCCCTTCGTTTTGTTTAAATAATACGTTGACCTTTGACCTCGATGGCCACTATTTTGGAACTTGTGGTACCTGATGACCAATTACTAAATGTGGAAACAGCACCTCAATACGTTGCTTCGTTTTCGAGTTATTAGGTTTTAAGTGTCATAGAAAGGGCGTATGCCACTCAATGTGGAAACAGCACCTGGGTATGTGGCTCCGTTTTCGAGTTTTGACCTTTGACCTCGATGGCCACTAATTTTGGGACATATAGTACCTGATGACCAATTACTAAATGTGGCTCTGTTTTCGAGTTTTAATTTTTGACCTTGATGGTCAGTACTTTTTTGATGACCAATTGCTAAATCTGGGAAACAGCACCTCAATACTTGGATCCGTTTTCGAGTTTGACCTTTGTTCACGATGGTCAGTAGTTTGAGGACATGCTTATGTCATTTCTGCTATGTTAAAATGTTCAAATAGGGGTTGAAAAAGTAATCATATTGAACTAGTCAAAACGGACCTTCTTCATTTTTTTCTGGTTTATACAAATATAAATACTCCATCCAAATTTGAGTAAAATAGTCCATGTTCGCTTTCTTCGTTTTGCTAAAATAATTCTCAGCTAGTTAATATGGCATATCTTTGCTTTCTCTGAATAGCCCAAAAAGGTACAGAAATTCTGCGCTAGTTAAAATTATGTTCTCAAATTTATTCCTTCTTCACTTTTTTTTCTGCTTTGTACAAAATTGAATAGATCACACAAATTTACTAAATGAGGAAACGTTATCTCAATATGTGGTTTCTTGACCCTTGATCTCGATGATCATTATTTTGGAACATGTAGTACCTGATGACCAATTACTAGATGTGGAAACACCACTTCGATATTTGGCTCCGTTTTCGAGTTTTGACCTTTGACCTCGATGGTCATTATTTTGGAACTTGTACTAGTTGATGACGTATTACTAAATTTGGAAACAACACTTCAAAACGTTGCTCTGTTTAAGAGTTATTCGCGTTCATTGGTTCATTGGGCGTACATTATTTTTGGAACTTGCAGTGGTTGATGACCAATTACTAAATGTGGAAACAGCACCTCAACATGTGGATCCATTTTCGAGTTTTGACCTTTGACCTCGATGATCATTATTTTGGAACATGTAGTACCTGGTGACCAATTACTAAATGTGGAAACAGCACCTCAACATGTGGCTCAGTTTTCATGTTATTAGGTTTTAAGTATGTTGACCTTTGACGTCGATGATCATGATTTTGGAACTTGTACAAGTTGATGACCAGTTACTAGATTTGGAAACAGCACCTCAATATGTGGATCCAATTAAGAGTTTTGACCTTTGACCTCGATGATCATTATTTTGGAACACGTAGTACCTGATGATCAGGAAACACCACTTCAATATTTGGCTCAGTTTTCATGTTATTAGGTTTTAAGTATGTTGACCTTTGACCTCGATGGTCATGATTTTGGAACTTGTAGTAGTTGATGACCAGTTACTAGATTTGGAAACAGCATCTCAATATGTGGCTTAGTTTTCGTGTTATTAGGTTTTAAGTATGTTGACCTTTGACCTCGATGGCCATGATTTTGGAGCTTGTAGTAGTTGGTGGCCGATTACTAAATGTGGAAACAACACCTCAATATGAGGCTCTAGTTTTGAGTTATTAGGTTCTAAGTATGTTGACCTTTGACCACGATGGTCATTATTTTGGAACTTGTGGTTGCTGGTGACCTATTACTCAATGTGGAAACAGCATCTCAATATGTGGCTCAGTTTTCATGTTATTAGGTTTTAAGTATGTTGACCTTTGACCTCGGTGGTCATGATTTTGGAACTTGTAGTAGCTGATGACCAGTTACTAGATTTGGAAACAGCACCTCAATATGTGGATCCATTTAAGAGTTATTTGGTTTTAAGTATGTTGACCTTTGACCTCGATGGCCACTATTTTGGAACTTGTGGTACCTGATGATCAATTACTAGATGTGGAAACACCACCTCAATGTTTGGCTCAGTTTTCATGTTATTAGGTTTTAAGTATGTTGACCTTTGACCTCGATGGTCATGATTTTGGAACTTATAGTGTTTGATGACCAGTTACTAGATTTGGAAACAGCATCTCAATATGTGGCTTAGTTTTCGTGTTATTAGGTTTTAAGTATGTTGACCTTTGACCTCGATGGCCATGATTTTGGAGCTTGTAGTAGTTGGTGGCCGATTACTAAATGTGGAAACAACACCTCAATATGAGGCTCTAGTTTTGAGTTATTAGGTTCTAAGTATGTTGACCTTTGACCACGATGGTCATTATTTTGGAACTTGTGGTTGCTGGTGACCTATTACTCAATGTGGAAACAGCATCTCAATATGTGGCTCAGTTTTCATGTTATTAGGTTTTAAGTATGTTGACCTTTGACCTCGGTGGTCATGATTTTGGAACTTGTAGTAGCTGATGACCAGTTACTAGATTTGGAAACAGCACCTCAATATGTGGATCCATTTAAGAGTTATTTGGTTTTAAGTATGTTGACCTTTGACCTCGATGGCCACTATTTTGGAACTTGTGGTACCTGATGATCAATTACTAGATGTGGAAACACCACCTCAATGTTTGGCTCAGTTTTCATGTTATTAGGTTTTAAGTATGTTGACCTTTGACCTCGATGGTCATGATTTTGGAACTTATAGTGTTTGATGACCAGTTACTAGATTTGAAAACAGCACCTCAATACGTGGATCCATTTAAGAGTTATTTAGTTTTAAGTATGTTGACCTTTGACCTTCGATGGCCACTATTTTGGAACTTGTGCTACCTGATAATCAATTACTAGATGTGGAAACACCACCTCAATATTTGGCTCAATTTTCATGTTATTAGGTTTTAAGTATGTTGACCTTTGACCTCGATGGTCATGATTTTGGAACTTGTAGTAGTTGAATGTGGAAACAGCACCTCGATATGTGGATCCATTTAAGAGTTATTTGGTTTTAAGTATGTTAACCTTTGACCTCGATGGTCACTATTTTGGAACTTGTAGTAGTTGATGACCAATTACTAAATGTGGCAACAGCACCTCAATATGTGGCTCCGTTGAGAGTTTGACCTTTGATCTCGATGGTCATTATTTTTGGAACTTGCAGTGGTTGATGAACTATTACTAAATGTGGAAACACCACCTCAATATGTGGATCCATTTTCGAGTTTTGACCTTTGACCTCGATGGTAATTATTTTGGAACTTGTAGTAGTTGGTGGCCGATTACTAAATGTGGAAACAGCACCTCAATATGTGGCTCTAGTTTCGAGTTATTAGGTTTTAAGTATGTTGAACTTTGACCTCGATGGTAATTATTTTGGAACTTGTAGTAGTTGGTGGCCGATTACTAAATGTGGAAACAGCATCTCAATATGTGTCTCAGTTTTCGAATTATTAGGTTTTAAGTATGTTGACCTTTGACCTCGATGACCATTATTTTTGAAACTTGTAGTATTTGATGACCAATTACTAAATGTGGAAACACCACCTCAATACGTTGCTTCGTTTCCGAGTTATTAGGTTTTAAGTACCTCGATGGCCTCTAATTTTGGGACATGTAGTAGTTGATGATCTCTTGCTAAATGTGGAAACACCACCTCAATATGTTGCTTCGTTTATGAGTGATTGGGTTTTAAGTGTCATACCAAGGGCGTATCCCACATAAACTATAAGACCCAGGTAGAAATAGATATGATATTCGTAATCAGCATGTCCGAAAACCCCCATATGCCGAGTTTCATCCAAATTGGATAAAATTGTCATAGGAAGGGCGTATCCCACATGAACCATAAGACCCAGCTAGAAATAAATATAATATTCGTAATCAGCATGTCCGAAAACCCCTATATTCTGAGTTTCACCCAAATCGGTTAAAATTGTCATAGAAAGGGCGTATCCCACATAAACTATAAGACCTAGGTAAAAATAAATATGATATTCGTAATCAGCATGGTTGGAAACCCCCATATGCCGAGTTTCACCCAAATCGGTTAAAATTGTCATAGAAAGGGCGTATGTCACATAAACTATAGGACCCAGGTAAAAATAAGTATGATATTCGTACTCAGCATGCTCGAAAACCCCCATATGCCGAGTTTCATCCAAATCGGTTCAAATTGTCATAGAAAGGGCGTATGCCACATAAACTAAAGGACCCAAGTAAAAATAAGTATGATATTCGTACTCAGCATGGTCGAAAACCCACATATGCTAAGTTTCATCCAAATCGGTTCAAAGAGCGTATCGAATCGCTATGTTACATAGGTATTCATTGTCTTAAAATAGGGTTTGAAAAACGAGTCCACCCCTAAAATGGAGGTTTTTGTGTGTTACGTACTCTCAGTGTAATTTCTGCTATGTTCAATTAGGGGTGGAGAAAATGAATACACCCCCTTTGCTATGTCCGCCATGTTTCGTAGTCTCTGTCATGTTGAAATAAGGGTTGGAAAATATGCTCATAAAAGAGAATGAATACACCCTTGTGTGTTACGTACTCTCAGTGTAATTTCTCAAATAAACCATGTTCTTTTATTAGCTGTGCTATGTCCGCCATGTTTCGTAGTCTCTGTCATGTTGAAATAGGGGTTGGAAAATATGCTCATAAAAGAGAATGAATACACCATTGTGTGTTACGTACTCTTATGCTCCGTTGTGTGTTCATGTATCAGTGTAATTTCTGTTATCTTAAAATAAGGGTTGGAAAATATGCCATGTTCTTTTATTAGCTGTGCTATATAATTTCTGCTATGTTAAAATAGGGGTTTGAACGAGTTCACCCTTGTTATGTTACGTACTCTTATGCTCTGCTGTGTGTTCATAGTCTCAGTGTAATTTCTGTTATCTTAAAATAAGGGTTGGAAAATATGCCATGTTCTTTTATTAGCTGTGCTATGTATTATCTGTTCTGCTGTGTGTTACGTAGTGTTATGTGTTATCTTCTCTTGTATGTGTTCGTAATCTTATGTGTTATCTCCTATGTTAAAATAGGGGTTGAAAACGAGTTCACCCTTGTTATGTTATGTACTCTTATGTGTTATCTGTTTTGCTGTGTGTTACGTAGTGTTATGTGTTATCTTCTCTTCGCTGTGTTCGTAGGGGTTGAAAAATATGATCATAAAAGGGAACGAGTTCACCCCCTAAAATGTGCTCATAAAAGGGAACGAGTACACCCCCTTAAAAGTGCTCATAAAAGGGAACAAATTCACCCCTAACATGGAGGTCGTAAAAGGCCGTGAGTTGACGGTGCGTGGGTCATAGCGTATCGTGAGACAGTGGAAAATTGAGTCCTTGCTCTCAGGAGACCATGGAAAAAAAGGCGATTTTTCAGCTACCGGGTGTCAGGTGTCCCCCATCTACTGGCGTTGACTTCCAAATACAACCCCTGTGCGAAGCATGTGTATATTTAACTAGTTTTACAATATATGCGTTCCTTTCTCTGTTGAATCAAATGCTAACAGAACTTTCTTTCAACATATTTTTTCTTTCTTTTTTGTTTTTATTATTCCGTCAACTACTGTCGGTTCCAAATGACAGGTTAAAGGAGCAACAGAAAATTGTCCTTGAAATGACATATTTGATACTGCAAGGATGCGATGACGAAAAGATATGATTAAAAGTGTCCACGCTGTTACACAACGGCACTTACGTTTTCGAAAGCTTGAAATCTCCCTGACTAGTAGCAGGAATTCTGAGAATTCCATAACTTTTCTTGATTTCTCAAATTCTCTGACTCTTCCAAAATACCTCGCTTACCTCGCCACCATATTGCAAGTAATACAAATCTCCTCATAAGAAAGAGTAAGCAAAGCTTCCTGTAGTTTCCTTTTTAATTTTTAACGCTGATCCTTTCTTTTGTCATTTCATTTTGTTTTATCCTTCCTTATTTTATTTCATTTCTGGTCTCGAAGGGGGGTCCGGACCCCCAGACCCCCCTGGCTACGTGCCTGAGTGTTGATTACAGATTTTCTCGTGGAAGAATTTAATTACACTATAGGTGAAAAGCAGTGCTGCAAAAATACATGTATTTCATATTGAGCATGATAAGAAACAATGTTCGTTTCAGATTTTCCAGTGCGCGGGGATTGAATAAACGATGGGTGAATATAGTACTGTGAAAATTCTGGTAGCTCAGATTGAGCACGCTCGGGAAATGCCCTAGAGGGAATTTCGAAGCTTTAGGCACAAGAGCCACCTCTATAATCATCACTGACTGCCATTTCAATAATGTGTTTTATGGTCTTATGTCCGTGTTCCCATCCTTTCCCTCCTCCTCCAACTGGATACTTGATACTTTTTCCATTCCAAAGTTTTGTGATGGTTTTCTGCCGAAACCTTGAGTTTTGAACTCTCATCGGTTTCGAGTTAGTTAATTATTTAAGTTTGGGATTCCATTTCTGCATCGAGATTATATGAGACGTAGACTCAAAGATTATAATGAAACTCAAACACAGTAATCGTCCAAATTTTGTAAGAGACTCCCACTGGGAATCGAACGTGCAACTACGTGCACGAAAGGCGCGCGTGCTAGCTACTAGAACACCGGAAATGGCGTCACCATTTTTAGTCTCTTCAAAATTAAGTTGTATTGACATCTTACAAGTTGTATGTACTTGCATTATAAGAAACAAACATAAATTACAATTATAAGAAAATCTTTATAAACGTTTAAGAATATGTTGAAAAGGCCAGAAATTTCTCAATCTCTTTCCCTACCATGTCGTGGTGCTATTTAAAAGTATACTTTAAAAATGATAATAATAAAAACCTCTACAGTCGCACCTACAAGATTGGATGGCAAATAGTCTAGTTTTCTTAATGCATAAGTTTACATTAATTAAATTCAAAAGTTGCATTCTAACTTGTTTTTAAATTGTATCAAAAGTACCACTATTCGTCTTAGCACTAATGAGAACTATGGATTCGCCTTTAATATCCGTCATTTTCGATTACTTTTAAAATGTCACTCTTCTCGATTCTTCAGGGATGAAAACAGTCATTATCCATATCAGCGACTCACCCGAAAACTATGGATTCAACACGAATATCGATCATTACAATTATTTTAAAATGTCATCTCTCCCATCCCCACTCCTTGGGATGCTAGGGGTTCCTTACCCTCACGCGTATTTCTTTCCAGATTGTAAGACATATCAAGTTTAGTTGGAATTAAACCAAGTGTTACATAATTATGTAGGAAAAAATGTTTTAAAATTAATGGAAGTGACTCTTGAACTGGAAGTGGCAGAAATCAACGACTTCTGGTTTAAGATTGATCACTGTAGAGCAAAAGACGTTAGTAGAAAACTAGAAGCTGTTTCTGGGAATCGATTAAGCGTCCTAAGAATGCATATTATCTCTGTTCTTAACCTACAAGTAAAACAGGAAGTGGTAGCGATTAACTATTCCCTGTTTAAATCGTTGACTGGTTGACTGCTATGGAAGAAAAACTGTAATAGATAACAAAACGCTGTTTTCCATAATCGATTAACCATCCGTTCTCATCTCCATCCTTAACCCTATACTAAAACCGGAGGTGGTAGACATCAACCCTTTCCGGTTTTAACGTTGATCACTCAGAGCAGAAACCGTAACCCGGTTTTCTACAATCGACTAAGAATACACTTCATCTTCATCCTTTGCCCTCTACTAAAACTGGAACTGGTAGATATCAACCTCTATACGGAAGTAGGCAGCAAGACGCAGTTTTCTGCAATCAATTAAGCACCCCAAGAATATAATTGTGTCATCAATCCAATCCCTCTACTAACACCGGGAGTGGTATAAATCTACTATCACTTCCTATTTCATTATTAATTAAGAAAATATTGTGTGAGCCTCCTTAGTGTCTTCATCAGAGTTTATTCAATACGAGCCTTCGTCTTGCTGAAGGCTTTGCCCTCAGACTCGCAAATTTGTTCGGTCTAACGCTTTGCATCTCAAACCTGCAATCATCAATGTTTGCTAGGCTTTACGGCCTCGCACCTCACATACCTGCAAGTATACTGAATTTCAGTTGAAATACCTGGGGGCTTTGCTCCCAGGCCACCGTGTTTGTTCGGCCTATGGCCTTACACTTTATATATCAGGAAGCATACCAATTTCAGTTCAATAACCACGTTTCATGTCTTCAACTTTACGGGATCCCGAGATATAAACATCTTAGTATAATAATAATTGTAATATCCACCTCTATTCTCTTCCAAACCCTTTTCTTCCCTTCTAGATCACAATCAAAAACGCTGAAATACGTATCTAATTATTGGGATTACAGAGTAAGATTTATAATAATATTGTACAGTTAGTTCTTTGGTCCATCCCGTCCGTTACTCCGCACGAAACTCTTGAACGAAACTGAATTTGACTTCTGTTTTTTTGCAATTGATAGCTAAAGTAATTATCTCGAAAGCGTTCGTTAGTAGACAATCATAAACCAGGAGGTTGTGGATCAGAAATCAGGAGTGGTAGAAATCAACCATTTTTGCTTTTAACGTTGATCCTGTAAACCAAAAAGGGTAATAGTTAGCAAGAAACGGTTTCCGGCAGTCGATTTAGCATCCCAAGAATACCTTTCAACTCCATCCTTAATACTGTATTGAAATAGAAAATGGCAGAAATGAACAAGTTCCCGCTTTAACATTGAAAGCGGAAAAACGGTAATATATAGCGAGAAGCAATTTTGGGAAATCGACTAAAAGATTCCAAGAACACCTTTCATTTCTATCCTTAAGACTTTGATAAAACTAGAAGCGGTAGAAATCAACAATTTTCGGTTTATTTTTCATTACTGTGGAGCAAAAGCTGTAATAGATAGCGAGATGCTGTTTTCGACAATCGACGGAGCATCCCAAGAATACATTTTGTCTTTCCATAACACTCTAATAAAATCAGAAATGACAGGGTGTCTACTAAAATTCTAAAATGAAATTTCATGACCTTTTCTTTAACAAACCGTTAAATTTAGTAATATTCTCAAAAGCGAATTTGAGTGCGACTTGGGCCAATTTTCACGCACGTGATAGAAGCGTGCTTTACTTGTGATTTAGTAGCGTCTAAAACCATATGCGTTTTCGGTGGTGAATTTTGACATTTTATAGAACAACATTAGAAGTATGTACTTATATTTGTACAGATAAAATGAATCGTGACCAAAAAGCAAAATTTCTTGACTTTCATGACCATTTTCTGATTTCGTGACTTTCTTTAATCGTTTTCGTAACCGATAGACACCCTGGTAATCCAGTATGACTTCCAGGTTCAATGTAATATACATAGAACATGACCTATAAGAGACAGCGAGAAGAGTTTTTTTTTTAATGAGTTAGCGTTCTTAAAATAGGTACCATCTCTTCTTTTATCCTTTAGTCAAACGTAATTATTAGAAATCAACCACTTCCGGTTTTAACGTTCATCGTTGTACAGTCTTGTTCAAGAAATCTTGACCACTCACCCTGCTATGAAAGATGATATTCTTGCAACCGCAAAAGGAAATTATAATGCTGTGGCTCTAAATAAACTTCTTAATCGACCAAACAAAATTCACATTTATTTGATTTAATTCTAACTATAGGCAAGACCACAGGCCTTTTCAAAGAGAGATGAGTGGCAAAGTTTTCTTGAACAAGACTATATGACAAACGGCAATAGATAGGCACGGTTTTTGTATTCGATTAAGCGTCCCTAGAATATATTCCATCTCCACTATAATCACTAGTAAATAACACTAAGTGGTAGATATCTACTACAACTTCTGGTTTCAATTTTAATTGAAAAATATTAGGTGGTCCTGTTTACTGTCTTTAATTGATTTTGTTTTAAATGAGAAGTCCTAAAGCCAAATATCATGTTTATAACTTTCAGAGATTGTGAGATACCGATATGCTATTATATGAGTAATAATTCCTATTCTCACCTTTTCCTTCTCCTTTATTACTAACAAGGGACATCACCCAATTGTCCGGCTCCGATTTCAATGAAATTTTTATTGCTGATAGAGGACATGTATACATTACTTGTGATGACAGAAATTTTTGCCATAGTGCATGTTTTCTATTTTTTAATAATTTTTAAAGGTTGTGGTGTGGTTAATAGAGATTACTGCAGAAGTCCCTTACTACCCTTTCTAAACGGAGTGTTAATGAAAGAACAACCATGTAGATACGTATAGGGCCTAGGGGGAAGTTATATGGTACGTATGACCTTGACGGCAGCCATCTTGAAATCCGCCATTTTGAATTAAGGTCAAGTTTTAAAAATGGGAATAGGGTAATATGATACATAATTTCGGGCTAGAATTTATTCAGAAAGACAATGGCGAAGTTAGTTTTAAGATGCGCCCATTTGGTGAAAAGTTACAGACATATTAATTATTTATACTTAACTATGTGCGTAAGTCTCTTACCTCCGCTTCTAACCCGCGTATTAATGATAATAAGTGGATAAAGGTTTCGGTAATACTTATTATGCCTAGAGGAAAGTGATATGATAAGGGTATCATTGACGGCAGCCATCTTGAAATCAGACATTTTGAATTCAAGTGTAGTTTTGAAAACTGAAAACCATAGCATGTGGCACCAAATTTTAATAGTAAATTTTCCCAAAAAGCCAATGGTATGCTTATCTTTGTTCTATAGTTAACCAGTATGAATTTATGACTCTTCTAATGTGCACGAAACTTCCATTATTCGATCTTTCAAACTGGCAACACTGGTTCCTCAAGTACTCTGGGTTAAAATAAATAGTTACACTGCCTAGGAAATTAATAATTACATGGCAAGTCTTCAAAATTCAGAAAGATTGCTGGATGCTTATCCCAACACTATTCATGAACTGACAAATCGCAACTCTTAAAAAATGTAATAAATTTAGAAAACATGAGCCACGGAAACATTTGCAAAGTGCCAGTTGGAATCTTAAAACATGCAGTGAAAATTATGAGTGTTGCCAATTTGAAAGATCGAATAATGGAAATTTCGTGCACATTAGAAAAATCATAAATTCTTACTGGTTAACTATAGAACAAAAATAAGCATACCTTTGGCTTTTTGGGAAAATTTACTATTAAAATTTGGTACCACATGCTATGGTTTTCAGTTTTCAAAACTTTATTTTAATTCAAAATGGCGGATTTCAAGATGGTTGCCGTCAATGATACTCTTATCGTATAACTTCCCTCTAAGCATAATATGTATTACCGAAACCTCTATCCACTTATTATCATTAATACGCGGGTTAGAAGCGGAAGCAAGGGACTTACGCACATAGTAAGTAAAATATAAACAATTAATATGAATGTAACTTTTCACCAAATGGGCGCATCTTAAAACTAACTTCACCATTGTCTTTCTGAATAAATTCTAGCCCGAAATTATGTATCATATTACCCTATTCCCATTTAAAAAACTTGACCTTAATTCAAAATGGCGGATTTCAGGATGGCTGCCGTCAAGGTCATACGTACCATATAACTTCCCCCTAGGCCCTATACGTATCTACATGGTTGTTGTTTCGTTAACACTCCGTTTACAAAGGGGTAATAAGGGACTTCTGCAGTAATCTCTATTAACCACATCACAACTTTTAAAAATTATTAAAAAATAGAAAACATGCACCATGGCAAAAATTTCTGTCGTCACAAGTAATGAATACATGTCTTCTATCAGCAATAAAAATTTCATTGAAATCGGAGCCGGACAATTGGGTGATATCCCTTGTAAGATATAAAAGAAATGGTGAAACATGTGTTAAATTATTTTAAATTGGAAATCCAAATACCAAATTTTAAGTTCCCAGTCCTATACGTTTCGGAGTCCCAGTCTTATTAAAAAAACTCTCACCACAATTCCTCCTCTTTTCGTGAATTTTCAAAAAGTTTTCTTAGTGGTACCCCACGTCACAAATCCTATGTAGGTGTAAATTCAAAGTTTCTAGGCAGTCCCTAGAGCAATGGCTCCTAATCTAGGGGTGCGAGTCTCTGATAGAACTAAATTTAAAATTACAAATATTAGGAATGTTGTAACAAACATTAAATTAAATATTTTAACACGAAATAACTGTTCTGTAAGAACTGTGGTTTCATTGACAAAACTGGTAAAATATAATGTCCCACTGCACTACAATGCTATGCAGGAATCTTGCTGGAAATAAATATAAATTTGTGAGAATATGGCTATTATTATTTACTATTATTATATGCAAGCCCGTTCTTCGTACGGGTCAGCGGCGTAGCGTAAGGGAACGCCGGTATGCCTGGCATCCCCTGTTAATAAGGAAAAATACGTATTTCATTGTATATAAATTGTTTGCTTGTAATTATTATCACAATTATTTCCACTGCAATCTTCTGGATGTCCTCTCTCGCCTTACTTTGACAAGCGGAACCTACGCATGCGCATCACTCAGATGCACATTTTCTCTCTTTCCTCTTGTTGTATGGTATGTTCCTTGGGCATCCAGGCCTACTGCAAGCAACGTGGTTTTCGTCTGCTTTCTGTCGAATGCGCATGCCAAATTACTACTCTCTTCATCTCTTGCAACTCTACATTTTGCTTTAGATATGCGCTGGCGTATTCAAGTATTTCCAACTCTATATATCTTGAACTAAGTTATAGTTTCTGTACAGAACGTACGAGCGCTAACATCAAGGAGATAGAACAAAACAAAAGTGGTTAATTCAATGTCTTTTTGAAGCATGCCGGTTATGTAAATAATAGTATAAAAATAGTTATGCTTTAATCGTAATTAAATGCATCGTAATTGTAATCGTAATTAAAGGCAAATTATTAATCTTCATCATAAATACATAGTATGTCCAGTGTCGTGGCCAGAAACTCTTTGAGGGAGCTCACACAGACAAGCATAAATATAAAGCATTCTGTAGAATCACGGTCACCGATCTGGTAGACCAAGAAAGCCAGTACTCCTTGCCCCTCGTAAGGATTGCTTGGGACCTTCAGTCACTGGCACGTATCCCGGGGAGATGAGGAGGACATGTCCCCTCCAATCTTGGAGCAGGGGGACTGTCCCCCCCCCCAACTATCCGATTTGAAATTGTGATGATTTGTATCCAACTGCTACAAAGGAAAGCAAGATGAAATTGATGTCCCTTGACTTGTTTTATTTTTAAAAAAGAATCGTATTATTTAATATTTCATTGTCATTAATTATTGTTAGTCTATTTGCAGCTACTTGTTTAATTCCTGTAAAGATTCCTATAATGCTATTGTGATCATCATAATTTTGGTCAAATAAGAGTATTGTTGCGCCATACATAGTTGACGTTCTTTCATAGTTTTGGGGAAGTCATTATATATATTATTACAAAACAAGTGTCCTAAAATTTTAATGTGGATCATTGTGGATGCGTAAATAGAAACATATCAATTATAAATATGCATGTATTCAGATTTCAGAATGTGTTCACGGTACTGATACGTATCACAATTTCATCTACATCCCCTGGTATATAAAATACAACAGATTCACCCCAGACATCAGATTCATCTACCGTAATATGAATCTCATCCCCCCTTCCCCCGGAATAAGCCTCAAATCTGCTCTCCTCCCAATGTTGAAGACAACTCTGGTCCTCTGATCCTCCACAGCATTGTTTTTCAACTTCATAAATATTTTGAATATCGCTTAAAAAAAAAAAGGAACGGTCTCACCCGTTCCCCGAATGTTGAAAACAGATTTGCGCCCCTGCCTTCAGTATCTGGATATCTGACAACGAAATACATACTCAGAAACAGGCCCCCTGAGTTGGTTTAAGTGCTTTCTATTTGCATCTTCAAATGATATACGTATACACTCAGGTCCATATTCACGAATGGACGTCTGAGTTCCGGACTCAAGATGACAAATTTCTAGGGGCGACTTTTTAAAGAACGAGATTGAAGTATGGTATGCGGAGAAAGAAGCTGCCCACGAGAAAGAAATAAAGGGAACTATACTGGAAACAATGTTCATACAACAGCGGGGCCGAGTTTTCTTGTCACATGGTAGTGGTAAGAAGGAGCTGAGACAATTGCTTATTGGCTTCTAACGTAATTGACGCGTTTGCTTCTGTATATCCCACTAATCTGTATCATCAATTAGGAGGCCTCCCCCCTAAATATTTTAATAGCCCTATATTTCCCATCGGTATAGCTATGTATTGCTGATTTTAGTAGTATTGTATCGCACAAGTGACTAACTTTGGCATCCCCATTTCGGAATACCACGCTACGCTACTGGTGCGGGTAGAATAGGTTCATGGGAAATATTTGAAAGTTATATTTGATCACCCTTTCCCCGTTACGTAACTTATTTGACCAAAAGTGAAATAAAACTTCTAGCTCGACCATGTTCAAAAATGTGTTTCATATGATGCAGTATTTCTTCTTTGCAAGAAATCTAAAATCTCTTCTGCTTTTATGATTCTTTTTTTTTTTTTTCAAAGTGAGTTGATAAAATAGAAATGTCCCACATGCTAAATATGTTTAAAAATTCATTTCAGACGTTTCAAACACTTTGCCACACTGTAACCTCTTTTGGAAGCAGAATTTTCGAAAACACTGGGGCATGTCCACATGATGACCTCGTTAAGTAAAAAGTTATATACCTAGTTTCATCTCCTTGGTTTGGAAGATATTTAATTTTCGCCGTATATATTAACTCCTCCACCCTCTTAGGATACAAATTTTAATGAAACTGACATGGTTAAGAAATGGCTTCAGCCAAGTGCTAACTAAGTTCATATTCAAGTGCTAACTAATTCTCAATCAAGTGCTAACTAATTCTCAATCATTTTTCATGAGATGAGACGGAAGTGGAATTTCCTGGAACGCTGGGTTGGGTGTCTACTTGGTTTTTATATTAAATCTCATCTTCATACCTGAGATATTTAAAAGATACTGTATTTTTAGCAAATATTTTAGACCTTGACCCCTCCCCTTAGGATACGCATTTCAGTGAAAATGATATGATGAAACCATGCTCTAGAGTAGTTCTAAATATGTTCAGTAATTCTCCTCGAACATTCTATGATGATAGCGAACGCCGATTTGAATGTCGAGAAATAAGTAAATTAATTCCTCCCTCCTTCTGCTTAAAAGGAGAATTTTGAAAACTCTGAAATACGTATTTCATTCTTTTTAGTTCAGAGTTGGTTCACGAAATTTCACATTACGAATTTCAGCGAATTTCACATTTCATGACATTTTTTGAATAAATAGTGGTAAATTTTAATATTATAGAAATCGTGTCTTTTCTCCATCTTTAAGAGGGGAATTTCCGGAAACATACGTTCAATTATTTATAGTTAAGAAATCAAAGCCAAATTTCACACCTCAAACGTAAGCAAATGCAGAAATTTTAATAGGTAGACACTATTCTCAATTCTCATCTTAGGACAAAAGTTTCGGAAAACCTAAACATGTATTGGTTCGTTTCTAATTGAATTTAATTTTGAAATTTCACGTCTTCAATATAAAGAATTCTTACATTTATCAAGAGGGTATTATGATGGCAGTAGAAAATAAGAATGGGAAGGTAGCCAGCGAGAGAAATGAGGTCATAGGAAGGTGGAAAGAATACGTTGAAGACTTATATGAGAGTAGGGATAGACCGTGTAGCCTAAATGTTGAAGTAGAAAATGAAGTAGGCGAGGATGATAGAGGATTTAGTATTCTTAGGGATGAGTTTGAAAAGGCTATATCCGAGATTAGGAATGGAAAGGCAACCGGAATAGATAACATTCCAATCGAATTCATTAAAAATATAGGAGACAAGGGAAAGAAAGGATTGTTCCGATTATGCAATGAAATATATGAAACAGGAGAATGGCCAAAAGACTTTCTGAAAACGATCATGATACCGATGGCTAACAAATTGAACCCAAAGAGATGTGAGAATTATAGAACTATTAGTCTCATATCTCATGCAGCTAAAATTCTGCTCCGAATACTGAACAGAAGGTTATATGAAAGAACAAATAAAACAAGTTGAGGAGGAGCAGTTCGGGTTCAGAAGAGACAAGGGCACAAGAGATGCAATTGGATTATTAAGAGCGATCGGTGAAAAATTTATAGAAAAAGGGAAAGATGTGTATGTTATATTTATTGATCTAGAAAAGGCTTTCGACCGCGTGAATTGGGAATTGTTGTTGGGAGTTCTAACGAAGATAGGGTTGGAATGGAAAGATAGAAGACTAATAAGAAACTTATACATGAACCAACAAGTAAGTGTTAGGATAGGGGAAGAACTGACGGAAGAGAGTGCAATTGGAAGGGGAGTTCGACAAGGATGCTGCCTCTTGTCAACACTATTTAATGTCTATCTAGAAGAGTTAGCGAAAAAGAGTTTACATGATGATGATGGCATTTCGGTAGGAGGTAGAATGATTAAATGCATAAGATTTGCAGACGATATGGCGCTTGTTGCAGAATCTGAAAAGAAAATCAATAAAATGTTAGAAAAAATGAGAAAGGGCTTTGAAGAATATGGGATGAAAATAAATGTTAGAAAGACAAAAGCCATGGTGATTGGAACGAAGGGGTCTGTGTCAAATATAAAAGTAGGAGGGAAGAAAATAGAACAAGTGAATAGTTTTCGATATCTGGGTAGTATTCTTAGAAATAACATGAAGTGCGAACTTGAAATAAAAGCAAGGATAGGAATGGCGAAAGAAGCCTTTAGGAGGAAGAAAAGTCTGTTTTGTGGGACCTTGAATAAAGAGTTGAGAAAAAGACTTCGTGTGGAGTGTTGTACTCTATGGGGTGGAAACGTGGACATTACGTAAAGGTGACGAAAATCGACTGGAAGCTTTCGAAATGTGGGTGTGGAGACGAATGGAAAGAATTAGTTTTGTCGAGTGGAAAACGAATGAGAGAGTGTTAGAAATGGTGGGTGAGAAAAGAACACTTTTAGATATTATTAGGAAGAGGAAGAGAAACTGGTTGGCACATTGCCTAAGAAGAGATTGTATCATGAGGGACGTCGTACAGGGTATGGTGGCGGGAAAGAGAGGGAGGGGGCGAAGGAGACTACAATTAATGGATTATATAAAAACAGAAGGATCATACGCGAAGACGAAGAGGTTAGCGGAGGACCGTGGAGCATGGAAGCTTCTCAGCTGCGGCAAGTGACCTGCCAATAAAGGCAGAATACTTATGATGATGACATTTATCATTTTCTAAAAAATAAATGAAACAAAACACAGTTGAAAAATTAATGTTATACGAATTACTCCTTTCTTGTTTAGGTGCGGAAATTTCAGAAACTGTGAGAAACATGCTCAATTATTTTTAATGGTTAGTTTATATGCCTAGTTTCATCTTCCTTACTACAGGGATTAGCAAGATACACTATCCTATTTGCGCCCCTAAGGATACATATTTCCAAAAATCCTTCTTTATCTCTTGCTTTCGTCAGAAAGAGTATTCTTGCTAATTATAGCATTATGGCTTGGTCGATAATGAGTAACTCACTTATATAGACTTATATACAGTATAGGTTATTATTTTTGTTGCTATTACTGATGATTTGAGAATGCAATGCTGCAACTAAAATTACAGAAACGGTCAAAGACATCGCGAATGATGTAGGCGTGAAGTATGTAGGGTTTAAGAATGTCGGCGCTTGTTAAAAATGTTGGAACAATTGCCCTAGAGGATCCAAAAATGTAATTTAGAAAACAAAGCGTCTTGTATAATTTCCTACTTTATAACACTACAACGAATACTCTATAAGAACATTGTACTTCTGTTAAATTACCTCGCTGAACAGTATTAAATGATCACCGAAGGCTAACATGAAATGGAGGATTCACACAACTAGATCCGCTTTTTCTTGAGTTAACTAAACATTAAGTATAATACCGAAGTAGCATTATAGATAAAGTGAGACTGTAGAAAAAATGAACATTTCCTCTAACAGTTAAAAGAATAACAGAACATAGACGCGATAATAATAATAATAATAATAATAATAATAATAATAATAATAATAATAATAATAATAATAATAATAATAATAATAATAATAATTCAATTTCTTAAAAATAGTATTGAAAAATAGATAGAGGAAACTGCAGTCTGGTAATAATTACAAGGAACCAGATTAAAACGTATTAGGTTTTCTCAACCCACTGAGGAAGAGAAAAGTTGAAAGTAAGATATGAAAGGTACGAAAGGAATAGCAAGAAGAAGAATACAGTTGGTCGATGATTTGAAAAATGGTATCAAATATTGGGAATAAAAAGAGGAAGCTGAAGACTGAGAAAGGTGAAAGAAGAATTTCCAGACCAGAACCTAAGAAAACACAAAATCACACTCACATCTCCCATTATCTCAGTACCTGCCAACAGGTAGAATACTTAATAATAATAATAATAATAATAATAATAATAATAATAATAATAATAATAATAATAATAATAATAATAATAATAATAGACCACGATAGCTGCTGCGACTAAGTTACTGCGCACGATAGCTCTTGAAAGAAAGCAATTTTTTATTTTATTTTATATATTTATTTATTTATTTGCAAACTATGGGTAGAGTAATTATTTCGGAGGAGCAAGTTAATTGAAGTGATCCATAAACCGAAAGTGGTAGAAATCAACCTTTTCCAAATGTTAACGTTGACCACTATAAAACAAAAACGGTTTTCGGCAATCGATTAAGCATTCCAAGAATATTTTACATCTCCTTTCGTTACCAACCGAAAGTGGTAGAAATAAACGATTTCCGGTTTTACGTTGAACACTATAAAGCAAAATCGATAAATAGTTACGAGCGGCTTTCTGTAATGGCAAATCCTTTAGATTGGAACTGACAAGAAATTACCGAGAAATAAATTACCACACGCAAATCAAGCCCAAAACTTGGCCAAACTCGACCAGCAAATGTAGAGATCTTAATTAGGTTGAGGGCTGCCCACCACCGAATTTTGTTCCGATTCGGCCAATAGTTATCAAGGAAATGCTGCTGGCTAATTAAGTAGTTAACGAGAAATAAGGTATGAAATGCAACCCGCGTCCACCATGTTCTTGGTCAAGTTTGACCACAGAATATGCCAGTACTTATTCCTTAGGGAATGGGCTAGTAGCTCACAAAATTTAGTAAACATCCGGCTAGTATTTAATTTAAAAATAAACTCTAGTAAAAACCGTAAAGAGGATGACGTAATATGTTCTCAATTAATATGGATACCGGAATTTGTATCGTATTTCTTTCACTTCTGGTATTAATACAGAGATTACTGTCGAGATGGAATACACTCATACGGTACTTAATGAATTACATAAAATCCCTTCTAGCTCTCCAATCTATAACACTCAATTTATAACCGGAAGTGATTGATATATGCCACTTCTGCTTTTAGTAGAAAGGTTAGAGTCGAGATAGAACATATTCTTGGGACACTAAATGATTATAGAAAACCGCTTCTCCTTATCTGTTATCTTTTCTAATCTATTGCGATCAACACTAAAACCGGAAGTAGTTGGATTTTGCTACTTCCGGTTTGGAGTTTAAGAGAGGTAATACCTTACCTGTTCCCACAACGTTAAATTGATTCCATAAAACTGCTTCTCACTATATCTTATAGTTTATGCTCTATGTAAATTAAATTGAAACCGGAAGTTATAGGTGATTTCTACACTTCCTTTTTACTAGGGTGTTAAGTGCGTAGATGAAAGTTACTCCTGGAACGCTTTATCGATTGCCGAAAACTGCTTCTTACTATCTATTATCGTTTTCGCTCTATAGTGATCAACGTTGAAACAGGAAATGGCTCAATTCTGTTACTTTCAGAATTTACTAGCTTGTTAAATGTGAAGAAGGTTATCATTGAAAACTTTAATTGATTGCCAAAAACATCTTCTCGTTATCTATTATCGTTTTTGCTCTATAGTAATGAGTGTTAAAACCGGAAATGGCTCATTTCTACCATTTCCAGTTCTACTAGAATGTTAAGAATAAGAATAGAGTTCCCTTGAAACGTATAATCGATTGCTCAGAACCGCTTTTCGCTATCCATTATCGTTTTGGTTTTTATTGATCAACGTTAAAACCTGAAAAAATCATTTCTACCATTTTGTTTGTCGAATCACCTCTATTAATGAACTCTCTCGAGAAAATCACACTATCTACTTATTGAAAATAATAATAATAATAATAATAATAATAATAATAATAATAATAATAATAATAATAATAATAATAATAATAAAATCTTAAAGAGGATCATGTTATATTTTGTGTAGTGGTTTGGGAACCAGAAGCTCTAGTATATTTATTTCACTTCCGATTTGAGTAGAGGGATCACTGCCGAGATGGAATATACTCTTGGAGCACTTAATGAATTACCAAAAAAATCCTTCTCGCTATCCATTCTATAACGCCCAATGTTATAACCGGAAGCGATTGATTTCTACCACTTCAAGATTTAGTAGAAAGATTAGAGTCGAGATAGAACATATTCTTGGGACACTCAATTGATTACAGAAAACAGCTTATCGCTAGTTAGTTTCTAATCTATAGCAATCAACACTAAAACCGGAAGTAGTTGGGTTTTGCTACTTCCGGTTCGATTAGAAGTTTAATAGAGATGATACCTGTTCCTACAACGCTAAATTAGTTCCCAAAAGCAGTTTCTATAACTTATAGTTTTTGTACCATATAGATTAAATTGAAACCGGAAGTTATAGGTAATTTCTGCTACATCTTTTTCACTAAGGTGTTAATTATGAAGAAGAAAGTTATTCTTGAAACTATTTATCGATTGCTGAAAACTACCTCTTGCTATCTATTACCCTTTTCTCTCTATAGTGATCAACGTTAAAACCGGAAATGATTCATTTGTACCAGTTCATGTTTTACTAGAGTGTTAAGGGTGAAGACGTAGATTAATCTTGAAACGCTTTTCCGATTGTCCATTCTCGATGGCTCATTCGTACCTCTTCCGGTTTTATGAGACTATTAAGAATGAAGATGAAAGTTGGCTATGAAACGTGTGATCTATTGCCAAGAACCGCTTTTCCCTATCTATTACCGATTTTGTTCTATAATGATCAACATTAAAACCGGAAATGACTTATTTCTACCACTTCCGGTTGGTGAATCTTCTCTATTAAAGAACTCCCTCGAGATAATCATTGTATCTTTCTATTGCAAAAACAATTCAAAAATTCGCATCCGTCCAAATGTCATCGTACGGAGTAACGGACGGACGTATGTACAAACATTACGATGTTACAACTTTCACTACGTAATCCTAATAGTAAAAACAGTAAAGATTTACGTAATATTTTCTCAATTGATTTGGAAATCAGAAGTTGTAGTATATTTTTTTTCACTTCCTAGTTGAGTAGAGTGATTACTGTCGAGATGGAATACACTCTTGGGCACTTAATAAATTTTCCATTCTATTCCCTTTTCGCTATATATTCTATAACACTCAATGCTTAAACTGGAAGTGATTGATTTCTGTCACTTCCGGTTTGAGTAGAAAGATTAAAGTCGAATTAGAAAATTCTTGGAACACTTAATTGATTACTGAAAACCGCTTCTCGCTATTTATTACGGTTTCTAATCTATTGTGATCAACACTAAAACCGGAAGTAGTTGGATTTTGCCACTCCTGGTTTATTTAGAAGTTTAAGAGAGGAAACGATACTTATTCCCACAACGCTAAACTGATTTCCCAAAACAGCTTCTAACTATCTCCCTATGTAGATTAATTTGAAGTCGGAAATTATAGTTAATTTCTACTGCTTCCGGTTTTACTAGGATGTTAATAATAAAGATGAAAGTTATCCTTGACACGCTTTATCGATTGCCGAAAATTGCTTCTTGCTATCTTTTACCGTTTTTGCTCTATAGTGATCAACAATAAAACCGGAAATGACTCATTTATACCACTTCCGGTTTTACTATAGTGTTAAGAATGAATATGGGAGTTGTCCTTGAAACGTTTAATCGATTGCCGAAAATCGTTTGCCGCTATCTATTACAGTATGTGCTCTACAGTGATCAACGTTGAAACCGGAAATGGCTCATTTGCACCACTTTGTGTTGACTAAATAATCTCCGTTAACGAACTTCCTCGAGATAATTACTCTATTTATCTATTTCAAAAAACAATTAAAAAATTCGCATTCGTTCAAAAGTTATCGTGCGGAATGTTACGGTAAGTTCCACTAAGTGATCGTAATAAATAATTCATACCCCCGACCCCGCCACACACACACACACTAACTTATGTACACACGAAAGTATATCTGGTAGTTCCCATATGCCTATGCCGGTAGCTGGAAACAGAAAAAGAGAGAGAGAGAGAGAGAGAGAGAGAGAATCTTATTGCACCTTTACACAGAACGCGCAATTACTCAGAACATCAATTAAAAAAAGAAAAAAAAGAATAGTTGTTAATGAAACTTTCAAAGCTTGGTACCACTGCTGCAACATACACATGCAATTCTTCCATAATGATTGATTCGTAAGATGATGTATATGGGTTTCTTAATGACAGTGTAATAAAATGCCTTCAAATTGACCACAAAATAAAAAGTTAAATTTCTCTCTCAAATTTTATAAAATCGAAGTCGATGGTCATTATGGGAACAGTCTACAATAGCAGTATATGCAAACAAATATTAATATACTCCAAGCTTTCCACTGGCTGCGAGAAAGCTTCGAATCATATTTGATGTCATAAGCAGATGTATATATATATATATGTATATATATATATATATATATATATATATATATATATATATATATATATATATATATATATATATATATATATATATATATATATATATTAATTTACTCGTTCAAACATACAATACAGGATGGTCAATTGTGAAAAGAAAACTCCACAATATAGAGTCTCCTCCTGCGACGAGTTTAGTGTTACTTGTCAAGCGACTCACGCGAGTTTGTTAATACTTCACAAAGAAACATTTGTCTAATAACACTGCCTATGATGTTGCGTAGAATACTACTCATTAAAGAAATCCACACAGGGTAGTTCACTTTTAGAGGTGAGTTTTCTTCAGACAGAGTTTTCCGGAAACGACTATTAATTTTATTCACATTTGAAAATTTCTGTCAGTTCTCAACTGCAACATAGCGCGACTTAGGCTAAGAAAGTGTAGCAAGCAAGTTTAGTACGGTCCTCCGTAGCTCTTATTTCTTCACGTAGATGAATATTAGCAAGAATATATTCCGAAAGTGTAACTAGTTGAGGTATCCAAAATTTCTTCGAACGATGAATAGATAAATATCGTTTAAAGATATTTGTTTCGTGAGAGCAAAAATATTACACTTAAACTTGAAAAAGACGAGAAACAAATTTCAGCGTACTGATTATATTACTTATAAGGTTTTCGTTGTTTTCTTTAAGTCATAAATTAGCAGATGAAGTTGCAGCCTTTCTCGGGTAAGTATAAAATTTTGTAGGTCCTTTACACAGGAGTTCGCATACCCTATTCTTGAAATATTTCAACTGTTCGTAATCTAATTTGTAATCGCATCCGTAGCTAAATTAGACATAAAAATATTTTTAAAAAATAAAAATTTAATTTAGTCTCAGAAGGAGTTTTTCAGGAAGGGTTTGGTTGTCGAAGAAATATTTGTTAGCCCATTGGTAGTCCGGTTTTACACATTGCACAAAATAAACAACTAAAATATAAATAACACCAATAATAAATAACAAATAACAACACCAATTTTCCAACAAAAATGTTTATTACAAAATTTACAAAGACTTTTTTCAATCAAAACAGCAACAACTTCGATAATAACTATATTCAATTAATCGTTGCAATTCTTCAATATTCATAGATTAATTCAATCAAGCTCGTCAAAACGTAGTAAACATCAAGTGCATTATTCCCGAAATTAAAGCAATTAATGTACAATATAATCCTTCCATGGATCCCACACACAAATTGCACTTATTCAATTTAATAGCGAAAGTGGTCAGAATTCCTTTTAAGAACAATGTTTTGGCTTTATCAGTCAAAGGACAAATGGGAAATTCTACTTTTAAGTTTCATTTAAATTCTCCAATTTAGCTCAAATCCGAATAGCGAGTAATACATAACAAAATTTCTAATCTGGGAAAAACTATTAAATCCAAAGCAATCTAGCTAAATAACCTCCTAATTTCTGACAATCTTAAAATATTAAATGAACTATACAAAAAGACCGCTTTCTAAAGGCTTAGAACAGTAAGTCTTCCTTATAAAATTGTCCAAGACTACTAATTTCACACTTTCAAGAGAGAATATCACTAGTTCAAGGATTTTGAAGGCTTCGTAACTTCATCAAATCTAAACAATACCAAATGCGGGTTAAGGCTTGAGAACCACATGTTTTCCGCTTTAGTCCAAGACATATGTCTAAAACAAATTTCAAAGAATGATAACAATTTCTCAAAATCTTATAAGGTTTCGTTATCTTACTAGTGTTGCAAAATACAATCCGCGTGCTAACGGTTGGGAACCACAATTTAGTACGTTGTAACAAAAGTACTATTGAATTTAAGTTCTGAGGAAAACAAATAGGTTTCATATAACAAACCAATCCTCTAAGAAAATTGAATTTAATTCATTTTCTATTAAAGGCATTGGGTTCAAGTCCCGCAATCTTCTTATAACTGGGTTATCAATCGAGTTTAAACCCAGACGTAATCCTGCTGAATAATCCTATTCCAACCTTTGAAAACCAATTGGAGTCAGAACCACACAAGCACTCAATAACACGCACAAAGGACACACTACTAAAAATTTAAAAAGAACTCACCTCTGATTTTTCAGCCTACTTTACCTTCCAATTTTTACTCCACTCTGGATTACAATCACGTCTTGTGTCGGTTAAAGCAAGAATAAATACTGGATTTGTGTGAGCTATTAGCATTTAAGAAAATACGAAGAGTGATAACTACTTGGTCCATAGGGACACTAAATTTCATCAAGAAACTCACTTGCAAACTCTTCGAATTGACATAACCAAGCAAGAAGAAACTTTTCCAATGTCAATACTAAAGTAACCACACATTTAGCCAAATTTAGCCAATAAATGCAACGCCAAGCTCTCAAAATTTATCTCTTCAGTTTCAAAATTTATTAAGTAAAGCGTGCAAGAAAACAAGATATGTACAAGTTTCAATCTTTCAGAAAAAATTATCACCACATGTAACTGCGTATTCCTCACTTCCTTATTTATTCTTACTTTTTTCATTAGGATTAAGGACATTCACAAATTAAGCAATAAAGAAATTAAACTCGAACGACGTGATCCACTTTGCAATTACTCCATCGAAACGAAGACCCGCAATCGCTGTGTGAAGGAACATTTCCTTAAGACAGCTGACCCTTCCACCTCTGCACACACGTAAAAAGTCACGGAGCCTCGGTGCAGCACGTACCAATAAGCCTACGGCGCGGGAAGGAGAAGAAAGCAGAAGCGCGCGCGACCTTGATGTAACAGGAAAAAAAAACCTACTTGAAATACAAACAAGTTTTCATTTAACTCTTTTTATTTCTTTTTTAGTCTCCCTTTTCTTTCTTTTTTTTTTTTAAAGAATTAATTCAAACAAATCAAGATTAACCCTTATTATCCCGATTTATTTTTAAATTTTTTTTCTCGTGAATTGTGTTCACATACTTAACTAACAACACAAAAACATAAAAAAATAACGTTTTTCATTTGTTACCTTGTTCATTTACTAGTAAATGAACAAGGCAAATTAGCAGATATTTAGTGTTGGTTTTCTGAACGTTGTTCTCCGTTGCCATATGACATCACGGGGATAAAACGGGTTAATACCAATTGATTTCTTAGTATTTACAGACAGGGCATCATTTAGGGGGGACAGGAAAAGGCATTTGCCCCACCCCCAAGGAATTTGAGGTTTACGTATACTTTAATCGATTATCTACTAATATATTAGTACAAAACGTGAAAGTCAGCGGTGGTCTTGCCCCCCTCAAGCGAAGTCTGAAATAACGTCCTGTTTACAGAAAATTAATCTTATATAATTATCAGTGACATGTTTACGATTTTATTTCGGGGAGTTTTTGTTAAGTTTCGGGGAGGGGGGGGGCTTTGCCTGAAAATGTGAAAATTCTGCAAGATATTTCATATACAGTACTTTACTATAGTAAGTAAGATTTCGGAGGGCTTAAGCCCAGAAGTTCCGTCCCCTAAATACGCCACTGATAATTATTATCTTCAATAGTCAATCATCGTTATACTATTTTCTTGCGGTTTTAAGCTTCTCCGTTTTCGTAACAGAGGCGTTATACCTTATAAGAGGTATTTTAATCAAAGATACATGAAAAAGCCCAGTTCAATGAAGACACCAACAATTCATAAAAGTTCATTGCTGTGTAAATTCGCGTAGAGGACAAACATACAAACATTATATAATAGAAATTGTTCCTTTATCTCACTTAAGAAGTATAATATCCGAGAACATTATGCCACGTCAACTTAGTAATATATGTAACAAATTAAGGGTCTACTGCATTTTTCTAATTTTAGAATACATTTTGTACCTGCTACTCCGTTAGGGACACGTTTTGGTCAATTTGACAGGGACATTGAGTCGTAGTGATGAGCGCAAGTCTTGGTCTTGCAGCTTTTGCAAGAGTCTTGCATGCAAGATCAAGACCAAAGGGTGCAAGACCAAGACCGAGGGGTGCAAGAACAAGACCAAGACCATACCTGCAAGACCAAGATCAAGACCAAGACTCTTGTCCAAGAGTCTTGCACAAGTACCGGCACTACTTGATTTTTTTTTATATACTGAAAAAAGGAGGAGATGGATTTTTTTGGCTTCAGTAACAATGCTGCTGTACTGAATATGTTCCCAGTAGTTTACGCAATCCGTGTGAGTCGATCTGCCACTGTAGCTTATCTGAATTTGGTATGTCGTTTTCTGAATTGGTTGTTTGCCTTTTCTGTGGATATTACTATTTACAAGTCACACAGGTGTCATCTCGCACCATGTGAGCTTTTTTGGCGGACAAACACCATGTGTGTGGGTTTTCTCGGTATTTTTTCCTTTCCTCCTACTTTCTCCATTCCACAATTTCAGTAATTTCACATCATCACCCTTAGCCTTGATGCCTAAACGTGGGACGATAAACTAGATACTTCATTTCATTTCAAAGCATATTACTGGTGTTCTTCTTCCAAAACTAAAGAGAAATGTAGTATTGAACATCGGTAATACCGTACACCATAGGTGCCGACTACATGGGTATGGCCTTGGCTCCGAGACTCAAGCATCCATTGGAAATTTTCAATCTGTACTCTTAAAACTAATATCGAAATAACATTTTCATGACATTGAGTAAAACTTAGTGCATGTGACCGCAAGTTTTATTTTCATGTCCGAATGCTTATACGTTGATTAATTGTTTATTAATATAACTTTTAGCCTCCTTAGGTATACGACACATCGAGGATTGAACGATATAACATTACGCAACAACAATAAATTTATACTATAAAATTGAAAGTGACTATTTTTGTGACTCCTAATCTCTTGAACCAGCCGATCGATCTCGATCAAATTTTCAACATAGATGATGTTTATTAATGAGTCGGGTAAGGTAGGTTTCAGCCAAGATTCAGAAACCAGCAAAGCATGCACAGAGAGATTGGCTAAGAATGGCCGAAATTTCTTCGTGGTGCTTTATGGCACTTTGCACATTTAAGTGCAGAAGCTGAACATCATATGGTTGCTTTGCCATCTCGTCTTTGAGGATTTCGCTGGTTCACTGGAGACCGGGGGTGAGGAAAGAAGGGTTAGGAGAGGGAGGGAAGAGTGCGGTAATTGACACCAAGGTCGATGCATCACAACTCCTCAAAGAATGAAGACCCGTGGCTCAGTGTTTCAAATCTATCTACTTTGTTACTCTGCATTCTATGGTTAGCGACGACAGTAATGTGCACTGTTTATGAGTTTTTCTGTTTTCTAATGAGGTCTTTGAATATGCAGGACATTTTCTACCACGTATGAGAATTGAACCTGATCTTATATGATGAAAATTAAAAACATTGAATACATTGTGTTTCACATAACTTAACTGGAAACTATCGAAAAAAAAATAATGTGAGAATAAATAATTCTACTAACCCTGCTTTTGCTTTTGTAACTGCGAGAAGACGCTGAGGACCATTGCATTGTTGCAGACACAAACATACACTGGAAGAACACTAACCACACTATAATATGTACGGAAGAAGTAAGAAAAAAACACGTAACACTAGACACATGAATAACTATTAATTCAACTTGGCAGTATTTTCAAAACATATCCTTCATATTGACACACAAACACATAAACATACCTTGTGCTAAACTATGCTTCATTTGGAAGTACAGAAAGAAACTCTAGCACTTGTAGTGGAACATGATTTCCTGTCTCCTTTAATCGTAATTTCTTGACTAAATCTTCAGATATAAAATTAGATTGGGAAACTGCATCCAGAAGACTTCTGCACTTATTATATTGACTGCTAGAATTTTCCACGTACATAATGGCTGTCCCTTATAAAACCTGCTGAGAATTATTTACTTTTAATGAACAATATGTTTCTTGGTTTGACTGTTTTATCAAAGATGTAAGACAATCTTCTTCATGAGAATTACTATTACTGGAATGACCTAAATCTTCATACATTGAAAGGCCAGAATTGCTTTCTTGACGCGTTTCATCATGCAAGAGTGTATTATGCCTCTTGTGACAATATTTATAATTTTCAGATTTACAATCTTTCGCAAAATGAAAACTATTTTTTAAAAAAATACTACAAAACTTATGTTGTTTATCAAGGTCTCATCTTTCTTGAACACTTGCCTGTAATAAATCTGGACATTTGAAAATAACACTACATTGTTTATTGCATATTTGGCATGCTGTAGATTCAGTAGCCACATATAAACTTAAATGTTTGCTGTATTTACCCTTAAACCTGAGATGAAAATAAGCAACAAAATGTTATCAACCCAAGAAAAATGCTACTAGCCCACATCCCACAATAGAAATCATTTACTTTCCTTCGGTATGATACTAAATACTAGCCCGCACGGTTAAAACACTCGCGACGGGCGAGTGGGCTAGTGGTTATTTGCATCCCTGCTAACCTTAGACGTACCTGTCTTACTGTTAGATGAGGAGGCTGTGTTGAAGTACATTTAAGATTTTCCAAAATCTGACAACGAGTTTCTAAAAATGAAATGAAGTTGGTTAATGATGGGAAAGATTGGCTATTTTGGTGCATTTCCCATTCTCGCTTAGTTGCACTATCTAATCTGTCTACTAAACGTTGTATTAGAATGATTTTAGGCAAGCCTTTAGCTAGATTAATTGTCTTTAATGAATGTAAATTGTTATTTATAGTATTAACAAATTGCCTGATTTCATCTGAACTTTCTTTGCTAATTGACCGTATATCAAATAACCCTCGTACATATAAAGCAGCTATGAAACTCTCAATGTCATATCTACCTACTAAAAGATTCCATGCAATTTTATAATTCGCCTCTGTGGTGGATAAATTAAAAATCAAATTATGTGCTTCACACTTTAATATACTTCTTAAATACTGAAATTTTCTAACGACTGATAGTGACGTATTTGTATGAAGTAAAGACTTAAAAATATCAGCAAATGTTTGCCATTCCTCATACTTTTCTTGGAAATTAGCCAATGATATTTTTGGTAATAGAATTTGAGTTATATTTGAAGAGTTGGAAAAACTGTCACTAGCTGTGGATGACGTATCATTATTTTTCTCCATTCTTTCTTTGAGAACATGCACCTGAGCGAGGACATCATAATATGTATTTTCAATGCTCTCTCTATGTGCTTCTTGTACTTGTAACTCATCTAAGGCTTCTAACTCACAGTGTAGTTAGGGAAATCTTTCGTAAATTTGCTTTAAGGAAGATATACGTGTAATAATTTGATGAAAGTTGTTTGTATGCTCATCCAAAGCGGAGGCAAATGTTTGAATATGTGTTAACTGTTCCTTTAACACACTGCGTTTTTTTTAGTTTATTGAGTTTTGTTCTCATTCATTTTTTTAACACTGGCGACTAGAGTATATGTGTATTCCATTTTAGCTCACTTATTATACGTAGATTATTATTACTCACCTAGTGAGGAAAAGAAACACTGCCTGCCATGTGTTCGTTAGTCCACTTGTACGTATTATTGCACTGACGAATATTGAGACACACACATATTGTTTATTTTAATACCTACACAAATTGACAGTCACTATTGTTTGATAGTGCTGTGAAACGTTTGTGACATTCGCGGTTTTCGGTTTTTGAGAAAACCGATTTTCTGAAAACCGAAAACCCCAAATGTGTTTTTTTAGAACCGAAAGCGCAAATGCGGTTTTCAAAACCGAAACCGCAAAAGCGTGTATCAAAACCGAAACCGCAAAGGCGGTTTTCGAAACCGAAACCGCAAAAGCGAATTTCCAAACCGAAACCACAAAAGCGAATTTCCAAACCGAAACCGCAAAAGCTCTTTTCGAACGCGAAACCCGCCCGAAACCGTGTTTGCAGCTTTATAAGTGAAACCATGTTTGTTCTTTTCAAAGCAGAAACAATGTTTGCTGTTTTTAATTACATCTTTTAACAATTGTGAAAGCATCTATCAATTGAGACTATTGTATTGATTTATATGAATGTTTTATTTTTTTTATTTCCTCAAAACTATTATGATAATATAGGATAGTTCGTTGGTTGTACAACTCACAGCTAAATTAGGGTTGTCATATTTTAAAATCAGAAAAGTGGGGGGGGGGTCTAAACCGTAAGTACTGATGTGAACTTCTGTATTACGAATACTGAGCTAAGATCATTCGCACTTTATTTATTTATTTATTTAGTTAGTTAGTTAGTTCTTTCTTTGGTGACACTTCCGATGTACTTTTCGACTGCAGTGAAGCAAACTGGACACAAACTGATTTTCATATATTTTGTAAATTAGACCACGAGGAAAACGAATCTGAAGGAATTTTTACATTTCGAATGTCGGAACTCGAGATATTCGACATAAATTACCATAGAAGCAAACTGGACACCACCTGAATTTTATATATTTTGTAAACTATGCCACGAGGAACACGAATCTGAAGCAATTTTGACATTCTGAATTTCGGAACTCGAAATATTCGAATATAAAATGACCATGGAAGCAAAAAGGAGCTCATTTGGTTTGTATATATTTTGTAAACTAGATTAAATGAGCAATAATCTGAAGGAATTTTGATTCCGACTTCCCGAACTCGAGATACTAGAACTTATACATAATGTTTTTCCATAGTATGCACAAAAGTAACGAATAAAGTTGTGTCGCTTTTTGACCCATCACCTTAGAGGTTCGATATGTCACCTTAGACGTACACTCATGTCCAAAACGATTGTCGCATATGTATAACTGTCTTATTGTAAAAATATAATTTGATAATGATTTTGCAAGATACTTTTAATGCTTATACTACGTGTATAATCGGGAAATGTATACATAGGTATTTGTGTTAAATTTCACAATAAAAGAATTATAAATAGGAAAATTAGAATGAGTAAAACAAAATATTGCTAAATAGACAAGAAAGTTTCATTTTCGTTTTATTCTTCATATTTACTGCTATTTTGACATGAAATTTGCCATATACGTACCTTTGCCAATTGTACACACACTAACATTATAAGAAATACCGGGTGAATTCGTTATCAAATTCTATTGCTACAGCAACATATTCATAGACATGTAACAATAATTTTGGACATGAGTGTATCTGGAAGACCAAAAATAGTACCAATCAGTATCCACGAGCTTCTGCCAACGTGCGGGATGGGCATGGATTCCTTTGCGTAGAATTTGGTTTGTCATGAAGCGAAGAAGGTAGCAAGTGCATTTTGCAACTCTACTACGGGGTTGAACTAGAGTCCTCTAAGGTAAGTGTCCAAGGAATGGAACAGGTGATAATCGGACGGTGCAATGTTCGGGGAGTAACGCGGATGCAATAGCATTTCCCATCCAAGGCGTAGGATGGTGTCTCGGGTCATTCTAGCCATGTGGAGCTTTGCATTGTCCCGTAATGGGAGAACCCCTTAGTGATGGAGAAGTGCTGGCTCCAGGGTTTTGAGTTTTCCTTGAACACGGCTCAACTGCTCACACTACACAATCGCATTGATGTTCTGCTCTCACCAGCCGGTAGAAGTTCCCGGTGCGCAATGTCGCGAGCAGTCCACCAAACAAACAGGTGGACTTTCTGCTACATTACTGGTTCCAGCTGTTTTGGAACCGGTTCATGGGATTTTAACCAATGATGACAATGCCGTGGAGCTTCGTATAGGACTTACTTCGCATCAGATGTCAACATCCTGTCCAGAAATGTATGTCTACTGTTCGCCTCAATTTCTACCTGAAGATCTTAATTTTGTACATGGGTTGGTCTTCCGGCACGTGGTGCGTCTTTTGTGAGTGTTTTGTCACCGTCCTTAAACTTCACCCTTGCTCTGTCTGCGTAATCAGGACACCCTCATGAAAGGCCTGAGATATCTTCCGGCCCACTGCAGTGGCGTTTGACTAAAGTTTGAACTCGTACAGTATACACGCCCTTATAACGCTCTGTGGAGGTTCCATATTCACTCTGTCCTTACACAAGATCACGTTGTAACTGAAGTGCCACAACCAGATAGAATGTTGGATATACCCACACCAACCACTAACCTTCGCTTTATCTCCATTCGCATTCAACTCACGGTGTGAGGGCCAATTGAACCCAGACCTCCACAAAAAGCGACAAAACTTTCTTGGTTACATTTATATATCTCACAGGACATAATATGTTTCGTATAGAGAATATTGTGTTTTTTTTTTCATATAGATAAATACCGTCTATATTAAACTTTAAGTTTTAATACCTCGTGTTCCGGAAGTTGGAATGTCAAAATTCCTTTAGATTCTTCTTCCCCTTGGTCTAGTTTACAAAATATATAAAAATCAGGTGGGGTTCAGTTTGTTCCATGGTAACTTGATGTTAAAATATCTCGAGTTCCGAAATTCCGAATGTCAACATTCCTTCAGATTCGTGTTTGTCGTGGTCAAATTTACAAAATATATAAACATCAGGTGGGGTCCAGTTTGCATCCCTGCAGCCTACGTTTGAAACAAAACTGAGTTTTTCAGAGTGTACATATTGCTTCAAACTGAGTTCTGGCCTGGCTAACAAACGTAAATTTGCTTCTATAAGAGTCTTTAAAGTTACACTTGAAATTGTTGTTCGGCATTCTTGTAGCTTATATGAAGCCATGAATAAATAATTCAAGTATGTTTGTCAAAACATCTACAAACGAATATTCATTCGTATACGTAGAACCTCTAATACATTACATTAAAAACACATGAACTACACAAAGAAAACCATTGTGCATTATAGCAAATCTGTTATTAGCAAATGACTCTGCACATGCGCACTGCTCAGATGGCACACAGCCTGTGCCTAAGCGCGAGTCCAAATTTAACTTAATCGCGATTGAGATTGTCAGAGATGTAGCGGTTCACGTTGAATATACCAACACTATATCAACTAAGTCGTCTTAGATTTTTCTCCTATCCCAAAAAGTGATTAAGATTTGTGTATGTACAACTTGAAAATCGGGTGCTATCCGCTAAAATCGGGTAATATGGCAACACAAAGCTAAATAGAAAATAAGGTATATCCTTATTTAAGATCACTACGCATGCAACTCTTGAAATTCAATTTTAAATGTCATCCACTTAGACTGAGATCTTTTAAATTATTGTTACTCTTCCCCTTTGCTTTAAACATAGTAGTGCCACTCTTTCTTCTGTTAACAAACAAGCCCCACCTCCCTTTCTTAAAAAAAAAGAAAAGAAAGAAAGAAGATCTAGATCGCAATAAACAATTTTATTGTTTATTTGCTGCCACTCCCATAAATGTGAATGCTGTTGTTTTGCATATGTTGACTGGATTCTTATCGGAAGTCCCAGAAACCTGTAATAGTTTACACGTGAAGGAAACGCCGATAATGTTTCATTCCTTATCGTTTTACTTCCCAATAACGATAGACCTGCCCCTTTGTGAGCAATTGGAACTTATTTGTTTTTTATTTCGCCAATTGTAAAATTATGCTCAACAAGAATTTCCCTACACTTTAAGACATTTTAAGAAAATAATACCTTCTTTCCCCTCTGCAAATTTTGAGCATTTTTTCCCTACGGAGAAGGAACTCTCCGTCCATCTGCCAACTGTGTGCCGAAGTGGGGAAAGTTTCCTTGCTGTTTTCTCGTTGTTACTTGATATTAGTACTGTCGAATTTTTGTGAGATTTGCGGTTTTCAATTTTTGAGAAAACCGATTTTTTGAAAAGAAACCGAAACCGCAAAAGCGGTTTTCGAAAGTGAAACCGCAAAAGTGGTTTTCAAAACCGAAATCGCAAATGCAATTTTCAAAACCGAATCCGCGAAAGCTGTTTTCAAAACCGACATTTCGCTTTTATGAAATTTCATTCTTATGATAAATCGCTTTTTGTTTTTTTCAGAAAACGATTTCGACAGCAGTATTGTTTAATGCGAATTGCTTCAGTTTCTATGCAAGTAAATATCCGTGGGCGGAGGACCGGTAATGTTTGTGCTTTTGACTGCTTGTCACTTAAATAACAAACCAAACACTGAACATAGCAATTTGTCTTTACTTTTTCTGGTATGGAATGTATATATCATACATTGATTCTTTACAAATATTACCTGCTATATAAGCCAATTCTATACTGGAAGTATTTCCATCAAAGCACGTAGAACTTATGCTTCTTTTACATGTGTTGAAGATACATCACTGATGTCACTAACACAGAAAAATCTTTAAAAATGGTGTAAATGTTTATCATTGTCATCATTCCCTTACCAAAGTCCACAGAGTATTAAAAACAAAAGAATAAAAATATACGAAACATATAAAGTGTTGCAAATTATAAAATAGAACAAGATTAAAATTCTAAACCAGTTGAATTATAATACCTCATTATTATAATAAGTTTCTTTATTTTCCCCCTCTTGATTGGACACAGTTCAAATCAAACGTAATCAGAAAGAGGAATTATTTTGTTAATTGTTTGTTTCACCAATCCTGTCTTTGTTCCATTAGAAATTACTCTCACTAAACCATCATTTCCTGGGTGAACATTTTGAATAACATAGAATTTCCACACTTGAGGAGGAATGTTTTCCTCTTGAGAAATGACCACCATTTTTGGCTTCAAATTCGGGTGTCTGGAAGTCTATTTTTTTTTCGTTGTTGAAGCTGATTACGGTAATCTTTATGCCAGCGTCTCCAATGTGTTGTAGCATATTCTGTGTTCTTTCTCATCTGGACATTCTGTTAATAGGAATATCACTTAGGTCAGGTTCTCGAATGCTCGTTAAAGTGGTAGCAATGAGGAAATGTCCTGAAATTAAAAATTGAGGATCAGAAGGATCCTTAGATATTGGCATGAGTGGTCTTGAGTTTAGGCACGCTTCGATTTGCACCAGCAACGTAGATAGTAGAAGAAAACTCAAATTCTAAACCAGTTGAATTATAATATATCAATATTATAATAAGTTTCTTCAAACACAGATCAGTGTTGCGAAATATTCGAGCAATAACGAAAACATATGTTAAACGCAAACGCCGTTAGTGCACACAGGGACTGAGGTACTAACGTTTTGTACACGTGAAATTGAATATTGACAAGAAGTGACTACGTTGAATGTTCAATACTTCGACTCCAAGCCTACAAGTAGTGTGGGAAATTTACACTTTGACCTAGAAAAAATTTCTACCAAGCTGTAAAAGATGTCGTTCGATTCATTGTAATTTACTGAATAACAAAGTAAAACCCCACAGAAATCTACCTTGGGGAAACTTCTACAGGGTGGTTCAAAGCTCACGGATAAAGACAAATTTTTTTAACACGGACCCTGAATGAAAATATTTTCACAGCCTATAGACATATCATAGAAAGCTGGAAATGGGACCATTCCATTCACTGTAAAATAATAAATGCTATAGTAAAATCCCATTGAAATCTGCCTTGAGGGAAACTTCCACAGGGTGGTTCAAAAGTCATTGATATTGGAAAAATCACGTTGAACGAAGAAATAATTCCAAAATCTTAAATCGTCATAGTCACAAACTGCATGGTGCTCATTGATTGTGAACTGATGATGAAGCCATGGATGTTTCTTCTGTAGCTGCATCACTGATTGTAAGTACAATCGACATCATTTAGCATAATTATCATTACGAGTGGCAGCGAAAAGGTTTTGTATTCGCGATATTCCATAAAGATGGAGGTTCCAGTCACTAGTTCGTTCTTCTCTGGTAAACGCTTTCATCATTTGAACATAGTTAAGACACTGGGGCCAGAGCTTAGCTGTCATCGATGCAACTGTCAAATGCAACATAAGCGAAATGAATACCTCATTTACTTTTTTAAAAAAGGACTTTGGTATGCATCTTAAATGTTGACTTCCTTGGATTCGATCAAGGCACACAATGAAGAAAGATCGTTCACATCTTCATCTGTTAGGCACAGTAAGTGGTCCGATGTGGATGTGCATGGCGAGACAGACTTGGAGAAAGAAGTGAGCTGGGAGACTGAGAAGGATGCTCTTGGTGATATTGGTACAGCATGGATTCGGGAAATAATGGCTCGCTTGGAGTTGGTTCGCGTTGAAATATTTCTGTCAGGTTGCTTTGAGTATTGTAAGCTGCCTGTTGAGTCACTGTATCTTCTTCGTGGATATCAGGAATCTGAGGAGATGGAGGCAATATCTTACAAATCAGTATGTTCATCAGGGTGCCATCTGTCAGAAAATGTGTTCTCAACGCTTGGAAGAAATATTTCCCAATCAGCATGTGGATCAGTGCGTTTTGTGCATAATTGACTTGAAATCAACCAAGCCAATAAACAATATTTATGTTGTTTTCCATCATAATTTCGAATGTTTTCAACCATAAAGGCTGGTCGAAAGTAATGCATGGTGTGTCAATGTTGAGCATACGTGCTTGCTTTTATACCTAAAAAAGTGTTGAGTATATGCAGGTCTCATCAAAAGGTGCCAAATCTATTATGGGCAAAAATGTATGTCAGCTTTAGGAGCTCGTTTTGTTGCATAAAGATCTTGCATATATCCAGACCAACTAGGCCTTTAGTGTGAAAGACTGTGAATTATTCCGCTGATATGCCATATGATGTCAAGATTTATTGATGTAGGTAGTGTTTGAGCCAAATTAAGAGTAACGACTAGAACTAGTTAAAGAGAATGCAGTGAAAACACTTAACGGGCTGAATATTGTTCTATTGAAATTCCCAAGGTTTTGCTTAATTCTTGAACTGGAAAGCACCACGAGAATCTTTTTACTGCTGTCTCTTGCTTGCTGAAACAAGCGGCAGATGGAACTGAGGCTGCGACTATACCCATCCCTTGAAAGTTTTTTTTTTCATCAAGAGTTTGGATATTGTGGTATACATTTTCCGCTGACCACTGCGCAAAATCTGAAGGAAATAATTCATATACAGTACTCTCATCACTAATAGATGCCAACACACACTGCTTGTATTTCACAACTTCAGAATAAAGAACAAAGAATCTCAGCTTATTCAATTCATTGATAAGCCACTTTGACCCCAAAACATTGTCCACCTCCACACCAAAGCCAAACATTATTTGCGATATTATGGAACGTGGTCTTGCTTGCGTACACTATGGCTTTTCCAATCGACCCTTCTTTCACTATTGATGACGTGAAGCAGTTCAGAAAGATATACAACGATTGGGGTATGTACTGAGTTTCTTTTTTCCGTTTTTCTAATAGTTACATTAATTGGGTACATGAATATGTCAAATTTCATTTCCAGGATGTCAGCCTTAATGATATTTGCTGCAGTGATTTTTATACGTGTGATATCGTCTTCATGGCTATCTTCTTTTCTCGTAAGCTACATTTTATTTACAATTAATGTTGCCATATCTCGCAAGCATACTATGTCCGGCCTTCGCTGTCTGGAACTGACAAAAATGTGTTCTTTATAATGCTCTCATAGCTTTTGTTTTAGTCTTTTAGGAAGATAAACGTTTGTATTTCCCCCATTCAGTATAATTTTCCATCTAATCACACATATCTTCAATGGCACTCATCATTTCTGAATCTTTCTGGCGACCTGAAAGTTTATTTTCCTACTTAGATTTAGTACTTGTTGACGGCGACACTTTATGGGTCCATGTTTGAGTTTGTGGTTGTAGCTTCGCAGGAAATCTTTCATGACAACTTTTGTGATACGTAGCATCAGTGGCTATAAAATCTACATATTGATTGACTTTTCCTGCAACTTCGGTTGCCCATTTGTCTTCCCTTTCTGTAAATACTTCAAGCATGTGATTACGACAATATATGGTTTGAGCTTTGCGAAATTGTACACGATTTGAATGCCAAAGATCAACACAAGATTTACAACAAAAGAAGCAGTCAGTTTTCCAGTTGAATGGTTCACTTTCTGAGCGCAACGGCTTTTAAATTCACGAGTTAGTTTCTTTAGAATAGCTTCTAGGACAACGCATTCGTCGACAGTTAATATAATCCCTTCTACAAGACGCATGGTCTTTAACATGCAGTCCTGACTGTGACATCCATTCCAATTGATGCAGGTGCCTGACGTCATTTCGTTCTTGTGCAAATGATTTAATAGTTCTAAGCCCTTTTTCTCTAACTGTGACGAGACAATCCTTGGTGTTATCACTCTGATTCTCGCAGATTATGAAAACATCCTTGCTTCGGTTAGAATTGTCTCAGTTGAATGTGTCCATGCTGGGAGTCTCACAATTCATTCTAGTGGTTTTATTTAAAACAAATAAGAATGGTTGCATTAGCATCAACATAGTAGTATAAAGCGCATCAGACATATCATCAACACTAATATTACGTATTAGATTTTTCTGTACTACAAATAGAAATTCTAAAATGAACATTTAAGCAGAATAACGTTAAAAATAAGACTATTGTACTGTCATTAGCTTATGAATAAATACGGAATTTGTCCATTTTTCAATTTTTGTTATTTTAGTACCACCCTATACGAACTTCACCAACATGGATTCAGTAACTATACGTTTAAATATCTTATTCAGCATAATATAATTACTAAAATCATATTATCTCTAACGTTTAACAATTTAGACTCAAAGATTATCGTTTTCTAGACTTGCATTTATACCGAACCTGGTTGCATTTATTAGTTCTTCTGTTTCTCGTTTCCATAGCTTAAAAGAGTAAAAGATATTTAGAAGTTGTTCTTTGCAATTGATTCAGCATTCCAAAAATAGGTTCTCTCTCCTCTTGAACCCTCTATTGAATCTTGAACAGAGCCCTGCACGGGCCAACCCGGGTCGAATCGGGCCGGGCACATATCGGGCCGAACCGGGCCAAGCCGGGCCGGGCACATATTGGGCAGAACCGGGCAGAGCCGGGCCGGCCCGGCTCGGCCCGGATACTCTGAAAAACTGTTCGGAAACTAATATTGTCAGCCTATTTGTTTTTCTAATGTCCTCCACTGCCTCTATTTTTGCCGTGTTCGTACGGTCTTACTGTCAGACTATGTTATTCGTGATTTGTTATGGAAACTGACTCTTTATTCAAGACTGCGATGTACTGGTAATACTATTGCTATTACTACTTCTACTACTACTATTACTACTACAACTACTACGACTTCGCGTCAGAGTTGACATGTCTGGTGTTACCGAATTTACCTTCTAAATGCAGAATAAAATGGAGAAATGCTAGTTATTATGGCCGGTCTGCGTAGAATGTGAACCGATGCTTGATGTACGAGGGAGAACAGTGGCTCAGTAGAAAAAAAAACTCACATCTGGTGCTAGAGGTCGTCGGATCAATCCCTGCTCATGCTATGTGAGCTTTGTGGTGGACAAACACCGTGTGCGTGGGAGTTTCTGGGGTGGTCCCGCTTCCTCCCACTGTTTTCTTTCCACCAATTCATCCCATCATCATCCATACAGCCTGAGACGTAGTTACCTAAAGAACGTATGATAAAGCAGGGCTTGCTAACTTAACATAATGTGCGTTATTTTTAATTCGTTATTTGTTACCATACCTATATGATAACAAAAACTAAGACTAAATGAATAACGTTACTGCGTTAAATACCGTTTTAGCTGTTACCGACACAATTACGGTACTTATTAAAAATAACGTTATTGCCAGGCGAAGAGAGCATTTCGTTATTAAGATTGGGTTACTACTGTAATAAAGTTAATATATGGTACCGTAATAGGTCTCATAAAAATGATAACGTTAAAGACATAACTGTTTAACTTAATATCATTGCATTTAATTGCAGTAAATGTATTCGTTATTTGTTACCGTTCCTATATCCTAACAAATAACGAAACCAATTCAGTAACGTTATTGCCACGAGTATTATTTCAAATGTTACTCTCACAATTACGGTACTTATTAAAAATAACGTTATTGGCAGGAGGAGAGAGCATTTCGTTATTAAGGTTGGGTTACTGCTGCAATCAAATTAATGTATGGTAACGTAATAGGTTTCATTAAAATGATAACGTTAAAGACATAACTGTTTAACTTAATATCATTGCATTTAATTGCAGTAAATATATTCGTTATTTGTTACCGTTCGTATATCGTAACAAATAACGAAACCAATTCAGTAACGTTATTGCTATGGGTATCATTTCAAATGTTACTCTCACAATCACGGTACTTATTACAACTAACGTTATTGGCAGGCGAAGAGAGCATTTCGTTACTAACGTTGAGTTATGCTGCAGTAACGTTAAAGTATGATAGCGTAATAAGTTGCAACAAAATTATAATGTTAAACACATAACTGTTTAACTTAATATCATTGTATTTAATTGCATCAAATATATTCGTTATTTGTTACACTTCCTGTATCGTAACGAAAAACGAAACCAATTTAGTAACTTTATTGTCATAGGTATAATTTCAAACGTTACTCTCACATTTACGGTACTTATTAAAATAACGTTATTAGCAGGCGAAGAAAGCATTTCGTTGTTGAGGTTATCGTACCAACGGTGCCGACTTTCCAAAACTTATGTGGGTGCATATCAATGGCAGGACTTGTTATGCGTTTTCAGGGGTCTCGATATTTTTTCATTGATTTCCTTTTAGTTAAAAGATTTTCTGAACACTGTCATAAAGGGCTGTGGTGTGATAAAATAAAACATATCGGTACTATAAGGACAAGTTGGGGCTGCCTTAACACGTCTGATTTAAACGCAAGAGAAACGGGTTCAAACCCGGGTCCAAGGTTAAGGATAAGTTACTGTAATGAATATCCTCAACATATGTAATCGTACCATTAAGTGTATACTTTAAAATAACTTATATGATGCACAATGATCGCAAGAGGCAATGATATTATCACCACGTTACTAAAAGAAAACACCACATTCATACATATTAAAGTGAAAAAATCTTCATAAAAACAAATAATTTTAATGGTATTGCAGAAAGAACTGTATAAGGGTTTTGTTGTGAACATAAACTACAAAATAACTGACTTACAGTAAATGCATGCCGAAGATACCTTGCGATCGAAATCGAGATTTAAGTCGCGGTCGCGATGATGAAGGGCGCACATAGCGAGGAGGTCGCACCCTCGCTGTTAAGTTCTCAGTTTAAGGGAAAATATTGCTGTGACGCATGTGAAATTATTCCGTCAGTGCACAAAAATCACTGCAAAACCAGAGTTTGAAATTGAAAACACCAAACAGTTTATAAATAGGGATGGACGCGAGACGGGATATGAGAAATACCAAAGTCTCGTCTCTTGTTTCGCAAAAATATTTGAGTCTCACCTCTTGTTCATCTCTATCAATATTCTAAATCAAAGACATTTACATTTTATTCAATTTTCTGTGAAGAAAATGTCCTCTTTCAGCACTCAGGCGAGAAGTCGTTTCCCAGTAAAATTTAATAAATAAATAAATCAGGTATGTCTTCAGATTTTGGGGTGGAGTTGGTATTAACTGCAGCAAATGAAATTTCAGCACTGCAATTCCATTATTCGACATTTCCTCCCAATGGATACGTGCCCGTCTTTACAGGTATTTCTTTGCCTTACATCAATAACGAATTTAGAAGAAACCCTTTTTATTCATCTCGGAATTGGGGGAGGGCGTGGAGTTTTTAAGCATAGATATTATTTACAATAGCTTCTTAGCAACTGAAATGGGAATGTCAGATAAGTTATTTATTTGAGAATTATACTGTAGGTTATTATTATATAAGGCACTATATACGTTTAATCCCTTCGGGATCCTATGGTACAATTTGTACCATATGCACTTTTCATGGTACATTGCGTTATTTCTCTTCTATTTGAGCTTTTTCGTCCGGGTTCTTTTTTTCCAAGTTCAGAGGTCTTGCAGAAGACATTACGTATGGTTTCAGACCGTCTTGCGTCCAGACATAGGAGGTGATGACGTCATAAGTCAAAAATTTATTTTCTCATTTTCTAAGCGTATGTTCAATATTTTTTGGCGGGCTTATTTTTCTACGTAGAAGATTGAAATTTTGCACAAACATTTAGTCCACGGAGTAGTATGTACCAGATTTTTTGTTCCGATGTCAGTGCTAAAACAGGGGGGGGAACCAGAGGGGCGAAGGGGTAAAAATAGGGATTTTTACCCCAAAAATCCCGTTTTTCGTCATTTTCCCGCCTTACATACATGATAAGACCACGTGAGTCATACCGTCTGAAAGGCAGTTCCATTCTGAAGAGAACGACGGTCGAATTATTATCCTAGGGTAATTAGGGATGTCTCAGGGAATTTTTAAAAAATATACTTCTATATAGGGTAATATGGGGCATTGTCGGTGTATATATATTTTTGGCGGACTTATTTTTGAACGTAGAAGACTGAAATTTTGCACAAGCATTCAGTCCACGGAGTAGTATTTACCAGATTTTTTGTTTCGATGTCAGTGCTAAAACAGGGGGAAACCAGAGGGGCAAAAAGGTAAAAATAGGGATTTTTTACCCAAAAAATCCCGTTTTTCGTCATTTTCCCGCCTTACATACATGATATAACCACGTGAGTCATACCGTCTGAAAGGCAGTTCCATTCTGAAGAGAACGACGGTAGAATTATTATTCTAGGGTAATTAGGGCCGTCGCAGTGATTTTTTATCCAAATAGGGTAAAAGTGGGGCATGGTAGGGATTTTTTTCTGGCGGGCCTATTTTTTCACATAGAAGATTGAAATTTTGCACAAACATTCAGTCCACCGAGTAGTATTTACCAGAAGTTTTTTTCCGATTTCTGCGTAAAAACAGGGGGTCCAGAGGGGCAAAAGTTGAAAAAAGGGAAAATTTGCCCCCCAAAATCCCTTTTTTCAGGAATTTCCCGCCTTAGATACATGATGGAGACATATGAATGGTACCGCCTGAAAGACAGTTCTATTCTGAAGAGAATGATTGGCGGATTATAGTCCTAGGGTAATTAGGGATGTCTCAGGAATTTTTTCCCTGAGATCATAGTGTTTTATGGTACTTAGGGGCATTGTGGGAATTTTTGATAAAAATTCTCCCGCCCTTAGTATTCAAGATAGAAACTTGAAATTTGGCACACACATTCAGTATACTGTAACGGTATGGATCGGCATGAATTTTTAAATCAACCCTCGTATTTCCCCAGCCTCAATTCTTAGAAATGAAAGCAGCCAGCAAACAGTTGGAAGAGAACAATGCTTAGGAATTTGTCACCCAAAAGGTACCTCACTTCTCCAGACAGTCTCGCTTCCTTCCGTCAGCCCATATTAAGAAGAGATATTTAGCTACTCTCGTGGTATCCGCCCACGCAGAAGCCCTCATGACGATGATAGAGTTTTACGTGACATTGAAAAATTTATCAATAATCATTAATTCCATAACTTATTGGAACTATTAGTGTTTTTAATGTGATTTTATTAATTTATGAACCGTTTATTATATATTATTAAAAATATAATAACGTAAAAACTTAGTGTCTTCTACGAACTATATTCTAGTTTAGTCAGTGTATTCTTGCGCTGTGAACTGGCAACTGTGCCACGCAGGAAAAGACCGGGGAGAGGACTTTTAGTCTCCCTCAAAATGTGAAACAGCAAGTGTATATACCCTGATAGGGGACAGAAAAGTATTTATCATAATATGAAAGAGAGCGTCGACACCTGTCAAATAACTTGGACATATTGAACATTCGCTCTCGTATATGTGCAAACCACCTTTACAATATGGAATATAAAACGCCGATAGTTATTTTATAACTTTTGCGATTTCAAATTAGTGAAATATTTTCAATAATCGTAGTTGACAAGTTTGACTGAACAAACCCATGGAAGAATGTGCTTGAAAATTAAAGACGACGCACAAACTCATCATTATTCAACGATACATTCGTAAATCTAATTTCGTATGTTCCGGCGTGGTCATCGCGCGCGTTCTAATATCGCATCGAAATCATTCTAAAAAGGGCCAAGTGAAAAAATTATCAATCCTGTGAAAATATTAGCATTGTTTTATATTATATGTGGTCGATGTAATCAAAGTGAAGTGAATTTTAATACAAAATCATTTACAATTCTTGTTATCATTTCTTAAAATGACGATAGTGTTACTCAAATGCGTTTAGTCAGTTATTTTTTCTTTTCTTTTCTTAGTGATTGAAATGTGTACAGGTTAGAGCGTATGTAACTTAAAGTGTTTATCAAAAGGTAAGGTACTTATCAATAGAAAAATTCAAACATTACTTTCGTCTCTCACTACCCATCTGGCGTAGAGCATGCATTGCTGTCCCACTTTGTATTCTCTTACAGGCAGCGAGCAGCATATCTTGGAGCTGACGCAACAGCAATGGTGGGTAAACGGCTTATGCCTCTGGTGTTTAACGCTCAAATCCTAGGACCGTAGGAATGAAAATATTTGTTTACTTACCAATTTTTTATTGGATCTGTTAATCTTTTACAAATGAATGGTGTTCTTAAGAAAACTCCAAAAGAGATCCATGGTTCGAATCCCAATAGTATCATATCTGGCTTTCGTTACGTAAACAAACTCCTCTTATAAATGGCGCCCGAACAGGGACAGATGTTTTAGTGGGAAGAAAGCAAATTTTTGAACTTCACTGTTGTATTCAATGCCACCACACTAATTTGCCTTTTGTATTTCTAAGTATAATATTTTACAATGTCAACGCTTAGTGAAACGGAAACACTGCTTGAAGCGGTGAAAAGGGTGTCCGCAGATTTGGCTGCAACTAACCAAATGCTAAAATCAAATCATGAAGAGTTGACTGAACTATTTGAAAGTTTAAGAGCAGATGTGGTTGATTTACGCGAAAGGTACGAAATGCACAAAAAAGTCCAAGGTAATTCTCGAGAGTTGTTAAATCAGCCAAACACTACTGTACAAAAGCAGGTAGGTCCTAGTGTATGCATACAAGAATGCGAAACAATCACTGAAAACTTAACATGTAAACCCAGCAATTAATGTTTTGCAAAAAAAATATATCCTTGCATTTTTTCACATGTAGTGTTATTTACATTTTTACATTTTTGTGTTTGTTTTAGAATATAATTCATAAATCCACGTACAAAATGCTAGCGCTAAATTTAATGAATGTAAGAGCACAAATAGAATTACAGTACGCTAATGTAATAAATGAATATAAATATAGTACTGTTCCATTTTGTTTAAAAGAGTTTCAAAATGTTTTAGGCCTCGATGCAGAAACTCATAGATTCAGTAGAGCAGCGAAAATCGCTATTTGTGAACATGTATTTAATTTTAATTGTGAATATAGGAAAAACATAAAAAAGGAAGTCAATCTCCGTGTACGTGGTATACGTAAAACTAAGAAATACAAAAAATTGAAAGAGAAATGTGCTCGCGGCAAAAATGTATATTTTCAGTATGTAGCAAAAAAGTTAAAACTCCAATGTAATGACGTCAATGTCAAAAATAAAGTTATTAAAATAATAGTCGAACGGCTACAAAAAAAGTATCCTAATGATGTTAATTCTTGTAGTGATCAGGATAGTACGTTCAATAAAAAGGAGAAAGAATTATTTTCAAGTAATGTTGAAAATTCTCCTCAAACTAGTCCCAATAGTATTAAATCTATCCTCAAAAAGCGTAGCAAGGATGTCAATTTACATACTATATCATGTAATGTGGGTCAAACCGATAAGGAAAATAAAATTCCAAAAAGGGTTAAATTTGCAGATGAATTTAACGTGTACCCGTTAGCACATGTTCGCCATAGTTGTCCTTCTGAGGTTAGAACTAAAAGTTGTAAGAGAAAATTGGAAAATGTTGCCGATGATATTGATTTATATCCAAACCCTGTTAAGAAAGGTAGGTTATCTAAAGTCCAAGAGTCGCATGTTCAAATTAATGAAAGTGAAAATGTGAGATGGAATGAAGTGTTTCAGTTATTGGATAACAACACTGTACAATTACAAAGCATTACAACTAAGCTGGAAAATATTTCTGTTCTACAGAGTAATGATGTATTTTCGCAAGGGAACGAAGTAAGTATTAAATTAGCCAGTGTAAATGTAAACACCGTGCAGGTTGACTTCGTGGAGGCTACCCCCAATAGTAGTACGAGCGTGGTTAACGTAACCACCACTAGGAAAATAAAAGGTGATACTGTTGTAGTATTTTCAGACAAGATTAATGTCTGCACTTGTCCCTTATGTGATAGGAAGTGGGTGGATCAGCTGTTTCCCCCCTCCAGCTCAAGGCTACTTGTTCGTAAGAAATGTTTGTCTGTAAGTCCTGTAATTTTTAGGGTGTATACACGGCATGTTACAAGTTTTCCCACAGTAAGCTGCATTAAGCAACCAATTCAGATTGGCGAGTTGCGTTATTTTTCCAGTGGTAATATATTTTTAGTGTTGCTAGAAGGTACAGTATGTACACTTGTAATTGTGTGTCTTAATAGAAATGAAACCATTCCATGTTCGCTTGGCATACATCGTGCAACTTGTAAATCTATGAAATTTAGATGCAGAGAAGGTAAAAAAAAGTGTATTAAACTAAATCAAAATGTTCAAATTAATTATCCACCAACCAACACTTTGTACTCAACTCGAAAGGTTATTGAGAAATTCAAAAACAGTAATTTCAATTTGGCAACCAAGAGAGGTAAAAAAAGATTTTTTCACCGTGCGAAAATGAAAAATAACCTGAAAAGCTGCAAAAAGGTGTGTAAAGTAAGTAAGGTATTACGCCTACCTAGAAAGTGTAAATTCTTCGCTGCCAACATTTGCAATGACACTCAATGCATAAATGTTCCGAGTGTACAAACAATTCGTAAGGTAACTGCTAGTTTTCATAGTAAGGTAGCACAAAAATCTACTGTTTACAAAATGTTGCGTTCTTGTACTAACAAAAATCGGTGGATGCCGTGTATGGAAGTTAAACTTAAAATCTTTGATTGCATGAGAATTTTACTCTACGATGTTGTAATAAATCCAATACAAAAAGGAATTGGGTAAACGACATTAACACATAGCCGGATTGCCCATTTTCCATATTTTGACATGGCAATGAAAATAAATTCTGGTTACATTGCAGAAACTTTTATGCAAAATTTCTTTTGGTGTTAGTAATTATTTTTCATACCATAAATATTTTTCAACACTGTTAGTGTTTTACAAATTTTGAATGTTTAAATAAAAACATTAATATTTTATTGTGTGTATCACGTTAATGGCTGTAGCCGATAGATTCAGGAAAATTTTCAATATTAATTTTTTCACTTCATACATTGTTGCACCTTATAATATATTGAAAGTGTTGGATGAGAGATAAAAAAAAAAATCTTGATGTTTCATACATACGTAATATGAAATTACTTGTAATAGCATATTTTTTCGTTAACACATTTACGATGAAATTTCATTTTTTGAATCATAGAAAATATAGTGTTTCTTTTCGAAGTGCAAGAGTGCATTTGCGTAATGAAAATTATCAAATATAGTGAAAAGAAATAAATTTGCGTAGTGAAGATGTGGAAAATCTCTAATGAGTATTCCATCACATTGTTACAATTTTTCAAAATTAAAATGTTTTGAATCACAAATTTAAATATTCTGGTGAAAAACCATTCGGTAATAAACCTGAATAAGCACATTTTAAATTAATGCAGTAAAGATTTCAACTTTTAAACAACAACTATGCGTCAATTAATAGTAATCTATACTTACGATGTGTTACATCAATTTATTTGTTTTAACCAATTAGTATGCCTCTGGGATTACTAATCAGCTGAGGATACTTGGAGTTGGGTGTGGTAAGTTATAGTAGTATTTTACACTTGTACCCACCTTCATGGCGCATCGTTAAATGAAAAGAATATACAATGAGACATCTTACTATAAATCAGTACAAAGTAAGTTGTGTACATACCAATTGTTAGCTACTATTGTTGCATTCACTGTGTATTAATCTTTTCGTCAAATACGAAAACATTTCAAGTCTTAACTTGAAGACATTGAAGCAAAGGTCCCTCCAACTATGGGTTACTCATATTATATACTGCCCGAAGTAGGCAATTTTCTTATTAGTCCCCTCTATATTATTTTTGAATTTTAACTAAATGTTCTATCTTTTCACTTTGCTTCGGGGATGGAAACATATTAATAAATAAATGGGGTAGGGTCTTGCATACTTTATGCAGGCAGTATATTTTTATATACTTAAGCGTAACAAGCTCACATGTGCCCAGTCTTTCATTTCATAGTAAATGAAATATTTTTAGTGTTATATTTACACATGTACTATATCATATGTTTTAGTTGTGTTAAATTATTTCGAATATTCTTGATAAATGCCTTGTGTTAGCACGTCAATGAAAGTACATTTTTGAATTTTATGAATAATGTTGATGCTTTCATTGTAATAAATTTTCTACACATATAGTAGGAATGAATATCTTATTTCATGAAAAATAAAATCATGATAAGTCAAATTATTTAATGATATATGCTATTTTTAAATGATACTATGTGTCTTATCCGAAAATTAAGAAGCATTATTGCAAAATATTAAAGCAACTTTACCATTTTAAATTTATTGGTATATATTTAGTTTGTGTTATTGTGCATTTTTAAATATGGCATTGAATACAATACCTTACCAATATGCTTTATTAAATATATTGTCGCATTGAATATATTAATATGTTTGTGTAACTTGGTTTGAACTTTGAAAGATATTTTGAAATACGATGTTAAATAGTATTTCAAATTGCAAATAAGTATTGATTTATATTTAAATATTGAAATTACCTTTGTGTTTACATTTCAAAAAAAAAAATGATAATATAAACTAATAATAAAAATAAAAAAAACTCAAAAGACATTTACGAAATGGCCCTCGCGTTATCGTAAATGGCCCTCGCGTTCGTTATTCTTCGAATTTCGCGATTATGTGCGTCCGAGTGGAGCTACAAACTGTTATTCTTCAGTAAAACGAACTCAAAATGACATTAACCCTTTATGGACTAAAGGAGTGCTGTGATTGCTGTAGTGTTGCAGTGGGATTATGAAGATTTGGATTCCAGGGTTCTTGCCCACTTCTGTAATACCTTCAGTGGACAGTCCGTTCACCGCCAGTTGTAACGGTATGGATCGGCATGAATTTTTAAATCAACCCTCGTATTTCCCCAGCCTCAATTCTTAGAAATGAAAGCAGCCAGCAAACAGTTGGAAGAGAACAATGCTTAGGAATTTGTCACCCAAAAGGTACCTCACTTCTCCAGACAGTCTCGCTTCCTTCCGTCAGCCCATATTAAGAAGAGATATTTAGCTACTCTCGTGGTATCCGCCCACGCAGAAGCCCTCATGACGATGATAGAGTTTTACGTAACATTGAAAAATTTATCAATAATCATTAATTCCATAACTTATTGGAACTATTAGTGTTTTTAATGTGATTTTATTAATTTATGAACCGTTTATTATATATTATTAAAAATATAATAACGTAAAAACTTAGTGTCTTCTACGAACTATATTCTAGTTTAGTCAGTGTATTCTTGCGCTGTGAACTGGCAACTGTGCCACGCAGGAAAAGACCGGGGAGAGGACTTTTAGTCTCCCTCAAAATGTGAAACAGCAAGTGTATATACCCTGATAGGGGACAGAAAAGTATTTATCATAATATGAAAGAGAGCGTCGACACCTGTCAAATAACTTGAACATATTGAACATTCGCTCTCGTATATGTGCAAACCACCTTTACAATATGGAATATAAAACACCGATAGTTATTTTATAACTTTTGCGATTTCAAATTAGTAAAATATTTTCAATAATCGTAGTTGACAAGTTTAACTAAACAAACCCATGGAAGAATGTGCTTGAAAATTAAAGACGACGCACAAACTCATCATTATTCAACGATACATTCGTAAATCTAATTTCGTATGTTCCGGCGTGGTCATCGCGCGCGTTCTAATATCGCATCGAAATCATTCTAAAAAGGGCCAAGTGAAAAAATTATCAATCCTGTGAAAATATTAGCATTGTTTTATATTATATGTGGTCGATGTAATCAAAGTGAAGTGAATTTTAATACAAAATCATTTACAATTCTTGTTATCATTTCTTAAAATGACGATAGTGTTACTCAAATGCGTTTAGTCAGTTATTTTTTCTTTTCTTTTCTTAGTGATTGAAATGTGTACAGGTTAGAGCGTATGTAACTTAAAGTGTTTATCAAAAGGTAAGGTACTTATCAATAGAAAAATTCAAACATTACTTTCGTCTCTCACTACCCATCTAGCGTAGAGCATGCATTGCTGTCCCACTTTGTATTCTCTTACAGGCAGCAAGCAGCATATCTTGGAGCTGACGCAACAGCAATGGTGGGTAAACGGCTTATGCCTCTGGTGTTTAACACTCAAATCCTAAAACCGTAGGAATGAAAATATTTGTTTACTTACCAATTTTTTATTGAATCTGTTAATCTTTTACAAATGAATGGTGTTCTTAAGAAAACTCCAAAAGAGATCCATGGTTCGAATCCCAATAGTATCATATCTGGCTTTCGTTACGTAAACAAACTCCTCTTATAATACCAAGTACTATTTATCAGATTTTTTTGATGGCTACGATCACACAGGGGGGTCCAGTGGGGCCAAAGTTCAAGAAACAATTTTTCCCTCCGAAAATTTCACTTTGACATTTTTTCCCGTTTCTGGTATATGGAATGAGCATGCAAGTGGTACCATTCGAAAGCCAGCTCTATTCTGAAGAGAATGAGGTATGAACCATGATCCTAGGATAAATAGTGAGGATACAGTAGCTGCTTGACTGAAAGTCTAAAAAATAGCCCAAAAAGCCAGGATCCGGAAAGGGTTAATACTCGAAATGGGGGCGGCGTGGAGTTTTTAAGCATAGATATGATTAACAGTAGCTTCTTTTTTTCTTTAAAAATTCTACAATTTATGGACTTCAGTCCGAAAACCCCCTTCCTGTGACCGCCACTGCCTTATATAATAATAAGCTACAATATAATTCTCAAATAAATAACTTATCTGACATTCCCATTTCAGTTGCTATTTTCTTCCATTTTGTATTTAAAACGTGCCTATTATGAAGTTGTTTGTATTTCTTATTCCATATTGCTGGAACATTATTAGTTCTATTAATATATCTTTCATAGGGCCAATCCTACCATCTTCTGATATCTGTCTGATATAAATATCCTCCTGACATTTTTCCGATAAGTGTTCTACAATGTCCTGATAACAATCAGGTGGTTGATAAACCCTTTCGGCTGGTTGGTACTTTGACAGGAAGTTCAATTGCCTGTTAACAGCTATCAGCTACTTGTTAGTTGTCGTGTAGTGAATCATGGACGAAATCGAAGAATTATTGATGTTGTCCGAGGACGATGAAGAGATTGTTCGATATATAGCGAGGCCTAGAAGACCATTTTAGCTCGAATATATGCCAATTTATAACGATAAGTAGTACCCGTTGGCTACAAGTGCCCGCACATAAGCGCCATGTAATTTGTATAGTTAGAAGATGAAGAAATATATTCTATATAAAATATAGAATTTAATTATTGAAATTGAATGATCTATAAAATAATATCTAAATTATTAATCTAATTTACATATTTTTAGAGGTGGAATATCAAATAAATGAATTAATTAAAAGCTCAGATTATGTTATTACGTGTAGTCAGTGGCGGCGATTGGATGTTAAAAGTGGGGGGGCAAGACATGATCTGAATATTTATATATCAATGTTAGTTTCCCTGGTTGATGCTAACCTTTTTTGACGAAAAGTTGCATAACTAACAGGATACTATCTTTTTCAGTTAAAATACCGTATATCGTACTTCACATTTTATTAAGGAAATGACAAAAGCAACGCAAGTAGATACTAGTCTTTGTACAGTCACGAAAGACAGTATTCTTCAGGTGACTAAATTTCTTTTCCTAATAACTCACAATAAATTAACCTATTAGAGTACTGACTTTGGCAAGCTGTCAAGTTATAACTATTCTAAGGATAACAACAAAAAGATCCAAATTAATTCATTTGTTCCCGAGTTATTGGCAAAAGAAAATTTGTTAACTGTCAAATATTTTCTTTTCCGTGTGTACTCTTAAACAACGAAGGTGTAAGAAGAGATTTGATTTCTTGCTTATGAACACCTTAAAATTCTGTCTGGAAAATTGTGTGATCGGATTATTTAGTAACAAATTTGCAAAACAAATAAATAGAAAGGATAATATTAATCATAGTAATGAATAACGAGGTTTGTTTTGCAAAAGTTATATTGAACTTGGGATTAATGAACAGTTTATAATTTTAATTAAACACATGCTATTAAATGTATGTTATTACTCTTTGAAAGACAGTAAATATTACAAGCATATGACACGACATTTAAAGAAGTACTTTTGCAGCTTCCCGAAACATGTTAAAATGAAAATGAAATCTTTCAGTTTTACGTCCCACAGTTATACCGGCCAGGCTAAAGGAGACGGTGATGAAAAGAAATGAATGAAATGGTCGATTGAAGAAAAAGGGAGGAAACGGAAGAGAAAACTCACGCAGGCGGTGTTTGTCCATCACAAAGTTCACTTGGCTTGAACGGAGATCGAAATAAGAATCCCACACACCGAAGATGAACGCTCTACTACTGAGCCACCGCGGCCCTTCCGAAACATATTCGTTGCTATTAGGTGCAGTTTTCACTTTCTTGGGATACATCAAAACTCAACAATACTTAAAATCACTCCATACTGCAGTTATACAAAATAATCCTAAAGCCTAGAATTATGTTAAATTCACTGAATTTAATTGTATATGCACTCGTACACCCCTAAACACACCACTTCACTCGTATTTACACTGCAAAACAATGGAAAAGGTATTAGTTGCTTCTTATGACTCTGTTTTTAATCCTTAGTATTAGAAAGAAGAAAAGACATTTTAGGTATTGTCAATTTTTGTTCATTTAAAGAATAAATTTATAAGAGATGTTTTTCTGTGTGTGCGCGCGTGTGTGTGAAATGTTATCTCAATTAGTTTCAAAGCGGCTGACTAACATATCGAGCCCTTGTAAGAAGAAACTAAAGTACACTGGAATTGCGCTCCAATACATTAATTTTTGTGCCATTATCCGTGGCAATCACAATGCAGTTCTTGTAGCTTCCTTAATTCCACGGAGAGACAATCAATACGTACTCACACAACAGCAGATATTATATGGCATCATTTTTTCCTATGAACCAGTAATACATACAATAACTTTACATTTCCAAATGAAACTAGATATATACATTAATGGGTCACTTCAAAAAAGTGGGGGGGCAACTGCCCCCCTTTGCCCCCCTAATCGCCGCCCATGCATGTAGTATTATAAAATGGAGTGTAATATATAACGAAAATGGAGTGTAATATATAACGTTATATATTTTAGTAATGCTTCTTAGGTTGTAAGGACGAACAGCAATATTTCTATGTATATAATACCAATGCATATGTAAGTGTAGCCTAAAAAGTGTTTATTACTTAAGTCTGTGTTTGTCTTTACGATAGTGTACCCCTGGACAATAACGTGCATAAGAAAAAATACCGGTACTCATTTCTGTTTCCCATGTTTTCAATAGGATAATTTAAACAAGCATACTGAAAACGCACTTAACGTTTCAATTGTTTTCTGTATGAGCAACAGAAAACCAACCAATCAAATGGTCCGTTAAAACCTTGATTCGGGTTAACTATCTGACAGAGTATATATCAGGCACAGTATATTGTAGAACGAACCACGGGTTAAAGTAACTGACAACTTCCTGATATCTAATTCTGACTGATAGTAATCAGAAAGAATATCAGGATATTGTAGGACTGGCCCTAAGCAGCAAAACCTTGAGCATAGACACACTCAATCCGCTACAGACGAACTTCTAAACAAATGAAGACTTTATTCCGTGCAGCGCTTCAGGGAGAACCAATGAAAATACGAGCCACAGTAATGCTTCCGCTGAACATCGATGTCAAAACAAACTCAGTTGTTCATCATCGCGACCACTAATTCACCCTCGCGGTCGACCTCTAGGTCGTCATGTAGCGTACGTCATCGGCATGCGCTTACCCATTTGAATCCATGTTTATGTGCTAGTATCGAGGGTGCGACCGCGACTTAAACCTCGACGTCGATCGCAAGGTTTTTTCGGCATGTCCTGCCCTTAAGTGTGCTGTTTGGTTGCCTTTGCACAAACACATTTGAAACAAACAATTATGTTTTAGAGGTTAGAAATTTTAACTTCCATCTCAATGTTTTAATTGCTTATTATTTTTTGGTAATGGCAATCAAGTGAGAAATGTTTATTTTATTTTATTTCTATCAAATTAAAAATCTCGTGGCTGCGGCTCGCCCATAAGATTATTTGTGTGGGTGCTAGAGCCTCGGAGCACCCACGTAGTCGGCGCACATGTATCGTACAGTTGCAATAACTTATTGAATGCTAACTTAATATATTGGATTATAATTTAAAAGACAGAACTTTTAAACGTAATATAATTTCATTAAAATATACGTTATTACCATTTCCATTTGTATAAAAAAATAATGTTATTGACAAAAAAAAAACAGCATTTCGTTACTACGATTAAGAATCAGTTGCGTACAGTTGTATTAATGTTATTGAATATTAGTGTGGTAAGTCGTAAAGAAGAAGACTTGCTAAAAAGAAAATGAAAATAAAATATTTGAATTTTACGTCCCATACTTATGCCGGATAGGATAAAGTGCATGACGATGGTAAGAATAAATGAAGTGATTGAAGAAAGTGGGAAGAGACGTGATAACCCTAAGAAAAACCACACACATTGTGTTTGTCCTCCATAAAGCCACTTGGCGCAAGCTGGCATCGAACCGGAAACCCCACGTTGCATTGGTGAACGCTCTACGACTGAACTACCGCGGCCTCATTCCTTTTTCATGCACGACTAATATCCTTTATGTAATTAAAGAAAAGTATATTAAAACTTAACCAATATCCAATATTTGTTAAATTTACGAATACGTTCTCCCAAAGGGACAGAGTATTGGAATTCCATCCATAGACGCTTCAGAAAATGTTAAGCACGGAAATTGAAGAAATTTTGATGAATTATTATCCTAACTCGTAAATGTTACAGGAAAGTGAACTATTTCAATTTTGAATCCAAACGATTAAATTATAAACAGCGTTTTACTTCTTCTGGGCACTTGTCTTTTGTGCGGGACGCCTGGGGTTGATTTCCGCCATGAGCTCATGTGATTTGGATCCTACGTAGGACACATCACACAAAGTTTTGACAGTAAAAATTACATTAAACTCCAGACATGTAAGCTTGTTTTAATCACTCTTCAATGTCATATTTTCCATTGTTTATGATTGGTTAATTGATTGGTCTGGAGTTTACCCGTATTAAGCACTGAAGCTATGTGAGACGTGGTTCTATAGTTTACGTAGAATTATGAGGACTTGATTGTCTGCCAGGAATCAAATCCTGCTCTCCCACACCAAAGGTTTGTACAGTAATCATATAGCCACGAAAATATGAAGTGTAGTACTTTAAAATTTGTGCCTGCTTACGATGGAGGGCGTTTATTTTTAAACAATAGCATAAAAAATAATAGAAAAAACAAAGCACTCGGACTTCAGATCCATCAATTGCAACAGCACTATGAAACCTTTCAAGTAAAGTTATCTTCCAGTGTAGTTTACCAACAACAGTTCATCCAATGAATTTACGTTTATGTGAAAAAATATGAAACATTTTGGTTCACTGCTATTTCAATTCTATAAATATAGATGTGAAGGTCTTTCAGGCAGGTGAAGTTTACGTAAGGATTATTCCAGTAACGCCCCATTTTCTTCTTCATAACTAACTGACTTGACGAATTCTGTGGCCTATGGAACCCGGAGATTCGAAGCCGTATTCAAAAAAGCTCTTCATTGAGTTCTGTCTTTAGCCAATTGTCCTTTGTACTCCTATTTCTGTGAGATCCATCTTAATTTTGTCCTTCCACATACGCCTAGGTCTTCCTAATGGTCTTTTCCTGATTTGCTTTCCAATTAATATCTTTAAAGTGGTTCTACTTTCTTCCATTCTCGCTACATGACCTGCCCACCTGAACTTCCTAGCCTTAATGACTCTAACAATGTTAGGTAAATGGTATAAATTATGTTAATCGTTATGAAGTTTCCGCCATTCACCATTTTCATCCCTCTTGGTCCGAATATTCGCCACAGGATTTTATTTTCGAATACTTTCAGTCTGCGTTCTTTCCTCACAGTAATTGAGCAAGTTTTGCAACCATAGAGTCCAAGAGGCATAATAACTGTTTTATATATTTTAAGCTTCAACTTGTTTTTCTTTTTAGAGAATTCACGAAGACAAAAGAGTTTGGACTGAATTCAATGCTTTCAATCGACATTTAACTTCTTCACGGATATGATTCTGGTCTGATAATGTGGATCCTAATTATTTGAAAAGGTCTACTATGTCGAAAGTTTTGTTTGATATTTTAACGTATCCATTACTTGAGTATTGTGATCACGGTGCATTTTCATGTATTTAGTTTTATTCTGTATTTACGTCTAAGTCCATATCCCTGCAGGCATTTAATAAAACCTCTGCATGTCTTTCAATTGTCCTCACATCATCTCCTATCAGTTTGACATGATCAGCATAAGCCATAACCTGCTGAATGCCATTAAGCTCTAAGACCTTGTTGCTATATTTAATTTTCCTTATAGCATATTCCAGAACAAATTTGAATAATAATTGTTTTAGTTCCTCTCTCATTATTTCCTCCCTCTCTCAGTGCATCTCATTGTTTTAGTCCCTTCTGTATGTGAAAGATCATGGCAAAATATTTTCCTACCCGGACTTTTCTTTGAGTTTTATTTAAACATATCTTTACTAATCTAATTAGCTATTTTGGTATATGCCGAGTTCGGTAAGAATATTGTACAATATTTCCCAAGTCGTAGGCCTATCTAAAATCAATAAGCTGATGTACCCGAGTGTTGTATTCCCATTGCTTTTCGAACATAAAGAAATGGGAATTAATTCCTTTTCTTCTTTACAAAGTTATAAACTAACTATACGAAAGCAACTAGTTTCCTGTGAAATTCGATCTTGAATGCGTATCCATTAGGGATGGCCAGATCCGGATCCGAGATTTCGGATCTTGGATCCGGATCCGAAAATCCGAATCTTGGATCCGGATCCGAAAATCAGGATCTTGGATCCGGATCCGAAATTTCGGATCTTGGATCCGGATCCAAAAAAACGGATCTTAGATCCGGATTCGAAAATCAGGATCTTGGATCCGGATCCGAAATTTCGGATCTTGGATCCGGATTCGGGAAACCGAATCTTGGTTCCGGATCCGAAAATCCGGATCCGAAATTTTGGATCTTGGATCCGGACCTGAAAAACCGGATCTTGGATTCGGATTCGAAACTCCGTGTCAGAAAATTCGGGTGTTCCGAATCAGCAAAATTTTCGAAATTATTGACAAAGTGATTTTCATTCCTATGCTTAAAATAAGATTTTAAGACACTTTTGGTATCTGATCGTGTGACAGCCTTGCGTTCTCTTCATTCTGTTGATATTTGGTTTTCGTGCCTTAATATGTCACAATTACTCCAAATTTGATTGAGTAAAACTGTCGAGTTAGGTGAGAGCAATCTCACTGTCAGATTCGATTCTAGTGGAAATACTTGACCGAAAAGGTAGTAAATCTTTTTTAAAGCGGTCGTCCTCATGGAAATTTGTCCTTTGTTTTCTGTAACACTAGTCAAATGCTGGGATGAAACCTTAGTCTCAAGCCCAAGATTCTTCATTAGACTCAGGCTGCTTACTTTTCTAATTCTTTCTGTGTTATTGTGGTCACTGAATGAGGCCATTTCCTAGTCGTGATGGGCTAGGCCATTGCTAATAGAACAGCCCATAAAATATAGATCAAATCAAATTAAGGAGCAACTACCTTTTCTTGCTCTTGATGAGCTTTTTTTTCTTTCTTTAAAAATACGTTTCTCTGTGACCGTACCACTCCAGTTAGAATTAAGAATTGTAGTAGAGATGAAGTTCTAAATGGCAATTAATGTATCAAAATCAATGTATTAATGTACTGTATGTGTATACAAAATACCATATGGAGCCTCGAGCAGTAACATGTATCTTTGTAATTAGTAATCCACTACTATTAACTCTGCATAGGTTGTATAAGGAGCTATATCATTCATGTAAACACACAGGCGGATGCAGGGGGAGGGCGAGAAGTCGGAGGGTGGTGGCTCAGTGGTAGAGCGTTCACCTCCGGTGCTTGGGGTCCCTCGTTCGATCCCAGCTCGCGCCGTGTGGACTTTGTGGTGGACAAAAACCGTGCTCGTGGGTTTTCTCGGGGTTTTCCGTTTCCTCCCACTTTCTTCATTTCATTTATTCCTCATAATCACCGTCTCCTTTAGCCTAACCGGCATAAGCGTAGGACATAGAACTCAAGGATTTCATTTCATAACGAATTTTTGTTCAAATAAGAAGTTTCATTTCTCTAACATTCCAGGATTCCGAGATATAAAAGTCTTTTCTTTCCGCCCCTTTTCTTCCCCTCTAAGACATACATAAAAAAACGCTTAAGTACATACCTAATTATTTCAAATGTAAAGTCCAAATACCAAATTCTATGCTCCTAACCTTCAGAGGTTCCCAGATATCGACACGTTATTATAAAAATTACAATCCCCACCCTCTTTCCTTTCCATCTCTTTTCTTTTCCTTTTTACTAAAACGTCAAAAAACACTGAAGCATATGTCAAATTATTTTCAATGAGAAATGCAAATACCAAATTTCAAGTCTCTAACCTTAAAAGATTGAACATATTAATACAATAATTGTAATCCATACTTAATTTTCTTCTTGCCCTTTTTCTTCCCTTCTGGGCCACACATATAAAAAAAACGTTGAAACACGTATCTAATTATTTTAAGTGAGAAGTCCAAATACCAAATTCCATGTTTCTAATCCTTTAAGTTTCCGAGATATAGGCATATTATTATACTAATTGCAATATTTGCAATTACCACCCCTTCTTTTACTTTCTACATCTTCCCTGCCCCTTCTAATTTAAATATCAAAAAACACTTAAACAAGTATCAAATTATTTTCACAGAGAAACCCAAATACCAAATTTGAAGTATCTAACGTCAAGAATCATCAATATTTTCCACCCCATTTTCCCCCTTCCTCGTCGAATTTCCCAAAGTTTTTCCTTAGTGGTATCCTACGTCACAAAGCCTATAAACTGTCCAAATTTCAAGTTTGTAGCTTAAGCGATTTGGCCTGTACGGTGATCTATCACTCACTCACTCAGTCACTCAGGACTTTGCCCTTTATATAGAGAGAGATTTAAGATTTTATGGGAAAGCCATGGATTTTGTCCTAAGGCCGCCAGTGTCTTAGAAATGTAATAGCTTTGCTATAAACTTTAAGCAATCAACTGACTGATCCGCGTCTATATGTATTATGTAAAATACCGCTTATGATATTTATTTTGCTCGTAATAAAAAAAAATAGAAATGATGGCGAATATTCAGACATCCATGATTTTAGCGTAATGCTGCAGGAGTTCAGATCATTGAATTAATCATAAGAACCGACTGTATAAGATAGACTACATTAAATTCCAATGTGGTACAAAGAAAATATGCAACATTACTATGCAGTTTTTCAACGTTATAACTCAGTCTGAAAATATTATCATAGGTCTCACAAACAATCGAATTTTAATCCTAACTCGATTAATATAAGGCAGATCTATACAACTACTGACTTGAGATGAAAGTGGCATACTTGTAGTACGTTTAAAGATATAGGCCTACTAAAGGCTAAATGATGGGGTGTGCGCAACAGTGGTCTAATCCCGAAAAATGTGAAAATGAGATTTTGATGTAATCTTTTGTCATTTAAATTGAATTGTCTTCCCACAGAGTTAGATAAAATTCACCTAGTAAATTTTATACATATGGATATTTTAGTTCTGGTTCTCAATCTAAGGCCTAAAATATTCAAAACAGGAGTCGAAATCTGAACTTCGAAATTTCGGGTGTGGATCCAGGAACCGGATATCCGGATCCAAGATCCAAAACTTCGGATCCGGATCCAAGATCCGAAATTCCTAATCCGGATCCAAGATCCGGATATCCTGATCCGGATCCAAGATCCGAAATTCTGGATCCTTATCCAAGATCCGGATATCCTGATCCGGATCCAAGATCCGAAATTTCGGATCCGTATCCGAGATCCGGATCTTATAGAATCCGGATATTCGAGATCCGGATTCGTCTGGCCATCACTAGCTATCCATAGATTTGTTTCTGCTGCCAATAATGCCAACTGTCACTGCTATGCCTACACGACCTCGCATCAACAACACAGGACATAGTCGCGGATTGATCGTGCGACACTTATTGCCCGTGTTCATCGGGGCTACAGGTACACGGTCAGTTCCGCATTTAGAACCTCGGCGACCCCTTCCCCCAACAAATATGCTGGCACCCACCCCCTTCCTTTGATTCCAAATTAATTGAAGGGGCGTGGAGACCATTCCTGGTATAGGAAGAGAAGCGTGTTGTATCGTTACTGAGGAGATGCGGGATGCTTCTTTGTTAATGTAGATGACTGTTTTTGTATTTATTACAACATAGATTTGAAGGGCACTGGCTTCTATCTAACGTAAAAGATCCTTAATTTGCTCTTTTTAAGTTTGTAACTCAAAGTGTTTTGGAAAAGGTTATAACTACTAAATTTCACGCCCTTAAAAGAGTTTGCGCTCTAGGCACGAACTTATTTGGCCTAATGGGAATTGCGGCCCTGTATATAATGCTATATTTATTGATAAATTTTATTGCAGAACAATATCACGAAGTAAAACAAGGGAAAACGAAATACTGTAGACCTTAAAGTCATGAAGAATGCTATTCAAACAGTTTCATATCACCTGATACAAAACATACATATCTAAAAGATAGTCATGCAAAAAGTAATGCAAAATTTGCAATAAGGTGTGTAATGTAAAATGTTTACAAAAAGCCGAATTTATTGTTTCTTTTCTTATAATTCCGCCTACATGAAGTGAGTGATCCAAGGTACATTATGTTGTGATCACTGGTACAGCCACTTCCTTAAGACCCTGGACCTAAGAAAGAAACATTTCTCCATTCTAACGGTAAGATGAATCTCTATTATTTTGAGCGTGTTGTTTAATATCATATATTAATGGCATTGGAACTCTTTGCGTCTTTAATGTATTATCTAAACACTTACTGGATGTGAGATTGGTTGGTTCGACTAGTGTCTTGCGTCCATTTCGTATCAGAAGCTACACTATGTGATCAAAAGTATCCGGACACCCCGAAAAACATGCGTTTTTATATTAGGTGCATTGTGCTGCTACCTACTGCCATGTAGTCATTATCAGCGACCTCAGTAGTCATTAGACATCGTGAGAAAGCAGAATGGGCGCCCCGCGGAAATCACGGACTTCGAACGTGGTCAGGTGATTGGGTGTCACTTGTGTCAGAAGTCTGCATGCGAGATTTCCACACTCCTAAACATCCCTAGGTCCACTGTGTCTGATGTGATAGTGAAGCGGAAACGTGAAGGGACACGTACAGCACAAAAGCGTACAGGCGGACCTCGTCTGTTGACTGACACAGACCGCCGACAGTTGAAGAGGGTCGTAAAGTGTAATAGGCAGACATCTATCCAGACCAACACACAGGAATTCCAAACTGCATCAGGATCCACTATGACAGTTAGGCGTGAGGTGAAAAAACTTGTATTTCATGGTCGAGGGCTGCTCATAAGCCACACACATCACGCAGGTAAATGTCAAACGACGCCTCGTTTGGTGTAAGGGGCGTAAACATTGGACAATTGAACAGTGGAAAAACGTTGTGTGGAGTGACGAATCACGGTACACAATGTGGCGATCTGATGGCAATATGTGGGTATGGTGAATGCCCGGTAAACGTCATCTGTCAGCGTGTGTAGTGCCAACAGTAAAATTCTGAGGTGGTGGTGTTATGGTGTGGTCGTGTTTTTCTTGGAGGAGGCTTGCACTCCTCGTTGTTTTGCGTGGCACTTTCACAGTGCAAGCCTACATTGATGTTTTAAGCACCTTCTTGCTTCCCACTGTTGAAGAGAAATTCTGGGATGGCGATTGCATCTTTCAACACTATCAAACACCTGTTCATACTGCACGGCCTGTGGTGGAGTGGTTACACGGCCGTAACATTCCTGTAATGGACTGGCCTGCACAGAATCCTGTCTTAAATCCTATAGAACACCTTTGGAATGTTTTGGAGCCGACTTCGTGCCAGGCCTCACCGACCTACATCGATACCTCTCCTCAGTTCAGCACTCCGTAAAGAATGGGCTGCCATTCCCCAAGAAACCTTCCAGCACCTGATTGAAAGTATGCCTGCGAGAGTGGAAGCCGTAATCAAGGCTAAGGGTGGGTCAACACCATATTGAATTCCAGCAGTACCGATGCAGAGCGCCACGAACTTTAAGTCATTTTCAGACAGTTGTCCGGGTACTTTTGATCACGGTGTATATTAAACGTGAATTCAACCTTGTAAGATATTATGACTAAAACGGAGCATTTGATTTCTTCGAAAAATATATTCAAACATTGCAAGAGATTTAGCTTCCAATCATTCGCCGTGACCTGAGTTGAATCTAGTTTGTGAAGCAAAGAATTAACACAAAAGTGAAAAAAAGAGTGAGCATGATGTTTGTGGGAAAAAAAAAATATAATAAATGATTCAAGTTACTTATTATATGTGACGCTGAAATCCGTCAGACTGTGAGCTATAGCTATTCGTGTCTCTATCACAAAATTTTCGACAAACATTAAAAAATAAAACAGAATATAATAAATTATATTCAGACTAATATCTTAAAACAAAATAAGCAATTTCTAGGGTAATTAACTTAATAAACAGGTTTATAACTCAGGATCTTATCTACATATGAAATCATAACACATGAGTTACCTCTATTAAAAGTTTATTTAGAAAAAGTTGATAATTCTATGAAATATCTATCTTTGAAAGCGCATGAGAAATACCTGTTGGGTATCCTCTTCTCTAATTCCTCTAGTTTTAGTACACTTTATAAAGCTAAGGTTTCTCTAATTATGTGCATGTGGCAGACAGAAGGGTTAGCCCTCACTAAAAGCGTCCTCTGTCAACCTTAACTTATAAAGGGCATTGACTCACTACATCAAAAGCTTTGGCCTACGACCCTATTTCGTGTACTCCCTTAACTAGGAGATGCACTAGAAGGATATCTATCTAAAAATTTATTATAGGGATAGGTAGGTAAGGAGAATGAGTTCGCCTTATAGTAACGAAAGATCCTTAAATAGATCTGGCAGGTAAAGGTTAGATAAGAACCATACTCCCTGAATTAGGAGATGTGATTCAAAAAATAAAAAATAAAATAAAACTCTATCAGTAGCCTCTTACGAGTCCACTTCGATGGATCGAACCCAGGAATCTGTGTTCAGAGTGTTCATAAAAACCTATTGTGTCCTGCAAGAGGAACAAATTACCTTATAACCGACCAAAACCGTATACAGCTTCAGTTTTGAACACGTACTCAAAAATTCTAGTATCAGGGAATTGTTAATCTAAATGCCATATCCACCTAAATATGGAATGTAGCATTTCAAGGATCAAATCCTGTCCCTATTTTACGGGGCCTAATTCCCTAGCAACATTCTGTTTCTTGAATTAGTTAGTATATTATTTTTCTATATCCCTTCTTCTCACAGAACCTCATTTTAGTCCAAGAAAGAAGTCCCTTAAAAATGAAAACCTACTAGAAGTTAGAACCTAATATAGCTCATGCCTTCTGCCCTATTTAAGACTCGGAGAACCTAACGAGTCTAAGCAAGACCTCCGTAATACTCCCCATTCATTTACTTGAAGTATGATATTCTCTTACGGGTAGAAAAAAGCTCCCACTCGGCTCACCGAACCGAGTCCTTCCTATAGACTACATTTTTGAAAACTGTTCGAAGTCTCCCCCAAGACTGACGGTCAACTGACACCCTTCCCTGTAAAAATCTTCCGTTTATATAGGAATGCTATCATATCATAAGCTATGTAGAAAAAACGAGTGGTAGGGAGGAGGGTGTTCTACCAAAAAGAAGCTTTCTCTGAACACTTTAAATAAGTTATTCTCTGAAACAGAGTTGCTATCTAACTATTCTTTTTACTAGAGGTATTTTTTGTAATAGCAGAAAATAGAAATAATATAAATATACATAGTAAATACAACAATTACATTTACATACCATTAATAATAACAATAATTAATCACCAATGACCAGATCTGGATTTCTTAACCTAATAATAATAATAACTTAAAATATATAAATCAATACCAATATACTGATATAAAACAATATATAAATTAAAAGCATTATTTAAACATAAAAACCAGCAAGTGACCCAAAAGCGTCACTTGCAATGAGGAAAAGTCAAGTGGTTTCGAGTAATACGCTAACACTAATTTATTTCTGAGCTGTGATTTGTCATGTTCTTTTAACTTCACCCCGAGACTGAGAACACTTTAATGTAACTATTTTTCATCTCATTTCCTTTCAAATTGTGTTAGGAAGAAATGTTTTACAAGTTGCAAATATAAAATACACTAGCTGAAAACAGATATAACTATTAGTTCAAAAGCTACAAGGAAAGCAAGGTTTTGGGCGAAATAACTTGTGAGCGTTTGCCAAAAGATGAAATAAAGGTAACAGAATGAAATGAAATATTTGAGTTTTAAATTCTATGGTTATGCCGGGTAGGCTAAAAGAAACGGTGATGATGAGAGAATGAATAAAATAGTGGAATGAAATTGTGGTATTATCCTTTGTTCAGTTCTCAAAACAGAAATTACTGGAAGTCCGAGTGGGTTTTTCGGAGCTCTTATGGTCAATGTCCTATTACTATCTATTTACAACACTGTCTCAAGTAAAATCAGATTCTTTGGAAAACCTGCCATGTTGTTCACATCACTTCAAAACAAATAAATTCACAACTTTACTACACGCACAAATTACTCAAATGAGTAATAGTTCAATTTAATATTTAGTAGACACTGAGTTCAATGCAATGGCGAAGCCAGCGGGAGGGTCATGGAGTCTGTTTACCACCTCCCGGAAATTGTAAAAAGCTGTTAAAATAAAGCCTTAAATTCCGTTTCCAGTCTAAATATGCTGAAAGTTTCTAGGGGAGAACCCCCGGACCCCCGAAAGATTTAAGTCATTACAATAAAGCCGAAAATTGCGTTTCGAATCCACACACTGCCAAAAAATTTCCTGGAGGACTCCCGAACCCCCTCCGAAACCTGGCAACGCTGCTGGGTTCAATGACAATTTATGCATTAGGTTTCACGTCAGTTAAACTGTTGTCCTAGGATTTGAGTTATTCCTTTCACTGGGCATGAGTACAATCAAATGTGTTTACAACACGAAAACGCACACGAGTGACACTTTTTTTTTTAATTTTGTGACACAAACAAATGTAAATCTGTCGACGCGACGAGTGTACTTCAGTATCGTTCTGCACATAACTTACATTAGCTCCCTCTTTCAATTATTTTTGTTGATTAGTAAGGTTAGCGAGGAAGCAAGAAATGTAGGGCGAAACCTAAATTTAAAACTCTCTATAACGTAAGTAATAGCAGCCCCGGATTCAATTTATTTATTTATATATTTATTTACTTATATATTTTTACATATAGTTTCAGTAATAAGCTTTAAAGCACTAACAACACATAGACTACAGTATCTACAAATTTCAAGTTTCAAAAATATGCAGAGATAAAACAACACAATCGTTACTAACTCACATATCCTGAAAACGAAAATGCAATCCGTTTTTCGCACCGATATCACCCTCAGATTTTCTGCTATGATAATTATGATGATTAACTGCTGACAGCAAGGGCGCCCATGTTGTAGTTTCCAAGGGGGGGCACGTATATGGACATTTCAGATATAGTTTCAAATTTTGTTGTAACTATTTTAAAAATTCAATTAAGTTTTCGATATTCTGAAGTACGATTTCTTCTAGCGGGCGAGCGCCCCACGTTGTCCCCCTAATGTGCGCCCTTGGCTGACAGGAGTAAATGTAATTTGAGATTTAAAGTAAAAAGTTGTTAATAAGATAAATTCTAAGTTTTAATTAAAGAAATACATGTGTGTGATACTAAACATTCAAACACATAATTTACAAATGTATGTGTAAACGTATTCATATATGCAATAACGTATTCATATACAGGATGTTCCAGGAAAAACCTCAAAACTTCGCTTATGTTGAGTGAGTTGATTTTGAGTTTAACGTCCTGTTAAGCAGCGAGGCTATATGAGACATGGACCTACTGAGTAACGTGGAATCCGAACCACGTGAGCTCCCAACGGGAATGGAATCCGGGTCTCCCACGCCAAAGGTGCATACGCTAACCGCTTAGCCACGAAGGAGCTCTAACTTCGCATGTGTGTTAAGAACTTCAATGCTAGAAAAAATCAGCAACTTTGATCGAAAACGCTTAATTACGGAGATAGGGATAATAAAAGGGCAAGGAGGATGACTGATTCCAGTAATTACTTTTTAATTAGCTCTCTCCGTAATTAAGGGTTTACAACCAAAGTGGCAGAGAAACATTTTTTCTTGTAGAAACACTGCAGAATACTCCCTGGACGTAATATCTATTTTTACAACAAAAGTTGTAAGCGTAAAAAAATAAAGAAACTACTATAGCATTTAATTCAGAAAATTTTTGCTTATGCCCGGTAACTTAATACAAACTATTCATTTACTTGTTAGGGAGAGGCCATACCCTCCCTTGTGGAGTCCACGGATGTACATGTATTGCAATACGTATGTTGTGTACTTGAAAAGCGAGAGCAGCAGTGCCGTCTTAACGGTACCATGACCACTTGGCCGGGGCCCCGCGAGCAAAATGCCATGTATTAAGTACATGTACTAGGAACAAAATTTAGTCATAGGGACCACAACACACTTGTTTACTCTGCGGCCCAATACGTTGTTAAAACGTTACTAGAGAGTAGGTTAGACTGGAGGGTAGAGTAGACGGCAATAGCACGGGGCACCCTTAGGCGCAGGGCCCGGTTAGGAGCAATCGGTCCAATCGGCTTAAAGCCGGCCCTGACTATTGTTAATAATAGATTTTTCTATTTTGCTTCGATTCACAGAAAGTACTGTCTAGAAGTGAAACGTAAAATATTATTGTGCTATCATATGATTTTATACCCCGGTAATTGCACCGGAATAATTGCACCTGTCTCGCTACTGTTACTGAACTTTGCATGTTGCTGATAAGACGTAGCTTGAAACTTGGCAGCACCCAATCGTTCTAAGAGAGGTAGCCCTTGCTTGCTTGCTGCTCTGTGTTGTCTTGCCTTCAGGCGATCGAGCAGAATGTTTCGAGTGTTGTGTTTACCACTACCGAGAAAAAGGAAACGTTACACGAAGGGAACAAAAAAAAACTATCTATCCTTTGGAGTTAGTATTGGACAGGGAGCTAGCACATGAAAAAATCACGTCATGAGGTACAAATTGTTTCACCCCTATATCTGGTGCAGGTCGGCGGGAACGTAAGAAAAAGTCTTGCGCGTCAAACCGGGTGCTTTTGGTTACAGTAAGACCCCGAAGGTTTGGAAAAGGGCCAAACTTTATGTCATGTAAGGTACAAGAAAATTTCTCTCGCCGTCTTGTTCCTTTCCATGTGTCAATCACCAAAAGACTTCGTAAGACGAAAAAATTATAGGCCAAATCCCCTTCAGACAAGAGTTTTGAGAAAAGGGCTAAAAAATTACGTCATAAGATAAAAGAAAAAAAATTAACGGGGTTTGGTGTGGAAGGATATCGTAATGTAAATAAAAACTGATGACAAGATGCGAAGTCATATTCATCATTTCTATTCGCGCCTTCCGTATTTCGCGTCATGTCTCATGGGCATGTATGCTTTCGCCCTATGTTAAAAAATGTCAGTTTACTCTTGCCCTTATCAACAATGTCCTTATAATAGTGCCACCTTATCAGTAAGTCACCCTTGATATCTTACAAAGAGAGTGTGTAGACAGAAGTTTGCGATGATTATATTTACTGAATGTTTGTAAGGACAAAACATATTATACTTTAAAATGATATGACTACTTAAAAATATTACATGTAAAAAAACATGTATGTGTTCAGAAACACTCACAGAAGCCTTGGACCGGAACTGATAACTTTGCACGTCCCTAGCAAAAGAAAATGGACATGAGATTTCGAACATGGAATATTAGAAGTCTTTATAGGGCAGGCGCATTAAAATACGTAACGAATGAGCTAGAGGAATACAGGATGGACCTAGTAGGAGTTCATTAAGTTAGGTTGGAAGGAAATGGATCTGTGAATTCCGGAAATTTTATGTTCTTTTACGGGGAAGGAAATAAAATTCACCAATTAGGAACAGGGTTTTTCGTTCACAAACGAAGAGTATCAGCAACTAAGCGCGTTGAATTTATTACTAATAGACTTTCTTTTATTACTCTTAAGGGTCGCTGGTGTGATATTATTCTTTTAAATGTACAGTCACTAGCAAAAGTATCTCCCTCCTAAGTGTTCTAATTCCATTCCTTGGGGTCCAGATAATTTGCACTTTGTAAAACGCCTGAACAGATGCAACCCAACTTACACGAAACTTTTCTGTACACTAACAGCAATTACTAGCGCTGATCCAAGTGTCTATGCAGGTATCCCCTGAAATGGACAACTAGGCCGTACCTTGGGTCTGGGAGAGAAGGCTGCGTGGTACCCTAACACGCTAAAAAAGAGTGGGTAGCTGATGTGTCCAAGAGTGTCGGCGGATCCAGCGCCCTACCGGGAGGATGATGTAGGTACTGCCCTCAAGGAGAGTGTAATGCGTTCTCTTGGGTCCGAGATGGGATACTTAGTATCCTAACTCATACTCGTACCTCAGGAGCGCTGAGGAAGTGAGCAATACACGGCCCTACTAGAGGAGCCGCCGCTCTTAAATGGCCATTGTCTTTAAAGGTAGACAGTCTACATCAGACATTGGGTCTGGTAATATACGGTGTACCTCTACCGTAATTAGAGGTGGTTCCGTATTGTTCGAACGGCCCTAAGGAAGGAAGGATGTGGGTGTCCCTTCTAATGGTGAGTTATACGTACCATTGGGATTCGGACAAGTAGCTTAGCTAAAACGTGTACGTGGTACCTAAACACGTAAACGATAGGTAGCCCCGTATTGTTTGAGCGGGCCTACCAGGGGAGACACGGCTCCCAAATGACAATGTCTGCCTTTCAGCAAACGGTCTACATCAGTCATTGGTTCTGGTAATGTACGGTGTACCTCTACCGTAATTAGAGGAAGTCCAGTATTGCTTGCACGACCCTACCGGGGGGGGGGTGTCGGATTCTTGCCTGCGGGGAGACCAAACGGAGGTGGGGAGGGCCCAATCCCAAGAATCTGGGTAACGGTTTTGATCCTGCTAAAGGAAGGAAATTCTGTGGGTATGGGCTGGCACCAAACTCAAATGGTGACTTAACACGTACCATTTGGTCCGGGATGAGATACGGGAGTATCTCGACGTGTGCGTGGTACCTCTACACGACAAGGCGGTTGCCAGTTGAACGAGGCAGGCAGGGCCGGCATTGAACAAGCCCCCTCGGGCATTGCCTGGGGCCCCGGATTTGGTTGGACTCTGTCGGGCTGTGGTCATACCGTGGGATTCGGTAGCTTGTGGGATCCAATCCCAGGAATCTGGGTAACGGTGAACACGGGCGGGAGGTGAGCTTGCCTTATAACGCTCGGGCGCCATGCCTGCAGAGCATAGTAGAACTGATTCGCTAGCAGTCTGCCTCAACCAGTAGGTCAACTGGTAGGCACTCAGGACTTCGGTTTGGCCGCGCAGTGGGCGTATCCCACTCCCTCAGGGAATGGGGGTTACATCGTTTAGGCGAGTCAGAATTAGGGGACAAATTCTGACGGTGCAGCATGTGCACGAGCATTCAATAGCGTATTGAGGAACTACGGGCGGGGTGCGATACATTTGAGCGGTACCCGTCCATCAATTAGACCGAACGGTCGCGGGTATGCTCTCCATGCATGCAACTAAGCGTAGACCAGTAGACCGCTAGCATCAAAGTGTACTTTTCACCTTACATTTCATTGTAATCTTTCTCTTTCATAGTGATTCGGATCCCAGTTTACACTCCTATATAGATTCGAAGCTGACATAGAACATAAAAATGGTATCACTCAATTTCGTTTTTCAAATGCATCAATATTTTGTGACACTGCTGACATTTTGTTATGTTATACTATCTGTCTTATGCATTTAAACTAAATTCATACTACTTTATTATCATCTGTTGCCACATATCAAACTTCTCCATTGTACATTTTCAGCAGACGTAGGTGCAATAACGTGCAACACTGCACCACTACACTTCACTGTTATGTTTAGTGTTAAAAGTGCATTTTAAATCTGTGCACATTTGTATATGGTGCTATTTCAAATAAAATATTTTATGCTGAGTTGGCAACACTGCTTCACCTATGGCAACATTGCTTATGGTTTTCGATAGGGCATTTTGTTCTCATTATATTGTGCAATTTTTGTTTTGAATGCTTTAACGGTTTTCAAGATATTTACTTTAAACGTACGAAATTCTATAATACAATATTTTGGATATTCAAATTTTGAAGCCCCTAGCGCCTATCCTTCTGGTCCATAGCACCTTAAATTTTGCTAATGTTCATTTCTGATGATTCTCTATCAGATGTACTATGGGGCAATCAGATTTTAGTGACAACTTGTGGGACCCTCCCGTCTGAGTATGTATTGAAATTGAAATTGAAACATTTGAAAAAAATTGGACCTATCGGGGACTTGAGCGAGGGTTCACAGAATAGAAGTTCAATATGCTAACCACATACCTACCGCTTCACTTTCGCCATCCATCCACACTATTAGCCAGTTATAATCGTTGCATGTAAGACTATACACACGATCCTAATGCTCGTATAAAGAGACGTTCTTTATGTGAACGTCACAATCACTTACTCGAGATTTTCTTTAACTCAAAAACAAGTTATATAGATCTCCGTCAATGAGAAAAATATCACAAAACGTTCTTCAAGTTGACGCTACGTCATCGTTTTCAACGATGGTCTCGATTTATATTACATTTCATCACCTTAACTTCTGATTTCCAAAGAAGGAAACACGGCAGACATTAGTTTAGCACTCTTTTAATTGTATCAACTCGTGTGGAAATAGAAAGTTATATTTTTGTCTTCCGTAACTACTAGTTTATTTTATATTCGTATGATGAATTTGGTGAAGTGTAGCCGCTGGCAATAGCCGAGTAGCCCACAAAAATAATAAAAATTAAAAAAAAAGCCTCGGGATTTCGGCTTCGGATCATGAGCCGCAATCCACTAGGTGTTCGAATCCCTCTGAAAAGCAAGGTCGGAATTTTAACTGTCCTCGATATTTCTGTGTTCGTGTCCCTGTCGTGTTTGGAATACATCGAAAGGACATGAGGTGCCCCTGGCGAACAATCATATTTAATGTAGAAATCGCTCTTCTCTTACCAATAACAATAACCATCAATAACACTAATACATTGGAACGAATTTTAAAAAAATAAAAGGTGTGAAAGCAGGGTACTATATGCAGCGATCTGGGTTCGAAATCCCGTCATGGCAACTATTTTTCTTTATTAGAAGGAATTGTTTTCGTAATTGGGATTGTATTTCTGTTATTCCTTTATTATTATTATTATTATTATTATTATTATTATTATTATTATTATTATTATTATTATTATTATTATTATTATTATTATGTAAATGAATGAATCCCAAAGTAAAGTCCGGATAGGATTTTTTTCCATGAGCTTTTATGTGGAGAATGGCCTGAAACAAGGAGATGCATTGTCTCCATTATTATTCAACTTTGTCCTGGAATACGCTATAAGAAAAATCAAAGAGAGCAACCAGGGCCCAGAGTTGAATGATATTCACCAGGTTACCAGGGTGCGCGGTCGGTGACTCTGAAGATATTTCAACAGTCCAAAGGCGCAACAATCTATTGGGCTGGCATCTGAGCTTTCCACAGGAATGTATTCAAAAAGAATAACACAAATCCTCAATTACTTTGCCATCACCTGATAAAACCGTAGCAATGTTCTGATGGTATTAGTCGAAGTCTTGTCTATATGGAACATCACTTGATTCGCGCTCATTCCATACAATTATGGGATCTATTTCCAATAGATAGGTGTTGAAATAGACCCTCGGAAGTATCTAGCATTCACATTCACGTTTTTGTCTATCTTGTGTATCATCAACTTATCCTCACATCTGAATCCCGCAACAACCATGATGCCACGAGAAAAACTGTCCCTACACTCACCAATAAAGTTGTTGTGTCTTTTACAGTCAATGTCACGGTATATGATTGCCGGAATGAGAGCACCAGCAGTGAGATGGACATATGGATAATCCACTGTGACAACTTTCTTCCATTTGGAATTTGCCAGGTACTTGGAACTTGCGTACGTACGAAAACTTAGCATGGAAAAGGACCATTACCTAATCTGCCCATACTGGTTGTTTTTCGACGACATTTGATAACACTCACGCACTTAGAAGGTCACACACAACACCGCTTCTGCCAACAGACCCATAGTTCCAGTATGATACACCAGGTAACAGCACCGAATCGAATATGGTCGGATATAAGCAAACGACCTAGTGTATAGTTTTTTCTTTTTTCATGGACGATGAGCTACTTTCCCAGCAAGTTTAGTACAGATCCGGCCAGTAGTTACCGAGAAATAAAACATCATACCTGGTAGTAACCTATACCCCATGCCGTAAACGTTGCCAACACCTAGTGGCCCACTTGCCAGTAAATGTCGATCATCGATATAGCGACGCGTCGAAGGATTGCCGCTAGTGTGCCACTGGCGGCAGGGTTTCGTCGGGTCGAAAGAGATATCTATAGTCGGGGTATTGAAATTATCACCCGGTGAGGCTGAAGGAGACGGTAATAATGAGAGATGGGTGATATGGCGGAATGAAGAAAGTGGGAGGAAATGGGAGAACCCCGAGAAAACCCACGAACACAGTGCTTGTCCACCACAAAGACCACACGGCGTGAGCAATCTTGAGATGAGTGCGTATAATTATATGAATTTAAATGGCAACTGTCACCGATCATTTGAAAGTGAATATGGGAGAATCATGAGATAAAGTAAATAGACGCGCGTTATTTTGTTATAAAATTGGATGGCGAGCGAATTTTATCTGATCGCAAACGGTTATCGTCGAATATGCACGGTTACAGTAGCACACTGATTAGCAAAATTAAAAAGATCTCAAGTATTTATCCCTTTACATGCAACGTTTTTTTCATCGCCTCAGTGGCCAAGTCGGAAGCGCACGTGCCTAATAATAGAAAATTCGGTAGTTCGCGCCCATCTTGGGGTGATTTTTTAAAACTTTTAAAATTGATTTTTAGACTCACCTTAATGTAAATAAATTACGCATATAGACGATTTAACATATTTTTTTGGGGGGGGGGAGTTGTTTTGTTGTTCATTGGCGTTTCGTCGCGTCTCTGGCACTAGTGGGTCGCTGGTGGTATAATTTTCAAAATGGAATTGGAGTCACCGCGCATTGAAGCTGCGGGGCCGCCAATCTTTGGCGAGATGTCGCTAGTTGCCCATCGGTGGTCCACCGACGCTTACGACATGTAGCAAGCTCATGCATACTTACACCTGCATTTGATAATACACACAAACGTACAGCGGGGGACACTTCTAAATGGTACAGCCATATGGAGATTTACGGCTAAGGTGTACCATTTAGAAGTGTCCCCCGCTGTACAATCATTATTGTATACATTTTATGCCCTTGCAGGGGTAAAAGTGTGGGGGAACGCGGGAGGACGACGTCCCTCCGCTTCCAGGAATTATCCGTGGCGTCCCCCCATTTTCTAATAATATTACAATGGGCAAAGATAGGCACAGGGGACGGCGTGACGTCATGTGTCCCCCTACCTTTTCAGATCCGCTTTTACCCCTGTGGCCTTGTATATACATGAAAAGCTACTTTTCTCTCTTTAGTTTATTGTTCTTGTTCGCAATATTTTACCATATGCCATAGTATCGATGTTTTTTTTTTTTTTACAGAAACAATATTCTAGGGGGGCATACTTAGTATTCCGGGGGGCACTGTTGGTAGTATTCTATTTATTATTGTATTATAGATGTATTATTTTGGTCTCCTCCAGGGGGGGCGGTGCTCCCCACAAACATGTCTGGAACAAACACTGATAACGATATTACAAAATATTTAGCCAGTATTTTAATGATGCCTTTTTAGTAGTAACAACAATTTTATACAGTCGTCTCGTTTTTTTTTTTTTTTTTTGGAGGGGGGGTGATAATTTTAAGTTCTAGAGGAGAACTAATTAAAAATGTGGAAAGTATCCATGTACCTTATGCAACCCATACCTTCGTATACTGTGTGTAAAGAAACCGTCAGTATACTTTAAGAGAATTGTATCTTTCTTCTTTACTGCTATACATTAATTTTGAAGTATTGAAATATAAAGCTTCTCCATATACAAGAATTATTACTAATAATATTTTGATTAGATAAATATTCATATTTATTCAATTATTAAAATATTAGGATTAATCTAGAGGTTCTTACCTTTCCATGAACTAAATATTTAAAGACACATTTTTATTAAGCCAACGTAGTTTACATTTGAAGTTTTAGAAAAGGCAGTGCAATTCTTTGTGGGGATGGATTATATCAAATTTTGATACAATTTCTTACATGGAAAAGTTCCAGTTCACGAGGATTTTTCATGAATATTAACACAAGTGAACTTAATGAGCTGATTTTGAGTTTAACGTCCTGTTCAGCAGCGATGCTATATGAGACGTGGACCTACTGATTAACGTGGAATCCAACCCACATGAGCTCCCGCTGGAATCGAACCCGGGTCTCCCACGCCAAAAGCGCGTAAGCACAAGTGAACTTAAGCGACATGGTCTAAGCTGTCCTAATTTAGTACAAATTCGTTCCATACTTGAGAATTATCTTTCAAGTTTGCAATTACCTATAGGACACACACTTAATATGGCAGCTAGATGTCTTAGTGTAGGAAACCGTCCCCAATATTATCCACTTGAAGTTTGCGTAACATTTCACTCAACTTCATATTCTTCTCTGCACACTTCTTTAAAATTTAATGAAAACACTTATATTCAGGTACACACTCCTCAAAATTCAAAGAAAGAAAATCACACAAAGATTTGAGTTCTTGTATTGCGTTATCCATAGGCATAATAGCATAGGCGCAAATCTGTCTTCAACATTGGGGGGGACGGGTATGCCCGTTCCCATATTATATATACAGGGTGTTTAATAAGTAATGGTCATAAATTAAACTGTAGATAGTACATGCCAAAACTAACAAAAAAGTCTTAGTAAACATGTGTCCGCAAACGCTTCGTAACGGAGATAGGGGCTGTCAAAAGTTTGGGAAAATGAAGTTTAGAGACGAATATCTCAAAAAGTATGAATCGGACAGAGGGCGGTCCAATGAATGACTATCGAAGTCAGACATGCGCTATGCAGAAATGCATGGTTGATAACTCTGCAATGCGCGCGCAAGGGATTCGCCAAAGAAACGGAAGGAATCCCGGAAAATTGTCTAAGGAAAGGGGGCTCAAGATGAACATCGAGGGCGAGTCTATCCACCAGTAATTCATATGTCGTGGTACCAGGTCGAAAGCTCGAAAAGATACAAAATGGCGGACAATGTTTACGTGCCGTGTGTGGTTGCATAACCAGCAGGAAATGACAGAGGTAATCGAAGTGTGGTGATGTACGTTCAAAATTGCTCCAGGAAGAGTTCCGACAACTAATGCATACGTACAAGTGTGGCAGCACTTAGGTAAATCAAACGGTATGCAAGGCACTGATGATGCATTATGTGCTAAGCAGTTAACGTAACGAATATCCGCAAACTGGATTCCAATGGGAAAAGCATGACAACATTCGAGTATGTGGGAGGCGAATCTGAAACATTCCGCATGTTGAACGCGTAAATGTATTACAACAAGCAAAAAATGATGGACATGTAGTGTTTCTCCATATCAAAAAACAGAAATCGTCATGTTGGTAATGTGTACAGCATTAATCATAAGGTAAACAGTAAATACCTAGATGTGTAACAACAGAAGAGATGCATGAGAAATTAACGTACCTCTATCATTAAAGTAAATGTTGGAAGTGTCGTCCATTCATGCGAATGCATGCTCGTACTCGTTTTCGCAAAGATCCACGTACTCGTGATAACATGTCGGCATGCTGTTGAATATGTCCGTACCATTGTTCCACCCTTTCTCGAAAATCTGAGATCAGAACCACTGCATTCAGTGGGCACTTCAGCGGATTTGAACCCGTAACATCATGCACCCAAGGTGAGCTCAACGTCTGTTGCAACCCCGATTCAGTATTTCCAGCTGGCTTGCATGTTCTACCAGTGTTCCTTTCGGCCATTCCATTCATTTTCGCGCATCGTTTGTTTTACCTTGGTATTGGTACAGTAAAGGACTACTCTGTACATGTGCATTCGTCTTAGGAATGTGCTCTGAAGTAGTTTAGAACATGCACCACCACCTTTCTTCGATTGCCTCTCTCATTTCCTGTTGGTTATGCAACCACACACGGCACGTAAACATTGTCCGCCATTTTGTATCTTTTTGAGCTTTCGACATGGTACCACGACGTATGAATTACTGGTGGATAGACTCGCCCTCGATGTTCATCTCGAGCCCCCTTTCCTTAGACAATTTTCCTGGAATCCCTCCGTTTCTTTGGGGAATCCCTTGCGCGCGCATTGCAGAGTTATCAACCATGCATTTCTGCATAGCGCATGTCTGACTTCGATAGTCATTCATTGGACCGCCCTCTGTCCGATTCATACTTTTTGAGATATTCGTCTCTAAACTTCATTTTCCCACACTTTCGACAGCCCCTATCTCCGTTACGAAGCGTTTGCGGACACATGTTTACTAAGACTTTTTTGTTAGTTTTGGCATGTACTATCTACGGTTTAATTTATGACCATTACTTATTAAACACCCTATATATATATATAAAAGCGATGTTCAAAATATTTATGAAGTTGAAAAACAATGCTGTGAAGGATCAGGGGAGCAGAATTGTCTTCAATGGCGTATTTAGGAGGCTATTGGGCTCAAGCTCCCCCCGAAATAAATTTGTTAGTTTTTCGCATTCCACGTACAACAATAATCCTTCTTACCATTTCTAAGAATGTCATTGACTTTCCATTTTCTTATGCTCTTTGTTCAGAAATAATACTGTATTTGTCAAATTTCATTCCATGTAAGAACTGCGTCCTTTTGTTCTTTCTTTCGTCCTTCCTACTTTTCTGTTTCTTTTTCTTGACGTTACTTTCTTTCATTTCGCCTATCATACTTTATCGGCCGTTGCCAGTTGTGATTCAAGTCGGCCGTCATCAGTAACACCAAAACTAAGAGGAGTTGATAAGCGAAACTAGTGTTTCACACCAACTTGCGCGGATATCAACATGACAGGACTTTAGTTATTATAACAAAGGAAAAAATATATCGTTTAGTTATTTTTAAAAGAAGGAAATGTTCGAATTAAAGAAAATCAAAACGGGAGAATAATTAGCCCGGAAAATTAGGAAGGCCAAGAGGATGCTTCCTTTTTCTTGTATGAATAGAATAAAGGGTTAAATTCACTCCTAAATTTTTGTATCATATATAGGATTTATGGGTCTGCAATTCTTGCCATTATAACTTCAATTTATGCATAAATTAAAATATATTTAATTCTCAAGCTCAGGTGGGCAATTGCCCACTTCCTTCCTTGTGTTGGGCATAGCCCGTCGAAACAAAATTGTAAATACGCCATTGGTTGTCTTCAACATTGGGAGGTGGGCAGATTTGAGGTTCATTCTACAGAAGGGAGAAGAAACTCATATTACGGTAGATGAATCTGATCAACTGTAGAGTATATTATATATTAGGCGATGCATATTATATATTAGTAGATGAAGTAGTGGTATATATCAGTATTACAAATCATTGCCATGAACACATTCTGAAATCTGAATACGTGCATATTTATAATTGGTATGTTTCTAATTAGGCATCCACAAAGATCCACGTTAAAATTGTTTTATAATAATTTAAATAATGACTTCCCCAAGACTATGAAGAAAGTATATCAATTATGTATGACGTAACAATACTCTTTGAGCAAACTGATGATAATCTCAATAACATTACAGGAATCGTTACAGAAATCTGACGCATGTCATATAATTACTCTTTAGTTAACTGCTGTAACCTTAAGATTATGGAGAAAAATATTCCAACAATTGAATTCTTTTCTTTCCTTACGAAGTATCCTCTCTCAAAAGAAAAATTGGGACACGCGGAAATACGTAGGAACAAACCATGCTTCGAACTAGCAGAGAAGAGAAAACAGGCGAAATTACGTTGGCTACAAAATCCGAATGAAATAACTACGGAAAATTTCGTAGACATCAGGCGAGAAACTTTCAAAACTCTAGAACAAGGAGACGCGATTTTTTGAAAGCTAAAATTTAGGAACTTGAAGATAATAGTAAAAATAAAAACATTCGGGACATGTATAAAAGAATCAACAAATTTAAGAAAGGTTATCAACGACGTGCTTATATTAAAGAAAGCTGATGGAACAGTTCTCACTGATACAGATAGCATTTTAAATATAAGGAAAGATTTCTTTGACGATTTGCTTAACACGGAGCCAAAAACTAATGTGCGTGGAGAAAGGGAGATACACACCGCAGAACCGTATATTCCAGAACCCAACCGAATAGAAGTAGAAATCGCTATAAAGAAATTAAAGAACCACAAATCTCCGGGTGTAAACGAAATTCCGGCTGGAGGCGAAAAATTGTGGAACAAGATACACAAACTCATTATCCTTATCTGGAATAAGAAAGAATTGCCACAAGAGTGGAAAGAATCAATCAATTCACAAGAAAGGCGATAAAAATGACCGTAATAATTATCGAGGCATCTCTCTTCTGTCAACATCCTATAAAATCCTTTCAAACATTCTATTAGCAACATTGACCCCATGCGCAGATGAAATTATTGGACATTATCAGTGTGAATGTAGACAAAATCCACCAACAATTGACCAAATATTTAGCATCCGCCAAATACACGAAAAGAAGTGGGAATACAGTAGCCCCATAAATCAACTATTTATTCATTTTAGAAAGGCTTACGATTTGGTTAGGAGAGAAACATTGTACAACGTTCTTACAGAATTTGGAATACCGAAAAAGCTAATTAGATCAATTAAGGAATGTTAAAATGAATCCCAAAGTAAAGTCCGGGTAGGAAAATTTTTGGCCACGAGCTTTCACGTCGAGAATGGCCTGAAACAAGGAGATACGTTGTCGCCATTATTATTCAACTTTGTCCTGGAATACACTATAAGGAAAATCAAAGACTGCAACCAGGGCCTACAGTTGAACGGTGTCCACCAGGTTATGGCATATGCTGATAATGTAAATTTAATAGATGATGACAGGAGAACAATAGAAAGAAATGCAGAGATCTTATTAAACGCTTGCAGGGGCAAGGGTTTAGAAATAAATGCAGAGAAAACTAAATACATGGAAGTGCGCCGGGACCGTAATACGGTAAATTATGAATGCGTTAAAATATTAAATAATACTTTTGCTAAAGTGGATACTTCAAATATCTAGGATCAATATTAACAGACAGATTTTCTTCGAAAATCATATTCACGAAGAAATTAAATGTCGACTAGATACGGAATTCGTGTTATTATTCAGTTCAAAATCTCTTGGCGTCGCGAATTCTGTCGAGGAATTTGAAGCTTAAAATATATAAAACCATAATCATACCTGTTGTTCTATAAGGTTTCGAAACATCGTCGCTTACTCTGAGGGAAGAACATAGACTGAAAGTATTTGAGAACATGATGCTCAGACGAATATCCGGACCCAAGAGGAACGGGAATGGAGAATGGCGGAAACTTCATAACGAGGAACTACATAAATTATACGGCTTCCCAAACATTGTTATGTTCATCAAGTCTAGGAGGCTTAGGTGAGCAGGACATATAGCCAGGATGGAAGAAAGTAGGAACGCTTTCAAAATGTTAGCGGTAAGACCAATCGGAAAACGACCATTAGGAAGACCTAGGCGCAGTTGGGAAGACAATATTAAGATGGATCTCACAAAAATAGGAATACAAAGTAGAAACTGGATCCAGTTGGCTAAGGATAGAAGTCAGTGGAGAGCTTTTGTGAACGCGGCATTGAACCTCCGGGTTCCATAGGCTATAGAATTAGTTAGCTTACGAAGCATGAATAGATGTCTAGGCTGATGCTACAAATAGATTAAATGCGCATTTACTGAAAACATGGTTTCTACTGACATTGGGTAATCTATATACTCTTCATGTGCTAGGGCCTATGGGGAGGAAGAGATAAGATTTGATATCAGGTTACGTCACGCACAGTAGCCCGCCTTCATTTTCATTAAAAATGGAAAAACCAAGAGAAACAAATTTCATCTCACTTTCCTTTATGGCAGTCGAACACAAATCATCACACTTATCTGCAAAAAGCACTTTTCAAATCGGATTATTGAGAGAGCCTCCAGTTCCAATGTAGGAGGGGACATGTCTCCCCATTTTTCCCGGAATTTGTGCCCGTACCTACAGCTGGGACAACTTTCCAGCATGAGGAGTGGGACATATCCTCCTCTGGCATTTACTGCAGTTTGTGCCCAAGTAGCGGAAGTGAAAGTAATACATATTGATGAGAGTACTAAACGCACTACAGCACGAAGTCAGTTTGAAATACTACAGAATACGATTCTTTTAAAAAAAATGGACAAGCCAAGATAAATCAATTTCATCTCACATTCCTTTGTGGCAGTTGGACACAAATCATCACACTTATCCCAAAGAGCACTTTTTAAGTCAGATTATTGGGGGGGACAATCCCCCTCAGATCCAAGATTGGGGGGACATGTCCCCCTCGTCCCCCCTGGGATTTGCGCCCTTGCATAATAGAAATGGATTTTAGGATTTAGATTTCTGTGCTTTCGGCATCAATGCATTTAGCTCGTCACGTTTGAGGGATTTCGTCCCTCGTCGAGCACACTATCCAACTAAAGGGAAGGAAGGAAGTGGCCTGAGTCATATAAGTTAGATACCACCCTGGCATTTGCCTCATGTGAATGAGGAAAACCTCATTTTCGACCGAGTGTCCCCACCAGGAATCGAACCCGAGACCGCTCGCACCGAAGGCGAGAGTTAGCGACTACGCTACACGGGGCCACTCCATAAGCATAATGTCACCACAGTTGAACACTTGGGACGATAAAGAAACTTTTCGAACGGTATCCCCAAATCTATCAAAATTTTCTAACAATGTTATCACATATGGTCGCACAACTTCATTATGGAGCTTATCATAGTCTTCAAAATCTACCTTCAGGAATGCTTACAGACTTTCTTTCATCACTTTCTTGTGATACCTATGAAATGCTTCCAAATAACTCGATTAGTCACTCATAATTATCCTTCAAACGAGAGGTTGCTACTCACACTTTCATCAGTAAACCACTAACAGTAAGTTTTTCAGATTATAATATTGAACACATAAAAATGGTACCATGAAAACATATGTGACTTTTTGGGGAATATGGAAAAGGACATTGACTGAAACCTCGCAAATTGGAAAAACATAAACTGAACGTTAAATTTGAAACTAGCTATATATACAAGGTGTTTCTAAAAAACACTGACAACTTTTGGGAGGTGATTCCTGACACCAAGATAAGACAAAAAGTATAGACCAACCTGAGTTCACAAATACATACTTTCGGAGCTAGAGGCTGTCAAAGGCATGAAAAATGAACTTTAAAGGTCCATAGCTCCAAAACTAGGGGCTTACCCTAGTCGGGTCAAGACTTCACTTAGGAAATGAAAAATGAAATCTTTGAGTTTTACGTCCCACGGTTATGCCGGTTAGGCTAAAGGAGACGGTGATGATGAGTAATGAGTGAAATGGTGGAATGAAGAAAGTGGGAGGAAACGAGAGAACCCCGAGATAACCCACGCACACGGTGTTTGTCCACCACAAAGTTCACTTGGCGGGGACTGGGATCGAACCCGGAACCCCTAGCACCAGAGGTGAACGCTCTACCACTGAGCTACCGCGTCCCCAGACTTCACTTAGGAACTAATATGTGTCATATCCAAACATCAATGTTTCAAAATCCTAAAATACTCATGCAACATTTTTTATAGAGGGTGTTTGGCTATGGGCATATAATTTGAAGTACTTACCAACTATCTCTCTAAAAATTGTTGAGGTAGTACCGCAAATTATGAAACATCGATATTTGGATAGGGCAGATACTAGTTCATAAGTGAAGTCCTGACCCGACTAGGGTACTTCCCATTGTTTTGGAGGATTATTTTTTCATGTTTTCGGCAGCCTATAACTTCGAAAGGAATCATTTTTGGACACATTTTCGTCTATATTTTTTGTCTTATCTTGGTATTAGGAATCACCTCCCAAACCTTGAAAGTGTTGTTTTAAAATACGCGGGGGGGGGGACTGGAATTCTACAACTTTGGAGAGGACATTTTCCCCTTCTCACATGCCTCGATAAAACACTCATAACAAAAAACATTTTGTTCCGGTAATTATTAGTTATGATACCGTTAAGTTAGAAAGTCCTGGGAATAAGCTATACAATAATAACGTTATTGAAATGTACTATATTTCAGTTGATCTTTTCTTAACGTTATTTAGTGATAGCAAAAAGTATTTCATTTTTTCTAATTCGTCGCTATATAGTTATCTGAAAAGTATAGTAACATTATTGTTTCATAACAAATATAAAAGTTATAAATGGTACATAACGAAAAATTTAATAAATATATTGTTATATTTGGCTGGATTTATATCTTTTTCGTCATTTTAACGTTAAGTTAAATTAGCAAGCCTTGTGAATAACCTATAAAATAATAACGTTATTACAATATACTATATTCCTATCAAGCTTTTCATAAGGTTATTTAGTGGTAACAGAAAGCACAATGATCCTGCAATCCGTTACTCTATAGTTATCTGATAAGTATAGTAACACAATTGTTGCGAAGCAAATATATAAAGTTACAATTGGTACATAACAAAACATTTAACAAATATATTGCTATACTTGGCTGGATTTCCATCTTTTTCGTTATTTTAACGTTAAGTTAAATCAGCAAGCCTTGGGAATAACGTATAAAGTAATAACGTTATTACAATATACTATATTCCTATCAATCTTTTCATAAAGTTATTTAGTGGTAACAGAAAGTAGATTGATCATGTAATTCGTTACTCTATAGTTATCTGATAAGTATAGTAACATAATTGTTTCGAAGCAAATATATAAAGTTACAATTGGTACATAACAAAATATTTAACAAATATATTGCTATACTTGGCTGTACTTCCATCTTTTTCGTTATTTTAAAGTTAAGTTAAATCAGCAAGCCTTGGGATTAACGTATAAAGTAATAACGTTATTACAATATACTATATACCTATCAATCTCTTCATAAAGTTATTTAGTGATAAACAGAAAGTAGTTTGCTCCTTTAAGACGGTACCATTATAGTTATTTGATAAGTATAGTAACATTAGTGTTTCGGAACAAATATATGAATTTACAATTGGTACATAACATAATGTATTAACAAATATATTACGTTACTTCCGTCTATTTCGTTATGTTATAGTTATGTTAAGTTAGCAAGCCCTGTGATAAAGTCAAGCACTTGACCTAGTAAGTAGAATTTGGTACGCTACCATTGGACCACGGAGGCCAAAACCATGAACTGGCGTGCTCATAAGATCAGTGCAATTTGTAGTAATGTTCAATTAGCAAGGCAAATATCGAATGGTGTTACATGTTCATGTATTGTTTATAGTATGATGCTACAAATATAACAAAATATAATGATCAAATAAATCACCAATTCGCCAGGGTCGATTAAGTGTTCTTGGAACAGTGGCTCAGTGGTTGAGCGTTCACCTCTGGTGTATGGGGTCCCTGGTTTGATCCGAGCTCTCGCCAAGTGAACTTTGTGGTGGACAAACACCCTGTGGGGGGTTCGCGGCGTTCTCCTGTTTCCTCCCACTTTATTCATTCCACTATTTCATTTATTTCTCATCATCATCGCCTCCTTTAGCCTAGTTGGCGTAACTTGGAACCACCTACCAAGAAGAATAAACTAATAGATTGGGAAGATAGACATTCAGTCTCTGATGAATTTGATGATGAAGTAGACATCTACCTCAACATGTCATCATGTGTAAGAGAACTAGATATACTGCAGTGGTGGAAGCAACAAGAACAAACATTACCAAAATTGTGTAAATTAGCGCGTCAGTATCTCGTCATCCCTGCTTCTAGTGCGTCTACTGAAAGAGCTTCTAGTACTACAGGCTATATAGCTAAGGAACGGAGAAATTGATTTATTGATTTATTGACATATCAGGCACAGGCCTAATTACAGTGTTACATAGTATATACGTTATACAGATTATATAGGTTAATAAAACTATTGGTAATAATCACATTTGGCTTACATAATTAATAGAATTCTTGAAACTACTTACATCCATTGCCAGTTCATCAAGGTTGGAATTTTCTTTAACTAATTTGTTGTAGGTTGCACTAGTTCTCCATATAGGAGATCTGCTTAAGACGTTTGTTTTCGCTGTTATACAAAAAATGTATTTTTCGAAGCAGTGCGCAATTTAGTGGATGGTACGTGGATACATATTTGGTCGTTAAGATCAGGACAGTCTATTTTGCCATGAAAGAGTTTGTGTAAAAATAATAAATCAATATTTCTTCTCCTGAGTTCTAATATTTCAAATTTAAAAGTTTCTACAAGGTTAATGTAGCTTTCAAATTTCGGGTAGAATTTTGTTTCCTTAAGTGTAAGAAGCCATAAAAACTTATTTTGAATAGGGGAACTTCGTCTGGTATTGGACAGCCTTCCCCTATGATGAAGATTGGATATAGTGTAACGTATATAAAGACTGGGTCTATGAACAATATGCCAATGTTGATGACAAACTGTTTTATCATTGTGATTTGTGTTACAATAAAAAAATAAGTGGAGATGAGACTAAGAAGTTTGAAATTTGTGTTTTACTTTTATTTTAGGCTGTTTCAAAGCCTAATAAAACTGTATTTTGTGTATAAGTACTCCTGTAAGTAAACAACTAGCAATTGTAAGTTGTTCTGTAAGTAATTGGTTTATTAAATTACCTCAAAAGAGCGATTATCTATAGTTTTATATTTGTCCGATACCACCCTCTACTTTTTAAGGACGCTAATTTCTATTATCTTTGATTTTTTACAAAAATAAATATTATTTCTACCTGTCAAATCACCTTTAGCATGTTGTGTATAAAATACCAAGGTATCGTTTTGTGCATTAACTAATTGGATATAGGTATTTTTCAGCCTGACAGACTAATAAAAGCTAAGATGTCCGATACCAGACGACCTCCCCCTACGCTTAATCAAGAATGAGTATTTCTGTATATTAGGGTTCCATATATTAGTACAATATTCTAATTTCGACCTGACATATGCATAATACAGTACAATTAAAATTTGGTCAGTTTGGAAATCTTTACTGACTCGATAAATATATCCAAGATTTTTGTAGGCTTCTTTGCAAATAGTTTCAATATGTTGAATAAAGGATAATTTTGAATCAAAAATAACTCCCAAATCCCATATAAAATCAAGCATTTTCAATTTTTCCCCTAAAGCCTGAGACCGTTGACTCTGTTTCCATGCTATTCGATGCGTACAAGGACATACAGTAAAGCGATGTTCATTTGCATTATTGGTTTCTTAAGAAACCTTATATTTTCATTTTCTTAATATCATCTATCCCTTCTATTATATGTAATCTTAAGAGGCATTTATGATAGCTGATATCTATACATTTTTCATTCAGGGGACTTTTGAGGTATTTGATACAATGCCAAGTGGTATGTGATAGAATGCCGATGCTCCTCTTAACGATAAATCACCCGATAAGATACAATCAGCAACAATACAACGCCAAGCAATGAGCTATTTTATAGTACGACATTTTCTATGGCTGATATACATACTTTTACTTGAAGAATAATTTCTGTACGGCCTCAACAAACACCTAAACACACAACTCTGTCAGAAACAAACAAGAACAGGAGTCACTGTCAACGACATATTCTTCACTCAGTGTTGGAAACTGATGCATTTCGAAAAATGGTGCAAAAGCTTATAGTGTTCAGAATTGTACCTGTTCGAAATTGTACCCCCTTACCCTGCATATTAATTAGAAATATAAGACGATGGCTGTATTAATATAAACTCACTTGCCACACTATTAGTTTGCAAGTCCATAAAAAGCAACTCTGTTATAGGGTTATAATGAATAAAGTGCCGATAAATTTTATTACACTGTGTTCGATGAATAACACGTTAGGCAATTGGGAAATTGTGAGGTTTAGTGATTTCTTCAGGATCAATCAAAGTACAACAAAATAATGAGTTCCGCCAGAAAAATATTTACTCAGACAAGTGCACACCTACCTCTGTGTTCCTGAGTCGAAATAACTTCCCAGATGCCACTACACAGTACGTCTCCAAGGAGCAAGCAGTATGTCTGCTATAGTGATGGGTCGTTCATGAACGAACTGACTCTTTTGAACGACACCATCATGTGAACTAGTATGGAACTAGTTCATACATTTGGAACTGTCCGTTCAAAGTAACGACAGCTCCGCAGACGACACCAGCAGTTGAGTAATGAGAGCACCGTACACAATTCCAGCAGTTCAAAGTAACGACGACTCCGCTCCGAAACAGCCAATAAGAATGCACGAAACTACCGCACAGGCCTACCGACACCGATATAGCCAGAAGCCAGTAAGAATGCATACAGGGAACTCAGTGAACGTAGTAGTTACCTTTTGAATGACACAACACCAGTTAACAAAGAACTGGCACCTTTGAAGGACGACTCCCAACCATTCAAAAAAATAACAGGCTCCTTTTTGAACGACAGCTCCCAACCGTTCAAAAAGGAACTGGCACCTTTGAACGACTCCTGTATCGGTGCCGGAGCGAATGAGCTAGCTCCACCAAATGAACTGCCTCGACCCATCACTAGTCTGCTATGCGTGTTTTTGGCACATTGAATGTTTCACTGACCAATTGTTGCTGCGTACAGTACTGTTCTTCATATTGAGTATACGTCATGATGGCATATAATACGACAAGGGATAGTGATGTTTCTTCATACGTTTCCGGTTTGATCGTATACGATAATTACGTCAGTGCTTCTTAAATCACCATATTTTGATGCTACTTATTGCACCAAACTGAAGGGTCGTCTGTTCTAAGGCAAGCTCCATTTCGCTGAATGAGTGATCGTTGGTTGGTACGTTACGTTCCGCCGCACAACTCCTGGACCTTTGAATGCAATCGTGCATTTACGTTATCCCATATTAGTATGTGATTTGTAGAATCTACATGAACTATAGCGACAATCTGCAAGAGGTAATTCCTTACATCAAAATATGAGAAAAAGTTCATATGGGCCTTTGGGGAAAAGTGTATAGTTTCAGAGCTAGGGCTGTCCAAATTTAAAAAAAAATCCAAATTTCCAGAATCCCTATTTCGAATTCCAGAAACTGTGGTCTATACCAGCGTAAAGGAAGTCATGCATACTCAATCCAAAACTGCACATTTCATTAATATTTAAGGGGTGTACAGAATATTCCATGGAGTGTGAAATTCCCACACATGTCACCAACTGAACTTTTCAGATATCCTCTGACTTTATGATTGATCCAAAGTAGGCAAACGATAAGCCTTGATAGCAGTGAAAAAAAATCCTTTCTGGCGATGTTGGAAGTGTTAAGGATTGTCAGCAGCACATTCTCTTGTACTTAGGAATACGCATGCTGCAGTGTTTTCTTTCACGCATATAAATGAAGTAAACCTGATATATACCGTGACGAAATACATCACCTCACACGATATTATGAACACAATGAAACAGGGAGCTGCCTGTTCCTAACACTTCTTATTTTCCTGCGAAGCATTGGATGTCCATTGTTGTCAAGACTTACCTCCTGCCTGCTTTGAACCCTCCTTGAAATCAGGGTATACCTGGAGACTCTATTGAGAGAATACCTGAGAATTACACCAGTAGGGAATGCCTGCACACCTATTGAAAATTTAAGTAATATGTACTTTTGGATTGTCCATGCGAGGCTTACTTTACGCTGATAATGACCACAGGACACAGTTTCTGGAATTCGAAACAGGGCTTGTTGAATTTTATTTGTTTTTTTGCGATTTTGGATAGCCCTAGCTCTGAAACTATGCACTTTTTGCTCTAGGGCCATATAAACTTTTTCTCCTATTTTGATGTGAGGAAACAGCTCTTTCAGTTTTTCGATATAGTTCATTAACACTCTGCATATATATATATATATCGGGTCGGATCCAGAATTTTCTGATGGGTGCACCAATCACCGGAAAAATAATAAATCACACTGAAACTCTTGAAAGTGATATGCGGCAAATTCTTTAGTCCTGGCAACGCTGATACATAGAACGGGGGGTAAGAGTATTTAAAGAGGCTCAGAAGTGAAATACACTGAAAAATGTTTTCTCCTGCCTCTGTTTTCTTCACTTCTTGACAAAAGTTATATTGCTTTGCTTGGTGATTCCTTTTCCTTCAACCTTCAGGCAATCGACTTTAAGTATTGCTGTTGCAAACTTCTGCTTTCTGTTAAGCCCCAAATACAAAAATCATGGCAGAAAGTTTCAGGAAGTTGCTATTTTCGCTGCTAGTTTCTCATTTTAGATAGTGTATACTTGCAACGAAAGGAGGTGTACGTGCACCGGTTCACCCCCTAAACCTTGCAGTTAACGACAAAGTCATGAAATTATTTTTCCACCTTGTAATACAATTTAAAATTTCCAACCGTGATAACGGAGAAAATAAAAGAGTCAGTGCAGCATAAAACGAAATTTCGCGCGAAGCAACTAGAAAAAGGGCGACATCTGCTCGTGTATTGACCGGATGAACAGTGTTGCCAACCCAAGAGAAAGTTTTGTTTTTGTAAATCGAATGACCTAAATTGAACATCATTGGAAGCAACAATAAAAATAAAGACAAAAGAGATGGTACACGCCGATCAGTGTTGCAGACTGCTCGAGAAATAACATGTAATATGTATTGGTGCTCACAGTGAGTGAGGTACTAACGTTTATACACCTTAAATCATATATTGACCCTAAGTCTAGAAGAATCCGTTGAACAGTGTTGCCATCAAGAGAAGAGAAAAATTGAGTTTGGAAAACATACAATAACTCGGAAAGGTCACTAATTCTTTACGCTTGATAACCTATAATGCAAGACGGTAGGGCATGAGGAGTAGAACGTTGGTTATGTGAGATTGATAACTCACGTACTGACAAATATATTCATTATCTTAGTAAAGCAGAGAACTAAGGTTTGTAAAAAATGGAAACGCTGCAAAGCGGCGTGTTTTTTACTCTTGATGGCATCATGGTTATCAGCGTCCTCAAGAGCCCGAGAGTACATAAACCCATGCAAATTGAACGCTGTTTTCATATCTTAACCAGGTTGTTGTGATTCCAACCCGCTGTCCAGCGTTGCCACCTTTCACAAAGCTTACCTGTGAGTTTTTACAAGATATCGTATATCTCGGCCAGTTATTGATCTCACATAACCACGGTTCTACTCTTCATGCTCTACAACCCCGCATTATAGGATTTAAAGCACACAGCACTAGTGACATTTCCGAGTTATTGTGAGTTTCCAAACTCAATTTTTCTCTTGTGTTGATTTCAACACTGTTCAGCGTATCCTTCTAGACTTAGAGTCAGCGCAAACAGTTTTTGTCAATATCTTATTTAAGGTGTACAATACGTTAGTACCTCACTCCCTTTGTGCGCCAATATATATATTACACGTTATTTCTCGAGAAGTTTGCAACACAGATCTGCGCTTACCATCGCTTTTGTCTTTGTTTGTATTGCTATTTCCAATAATGATACTCCATTTAGGTCATACGATTTACAAGAACAAAATTTTCTCTTGGGTTGGGAACACTGTACATTAGGGTGCATCGAATTTCCACTTTTTCTGAAATCAGCTTACCCTTAGCGAAATGTTTTTGCGAAATGGTCTCTATATGTCATATAGAAAATTGCAGGCCGATTAGTTGATTTTTTTAGGTGCCACTAACGGCCTAAAGTTTCAAAAATCTGTTAAGAAATACATTTAAAAAAATATATTATACATATTTACTTTTACGAAAACATTTTACCCTTAGTAGTTATTTTCGGCAGAAATGTACATATTTTACGTGAAAAAAAATTCAGCTTGATCGGTCAAGTCCTTCAGGTGCTACCGGCTTCTTAAAATTTGGACAAAACCTCCCAAAATATATTTTATTCAGTGTTTTGTAAAAAAAAATCGAGTTTTCGTCTCTTATAAACAGCTAATTAGGTAAAAAAACGGGGCAATCAAGGTTAAAAAAACATACTTTACAGTAGATTGAATGTTGTCAAATAAGGCACATACCGGTAGTTGTCCAGCTTATGTTCGTAGCGCAAAAAATGGTGTTTGATGTGGAAACTGTTTACGTTGTTGATTGTGTTTAAGTGAAAATACGTGTGCATTTGTGTGCGTTTTTGAAGGATTGCGTCCTACTTGTGCTTGTCGGCAGTCATTGAAAGTGTCAGTTCGTTATTCCAGTGGTGCGGCAAGTTTGTTGAGGTGTTGCGTTGACAAAAGTGTCTAACTGTTCAAAATTGTTTTCGGTGAATAAACTATCAAGTGTCCGTAAAGATATCACCTAAAAACAAGTCACGTTTGAATGTAAGGAACTTTGTCCATAATGTCATTGGATCCCCTGTGGAATTCACTTTTAATCAGCTTCCAACAATCGCTGGTGTTCTTAAGCAATTCTTGTCGGAAAGAGAAAACACGAAATGGGGAGCAGCATCGCAGAAGGACCACTCTGCTAAGGTGCTAGCTCATTCAATGGCAAGAAAAGTAATTCAAATTTGGGAAAATGCATCAATCAGCGGTGCAGCTATTTTGAGCGACCAACGGGTTATAGTGTTGATTTTGCATTATAAAAAAAAAAGAAAAGAAAAAGGTCCGTCAGCTGCAAAAGTTCAAGGACAACCCGTTTTTTTCTTCCAAATTTGCAGAATTCCAGAGTTCGCCAACAAACCTTTGTTTGATATCGCTTCTTGCAAATGCATCGATCAGGTTGCTTGCACTTCTACGAGAGAGAAGAAAGTGCCTGAATTGAAGGTTTAAATTTAATTGACCAGAGAACCACCCGACAGATGGGTAAGGAGACACAGAAACGTGCCAAACGTTTATTGCGAAAAAATCGAGGTCAGAAAAATCAACCAAAGCCCAATGAAATTAGTAGTTCCAGAAGACAAAACGATAGTGTACCTTTACAAAATGAATCGCGAGAGGAGTCAGTTTCCACTGTCGAGTTTCTTCCTGAGCTTAAAAGAAAGAAGACTAGCCCTTCTACACAAATGATAGTTAGATTGCCGACATTCTCCAATGCAGTATATAGATGTAATATATCAGACCGCAATTATCACTTCGTCGCTTTTGGCAGATATCGGACTGGTTATCCCAGTTCATAAGCAGAAGGTGATCGACAAAAGCAAGATTCGGAGAGAAAAGAAATCCTTAGGAAACGCCACCGTTGTTGAGGCGAGTACATCGCTTGAATCGACCAAAGTAAAAGCGTTATACTTCGACGGAAGAAAGAATCAGACGTCCCCTTGAGACTAAAGACGGCATCAACCATCGAATAATGAAAAAAGATCACTACGTACTACTACAGGAGCCAGGATCGAACTATCTTGGCAACGTCTTTCCTTCATCTGGAAGAGGAGAGAGCATACGGGCTGCCATCACAAAGTTCTTTGTTCATTAAAATATCCCGCTGTCCGATCTGTTTTTTTTGGGTTGCGACGACACTGCTACCAATACTGGTCGGAAGAATGGCGTGATGGCATATATTGAAGTCTTCCTGAACGAACCCCTTCAGAGAATCCTCTGTATAAAACACACGAATGAGCTCCCATTTCGACATTTGATTGAATTTATAGACGGCAAGTCTACTGGACCAAATACATTTAGAGAACCAATAGGATCAACACTTCCAACCTGCGAAGAGTTGCCACTCCAGAATTTTCAGCCCGTTCCAGTAGACTGGGACCTCAACTTCACTGAGGATGCATTAAGCACGGACCAAAAATATTTGCTGAATATCTGCCAAGCAGTTTCTTCAGGAGAATGCCCCGTTGGGTTAGCTCACATGAAGCCTGGTAAAATTCACCAAGCCAGATGGCTAAATAGAGTCTTACATTTGTACGTAGGAACAAAAGAACCCAATAATGAACTTAAAACCATCGCCCAGTACATCATGATGGTCTACGCGCCACTCTGGTTTGCTGTGATCCGTACCCCATCGTGTGCAGAAGGAGCTCGTCATTTGTGGCACCTTATCACGACTTCTCGCCACATGGAAGCGAAATACAGGAAAATTCATTCAGTGATCCGTAGAAATGCGTGATACGGCCATCCTGAGAACCTACTTCTATCAATGTTGACTGACCAAGATGCTGAAGTACGAGAACTTGGCTGGAGGAGAGTTCTAAAAGCAAGACAAACGACCCAATCTGGTGATCGCGTACCGGTACGAGAATTCGTCGTCCCTGAAATCAACTTAGTAGCGACAAACTATCTTGATATGATTAATTGGTCAACATGCACGCTGATGGAGCCAACACTGACAAAACACTTGAACCTGAAGAAGCTAAGAGAAAATGTAAAGACGGCTCCAATGGCTGATGAATCTATTACATCTCTAGTCACACTCGCACTGTAGAAAGAATGGTGAAGTTGGTGACAGAAGCGGTATCAGCGGTATGTGGGCAAGAAGTACGATATAGATTTGTCCTAGCAACACTACAATCAAGAAAAAAACATACCAGAATTTAATACAAAAACAATTTGAGGTAAAAGAGTAACGATATGAACTTGCACTACCATATGCAATGTTAGTATATACAGGTGGGCGGACCTCAAACTGCAGCCACCTCCTCGTGGTGAGTTCTGGGTTATTTCCAACATTAATGTTTGGAAATAAACAAAGAGCTGCAGATGTAAAACAAAATATTACTTATCTAATTAGCGATCCAGATGAATCACAAACAATGCAACTTGATTTTCAGAAATGACCATATTATACCACATTTGACCATATTTTGAGTCACTGGTGGCACCTGAATGACTTGACTCATCAAGCTGAAATTTTTTGCACGTAAAATATAGACTTTTTACAGAAACAAAACCACATAGGATAATCATATTTTATAAAAGTACATATTTTACATTTTTTAAAATAACCTTTATTTTTTACAAAATTTAAAAATTTGTCGGCCGTTGGTGGCACCTAAAGATATTGACCAATCGACTTGCAATTTTTTACACGTTATATGGAGCCCATTTCGCAAAAAAATATCACTAAGGGTAAGCTGATTTCAAAAAAAGTGGAAATTCGATGCACCCTACTGTACATCCAGTACTGTTTGTCAATACGCGAGCAGATGTCGCCCTTTCTCTAGTTGCTTCGCGCGAAGTTTCGTTTCTCTGTCTCTTTTATTTTCTCCGCTATCACGGTTGGAAATTCAAAATTATATTACAAGGTGGAAACGTAATTTCATGCCTTTATCGTTAAGTCGGCAACGGTTAACGTTTTCGTAGAGAGTTGCTATTTCACCAATGTGTGTTTGTGGTCACATAGAATATATTTGGGTGGTGTGCGTATCGCAACACGAAAGTACCCAAAATAAGGGAAACACTGATATATATATATGCGTATTTTGCAATAAGTATAAAAATAATGTGCTTGCAACAAGTATTGTTTGTATGTTAGACCAAAGAATCATAAACTGGGGCTCTCTTTCGTTCATACTCTCCTTAAAGGTAGTAAATAAATTCAAAGCTCAGATATGTGTATAGAATAGGTCAGACGCTGGTGGTGTAAAATGAGAAATGTTTTCTCCACTTTTAAATATAGCGAAATTTGTCAAGATGTGCTATTAGATGAAGTATATCCGACCTGTCATTGTGTTAACCGTGTCAAGAGTAGCAGTTACCTTGATGATGCTACATAGATCTATTGGAGAGGCAAAATTAGTTATTAATATTAATATGTTTAACGTCCGTTATATTACGTTATTTTAAACTGATCTAATCGCAATACTTGGACACATGTTATAACTAACAAACTAACTCTATGGCCTAGAAACGCAGAGATTGAATGTTGGATTCTCAAAAGCCCTCCATTGACTTCTATTCTTTGGCAAGCGGACCAAGTTTGGCTTTGCATTACTATTTCCTTGAGATCCATCTTATTATTGTTCTCCATTTTGTCCGTAGGGCTTGCTAATGGTGGTTTTACGATTAGAACTCGAGTCAACTCTTGTGTTTCGAGTTAATTTTCAAAGGGTTCCTACTTTATTCCTTTCTCGCTACATGACCAGCTCACTTGAAGTTCCTACGCATGATGACCATACAAATGTTTGGTAAGCGATATAAATTTATACAGCTGCTCGTTATGAAGCTCCTACCATTCCCCACTCCCGTTCTATTTAGCTTCGAGTATTTATTGTGGTTTTTATTTTCAATTACTTTCAATCTGCTTTCTTCCCTCAGATAATGTAACTGAATTTTGCAACCATAAAGCAAAATCTCAAAGAGAAAACTTTTTGAACTGTTATATTGAACCAAAATATTAGATACGGACTCAACCTAGGCAAACTATCAATTACTTCAAACTGAGAATCTTACCGTCATGTTACCTCTTAATGTAGCAATTATAAGGAATCCTTTAAGAAGCACTGAAAAGATTGTAATTTTTGTACGTGAGGAAGCAAACTCAACCGCACACATCTCGTTTGGATCTCGCCTACCATAGTAGTAGACTCTGACTTACTTATTGTTGTTTGTAAATTTCGGTTTCTGAGTTAAAAAACCTTCAAATGTTTTGGTTTAGAATATACAACGTTTTCGTAAAATGAAAACGCAAAATTTTCTTAAATTCTATAAAATAAGTGATAGAAAGATTGCAGAAAGATGAGAAATATACTGACCGATAGGTCTTACAGAGCTGAACATCATGATGTCCGTCAATGAAAATGATTGAGTAGCTATCGAGAAAATGGATACATGTCAATTACTTTTTAAAAGTGTAACCTATTCATTATGGTGTAAATATACCACATTGACTTGATCCTTAGTCTTCCGTTGCAAGCGCTGCTATCGGCTGAAGGAATCCCACTCGCTTTCTCTCGCTTAGCAACAGCTGAACCCTTATTGGCTCAACGCGTGGGTGTGTGAGGGTGTGAGCTTTAGTTCGCATTTCTGCCACGGCTCAAGACATTTTGGCAGCACAATAGTAGATAGTATGCTTTGTGATACCTAGCCTAAAAATATAATTCATTTTAAAAATTTAATTTGTTTAACTAAAAATATAATCTAAATGTAGGACATACAATACATCAATGAATAAATCACATCAATTTCAACATAATAATGTACTTGAGTATTAATTCTATTGCAAACCTTTTGAGAAAATCGAAAGGAAGTGAACTTCTGGAGCTGTACAATATAACGCTCGTAACCAACAGTACTTGTAATTGTTCTCTTTGTGGAAATAATTGTCATTAATTTACTTATTTCCACTACGGCTAATAGCAGAATACGTTGGATACTACCTGCCACTACATTATGTAATACAGGGTGTCCAATATACAATGCAAACCGGTGTTTGGGATAGTAGAACTTTTGAACCTGAAGTGATACACAAATAATGGTTATACCAAAATGAAGCCTTCATGCATATATTTTAAAACTAGGAAGCAACGGTTGAAGTGCACTAGGAACCACACAGTGTTGCCAGATGTAACCAAAGATATAAATCCATTTTATTTATTTATTTATTTATTTATTTATTTATTTTGCAAAACATGTAAATTAACTCATAAGTCATACTTATGGATGCTCTGTCGTTAATTTTCAGTTTTTTTTTTTTTTTTTTTTTTTTTAGTTGGAGTAGCTTGGAAACTATGAAGCTTGGAAACAATACTTTTACACTTGCACCGATAACTAATCGTATGAGACCTATGTAATGGGGAACTAAGGAAATCGTTGTTTTCATAAATAAACACTCTGAATTGGCAAACCTGGTGATGTTTCTGTGCATCAAATGGTGTGTTAAGGATCTGTATACATTATGCAATTCCTGAAAACAATGAAAAACAAACTTTGAATTTATCATGATAAATTTTTACTTACATGCACCCGACAGCAATTCTATTCATCTCTATGGGGTATTTAAAGCAAGAGGTATACAAAAACAATTCTCGAACTATTCAAAACCTGGAAACGAACATTCGCAGTGCCATTGAGAACATTGACACTTCAAATCTTGGTAAATTTGCTACCAACCTGATGAAACGTGTGAACCAGAATTTGAATCAAAACAGTGAACACCCCAGCATAAGCTGTAGAGCTGGTAACTCATTTCTGATACTAGGACTGTTGCCGGGTGTAGGTAAGTAAACGTTTGATCATGATAATTTCAAAGTTTGTTTTTCGTTGTTTTCAGGAATTGGATAATGTAGACATATCCTCAACACAGCTTTTGATGCACTGAATCATCAGCACCAGTGGCGGCGGTTGGACATTAAAAGTAGGGGGGGCAAGACATAATCTGAATATTTGTATATCAATGTTAGTTTTCCTGGTTGCTTCTAAAACTTTGACGAAAGGTTGTATAACTATTAGGATACTGTCTTTTTCAGTTAAAATACCGTATATGTGTTTCGTATTTTATTAATTAGATTGACAAGAGCAACTCAAGTAGATACTAGCCCCTTGTTCTCTTAAACAACGAAGGTGTAAGAAGAGATTTGATTCTTTGCTTACGAACATCTTAAAATTCTGTCTGGAAAATTGTGTGATCAGATTAGGGGCTATTTAATAAAAGAAATGGAAAGGATAATATTAATCAAATAATAACACTAATGAATAATGAGGCTTGTTTTACAAAAGTTATATTGAAATGGGAATTAATGAACAACTTATATTTTTAATTCCACGCGTACTATTATACGTGTTATTACTCTTAGAAAGACAGTAAATACAAAGTACTACAAGCATATGCTACGACATTTGAAGAAATATTTTAGCAGCTTCCCGAAACATGTTCGTTGCCATTAGCTACAGCTTTCACTTTCTTGGAATACATAAAAACTCAACAATACTTATTATCACTCCACATTCCAGTTATACAAAATAATCCTAAAACCTAAAATTATGTCAAATTCCATGAAATTTAATTGTATATACAAAATTGTATATGTACACCCTAAACTCGTATATAACACTGCAAAACAATGGAAAAGGTAGAAGTTGTTTCTTATTACTCTCTTTTTAATTAATATTTCTTACTGAGCTCCTTCGTGGCTAAGCGGTTAGCGTACACTTCTTTGACGGGAGAACTGGGTTCGATTCCCGGCGGGAGCTCATGTGGTTCGGATTCTTCTTTAATCAATGGGTCCACGTCTCATACCTAGCCTCGCTGCTGAACGGGATGTTAAACTTTAAAAAATCAAATCAAAATATTCCTTACTATTAGAAAGAAGAAAAGACATTTTAGGAACTATCGATTTTTGTGCAATTAAAGAATAACTAGTCTTTTTTTTCGAAATATTGTCATTTAGTTCCAAAGCGGCTGACTAGCATATCGAACCCTTCAAAGAAGAAATGAAAGTACGGTCGAATTGTGACGCTCCAATAGGTTAAATTTTGGGATATTTTTCGTGGCAATTAAAATGCAATTCCTGTAGCTTTCTTAACCATTGGAAGACAACCAATAAGTACTCACGTCGCAAATATTTTATGGCACCATTTTTATTCTATGAAACATTAAACTATACAAAAATGTATATTTCCAAATGAAACTATATATCTATTAATGGGTCATTTCAAAAAAGTGGGGGGTAACTGCCCCCCTTTGCCCCCCCTAATCGCCGCCCATGATCAGCAGGGTTGCCAATTCAGAGTGTTCATTTTTGAAAACTACGATTTCCCTTGTTCTCCTTTACAGAGGCTTCAATCGATTAGTTACCGGTGGAAATGAAAGATTCTTTTCTCTGCTCCAAAGTTTCCAAGCCACTCCAACTAAACAAACTGAAAATTAACGACAGAACATCCATACGTGTGAGTCATGAGTCAATTTACATGTTTAGTAAAAATTATTTACATCTTCGGTTACATCTGGCAACAATGTGTGGTTCCTATTGTACTTCAATCGTTGCTTCCTAGTTTAAAAATATATGCATGAAAAATGCTTCATTTTGGTATAACCATTATTCGTGTATTCCGTCAGGTTCAAAAGTTCTATCCCAAAATCTGGGTTGAATTCTATATTGGACACGCTGTGGAATGCATTACATGTCTTCGCCTTTTTCTATAAGTGACCCAGAGAAAATTATTTTTTGTCACAATGGGGAAACTTGCTCTGGCTTTTGGTTCTTTCATTTAGCCTTTCCTTGACTTCAAATGACGCGAATAAGGTTTTTTCTTCAATGGGTACAGCATCTTCGAAATTATCCCTATGAAGATGTACTTTAATATATCAATTGATAACACCTATCTAAAAGGCTGCAAGGTCCAAATTAAAATCAAATATCCAGACCAGAAATCATCAAAGACTAAGGGGATCTGATTCCTCTTCGCTTAGGTTTCTAACTCTCCATTTGATAACATGTAAAATTTAATATGGTAATTTCTAACAAAGTATTGCAGATAATGACTTGAAATTTTTAATACTAATACACAAGACACATATATATGCTTTTAAAAGGACACAATTACCAGAAAAATAACGTTGTGATTCTCTCTTCTCAGTGGTTTGAATGGTCTGGACTGTAAGAGCCCAAAACCACTTCTTTCTTCCTTTCACGGTTTGTTTGTTTCTTCCACCCCCTGCAGTCACAAAAAGACAACTTGTTTCGGAAAGCATTTTGAATTAGTAGCAAAAAGCAAAACTGAATGACATCACGGACGGATTAAAGGGAGGGGCGGTCACTCCCTCTGAGAACATTTGAATACTTTTGAATAATGGGAGTAAGAAACTAGAAATTGCGTAATCTAATAAGAAAAGTTTGTTGAAGTATACAGATCAACACGCATTTCAAGTGTTACAGTATTGCACTCTCCTTCCCTCCCCTCCCCTCCCAATTCCCTTCTGAAGAAGTTCTCTTTTGTTTCTCTGTTCCATTTTAGCCTTTACACTTACACTTTCACTATCCAGTATTGATTTTGACCATACCATCTGCACAGCAAGGCGACTAAGGTTTACGAGTCCTTCCTGTCCCCCTTTTTAAAAATTGCTAATTATAATAAAATTTATCGAAAACAATTCATCTCAACGATAAAGACTTATACACAATCATTATTGCAATCTTAAAATAAACTCGCCGCCTGTCGCGTATGGTAGCAATCTAATATATACGAATAGATGAAAAGTTAATTTGAAGCTTTATGTATTGTTTTTCTGTAAATAAGTCCGAATTCATATTTGTTTCTATTGTTGCATCGACAAAAGTGAGTGCCAAATCGTTTTAGGCTCGTTGGTCTGTGCGAGGTCCCTAAGATGCAAGGCCGTGGGTAGTCGCCCACCACTTGAAACGCCTCTGCACTAGAGGTCTGCACGTGCTCGGGCCTACAAAGCATGCATCACTTCGGGCCTGGGAGGGGTTCGGGCAGTAGCGTCATTTCAGATTTGGCTTGGGGGGAAGACCCCTTGATATATGTAAATTTTCGCGTTTTTCACTGACTTACTACTATTCTATTGATAAAATATATATAAATCTCAAACTCAGAGGGGCAAATGCCCCTCCCTCCCCCTAAATGACACTCCTCGGTTCGGGCTGTAAATTTTTAAATATACAACCATATTTCTCGGACTTTTTCTGGCCGAACTTTGTAAATATTGTGTAAAACGATACAAATTGTACCTTTCTTTCTGGAGGACTTTTAAAACACAACTGCAAAATCAAACCTCGAATTGCCGTAAATAAAAATACAAGTTTGCATTAATAATTAAGTTTCTGTAATTCGGACTTATTTCGGGCTCATTTGATTACCACAGAGCTCAGTCTGGGCTCGGGCCTAAATACTAAGACATATTTCGGACTGGGGTCGGGCCTCACCTTGTAAATTCACGGGCCGGGCCCGGGCTTAAAATTTCGACCCATGAAGACCTCTGCTCTGCACCCGCACACATTCCTTCCTAGTCCAGAAAATCTCCTCCCCTCCGCATCGTCAATAATGGTAAATTTGTTCCTCGTATATTTGCTTATTATTGTAAGAGAAGTTCAAACCACAACTCTAAAATTTTTTCGTTCTCTGGGGTAATGTAAGTAATGCAAATTAAGAAAGATATGCGTAATATACACATGTCAGAAAAATTATGATATCAATTTGAATAGACCTTGTAGGTAATGTTTATTTTAGAAACAATGAACTTATGCAAATATATCGAGACATCTGAAATTTAATGTTAAATAGTGGCGAGTGAGCCAGAAGGGGCGTGCACTATTCAGTTAGTCAAAGAACTCATATATGTAGCTTGAAAACTACTACTATTTAAACCAATATTTAATTAGACAAATTTGTAAAAAGTAAGATAACCATAGTTGGAAATAGTGTGTATTTTTTAGGAGGAAACCCAGAAGTACATTCTCGATAATAATAATAATAATAATAATAATAATAATAATAATAATAATAATAATAATAATAATAATAATAATAATAATAATCTTCCTCACTTCAATCATAGGTTGATGGGCAAGAAGGAAATTTTAAAACTTTGCTCTCCTCTGGGAGAGCTGTTTTATAATTTGATAAGGGCTCTTCTTCGTTACTGCATCTACTGCATCTATCCTTGGTCGGGCCGCGGTGGCTCAGTGGTAGAGCGTTCACCTCTAATGCATGGCGTTCTTATTTCGATCTCAGCTCGCACCACGTGAACTTTGTTGAGGACAAACACCATGTGTGGTGGTTTTCTCGGGGTTCTCCCGTTTCCTTCCACTTTCTGCATTCCACCATTTCCTTCATTTCTTAACATCACTAGCTCCTTTAACCTACAAGGCATAACTGTGAGACGTAAAACTTATAATTTTTTCTATCCTTGGTCTTCCACTTCCTGGTTTTTCTTCCTTATTATTATTATTATTATTATTATTATTATTATTATTATTATTATTATTATTATTATTATTATTATTAATCTTTCTACGGGTGCATCTCGCTTTTGTGGCAAGATTCCCCCTTTCTAAGGTTTTAAACTTTCGCTCTTGATTATAAAAATTCATTATACATTATAAAAGTCTATACAAAGAAATGTATAGGTCTACATCTTATAAATAGTATACACACATTCTACCATTATAAAAACAGTATACATCTTACAAAAATAAATTATCAACGGAATACCTCACTACTGTCAAACAACATTTGCACTGTGTATATATTTATATTAATTATATAGACTGTCCTGTCTTTTAATCACATGGCTACCCAGCTTGTCTCACGACGATGGGCAGACGCCAATAATTTTAGTATTCTAACAGGGAATCGAACCTAGAACCAGGCGATCAGGAGTCGAACGCTCAAACCATTAGACTATGAAACCCCATTGAATGACTATAAGGGGGGTCAATTCAAATGATTCTACAACAATTATCAACGAAATATTTCACTACATTTCTAACACTAACGACATTTATACTGTTGATACATTGATATTAATTACTTTATGAAAACGAAACTATATATCTGAAATTAAAACGATCCTACAAAAAGCATTTTTTCCCAACAAAATATCTTACTATTGTCAAACAACATTTATACTCTGTGTAAACATTTATATTAATTACATTATAGAAAAAGAATAGAATGATTATATGCTTGAAGTTAACACATCCAAAAAGCAATTATCAATAAAATATCTTAATATTGTACACTAATTACATGTACTGTACGCTTTGTATATTACCAATATACTAATGTCTGAAAATTGAATAAAAATATTGTATGTATGAAATTATTACTTGGCCCCACAAAACCAATTTTTGCCAAGTCTAATACCATCTTTCAAAGACATTACTTTTAGTTTTAACACAAAATAGAGCAGTTATAGCATCGTATACGAGAACAATATAGAACTTCTTATTATGATAAAGTACATTTAACACAAATACGGTATTTAGATACAATATTTTTGTTCGTTCCAATTTTTTAATACAAACTACTGCTGCTGTTGTCTTTTTACATTTACTGTCTTCGAGTTTATTTTTGTTTGTCGAATCTAACACTGAGGTTCACGACGGAGAGGAAGTGACTGTTCCAACCGAGAATCAACAATTCCAGGGAGTATGACTGCTATTTCTATAGACAGCCGACAAAAGGGCAAAGCTGCCCAAAACAAGTTTTTGAAAAAAAGGGGGGGAAAAAGAAAGAAAATTAGAAAGAAAGGATCAGAGGCGACATTGGTTTTCAGCCTGAAGCGCTCATAAATCACTACCACGTGTCGCGAAGACTAGTAGGGCTAGAGGTTCCGAGGGCTCTCTATTCCATTAAAAAGATCTATCCATATACTATATACAACATAGCTTCCAAACTTACTGAAGAATATATTACAATTAATCTAACGCAAGAAACGTAAATTGGAGACCGTGGTTATATTTATATGGTTCTTGTGTGTTTGTATTAAAAATTTCAAGTCATTAACTGCAATACTTTGTTAGAAATTACCATATTAAATTTTACATGTTATCAAATGGAGAGTTAAAAACCTAAGCGAAGAGGTATCAGATCCCCTTAAATCATATACTAGTCCACAACGTTTCAAGAGTTGAAGAACTACTTCAGTTTAGCTTACTGATCTACCATCCATAATTCATTTTCAAAGAGTCCTTTATGTTATACATAACATCAAATTTATTAATAATATTAATACTTTAATTACTCATTGCAATTTAAAATTTGTCTTATTAATTAATTTAATTCATAGTTTATATTAATGAAATTAATTAAAATTACATATCTGTTTTGAACTTTCAGAACCAATGTCACTTCCAATTCTGGGGAACTCTTACTACTTTCTTTATCTTTGGGTAAAATTTCGTTCTTGGCATAAAGTGGTGAATTATGTGTGCAATAAATATGGTTTAGAAGTCACGTTCAACCAATTTGGTTTGATTCAAATAATTGTCTCCAAAAAGCAGTTCGTTCATGATATTTTTACAAATACAAAAAGAGAAGGACGGGACATGCTTCCGATCTTCAAGTATGGCTATAAAAACAATGGAGGTTAGTATGTTTTTTAATAATTTTCATACGTGTAAAATAGCCTGTACTTATGCTATTAGAAAATAGTTTTAAAGTTTTACACCTCTCGCTTTAATTTTTACACTTTTCCCACGTGTTTAGGAAAATAGGTATTTTAATAATTGGCGGAAACTTATCCAACATTTCATTTTCTTATATGTTTGGAATAATATGTTCCTGTATAATTTCTTTATTCGTATGTTTAGAATAATGTAAAATTTACAATGAGAGAAACGTGATTAAAGTTCTTCAGCTTTTTTTCATATGTTCAGAATAAGACTTGCTTGTATTGTATACTTAGGTCTGTATTCAAAGTTTATGCGGTATTTATTACTGATGGTAGGTACCGCAACTCCTTCATGAAATTCGACAAAATACCCAAAGCGTAAATACTGTAAGTAACTTTTCACACTCCCTAGAATAACAAAAAATAGGCTGACAGTTTTAAGTAACTTAATTCGTTCAGGTGCTTCACCAGAGTCGTTTGAGAGTCCGTTTAAGAAACAACAAATAATAATGGATGTTGCGTAAATATATAATTAGAAAGGGACACGTTGGATTATCTTTATTTTCTCTATATAAGATCTAACCGAAATACCATAAAAGAGGAAATTTTTAGAAACGTACTTTGTTTCAGTCGTCTTCTTTCTTAATCAAGGCGCAGGACTTAAGTGTGGAGGTAAAGGTTCAACATATTCTTGGTTTCAATATTGATGTATTTGGTGTAGCCAGCATCACATTTAAGTCCCTGTATCTCATCAGATTTTCATAACTATTGATTTTGAAGGGGCTAGAGGCAATTATAAAAAGAGATGCAATGGAACAAGGCAGAAGAGAGACTACTTATTCCCACATGGGATCGAACCCAAGGTGCCAAACTGGTAGGTATATGTTCTACATAACAATACTCTGAAGATAGCATGGTTTGGCGATGTATCTTTTTAGATATAGCAAATTTTCATTACATTCCAAGACATTGTCGTCATGTAATTCTTGAGATATAAATTAGTATCACAAGCATTTCAACAGTAATTCTAAGTTAGAAGTGATATACAATTGATCGGGTCAAATTAAATTATATTTTGAAATATTTTATTTGTTAGTCAGTTTTACATATTTATAAAACCATCATCATCATTTCATTTGGTCTTCATTTATATCTACTGTTAACACACATACACATATAAAAAGACATGATTCATCAGAAACGCAGAACAATCGTTCAAAATTATTTCAATTTGTTCTGGATACAATAACAATAACAATTTCCACTCTATGTAAAGCAAGCATCATCACCTAGGATATTTATGATTGCTTGGAGAGAAGATTAAAATTTCACGAGCATCATGCAGCATATAGAAATTCAGTCTATCTACAATATGTATCTAATTTGAAAAAAAAAATCTAATATTTCTAAAATTCGTTTTTTTAAAAATTTAAAATTTGATTTTCAAGCCAGTGTCTCCATTCATTCCACTTATTATTTAATGCGGTTTTGATAACACAAACAAAAATTTGACTACAGAATCCATCAAACATGTAGAATTCATTATCGTATTCTTCACAATATTTAATAGGGAGGTTATTTTGTCTTGATGTATATCTCTATTTGTTTGAATAATCATTATAGAAAAGTAATTTGAGATATTTACTGTTGTAGGCAGTTACGAAACAAAACATTTAAATAATCGTTTTAAATTTGGGTGAAACGAAAACCAGATGAAAGTTGCTTGCATGAGTTTGTTCGCCATTAGTTCCCTTGTTAAGGTCGAATGACATATTCTTTATAACACGCTGGTATAAGTAAGAGATGACTGTTAAAAATAATTATTAGGACATCTTATATATTTTTCGATATTTATTTGCTACAGCTAACCTTACTAATTTTAATTGAAATGTGGATATTGTAATTATTAAACAATTTGCAGACATACAAAGTATAATGGGCATAAGTTAGATTCACTTCGTTGAAAACAATTTCATAAGACGATGTCATTAATTGAAACGCTTTTAGGAAACTAAATTTATCTCTATGAGAAATTCTAAATGACATTGTATTGTAAAATACACTGTCTTCATTTCAGGTTTGTTCTTTCGTCCCCGCTTTTTTTCTTTTCTTCTTCTTCTTCTTCTTCATCATCATCTCTTTTGGTTTTTGTTCCTCACTTGCTATCAGTCTATCCGCTTCAGTTTCCTTTTCGTCTCCGTCTTCCTCCATCGACTCGGTTCGTTCCCTGTTCAATCCTTTTCTTACTCTTTTGTTATACTTGTCATCCCATTTATCTTCTGTGGTCCTGTTTTTCTTAGTTTCTTCTTGTTTATTGGAATTCATTTCTTCTAGTACATCTTTCCATCCTCGTCGCCAATTGTTACTACTTGAATTAGGTTACGTTACGTTCCGAAAATATACTATTTCAGATTAGACTTCTGAAATTACTCTAATATCATTAATTCATACAACAGTTGCACACGCCTTCATACGTATCTCTATTAACATTTAGAATTAACAGTATTTCCAATCATATCTATTTATTCCATACTCATTACATATAAATCCTTGTATCAACTTACGACTGTAACTATATCGTTCTTTCTGACACTTGAGATACTCAATTCTTCCACTAAACATTCAACTTACAATATCATCTTATATCACAACTTAGTAACCATTTAACAACAAACATTCTTCCCTTAAAATCAATAATTATTCATTTGTCTTTTTAACAAATAAATTCAGTGGCACTCTAAACAAGGCCTTTCTTGCCACTATACAAGTGTGATCCTTTTATTGTTCATTTCTTGCACCTACATTTCGTAATGGACAAGTATGGCTGAAACATAGACGTTTTAGCTTTAAAATATTTCGAACACTAGGATTCGGAAAGGCTAACACGGAATCGATTATTGCTGACGAGGGATTACGTTTAACAAGAATGTTACAACAGAAAAGTGTGGAATCTGGATCGAGAGGAGTTGCAATATACCATGTATTCCACGCGCCTGTTATCAATTGTATATGGAGATTTATTGCAGGACAAACCTTCACTTACAGTGATCCAGTGTTACAGGAAATGATCCGTCTACTCGAAGAATATGAATTAGTAACAATGAAATCAGGAGGAATACTAAATGTACTTCCAATGCTTCGATATATTCTACCAGAACATACAAATTACACTAGCCAAATTAAAATAAAGAAATCCTTCGGTGACTATATCACGGTAAAGTTAACTAATTTAAATATTTTTTGAAATAAACAATAATTCGTCTTTCGTTGTATTTTTAAACAACGTGAACATTGATTAAATTATGTATCACATTATGGGAATGCCTCCGATATAGTTCTCGCAATTTGAGTAAGGACATCATGTCCCTTTGCCATTTCTGGATAGTTGTGGACTAATATGCTGTACGGTTCATGGAGTTTACCAGTCTAATGACCTTAAATATTGCTTTCTCTTCGATAGAGAAAGGCATAATAGATCACCTCCACCGCATCAGAAATACATATTCTGTGGTAGAAGTAGTGGTTAATGTAAAGAATTTTAAAGCCATTATTAAATGGAACACAGTCCTGGCAATTTCCTGCTGCAGTAGCTTATTCAGAAAAGAAAAGAGCCTGTAGCATGTTGTGAGTATAATAAAAAAATCATTTAAAACTACCGTCACTTGTAATGAGTGGCTAAAATAGGAACTACTATTTCTGGAGGTAGTTAACTGACCACCTTCTGGTCATTGGAAATTGAATGTAACGACGAGAGCACATGCTCCTGTTATTAGTCGTAAATGGTGCAATATCATGGAAAGTTCCGAGACTCCGTCATCCACGTTTTTGTAATTTAGTGAATTCTGATATTTTGATATAGCCTGGATAAGTATTTATGATATTTTCTTGAAAGTGACTAACATAATCAAATGGAGTTGAATAGGTGCCTAATTTGAATACTTATATGAGCTACTTTTGTGTTAAAATTATCTAGGAATGAAGTTTGCAATTTCTATGGCTATGTTTGATAGACAAAGTAATTATATCAGTGATTGTGAAGCTTTTATTTAATATTTCCAAAAGTGTTACCAGAAATAACTTTTATTCTGTGACAAAAGATATTACTACGAGTGATTCAAGGGAACATTTAACAGTATTTGGCGTAATTCATCGATGGATTATATAACGATAATTTACTGTATGGGTTACTACATTTATTTATAGTCTAGTGTGCTTTGAATATAATCATTCTACGTATTTGTGTGCTAATGGATTTAGTGATATTTGTGCAAAATACATTAAAAGTTTGAAATCACTATCGTCACCACGCTTTTTGTATTTCTAACGCTCTCACCCAAATTCCATTATAATGACAGTTTTTTTAAATAATTTGTGTGGGTTTAATACCCTGCACCAACGGCGTCTAAATTATTACATGACGTCGGCACAAAAGTTCAATTTCCAATCCCTAATTATAAATGGAATTTAAATGGGAGTGTCTGAATTGTGCTTGGTGGAAGAATAGTGAACAAGTATTTTTCGTTAGAAAAAAAAGTAAAAAAATACTAGGCATAAAACTTTCAGTTGGAGTTTGCTACACCTTGGTAGATACGTAAATGTTGGTCATTGGTTCGTCTTGTCTGGCTGTTGGAGTGGGGAGAAGAGGAGAGCTATTACGACAGTGTGCTGTGTGTGAATGGCTGTGATTACCTGGTTGGATTGTGTGGAAGAAAAGAAAAGTGATAATATAAAGTTTGTGGTTAATAATAATAATTAGTAAAGTGAATATGGCCTATAGTGAAGAACATGTGGAACGTGTTCCACAGTTAGTATTAAATCATTTTTCGAATGGAGACGCAGGAATCTTCAGAAGGTCAGTGGACAGCTATTCGGAAAGACAAGGACATGAGCCGGATAACGAGGTAGGTGATTCATTTATTATGCCTAGAGGCGCTCTTTGCTCCAACGAACGTAACTTGTTATCAGGGAGACAACGTGAACGACAAGTAGACAGGTGCGCAAGGTCAGTTACTCCTGATATCGATATAAACAGACTTGACTTAAATGAATGTGAAAATCAGATGTTTAATACTTTACATTGCGATAAAGAACCAGCTGAATTCTTTGACGAATACAAAGAATTACCGCAAAGAAATGAACTACACTGCTTTGAGGATTTAAGACTTTCAAAATTGAATGAACAAGTTGTTACTAATAATCAAAACGTGGGAAATATATTTAGACCTTTTAGTACTAATTTAGAGAAAAATTACGATAGGTGTTGCTAATAATTCCTTTTATAATTTAAGTCAAGGAATCAATTATTGTGACGGAAGCGATGACTTGCTGTTGTTTGAATTTCTACTGGAAGTACAGGGTTTAAATAAGGGTAATGTTTATCCATATGAATCAATCGTAATAGCTGCCTTAAATAAAAGTAAAGGCATTTTGCGTACTAAGATTTTAGAATATATGAGACAATGTGATGATTGGTTGATGCTTGCTCACAAAGTGTTTAAAAATATAAGTTCTTCCTTAGGAAGAAGAGTTGTATCTCGTAATTATGTTGAAACGATACAATCTGTAGGTCAAGATCCCATTCACTTTGTAGAAAAAGTAAAAGATAGTTATATAATACTGCATGGTAACTTAAATGAGGTTCATGTGAAAGAAATTATATTGAGTGGCGCAGATCCACGACTCATAAGAGATATTTACGGGGTTCGAGTTCCAGATACTTTACAGGAACTTGAAAGGGACTTATTTTCGTATGTGACTCATTTAAAGAATGTAAGTATTTACAAGGCAATTAATAAATTTTCTGAAAGTGAGGAAAATGTTTAAAGGAAAGGATTGAAAAAAGCTGTCTCATGTTTTGAATGTGGAGGACCACATTATGCTAGCAAGTGTAATTTGAAAAGAGCATTGAATTTATCTAGAAAGTTGCATAGTTTACAATTAGTAGATAAGAGGAATGCGAATGTTGGAGGAGGAAGCAAGAGTAAAGGAAGATATAGGCAAGAAAAGGGGGAAAATACTAGAGATAATGATAGAAAAAGTAAAACTGTGAATGACACCGTGAGTGTAGGAGTACATAGCAATGGACAGGTTACTAAGGAAGGCAATGTTGCTACCTTCGTAGAGGCTTTTGTATTAGGAAAAAGATTAAGAGGGTGTGTAGACACTTGCTCAACTATCAGCCTGGTAAATGCTAGGGCTTTTAGAGAATAGAATAACACATTAAATAATAAATTCAAAGTGAATGATGATTTGTTTATTGGTAGGGGTGTAGATAATAAAAATGTCACGTTGAAAGAATCTGTTGCTCTGTCCCTGAAATTGCTGAATAGGGTATATAGAATAAAATTTTATTTAGCAGAACATCTAAACCCAATGTTTATATTAGGGGTTAATGAGTTAAAACAAATGAAGGTTACTATTAATTTAGGAAGTAATAGGTTAGTATTAGGTTTTGAAGAAAACAGGACCATTCGTTTATTTGATCAATTGAGTCAAGCAAACTCACATATTAGAAAAGAAGATGCGTTAATGTGTTTTGGTCCCATTGATTGTTTTCATAATAAGTTGTTCATTCCATCCGAAGAAAAGGGGAATGAGAATGTAGGAGAAAAGTACCATTTGGAGGGTATGGATAAAGGAAAAAAAAGGAAAGCATAAAGAGAGGCTAAGGTTACAAATAGTTGAGAGAGGAGAAACACATGAAGGGTCATTCAATGAAAACGAAATTTACCATTTGTCCCCTGATTCTATTTTAAATGTCAGTACGGAAGCTAAACTTAATGGTAGCGATTCGTTAAGAACTAGGCAAAAGTTTGTTGACCCTGAAGTTCTAGAGTTAGATAGTGGGTTACAAATTTATGTAGATGAGTTAGTGAATCAATTTAAAGATATATTTGAAGAACATGTTGGAGAGGTGAATAATTTTTGTCATCAAATCATATTAAATGATGACCAGCCTGTAAGAGAAAAAGCTTATCCAATAAGCAGGGTCGCACAAAAGGAAATGGATAAAATATTGGATAACCTATTGAAACAGAATATTATTCGAGAAAGTGATAGCGCATATGCCTCTCCCTGTTTCTTGGTGGGGAATAAAGATGGCAGTAAGAGATTAATTGTTAATTATCAAAAAATTAATAAAAAATATTACTAAATTCTCAGTATACCCCGAGAATGGATGATATCATGAGCGAGCTATCCAATAGTAAATACTTTTCTAAATTAGATATTTATCATACATATCACGTGATAAAGTTACATGAGGACTGAATTAAATATACTGCATTTCTTACTCATCGTGGGTTATACGAATATAGGTATGTCCCTTTCGGTATAACAAGCGGATCGTTCGCTTTAAGTAAGTTAATCACAAAATTGTTGGATCATCTTAAGGATAAAGGTGTTACCTGGTATGCAGATGATTTAGTAATTCACACTGCAGACATTGAAAGTCATAAAAAGCTCCTTAGTGAAGTTTTTACGATTTTTAAAGAAAATAACATTACATTGTCTTTCAATAAATGCAGCCCATTTTCAACGAAATATTTCTTATTTGGGGCATATAATAGAAAATTGCCATATTTATATGGATCCATCTAGAATAGAAGTAATTAAAAAATTACCTTCTCCGAGGAATAGGAAAGCTCTAATTAGCTTATGTTCATTTCTTCAGTATTTTGCCAAGTTTATTCCTAATTTTCAAGATCTTATGGACCGTTTGAATAAGTTGAGGAGCCCGAAGGTTGAATTTAGATGGGGAGATGAGCAGAAAGCTGCCTTGAGTAATATTAAAATGATGTTTGAAAGTCACGAAATACTTAAATTACCAGACCTCAATAAGAGATTTTTCCTGTCAAGTGATGCCTCACTAACCTCAGTAGGAGGCATGATCTCACAATTAAACGAAGAAGGGGAAGAAGTTCCTGTAGGGTTTTATAGTCGACGTTTGAGGAAACATGACGTAAATAAACCCATATTCCTGCTTGAATTAATGGCTGTAGTGGAAAGTATGGAACGATTTAAAACTTTTCTCTCTCATGCACCTTTTGAATTAAAAGTAGATAAAATGTGGTTAAGTTATGCGTTGCGTAATTTGAAAAGATTAAAGCCATATGGTAGTTTGTTGTATCGTTTGTTTCAATTTAGTTTTACAGTGAAACATACACCTAGCGTTTTGAATATTCCGAGTGATTTTATTTCTAGATTACACAATAAAAATGATTATGAAGAGTTCATAGAGGATCCTACTTTAAATGAAGAAATAATTAATAAGCTATTTGTGAATATTTGGAGTATGCCTTTTGCAAGACAATCTATAGAAGAATTTCAAAATGCAGATCAGGAAATGAAAAGTATTATTAACCCCTTCGGGATCCTATGGTACAATTTGTTCCATATGCACTTTTTATGGTACATTGCGTTATTTCTCTTCTATTTGAGCTTTTTCGTCCGTTTTTTTTGTTTTCCAAGTCCAGAGGCCTTGCAGAATACATTACGTATGGTTTCAGACCGTCCTGCGTCCAGACATAGGAGGTGATGACGTCATAAGTCAAAAATTTCTTTTCTCATTTTCTAAGCGTATGTTCAATATTTTTGGCGGGCTTATTTTTCTACGTAGAAGATTGAAATTTTGCACAAACATTCAGTCCACGGAGTAGTATGTACCAGTTTTTTTGTTTCGATGTCAGTGCTAAAACAGGGGGGGGGGAATCAGAGGAGCAAAGGGGTAAAAATAGGGATTTTTTACCCCAAAAATCCCGTTTTTCGTCATTTTCCCGCCTTACATACATGATAGGACCACGTGAGTCATACCGTCGGAAAGGTAGTTCCATTCTGAAGAGAACGACGGTCGAATTATTATTCTAGGGTAATTAGGGCCGTCTCAGTGAATTTTTATCCAAATATACTTGTGTATAGGGTAAAAGTGGGGCATGGTAGGGAATTTTTTCTGGCGGGCCTATTTTTTCACGTAGAAGATTGAAATTTTGCACAAACATTCAGTCCACCGAGAAGTATTTACCAGAAGTTTTTTCCGATTTCTGCGTAAAAACAGGGGGTCCAGAGGGGCAAAAGTTGAAAAAAGGGAAAATTTGCCCCAAAATTCCTTTTTTCAGGAATTTTCCGCCTTAGATACATGATGGAGACATGTGAATGGTACCACCTGAAAGACAGTTCTATTCTGAAGAAAATGATTAGCGGTTATAGTCCTAGGGTAATTAGGGATGTCTCAGGAATTTTTTTTCCCTGAGATCATAGTGTTTTATGGTACTTTGGGGCATTGTGGGAATTTTTGATAAAAAGTCTCCCGTCCTTACTATTCAAGATAGAAACTTGAAATTTGGCACACACATTCAGTATACTAAGTACTATTTATCAGATTTTTTTGATGGCTACGATCACACAGGGGGTGTCCAGGGGGGGCCAAAGTTCGAGAAAAAAAATTTCCCTCCGAAATTTTCACTTTGACATTTTTCCCGCTTCTGGTATATGGTATGAGCATGCAAGTGGTACCATTGGAAAGCCAGCTCTACTCTAAAGAGAATGATGTATGAACCATGATCCTAGGATAAATAGTGACGATACAGTAGCTGCTTTACTGAAAATCTAAAAAATAGCCCAAAAGCCAAGATCCGGAAAAGGTTAATAGGATTAAGAAAAAGGAAGATGTACCAGAATATAAAATGGTCAATGGAATATTGTGTAAGAAAAGTCGGTCTGTTCACAATCCTTATAAAATTTATTTACCTAAGGCTTTGACTAAATCTATTATAGAATACTATCATAAACCAGCCTTGCCGTGAGCACATTGTGGTATTAATAAATGTATAGGAAAAGTGTGTTCTAGATTCACCTGGGAGGGTGTTATACCTGAGATTAAGGAATACGTGAGATCTTGTAGGGAATGTCAACTGGCAAAAAGTAATAATAGAAAGAAGATAGGTCAATTGGTATCAGAATTAATTCGAGGAGTTAATTCTAGGATATATGTAGATGCAATAGGATCTGTTACACGTTCGAGATCTGGTAGATACTGTTTGATAATAGTAGACGCTTTTTCAAAATACGTGTTTTTAGAACCTTTAATTAATTTGAATAGTCAGATTATTGTTAATAAACTTTTCAAATTAATGTGTCGAAGAGGGTTCGTGGCAGGTATAGCACACGATAATGCCAGTATATTTAGATCATCTGTATTTAAAGACTTCTTGTATAGCTTAGGAATAAAGGATATATGTATTTCACCCTACCATTGTGCAAGCAACGCGGCTGAACGATACATTTTAAGCTTTAAGCAGGCTTTGAGAATATATATAAATGATAAACAACATTTGTGGGATAAATTTATACACGAAATTGAGTTTTCATTAAATTCTTCTGTACACTCCGAACATGGGTTTACACCTATGGAGTTAGTTTTTAACTATAATGTTAATGATCCCCTAGATGTTTGTTGGAGAATAGATGAAACAGATATTAAAAATAAGAGAACTGATATTTGGGTAACCATTAAAAAATATGGAAGGTGCATGGTTGAAAAGGAAAAAGAAATATGACAAAAACAGGACCGAAACTAATTATCAAGTAGGTGATAAAGTTTTGATTAAGTCACAGATTCAATCATCTTTATCAGGTCAGATAAATAAGAGCTTATCAAATATATGGAATGGTCCTTCCCGGGTAATACTATCTTAACGGTCAATACAATATTGGTAGAAAATCTTGATAATCCTAAAGATATTAGAAAAACTCATGTGAGTTTAACCAAACCGTATAGAGAAAAAAGAAATACTTAAATTGTCATTTTTAAAAAAATACAGGCCTGTAATTGTTAAAAGAGGTTAGTAATACCTGTAATTATTCAAAGAGCGAAATGTAATTGTTAAAATGAGAGAGATAAAAACTAATTCTAAGTAGTGACAAATATAATAACTGTAATTGCTAATAGTGAAGAATATAAGATCTGTAACTGTAATTAAATAATAGCATGGTTTGAGATGTTTTGAGATATATGCATTTAATACTAAATGGTGTATACAATACTTGAATGGTTAGAGTGATTAGCGTGAAAGTTGTATGAATGTCATTATAGGGGATTTTTTTCTTTTAGTTTAATTATTAATATTAAGTTTAGTAAGTTTGAATCGAGTGGAAGTTTAGTGTTGTTTACATTAATATATATCTTAATATTTAAGAAAAAATTGATTATATCAATTTTTTCCCAGAGGGTGGGATGTTGTAGCATGTTGTGAGTATTAAAAAAATCATTTAAAACTAGCGCCACTTGTAATGAGTGGCTGAAATAGGAACTACTATTTCTGGAGGTAGTTAACTGACCACCTTCTGGTCATTGGAAATTGAATGTAATGACGAGAGCACATGCTCCTATTATTTAGTCGTAAATGATGGAATATCATGGAAAGTTCCGATACTCTGTCATATTACGTTTTGTGATTTAGTAAATTCTGATATTTTAATATAGCCTGGATAAGTATTTATGATATTTTCTTGAAAGTGACTAACATATTCAAATGGAGTTGAATAGGTGCCAAAATTGAATACTTATATGATCTATTTTTGTGTTAAAAATTATCTAGGAATGAAGTTTGCAATTTCTATGGCTATGTTTGACGGACTAAGTAATTATATCAGTGATTGTGAAGCTTTTATTTAATATTTCCAAAAGTGTTACCAGAAATAACTTTTATTCTGTGGCAAAAGATATTACTACGAGTGATTCAAGGGAACATTTAACAGTATTTGGCGTAATTCATCGATGGATTATATAACGAGAATTTACTGTATGGGTTACTACATTTTTTATAGTCTAGTGTAATTTTGAATATAATCATTCTACGTATTTGTGTGCTAATGGATTTAGCGATATTTGTGCAAAATACATTAAAAGTTTGAAATCACTATCGTCACCACGCTTTTTGTATTTCTAACGCTCTCACCCAAATTCCATTATAATGACAGTTTTTTTTTAAATAATTTGTGTGGGTTTAATACCCTGCACAAATGGCGTCTAAATTATTACAAGACGTCGGCACAAGCCATAATAGGTAACTGGATAGAGGAAATATCCCGAGCAGTTTATTCTACTGGGAGAACTGTGCGCCTCCAGACGACGACCCTTATTTTCTGGTATATGCTGAATGAGAACCGAATAGTCAATCTTATTTTACTTTAACGATTTAGCGTAGCTATAGAGGACGAGCTTTAAGTATGCTCTGTTGTTATTGTTCATTATTGGATGAGGTAGAAATCCACCGCGACTTCTGGTTTCAATATTGCATTATGCAGAGCATAATCGATAAGTGTTTGGATTTAACATTGATCGTTATAGATTAAAAGTGTGCCAGATAACTAGGAACGTAATCCTGCAATCGATTATGTTCCCCAATTATATACAATATTCTATATCCACTCTAATCTCTCTACTAAAACTGCAAGTTGTGTAAACGTTATACCATTTTCAGTTTTAATAATAATTGAGAAAAAATCACACTGTGAAGAATTCCTTCATGTGGTATACAAATCGCACTACTACTACTACTACTACTACTACTACTACTACTTATTATTATTATTATTATTATTATTATTATTATTATTATTATTATTATTAATATTAATATTATTATTATTATTATGGGTTAAAAATCCTTTACAAAAACGTTTGAGTGTAACTAAAGAAATGTGTTAATTTCCTTTTACAGAATGTGTTTGAAAATCACAAACGAACTTACCGTGATGATAACTTGCGAGACATGATGGACTACTTTTTACAGGAATTGGGACAGAAAAATTCAATCCTAACAGGTGTGTCTACAAGTGTTACTACTATATATAAAATATGATTATGCTAGTTAAAACTAAGAGCCTTCTCTCCAATTGAAACTAGGTTATTAAGCTTTACAACTACACATAGTAATAGTTTATTTTTGCTACGAAAGAAATTATAATCAGCTGTGTGACGTCGTTTTACAGAGGTACAAAGATCATTAAAATCATTACTTCTTCTCTCGAATGATTATTTAACTCAGGAATTCTAAATCAAACTATGACAGAAAATAACTTCAAAACCGGATAAGAAGAACCCCGAGAAAACCCTCGCACATGCCGTTTGTCCATCACAAAATTCGCCTGGCGCGAGGTGGGATCTACCACTTTTTTCCACATTAACTTGCTTAACTACTTATTATTAGATTTCTATTTAGTTATATTCATTTTTTACCTTTAACTGCTTTTCCAGTAATCTCGAAGAACAGAGACACAGACTAGAAAAATCAAGGACAGTTAAAATTCCAAAGGCTCTCGCACCGGGAATCGAACCCTGAAATCCATACCCCAAGGACGCACATGCAAGCCACTAGACCAGCGGAGAAGCCTTGGTCACTGCGGCCCCTTTTTCTCTCATTGTATAATTTACTCTCTTTTTGTTGTGGTTGTTCTATTAATAATAATATTCCGCTCAATAAAATCTTTGAACCTATATGTTACTATTTTATGATTGATTAAGAATACTCTCCATACACTGAGACAGTTTTAAATAAATTCAAGAGTGAAGGACTTTTATGTGTGTTATATATTTTCAGCCTTTAGAAGAAAATTATCAAGTAATGTTGTGTCAACGCTAATGGATAAGAAATCATACTACAGATAAGAACGCGACATTCTTCATATCATTTAATTAATTGCTTTAGATCTTCGAATAAAGATCGGCTACTTAGTACTGTACTTCGACATTCTATTCTTATATTAGAGGAATAACAATGTACTGAATATGATGCTTAATTTTTGTTGTACAGTACCCTTAATCTTTCTCTAATTAAGTTTTGCAATACCGTGTTGTTTCGTCCCTATATTGAGGTAATTTGTCACGTCAAAATAAGGCGATAATGTTAATTTCTACCTCTGGGAAGTAGTGGACAGTTTCAGAGTTAGAGCCATCCAAAATTGCGAGAAAGCTAACTTTCAAGATGTCATATATCGAACTCAAGAAATGGGAAGGTGGTCCTCATCAGCGTAAGGGAAGTTACAACCACACAATCGAAAATACATACTTTATTAATTTTTAGTGGATGTGGAAAGGATTCGATACAAGGTATATTTACCAGATACACTCCTAACAGTATTTTCAGATATGCTCTGATTTGAATGTAATTCCAAAGTAGGCAAGAGGTATTTCTTGTCACTAGTGTGCACGGAATGCTTCCGGGGAAGTAGATATATTAGGAACCACCAGTTCCACTGCTTATGTTCAGAGTAACGTGTGCTCTGATATATTTCGTCACGGTATATTTCACTTTTAAACGTGAAACACCTGTTTTCCCGAGCATGAAAGACAGTAGTGATAACACTTCCGACATTGTACCGAAGTAATTCATTTTCACTATAGTCAAGGGTTATCGTTTACCACCTCTGGACCATTTATAGAGCACACCTGAAAATTCGGTTTAGAAAATACTGGAAAACACTTTGCAGGGAACAAAATGCTCATACATTGCACATGATGAAAAGTGCAATTTAGAATTTAGTGATGAAAAGTGGAATTTAGAGAGGGAGAGAGTGGAGGAGACTACATTTAATGGATCATATAAAAACAGAAAGATCATACGTGAAGACGAAGAGGTTAGAGGAGGACCGTGGAGCATGGAAGCTTCTCAGCTGCGGCAAGTGATCTGCCAATAAAGGCAGAATATACTTATGATGATGACGATGATTTTCGGGTACATTTGTCGCAAGGACATGAAAACACATGATGTTTCCATATATTTTACAAATTTTTTGATAAGTCCCAATTTAACGTGAATTGGATTCAAATACACATTTTTTAGGTCAACAAAGTGCAGTGTTCACCACATTTTTATGTCCAGAATAGCAGTTCACTGCGAGCAGACCATTTTTCCACAATAGTGTTTTTTTTTTGTCTGTACTGTCCACTCGCATAGAAATCAGCAGTACTATGTGTAGCCGTCTATATGCCATGCAAAATTGCAATTACCTATAGATCTCCACAGATATTCCATATGTCATATTGAATAAGAGTGAGAAACAGTTTAAAATTCTTATATTTTTTAAAGGTTAACACTATGAGGAGTGGGAACAGAAGGAAATTTCTTTCCGTTCTGGAGAAAAACTGCTTTGAGACTCAATTTACTAGAATCTATGAACAGACGTCACTGTTTTACACTGTATGCATTGGCAATAGACTTCATAACGGATTCGATATTGTTAAAAAAACAGGTAACCTTCCTCTGAAAAATATTCAGAAAGCAGCATAGCGGTCACGAAAAACTCTTATTTTTGTATCGGGAGAAAGAAGATTCCGCAATTTCAATCGCGCAGCTAAAAGCTCAGATTGCTGCTCAGACAAATTTAAATCGCGAACAATATCGTTGAGATCACAGTTTGCCAAAATATGTGGTGATTTCAATTCACACGGCAATTCAATGTTGGGTCGACATCAGTGTATTCCCATCTTCTGAATATTCTTCATACTCTTTCCCAGATTCGTCATCACTCAGTATCACATTTTCTGAAGAGCTCCCTCGTGGCTAAGCGGTTAGCATACGCGCCTTTGGAGTGGCGACCCAACTTCAATTCCCGGTTGGATTTCATGTGGTTCGGATTCCACGTTTATCAGTAGGTTTACGTCTCATATAGCCTCGCTGCTGAAAGGGACACTAAACTAAAATCTACTCAACCCAACTTAACTAACATTTTCTGAAGGCACTCGTACCGGTAGTTCCTTTTGTGGCTTACAGGTCTCATAGCGGATGGTCAATTCGTTAATTGCACACTCTCCTTTGCTATCGACGTGATTACAGCTATTTTTGTTAGACAAAAATAGTTGTAATTCGTTGCTTCCGTGATGTGTGATTCGTTGCTTCCCTCCAAATAATGGGTACAACGAACAGCATATGTCAGACTGTCAAGATTTTAGCAAATGTCAGGCAGCATATGTGGTGAGCTTATTTCTTGTCTTGGTCACCACCCTGACACCCGAAATATAGTTCGTAGTACTTGTTTACGTGCTGGGACAGTTGTTTTTTCAACTTGAGGGTCACCTCTGCACAGATATAACCAAACGAATTTGCACTATTGGCAGAGTTACGAGGAATGTTCTTCTTCTGAATGTCCACAAGACTCAAATTTCACAAAACTAGAACAACATGCAGCCACTTCCCTCGCTATCAGAACTCAGAATGCTGTGACACATGTGGCAAGAATTACAAAATATTTCTATGCGATTGAATATGGCTCCTCGATAATGTTTCCAAACGTCATTCGTTTCCTATCAGCGGTGCAGACGCAATACTAAGTCAAGGAGATGCTCTTCAACTCGATTTTTTTGGGGGAAAATGCTCTTCTGCCAACATTTTCCATTGCCGCAATTATAATTCTATATCAAAAACGTGTCAACAAATTAGTTCACTATACCCACTTGCCCCACTTTACATTATAACCTCCTCAGAGCGTTACCAGACTATTCTCTGATGCAGAGAGGGCAAATACTCCACAGGAAAGGCGGTAGTGATTCTTTTGTGAGGAAGTTCTGGACGGAGCCAGTAACATCCAGGTAAAGAAGAAGCTGGACGTTTATTCCTTTCACTCTCTCTTTTACCTTCCTTTGTACGTAAAGATCCAATGAAAATCTCTCCTGGAATAATAATAATAAGAGGGGAGGTATTTCCTTCTCCCGATATTTTATTTCTTAAATCTTGCTCTGTAGCTGCGATTGGTTGTAAAAAACTGGAAAGGGGGAAGTTACACATGGCCAAACATAAGAAACTAACTAATTACTACGTGGAAGCAAAAGTGAAAGGGCAACTGCCCCCAAATTGAACTGCAACTGTTCTTCCTTATATACTATGTAATCTCTCTCTGACGATGGTTTCATTCTTACGCAAACAATGACAAGAAGTATTTAATGAGGCTAATAGCACAACCAGAGAACGAGAGCATTGGCGGCGAAACTGAGGGAAATGGAGGGGATACCTTCCCTCCCACGGATGTTATAAATTAGTGAATCTGCACATACTTATCTTCATCATATGAACTCAATGAAGCCAAAAACAACCGAATATCGTCTAAACCAGCACGTGTGATTGTCTGTTGTTGTTTCCTCCATGATTGTTGGCTCCAAACATTGGAATCTTAGTGGCGCGTAATGGGCAGAGTAGGTGTGGCGAAGCTGTGACGTATGGCTTCACGATTTTCTTGTAAGGGCAAATCTTCTATTTCATAACATACTTGTTCCCTCCAATGTTGTGGGAATGATGGATTATTCCTCCTCACATAAAGTATAATAATTATGTACGCTGAATGAATGAATGAAAGAGCTGGCAAAACATCAACATTATTTTATTTCATTCATCAAGCTTCTGGGTGAAATCTCTGCAAGGTTTTAACAAAGTATTTTAATATTCGGATATAAAATATCAATATTTTCTCCTGAGATACTTAAGTTATGTGTAAATTTAGAACGACTTTGCTGGAGAAGGGCATACGCTTTGCAGTGAGAAATTATAACTCAGTAGGCAGGGGACGTTCATTGTTATTGGAGGAAACCCTTATTTTTGGCAACTGGAGAATGAGGGGTTTGTAGCACTGATTTTCAGAACTAATTAGTGCAGTAACTATTCGGCGATTTTCAATGTGGCAGTGATGAGATCCGGAAGACGGATGGATTCTTTTCGCTGTGCTCTTGAGTTATGTGTTTCATTTAAGGGTTGGATTTCCTCCGGTATTTGTCTGATTACTAAACGTCATATAAGACAAAGGGAACTGCAAATTAGAAGCCACGGTTGTTATTGTATACTACATTTTAAAAAATCATGTGAAAAAGTCCTGAATCGCCTATGACTGTAAGGCGAGTAATTAGTGCTTTTGCAGCTGGGTCTTCTGCAGGAATATATCTTTTTCTTGTGTTTGCAAAACATTACATAATGCTAGAGCGTAATTGGAATTCATTGTTGGCCAATGCTATGATGCTACCGGAAACATGCGAGGGAAATGTAATGCTATGAACACACTTGTACAAGCTATTTCCCCAAGTGCTTTCCGGGACTCAAGCCCCCTCGGGCATTGCCTGGGGTTCCCGGATTGGGTTGGACTCTGCCGGGTTGTGGTCATACCGCGGGATTCGGTAGCACATGGGAACTAATCTCAGGGACCTGGGTAACGGCGAACATGTGCGGGAGGTGAGCTCGCCTTATAACGCTCGGGCACCATGCCTGCAGAGTATGGTAGTGCCTGACTCGCTAGCAGGACCGCCTCCACCAGTAGGTCAACTGGTATGCACTCAGGATTTCGGTCTGGCCGCGCAGTGGGCGTATCCCACTCCCTCAGTGAATGGGGGTTACACACTTAGGTGTTAAGGTTAAGGGACAAATCTTAACGGTGCACTTGTGCACGAGGACATAAGTCCAAAGCACGCGCAACCACGGGCGGGTGCCTTGTTTGGTGGAACCAGTCCATTAAATAGACTGAACGGTCGCGGGCATGCTCCCCATGCATGCAATTAAGCGTGGCGTAGTAGACCACTAACTCACAATGTATATACAGTGCAGCTCACATACATTTTCTTTGGCTGTGGAAGACAGTGTAGAATGCTGCACCAATTTGAAGAGCTTTCTTGGCATTCTACAAAATCTTCAATGATGGCTGGGTGGACATAATCGACATTCAGATACACTACAAACTGCAGAAAATAACAATATACGAAACATGAAATTGAAGAGATTAGCTACCACTAGATGGGGAGGTAAGCATGCTGCAGCAAGCAAATTCTACGTATGTTGCAATGAAATAATACTTTTTTTCCAGATAATTAATGAAGATAAGTCGATCGACAAAGGTGTCTCCTGTTGGAGCACATGGATTAATGAAATACCTGAGTTCATTTAAAATTGGCACCTTTTTTGGTCTGTCGGAAATTACCAAGTTTTTACTCCTGTAATAGAACCACTGCATTCTGTTTCTATGTGTCTTCGTGCTACAGAGGGATTGATTCTAAAATTAAAGATTAAACACTCTTCGCTCTGACAATGGATGGGCTGCAGCACAATAAATTGAGAATTTCTGTCACAAGCACAGCACCATAAATGAAGAAAGACGTTCAAAGAAGCAGAAAGGCTTTTTCGATGAAACGGGAATGGATGAAAATCGTTCCGGTAATGTTCTACTGACCTTTCGTGTTGATGTGTACAACACTTGGCTGGATTCACTAATATTGCAGTTGACATACCGTTTCAGTAACTATGACATTGGTAATTAAAGGAAATGAACGCACAGCAACCTTATTCAATTAGCAGCAGTGAACCTGTAACTGTGAAAACGAGAAAATACAGAAATTATGTGTAAACTACGGCATGAATGCTACTAAGGTCGCTAAAGAACTGGAAACGTTTTCTTCAGTGTAAAAGGCAAGTCATTCTAACGTGGAATTTACGAATTTTGTGGTAAAGAAAACAATAAAATACAGAAAATCTTTGACGATAACAGCAGGTCTTAATCCACAGCAGAAGATAAAGAAAAACTTCAATCATTGGGTGTTGAAAGTTTTCATCAACCGATCCAGATTTTCTTTCCAGGCTTTCATCTTTCCCTAGCCTATTTGTGTTGTACTACATTCTAGCAACTCTTCCAGTGGACTAATTGTTCTGCAGAACATGCTCTGAGTAAACAACTCATAATACGAAATTTGTTTCCGATCTATAGTGATGAAATTACACACCTTGTGCAGCACCACCAAGCGGGAAGAGAACGAAGCTTTCAGTTGTTTGCGCACCTTGGCCCATTGACTGTGCGTGGCAGGTTTGGTAAGTGTATATCGAGGCAAATGCCGCCGAAAAAAATGATGATTGAGAAGACTACATTCCTGCCCCTTCGGACTTGAATTAAAGTTATAGTGCCATTATCAAATTGTGTAAGAAGCATTGATTTACTGTGTATAAAATTGTCATATCTCGGGTGTTGACAGGGGCAGGTAAGGCGAGGCAAGTGATGATTCATCTGGGACAAAACAACCCCCGCCTCCATTATCCGCAGACGAGCTAGAATTCGAGGCTATGGTCACCAGGGAGAATCCACCTACACAGTGAAGATAGTGTACACCTTTATTCACCGCGATTCGAGGTTGCTAAACTACGGGAAAGTAAGTGTTCATAAGCTCTTGCAGAAAGATCGCACCAACCGTCGAAAGTTTTATGACTGGCACCTATCTGGCGAAAAGTGGAAGTTTGTTGTAACATTGGACTAGATATATGTTTATTTTGGTGACTGTCACAAGCCAAGTACCATTTTTTATCGATAGACAAGTGTGATGGACTTTCAAAAATAGTTCACCGAATGCAAGGAAAGTTTTGGCACATGTTCCATGAACATTGCAGGACTGTTGTATCATGGCAAGTTGACCATACTTCGTGTAGAGTACAATACGAAGGTAATTTTATTTTGTACACAATTAGGGGCGCCGCCACAACGAAAAAAGTGGGGCTCTTTAAGTGGTAGCTCCCACTATGTCCAATTCAATCACAAATTGTTACAATCGTTTGTACATCGTCTGTACAGAAATGTGTAGGACAAATTTTGGTTTGAACACAATTAGGGGCGCCGTCAGAACGAAAAAAGTGGGGGAGGCTGTCTAAATGCTAGCCCACCACCATGTCCAATTCAATCACAAATAGTCGAAATCGTTTGTACATCGTTTGTACAGAAATTTTCAAGCAAAATTTTCGTTTGTACACAATTAGGGTCGCCGCCAGAAGGTAAAAAGTGGGGGCTTTCTAAGTGGTAACCCTCCACCATGTCCATTTCAATCACAAATTGTCACAATCGTTTGTGTGTTTTTTGTACAGAAATGTGCAGGCGAAATTTTCGATCGTACATAATTAGCGCGCCGCCAGAACGAAAACAAATTGGGGGCTGTATAAATGGTAGCCCCCACCATGTCAAACTTAAATCACAATTGTCGCAATCGTTTGTACATCGTTTGTACAGAAATGTGCATTCGAAATTTTCGTTTGTACACAATTAGGGGCGCCGCCAGAACGAAAACAAATTGGGGGCTGTCTAAGTGGTAGCCCCCTACTATATCCAATTCAATCACAAATTGTCGCAATCGTTTGTACAGAAATGTGCAGGCCAAAAGTTTCGTTTGCATACAATTAGGGGCGCCGCCAAAACGAAAACAAAGTGGGGCTGTGTAAATGATAGCCCCCACCATGTCAAATTCAATCACAAATTGTCACAATCGTTTGTACATCGTTTGTGCAGAAATGTGCAGGCGAAATTTTCGTTTGTACACAATTAGGGGCGCCGCCTAGAATGAAAAAAATGTGGTGGCTGTCTAAGCGGTAGCCCCCCATCATATCCAATTCAATCACAAATTGTCGCAATCGTTTTTACATTGTTTGTACAGAAATGTGCAGGCCAAATCTTCGTTTTTACACAAATAGCGGCGCCACCAGAACGAAAACAAAGTGGGGGACTGTCTAAATGGTAGCGCTGCTACCATGTCCAATTCAACCACAAACTGTCGCACTTGTTTGTACGTCTTTGTACAGAAATTTGCATTCAAAATTTTCGTTTGTACACAATTAGGGGCGCGCCAAAACAATAACAAAATATAGGCTGCCTAATTGGTAGCACCTCCCCAAGTCCGATTCGAATGAAAATGATCTCAATCATTTGTACATCGTTTGCACAGTAATGCGCAGGCGGAAGTTTTATTTCTACGCTATCAGGTGCGTCGACAGAACGAAAAGAAAGGGGAGCTGTCTAAATGCTAGCCCCACCATGTTCGATTGAACCACAAATAGTTGGGATCGTTTATGCATCGTTTGTGCAGAAATGTGCCGGTAAAATTTTCGTTTGTACTAAATAATATACGGATATGAGTATTTTTAATATTTGACCTAGAATTGAAGAAAAGGGATGGGGATTGTGATTATTGTAATTATGGGATTGCACAAAGTTAGAGATATGAAAGTTGTTAGAGATATGTCGAATTCTTATTTCAAATGTTAAACAGTGTATCGTGTTTTAACGTTTTTTGATAGTTAACCTAGAAAGTAAGAAAGGGGTGGGGCTACAGCTATATATTATCGTTGTTGCTGTTTAGTGATCAACGTTAACCGGTTTGAATAACGGTTGCTGAGATTGAAAATGGTACCTATTGCATTAGTCGACAAAAAGTTCTTTTTCTCTGGCACACGGAAGAAAATACCTGATTCTAACAAATCTTTTCACGTAGAATTCGAATCTGCAACCTGTGTTGCACCTTTTTTTTTTTTTTACAATTTTCATATCTGTACCTCCGGTACCTTAGGTATCTAAACGCACAAATTATATTGTATGTTAGCTTGATTTATACTCAGTAAGCTCTCTAAGTTGCATAAAAATAGCATTATTCTTTCTAGAGAAATAAACAAATTTATATAAAAATATGCTATGTGTACTGTTCGTTTTATCATATTCATTAGTGCAGATAACATCACATATAACTTCCACGAAAATTACATTATAAGCACGGTTTATATCTCATTAGATCTGAAATAAAACATATTTTCAATGATGTACACACCGTGTCACCATTTTATATCGACTTAATAAATAATACAAAAGAAGTGAGTGGTATCACCTTAATAAATGAACACTTACTTACCTCAACTAATATGTTTTAGTTGTCGACTTGCTTCTATGTTTGGCTTCTGGAACATCTCTTTTAAGTGTCCAACAGTAATCCGCTAGCACTTCTGAACTCCACTATCACTGGTAACTCTTCTCCATGAAGGAAATGTCCTGATGAAAATGTTCCCCATACTCATCACTAACAGCACCAAGGTTTTCAGGAAAGTAATGCAGGTGGGAGTCTAGAAAGTGAACTTTAAGGGACATGTTGCAATCCATTTCTTTGAATGATTGCAGGAAATCACTCACAATTACACGGTAATTTGGGTCTTTCTTGTTTCCTAAAAAAATCTCTGTTAAACATTTAAATGTACACCAAGCTGCTTTCTCAACCAGAGTTAAGAGATCCTCAAATTTTTGGTCACGAATCAAACATCTTATTTGGGGGTCTACAAAATTCCCTTGCGTCACTCACCCGAGGAAATTTGAGATAACAAAATCCTGTATTAGTTTTGTCCATTGCCTTAACAAAGTTTTTGAAGAGCCCCAACTTTATGCAAAGAGGAGGTAGAATTATCTTATCAGGGCTCACCAGTGAGGACTAAACAGCATTCTTCTGTCCAGAAGTTAATATATGCTTTGGCCATTTCTTCTTGATGTCATGTTCCGCATTGTTCCTGCTGTCCCATTCGCAGAGGAAACAACAATATTTCGTATAACCAAGCTGCAAACCCATTAACAAAGAATTGATTTTTAAATCACAGTAAACGGTCCACTTGTCTTTCACATAGTGAATTCTTTCTAACACTATTTCGATGTTTTCATACGTTTCCTTCATATTAGTTGCATAAGCCAAAAGCACTTAAGAAAATGTGTTGCCATTGTGCAAAAGGACATCCTTAAAACTAGTTTTGGAAGAGTCAATAAACAATCTCCACTCTGTACTTATATGTACATGTCCAAGTGTATCCATCACAGCAGAGACATTATTACAATCAGTGATGAACATATCAATGATCAAGGGTGGAAATTTTTCTTCTATATTTTTCAGGAAAATTTTCCGTTCTTAACAAACATCAATGATCAAGTAACAATTCCTCAGTATTCATAAAATTGATTGAATTTATGTATAGAAATGTTAAAAATTGAAAGATCGTTTAAGAATCTGAAACTTTTCATGGCTCACACAATTTTTAGTACTATGTAGGAACAAGTGAAACAATATTTCATAAATCGAAGAATTGTCTGTCGTACAGTGATGAAAATTTTCCGGACAATTTTGAAACGGAAAATTTTCCGATTCATAAATCATACTCCACTTATTCCTACATCGCTGTTTAGCCGTGATGTGAGGTGGAAATTTTCTTCTATATTTTTCCGAAAAATTTTCCGTTAAAAAAATATCAATGATCAAGTAACAATTCCTCAGTATTCATAACATTGATTGAATTTATGTATAGAAATGTTAAAAATTGAAAGATCGTTTAAAGAGTATGAAAATTTTCATGGCTCAGACAATTTTCAGTACTATGTAGGAACAAGTTAAACAATTTTTCATGAATTGAAATATTTTGTGTCTTGTATGAAAAAATTGAAGAACTTTTTATGAGTTGGAAAATTTTCATCATTTTGAAGCAAAAAGTAAAACAACTTTTTGTGAATCGGAAAGTTTTATTGCTTTGTAGAAACAAATGTAAGGAACTTTCATGAATCGGAAAATTTTCATCACGATGTAGAAACAAGTGAAAACACTTTTCATAATCCGGACAGTTTTGGATATTATGTATAGCCTAGTGATGTTACGTGGAAATTTTTCCACTATATTTAACTGCACATTGAGATATGCAATTCCTGTAGAGGAAAATTAGACAGCAACAAATTATAATTTTCCAATTAGATTTCGGGAACCAGAAAATTTTCTAATATTTCAAGTTGGGAAGTAAAAATTTACATAGCCTCTCTCTCTCTCTCTCTCCCTCTCTCTCTCTCTCTCTATTATATCTACTTATTTATAAATGTTGCAGAATGTATATCTATAAAAGTAGTAAAGCTATGAGAAAACCGTCTTATGCGTATTAAACTGACGATATCTAATATTGTAAGATCAAATGTGGATTCTGAGGGAAGAACGCATTGAAGTTTTTCAAACATTCTTGAAATGAAGAATCGTTAGATTTTCACTTTATGAAACTTTTTAAGACAATATTTATTACCAATAAATTTTACGGCTAAACAACGATGTAGGAATAAGTGGAGTATGTTTTTATTAATCGGAAAACATTCATGACTTTTAATAAATTGAAATTTTAAATAATAGAATTGGATATTTGTACTCTACGAACTCATGTTTTCTGCACTTTGCATATATATATATACACACACACAGAGAGAGGAGTTGAATTAAGTTGATTTAGTTTAACGTCCCTTTCAGCAGCAAGAATATGTAAGACGGGACCAACTGATTAACATGAAATCCGAACTACATGAGCTCCCGCTGGAAATCGAAGCCAGGACTTTCATGCCAAAGGCGCGTACGATAACCGCTTAGCAACGAAGGAGCTCGCAGGTGAAGAGAGAGAGAGAAACGCTGTGTAAAATTTTACTTCCCAACTTGAAATATTAGAAAATTTCCTGGTTCCCGAAAGCTAATTGGAAAATTATAATTTGTTGCTGACTAACTTTCCTTTACAGAAATTCAATTTTGTAGCTGAATGTGTAGTTAAATATAGTGGAAAATTTTCCAACTAACATCACTATACATAATATCCAAAATTGTCCGGATTATGAAAAGTTTTTTCCACTCGTTTGTACATCGTGATGAAAATTTTCCGATCTATGAAAGTTCCTTTCACTTGTTTCTACAGAGTAATAAAACTTTCCGATTCACAAAAAGTTGTTTTACTTTTTGCTTCAAAATGATGAAAATTTTCCGATTCATAAAAAGTTCTTCAATTTTTTCAATATGACAGAAAATATTTCGATTCATGAAAAACTGTTTAACTTTTTCCTACATAGTACTGAAAATTGTCTGAGCCATGAAAATTTTTCAGATTCTTTAAAAGATCTTTCACTTTTTTACATTTCTGTACATGAATTCAACCAATTTTATGATTGCTGGGGAATTGTTACTTGATTGCTGATATTTTTTTAGAACGGAAAATTTTCCGAAATGGAAAATTTTCCACCTCACATCACTAATTACAATCACTAAATCATTTTCTTGAGAATAATAGTTTTGAAACTCTGTATGACTGACCCGACCCGATGACCCGACCTGTGATCCGACCCGATTTGCCCGACCCGACAATCCGACCCGATTGACTCCACCCGGCAACCCGACCCGAGCTGATCCGATTAACCCGACCCGATAAATCGACCCGAGTGACCCGACCCGAAGTGACCCGAGTGACCCGACCCGAGGTGACCTAACCCGACAACCGAAACAAGTGACCTGACCTTACAATCTAACCAGTTTGAAATAGAACCTTACAAAGCTGCCACCAGAAAAAAATGCCGGCCAATTCGTATGCATAAACCATTGTTTCGCCTTTTTTATTTGTAGTATAAATATCCTCCTCCTTAGTATTCTGCCATTACTGACAGGCCAGCTTCCGTGAACTAGGTAAGAAGCTTCCATTTTTGCGATTTCCCGCTAATATCATACTGGCAACCCAACATAATGTACCACCCTCCTTATTACAATCTATCAATTGCAACCTTCTTACACACTCTCGCTCTCCTGATATCACCCCGTTTATTAAATCTTTCAGATGCAATCCCTTAGCAAGATCGAAATTGTGATCCGCCCATTTTTTCGCTTCCTTATATCGTCCAATATTGCTCCCGTCTCTTGCACTTTTTCAGCACTTTCTAGTTCGTTTTCCTCTCTACCCTGCTAACCTCCTCTATTGTCCTCCACATCCAAATTTGCAAGGTTAAAACTTAGGCAATCAAGTTCGAATATCAAAATAAAATTTGAAGTTCTGAAGACATGATTTTCTAGTAAGGAATGTATATAGAACTTCTATTAATATTTTTTGCTGTGTAATAAACAAAAAATTCATTACGTTATCATTCCGATTTTTCTATTTAAAACAGCGTTGCTGTCTGATAGAATCATAAGGAACTAATTGCACTGAAATATCATTCTGTAAGGTATTACCTTTTATTTTTTTCTTGATTAACTTATCTAGAAGATATTTGCAACGTTATATAAAATCAGCGAGTAATTTAGTGCCGAGAAAGTCAAATCAATACCGCAGCAATAATAATAATAATAATAATAATAATAATAATAATAATAATAATAATAATAATAATAATAATAATAATAATAATCTGAAGGTGATCAAGAAGGTTCTGTCTCTTTTTGTGGAGGCCTGTGTTCAATTGGCCCTCACACCGTGAGTTGAAACGAATGGAGATAAGATGAAGGTCAGTTGTTGGACGAGACGAGACGAGACAGAATTTTCATGAAGGGATATGAGAAGAGACAGAGCTCTTTCAATAGAAACATATGTACTTTTCGACGAGAATGCCCTGAACCTGGTCTCGTGAGCAACAATAGTAAGTATATCCAACATACTACCTGGTTGTGGCTGCTTAGATACGCCGTGAACGTGCTTAAGGGCAGAGTGAATATGGGACCTTCACAGAGCATCAGAAGGGCTTGTTTGCTGTACGAGTTCAAATTGGGGTAAAACGCTGCTCCACGGGGCGGAAGATATAACAAGCCTTTGGTGAGGGTGTCGGGACTACGCGGGGAGTGCAGCGGTAGGACGGTTTAAGGACGGTTAAGGGTGACGAAACACTCGAAGACGCTCCACGTGCCGGAGGACAAGCAGATGTTCAAAATAAAGATCTTCAAGCAGCAATTGAGGTGAAGACAGACATGTGAGGAACTGGTACTACAATTCAGTGTTAGTGGAGAAACCATTCGGCACCACCACCATCAACATGGGAAGCACTGCAAGTTGGGTTGATGGGTAGTACATGATTTGACTTGGGGCCAGAAAGCAACGCGAGCAGATACCTGTGTTTCTTTGGTGTCTCGTCTGAGGAAGGAACAATTTCTGGACAGAGTGTTGACATATGTCTATAATAACAATATATGCAAATAAATATTAATATACTTCACGTTTTCCAGTGGGTGCAAGAAAGCTTCGAATAGTGTTTGGTGTCATAATCAGTAGCTGATATATATATTAAGATTATATATACTGCCTTGGTCAGCTGGAGTTTCATTAGTTACCTCTGTACTGTACGAAAGGGCAGCTAGCGTGAAAATAGTGTTTGCCACTGTATTTCAATATGGCGGCCAAAGTTGCTTCCAATTTGGTCGGTTCTTTTCGTAGGAATTTGAGAGTACACTATTGGACAACCCAAGAACGTTTTTACTTTATATTATTTTTCCTTGTGATTTCTTAATTTATGAAAACGAAACGGAATTGGTACTTGTACATATAAGAAAACCACATTTTTTACTCAACAATTTGTAGCTGTAAAAGGTGTTAGAAGACGTTGATGAAAGTGTGTTGTACATGTAAGCAGGACACTAATGTATCTTCATTAAGCTGAACGATTAATAGCTCTTTATTACTCTCCTATATTGTACGAACAAGAGAAGAGTACTGTTATTGCTTTGTAGTTAATTAAACGACGTGTACCTCTTATCTTGGCCTAGTATTAGAAATTTCACATATTTCGCACAAATTATTTTCACACTAACATTATAACACTTCATACACAGAAGAAATGTTTCAGTCTATAGTTACTGTAATTCGCGGCATCAGTGATATACGAACAGTAACTGTTATTCTCTATATTCTGCAAGTAATTCTCAACATCTTAACTTATTAAAATGTAGGGTCTATCTTTATTCTGAGAGAACATGCGAGTGTTGAACGATAATGCTGTAATTTTCTGCGGCGGCCAATTGATAACATCGTAACTACGAAATAACCCATAGTCTTTTTGGGGGGTTTTAAGGGATGGGTCAACCAATGAACAACCACAGTAATTTTCAGCGTTATATAAATTATTTCAACATTTGTTCCAAATTTTAGCTTATTTCATTGAGTTATTACTTTAAAGGTTTGGGACTTACAAATACTTTAGCATAGTTCTTAATTACGATACAACACAGATATTCAGTATTTATCAACATATTTCTGCAGATTTGTTGCCTTAAAGGTTACACTAAAATATCAGGAAATAACACATAAACAAGTGAAAATTATATATTGAAACGTATATTGATATTACAAATAATACGATTATTTCAAACAAAAAAAAAATACTCTATTAAATACATTTGTAAGGCCAATTATTTTGCTATGAATAACTACGACCTTATTACTCAATTAAAGTTTTGTTGCATATTTATTTTTTTTCAATAACTACAAAGAATGGTTTCGGTTTAAGAGACAATCCACAGATGGGTTCTGTTGAAGGTGCAGATTGGTTTGGTGGAAATGAAAAAGTAAATTTCTGTAGTGGCTGTAGTAAATTGGAAGAGAATCCTTTTCGCTACCTGTTCGCCCAAGCATCGTCTTCGTCCTGAGAATAAAGTACGACACATTAGTTACGAAAGTTAATTATTCCTCAGGCGACCTTAACATGATTTTCTTACAAATGTAGTATTTTTACATTGGAAGGAATTTCTGGTAAATTGTATTGGAGGGCATTATATGCCATATCATGTGATAGCGGAAGTTAAATCTTTGAAGTATGACAATTAACTATTAAATAGTAACTGTACTCTTGACGATAGGCAATAACAGATTTTGATTAGATATGGTTGAATATAGGCTCTTCGTGGTGGACAAACACCGTGCTCGTGGGTTTTCTCAGGGTTCTCCCGTTTCGTCCCACTTTCTTCATTCCACCATTTCATTCATATCTAATTATCACCGTCTCCTTTAGCCTCACCGGCATAATCGTGGGACGTAAAACAAAAGATTTAATTGCTTTTTTATAGTTTTTATGATTTTAATCATAACGATGGCCTTCGTTCATTTGTACAGTTCTTAGTAGCGATTTATATTTGTGTAATTGCTTTCCTTAAGCGGTTATGAACTAGCATGACCATATGTTGACAGTAAGCAGAATTCTTTCAAACTGTAGGTAATATTCATTAGTTGTTATTATTGTCCTACCTACTTGTCTTTTGAGGAGATAAGCGTTTCACACGGCACATTGTGCAGAGTCATCTAGTAGCAATAATTATAAGTTTGAATTATTTATCCCTTACCCAAAATATCAGTGCCTAAGAAATAAGTTATTTTATTCTTACCTCTCAACCTTCATAGTCGTGTCTTAGGCTAGATACAAACTTTTTAATCCACTATGCGTGATTAATTATTTCTTTCATATTACTGTAACATAAATAATTTTATTTAACGTGACAATGCAGTTCTGTCTAGGCATTTACCAGTACATTTATTTAGTACGCTAGCCATCGTTACATCGTTAAAGTTTCACAGTACCATATGATCGTTTTTGGAGACCAAAATACCTTTATTTGCTTTCATTAGAAATCTTCTATAAAGAGCACACACACACACACACACACACACACACACACATATATATATATATATATATATATATATATATATATATATATATATATATATATATTGATGAGGAGTTAGGTTAAAATCAAATTAGAATCCAAAGATTTATTAAAATTGATCAAAATTAGAGGCAAGAAGATGTTACAGACAGAGAAGAAATCACAAAATTAAAATTAAGTAAGGAAAGACATTATTAGAGTTATTTCAATATTGTGATGAGATCGTAATCATAGTTTTGTTTTTATGTAAGTTAGTAAACACAGATATGTGGACATGTGCATTTGTAATGTTGTGATGACAAAGAACAACAAACAGTCAAATTGCATTGTAAGATTTGTTGTAAGATTTGTTGTAATTAATGTTTGTTAACATCGACACAATTTTTGGGATATGACGAAACTGTCAGATTACGGAGATAGAGGTCTGGAGATTTTGTCTATTTGATGATCCTTGCAGTAATGTGAATTTCGGCAATGGGATAAGCAAAGACGTGTAGTGTCGTGAATCAAGGTGGCAGTTTAGAAATCAAAACTTGTACAGATAAATACTCTTCCAAGGATGGAACTGTGAGCAGAAAGAGAGAGTATTATGCAGCGAGTAATCTACAAGTAATATTCGGATATTTAAGAAGTTGACAGTTATTAGTTAACAAGTTCTATGAACATTTAAAGTTCTAACTCCAAGTAGTTTCATCCATCCAAATCTTCGGAGTTTTACTAAGCTGCACTTTTCTTCAAGAAGACGACCAACATCTTCAAATTAAAAGGTATGTGTTTGCTATCTGATCACCGTTATCAAATAGAGGAAATAATCAGGCTTTGTTGAGTTGTGATCTGGAAATGTTTCGCCTATCCCGAACACAACATTCAGCTACACATTAATTACAATCAGTTTAATGAAAATACAGATTTTATATCATGAAATTCTGCATTATGTTTGTTTTCCTTGAGATACTTTTACTAGCTATTTCCTGGACATTTTAGAGAATGTTCCTACTTGTGGAGCTACGTTATTGCAATTGAAGACACTAGTAGGGGCGTTGACAATATATATATATATATATATATATATATATATATATATATATATATATATATATATATACGAATGTATTTTTATAATTTGTTTACCAGCATAATTTACTACTTTATTTGAATATCATTGAGGAGGACGTAATTGCTATTTTACGAGAAAATTGTCTTCTAAATGGGACTTTTGTGTTATACAAAATATAATAAAATAAAGTAACCTCGACGAGCTCATCACAACAAATGATGACAATGGCGAAATTCATGCAGTAAGAAATGCATTTGTTAGTAATAAAGATTTCTAAGACTGTACATGGAGTATTTTCTCTTCAAAATTCATCTTCTATTCCAATTTACAGTGTAAACTTGTCAAGATAATGCGGGTAAAGGTAGTTGTAGAAAATAATGAATTTAGTAGCGGGAACAATCAAATCGATTCAAACATGGTATACTTTAGAATTGATACTCATGGGAAGAGTAGTGCTTGCAACATTTACGTCACTTACACACTCCACTGTAAAGAATGCTTCGGACTCTCATAAAATTGTTAAATAGATTCATTCTAGAACTAAACATGCAAAGAGACATTAAGCAATATAATATACAAAATACCTCATCTTAGCGAAAAGCTCTGTCTTTCAAAATTGCTGTACATATACTGAGTGATGCTAAATACAATGGAGTAGCCGATTTTGCAGAAGCTATGAAAGATTGAAAAAGAAAATATTCTACAAGGATTTGTACCAGTGTTGAACGTGCACGATGAGAAATGTAAAGTTGGTTCTGTGTTCCTTCCTTTCTTTCCTATCATGCATCATGAATCATTTTGAAGGTAAGAAATATTTAGAAAAATACAAATATTGTTTCTTAGTAATTGTTTCTAGTTGTGAAATATGTGTCACTGGAGAGATAAATAACAATCTGTGTCCGTACATTTTACATTAAAATAAAGAATAAAGCAGGGTTTAAACAATTGATGAAAATATTTCAATAATTGTAGTCATAAAAGATAAAAGTGACCATAGGTCACATATTGTTACGCCAAAACTAATGTCTGTCACAGATTTAAGTATAAAAAGCGTTTTCTTTAAAACAAAAATCCAGATAAATTTATGCTTGCCTTACAGTGTATCACTCAGCTATTACCTGAATATTAATGTATTCTTTACTACACGGTTAACTTGTATGTGATCATTTTATTTAATCTTACTACCATATCAAAGAAAATGTATTAAATCGATTATGTTTATCAATTTATCAGTATATGTACTATTTAATGTTTAAATATTTCATAAACGTTTTCTAAAAAAAGAGAGTTCATGGTCGTACTAGATTAACTTCAATTACAGTAGAAATCATTATAAGAAGGTAGTTGTAATATTTTCTCAGAAGTGCTCCATCTAATAAATGTATATCCAGGAACATTCTGATACTAGATAAATATATGAAATCTTAAGTCTCAATGCATTCTTGATATAAGTTATAATGTAACTTCCTGCTTGTCAGAAATGTATGATTATTAAATTTATTATGTTATAATGTGAATAGCATTAATTTTCGAGTACGCTTTTACTCCTTACAGAATGTTTTCTTCAAATGGTTAAAGAATAATTAAGGGCAACCTTTAACTACAGATCCACTAAACTTAGTTAAAAAAGCAGTTGTTCCATGAAATATTGAAGTGTAATATAATCATAAGCACATAACCGCAAGTAAGACATTATTTTTCGTTTAATTCAAAAACGTCCCTAGCCCACTTTTTTTCTTAAATATGATTTTTCATTGCTTACGATTCGTTCATACCTCCTAACTTATAGTCGAAAATATTCCACGTTAAAAAGTAAACTTTCTAATTTAAAATAAACAGGAGAGTAAGCACGCATTTCCGGAATGTCTCTTCCCCACATGAATAACTTCAATATAGTTTACTAACACTTAACAGAAACAAAATGGTCTCTTTTCAGTTTGAAACATACACATGAAAACTTCTTCCGTTCCAAAGTGTCATTACCCAAATTTTCGTATGTTACATTTAAATTGTACAATTGTCTACAAAACAAATATTTCTTAATTATGTTTCAATGAACAACATATTCTGGCAACATTGATGAACGTTTGGTATATAAATTATTCTTTTCTTAACGACGGACTGCTGAGGAAGTGAACCAAAACAAAATTTCTACTTGTGAACGTAGTATGTAACACGTATCCGTATTATAAAGTGAAATTATCTTTTCGAAGGCTACTTTTGACCCGCTATCTTGTTGAAATGTTGAGAACTGAAGGCTCTACTTAGTATTGCAAACCAAATAAAGTGAAACCCAAGCAACATAAAAAGGTACATTATGTAAGTATATAAATCTTTTTATTCTTATTCAGTATCTTTCTTAGAATTTCGGGCTTTTACGTTTCGATTCTGTAGTTACAAAGGTTGAGGTAAGGTAAACGTTAGCGCATAAAACGATATTTGACATATGGATACTGTACTAATTTTTGACTGATAATATCTTAATCGAAATATATTAAGGACTTCAGAGATTAGATTCATATAAAATTAATAAATACTAATTATATCTACTTCGTTCCTGTTACTTTTCTTTGACTAAGTCAAAACAGAACTAGCACACACTTCGGAGCAAAGTCTAATGTTTTAATCAAAATATCGATGTGTAAAAGTTTCGACAGACTGCTAAACTCTTGGTTTCAGACGACACATTGTAATACACGGAATAGTTCTATATCATTATATACAAAGATCTTAGGATAGGATTGAACCTGAGTAGGTCCCTACATTGAGATACAAAATATATTATAAATCCGCTTCTCTTCCTTATCAAGTAAAAAATCATGGATAATATTAAAACAATATTAGTTACAAATTACAATTTCAAGTTACAGTAACAAATTATGTTTGTTTCTAAATATCTTTCCCCGCTACTCATCAATTTTGAGATCCACATTCCAAAAATAATTCACCGTTTTTCAGTAAATGTGACCAATTCTAAATCCATTATCCGAGTAACTTTGTTCATTTTCTAACACTTTTGTCTTTTAGGACTAGGTGAATGTGAGTCTTAAGCTCTATAAACAGTGGAACAAAATAATGAAAATAAAAATGAGTTCGTAACTTGAAACTTTAATTCCTACTGTGTATCGCTGTTGTCGAATAACGGAAGAAGGGATTGGAAGATGAGATTATGTTTCTCTTGTATCTCAGTGATGATTATCTACAGGGGCTAATCAGTACTCAGAGACACCTTAATTTTTTGGGATATAATGATATGAAACTTCATTTTGTACTATAACGTGTCTGACGAATCTAAAACTTAGTTAGTCGAATAAGCTATCACACATCGATATTTTCATAAACAACTGTGCTTTGCTGAAAGACTAGGTGTTATTTTTAATTTAGCTATACGCAGTAATGAACACATCTGAAATGCTTTATTCAAGTGCTGCGAAAAAACAAAGTTTTATAATTTAGTTTTAGATTTGAACCTTACTTATGATAAGTTTGTAAACGGTTCCCCAGTAAGACCGCCATGATAAGCTTGTAAACGGTTCCCCAGTAAGACCGACATTACTAAGATGTTCAGAGATCACCATAATTTGTGGATTATACAAATACTGGAACATTATTCCAAGCGAATTGGTTCTGATTTTTGACATCACCATGTCCCCATCACTCACTCGATGAACTTCCTAACGAGCTTCTTGCTAATTTATTTAGCAGTTAAATTGTTAAATTTACTAAAGTTCTGTTCAAGTTTTTTTAAAGGTAGTACACTCTTTTGAAATATCCTCAAACGAAAGTAGAAGGGATGAGTAATGCCATATGGCTAGTTCTGATGAAAACTTCAGAAGAGGATTTGACTCTGATGTTTCTCACATAGCAAAACAATCGGCTCTTAGAACGTAACCTCAACTTGTTGAACCCATTGCGTTCTAAAAAATGGTAGCCATATTTAGTTGGCTTTTAACACCAACCAGAACTGCACTTCATATACTAGTCTTGGAAATAAGAATAATACCGTCACCACATTATCTCAAAATTCATAGAGAATTGTATACAACATCGGTGACCTGCAAAAACAGTGTTGCATATCCTATGACGTGACATTTTGCTTTAATTAACGTTACATTCTTAAATTGAAACTTTCTATGACATAAACATACCAAAATTTCTTTCTTTAGTTTACTTCTGTAGCATTAGCACTATCAAATCCGTCGTTCTTATTGGGACACCTTATATCAGCCAGGTACATATATTTCTGAACAAGAGTTTAATATTAATTTAATATTATTAGTTTTTTTGGTTAGAGTAACTATGAATACTACGTTTGTTTAGTATCATGTCTTCAATTATTTTCGCTTTTTTTTTTTTTTTACATAAAATCACTACTTTACCTCCACCATATGGTAAACCATTGTCGGAATTGATAACTTCACCATCGTGCAGAAATCGTTCTGGCTTAAAATCATCTGGATTTGTCCATGTTTCTTTGTCTCTATTTATTCCAAACATATCGAGCCAGATAGTTGTTCCCTGAAATTGATAATGGTTCTGTTTAAAATAACTCTACAATATGTTGCAATCTATAAGGACTGATACATGTGATCCTTATTCAACCTAGGCTATTCCAAGTTAAGCTAAGAATAGTTCTCTACTTTTTCAATTTAACTCTACTTTCAGCACCGAAGATACATCAGACATTCATTTAATGGTTAATCCGAACTCCATGGATTCTCACTTGATATATAACCCTGGTATTTTGCGCCTCAGTCAGCTTATTAAATATATTGCTACAATAAGGCATAAGCTAACGTTAGATATAGTGCGTGTGGAACTACTGATAATTTTAATTTTGTGCATTATTACTGTGTTGAAACCAAATAAATTTACAACAAATATCATGAGCTCTATACCCATTGCTACTACTAGACCTATACGAAAGTTTGTTGAATAAATGGTGAATAATCCCAGTACGATATTTGGAGCCGCTTATTCTTCAGAGCAATTATAATTCATGATTTCATCATCTCACATAAACTAACATACTTGTTTTCTTTGCTATCCTGATTGAAGAAAGACATTTTTCACAGTTAATACTTTATTATATTCTTCGATCTGAATATGTTTTTTGACACAGCCTGATATTAAACATTTTAAACAGCTTGATAACTATGGTTTTCGTCCACATTTCATAAAGAACATTTTACATATGCATGTGAACTCTAGTGTCTGCAAATTTTTCTTCTGAAGAATACTGTGTCTCCCAATCTGTGTTTAGTTTCCCATTGGCTGCTGTAACTGCGAACATTGTTCTGTCGGAAAAGGAGGATCCTGTCTATTTTGTCTATTTCTGCATTCTGTTCAGTGCATTGTAAACAACATCTTCTGAACACTGGTGAGCTTTTCTACATTTTACTTTCAAGATCTCCATTTTTTTCTTTTGCCATTTGTTTCTAACGAAAAAAGTTCAGTCATTTTTGGATTTTCATAGGATAGTAGGAGTTTGATTTTGGGATACAAACTGTGAGCTTCTAGAGGAGCTAACCCCTTGAAAAAATATTTTTGAATCACCTGTAACATATGAATTATAAAAAATTGAAAGTAACTCTGTCTGCTTAATCATCACGGTCAAATTGCAAAGCCAAATGAAATGACGTTTGGTATATAATCAGGCCCCAATCCCAACTGGGAAGTAATCATACGCGTATCACTTTCATTATAATACATGTCCTTCGGAGTAGAAGTCCGAATTTTTGCCAAAAAATGAATATCTCACAAGCCGTTCTACTAAGAGCTGAAATTCAGCATATAACTCTTTATTAAAAATAAACAGAATATGTTCTGGCATTTTTAAAAATTTCTTTTATGAGCGGGGACTGGGGGTGCATTTTTTATATATTGGAAATTGGTAGTGGGTTGATTTGTAAAAATAGTCGAAAACGATTTATATTAGTTGAAAAACAAATTGAGTTATGAAAACTACAGTTCTTCGAATTTCATACCCACTGCTTTCTATTTTTAATTGCTGAAGCTGGTGTTTAATATATGGAGCATTCAAAACATAAGGCGATCAAGCAATAAAGTTGAGAGAAAAATGGCCATAAAATGTGTATTCTAAATTTAATTACATGGGCATTTTCAATTAGTATGTCATGCTTAATTATATAGAAAATAAGTTTTTCTTTCTTTTTTTACGTTGGTCTACTTTCCCTTGATTTGAGACTTTCAAATTTCATCCTATTTTCTACTGAAATGTGTCTGTAAGGTAACAAAGAAATAATTATATATGATAAATTTAAATACTTTTTAAATTGGATGATGAGAAACACTTTGCCATTATATATCGTAAAGTTCAGATCCACTAGTATTGTAACAAAGAGGTGCTTGAGCCATTCACGTTAAAAATTCAAACTCCGATAAGTGATAGTTTCACAGTCTTGTTTTATTACAAGTGTAACCTCTTTAGTCAATGGAGAGGAGGACGTGGATCATGGGTAAGAGTTGATGTCGATGGGTTTTGGTGGGTGGGAGGTTCAGTGGTTCATAGTTGGTGGTAGGTCAGAGTGGATCACGATGCATGATGGGTCAGAGTGGGCCAATGGGTCATTTCGGTAGTGGGTGATAGTGGGTCATGGTAGACCATGGATCAAATTTTAATTGACCCACTCCATCTCTGGTTAAAATTGTACTAAAGATAAGAGGCACCGAAGATGCATGTCGGCTATTATGCTTAAATTTTGCACATAGATAGTACCCCACCAGAAAGCAATAAATCTGAAACGGTTCACGGTATCACCTCCTAGAACTCGAGATGTAGGGGTTTGTCTGATTAGCTAAATTAAGACGTCAATGATTTATCCTTCAAGAAGCAAGCTTTTTATGATCGTTTCCGTGGGAAAGTCAGAAGAACACGTGCCTAGTAATCGTAATATTGATAGTTCGCGTCCACCCCGGGGTATTTATTTATTTTTTTGACTCACCTAAATATAAACAAATCACACATATAGGCATTTTAACATATTTTGGGTTCGTTGGCGTTTGATCGCGTAAAGTTTTTAAAATGGAACTGGGGCCACCGAGGATCGTCGCTGCGGGGCCAACAATTTTTGGCAAGAGGTCAATAGTTGACCATCTGTAGTCCACTGACACTTAAAGCTTAGGGTAATGAACGATGTCTTTGCCTTGTAGACTTCATGACTACCGACGTCGGCAGTCAACTAGCTTTTAGTATTGCTTCACTAACCGTCTATCGTCCATGATTATACACGATGTTGTCATAATAATAATAATATTATTATTTGCAGTAGTAGTAGTATAATTGATAATAGAATAATTATATTGTATATGTATTGTCTAGGTACGACTACACACAGAATGTGGCTCGTTTTGGTTTGACTCCACTCTAATCCGAGTCAATTTGGAGTACATATTTTGCGCCGAGTCCTAAAGTAGACCTCAAAGATGTCTCGAGTCGAGTCCAGTTTCAAAGAAAGTCGTTCGTGTCCATCTCTACTAATGGAAACTTAATCGGAGTAAAGCGAAATCGGAAGTCACACTATTTATCTAAGCGACCCCGAAAACTGTGAATTCGACACTAATATCGATCATTTTCTAGCAACCTTTTATATGTATCCGCCTCCCATTGACCATAGGTAACCCGACATCACTCTTTTTCAGACTATAAGAAATGTGGTTAAAATTACTCGAGGCCAGTGGTTCTCAATCTAATCCCTATCACGATCCCCTTTTATCACATCGCCTTGCCAGCGACCCTTTCATAATTTGTGTTTTATAATAAGCTTGTGTGGGACTTTTAACATACTAATTTCTATAGTAGTAGAATCCATTTCGTATTTATAGTGAACAGTGCCGTGGCATGGAAAATCAGCGCCTGGGGCGAGAGTATACGACGATGTCCCCGTACATATGAGTGAGATCGACAGACTAGCTGCGAAGCGCCAGCATGGTTGGCACGAAGCTCAATAAAATTTTCAAAAGTTAACCCAGCCTTTCCTTGATTTTGAGCACATTTTATTACGTTTTTCCTTCTATTTTATACATGTGCACATGCAGTTTCCTAACATGAGTAACACACTTCAACCGAAATTTTTGCCCCCTTTTTCGGCTTCTGGCACTGACAGTGGATACAGTAACTGTAATATTTATATTCCCAACGACGAAGGTGCTGGTTCAAGATGGATGTTAAACTCCTTCATTGAAGAGGCCATTAACGTATCTGATCTAAGCCCACAACTTCTTGACCAAATAATAGAATGATCATGCGACAAGTCTTTGCAACTGGTTTTCTGTAACGAAGACTTGGACAAGTTCTGTCTGATGAGGAGCGAAGAATATCCTGGTCTGTTACCTGCTGCTTTAAAAGTAATAATTCCATTTGCTGTATCGTACTTGTGCGAAAGTTTTTTTTTTTGGCAAACATTAAAACAAAGACAAGAAATCGCTTATCAGTTGAAAATGGCTTGATAATGTTCGTCACGAAGATTGAACTGGGCATTGCTGCACTAGCGAAATTACACTATGCTTAGGTATCTCATTAGATTTCAATTAAAATTGTATTTCAATGTGCAGGTTTTGTTGCATGTGTGTTTTTCTAACAGTTCTCATTAGTTTCATATCATACCTCTTTCATTTAAATTCATTTTTAAAGAACTCTGCATCCTTTGAAAATGTTCACTAGACGTATTTTTATTGTTCTTTACAGTATGTATAAAAATAAAGGAATGCCTATCAGAACAAAATTCAAAATAATATTAAAAAAATATGTCCGGTATTAGATTCTAACTATATTTATCTCTTCCGCTTATCTTCGTGACCCCCTAGGAGGCGCGACTCCCAGGTTGAGAAATTCTGCTCTTGGCATACGGAGTTACGTTGGAACGTACATACATATACTTTTATATTAATAAATGCAGATAAGAGAGAGTTGAGAGAGAGCGATTAAGGTATTACCGCTCTCAATTTCTTTACTTTACTTTTGCGATTCGTGAATCTCTTACGTGACAGTTTGGGGCTAGCTAGTTTTTTGTCTTGAACCACGATCCGATTTTCGATATGCTCTACCTAAATGCTGTAATGCGAATATTGAGAAGTTACCTGCGTATGAAAATAGCTGCAAATAAATACATTACATAACTTATTTATGCTATTACACGATTTTCTTAATTTGTATTTAATATTCACATATAACATACTGAAGTTTTGTCAATACCTCAGACGTTTAATTTTTAAGATAAGAATTATTTATGTCGTGAAATGATATGAATATATATATTGACAACCCAGTCACTTTGTGCCTAATTTGGGGATGCTAATTGAGTGATACTGAACGCCTTCCACTCACCATCTAGAATGAGTGGGAATGATCTCATATACATGTGCGAGAGGTTAACTAAATTTACAAATACCAATCGGGGATTAATTCTGGTAATAAAACATTTACTTCAATCATTCAATAACAATTATATTTCTCTTAGATAAAAATTGTGAATGTAAGTAGTGTGATGTGATTACGGATAATCGGAAACTTTGCCAGTCGAGTATCGCCTATCGAGTATTGAGCATTTGAGCCCTGAATAGGAGTAACACATACCTTATCTCTTCAGATGACGCTCGCTGATGACCTAGGTGTTGTATCCAGTATCGCCAAGTTGATACTTCTTATGAATGGTTGCTGTAGATGAGCATTGAGTCTGGTTTACTCCCAAATGTTAAAGACGAATCGACGATCTCCGTAGATAGAATATTGGATTCTAAGTTGACTGTCGGTTGACTGTCAGTTGACTGTCTCGCTCTCTGTCGCTCCAACTGATCAATTTGACTGATCACTCAAAGACCGATCTTGTCCGCCTAAGACTGATCTTCTCTGCTCAAGACTCCCTCCTGAAGACCTCCCGTCTCCTGGTTTTGTTCAACTTGGTCCTTCTAGAATTTTCTCCTGTCGTCTGCTGGACGGCACGTGTGACCTCCTTTCACTTGGAAGAACGAATTCTTTCCTTGTGTCAAGACTCAAAAACTGCAACTCTCGACACACTCCGATTTCCCGATTCTAAGCAATTTCCTCATATCCGTGAATGTGTGAAATGTTCACAAAAGCTTAAAATCTCTCTTTTCATAATTTACAGAATTTAGCCTATGTAGGAATTGACGCATTGATTAATATTTGATGATTAATATATTAATATGATATGACGATTTGATGATTAATATATTAATATGACGATTAATGGGACGCATAAATACATATCTTTATATTCCATTTTATTTATTCTTTATATCAGTAATATTCTTTTATAATTAATTATGCTTCAAATTCTTTATAACATCGTAGAGGAGAGTCTATTCCAAAAATTATGAACAATTAAAAGTTTGTTTTTTTTTTGGTCCAAGTATAGTTTTTTTAATAACATGGTCGAGGCTTTTTGAATATTTAAAATCATTATAAATAGTTATGTTACAAAATATATTTCCTGCACTTTATAATTAGGTGTCACATATATTCATTACATAGGTAAAATACGACATAGATAATATAGAATTCAGAAGAAGAAAAATAAGATGAAATTATGATAGGAAAAATCAACACAATTGATGTTAATTAAATTATAAGATAACGTGATTTAACATTGAATCACAACTGATTGAAATGAAATATTGGTTAACACAAATATTAAATTAACATAAAAGAATAATATAAACATTAACAAAATTCTAAGTACAATCTAGAATATCAAATCGATAGCTTCTATCATAATAGGTCGAGTGCCAAGAATAAAATTCTTTTGTTATGTGTTTCTTATATTAACTTTTGTTATAATCTCAGGGGGAGTTAAAGCTTTGACTAAGTCCATCCATCGTTTTCTAGTATTTTCCGTTGGTTGCCACAGTTTTAGTTCATCAACATTTCGTAATCCTAAGATTTTCCCCGTTTTTATATCCATTAACTCAAACACTTTCGGGTTAATTTGTTTCGTACACAAATAAGGACCTGCGTATATGTCACAGAATTTATAAATCCGTTTTAATGAGGCGTCACTTTGAGGATGTAGTCTTACAAATACTAAATCATTGGATTTAATTTTCACTTTACCTACTTGTTGCTCTTCAATTTTCTGATTACGATGTTTGAATTTCTGCGTTCTCCGAAAATGTATCATACTTATTAGATGGGAAAAATCTATTTCACCATTGTCGTCAAGTTGAATTCCAAAATGTTCTTCAATTGGAGAAACAAAATCAGTCCCGTTATGAATATTAGCAGGTGCCACTCCCAAAGTATCTGACACTGAATAATTCAGAAAATATGTAATCTTCGTAACATATTTGATCCAATCAGTGTGTTTATTACGACAATAATGTCGAAACAACATCCCAAGATTTCGGTGGACATTCTCAACTATCGAGCTACTAGGATGATAAGATGTTACAAAATGTACCTTAATGTTGGTATTTTTCATGGCACTGAGGAAAACATCACTCCGGAATTGACCTCCATTATCACACATGATATGCTTGACAGGTCCACAATGAGGTATGTATACATTTAGAATGCGATGAACGATTGCTGACGAAGTAGCTTTACGTAGGGGATAAGCTACTATATATCTCGTAAAAATGTCCAAAACAGTGAGAAGAAAAGTTTCACCAGAAGACGCTCTCGGAAGAGGGCCATATAAGTCAATTGAAATGAAAGAATGAGGACGATCGGGTATTACAGACAACATTGATTTATATATAGATCGATAGTTATGTTTGATTTTCATACACTCTTCACAATCCTTGACATAGTTCTTAATTTGAGATCTTAGCGACTTCCAATAAAAGGATTTACTTATCAGAGAATATACTTTTGAATAACCGAAGTGTCCAAAATTATCATGATATGCTTTCAGTATTTGAGGTACCAGCCGAGGTGGTATGCAAATCTTGTTCCTTTGTTCATACTTGAAGTCTTTAATTACCAATACATTATTGGACATTTTATACAGAGTGTTCCACGAACGAGGACAATCACATCCTTTCACACATGAAGTTAAATGTTTTATAATCTTTGCATAAGGCTCATAGTTCCTTTGAGATTTTTGTACCTCATCCAAAGAAATGTTAGAAATTTCTTCTTGTAAGACCTGAAAAACATTTATCGATAATACACGATGATTTTCACTGGGAAATAATCTAGACAAAGTATCCACCGGTACATTTTCAATCCCTTTAATATGTTTGACTTCAAAATCGAAGGATTGTAACTCTAACAACCATCTTAATAACCGACTATTGTAGCCTTGTATTTTCTTTAGGTGACACAATGAGCTATGATCTGTAATGATTGTAAAGTGACATCCACTGAGATAAGGTGCAAATTTTTGTAATGAAAAACGCACGGCAAGTAGTTCGATTTCTGTAATAGTATACCCTTTTTCAGCATTCTTCAAGGTCCGACTGACACAGTGAATTACCAAGGGTTCGTTGGAATCAAAACCCGGTTGCCAAAGTATTCCTGAAATTCCAGAGAGTGCCCCATCACATTGCACAAAGAAAGGACGGTCGTAATTCGGATGATTCAAGCGTATGTTCTTCATAATACACCTCTTCAAACATTGAAAACTTTGCTCTTGTGATTCTCCCCACTGCCATAAAATTCCTTTCCTTGTTATGGAAAATAAAGGTTCGGCTATTTCGGCGAATTTTGGTATTGATCTTCTAAACCAATTGAAAAGACCGAGTACTTGTCTAGTTTCCTTAAGATTAGTGGGAACGGGTAAATCTCGAATAGCTTGAACTTTAGAGTCGCTGTAACACATACCATTTGCGTCAATAGAATATCCTAAGAATTCAATTGATTTTTTGAAAAATTTGGATTTTTCAATATTTACGGTAAGACCTGAATTTTCTAAACGTTCAAGAACAATGTCTAAATTTCTCAAGTAATCCTCAGGAGTTTTTCCCATTATCAAAATGTCGTCAGCGTAATAAATTACATTGTTATGTAAATCTTGACCCAATACTTGATTTAAACATGAAGCTAAGGCGGCACTACCATTTATTAATCCAAAAACTACTCGATTGTACTCATTCAATTGTCCTTCAAATAAGAAAGCGGTGAAAGGTTTCGAGTTTTCATCCAACATTACTTGGTTGTACGCAGCTATTAAATCTAGATTCCCAAATATCGTATTACCTTGTAATGTTCCAAGAATTTCATCTATAGAGGGGGTAACGTACTTGTTGTAATTTGATATGAGAGTTCAGTTTTCTGAGATCCATTACCACACGTAGATGTTTTCCGTCTTTCTTGGGAACTACATGCAATGGGTTTAAGTGAATACTTCGTGAAGGTCGAATAATCCCATGAGTTAACATATCGGCTATTTGTTCACGTACGTTTTCTCGGAATCGATAAGGAATAATGTACGGTTTAGTCACTATCGGATCTTTGGTGTCTACTTCAATGGTATATACAAAACCTTTACAACATCCGGGTTTAGATGAAAAAATCTTTTTATGTCTATACATTATATCCTTAAATGATAGTTTCACCTCTGTATCCATAAAATCCAATGAATCTATGATATGATCTACGTGTTTAGACAATGAAAATTCCTCATCTATAGTGAAAATAGGTTTCTCTCTCATTTCGACATCTTGAATGTTTATAGAATTGGAAGGGTCAATTTCTGACACATTGTTCACGAACGGTTGACATTGACTAGCTATATCATCTTTTACAGGAATTAATTTTTGAACTATTACGTCATCTAGGGTCTTTACAGTAAATGTTTTATTCTCAAAATCTAGAATAGTACGCAACTGTGTTAGGAAATCCAAACCAATTAATACTTTATAATTCAGTTCATTTATGACCAAAATAGGAATGTTAATTTTGTAACCCTGTATATCAATTTCAACTCGAGTCTTGCCCATTACTCTCTTTTTATGCTTGCCCGTATAATCAATTAATATTAAATTTTCCATCTTTTCCAACCTGGGATGGGAATAATTCTTGGTAATTTCACGCCAAAAAGCGTAAGATAAAAGCGATACTGTAGCTCCTGTATCAATTAATGCATGCACAGGTATTTCATTAATTTTTAACATAATCCGCCCTGTGGAAAAAGCTTTTAGAAAAACAAAATCATTTTCAGTGGAATCTATATCTAATTCTATATCATCATCGAATCTCCAAAAGCAATTGACGATCGGTAGGTATTGGTACATTACATTAGTATGCACAACTTTTAATTTAGTTTCATCCTCAATAAATTGCTTAGATATACTTAACGCTGGTGTGGTTTCAACCCAAGCCACATCAGCACGATCTAGTTTAAATTAAAAGGATTAGTAGATTCCAATAAAGTACATTGTATTCCGCACTCTTGAGTATGTTCCGATCGATTACTTAAAGATACTGAATTTGAGTTTCTGTTACTGCAAACTTGTCCATCTAGGAATCTATTTTGTGACCAATTACGCTGATTCGTATTGTGATTTCTACTAGGATTCCTATTATAATTCCGGTAACTTCTGTTACCGTTACCATATCTATAATTAGGCTGAGTTGAGTTGCCGGTACTATTTTGATTATTTGTTCTAGTACCAAAATAATGGACACTATTTCCTTGAGAGTTAACACTATCTTTATTTTGAATACTTAAATTTCGAATGTGTGCATAATTAATATTATTACGCCTAGAAGTAACCTGATTTTTTTCTGGATTTCTGTTATTTCTTTGTGCTAGGAATTGACTTTCGTAGCTCTGAACTAAAATGATTAGATGATTGAAATTGACACATTGAGCGGTCATCAACATTTGTTGTGATCTAAATGGTAATAAAATACGGACAGAAGCTATTATACGTGATTCTGGTTGGTTTGGGTTGAGTGCTTTTAATTCATTATATGTGGCCACTACAAATTCAGTAACATTTTTATGTATCTTAGGGTCAAATGATTTCGTTCTTAGCAATGCATCCCTATTTGCCAACATGAAGTCGTTTTCATAGTTTGCCAATAGCGTCTCTTTAAAATCAGAATACCCATTAATGTTATCTCGGATTGCTTTGTACCAAGTCAAACATGGGGGCAATAAAACATGAGGAAGAAGTTTCATGAATTTCGACTCTTTAATTCCCATTAATTCGCACTCATCCTCGAATTTTTCTATAAATACCCTAGCCGGGATATCCTCAGGTACACCACTGAATTTTGTTAAGGATTTTATTTCACTGAATCGCAAAGGCGTATCAGTACTATAAGATTTAGAACACTTACAGTTACCGTGAGAGTTCTTACTCTTCCGTGTAAGATGCTTCGTTCTTCTTCCTGATTCGGTGCTCGCTTCACTATCAACCGATGATCCGTTATCTTCAAAAATTACTTGGGAATGAGGAGTTGGTTCTGTCCCATTATCAGGAGGTGGAATAATATTCCTAGGTCCATCATCGCGCTCCATCTCCTTAGCAAAAATATACTTTTCCTGGAAAGTATGAAACTCCTCTTGAAGTCCTTTAATCCTATTAGAATGTTCGTTTACAACCGATTCTATAACTTCGACGGTATTTTGTACTTCGGTATAAGTTTCAGCTACCTGTTCCATTTTCTGTTCGCATTTCTCAAATCTGGCATTAATTTGTACATTCATTTGGTTCTGCTGCTGATGTAACTGTTCACATTTATGGTCATTTCTCTGCTGTAACTGTTCCAGCCGCTGATATATATTATCTTCTAGTTTGTGTTGAAGTCGGTTCATTTTGTCATCAAATTGGTCTTCAATTTTATGCTGCAAAGCATTCATTTTATCATCCAACTGCTGTTGAGAATTGTTCATTTGCTCTTCAATTTTATGCTGCAAAGCATCCATTTTGTCCTCAAATTGCTCTTCAATTTTATGCTGCAAAGCATCCATTTTGTCCTCAAATTGCTCTTCAATTTTATGCTGCGAAGCACTCATTTTGTCTTCCAACTGCTGTTGAGACACATCAATTTTTTGTTGTAATTGCTGTTGCGACATCTCCATTTTATGTTGCAAATCGTTCATTTGACGGGATATTTGTTTAAGTACATCTGCCAAATTTTCAGATGTACCAGTTTCACTTTGATTAGTCCTACTGTCGTTAACTTCACTATCTGATAAATCCATCTTAGTGTTTCTATATATTAACTTTCCACTCCTCAAGATGGTATAATTATTAATCGACTCAATGATGTATATAGTTTAACTATACTTTCAAACAATACACAATGAATAAAACAATTTTTGTAGCACTCACTTGTGTTCTATGCTAAACTTGGTTTACTAAACTTCTTACCAGTTTTTAGCTATTCCCGGTATGAAGGCACCATTATACAACGTAATCGTTGAGCCCTAGTTCAAATAAGTGAGTTGCACACGTATTAAATTAGCACAAAAACCGCAAATGTTGCTTTGGTCGAATGTATTTATTGTATAGTTAAATCTAGGCTGCTTACAGCCATCATACCACCATATGTTATATCGTTGTTATCGTTACACAATCAACATTCTATGATACAAAACATTTATATAATTATAACTTCTTAAAATAAAATATAACTTCTTCTTCAAACCTATATAAAATAATTAAATAGTTGGCTAGTTTATAACACCTTTGATTAAAATATCTAAATGGTGCAGGTAAAGAATAATACACGCATGCCGAATAATACATGCTGTCGTTCTACCACGAATTCGTGTTGGTTTAGAAATTACTTTTGCGCTTGGTGGAACTAGCTTTTCATTCACTATTGATATTTGGGAACCTGTATCGATTAACGCCTTATGATTTCTCCCGTCGACCTCTATCGGTACGTACAACATATTATTTTCGGTTAATGCAGAGGCTACAATTTCTCTAATCTTCGATTTACTACCTGTAAATGCACCTCTGTCATTTACAGTATTACTTAGTTTAAATTATTTGCGTTCGAAGCCTGATAATATGTTGTCCCATTAATCTGATTTGGTACAACCGGTACGTATTGTACTTGACCACTAATTTGACCATGATTTTGACACCATGATGGACAATTAGAACTACTACCACAACAATTATTTCCTCGTTGTTGCCAATAATTTGTCCTTCTTCCACCACGATTACCACGACAATTGTTATTCCTATATCCTCTTCTGTTATTATATTCATTATTACCTCTATTCGTATGGAAGTTACCATTATCACGGTTCCAACCTCTATTACCGTTATTCCTATAAAAATTTCGTCCTTTATTCCTAAAATTCTTGTTTCCTCTAAAATTATTTCCATTCTTCTGTTGTTTCGACTCCCTATCACGTCTATCCTCTCTATCATCCTGTTCTTGAAACTTTGTCGCTAACGTAATCTGCAACTTTTCTATCTTTTTCTCTAACTCACCTAATTGGGTGATACTCTGTGGTTCCTGTTTTATTTTGACTTCGTCCCTATTCCTAATTTCTTTCTTCAATAATAATTTGTCTACTTCAATGTCACTATCCTCCTCTTCTACTTGTTCAGGCATTTTCTTAAGTAGATCTTTTACTGTAACCTTTCCATTTTCTCTTTTAACACGTTTGCCTACTTTACATTTATTCTTTTCAATTTTCTGGAGATCTTCAACGAACTTGTCTATCGTGGAATACGATATAGTCCCCACTTTCTCCATAAAATATGGCTGAAGGCCACCTACTATGATTCCGATCTTCTTTTTATCGTCCATGCTAGAATCTAACCTTTTACATAGTACCAACATGTCATAGACGTAATTTATAATGGGTTCATCCTCGAGATGTAACCCCTTATCCTTTCTTCTATGTCTAACGTAACATTCGTTCTTGTAAATTCATCTATAATACTCTTTTGTAATTCTTTATAACCTATGTCACTGATATTTCGTCTCTTCAAAAATACTTTGATCCACTGCCTGCCATTTCCCGTAAACACGCTTGGCAACAGTTCCTTTCTTTTGTCTTCGCTCACGCCTGCTATTTGACACGCGTCGTCAAACTCATCGAAAAATCCTACAATGTCATTATCGATTTTTAAATCAAACTTTGGGAGTTTATTAACGTCCGAATAAAACATTACACTGGTCGTCATCTTGTTTTCTTGCGAACTACTGGACTGTTTATTACTTATAACGCTACTTTCGAACGGAAAGATAGACTCAAAATCTTCTGTGTACGACTTCGCTACAGGACTTGACGGAAAATTTTCTACAGGTCCTAATTTTAAACTAGGTTTAACACTTTCTTGATCTGTAACTTTAACTTGCTTTTTTCTACTTGAGGTAGCAATATTGAATAAACTTCCGACTTGTACCCCTCTTCCAGCTCTTTGTGCTCTAGTACGAATTGTATCGTCACTCATTTAAATACTAATCACTTCAATTATTATTATTCATCTAATACTTATACTTCGAGCATCTATAATTAATTGGTAAGGTGGGTCGGTTGAAATTTCTTCTTATTGCTTAAAATTATAATCACGTTTCATAAAATCCTACTGATGACTAATACCTTATAACTAAACACTTTAAAACTATAATTGCTAATTTGAGAAAATAATTTAGATATTCATAATATTAAACTTCATCGTAAACAGGGTGGGAAGGGTGGGATTTATCTACTAATATAACATAAAAAGCATAATTCAAAAAGGGTGGGTTGGGAGGGACTTAATTAATCGCATAAAGTAGCTGCACCGGGACTCGAACCATAAGTATCTCCACCATGAAAGGGAGGGTAGGGAGGGACTTAATTATTTCTTATTACAAATTACCTTCGCCGGGCATCGAACCCTAAGCATCTCCACCATGACAACCCAGTCACTCTGTGCCTAATTTGGGGATGCTAATTGAGTGATACTGAACGCCTTCCACTCACCATCTAGAATGAGTGGGAATGATCTCATATACATGTGCGAGAGGTTAACTAAATTTACAAATACCAATCGGGGATTAATTCTGGTAATAAATCATTTACTTCAAACATTCAATAACAATTATATTTCTCTTAGATAAAAATTGTGAATGTAAGTAGTGTGATGTGATTACGGATAATCGGAAACTTTGCCAGTCGAGTATCGCCTATCGAGTATTGAGCATTTGAGCCCTGAATAGGAGTAACACATACCTTATCTCTTCAGATGACGCTCGCTGATGACCTAGGTGTTTTATCCAGTATCGCCAAGTTGATACTTCTTATGAATGGTTGCTGTAGATGAGCATTGAGTCTGGTTTACTCCCAAATGCTAAAGACGAATCGACGATCTCCGTAGATAGAATACTGGATCCTAAGTTGACTGTCGGTTGACTGTCTCGCTCTCTGTCGCTCCAACTGATCACTTTGACTGATCACTCAAAGACCGATCTTGTCCGCCTAAGACTGATCTTCTCTGCTCAAGACTCCCTCCTGAAGACCTCCCGTCTCCTGGTTTTGTTCAACTTGGTCCTTCTAGAATTTTCTCCTGTCGTCTGCTGGACGGCACGTGTGACCTCCTTTCACTTGGAAGAACGAATTCTTTCCTTGTGTCAAGACTCAAAAACTGCAACTCTCGACACACTCCGATTTCCCGATTCTAAGCAATTTCCTCATATCCGTGAATGTGTGAAATGTTCACAAAAGCTTAAAATCTCTCTTTTCATAATTTACAGAATTTAGCCTATGTAGGAATTGACGCATTGCATGCATTGTCTTCCTGCATTGGCAGACTCTCAATGAAACATTTTATTTACATAATTTCGCTGACCATTAAATAATAACTTTTCCTCAGCTTGCATTAAACTCAACTCGTAACCATTATTCACCTTCACCTAATTATTTTCATAAAACGCGATCTTCGCAAAACAAATAAACATTGATTGATAAAATAAAATTATTATACATAATCTTTCAATTTAAAAACGGATACTGCCACAATATATATATATATATATATATATATATATATATATATATATATATATTCAACTGATATATATATATATATGCAACTGATGATATGAATATATATATTCAACTGATTATACAACTGATGCTTTGAGGAAAGTAGAATATCATAAAAGGATCTCACCTGAGAAGGTAACGATCTCACGATTTAAACGCTTGGGGGTGTACCACTGAGCTAATATGCCTGCTTTTGGGAAGCTGCTTCTGAAATATAACTGAGCTTATACGTAAATGCTGTTTTTCTTATGAAAAGCACAATGATGAAACGAGAGTGTGAATAGGGAGTATACATAGTTTCGAAATGTTGTATCATTAAGTATTTCAATCAATGTTACTTTTTTCTACACTTAATACCATTTCAACCTGTCGCATTATATTTAACAGAAGGAAAAACATATCTGTATATTTTTTCCCGATTGCTAAGTTTGGCTTTGAGGTTCGAAACAACAGCTTTAGTTTACTGTTTTCGGAAGATACCCGAAGTTGGACTTCGAAAGTGTTCGCCTTAAAACAGCTATCGTCATATCTCTCAGTCTTTTTGGTATATGGTATATGTTTTTATACGTGTAAAGTAAGTATTACAATTCATTCTTTAAACAGCCTTTCGTATGTATACCTTTCTTTAGAGTCTGGCATTGCTGGGCTCCATGAATGAAGAATATGAGAATTAAATCAATCATATGTTTACTGAGCGGCAAGAAGAAAAGTTTAATCTAAATATGGCATTGCAGAGGGGCACAAGCTGTGAACATCAATAGTGTATAGTGTAAATAAAGGACGACACCGAAAGAGAAAGCTACAAACAGATGCTAAACGGAGAAAAAACAGTAAAAATTGTGGAAGTGGAAACATAATATAAAAATTCCAGCAAAAATGTCGACAAGCAAACGTTTATCAAGCAGTGATTTAGGTGTAGTGGTTAAGGTGCTGGCTTAAAAATGGAAAGAGCGTCAGTTCGAATTCCCTGAAAGAGTCTTTTTAAAATTTGTGTTAATAATGCATACAGCTCATAAGAGATGGTAAAATAGGTGGTATTTAGTCGTTCGTAGCAATTATTATTGATAATCCTTAATACTGATAATACTTTTTTGCCTTTGCGTATTGCTTTTATTCTTCTCTTCATTTCGAAAGAAAAAATATCCGAACAAATACCACCAAAATCGTCCTATTTTGTATGTAAACGCCATTTGCAATTAGTAAAGAATAAAAAATGAACGTTCCAACTTAGCAGCAAAAATAAAAAATGGAGGTGGATTGGTTTGAACCCATACTCATAGTCATTAAAATACAATCTCTACATGCCTTAATCCTCTCGACTACGATTTCTAAGTTGAATACTAGGAGGCTGGTGTATAGGTTATGCTGGTCAATACGTTTTAGAAAGAGGCCCGGTTTAGCTCTGACTCAGCACGAGTGCGAGAAAGGAGAAGGGTGCGAGAGACTTTTGCCGATCATCACCCTCTGAGCCAAGAAATACTTTTAGTTCGAAATTTCTCTCTCTCTGTGTGTATCTATCTATCTATCTGTATACATACACAATGCTTTTGTGAATGCCAAAATTTTCAGCCGATAACCACCGTAATTTTCAGCGGATTGAGTCCAAACTTGGCACAAACATTAATTGTTGAAATGTCTTGAATGAGTTCCTAGCCAGAATAATCAGATGAAAATGTTCAGAATGGCGGCCCTTCAAACTCTTAAAAAGTTCCATGGTAACCACATTTCGCACTTGAAAGGGCATTCACATTGTTTGAGTGGCTTTTCCTCTTCTACTGAAATATTTGTGTGTGGCGAGTTATCCTCTTGTGACGACATGGATTGTCACAAATATATAATGTGGATTTGGGTGATGTATGTATATTAGGGTGGTCCTTAATTTTTGATTTCCTAATTTCTTTGGACTCACCCCCTAAAATGGTTCCATATGAAAAATTAGAATTAAGGAAAGAGAAAAATTAACTTCATTGAATAATATTAAATGGTGTCCCAAGCGACCTAAAATTTTGAATCCGATTACAGTACATAATATATGGGAAAAATCTAGAATAAAATCTTGTAATTTGGAAACGGCTTAAGGGAACGCAAAAATACCCTGGATAATGGAACTAGAGGAAGAAACACACCTAATGTTGTATAGTATTGTCACAGCGGCCACCTTGAAGTCCGCAATCTTGGATTCAGATCAAAATTTTAAAATAGGAAGAGGGTCATGTGACATATCGTTTTGAGGTGGCGTTTCACCAGAAATACAAAATCTGGCACTATTTTAAAGATAGCTTTAGTCGTCTAAGAAGATTACCGTTGTAAATATTTCTCTTTTTCACAAGTAATAACTTACACAACTAAATGTAAAGACATGAGTTTGGCTCGGAAAGAACAAGAGGGATATGTACGGCTTCATTAGAAAGAGGAACGCAAAAGAAAAATGCACTTCTGAAAATTATTTGTATGAATTTTACACCAAAATACACGGAGGTAAGCATTTCAAGAAATGAAGATGAAAACCCAGTTGAGTATGTAAGATAAAATGTAAATATGTGCCTGTGTGTGCCGCAGCCTGCAAGAGATGTAAAAGGGGAAAAACTAATTTTAAAACTCGAAGACAGGTAGCTGCTCTTGATCGATACAAGTCCACTGATAGAACGAGAATACATATTCTGACAGCGACGGCAGAAACATTAGGCCATAATGTAAAGGAACTAGTAATAAATATGCATCGATGCTGAGAAACTCCGTAGCGAAGTTGCATAAGACCACAAAAACAATTTCGGAGTGCATCAAGTGCGTTAGTTGTGCAATGAGACGGAAAATTACTGCCGAATTTGACTGGTAGAGAGACTATCGACGGGTTATCAATATTTATTACAGGAGATGCTCATGAGAGGCTAATTGGTGTTCTCAGTTTGTCATCATGAAGAGGAGAACGAACATATTATTTCTACTACAGTTCATTAGCTTGAAGAATGAAACTTGGTAAAGTTCGTCCAGGCAGTTTGTTGTCACACTATTCCCTGCAATATGTGTCATGTGCACGGTGCTTTCATTCTGCTAGAGCAGATGCTCCAAAATGATCTTCTAAACCTTCCTTGTAGACACTACATTTATGAATTGGTTTTAAAGTGTGTATTTGACAAGTGTTGTGTTTCGTTTGCATCTGGACCGGACGTCCCCCTATTTAAGCATTTTCAGAACGATTGGTCTATAATAGATTGTACTAACTTTATTCCAGAATTGATGATGATAATGACGTAAGGAACAACATTTCAGATGTAAGAAATGAAGTATTGAATTTTGCTATCAAACTTGTAGAAGCAGGACACGGCAGAGAAGATTACAGTAAATTTTTAGAACTGACACTCTAGGATGGTATATCTCGAAGAGTTTTCTTTCGTTTGCCTGGAGCAATTCACCATGCAAGGTAGATGGGAAAAGCAATATACTGTTTAAAAATATTTCTCTTTCGCCAACATTTTCGTTTAACGAAGCAAATAGAAACGGGTCTTCGGAGAGCATGAATTTTTCTGATAAGACTATATGCCCAAGCTTGATTTATATGTGATCAAGTATCAAATTCACCATTAAAGACCGGCAATTTTTGAAAGCTTTGTACAGTTATAGGCAAATAGGTAATGAATTATCTGAAGTGGTTCTTTCTAAATTTTCTCGGCATCTCTGGTACCTGAAGGAGGAATACGTAGCATTGGAGTTTTTTGATGATGAAGTTAACGTAGCGGAAAAACAAAAATTGGTTGAAAGAATTAAAACTGTAAGGAAAAACAATGAAACAGCAAAGAGGCTTGACGCAAGGATAATATCATAAAAATTCTTTTGAAAAGAGAAATCAGTGAATTCAAATTTAGTTTTTTTTTCTCGTGAGATTTAAAATACCCAAAGGGTTTCTTGAGTGTGATCCGATTTCATGGTCAGATAACAATGACTATCTTCAAGGAAAGACAATAGTTAAATTCATCTCCGTAATAAACGATGCAGCAGAAAGGGGAGTGAAACTAACAGAAAATTACAACATCGTTTTTACGAAAAATGAGTATCAGAAAAAGTTTATTTTGCACATAGTGAATTCTCGTAGATAATCTTTTCCTAGATGTGACAAAAGTGAACTGTCTAGTATATAAGATTGAAAACCTATTGAAAACTTATCCCAAAACTACAGTACTACATAAATAAAGGATATACATTTCTTCTATGTTATATTTTTTCTTTTTCCTCATAATGGTCTATGAATCATCTTGATGGAAAAACTTATTGGTAGTTCATGGGGTAACAAAGATTTAAATTCCTCTAGCAGTTTGTTTCCAGTTTATGTAAAATACTTCCGAAATTCTTACAAATCTGCTGTCCATAACTACAATAAAATAACATTATATCGAAGCATTTCGTTTTTCACACGTAATAGCTCTTACAAGATTATTGGTAGCTTGAAAATAATACGAGATTTGTGCTTCTGGGAAAACGCACCTCAAAATGATATATAACATGACCCTCTTCCTATTTCAAAATTTTGAACTGAATTCAAGATGGCGGACTTCAAGATGGCAGCCATAATAATGCTTAACAAAATTAGGTTGGTCATTTCCTCTAGTTCCATTATCCAAGATAAATTTCCATTCCCTTAAGCCAATTGTAAATTATAAGAGTTTATTCCAGATTTTCCCCATTTACTATATATTGTAAACGCATTCAAAATTTTAGGTCGTTTGGGGCACCATTTAAAATTATTCAATGGATCTAATTTTTCTCCTGGCTAAATTTTGTCCCATATGGAACCATTTTAGGGAGTGAGTCCAAGGAAATTCCTAAATTCTTTTTGCCCATATAAATAAGGACCACCCTAATGTATATATAAAAAGGTAACTTATCATTATGGATTTATTAGGAAGTAGATGAAGCCATCTTTTATTTTATGGAGACATACGACCTTATTCTCCCTTTGCCCTTTCCATCCTACCTTTCTGGTCTCAAACAGGTTTGTAGTGAATTGAGAAAATATATTCGAAGATCTGGTACCAGGTGGTAATGTAAAACGACGAGGCCCTCGTGATCTAAAATCCGGATTGTGATTGGTTGGTTTAGAACCCGGAATAGAAGCCATGGATCAACTGACGTAGATCATCAGTTGGTCACTGTTTAAGGTACGTAGTATTTGTTCTTTACACTTTGTTAAATTTAATTATTATTTTTTGTGGAAAATGGTGAAAAAATTGTCAGTGGAATTTTCCGTGAGTATACTCAAATGTATTTGAAAAACAATTATTTAAGGATTGACATATTTAGACACGAGCAAGTGTATGAATTAGCTAATTGAAAATTTGACTACTTATAGCTGAGAAAATTGAAGGTTGGTGTAGGCCATCTTGGAATGGCGCTTTTGACAAAAAAATGTATTCTAGGCTGCTTTCCATCAGGAACTGTAGGTTTTTTATTATTATCCAATTGTTAATATTTTGTGTATTAATTTTTTATTTTTTTATTCTTTCTCTTTTTATAATAAATTGTTTATCCTTGTTAATTTGAAATAGTAGGGTTGTCATTGCTAAGTAACTTCCTAAAATAACGGATTTTTTCTTGAATTTTGTATATTAAAACTGAAAGTGATACATATATATTATCAAGGTGCACTACGGGGCCTTTTAATACAGTACCGGCGAAAACTCTCCGCACTTTTTTTTTCAGGATTATTTCCCCGGCGGGCAGGTCTGTAATTTGAAGGTTAGATATGTGCTCTTCTCTCAGTCTTACAAGAACGGATTTTGGCCCGGTGTGGCCATTCTGAAAGAAAAGGAAGGTTTTTCGTAACAGAACAGTGACCAACTCGCTTGAATTTCTCTTACTTATAAAATTTAAATTTAAATTCGGTTGTTTACTTTTCATGTTAATGTCATATAAAGTTAGGGCTGTGTATGTAATTATTTGCTCGTATAAATTAATTGGGTACGGTACCTTGGAGAAAGTCTTTGTAGGGCAGTTCAAGGAATTGGTTCCGGGGTCGAACCCATGCTGTTTGATGTATAAGTATAGAACCGTATCCAAAATAGAAAAATGGCTGTAGGTGGTGAACCTAGTTTCTTTACTGAAGAAGAGTTTGTAGACGAAATTCCTGATGATGTTAATGCGTTTTTGAATATGACTATAGACGAAAAGCAATCAAAAATATTTTCTATGAATGAAAGTGACGCTAAGGAAATGCTGTTGGCCATAACTGATAACAGCAAGACTGCACCTGTCTGTTCGGGTGTTGTAGTAAGTAAGGGTAGAGGCCCTCATAATACAACCACACAGCCGGTTGAAGTGTGTGTGTACAAACAGTTGGCAATAAGGCAGGTCATTTACCTCTTCGCTCGGTGATCGATGAAGCTAGAGCTGAACCTCTATCCGAATTGACTCAAAACAACTGTTTTAATAAGATAGAACAGTCATCAGCATTTTTAGTTTTACGATCATTCGTGGAATCATTAGAGAATTGTGATGGTACGAATCTCTTAAAATTGTATCAATTTATTCAAAAGATTGATGAATTCTGTAATATTGAGCGTTTTCCTTTCTCTGCGGTTTTGTATTCATTGCGTGGAAAAGTTACGGGCCCACTGCAGGAAATTCTGAACGAGGTGCCACATACATGTAAAGGCTGGGATTTTGCACGTGATTTTGTTTTTCATAATTTATTATCAGAATGTGCTATTCAGATAATAATAGTAGAATACATGTATCGCCATCAAGAGAATAACGATGATTTAAAAGCTTTAACTACTGTTGATAAACTTTTGAAGTAGCGTTGTGGGGACGAATAGCTGATTAGTTTTATTACCAGTGGCGTTCTTCCGAACATAAGGGAGCGGTTGTTTTATCATAGAAAACCCCAGACTATAGATGAACTTAATAAACTAGTTAGTGAATATAGGTATCATGAACTTTATATGAAGTAGTTTACTTATAAAGTGAGGGCCCAAACAGGGTTTCCGGATGCTCCGGTAGGAGTGACTTTAAGAATTCTCGTAGAACTATAAGCTGTAACAAATGTCAGGGTTTACATCCAGTGAGGCTATGCCCAGAAAATAAATCTTCGAAAACCTTTTCTTCTTCTTTAAATAAGACTAATAGGAACTTAAATCGTTTAAATAAAAAAGATGATGATGTATTGAAGTTAACGTATGTGGGATTGCAGTGAATAATTGTTTAGATAGTGGGTGTGTGACTAATCTTTTGAATTTGGAGCTCTTCAATAAAATTAAAAACTCTAGTAATGTGCAAAAAATTATAAAGAGTACTTTAATGGAAAGACTATAAATAAAGAGTCCATGGTGTTGAGACCTTCAGTTTTGGTTCCATTTACGGTGAATAATTACACCTTTAAATGGAAACTGTTTTTGTTTAAAGATTTGGAATTTCCATTTTGATGGGCTTAGACTGTTTTCGTCAGGAAGGAGTTTTAGTGGATTTTAATGAATCTAAGGTTGTTTTTAGCAAAGGCGATGTTACTACCCCTCTTGTTGACTGCCCCTCCCCCTCATCTTTCCAAACGAATTCTTCTGCGGCTTTTTGTCATTCCAGGGGTCCTGACGACGGAGGGTCATCCGCTAGCCTATTTTTGTAATATCTCTCTAGTCCCGATGGTACGCCCTGGAGCAAAAGAAAGAACAAACGTGGAGTAAATAGGCAATTGGTCTTCGCTCGCTCGAGTTTTCCTGAAACTACTGCTGATAGGGAGAGCGACACTGGAACTTGGTCTGGTGGTCCGAAGATGCTTGGTAATGGAGAGGAAAAGAACAGGTTTGACAAAAAATATTCATTCAAGAAGAAACAACATAAAACAGTAAATGGTCTGAGAAACAATAAGCATTCGGTTGCGGAACTAAAAGAGAATTCCTCTGTAATTCTAATCGAAAAAGTGTTGCGGATGTAGGTGGCTCTGTTAGTTGTATGCCAATAGAGGGAGAAAAACAATGTGTTAATATTGATGTAACGTCTTGTTATAGTAATGGAAATTATAATTCTTCTGATGTGTTGGGTCAGGAATGGGATCCGTTACTATTAGCATTTAATAATTGTAAAAGCGATAAGTGGGAAATTAGTACAGTTGAAAAGATTAAGATTTTGAATGGTATCGATGAGGAAATTGTGAAACAAGATCCTAATTTGGTTCAGTATGTAGAATATTTATTAGATAAATATGCGAATGTCATTACCCACCGAATTGGTACTATCAGTGACTTTGAATACACTATTCAATTAAAGTCTGATGATGTAGTTCGGGAGCGTCAATATCCTTTTTCGAAAAGTCAGCAACAAGAGTTATCGAACTTAATTGAACAATTATTAGAAAATGATGTGATAGAACCTTCTAAGTCTGAATATAGATCTCCATGCTTCCTAGTGCGTAATAAAGATGGATCACCTAGACTAGTAGTCAACTACTCTAAACTGAATAGGCTCATTTGTGGAGACGGCTAGCCGTGTCCTAATATAGAGGAATGCATTAATTCGCTCGCTAAGGCTAAATATGTAAGCAAGATCGATGGAAATAAAGCTTTTTTACAGGTACAGTTGACTACCGATAGCCGTAAGCTCACAACATTCGCCTTACAGAATAAACTATACGTATATTTGCGAATCCCAATGGGTACCTGTGTGGGAGTACAATCACTTATGAGGGCCCTGGATGATATCCTGGGAGACCTACGTGGACGCGGGGTAGAATACTATGCAGATGCCATTGTGATTTTTGGTTCTATAATTCAAGAACATAATCAGTTGTTAGAAGAAGTCTTATCGCGTTTTGCGAAAAGGGGCTTAACCATCTCACGAGGTAAATGTTTACTTTTGAGGAGTAGTAACTGAATTTTTGGGGTTTCTTATTAAAGATGGTGAGATATCTATGTTGCCAGATAGGTTGCAAGCTACACAGGATCTACGTCCGCCTGTAAATCGCCGTGGTTGTGTAAAATGTTAGGATTTTTAAATTTCTACGCTAAATTCTGCGTTAATTAGGCAGGTATCGTAGAATCGATGAATCGATTAAGATCTCCGAAAGTGAAGTTTGAGTGGGGTCCGTTACAGGATGCGAGTCTTGCGCAAATAAAAGAGGCTTTTGCTGAAAAAAAAAATACTTTGCAAATTCCAGACATGAGTAAGCGCTTTTACTTGCATACTGACGCAACTTTACATTGCCAAGCGGCTATATTGTCACAAAAGGATGAGCAAGATTATGCAGTAAAACTTTGAAACCAGCTGATTTTAATCGCACTATTTTTCAACATGAACTTCTTGCTATTTATAATGCGGTAATGAGATTTCGCCCGTTTTTGTGATCGGAGTTTACATTTTTCACGGATAATAGTGCCTTGGTTAACATGTTGCGAAACCCTAAGAACTTGGGAAGATATGCCAACATTGTGCAGAACTTATTTGAGTTCAGATTTAAAACAGTACATGTCTCGAATTATAAGAACTATCAGGTAGATTTTATTTCGAGGATTTATGAGATGAATCCGAATGATATAGATGTTGATCCTTGTCCTTTTAATGACTCAGATCGGTATATGTATAGTCTGTGGAATTTGCCGCTACCACATGAGGATATTAAACAGTATCAACAATCAGAGGCAGATACTAAGGATATTTATGAGATGGTAAAGAGCCATGGAGAAGAGCTTCAACAATATAAGTTAATGAGAGATACTTTATACATAAAAACAAGGTCAAGGTGTCGCCTTATAAAATACTCGTCCCGCGTATATTGTGACCCCTACTACTAAGTTATTATCATACTTTATTGCCTAATGACGGGCACTTAGGTTTATTGAAAGTGTACAAAAAGATTTGTAGATATTTTTCTTGGCCAAATATATTCAATGAATTGCGGGACTTTGTCCGTTCGTGCCATGAGTGACAATTAGTAAAGGCACGAAATACTCTTCCGCAAGGACAACTAATTTCGGAATATTGTAAGGAAATTAACGCACATTATTATGCGGACTTAGCGGGGTCGTTGCCTTCTAGTTTCGGGTATCAGTATGTCCTTCTGTGTTTAGATAACGCGAGTCGATATCTACATTTAGTTCCGTTACGCGATGCTACTAGTAAGTTAGTAGTTAAGGCGTTATATGATATTTTCTGTAAATATGGATTTATTAGAGCCACTTCCACGGACCGGGGCCCCTGTTTTTCATCGGCCTAGTTCAGACAACTTTTGTTTGGTAATGGGATGAAGCACGTACGCTGTTCTCCGTATTTTTCAGGAGGGAACGCAGTCGAGAAATATGTGAGACTGGTTAAATTGAGTCATCGGGCATATGTCGATGGTGAACAGGAGAAGTGGGTGCGTTTCCTGAACGAGCTCCAATTTTGTCTTAATGCTGCGGAACATGCGGAGCTTAAGTTTAGTCCACTTCGTCTGTTTTTGGGAGAGAACCGGAAGATACGTCAATGGTGAAGTGGTGTATAACACCTGAGGATTTGGAGGGTCCTAACAATGCCCAAATATGGCAGCAAGCTTTCGTTAATATGGATAAAGCATGGGAAACCAGGCGTCTGTTGTTTAATAAGCGGATGCTTCCAGTCACGTTTGCTGTCGGAGACAGGGTGTTGGTTACTTCTCGGTTAAAATCTTCTCTGAAAGATAAGGTAATAAAGTCATTGATGCCATAGTGGTGGGGGCCAATGACGGTACTATCAAAGCCTACTGCCAATACACTTCAATGTAAGACTGAAGATGGTAAAATTGTTGTTACCCATACAAAATTGGCAAAAAATATATAGATAACAAAGAAATGTTAATAACATCAGCGAAAATTGAAAAGCATAATGAGAATTGGGTGTACTGGTTTTGTGTGTGTGTTTTGTTATTGTTCACCTTCATAATCAATCAATCATCTACTAACACTTTTTTCCATCATCATTTCATTTCATCTTGATTGAAAAATGTGTAAGGTAGTCCTGAAATCTGGTTAAGATGATTTAATTTGTTTATTTAATTAAAAATTGGGCAATAATGAAAAATTTCTTTGAGTAAAATTTTTCATCTACGGAGGGGAATGTGTGACGACATGGATTGTCACAAATATATAATGTGGATTTGGGTGATGTATGTATATATAATAAGTTAACTTATCATTATGGATTTATTAGGTAGTAGATGGCGCCATCTTGTATTTTATGGAGACATACGACCTTATTCTCCCTTTGCCCTTTCCATCCTACCTTTCTGGTCTCAAACATGTGTGTACTGAATTGAGAAAATATATTCAAAGATCTTGTACCAGGTGGTAATGTAAAACGACGAGGCCCTCGTGATCTAAAATCCGGATTGTGATTGGTTGGTTTCGAACCCGGAATGGAAGCCATGGATCAACTGACGTAGATCATCAGTTGGTCACTGTTTAAGGTACGTAGTATTTGTTCCTTACACTTTGTTAAATTTAATTATTGTTTTTGTGGAAAATGGTGAAAACATTGTCAGTGGAACTTTCCGTGAGTATAATCAAATGTAATTGAAAAAAAATTAAAATTATTTAAGGATTGACATATTTAGACACGAGCAAGTGTATGAATTTGCTAATTCATAATTTGTCTACTTATAGATGAGAAAATTGGAGGTTGCTGTAGGCCATCTTGGAATGGCGCTTTTGACAAAAAATGTATTCTAGGCTGTTTTCCATCAGGAACTGTAAGTTTTTTATTATTATCCAATTGTTACTATTTTGTGTATTATTATGTTTTGGATTTTTTTTCTTTACTTATAATAAATTGTTTATTCTTGTTAATTTGAAATAGTAGGGTTGTCATTGCTAAGTAACTTCCTAAAATAACGGAATTTTTTCCTGAATTTTGTATATTAAAAGTGAGAGTGATACATATACATTATCTGGGTGCGCTACGCAGCCTTTTAATACAGTACCGGCGAAAATATTCCGCACTTTTTTTTTCAGGATTATTTCCCCGGCGGACAGGTCTGTAATTTGAAGGTTAGATATGTACTCTTCTCTCATTCTTTCAAGTACGGATTTTGGCCCGGGGTGGTCATTCTGAAGGAAAATGGCTTAAGTGTGTATTGAAATTTTCTACCCGATTAATCACCTCAAAAAGGCTCACGCCGTTTCGCTAATGTCAGGTTTTTTTTTGCAGGGGGATATTTTCTATCGGAACAAGACGATTGTTATTGATGATATGAAGGTACGCATTGAAAGGGAAGTGCCTTGTGAAACGTATTATTTGAAAGAATAATATAATAAATGTGCTTTTCCGCTAACACAGGGAACTGTAGATCATATATATCGAGTTCGGGAGCGTGTATGGCAAGAAGCGTTATTTGATTTGCTTTTTGGTAACACATTGAATTGCAAATAGTGGTAGTTAACATTACTGGTAAGTAAATTATTATTATTATTATTATTATTATTATTATTATTATTATTATTATTATTATTATTATTATTAATAATAATAATAAATTACAAAAAAGTGTTGTTTGTGGCAACGCAATATCTTCTTCAATTCTTCATCAAACGTAATGATTGAAACGCCATGTTACAGGAAAATGTTAACAATTTATATCGAGAGGACGGGAAATGGTAGAGTGATGGGGGCAATGTTGGACAGTATGAACTTACAGTACTCAGAAAAATAAGCGATTTCAATGCAAAATGAATAAAAAGGCATTGTCATGGGGAGAAATGGGTCCACGGCAGAGCCCTCTGTAGGTAAAATGTCGATAACTTATATCGAGAGAAAAGGTGGTGGTAGTGGGACTTGACCAAAGTTGGACACCATGGACCCATAAGTTTTAAAGTTGCTATAAAATTTGGCAAAACTTATTTAAATGTATAGATTTCGAGTAAGGGATTCCGTACCTTCAAAACACATCTCTGTACCTATCAAAATTTTAAAATGGAGCGTTCCACTAAAGTTTCATGTAAAAAATGAAATGAAATCTTTAAGTTTTACGTCCCACGATTATGCCGGTTAGGCTAACGGAGATGGTGATGATGAGTAATGAATGAAATAGTGAAATGAACAAAGTGAAAGGAAACGGAAGAACCGCGCGGAAACCGATGCACACGGTGTTTGTCTACCACAAATTTCACTTGGAATCGAACCCAGGACCACACGCACCAGAGGTGAACGCTCTACCACAAAAAGTTTCATGTAGAAAGTATTCTACCGTATGTTTTAGGAAAAATAACTGTAATAAATATAACTGAATATCACGCAAGAGCAAGGCATATAATAAACTAATTTTTAGCATATGCAGAGACAATTATAAAAGCTATACTACAAAAATACCTACACAGACCATAATTCAATGAGCTCTGAAATACAGAGTAACATAATAGCCTAAAGATTCAGTCTTTGGTTACCATGGAACTTTTTAAGAGTTTGAAGGGCCGCAATTTTGAATATTTTCATCTGATTATTCTGGCTAATGAACTCATTCAACACATTTCAACAGTTAGTATTTGTTCCAGGTTTTCACTTAATCCGCTGAAAATTACGGTGGTTATTGCATTTAGAAAAGCATTGTGTATATATACACAGATAGATAAACACACACACAGAGAGGAACTTTCTAACTGAAAGTGTTTCTTGCTCAGAGGGCGATGATCATCAAAAGTGCCACGCACCCTTCTCCCTTCTCGCAATCGTGCTGAGTCAGAGCTAATCTGGGCCTATTTCTAGAACGTATTGACCAGCCTATCCTAAACACAAGCCTCCCAATACTCAACCTAGAAATGGTAGCCGAGAAGTTTAAGGCATATAGAGATTGTATTTTTAATGACCATGAGTATGGGTTTGAACGACTCCACCTGATTTTTTTAAACTTTCTGAAGCTAAGTTGGAACGTTCAATTACACAGGGCCGCATAGGTTCTGTTGTTTTTATAATTTTGGGTGTTTTATATGTATTTGAACATGCTGAAACTGGCACTAGTTTTCTCATATCACGTAAGAATTTCTTACAATTCACGATTTATATATGTTGATTGCGGTATGCATGTTTAAGCATAATTCAACTGATTGACGCTAGATGTCACAAGTATGTGGTGAAATTATCCAGGCGGTAATAAAAATGAATGTGTTTTAAATGTAAGAAAGTTTAATTTAATTAAATTAACCAAAATTTCGCCTGCATGAATATTTAAAATATTTCTATATCAAACCTTGTTATCTCATTTCAAATAAATTTCATATTTAATTATCCCAAATCTTAGATGTGCTTCAATGGTATGAAATGTTAATATCTTAGGCAAGTTCTCTTTTGTAGTTTCTTGAATACTGTGTTGCCATGGCATCTCGTGGTTGTAAGAATAGACCAGATTTATTTTGTTACATCTGTGGTGAATTTGTTCCACACAAACAGAAACAGAAAGTTACAGATTTTGTATGAAGGGCATATTTCGGATACTTCCGTATGGAACTTGGAGATCAAGATAAATCGTGGACTCTACACAATCTGTGTAGATCTTGTGTGGAATCGTTACGGAAGTGGAGCACTGGAAAGCGGTCATCTATGCCATTCGCAGTACCACTGCAGTGGAGAGAACCCAAAAACCACAGTGACGATTGCTACTTCTGTTTCTGTGAAATTGTAGGACACAATACTCGAAACAAGACAAAGATAGTGTATCCCAATATTCCTTCTGCAATGAGACCTGTGCTGCACGGCCTAGACTTGCCTGTTCCGACACCTCCATCAAGTCTTGAGTCCGTAATGATCCTAGTTCGTACAGTGATTCAGTGGAAAATAGTGAAATTGAAGATGAAGTTTACAACCTCCCTAGCGGATCTCGTGACCCTATACCACTCACTCAACGCCAGCTCAATGATCTAGTTAGAGACATAAATCTGCTGAACTTCTTTGATCCAGACTTAATGAAAATAACTTGCTGGCCTGTGGAACATTTTCCTGGTACAGATATCGGGAAAAAGAATTTGTACAGTATTTCTCAAAAGAAGGTTCTGTCGTGTTTATTTTGATGTGTCAGGTTTGTTGATCAAGTTAAATTTCCCTTGCCTTTCTAGTGATTGGAGATTATTCATTGACTCGAATAAAACAAGTTTAAAATTTGTTCTGTTATATAATGGAAATAAGTTCACCTCAGTTCCTATTGCTCATTCTGTGTCACTGAAAGAAACATACGAAAATGTGCAATTTATTCTTAATAAAATTAAATACGACGTACATGGTTGTGTGGTGTGTGGAGATCTGAAGATTTTGAGCATTGTATGGGTAACAAGGTGGGTATACGAAAATACCATGTTACATCTGCGAGTGGGATAGTAGGGCACGAAATGACTACTGGGGAAGGAAACAGTGTCCATTGCGGAAAACGCTGAACGCGGGATCAAAAAACATCATTCAACAAAATTTAGTCAGTCCTGAGAAAGTTATGCTACCTCCCCTTCACATAAAATTAGGATTGATGAAACAATTTGTTAAGGCACTCGACAAGGAAGGCGAATATTTCAAGTTCATATGCAACAAATTTCCTTCACTTTCATCTGCCAAAGTGAAAGAAGGTGTCTTCGTTGGCCCAGACATGAGGAAGTTAATGAAGGATAAAAACTTCGAGGCAACAATGACTAATGCTGAAAGGGATGCTTGGATAGCATTTAAAAGCGTGGTGGTGAACTTCCTGGGGAACCAAAAAAGTGCTGAATACAGAGAAGTTGTTGAGAATATGTTAGTTAAATTTCAACAACTGTGTTGCAACATAAATCTCAAGTTGAGTTCTCATCTTGATTACTTTCCACCAAATCTCGGAAAATTAAGTGAGTAACAAGGAGAACGGTTCCACTAAGACATGAGAGATATGGAGAAAAGGTATCAGGCACTTTGGAGTGTTAGCATGATGGCTGACTACTGTCGCTTCCTGCACAGAAACTTCAGAAGAAAATCACAAGAAAATTAGGAAAGCTTATAAGAGAAAGTGTGCTAAAACGATGTGAAAAATAAGTATGTTATGTGACTGTGTTGATTTCCATTTTACAACGTAAATATTTATGTATATATTTCCATATTATATGTATATATGTAGTAATCTGTGTGTGTAGAGTCTGTCTGCATTCACATTAAACAAAACATGTTCAGTTATTTACCATAATAAGCTCTTTAGTCTGTTAGGAGATAAGAAATAAGGTATAATATAGCAGTATTGAATACGGAAGAAGGCCCAAATTTTGACATTGATTTGTAAGAAAACCTTACGTGACAGGGAAAAACGAATTCATTATTCGTAATCAGCTAGGAACAAAGAATTAAGTTCACCTATTAATCAAAAAACAACATGAACTTTTTTTCAATTTGCAGCCCTGTGTTATTATTATTTACTAATTACTAATAGCGTTTACATTCAAAATAAGAGGAATTTTGGTGGCATTTGTTCGGATTTTTTTTCTTTCCAAATGAAGAGAAGAATAAAAACAATACGCAAAGACAAAAAGTATTATCAGTATTAAAGTTAGCCAATAATATTTGCCACGAAAGACTAAATACCACCTCTTTTACCATCTCTTATGAGCTGTATGCATTTTTAACACAAATTTTAAAAATATCTCCTTGCAGGGAATTCGAACTGACGCCTTTGCATTTGTAAGTGAACACCTTAACCACTACACCAAGATCATTGCTTGGTAAACGTTTATTTATCGGCGTATTTGCTGGTATTTGTATTTTATATTTCCAGTTCCACAATTTTTACTGTTTTTCTCCGTTTAGCAGCTTTGTGGCTTTCTCTTTCGGTGTCGTCCTTTATTTACACTATGTACTATTTGTATTCACAGCTTATGCCCCTCTGCAATGTCTTATTCAGATTAGACTTTTCTGCTTAACCCTCAGTAAACATTTGTTTGATTTAATTCTCATACTCGCCATGGATGGAGCGCGGGAATGCCAGACTCAAAAAATTAGTTGGAGCCCCGGTGGCACAGTGGTAGAGAGTTCACTTCTGGTGCTTAGGATCCCGGGTTCGATCCCAGCCCCCGCCAAGTGAACTTTGTGGTGGACAAACACCGTGTGCGTGGGTTTTCTCGGGGTTCTCCCATTTCCTCCCACTTTCTTCATTCCACCATTTTATTCGTTACTCATCACCACCGTATCCTTTAGCCTAACGGGCATAAACGTTGGACGTAAAACTCAAAGATTTCATTTCATTTTCAAAAAACAGATGTACATTTACTTTCGTGACAGACTGTACATGAGGTAGTACAGTACGACTTTGCACTTACTTTGTCGACACCCACTGATTGATAAAGTTTTTTTTAAGTTTAGATTTAGTACATTGTCCCTGAGGCTATGGGAGACATGGTTATCATCCGAATCCAGACTAGTGTAGACGAGCGGACAATAAAACTTAATCTTCAGTTGTAATAGTAATGTGCGGCTCGTCAGTGTCAGTGGGTTTACGGAGGTAAACCCCAATCTATCCAAATAACTTGACTACGAAACCGTAATACTGTCGTACTACTGAAGTTTGTGTCGTTTAGATATATATGTTCTATCACTACTTGATTATTCCTAACTCGTACGAAAGTAAATTAATCAGTTACCTTTGGTATTTTGTAGCTTTCCAGTTCAAAATCCTCCAGAACCGTTCTTGGAAGAATTGGTACCGCAGGCATTATTCTCTGTACTTCAAGGATAGTGGCAACTGTATAAGGCATCCTAAGATAAACAGAGAAGATTATTAGTATAGTTTTAAGCATATTTTGCAATCCAATATGAATAGCCAATAAATAGCCAATATGAATATTAAATTGATTTTTATTCATTCTGCACTTATTGGAAATAAATATTGAAATGAAAATGTTGGTTACCTCTTGGCATGAAGATCAAAAGATGGTGCATTATTCATTCCAATGACATCAGATATTTCTTTCTGCACAATTCTCTGGACCTCAGGATGCAATGTTAGATAAAACACAATGAAGCTTAAGGTATTACTAGCAGTGTCTAAACCAGCCAGCACCAAAGATTTAATCATATCGCTGGACCCATCCACTGTAAAAATGACAATTCGAGTGCAAGTAGTATAAGGTAATATAAAACTTAACTATTTTGTTTGTCCAATCTCTTTGTAAAACTATCAACTATCAATATTAGTGGATTTAGCTGTTCACATTGTAAACTTGAAAAAATAAATACGTTGAGGTCTTATTTTTGATCTACATAGAGGTACAACTGTTAATTACCTAATTCGTAAGTGAAATATATTAGTGAGCACATGTTCTTTATAAAAGTGAAATATTCAACAGAAAGCATAAAATATTACACAGAAACGGATATAATTATTGATATGTGATGAACTTTAACGTACTAAGTATTTATTAAATATACAGAGTGTTAGTAGTATGACACTACGTTGCGTTATTGAATATCAAACATTTAGTGTCTTAGGACGGCTCCTTTCATATCAAAAAATTGGGGGATAAACAGAAAGTGGAAAAGACTATCTTAAATAAATTTTTTTCAGATGTATAATTTTAATAATTTTCTTACACAAAACTGAATATTAAATTTTAGCAGGGTGGAATCCACTAGAATGGCTTTGCACTACTATAATGGGATCTAATTATCAAAATAATTTTTGGAGTGTACATTGACTCTCACTTATAGAAGTACATTTGCCCTCGACGAGTGTATCGGCTGGGACAGTAACAGTACAATCCATTTAAAATTTCGGAGACCCCTAAAATTCTGCCTTGTTTGATTAAAACTATCAAGTAAAATAGAAGCTCCCATTCTGTGTTAAGTTAATGATCGGTTTTAATTATATTCTCTTTGACGAATAAAATATACAACTTGTTTTTTTGTCTGTTAAAAGATCGCTTATAATCATATAATCTACGGACTTTAAACAACTTAGCATTTTGTTCAAACGAAATGAATCGTTTGATAACCTATGCTCATCTTTCATAGATGCGAATGTCATTATACAGTTTTCTACTAATATGAACATATTAAGTAACTGAATAATGTGTTACTTCACTTTCTCATATCTTCGATTGATTTAGCTCGTTTACTAGACTTTCTGATACGTCACATTGGTTTTCCTGACAGCTTTAGTTCTTTACTCGTAACTTAATGTGGTTATTTCTAGTTTAGGGCCATTCCATGCGAAAGTGAGCCTGAACCCAAATTTTCGAACACTGTCAAAATGAAAGCATTTTTACGTATATATGAAGAAAATAGAAATAAATTTATCTTTTCACAAAGAAAAACTTATTTATACTTAGAATTCACGTAAACCTTTTAGTCTAACTTATGAATTTGTAACATATCAGCTGCGAGGAAACTTTTTATTCTTGTTATTGGCAACATTTTACGGTATATTGTGCATGTTTGGCTGAAGTAACTTCGAGCTATTCAAAATGCTTCTTTTGGCTATAAGCTGCAGTTGAAAAAGTGTTTACAGGATAAAAATTGTTTGTAATATCATTAAAGATGTAAACGTCAACTTGAGTGTCCTACCCGTGACAGAAAACTACGTAATGTACCGAATTACTTAATTTTAGATTCTGGTTCGTATTAACGAGGAAACGATCTCAAGTGCAAACAACCGATTTAGCTGGGGTCCGAATATGTGTTACGGGAGACCAAAGTAGGAGAGACATATTCTGGCGTTTTGACCCATACGCATAAATTTCCAAAATACGGGGCCCCAAAGTGCCCCTACATGCTATAACTAGGAAGCGAATGACGTTACTTGTACACAACCGATTTGGCTGGGGTCCGGATATGTGTTACGGGAGACCAAATTAGGAGAAACGTATTTTGGCGTTTGGGACCATGTGCAGAAATTTCCGAAATACGGGGCCCCAAAGTGCCCCTCCGTGCTATAACTAGGAAGTGAATGACGTTACTTGTACACAACCGATTTGGCTGGGGTCCGGATATGTGTTACAGGAGATCAAAGTAGGAAACATGTATTTTGGCGTTTGGGACCATACGCAGAAATTTCCAAATACGGCGCTCCAAAGTGCCATTCCATGCTATAACTAGGAAGCGAATGACGTTACTTGTACACAACCGATTTGGCTTGGGTCCGAATATGGCTATTATAAGCCCAAGACGAAGAGATGCAGTTTTTTTTCGACCTAACCTGACAGGCTGGCAAACTTTACTTCCCCCACACTGCCCGGTTTCCTGACAACACACGCCGTATCGATTAAATATTAATGTTCACTCCCTTGCATAAAAGTGTTCCGCCCAGTTTCCACACATCCTAACCATAGAAATACAGGTGAAAATCGCAAACATTCCTTTGCTCCGTTGACACCCTCGTGATCAGCAGATTCACCCTCGACGGCTCGTGCCAGCTGAACATTTGTTCAGAATTGCATGGATACCACATATGCCAATTTCATGGCCTTATTGAAAATCTAGCAATATGGAACCATGTATATTCGACATTCCTTTTTGTGGGACATAACAACAAACACAAATCTCATACTTTTGGATATATATTAACATCTTATTCCAAGCCAAGCCAACATTCCGTACCAGTAACGTCATTCGCTTTCTAGTTATAGCATGGAGGGGCACTTTGGGGCCCCGTATTTAGGAAATTTCTGCGTATGGACAAAAAAGTCAAAATACATATCTCCTACTTTGGTATCCCGTAACACATATCCGGACCCCAGCCAAATCGGTTGTGCACAAGTAACGTCATTCGCTTCCTAGTTATAGCATGTAGGGGAACTTTGGGGTCCCGTATTACGGAAATTTCTGCGTATGGGCCCAAACGCCAGAATACGTGTGTACTAATTTGGTATCCCGTAACACATATCTGGACCCCAGCCAAATCGGTGTGTACAAGTAACGTCATTCGCTTCCTAGTTATAGCATTTAGGGACACTTTGGGGCCCCGTATTTCGGAAATTTCTGCGTATGGGCCCAAACGCCAGAATACGTGTCTCCTACTTTGTTGTCCCGTAACACATATCCGGACCCCAGCCAAATCGGCTGTTTACACTTGAGACCGTTTCCTCGTTAGTAGAAGTAACAATTTGCACGTGTACTTCACATTTACCAAATTTTGGACTAGTGCTAATAATATATTTTCATTTATTTCAATTTGAAAACTTGTCCTGCCCGTGACAGTGGACATGTCACTGGTGGGATTGTTTGTGTTCATTGGTTATTCATGATAGAAAATGATTCCATGTGTACTAAAATAAAGTTTTCTATGCATGAATAACTTAACACAGGATTATCTATTACTATCAATATGATGCTTTAACTGTAATAAGTGTCATATAAAAATTATCATTAGTGTCACCTTTCTGTTGGTTTCAAGGGAGACGTGGATAGGATTGGAGTACGTACAAAAAGACCAGTCTGGAGCTTTGTGAAACAAAAGAAAGTAATTGTAGAATGTGCTGCTGATTTTGTAGCAACTTTAAGCTATTCGTTTTAAAATATATCTGTTTTACTACTATCATCAGCAGAAATTGAAAAGAAAAAGAGGCTTTGAATAAAATACGGGAAAATGCTCTAGTCAAATGAATGTCACCAATCAAACAGTTTTTTTCCTGCAATTTGACAGCGCAAATTTGGTAGATCGTCGAACTTTTAAACCAGAGCTTCATGCGTGTAAAATCTAACTTTCTAACATACTTTTATTCAGATTCTGAAAATGATGATTCCGAAAGTCATGAAGCTATCCTGAGGGACGGCTTAGGTGTGCATGTTAACAAGGCTTGTGTTAGACCAGCTGTTGAAGATATAACACAAGGAACATTTTTGTTGATGGAATTTTTCTCTAGTGGACAGAAAAAGAAAATATAGACATGCAACTATCGCACAAAGCCCAGTTGAAGAGGACGAAGAAGTCAAGGAAATTCGTATGAATACCGTAAGCGATTGCGGTAAAATGTTCAAGACTGTTGAAGATGTGTCTTACGTGAATTTCTATCAAACAATACCTGTGATACCAGCAGTGCCGTGCAGTAGGGAGAAAGTGCGAGCGGCGTGACGGCCCCAGTCGTCAAAGTAAGAGGGCGCAAATTTCAGAAGGAAAAAATAATATATATATATATATATATATAAAATGGAAGGAAAAAGGTATTAAAAAGTGCTCAAAATCAAGGAAAAGCAGTGTTTATTTTGAAAATTTTCTTACGCATCGCGCTAACCATGCTGACACCTTGCGGCTGATCTGTCGACCTCATTCATACTTACGTGGGCGCCGTCTCGAAGCGTCGTATACTCTGATTTCCCACGGCACGGGCAATTGATACCAGCACCTATTTTATTTACTGTTAGACACTGTTTTGTACGAATTACCCTACAAGGTGGGTGTAAATGGGCAAATAAAACCATTTCCTAAAGTGTAGGTGGTGAGAAATAAGTATACGACATATTATTATTTTTATGTAATAAAAGCGAGCCCCAAATAAAGTAAATAGTGCTATTTGTGTACAATGCTATAACAAAACAGCAGAAATTGACTTATTTTTGATTTTATTTCATTTTTGAAATCATTCATATTGAGATTTTGTGTGTTGATTCACACTATGTCCTGCCCGTTACAACCATGTGTCCTGCCCGTGACACAGTAAAGTTTAATTTATTTATTAACATAAATATTTGGCAAATGTCTCTTATGTAAAGTTTGTTCAAAAAATCATCATTTATACATTTCCGTTTAAATAAAAACATTTTGAGCTAAGAATTCACAGAGTTTTGTAACATTCACTTGGTGTGTCAAACGTCACTTCTCTTTTTTGTCCTCGCCCGTGACAGACGTTTAGGGACTAATATTATCTACTGTAAACAGAAAAACATACTGAAAACATCAGCTACATATACTCCTAAGTCTGTACTGCTCATAGGCCTTTATCATACGTTAGCAGAATTTATGTTGTAATTTTAGAAATATACAACCTTAAAGCATCAAAAATGTAGTGTAAAGTTCCTGTCCGTGGAATGACCCTTTACTTTAATCGAGAAACCTAATAAATTTATTTATTCACATTTAATTTAATATAAATAAAATAAAGAGTTTGTTTGTGTGTTTGTCTGTCTGTCTGTCCGTGTGCACCTGGTGACCAGACGACTGGACCGAGAGTTACTAAATTTTGGTCAGGGGTACCTTGGTTCAAACCCCAGATCAAGACGAAGAGTTTTTTTTTTTTTTTTTTTTTTTTTGCAAATTTCCATCCAGAGGGTCTCATGGGGGTGGCGTTAACCGGAACCGGCTTGGGAACCAGACAAATTGACCGAGAGTTATTAGATTTTATTTACGAATACCTTGGTCGAGGCTCCAGACCAGAGTTAAAGGTTTTTGTTAAAATTCGAACGAGCGGTATCAGGGGGCGTTTACCGGGACATGTAAAATTAGTAGAAAATGACCGATATTATGTTGAATTCATAGTTATCGCGGTCGCTGAAATCAATCGTGAAACTCTGATCGCATTAACTTCCAAATACACGGTACTCAGCTCCGGGCTTGGCGACATCGGGGAGAAGGAGGGTTTGGGATACCGAGACATATAAAAGTAATCCAAAATGACCCATATTTGTGTCAAATCCATATTTTTCCCGGTCGCTGAAATCAATGATGACACTTCCGTTAGCGGCTACTTGCAAATTCAATTAGGATGGCATGCGGGCCGGGAGTCATCGGGTGTGGTATACCGAGACATATAAAAATGAAACTAAATGACCGATATTAGTATCAAATCCATATTTTTTTCTCTCAACGATATTCCTTGTAAGTGGTAACAATGGAAGAAAGTAGCTATTTTAATTTGTATATTTTACACCTTTATTGACGATAAATATTGAAAATAAATATGCAAGTACTGTTTCCACAAATTGAAATCTTCAAACATTTCGAATAATAACTAAACAGAAGCACTTTTGATAAAACATAATTTAAAATATATACATATGTCTGCAAATACTGATTCATATTAACTAACTTGTTGAATTTAAAATGCGATAAAAGATATAATTTATCATTATGGAATAAATATTCTTTGCCATTAACCTCCACATCACGAGTGAGTATTTTTTATACTATTAATGAACCTTCAGCATTGTATTATGTACGTTAGGCTCTTTCTACCAAAAAGGCAGTCTCATAGATGCAATTACTGGCCCAATCACCAGCGTTCTATTGGCTGTGAATTTTATAAATACGAGTGGTTCCCAGTATTGAAATATAGGTTTTTTGATTTGTTACGTACGTACGACATGGCCTTATCCGATGCTAATATACTGTTACAAAACCATTTGCCTCCTTATATACGTTTTATTTTTAACTTAAAACTTCTCTGATTAAGTAACGTCATACTTCGAAGAGCTACAATTGCTGAAAATGCAACAACGATCTGAATTGCACTACGACTTTATCTTTTGTTAGCTGATTTCCATGATAGCGACACAGATGCAAATGGATATTTTGTAATCCATCTCCATTGATCTACTTATTGCTTGAAATCAATCATAATTTTATCTTGTAATTGGAAAGCTTTTCGAATCACACAGTGTAAGTGAAAACTCAGTAGAGTCTTTCAAACAAACAGTTTATAATTTACTGATATCAGAGGAGAGTTAAATGTGAACAGACAAATAAGAACTAGAGAAGCTCGCCATAAGCATACAACATTTAAAGTACGATTTGTAACACGGATGCATGTATATATTATGCTTATGTATCAGGGTTGATATGTTTAAAACCAAATGTTTAAAATAAGTGTTTAAAACATGTTTAAAACAAGGCCTGTTGTTTTATTCAGTTTGTTTTAAACGTTTTAAGCAAATTGTTTTAAACGTGTTTTCTTCGATGTTGGTTGAACATTTTTAAAACAACTAAAATATCAGATTGAGTAAGTTAATTTAATTTTCTAAGAAACAGCCCATCCTCCGCAGGATTTGTGCATGGGGTAAATTACAAGCAGAGTTATATTCTCATTATAACAGATATTACTGAAGGAAATTCTGCACATCAATGTGCGTATAACTAAACCAACATAAATTCAAATGAAGTATTTCAACATTTCATAATTTACAAGAATATCGGAGGTTAAACACACTATACACTATTCTATGATCCAAATTCACAAATTCAAAACTTGGGTAGTTTGTTATCACTATCATTTCCATAATAATTAACAGTTGTCACAGCATAAGCTAGAAGAAATGCTCGGACAAATACAATACAACTCATAGAAAAGAGCAGTGACTAGCCTACAAGGAGCAAATGACATATTTTAACTAAACACTTTTCAAGATACATATCTATCTTCAACATGGGTAGCTAATAATGATTAATGTCTACGGCATAACAACACATAGACGCCCGCAGGGATTTTAACAAAATGGTAGACTCTCACGTTCGGGGCTCTGGTGAACCCCTAATTATCAGAGAATCATGAGTTATACACCATTGGAAAGCTTATAGACCACAAATTCCAATTAGGTAACATTCATGAAATTCCCGCCCTATTCGTAGAAAAAGAACAGACATAAAATTCATTAAAATATGAAAATGTTTACTTTGCGGGGCCCTTGCAACCCTTGCAGTCACCCTACGCTGACAAAATGATGAATGTGTAGGCCATACACTTGTGACAATAATATAAGAAATGGTAGCCATTGCTGCCATTGCGTAATGAATTCGTTTTAGTAGGAAATATTAAAAAAAATGCGCAGAAAACATTCATTGAATTAGACATTCTCTACCCTTCTCCACTATAGTACCACGTCCATATGCAAATCATTTTTGCTGCACACAACATGTATACGAACAAGAATTGTGCTTCTAGACCACTTCAGTGGAATATATCTTGTTATATGGGACCGTCCCGAAAATAAATGTAAATTAATGAAATTTAACCCCCCCTCTTCCTCTACAAACAACAAGTACACATACAGGTTACTAGCCTGTAGGGGATTACCTCATTGCTTCATATATCAATGTTTTTGGATGTACCACAAAGGGGGAGGAATACCCACAAAAACCTGATGAAAAAAAATTGATGAAAAATTAAAAAACGAACTTCAACCTTCCTTTCTCAGCCGTACATACGTACCCCATATATACATAAATTGCAACTGACGGAAAGCTTCATCCCTCAAAAATACTTTGGTAACAAATCATCTTTCTAGCTTAATTAGAGACTGAGCTATTGATGTTTGTTGTAAAAATAAATGTAATTTACGTAAAAAAAAACTTAAACTTTAAAAATTGGCTAACTTTGCCCCTCCCTGCTCGCCCATATAAGCAAGAAGTACAAATACACGATATTACCATGTAGTGGCCTACTTTATTGCTTTACGTAACAATTTTTGGAATCTTTCCCCCAAGAGGGGGAATGGCCCCCCCAAAAGACTGTTGAAAAAAAACACGATATTTACCCTCCTTCTATATACATAAAATGCACACCAGCGAAGTTGCATTTTTCAGGAATAAATTGGTACCAAAACCATCTTCCAGCCTTGATTTGAGGTTTAAGACTGAACCATTGAGGTTTAAAGCCCTGACACAGGCAGTTGCGTCAATGGGCGCTTAAAGATTAAGAATGTAGACGACCAGTAGAACGTAACACAAAGAAACTAAACTACATATTCCGTGAACGGAGATCGGGAGAATCCCGATTTCTTTCTCCGGAATTGAACATTTGGGCCGAGATTAGGGAAGTTCCCGAAATTTGATTTAGCGGTTGAATATAGATGGCAAGCAATACCGAAAAGTGTACAAATGTAATATATATGCCTATTTAGATTATTGGTTTAAACAAAATAAACATTTTAAACATGTTTTTTTAACAAAGTACTTTGTTTTAAACATTTAAAACGTTCTTTTTGTTTTTTAAAAAATCATGTTTTTTAACCCTATTATATATCACAGCGTAGCACAATAAATAATACTATATATTTAATATTAATAAATGTGTTTATGAGCAAATGAGCGTATTTTTCTTTAAAACATTTTATTTACTATCTAACTTTTGTTATTGTAAAATAATGTTCCAGATTTTTGTATCATGTTAATGTGGTAAACAATGCTTCTTGTAGACTTAACATCAACATGTATAACAAGTCTAAATAAAAAAAATAATGAATTATTATTTATTACTATCATTGCATTTGATTTCATACTGATGTTAAACTTTCGAATCAATTTGCTAATTCAAAAGTATTCTGACTAATAAATTCGTAATTAAACTGCATTGATACAACTTCATATCAAAATTTATAGTGATAGAGATTTTAGTTAAGCATGGTTTTTAATCCTACTGGAGAGAGGTCTAACGGTTTAATCGAATAGCTAGTTTGTGAGGATGAAAACATTTTTAATCATATATTTCACATGATTTAGAACCACTACTGTTACAACAGTATTGCAATTCTAAAATGTGAGTAAAATCTCTTTTAAATCATGATAATGTAAGTAATATCATGTAATTAAAAGATTTATTAAGTTTTAAACTTATATTTACTCTCAATTCTAAATTTAATATTTTGAAAATGGTCGCGAAATTATACAGTTTTGCTTAGCAACGTTGGGGAAGTAGTGGTTCAGAAACTGTTTACATTACAAGGTGGTAAGAAACAAACTCCGTAGTTACTCTGCATTCAATTTTCGCAGTGTATTTAAACGAAAGAATGTTTTCAAATAGCTTATTAATTTCATGAATGTCATGGACGATCAAGTGCTTCGTTGTACAATATCTTTAGAACGAAAGTAGTTTGACAAATAAATGATATCACCAAACTTTGTCATAAATGCATTCATAGGACTCTTAATGATTACTTACGTTTAATAGGAATATGATAATTAACACATCGTCATTGAAATACCTAAGTAATATATAATGTTTTCTCTAAAATCACCCACGCAGACACTTACTGGTTAGACTAGAATCCTCCTTTTGCATTTCCTGTAGTAAACAATCAATAAGGTCTTCTAACTTATTGATATTGCGGTTTTTGCTGTGATTTTGAAACAAATCCTGTAATTAAAAATGTTTATTTTACAATATGACTCTAGAGGTTTTGTGATTTGTATCTTTTACATTTTCCAACTTGCACTATTAGGAAACCAAAAAATCGCCTGGGACGTTGATACTTCCTTAATGTTAGGCGTCATAGCCATTTTATTATATCGTGCCTCACATATAACGTTCATGAATATATTTAGAGCGGGCATCAATTAGTTCAATGAATGTCTGTGTTACAGTATTCCAATTTGTTATTTCCCATACATTTGTTTTTATACATAACCTTATAAGTGAGTTAGTTTTTTTGTATATGCGAAATATCTTAATTATCGTGTATATTAATGTTAAGATTAATGTCAGTAACAGTAAATTATTGTTCTCACATATAATAGCTTTGTACTATAATTAAATATGTGGTTTCCGAAGATGATGAAGCGATGTATGCAAAATTCCATTTTCTAAGTGAAATGCAACACTTTCTAGTCTCTTCTTTCTTCGAACAACTTGAGTGATTTTGATTAAGGGTATTCATTATGGTCAAGATTTTTCCTTTTTCGTTCACTACATATGCAGTTTTTAATTGAAGCACAAAAAATATCACTAAATCACAATTTCCCTAATAGAAATCAATGAGGCAATATATACAACAGGAGTAATATAAACGCCTGGAGAAAATGAAACAGTATGCAACATTTTCTAACATTCGACTAAACTGAAATATTCCTTATTCCCTTACTTCTTCCTTTGTAAGAAGTAGGTAAAATGGTATTGTAAGAATTATAATAGCCTAACATCAACATATTGTAAGTAAGGATGAGTTTCTTCCTTTCTTAGAAGGACCACAATATTATTAATAAATTTTAGAAGACTGATTTTCGGATGTGATTTTGGAATGGAATAGAAATTGACTTTATTTAAATTTTAAAACTCAACAGCTTATAATTAGTTTTCAAAATGAGTGAGTATTGCTTTAATCAGTTTTGGTGATATTCTGATTACAATTAAAACAATTGGCATAAACTAACTAAATCGAGAAATTCATTCTTTACTCGTGAAAGTGTACCTTCAAGAGAGATGTAAGATGTATTAGTAAAATGTGGAAATTTCGCTTAAACTCTGTAGAATAAAGATCATTAGTTGAATGTGGAAAACACTGATGTACAGATTTGTCGTGAACCATAAATTTCACTACTTTTGTGTAGGTGATACATAACATTTAGAGATTGTCTGTATACTGGTTTTCAGTGACACTGGCAATATCTGTCACGAGGAGACATGTCTTTTCTTCTGTGTTGTGATGCTGATGTGTCCAGTTTGAGCGAAATCTTATGAAAAAATTTTATTATTGTGTTTGTCTGACCCGACGCCCTTTTAAAACTTGCAAATCATTTTCTGCATAGCAAATGCAATAATCATTTCATGATGCGACTTGTAATCTTCATAACAACGAATCAGATGAAGTTCATTCTTCTTCATCACTTTCTCTACTACTCTTCTCTGCTCGTTCGAAGACTCGTTCTTTAACGTTTCATAATATTCTTTTATTACTTCGGTTCCCACTTCTAGCTACCCCTTAGTGTTTTATTCCGGATTCTTTCTTAGAAATTATTATTAATTTTAACCTTCCCACGTTGTTTCGCTAATACGAACGTTTATATTCATCCTCTCAGTTTCTATTGTGATGTTATATGGAATTAAATTACTCAAACTAAAGAGTACTTGATTTGTTAATCACTTGTGGAAAGATAGTTTAAAATCAAATCTGTTTAAGATGGTTAAGACTTGTCTCTTTTTCTTTTATCATGTCTGAATAAGAATAATGGAAATGTTAATACAAAAAAAATATTGCAGGCACATTCTGTTGCAGGCACAAAAATATTGACACTTTCCTTCTAAATTATAAGTAGTTTTTAAAATAAAATGAAGCCTTTCCAACTTTTATGTTTATATTCTACGAAGTCAAACAATATTCTACCAAGTCAAACAATATTCTACCGAGTCAAACAATATTTTGCTTAAAGAATATAAGATGATATATGGTTAAGAAAATATATAATCTTAAAATTTTTAGAAACAGTTATTATACATTTTCTCATTACTACTACTACTACTACTACTACTACTACTACTACTACTACTACTACTACTACTACTTCTACACACACACACACATACACACACACACACACACACACACGCTCGCACGCACACACACACACACACACATATTGATCTTCATAAGCCCTTGCAAATTTTAAACAAATGGACAAAATAGTGTTAAATTTTTTATCTAGCAAATACAAGCAGGAGGTCTTTCTCTTAAATGCCAATGGCACCAAAATATTAATGATGTTATCGATTCGATATAAAGTTCTTTTTTACAAACGGCACTATATCAAGTTGTTATATATTTCATGCATAGATGTAAAACGAACATCTACAATATTTCTCTTACCATGTAGTATCTCAAACTGAGGACGCAATAGTATCGCAAACTTTAAGAAAAAAAACTGCCAAATTTTTCAAGGTCCTGTATCAGTGATAATACAGGTGATACAGATGAAATAATGCACATTCAAAACTATTTTTATGTCTAATACAAATCAACGGTCGTCATAAGACGCATTTAGAACTAACAGAAACAAGGTTCCACACTATTGAAAATTCAACTTTTTCATTCAAATTGGACGTTTTCCAAAATAGTGCTCAAAAGGTATCACATCCAACTTCATAGATTATTTTCAATAGGTATAAAGATCATAATACCGTTTGCAGCATTTATGTATCTCAAACCATTAGGGATACATCAAAATGGTATAATTTGATTTATTCCTTAAAGTAGAAAATATTTGAAAAGTATTTTCTTAAAATTTAGCTTTTATAACAATACAACATGACCTTTTCTTAGGTGTAATATAATTACGAGTAGTGTTTCAAAATTCTAGCTTTTACGATATCTCCAGGACAGTTTGATACATCAATTTGCTGTAAATGGCATTGTAATTTCACATCTGTGAATTGCACGAGATACTTCTAAGTAGTTTTTGGAAACAAAGGCTTTGGGAAATATCAAAATGTCATTCTTCGTATTCACTCGATATCGGACATATCACAAATCATAGTATTTCATACTAAAGTACGTGAGAGTGTATTGCCGCGTTTGTTATCGTTGCGATATTACTTCTGTACAGGTACAGATATCTATATGTTTGTGATATAGAAGGTTCTTTGACTTAGAACACCGGCTAATAAATGTAACATTCTCTTTAAGATTAACATGCATATTTGAAGCGTGCAAAAATCTGGTGTACTGTAATTTCAAACCATAAACGTTATGTTAGGTTTTCAACACTCTTAACCTTGTTGTAGGATGAATTGCGCGAAACGTCATATCCCTTCGTTATTTGTATGCCAAAAAGTCAGCACTATTTGTCTATTGGTTTAAATGCTGTAAGGGTGTATAATGATAATTCGGCCTACCTGAGTATTTACATTCACAGTTTCGACAATTTATATTGATACAAACTTCTAACTTTTAGAAAATATATACAAAACTTGGTCGTTTCTTACCACGCAAATATCGACAGGGTTAAAATGTTTATCATGCTGTGTTGCACAATAAGTTTAACAACGTTAACAATCCGATTTAAAGTTGTATTTTTTAAAACGACACTATATCAAGTTATTTCACATTTGAAATCTACATGTAGAGGAAAATATACAATACCACAGTTCTCATTAGTGTTACTATCTAAGGGCGCTATAGTGACACAAACATACAATATTTGACCTCAAGATCAGTTATATCGCAAGTGATACACACCTCAATGCACATACTAAGTAGTTTGTGTATAATATTATGATTATGAAGTGACTGATTTTGAAGAAGTTGACTATAGCTTGAGAAGTTGACATTTTTCAAATAATTTACTAAAACCTGCTTTACACGTGCCTCGTTTAATTATATATATGGTTCCTAGTAGATTTGAAGAGCACAATATCGTTTGCAGTAATTTGATATATCATATCGTTCTTGAAATCTATTTAGTTTGACTCATTGATATCCATTGGTCTCAAATGGTGCTTTTGGAATTTTAGAATATGTTGTACAAAAAACAGCAAAAGTAACTGACCTTACTGGTATAATTACAACAAAACGCTGTCCATTAAATCAAGTATTTCTGATTTTATCAGACACACACGAATAGACGCGACTCAACTTATGTATAACATTTCAACCAAACATCGGCAGTTAGTAAATCTGGGTAGCAATGAATGAGATTTTTTTTTTTTTTTTTGGTGCAGCCGATGAAGGCAGAAATGTTTCCACTTAAGATTCGTCTTTATCGTTTAGGGTGTGTTTTCGAATGGGCTCCATATATCAATTATATTGTAATTTGTTATGTGTGTGTTGTATGATTTCTCTACGTACTCTACGTGACAAAAATAAATCTGATCATCCATGAGTTTAAAAGAATGGTTGCATTTAACTGAAATTAAAAAATTCAAATAATTGAATGACATATATTCCTAAATCTTAGTCTCTATTTATGGATCTATGCGAACTCCCCGTAAATCTCGTCATTCAAACATCTATTTGTGTCTCCAAAGGGATGTTGTATAACACACTCAGCATGAATTGAAATTAAAATTGAGGACTTAAAAATACGACCCAGCGAGAATTCGAAACTGGTCCGCCTTTCCAACGATATATGTACTTATCTACACGAATCAGTTACGTAACGTTGCACAAAATCTATTTGCTAGTTAAAACGTTATTCTAGATATTAAGACCTATTAATAGAGTAGATCATTATTTAGGTTACACATAATTTTTCACCTATTCGTAAAGGGCTCAATCATCCTTTTTCAATGAGGAAATATCTCGAAATGTTCTTAAACTTGAAGCTAAAGTATGAATGTTGCCTCGCAGTTTATTAAGATATAAGGATAGGAGACATTACTTTGTATCTCTCTAAATCGTATTAAAATCTGCATGTAAAAAACTAATTAGATTGTAAGATATTCTAAAGTTATGAAGACTTTAGTAAATGTTTATTCCAAGTAACTAGTAGTTTCATGTTTCAACTTAATATGAAAAACTCGTGCATGTTCTGATATTAACAAAACTACTAAGAAACAGGCATTGGTTCATGTTCCGTCTCGTCAATTAATTTTCATCAAGAAATTTTATTACTTCAGTAATTATTATTGAAATTTTATTGCTGTTGCTGCTGCTGCTTATTATTATTATTATTATTATTATTATTATTATTATTATTATTATTATTATTATTATTATTATTATTTAGTGTTGTTTAAATAGTCGCGAACAATCCTGAGTTAACAGATTCTGACGTAAAATAAAATGTTACTTGTGTCAAAATAGCATTTACCCTTGGTAGAGTTGTTAACACTCAATTATTGCACGCGTCCTCACACGGGAGGATCCCACAAGTTGTAGTTAAAATCTGATTGCTGGATAACACATCTGATAGAACATCATGAGAAATGAAAATCATAAAATTTAAGGTGCTATGGAGCAGAAGGATAGCAGCTAGGGGGCTTCAAAATTTGAAAATCCAAAAAAAGTGCATTTTAAATATGTGCACACTTGTGTATGGTGCTATTTCATACAAAATATTTTATGCTGAGTTGGCAACACTACTTCATCAATGGCAACACTGTTTGTTGTTTACAATAAGACATTCTCTTCCCATTACATTGTGCAACTATAGTTTTGATTGTTTTACGGTTTTCAAGATTTTTACTTTAAACGCACATAATTCCATTATATAGTTTTTTGGATATTGACATTTTGATTAACCCTAGCTCCTACCCTTCTGGTCCATAGCACCTTAAATTATGCTCATTTTCATTTCTCGTGTTACTGTATCAGATGTGGTAATTGGCAATCAAATTTTGGCGAGAACGTGTAGACCCTGCAGGTCAGAACTGTCTATCTGCAAGCAAAATGTAGTCTGAAGCAGGAAAGCGCATGGTAATGAAGTCATAATATTGGCAAAGTCACAAGAGACGGACAGAATATGCCCTACTCTATGAAAATATGATCTTTTAGTGTTTTCTTATGATACTGAAAGCTTTTAGATATGCATTTTATTAGTAGATAAAACATTATTAAGTAAGTTTTGACTTTAAATTAAGACAGAAGGTAATAAAAATGTCACTTCATATATATCTGTTAACTTGCCCTCTAATATCGTCTTGCAGTTTATAAACTAGAAAATAGTTCGTACTAGAGTAATAATGCAATTAACACAAGAAGTTAAAGAATAGGAAAACATTTTGCAATCATGAATTCTGAAATAGGATAAAATGTAGATTAAAAACAACTCAATGCAATGCCTCCAAAAGAACACTGAAAACATCAACATTTTATGTTGAAGGAGAATGGTATATCTAGAAGAGCGTGAGGTTTGGGCCCATTCTATGCAAACAATAGACATTTATATTATTCAAATGGCATCAGCTGGAAGAGTGGTACTTCTATTAAGATACTAGACCAATAATATTGTTACGGTTTATTATTTCTGCAATATAAATAATATTCCTAAGTTTACAGATGATATCATTGTGGACTTGTAACAAATGGCTTAAACAGATTAGAGCAAGAATGGCAAGACATAAAAAATACGAATTGCTCGAGGCGTCATTGTTAAGAGATTCAATTAGTGTTAATTTAGAAATCAAATAAATTAAATCTTTACAGTGTGTGGTTAGTTAGTGTATCAAAAATACCGGCGAACTTGGTAAATGCACTAATACAGTATTTTAAAACTAAGGGAAAGCAAGAACATAGATTTACTTAGTGCATGAGCAGGTTAGTTTGGTTTAAATTTTTAAACATAAGCGAATGCAAATTATTATCAACAGAGTATGTAAGTCAAAGTACTGATTATGATTTTATAATTGTATCATTAAATAATTCGCGGAGTGTAGTGAAACCTGTCAAGCAGGGAATAGAAAACAATACAATGTTCAAGAACTACTGGCTAAAACTACTGAATCAAAGGCAGGTCCAATAACTGTTGGGCTGAAACGTGAAAAAGAACAAAAGAAAAATGAATAACTCACTGGATTTTTAAGTATTTGACATTATGTCTGTGCACGTAAGAGTATGAATGAGAAACACTGTACGAATTGAATACTTTTCACAGCGAGGATGAATCCATTCACATATACGAAGCCAAAATACATATTTTACGGTATGAATGTCGTTATAAACTACCCCTTTGCGAGGTGTACACGTGCAACTATTACATTATAATATGGTTGTACTTAGTTTGACAGAAAAACATTCACAATTTTTTTGATCTATGTAACTCTATACAGTGACACGTGTACACCAAGTGAAGAATGGTTTGTGTGGCTTGGTATTTTATTAATTAATATTGAAACCTAAAGATATAGTAGATTTCTACGATGCCTGGTTGTAGTAAGGAGACTGGAGTGCAGGCGAAATATATTCTTGGACCATTTTTACTCTATAGAACTACCGTTAAAACCGAAAGTTGTCGATTTTCTGCCACAGGAAATCGCTTTTGCTATCTATTACGGTTATCTTTCTATCATTATCAATGTTAAATAAAACAAAATGGTTTATATCTGAACCTTTCGGCTTGAATAGGGGGTTAAACAAAAGTAATTTCCTATTGACAGGGCACTAAATCGATTAAAAATTCTTCTTGCTATGGCTTTCACTTTTGTTCTGTGTAGTTCAATACTGAAACTAAAAGTGGCAGTGGACTACTACTGCTTCTGCTTTTAATTCAGATGAAAGTGTGTAGATGAAACATACTCTTGGTATGCTTAATCGAATACAGAATACTGCTTCTACATCTAAATAATTTACCATTTTGCTTTAAAGTGATGAATGCACAAAGGGATAATAGTTAATTTCTAACATTGGCGGCTTGGATATTGTATTTATAATAGAACTCTTTTCCTAACTTTTGATAACCTACATACGAAACAAATTTGGTGAAAATCCATTAAGAAATACTTGAGACATTTTCCAGGTGGACAGACACAGGACGAGGAAAATAGTAATGGAATTTGGGTAAATCGATCTTCGGAACAAAATTTCCCTCACTTATAGTACTTTGATCTACAAAACAAAAATTGTTCCCTGTTTCTATCCTGATAAAGATTTTAAAATCTAGAGAGGAAGTTATCCGTGACAAAAAAGATAAGAATTTCCTTCTTCTAGATGGTAAATACTTAGCATCCCCCGACAATGCTGGGAACAATAAACGCTTAAATTCATAACCAGTTTAAATTTAGTAGCATCTCTATGTCTTTAGAGAAAGGAAGGAAAGGATAAATATTCATATTGCTCGTTTAGTTTGTTTTTGGTAAACTGTCGGATACAAAAGACAATAAGTTAGCTACTTTCTATACCATGACTTTCTTCTGACGAAAGAAAAACTCAAATGAATCATAAAATCGAATTTAAAAATAAAAATTAGACCCACTCTAATTTGGAGGAGGGTCCAGTTTAAAGTCTCACCAAAAAGAAAAAAACAGAAACGGTTATCTTTAAAAAGTAAGAGTTTTCCCTTACATGATTTTTACACTTACCAGAGTCGACAGAGACACGAACACAAAAATATTCGGGTCGCTCTAAAGAAGGACTCGAATCCCTACGGATTGCGCCTCATGGTCCGAAGCCGAACGCCCAAGACCATTTGGTTATTGTCACCGGGATGTCGAAACAAATTGTGGAGATACGTTTCGTTTGTAGTAATAGCGATGAATAGCGCGGGAACTCCTTAAAATAATAATTTTTTAAATGATTTTGATGAGTTTAAAAGCGAATATGTTTTTTAAGTAAAGGCAATTTTATGTATTTTCCAAGTTACTAATTACCTCTAAAACTAACACTACATTAAATAATGGAATGGGACCTGCATATTTCAAAAAGGAAACATCAAGCTGTGTTGTGAATGCTTCACTACTTTTTCGTTCTCATAAATTTGGTTTCTAGTACTTTGAGACCTCTGTTGCTAAACTAACAAGTTTAAGGGTTTAGGAAAAATGTAGGTGTGCAATTTTATTTGAAGAAATATATTAGTAATTAAGTACGTTTAACAAAAAAGATTATTTCTGAAACAAAAGGACACTATGAAGTGCCAATATCTAAACCTTTTGGTCATATTTCAAACAATGTGATTTAATAAACTGAATAAAACAAGAACTCAGCGAAATCGGATATATATATATATATATATATATATATTTATTGCGATGAAAAATCATTTGTATACCTTTGTTGCTTAAATAAATATTAATATACTATATAAACAGCATAGACCTAACTTCTATTCCTGATGATTACTCATATATTTTTCCAGTTAATTGGCCTACGCAAGTAACATAGCCCAACCCTTTTCCGAATGTCGGGAATTTTAAGTGGTATTTTGTTTGATCATACGTTATCTCTCCTGTGTCCGTTATAATGTCAAAGCCAATCAGACTACGGAACTCCTGATTTCCTCTTTCCACTCAGTATTCTTGCGCAACAACAGACAAAAAATGCATCTTTATATATTTTAAGGCACCCTTGATTTTCGGAAAAGGCTTACCTGAAAAAATTATTGATGATTATCAAGAATAGAAGTGAGTTGTCTTATACATCAAAGAAGTAGTATATCGTTAAAATATTATTCAAATGAATTGCTGAATATGACAGAAACTGTAATTAAAATCTCGTAAGGAATTACTGTCCCAGTTTAACGTATTCCTTTTACTTAGCATTGTAAATATGAATTATTACAATTTCGTAAAACATTTCTTTAAAAACTGCAGTAAACCATCCAATTTATAGAAACTCAGTAAAACCAACCTAAATTAAGTATATTAATAAAAGCTAATTATAAGAATATAACGCTAAACCTTATTTTCCTATTCTAATTCTATTACGTGGGTATGTGATGATACCAGAAATAATAACTAGCAGGAGAATTTATTATTCACACTAAACAATATAGACAATAAGGTACTATAGGAACTGAATGTGAAGGTAATAGTTTTTAAGATACGTTTGTAAAATATTAAAATGAAAGTCAACTAGAGATAACTAGAAACGTGGTTATTATTTACCTGAATATAGCTATTAAGTAGCTGTTTAAATTGTATTTGATGACTGTAAGAAGTAAATTCCGGTGCAACAAAGCGAAGTGATGGAAATGCATTAATAATGAATACTGATTTCAAAAGTGCTGTTTCATATTCTTCACGCATATGTAACATCTTCAGTAAAAGTGGATCATTGTAATTAAACGTATGCCCTGCAATAACATTCCAGAGACAATTGATAACTGGTGCCTGAAATATGCGATCCATCAATACTCCTTTGCAGCCTGATTCCAGAATTTTCTGCTCAAACATCGCCGTTAAACGGTAACATTCATCGGTAATAGCTGAGTTCATGACATTCTTTCCGAACCCCAAATTTCTCAGCGATCTCACACATAATCTTCTCTGTTCCAACCATGAAGACCAACTTCCAAGCATTATTCCTGAAAAATATTTAATAATTGCTGAAAAAGGATTAGAAAATTCATTTATATGGACAATATGATTGAACATAAGTGTGAATAAGTTGTGAACAAAGTGTTGAAAATGTATACCTTAACATCATATATACACTCGCACACACACACACGCACACCGTAGATATATCCTTATCTTTCAGCTTTGGCTTCTATTTCTGGTGCATGATGCAATTGCTTCGATTCCAGCAAAACACCAAATGAACTTCGTAGTGGACAAACAATATGTGCGGGGTTTTTCTCGACTTTCCGTCTCCCGTCTCCTCCTGTTCTCTTCATTCCAACATTTCCTTCATTTCTCATTATCACTGTCCCTTTTAGCCTAGCCGGCGTAACCGTGCGACATAAAAGTATTTAATTTCATTATTTCATATTACAGCTTATGACCTGTACGTGTCTCATTGACGTAAAATGATTCCTTACCAAACTAATTCATGAGAATAATTACCTGAATTGAATATTATTAAACTGAGCCTGAAGCGACTTCAAATTTTGGATGCATTTACAATACGTATTATGATATAAAAGTACTTTTAAGGCTGAAAATGCAACTGTAAGCTAATAAATGCACTTACTAAGATGGTAGTAAATATCAAATGATCAGATATGATAGAACTATAGTCAGATGTGTGCTTGTGTTGAACATTTACCGCAAAACGATACGTGCAATTGCCATTTTACTATCACAAATCTTGAATCTATAAACAAGACGTTCTCCCTTATTTTCATGCAAGGTAAGATATCACTACTTTCAGCCTTTCCAATCTTACAAGGAATCCTTGCTATATATTTTACACTGTAAGTGTATTCAAAATTCGAACTGTTTGAGGCACTATCTAATGTTGTAGAAAAGACCGATTTTTTCTGGTGAGAGACTTTTATTCTTGTACTAAAGTATTGCAGGGCAAGAACAAAAATAATATCGATAGTCTAAAACTAATGAACGTTATAATATACAGAGTGTTTCAAAACAACGCCGACAGCATTTGGGTGGTGATTCCTGACACCAAGATAAGGCAGAGAGTATAGACCAATCTGAGTGTACAAATGCTTTTTTTCGGAGTTATAGGCTGTCGATAACTTGAAAAAATGAACATTAAAGGTCCATAGCTCCAAACCTGCGTGCCCAGCTTGTCGGTCAAGACTACACTTAGGAACTAACATATGCCCTATCCAAATATCCATGCTTCAGAACCCTTTGGTACTTCCGCAACAACTTTTATAGGAGTAGGTGGTGAGTATGTCAAATTTTATTCCCGTAGACAAACTCCCTTTTAAAAAAATGTTACGTGAGTACCTTACAAGTGTGAAACTTGCATTTTTGGATAGCGCACATATTAGTTCCTGAGTGTAATCTTGATCCGATTACGATACATCTAATAGTTTAGGAGTTACGGACCTTTCCATTATTCATCTTTTAATGTTTTCGACAACCTATAATTCCGAAAGGAAGCATTTGTTTATTTAGGTTGATCTATACTTTCTTCTTATTTTGATGTCAGGAATCACCTCAGAACCTTTGTCGGTGTTGTTTTGAAACACCCAGTATATGTATGTATATATACAAGGTGTTAATGAACTATACCGGCAAACTATAAATGTGACTCGTCACATCAGGACCTGTGAGAAAAATGCATAGCTAGTTTCAGAGCTAGGGCTCACCAAAATCGGGAAAATGAAAATTTAAAGAGGCCCTATTTCGAATTCGGTAAATCGTAGAGCAGTGGTCCTTATCAGTTTAAAGGAAGTCAGGAATAAGCAATCAAAAAATGCATATCTACTTAATGTTCAATGGGTGTGTAGAATATCCCCTGGAGAGTTTAATTCCCAGACATGCCATCAATTGAATTTTTTGAGACAGGCTCTGACTTTATGTTTGATCCAAGGCAGGCAAATGATAACCCTTGAAAGCACTGAACACGTGATCATTTGCCGCGAAGTCTGAAATGTTCTGAACCATCAACAAAACGGTCTCTCGTACTCGAAGAAAAAAAAACATACTGCGATGTTTCCTTTCATGTTTATAAGTGGAGACAACGTGAAATATGTCGTGATAAAATACATAACAATACATTCCGAACATAACAACGCATGGAGCAGCCTATGCCTAAAATTTCTGACTTCCCTCCGAAGCACTGGATCGGTTGTTGTCAAGGCTTACCTCCTGCCTACTTTGAACCCTCCTTGAAATTTGAGTATATCTGAATACCGTATTGAGAGCATCTTTGAGAATTATAACTTGCACAGAATATCCTTCACACCCATTAGAAATTGATGTAATATGCATTTTTGGATTACGAAAGCGTCACTTCCTTTACGCTGATACGGACCAGCATCCATAGTTACTGTAATTAGAATAGGACCTGTTTAAATTCAGCTTTCTCTCGATTTTGAACAGCACTATCTCTGAAACTCTGCACTTTTCGCAATAGGTCCATATGAACTTGTTACTCCTTTTGATATGAGGAATCACCTCTTATAGTTTGCCGGTGTAGTTCATTAACACACACACACACACACACACACACACATATATATATATATATATATATATATATATATATATATATATATATATATATTGTGGCAGGACTCGATTTTCGAGGAAAATAATTTGTATATTTTGATTTTATTTTTATGTTTATGTCACGAAATCATTAATTAAGGTTATGGGATTAAATGTAGTATATGTGAGTAAATGCAAGCTGCACAATCTTGCTAATGTTTGTGTCAGCAGTTTATTGTAAACACATGTGTATAAGAATGTCATCGTTGAGTGTCTGGCAATGTAGGAAGGAAATGTTGACAATGTGTCTTTCCTCACATTAGCCAGATTCTAGAAATTGTATAAAGTGAATCTGTAGGATTTCACGAATTTCATGAGATTACGGATGTACGGAGAATTGCTTAGAATCGGGAAATCAGAGCGTGTCGAGGATTGCAATTTTGAGTTTTGACACATGGAAGGAATTTGTCTCTCCATGTGAAAACGGTGTTACACGTGCCGCAGCAGACGAAAAAGCAGACGATGGTAGTTGGACAACGCCAAACAAAACCGGAGGACGAGGAGGTTTTGAGAGAGTTCAAGGACAGTTCTCAGAGAGTTCTAAGACAGTTCACGGACAGATCTTGGACAGTTCACCGAGATTCTACGGTGTACAATTCTTCGAGAATCTATGATCAAGTTACCGTGATCATTCTTGGGTTCGAGGTTGGAGAACCAAGTTCTATTGGAGACTTAGCCAGATGATAGGAGGAGACAATACTTTGTATTCCAAAACATCATAACGACGCAGAACTTCGGCAGAGAGTTGCATTGAGAGGAGCCATACCTCAATGCTCATTTTTGTCTTCCACCAACAAGGAGTTTCAGCTTAGAAGGAGCAGAGTTCGACGCCAGAACGACGTGGGAGTACACCAGTTTTATCCAGGTATGTGTGGCACCGAGTCAGAATTCAAAAGCTCAATACTTGATCGTTCTGTACCTGTCTGGCAAATGAATCTGAATATCCGTCATAACTAATATTCTGAGATCTTACAGTTCACTCATAAGGTTAACGAAATACAGTGTTTTATTTTAAATGAAGTGGACGTATCGTTATTTAACTAATCCCCAAATGAAAACCTCTCGCAAGTTAATTCTATAGTTTGTCCCACTCATTCTAGATGGTGAGTGGAAGGCGCCTAGTAGCACTCATCTTTGCATCCCCAATTAGGCACAGAGTGGCTAGGTTGTCATAGTGGAGATGCTGTGAGGTCATTTTGACCATTGTAACGATCCCAGGAGTAATTTAGAGCATGGTGGAGTATGCTTAGGGTTCGATGCCTAGCGGAGGTTATTTGTAAAGATCTTAGTAAATTTAATTCCCTCCCATCCCTCCCATGGTAGGAGATGCTGTGTTTCGATTCTAGTCAGTAGATAATTAAAATCCCTCCCATCCCTCCCATGGTGGTGAGATGCTGGTCTTAAGATCTTTTAGATCAAAGGTACGATTCCAGTAGTTATTTAGAACATGGTTGTAGATGCTGGTTTGCTTTTGCAATTGTAGCGTTTCCAGTAGACATGATTAGAATCCCTTTCATATTTTCTACTCAGATTTTTAAATGATATTTTATTACGTAACTAAAACCCACCTTTCCCACCCTCTCTACGATGAAGTGTAATTTTAAGTATGGTGATCGTATTTTCTCGAATTAGGTTAAGGAATTAAGTTATAATGTGTAATTGATATAGTGAATTTAAGGTTTTGCAATAAGGAAATAGTTATCCGATTCTCCCGAAAAGTTGATTAAGTAGCTCGAATATACGTGTTATAAGAATAAATAAGTTTAAGTAATTAATAAGTAAATGAGTAACGAAAGTATTCGTACGAGAGCACAAAAAGCGGCAAAAGGAGTACAGGTCGGTAGCTTGTTTAATATTGCAAGTTCAAGTAAGAAAAAGCAAGAAAGTGCGAAACCAAATTTGAAATTAGGACCCGTCGAGAATTTTCCGTCCAGTCCTATAGCAAAATCTTATACGGAAGATTTTACATCAATCTTTCCATTTGAAAGTAGCGTAGTTGGTAATAAGCAGTCGAGTAGTACAAAAGAAGATAAAATGGCGACAGGTGTAACATTTTATTCCGATGTAAACAAACTTCCGAAGTTTGACTTGAAGACAGATAGCGATATAATAAGTTTCTTTGATGAGTTTGACGACGCATGTCAAATGGCAGGCGTGAGTGAGGAAAAGAGAAAAGAGCTATTACCTAGTGTATTCAAAGGTAATGGTAGACAATGGATGAAGGTATTTTTAAAGAGAAGGAATGTTAGTGAAACTAGTTATAAGCAACTACAGAAAAGCATAATCGAAGAGTTTACACGTACAAATGTAACATTAGATATCGAGGAACGTATAAGAGAAAGGTTGCATCTCGAGGATGAGCCTATAATAAATTATGTGTATGATATGCTTGTTTTGTGCGAAAGATTAGACGCCAACATGGATGACAAAAAGAAAATAGGGATAATTTTAGGTGGTCTTCAACCGTATTTCATGGAACGAGTAGGTACAAATTCATATTCGACAATTGGTAAATTTGTAGAGGATCTTCAAAAAGTAGAGAAGAATAAGTGCAAAGTAGAGAAACGCGTTAAACGGGAAAACGGAAAGGTTACTGTCAAAGACCTGTTAAAGAAAATGAGAGAACAAGTAGAAGAGGAAGATAGCGATGTAGAAATTGATAAGTTGTTGTTAAAGAGAGAGATTAAAAGTAAGGAAGACGTAAAAGTTAAGCAAGAACCAACGAGTATTACTCAATTGAGTGAGCTAGAGAAGAAAATAGAGAATTTACAGTTGACATTAGCGGCTAATTTTCAAGACCGAAATAGTAGAGAAAATAAAAGCGGTAGATTCGAAAAAACAGAGGAATAATAGTAATAACTTTAGAGGAAATAGAAATTTTCGGAATGGAGGACGAAATTTTTACAAGAATAATGGAAATAGGAATTGGAATAGGAATAGTAATAATAATTATAATAGGAATAGAGGTTCTAGCGGATATAATAATGGAAGAGGATTTAGAAATAATTGGCGTAATAACAGAGGTGGAAGGAAGACAAGTTTTTGGCAACAAAGAGGAAATAGTTGTTGTGCGAATGGTGTTAATAGGCCAACATGGTGCCAAAATCATAGCCAAATAAATAGTCCCGTACAATATGTTCCAGTGGTGCCGAACCAGATAAATGGTACAACTTATTATCAGGCTACAACTTCAAATAATTTAAACTAGGTCAAACTGTAAATGACAGAGGCACATTTACAGGTGGTAAATCAAAAGTTAGAGAAATAGTAGCCTCTACGTTAACTGATAATAATATGCTCTATGTTCCGATAGAAGTAGATGGTAGAAGTCATAAGGCTTTGATTGATACAGGATCGCAGATATCTATTGTAAATGAAAAGCTAGTCCCACCTAGTGCGAAGGTAATCCCTAGACCAACAAGGATTCGTGGAATAACACAGAATGTGTTAGTAGTAAATAAGATCGCTGTGATTAGATTTAAAATGGCCGGACAGACATTTCATTTGGAATTTCGCGTAGTTAAGGATTTTCCGTATCAAGTTTTGATCGGGAATGATTTTCTACAGAGTCAAAATTGCCAAATAAATTACGGTCAGAATAAATTGACATTGCAGAGATTTGGAAAGCCAAGATTAAGGAAAAGGGAAGAACAGGAATCTGTGACTGTGTCTGATAATGCGGCATTAGGAATAAAACATTGTATTCGACCAAGATGGGTATTAGGTCATAAGGTACGGTTGTTACCTAGGTCTAAGACTACTGTGGAAGTGAATTTGGTTAGTTCCTGGAATAACAGGGAATACTTGTTAGAACCGGACAGGAAGATAGAGGCCCAATACAATGTGTTGATTCCGCGTGCGCTTTTATCGGCTGAAAATAACAAGATCGAAATTATTAATCCATCTAATAGAGCAATTTTATTGAGACCGAATGTAACGCTAGGAAAAGCTGAAGAATGTGTGGATGAAGAACAATGGAAGAGTGAAGGATTATCAACCGAGGATATTGATAGTATTTTAAGATCTCGTAGAAATTTTGATAAAACTAGATTGAAATTTGGGAATGAAACGAAACCGGAAATTAGGAATAGAATTGAGAGTTTGTGCTATGATTTTGCGGATGTTTTTGCATGGCAGGATGACGAATTAGGCCAAGTAAAACATTTTGAGCATCACATTGAGTTAGAAACAAAAGTACCATTTAGACGTCACCAATATCCGATTCCCATAGCGTTAAGAGATAAAGTTAAGGAACAAATTAACATTTTGTTGAGACAAGGAATAATTGAAGAAAGTTCAAGCGCTTACAACTCTCCGATGTTGTTTATACAAAAACCGTCAGGGGGTATTCGTGCAGTTTTGGACTGTCGGTTTTTGAACAAATGCGTCAAACTGCATAGCATTGCGCTGCCTCCGATCCATCAAATTTTAACGTGTATGGGAGGACATAAATATTTTAGTATTTTAGACGTAAAATCGGCTTATCATCAAGTGCCTATTTCTGAGGAGTCACGGGAGTATACTTCATTCAATATACCAGGCGTAGGAGCTTATCAGTATCGTGTTTTACCGATGGGATATTTACAATCGCCCGCCATATATACAAAGATAATGGCGATGACCCTGGCAAATGTAAATCCAGAGTCAGTTTCCTATTATATGGATGATGTGTTTATATATACGAATAATCAGGAGAAAATGGTAGATGTACTTCAATCAGTTTTCAAAAGATTGAGACATTACGGACTCAAACTATCTGTTGAAAAATGTCAGTTCATAGAAAGGAAAATTTTGGCTCTTGGACACATTGTCAGTGACGCAGGATACGAGGTTAGCCCGAAGATAATTCAGGCGATAAAAGCATGTAAGGCCCCGAATAATGTAAAGCAGTTAAAATCTTTTCTTGGTTTAACAAATTATGTTCGAAAATTCTGTAAGGATTATGCCAAAATCACATCAGCGTTTCAACCAATTTTGAAAAAGGGTCATAAGTTCGAATGGAATGAATCATACCAGCAGGTGTTCGATCAATTAAAATCAGCACTAATGAATGCACTATTGCTAGCTCCATTTAGGGAAGATTTGGACACGAGAGTGTACACAGACGCATCGACTAGTTCGATTGGTGGAGTATTAATGCAAAAACAGGCTAATGGTGAATGGACACCAGTAGCGTACTACAGTCGCGTGTTACGTCCACAAGAGAAGACCAGACACATAGTGGAATTAGAGATATTGGCAGTGATAAGAGCATTTAATTATTACTTGTTCAATAAAGAATTTGAGCTGTACACCGATTGTAAGGCATTAAAGTATTTGCAAACGTCACCTAAATTAGCTCCGAAATTGGTGAGATGGAGTTTGGACTTAGCCCAATATAAGTACACACCGGTGCATTGTCCTGGAGAAAAGAATCCTAGTGATATTTTGTCCAGGAACACAGACATTGAACCAACGGTAGACGATATTGAGTTAGAAACGTTGAAGGTGAATTCCGAAGATCTCCAAGTTAATTTGACTTTCGATAAGGACATTGATGTTGGCGAATTACAGAGAAAGGATTCATTTTTCGGACCGATCATGCATGCAATAGAACACCCAGAGGATGCTGATGTAAAAGCTGAGAAGCAAGCCCGATGGTATACAGTAAAGGACGATAGGCTTTATAGAACACAAAGAATGGCAGGTGGTACAAAATTATTATTATGTATTCCTTATGCGTTAAGAGAACAAGTATTCAAGAACCTACATTGTTCAGTATATGGTGGCGGACATTTTTCTTACACGAAATGCTATAGACGGGCTTTAAAATTAATATACTTTCCAAACATGAAGAAATTCTTCATGGAGAAGATAGGAGAATGCATAAGTTGCCAGATACAGAAAAGGAAGACAGGAAGAGTACCATTTCACGCGCAGACGTACCCCTCTTATGCTCCATTTCAGTCAGTTGTGATGGATGAGGTCGGACCTTTTAAATTGTCTCGTAACAATAGAAATAAGTACATTCTAGTGTTTGTTGATAATGCAACTAGATTTGTTATCGCTAGAGCGGTGCCCGCAGTAACGGCAGAGATCGTTGCGCAGGTAATTTTCGAAGATCTGATTACGAAACATGGAGTTCCATCTCAGCTCCATCTGGACAGGCTATCATCTCATCGCAGCCGAATAGTGGAAGAAATGGCAGAGAAATTTGGAATGCAATTGCATTTTGCGAATACAAGCGCCCATTATTCTATAGGATGTGCTGAAAGGGCCATTGGCTCATTACAGCAAGTAATGAAGCATTATATTGATAAGGATTTTTCAAACTGGGATGAGATCTTGCCAAGTTTGATATTTACTATTAATACGCAAGTGCATGATGGTACTGGTTTTTCACCATACTATCTATTGCATGGAGTCGAACCAAGAACGTTTCTTGAACAGGACCTAGACATTCCTTGCGAATACGTCGACAATGAGGTGAGACTTCAGAGCATAAAAGAGGCACGCCAGCTAGCGTACAAAAATTTGCAGAGAAGATTTAGATCTCAGAAGAAGCAAATAGAGAAAAAGTTTGATCAACCGAATTTTGAAATTGGTCAAAAAGTGTTAATACGGGAAATGCCAAGAGCAGGTTTGCCCGCATGTTTTGGTAACCGTTACAATATTAAAGGGGTAATAGTGGACAAGATAAACAATAATTCATACAAGGTACAGTATGAAACGAAAAATGGTGAAAAGAAAAGTGACACTATAGACTTAAGACGTTTAAAATTATTTGTAGAAAGTAAAAATGGTGAAAGGTATGGTGAGACAGATCAAACATCAGATGGTGATGAGTAAAATTTCGATTTGGTGAAAGAAAAAAAAAGTTTAACATAGGGTATAATGTAACTATGGTACAAATTGGGTCTACCGATGAAGTGTCAGAAAGGGGGCACTTTCTCAACCAAACCCTAATCCCGAGATTGGAGGAAATGCTAATCTCCATGAGGAAATTTCCCGAATCGATAGACACTTTTTGAATTATAGTTACTAGAATTGTGAATAAATAATAAATGTATGGAATGTAAAATTAAAATTATTAATTAAAATCAGTTGATACCTAGAAAGTAAAATAAAATATAAAATACATAGAAATAAATAAATTGGTGACAGTAGGCTAAAATACAAACGAATAAATAAATAAATAGTAACAGGAAATTAATATTAGGTTTTACTAATTCCAGAATTTTATTCAAGATTGAAAAGGAAACATTAGAATATGGAAACTACAATGTGGGTGATCTATATAAAATTGATAGTTATGGTTCATTTTGGGAAGTCAGATGATCATCATCAAGTAACTATGAAGAACGTAGGGATAGCCCTAACACAAGATTCGTTGGCAGTTCATGCGTCAAATATGGTATATACAACTATTCGATTACATGTTAATTTTCACGAAGCTGTGCCGATGCACAAAGTGTGTAGTGAATCATATGATATTCTAGAAGAATACGCAGAAAGGGAAAGACAATTTAGAATTAATATAATAAATTCAATACCATGTCAGTTTGTATTCATAAATGGTAGTTCTAAATGTATGGAGTCAGCAAGGACTAAACGTTCAATTTGGTCTATGCTATTAGGATTTGGGTCTATAGGGTTGTCGACCTATAACCTAATACACACACAACAGTTGTCGACCTCAATTCAAAAATTGTCTGAACACGAAAATGTATTGGCTGAAAAAATTCACAAATTAAAAATATCGCATAACGAAGAAATTTCAATAATGCATGATGTGGTAGTTAAGGTACATCATGTTCTTCAGAATGTAAGGAGTAAACTGCAAGAGATGTATTGCTACTTGCAGCAAGCTCAAAGGAAAATTTTGACTAATCTATTTTCTCATTTAGCTAGAGAAAGAGTGACGAAAATATTCAACGACATACTTAGCAACCAATTATCCTATCATATTTTGTCGAACTTAGATGTGAATAAATTTATAAATAGTCATGATATTTTGAAGTATTCAATTTATCGTTCCGATATAGGAATGTTTTATCGAGTATCGTCGATTTATTTAATGAAATATGACTATAATGAAAACAACATCGACTTATTACTAAAAACGCCAATTGTTTACGAAAATACTGTATCAAAAATGTTTAATGTAATTTCAATGGGTTATCTAACTAACAATTTTAGAACTTACTATAAGTTACCGGAAGTGGTATACTTAGCCAACGGAATATATCACACACTAGATCGATCGAAATGTGAATTCAAGAGTTTCTTGTATTTTTGCGAGCAGATATCATTGGATGATGCAGCTAAATGATTGAACAATATTGTGTTCAATGGATCGTTAAGTGGTTGCGAACAACAAACAGAGAAATACCTAGGCAAGGTAGTGTACAAATATACTCATGCCGGAGTATTATACTCATCATTGGTAGAAGGATATGTGACTAAGTTAGGTAAACATCATGAAGTTACATCGACGAAGGTAAATTATGGGAACAATTGTTCGTACTTCATTGATTACAGTTCATTTGATAACCTAATTTTTGGAGAATTGGCGATTCCAACTAGAAAAGTAATAAGCGTAAACAATAAGCATTTAAGTTTGATAGGGAATTGGACGCTAAAGCAATTAAATTTTAGTATACACCATGAGGAACTCAACAATCTAGCTGAAAATTTATTAAAGCTGAAAGTGGATACCACTGTACCACTACTAATAATTAGGACGAATTACATAATGTATGTAATAGCAGGAATCATAGTTGTATTAATTATTTCAGTCATTGCATTAATAACGTTGTATTGCAGACTGTATAAATCGATAAGAAAATATAAAGTAGAAAATAGTGAACCATAATAATCATAATAATAATAATAATAATAACAATAATAATAATAACATTATTTAGGATCATATTGTATAAAAATTGTTTGTATTTCGTGAACTATTGTGAGAAAAGTCTAGAAAAGGTTGTAAACCAGTTCGTAAACATTGGAATTAAGTATTGGTAATTTTGGAAATTTTGAAAAAAAATAAAAACTAGGATATCGAATGTAAACAAACATGGAAATATGTCAAAGTGTATTCAGATCATGCATTCCATACTCACCAAACAGCCATCACCAATAGTAAACACCATCACCATATGAAGGTATAAGGTTATGTAAACAAAGTCTATAGTCTATGATAGTCCATAATAGTCATACTACCCAAACCGGATAGGTTGTATTGTAATACGGTATACCAAACGATGTCCCATTTCCGTATAAAGTGTGAACGAAATGAAGAAAATTGTGAAATAAGGATAGAAATAGATGAGAAATAGGTTACCTAGATGAATCTAGGATAGTGACATCAATCATTGATAGATAAAGTCTAAAAACATTCAAACATTCAAGAAGGGATAAGGAAAATAAATGTAGAAAATAATAATATTAGTAATAACAACACTAGAAATAGTTAAAAATAGATAAGAATAGACGAAATAGTAATAGGTTACTATTATAGTAATAGTAGATAGTATATATGTATAAATATTACAAGTGTTTTATAAAATAGCGAATAATGAATTTTATATTGTATGTAAAAGGTGAATTAAAAGGTTAAAAGAAGCAAATAAGCATAGATAAAGCTAGAAATAATTCACAAATAGTGTTAAAGAATGTTTAGTGTATGTAGTAATAACGTATTTATTCATTATTTTTAAAAGTCCGAAAGTTTTTGTAAGTTTTAGAAAAGAAAAGAAAAGAAAATAATGTATTTTATTAGAATTAGTAATAATCAATCAATATTGATTGAAAAGAATTATTAAAAGCATTAATTTTATTGTGGAACGTAATTGGTAAACGATATGAGCAAGGCTCACATCTTATTTTGTATGGATTTGCGTCAAACAGCTTGAATACTCTGAACAGCTGGAGGTAAGAATGAGAACTGAGACCCGCGCGAGAGAGTAGCTCCGCGAGAGGCTACGCTAATCTCCATTCCAGGCCCCGAGCACATGGTAATTACGAAAGCTTCCGAGTGATCCCGAGTGAACTCGAAGTCGACAAGAACCAGAGGCGCTCTATCCAGCCTCGCTGAAGTTTCGTAAGCTGGAAGATTAATCCTACTCCGAGCGTAAATTCATATAATATACTTTTAGAAATTCAAGAAAAATTAGAATTTAATAAAAATAATCATATTTAACCACGTAAATGATTAAAGTAAGGTTTAAACTATATAAATACGTATGAAATAAGTAATAAAAGCTTAAATATAGAGAGATATAGCGAGTATAATTTAATGCTATATTTATGATAGAAAAAGAGTAAAAATATGAGTTTTTAAGTGTGAAATATAGTCTCCAAGTTATGGTTTGACAGACTTCACACATAGCTAAAGTTTCAACGGTCATGCACAAAGATTACTAGGAAAGTAACAAGGGTGCTCGACACAGAAAGAACAAAATAAGACTGCTTCAAAAATACGCGATTTTTAGAATGCAAAAAGTGAAGGCAGACACAAGATAGATGTTTTAATTATTTAATTAACTATAGTAAATGTAATTTTCTACGAATTTTAAGTAGGCCTATCCCGACTTTATCTATTTCTCGTCTATTTCAGATAATATCCGAAAGCGAAGGAAATGGACATCAATACAATATTATTATTAATATCAGCGTTAGTTTTAGGAAGTGTATTAGTTTTAATAGTAATTATCACATGTTATATTTTGTTAAAATTAAATAGGATAGAGAGAAAATACGAAAATAGTGTAAGAAATAGTAAAAATAATGTAAGATCAAACATAGATGTAGAAGTAAATGGTAGAGATGAGTTTGAGACTTACGCAGTTTCCCATGCATCACCAATTTATGCCACTATCTTTAATAAGAGCAAATCTACACTAAAAACTATTCCACAAAGCACTGAAATCACTATTTTTAAGAATTTGCCAGATGGTAGTATAGTAGATTATAGTAAGAGAACTGAACCTGAACGGGAACACACACAATTGCACCACATCACTACAGAAGATGAGAAAGACACTAATACATCAATGGGACACTATAAATTCACGAAAACCGACGTTTTCAACGAAGATTCCGACAAACACGGGAAAACTGAGTGCCCGGAAAAGATGAAAAGTGAATACTTTTTTCCATGCGACATAGTGGTTTTGTGAAGTAAAGTGTTTTAAAACGAATAATGTAATAATTGCGACGGAATATTAGCACTTGATGTTATCCAGTCAACGGTGACGCGTGAACAGAAGGCAGGAAGTTAAGTTAACCTTGACAAGCTTGATTGAAAAACTGTTGATTTTGCAGTTACCATCCTGGAAATAGATTCAGGATATCCAATGCCCTGCGGCAGGATTTTCTTTCCGTTCATGTTAAAATGTCAGTGAATAAAATTTTCATGAAAATAAAACAATAATATTTTCAAGTTTTTACAGTGCAAATGTGAATAATTTAACTAACTATGTTCTAAAAACTATGTTACAAGTTTTTGTTTTAGATTTCCATTCACATAGCGGTGGAAGTTGAACCATTACTGATACGGCCAATAAATTTATTGGTTGGCACGTATGGACAGTCAGAGTAATGGAAGTTTTTGGTAATATGACACTATAAAAGTGTTGTCGCTAAGAGGAGATAACTCAAGAGTACTTGCAAACTAACATATATGTATTTATGCACAATCACTCTTGACAAAATGTGATGTGCAAGTATTTCAGCAAAAACTCGCTAGATGTCGTGAGGATATACTTTGCTACATTACATTTGAAATATTGTATTTTATAATTTTAGGAATTAAGAGAAAGATTAAAAATTCAAATATATATATATTTTTTGAATAATTTTAGGTGAAGGAATATTGATTACTATTTATATAATTATTTTGCATAATAATACATATTTTATTTCATTTCAAGTTTATATTTATTTTTCAATATGGTTTCAGTATGTATCATGTACAGGGTGTTTATAGAAAATCGCCCTCTTACGATGTCGAATTTGGTTTGCGCAGCAACCAAAGTTTTAAGGGGAGGCCATGTGGCAGGACTCGATTTTCGAGGAAAATAATTTGTATATTTTGATTTTATTTTTATGTTTATGTCACGAAATCATTAATTAAGGTTATGGGATTAAATGTAGTATATGTGAGTAAATGCAAGCTGCACAATCTTGCTAATGTTTGTGTCAGCAGTTTATTGTAAACACATGTGTATAAGAATGTCATCGTTGAGTGTCTGGCAATGTAGGAAGGAAATGTTGACAATGTGTCTTTCCTCACATTAGCCAGATTCTAGAAATTGTATAAAGTGAATCTGTAGGATTTCACGAATTTCATGAGATTACGGATGTACGGAGAATTGCTTAGAATCGGGAAATCAGAGCGTGTCGAGGATTGCAATTTTGAGTTTTGACACATGGAAGGAATTTGTCTCTCCATGTGAAAACGGTGTTACACGTGCCGCAGCAGACGAAAAAGCAGACGATGGTAGTTGGACAACGCCAAACAAAACCGGAGGACGAGGAGGTTTTGAGAGAGTTCAAGGACAGTTCTCAGAGAGTTCTAAGACAGTTCACGGACAGATCTTGGACAGTTCACCGAGATTCTACGGTGTACAATTCTTCGAGAATCTATGATCAAGTTACCGTGATCATTCTTGGGTTCGAGGTTGGAGAACCAAGTTCTATTGGAGACTTAGCCAGATGATAGGAGGAGACAATACTTTGTATTCCAAAACATCATAACGACGCAGAACTTCGGCAGAGAGTTGCATTGAGAGGAGCCATACCTCAATGCTCATTTTTGTCTTCCACCAACAAGGAGTTTCAGCTTAGAAGGAGCAGAGTTCGACGCCAGAACGACGTGGGAGTACACCAGTTTTATCCAGGTATGTGTGGCACCGAGTCAGAATTCAAAAGCTCAATACTTGATCGTTCTGTACCTGTCTGGCAAATGAATCTGAATATCCGTCATAACTAATATTCTGAGATCTTACAGTTCACTCATAAGGTTAACGAAATACAGTGTTTTATTTTAAATGAAGTGGACGTATCGTTATTTAACTAATCCCCAAATGAAAACCTCTCGCAAGTTAATTCTATAGTTTGTCCCACTCATTCTAGATGGTGAGTGGAAGGCGCCTAGTAGCACTCATCTTTGAATCCCCAATTAGGCACAGAGTGGCTAGGTTTTCAATATATAGATAGATAGATAGATAATGTGGGTGTTTTTCTCTCTTTTTTATCTGTATTGCCAATTTTCTAACAATTTCCCCCAACAATCAGGCCTAAAAATGTGTCGGTAGCTTTCTAAACTATACTCTGCCCTCCACCAAGATGCCTGGGAGTTTTCTCTTGGGTAATACGTTGAATTTACTGTTACGTTTTGAAACACGCCGTGTTATCTGTTTCGTAATATGGTTCAAAGGGAATGTGACGACTTATTAATTTCTAATGTCAGATCCCTGCTGCTTACAACAGCATTTTTGAATGCCTAAGAAATGATTTTGTAATGTGTAATTTTTTTAATTTACCAACTTCAGTAGTGTCTTCTAAGAAACGATAATTCTGATAGGAATAAATGGGCTTACAATAATATCTTCTACATGCGTATAACCAGCTGCAACAATGGGAAGGTAGTTTTATTGAAGTTAAATTAAATGTTCCACAATAAATTATACTTGCCAATACACATTCGGTACAATTTTGGGGAATGATTGATACATTTGGGGAACATGATTTTGTCTTTTGTTACATATATTTTTAGGAACCGATCATTCACTTCTCGTTTTGCAGAGTGTTAAAATTCGTTCGTCCCTGTTCAACTTCTAATCGTCAAATGGCCATGGGTGATACATTTTCGGAAATATGGTAGAACACAAATTTCGACAGTGTAGCACTTGTGTCAATTGTCCTCTATGTGAGAATAGAAGAGACGAAGAAACTAATTGTTTTAAAATAGATATATCTAGAATTTGTCAGAAGGTAGCGAGATTGCAGATAATTGTGTACCAACAAAACTTCGCCTAAAAATTCGATATATTATATATTCATGCCTATCGTATTTAAAAATTAGAATGATAGGCATTAAACGATGCAAAAGAGTGCAATATTCTATAATCCTTTATGGATTTTAAACTTTTTGAATCTCACATCACAACATGGTCCATGCTTGCTCTACCCTAATTCCAACTTAATTGTCACAAGCCATGAGCCATACAACGTTCAAAGGGTTTCGTTTCTGTAAGATGTGTGTTGTTTGCATTACATTTGTAAAAGACGAAGATAAATTTCAGAAAGTGAAAATTCACCATAGTCATTGTAAAAATATATCCAGCCATGAAACACAATTTTGTCCCATACAATAAATATGGTAACAAAAAGCTTTATGACCTGCTAGGATAATTCATCTGCATTATTGGTGCTAGATATTATTGTTTGGTTCATTTTGAGTACGAGATAAAGGGATTAAAAATAAACCTTTCACTTATGTATTAAAAATTTTGTATACCGTGTGTGAATATATAACACTTAAGGTATTCTATATGTGTTTTTCTATTTTGCTTTATTTCACAGAACGTTTTCGTTTGGAAACAATGACCTCATGCACGCTGCTTTAATAAGCTCTATGTGACGTTACAATTATTTTTTTATAATCATAACAGTAAGAGTTCTGAGACAGTTGTTTTTTTAGGAAAGAGATTATTGTTACAAGCACGAAGACGAAAAGAGGGAGACGTTACAAATATTCACATAATACTTTTTGCTATGTGTGTGCTTCATTTGTTCTAACATAACAGAGAATACCTATTAGAAGAACAGTAGGAACAGCTTGCGCACTATATTTTAGTTAACAAGTTGGTGAGCAAGTTAAAGACTAGACACGTAACGTTTGCAGTAAGAAGGTTGAAAGTTAATTCATCAATGTGGTTTCATGGTAAAAGGAAGCGTAAAATTTCACTTGTTATTCCTGCAATTTGGCGAGAAAAAAAGACAATCATTTCAATTACTGTTCTTCTTGAATGGAAGATGTGCCTGAGTATTCTGTTTTTAAATCTTAAGTTACTCCATATTGTGTACAACTGTAGTGTTAGACTCGAGACTGCAAGAATGCAGTTTTCTTACATAAGAACACAAATGTGATTTTCTACGTAAGTAGCCATGAACAATTGTCTGCATATTACCAGAGGAAGGACTCAATGGGTTCTGTGTAAACATTGTCTGACTAATGATAGCAGTGGGTTTTGAACATAAACTTGAGAAAGAGAGCTTGTTCATGGACGGATCTAAATACAGTCTCATGATTCGTCTATGAACGAATCATAAGACAGAATGAGAGACAAACAGACCAGTTTAATATAACACAAGTGTAGTTCAAAATTAATAACTACTAGGTGTTCCACTCTACTTTAAACGTACTATACTCTGTATTCAGGGCTAAAAGTAAGGGGGAATTCGAGTGGATGCCGTTACCCCATTTCCTAAAAAATCAATGGCTTCCCCTACTTCATAAGACATTATTGTGACCAAAGATAGGCATTGGGCACTTCGTAAAGTCATTCGTGCTCCTACCTTTTCAAATCCACTTTTACCCGTGGCTCTAGATTAAATCCTGTTTATTTAAAACCTCTAATTCTTTACCTTTTAGAAATAATTTTTAACCCACTAATCATTGCAAACTCTATACCATTTTAATCTATGCTAACTCTAATTAACTAACTCTATGGCAAATGAATCCGGAGGTAAAATGCCGCGTTCACAAAAGCTCTCCACTAATTTCTATCCTTAGCCAACTGGATCCAGTTTCTACAATGCACTATCATCTCTGCGTGGTCCATCTTTATATTGTCTCCCATCTCCGCCTAGCTCTTCCTGATGGTCGTCTCCCTCTTGACCTTCCAGTCAAGACTGAAAGCGTTTCCACCTTTTTCCATGCTAGCTATATGACCTGCCCACTTAAGCCTCCCAGACTTGATGACCATATCAATTTTTGGTAAACCGTATAAATTATGTATTTCCTTGTTATGAAGTTTCCGCCATTCCCCATTCCAGTTTCTCTTGTGTCGGAATATTCGCCTCAGGATCTTGTTCTCAAATGGTTTTTGTCTATGTTCTTCTATCAGAGTAAGCGACTATGTTTCACAACCATACAGAACAACAGGAAGACAGCGGCATTTCTATAGAGCATATTAGTGGGTAAGAAAAAATATATCTAGGAAATGTTGTAAACTGATTAGAATTGAATGAAAATTTAAGGCCATTTGCAATCAAGAAGGTTGAAATTGGTATTGATAATAGTCATTGTAAAGTCACGAAAAATCTGGAAACTCGAATGCATTTCAACTGACAAAGCTCTACTAAACATTCGTAATTATCAGACTTAAACACTAAGCCCGTGCCTAACGTTTTCAGCTGAGATAATCAATTCCTATATAATAACATGGTGAACTTTTTTTCAAAAGTATTATGAAAGCTATTTGTCTTACGGAGTTCAAACTTTCTCCAGATGTTAACCTACCCTAATACTACATGTTAACTTTGGTTTTAATCTAGATCTTATAGCCCATTAATATTTATTTTTACAAGGAAATTTGACAGCGCTGAATAGCGCATAAACACGGTTTCTTTTCCTGTTCGCGGATACCTGTTCCATTCACACCATTGTTCTTCACTAATCTCCAAAAAGTTGGTAGGAGAGGGAAACAAGTTACGAATCGAGATAAGATCCTTCGTCTAATAATGTGGAAAATGTGAATCTTCAAAGTTATGTTAGTTGACAACCTGACGTTATGGTCGGAAGAAGAAAGGGTTGCGCGAGGCAAGACCGACTGCTGTCAGAAATGAGACAATCTTATCTATCTACACATCTTTTTATTTGCATTTTATAACAAGCCTTCTTGTCAAAATGGGGTGCACTTTCACTATCCTCCTATTTAAACCATTTTTAATCCTAAATCTTGATTCTTGCGCGCTGCGTAAGGGGGACACGACAGAGGAAACACAAAACTAAAAGCATTATCTAATAGCTTTCCAAAATATTAATAGCTCAATATTTTGCTTTCCAAAATTACGAATGTAACCTAAAAACTAAACGTTGAAAGAAATATCTAGTAAGATGAAAGAACAAATCATGGCATATCATGCGTGTGTGTAACAGTGATATACAAAATAAATAAATAAATATTACAATATTTCTTAGGATCTAGATAATTTGAACCTGATATTGGTATTCCAAGCATAAGCAAATGAAATATTTTTCACTTGATTTTGACCGAAAATCTGTATATATATATATATATATATATATATATATATATATATATATATGTGTGTGTGTGTGTGTATGTATGTATGTATGTATGTATGTATGTATGTGTGTGTGTGTGTGTGTGTGTGTGTGTGTGTGTGTGTGTGTGTGTGTGTGTGTGTGTGTTTTAGTATTTTGATTGACTCATTTTCCTGATTAACGTTACGTTATATCTTACGGAATCTACAATTACGTCACTTTTGATGAACAAGAAAATGTTTATCCTTGTTTCCCCTACGCAGTTCATAACACTTCATAATTTTAGGGGAAAATATCTGGCAACGTGTATCACGGGTACTCTCCTGATTCATTTAAAGAACCAATTACCGGTTGATCGCAAATTGGAATTATTTTCAGCTGAGGAATCTTATCAAACTCTCAATCAAATTTGGCCGATATATGAACCTTGTAGCAAATTGAAATGATCACAAATCGCAAGGAATGAATAGAAATATCTCCACAAAAAGCTATATTAGTCCATATATCCACATTCGTGCATAGGTCTACATCTATTTTGTAGTTGACTATCTATCACAATAGAGTTAGTACTTCATCTGTTGATGATTTGCGGGTGAAACATCTCCACCAAAATCTCGCATTCTACAATATCGCCTGACTAAAACCTGGATACGTTTAACTCTTGTAACTGAGATACAGTACTGAAACGTTTGCTGCATAACCATGATATTGTTCTATGTGAACAATGCAATAAACAAGTCTTTAGTAATATTATAAAGGGTAATTTACATTTATGCACTAATAATTGTAACAAATATATTTTGATTACTGGCGCATTTAGGAGGCTATGAAACCCCATGAAATACTTTCATTATTTTTTTCGCAATATGCATACAGCACAAATGTTTCTTATTGGTTCCCAAGCCTCCCCATCCGAAACAGGATTCTAATTACACCACTGAGTTTGATATAATTTGTATCGATATTATAAATAGAAATACTTTTTAGGAAGTACAAACCTGAATTATCACAATAATAAAAACATGTAAGATGTTCGTAACTGTAGTCGTATTGTCGAGCAAAGTCTCAAAGGATTGAACACTTGAAGACTTAAATATCAGAGATACTTGTTTATTTGCATTTGAAACTAAGATTTTTACAAGCGCTTTGGCAGTTTATTCTAGAAAATATATCACTATGGCGTAAGAAAAGCGAAAACTGGATATTGATCGATATTCGAAACGTATATTAAAAAATATAGATATATATATTTCACATAATGATTGTATAAACTTCTAATTTACTCGCACACTTAGTGTTACTAACAGACCTGCTCCCTACAGACACCCTCCCCCCGCACAAATTCACCAGTGCATCATGTTACGAACGTAGTGTTTTCCACGAGAACAGACATTTCTCGTCTCGCCTTGATTATAATCTCGAAACCGACACGAGAACTGCCATTCTAAATTCGAGACAAGGCACGAAACACAGTAATTATCGCCTTGTTTTCGAGGCGAGGAATTTCTCGAGTGTCGTGTGCAACACGTATTCATTCAAGTCTTGAATCTCGAATATTGTTTCAGTGTTACATGAGTCATATATAAAAAAATACAAATTGATAAAATGATGGTTCGAAAGCAATGAAGAGCATTTTTCTACAATTAAAATATGAAAGTCATTACACAATTTACGCCAACAATAAGTATGGTTTAAATATTGTTTTCAGGGAGCGATTTAGAATCCCAAGAATAGGTTTCATCTCCTCCGTCAACCTTTTATATAAATAGGAAGTGGTAGAGATGGACGACCCACTGGCCATAAATCAAAAACTATAATATCTAGCGAAGAGCGGATTTAAGGGATTGATTCAATATATCTAGAAAATTTACCATCTCCATTCGTATCTCTCTATTGAAAACCGGAAGTGATATACATTTAATACTATTTTCGGTTTCAATATTGATTTTTATGCAAGCAATTCTCGGTCGTTTTCTTCTTACACATATATAAACTATTTTCAGTTCGCTATAGGTCACAATCAGGTAAATCCTCTTTGATATCTGTGTAAATTTTTGTCAGTTGATTGCGACAAATAAGCGAATTTACTCTACACTATACAGTTCGAAACTACTTTTATAAGATGGATACTCCTCTACCTTAGAGCAACATAGACAGATTTTCTGAAACTTTTGTACATCGTTAGCTCCAATGTGCCTCTACAGGTAACTATTCGCGGAGATGTTTATGTATAAAGAGAGAGAAAATAGACTTTGCTCTTATCTGTTGGCAATCTGCATTCCAACGGTTTCTTCACTTCAGGAGAAAACCTAAAGTTCTGGCACGTGAACTAGCGGCCGGAGAGGGGGGGGGCAGAAAATGGAAGAAACCAACCTGGTTAGCCTCCTGTTCTGCGTTATTGCAAAATGTAGTACCATATATTAAGCAGCTTTTTAGTGAAAGAAATTTAATTTTTAATTAGCGAGCTCTAATATTATCCTAGCAAGAGAAAGTAAAAGTGAACATGCAATATTAATACTAACAAACATTTGGACGAATTTTGCAATGTTTAAAGTAAATAGTTTTCATAATATTTTTGAAAGAAATATGCCGTTATTATAAAGGGAAATCCCAACATATTCTGAGTGTTGGACACAGCCTTAAAGCAACAATGGAAAGGAAAACAAAAGCAGTAATACAGGATGGCATTCATTTAAGGGTATTCACTACAACGAAATTAGAGTGATTCTGTAATATCTTCAAAACAAATAAAAATATTCGAAAATCGGAAGCGTAGTGAGTAAGTCAATATGATTTTGCATGTGATACCTTTACCACAATTCCCCTATCTGCTTTTGGAATGCCACTAATTACAGAACGCGCAAAAAACGCTAAATCTATGTACGGTTGCAAATCGAAAGCAGAGTAGTTGCTCTAACTGTATCACATGCAACATCGTATTGCTAAATTTCTGCTTTACGAATATTGATATTTGTTTTGAAGATACTACTGAAAATCTCTAAAATTAGCGGTAGTATAATTTCGCTCTAGTGGAGGCTCTTAAACAGCAGAGGGTCTTGGCTCATTGACCAAGGGTCATTGATTATCTCAAACTTGGCAAATATAAGATATAACTCCTCAATAACATTGGGTTGCACTGACCCACAAATGTATATGATTTTTCTTTTTAAAAATAAAATTGGTAAGTGTGTTTAGGTTTTTTATATTTATATCTGAAATTATGCGTCTCTATCCAGTACTGCTGCATATGTAAAAACATGCAGGAATAAAACAATCATAGAATTTGTCCTTAATTTGGTGTTTAAGATAATATGGGTGGAGGATACTTTGGTTTCTCTAATAAATATACGTTATGAAAGTGTGTACCTCTAAAAGTCGAATTATTCTTTGGTTTAGTAAAATATGCAACCAAATTTAATTTAGAAGCAGTCACACTGAATGTATCTTATTGAACTGTTGGATAATGGGCTTCGATATTCGTTCCGAGGTGCAAGTTTGGCAGACAAATAACATGGTGGGGGCTATATTTTAAATACTTTTAATCAACAACATTTATCGAAACTGATCTGCAATAGTCGTCTGATCGACTGGCTAATGAGCTGGAAGTTTCGTTTGCGTCAGTGCACTACATGCTACCACTTGATTAATGTATTCCTACGATTGCAGCCAAACTGTATCTAATGCCCTGAAGGAGGTGCAAAAGTGGCACATACTGAATATGGAAACATACACGTTTATACCTATTCAAGTTTGTTTATTTTCTCCATCGCAGTATTTCGATTCAGGAATCGGCCCCGCATAGCGTAGTTGCTAACGCTCTCGCCTTCGGTGCTAGTGGTCCTGGGTACTCTTCCCGGTGGGGTACTCGGTCGATAAGGTATGACAGCTTTTTCAGGCCAGCCACCTTGAATGGGGATTTTCTGGGTTTTCCTCATTCACACCAGGCAAACGCCGTGGTGATACCTAACTTATAGGTCCCAGGCTGCTTCCTTCCTTCCCTTTTCCCGGATAGTGTGATCACCAAGGGACGTCATCCCTCAAACGTGATGGGCTAAATGGCCATAAGATGTCGAGAGCCCAGAAATCTAAATCCTAAATCCCAATTCAGGAATCATGGGAGGAGATCTTAAGACCGCAAGTCTAGTGAATTGAACCAGCTAATGCCCCTACTCTCAAAAAGGTCAAGCAAGAAGCAACAAATGTAAAAGTCGTGATAGTATTGTTATATAACCACAATAGTTTGACGATAGTCTAAAACGTTCTTTGGTCTTCTCACAATAAGTAGCACGTGGGTAAATCGAAAATATTATGTACTATGGCTCATTCCTAAATCAACATTTCCATGCAGAATTGCAACACAGATGACAATATCTCCTGCAGTCTGGACATATTTTACTTCACGAAAGATCAGATGTCCTACTGCCTATGCGATTCAGACTCTTTTATGACGAGAGGATTGGAAGGTAATGATGTGCCCGCCATATATCAAGCGAATATGCCCATGCGATATTGGTTTATTCCCAGAACTGATGTAAGAACTTCTGGGAAATCATTTCAGTTATATTCCCAATATTTTTCGTGTCTTATTACACTCTGTCGAGTCTCTATCACAAACTGAGATCTATAAAGTCTACCACATATCTACATCTGACGAGAACTTGTTCATCAGACAGGCATGTACTACATCCTTAGGTTGAGAATACAACAATGTTCACCTAAAAGATGCATTTCTTTCTCACTTCGCAGTTATATTTCCATTTTAATATAAACGAATCTAGTGTTTGTATATATAGTATTGTCGTTCTGTAAGCATTTAGTATATGATACATGCTATTATTTAATTTTTAAATTAATATCAATAGTTCAGGCTATACAGAAATTATTTATTTATTTTTCAATTTCGAAAACATGTTTAAGTAATGATTTGAATAAATCAAGTACATATAATAATAGTTTTTTGGTTTCACCAAACTAACACGATAGTACTACGTTTCAAACCATTTACTGCCAACTCACGTGAACACGCTATCATACAATATTACAAATTAGAGTGTATGAAGACGATTAAAGCTAGTAATAGTGCTTGTATAGTAAGCATAGATGTAGGACTCCTGTGAAAAGCTTTTTTAGGAAAAGGCAACAAGATAAGAAGAAAACATTAAATAAAATATTTCAAATTAACGTCCGCACAAATGTACCATTTGCACTTAAATTTTGTAGGTAACGGAAGTACATTCTGTAAACCCACTGACACCATGTTGTCCACCACAATCTTACTTGGGCCGGGATCGAACCATGGATATCACGCACCACATGCAAGTGGACTACCAATAAGCCACCGTTCTCCGAACACAAGAAAAAAGAACTAATATATATATATTTATTATGAATAGAATTAACCAGATGGCTATCCATTGTTTTAAATGTCTAAATCCAGCTCGGTTAATGGAATGTAGGTCACAGGATTTAAGATGGTAATGCGAGCAGTTGACTTGTTTGTATTCCAACACTCGAAACAATTATCTTGTCAGATGAACGGAGTGGCCTATTTAGACATCTTACGGAAGGTCCTTATATATTAAAGAGAAGAATATAGCAAAATTTTCATGCTAAGAAGTGTTTTTATTCGCAGAAAAGAACGTATATGTTGTAGAGATAGGTCAGGAAAATGTGTTGAGTATTTGTTGGGTAATAAAAAAAGTAGAATCAGTTTTGCATTAGCTTGGTAATATGTTATGAATACTGTTTAATAGGATAGGAATGGTAACAATAGGTTTTTGGTTCCAAAATGTACTTAACAGATGCTCGAGGGCAATCAGAAGTTTCATCTTCCCGTGGGTTTGTAGGGAGTTGGAGGCTAGCCAGTATGAAAACCTGGTAAACGTCTAAAATGTCTTGGAAATATGAAAGAAACCTTTTTTTGTTTCAACGAAACTTTTTAGTTACTTTGAAAAGGATTACAAAGTGAGAGAAACTGTTCTGGTGAGTTGAAGGACATTAGTTGACAAAAATCAGGGAAGCTTTTTCTGAACGTTTACTGAATTTTATGTTGACCGTTATAATGAAATACCTTAAAGTAATGCCTACGTATCGAAAAGAGTAACTGAGAGTTTTGGCTGTACAAAAGTACAATATACGTTAGAGCCAGAGGAAAGCAGGCAATAAATAGCCATACTACCTTTGTCGAGTTGAAGCCTAAACCCAACTGTATCTTTACGACCACAGAGGAGGTCGTGCCTTCATTAACATACCACTCAAATGAATTATTGTTGCAGAGCAAGTGATAGTTTGGAGTACAATAATAAATTAGGCGTGAGGTACGTATCGATAAATCCAAATGTTGAAATACGGTATTTTGAAGGAGTCATATTAAAGAGTAGTAGAGCGTTAATAGTGATTGCATATTAAGAATAATTAACGTGGACATAATAACAATACCTTGTAGATAGCTTTTGTAAAGTTAACTGTATTAAACATAGATAGACATACCCCTTTTCAAAATAGATTGTTAAACGAAATTTGCAGACAAAAAATATTGTTCAGATATTTATGTGACTATATACCTATTCGAATGAGAATGTGGTTCGAATGGAAAAGAGATTAGTAGTTCGTTAATATTTTTACCAGTAATTAAATTGCATACTAACAGATCTCGAGTTTCTTGTCTTTTGAAGCACTGGGGGTACAGATTCAAGAACTTAAGAATAAGTAGACTAACTTTAACTTCAACTTCACACTTGTAGCTTTAAGTTGTGGGCACTCTGAAACTTGACCATGATGAGAGTGTCCCTTAAAACTGAAGTAGTACTTGGTATGGTATTAAAGTATACCAAAGTTTAGTTTGTTTTTTTATGTATGTGCAATTAGTACTGCACGTGAATTGTATTATTGGTATTTATTGTATCTAACTAGTATTGGTGTTAATATTGTACATGTTATAATCACGTAACGATACATAATGATGTTTATCATATAATTAGAGACAATTGAAGGTTACAAATTATCTTATTAATACGGGATGAGTTAAGTAAGACAATGTCTTCTTACGGAATATTTTTGATCTTCGTGATATGGATTAAAAAAATGTTAATTCGTCCCAGAGGAACACGATCATTCTTCATCTAATCCAGTACTCAGTTCAGTTAGTGATTTTCAAGGAGAGGTTTTCCTGTGGTGTTTGAGCCTCGATACTACCCATAGCTGTTACGAAAGTGTTCACGTCTGTAGATTAGAAGGATACAAGCTAAATTTTGTACTTATGCCGATGATCTTGAAAGCACGTCTCAATAAATTAATCAGTGAAAACTGATTAACTGCCATCATGAGAAATTGTTTCATTGCCGCGTATATTAATATCAAAAGGACCGTACGCGTGGTAAATTAAAATGTTCTTACAATTACTGATATTCAAATATTCTGTCGTCACAGGATTCATAGAACATAAGGAAATTACTCAATTGCAGAAACATCACCATATTTTACGAAAGGGTAAAACCAATTCAAAGCATATCATATACTTTGGGAATATCAACTCGACTGCGGACATTTATATTATTAAATTCGCATCTGACTGTGAAAATTGTAATAGGCTGTTCCAGATGCTGATTGAGTTCCGCAGACACATTTCATGCATTTGTTTTATGATCCTTGATTTTGACAATTGTTCTTTATGCTGTGTGATTTTCTTGTACAGAGGGCTTTCTGTCGACCCTTATCGCTCCTCGGCGATGTGGGTTTGATATGTTACTTATACCATTATTATCTTTTGCGCTGTCCCTCGATACAAACCTGAAATACTGGAGACGTTAGTCACACTTTTACCAACACACTGTGTAACCAGAAATTTACCTCCTTGAAACTCATAGAGGTCTCTATTGCGAATCATAAGAATCTGTTATGTTTAGTGCAGTCACAAAGGACATATTCTTACGATCTACAGAGAATCACCTGTCACATAAAAAATAGCTATCAACTGCTTCACATTCATCCTTAGTCTTATACCCTCACAGGTCACGTTTTAGAAATTAGTATTTTTTAAAAATAATTTGGTAACCATCTATATATGCAAAGTACAATAGAAGCTTTTCATCTGTTCTTGAGCCGCAACAATTTGGAAACGTACGTTTGTCTTGGTTATTTTTGACTCCTATAAACACTTAATACGTAGACTCTAATGACGTTGCCCCCGCCAAGTGAACTTTGTGGTGGACAAACACCGTGTGCGTGGGTTTTCTCGGCGTTCTCCCGTTTCCTCCCACTTTCTTCATTGTACCATTTAATTCATTTCTCATCTTCACCGTCTCATTTAGCCTAACCGGCATAAACGTGTGGCGTAAAACTCAAAGATTTCATTTCATTTTTCTAATGACGTTAATCATTGCAAATTTTATCACCTGTTAAGTCCGGTAGTATTAACAAATATGACAAAATTCTTGCTTTTTGAAATGCACGGTGTATTGTGAGTGTGGTGTGTGTGTGTGTGTGCTTGAAGTCATATTCGAAAGATACGATATGAAATGTTTCTTTTATCTAGTTCTGTGTGAGGTGTGTCAACCTCGAATTGGCAGTTGTTATCTATTATCAATTTCTTCTAATTGTTAGGGATGACCACGCTTTTCCAGACGTAAAGAGAAGCACCAACTATTTCATATTTGGGATTCAGCTACTAAATATGTTCATACAGTTTCATGATGGAGGCAATCAAAATGAAATCGATCAGTGATGGTTGCTGACAAAGTATAGTTTTTTATTCAATTTTTATTTAAGTTTGTGCCACATTTAGGGACTTGCAAACGGGCATTCATTTATTTTTTAGCCGCGTGTGATTTGGCGTAGCGGCCATTTTGTATAGGCGTCTGATCGCATTTTTTAGTGTATTCCGTTAAACGATCTACCCTTTTCGGTTTTAAAGATAATGAGTTCAAACGAAACCACATGAAAGATAAGGGAATGGACAATATTGTGTGTTCTGTGAATTTTGAGACGTGCTTCAGAACGTCGAGAAAAGAAGCTGTGAACATTGAGGCTGGAAACCTAGAACTTGCTATTATGTAATGTACGTTTTGAAACGAAATTAACGAGATTCACCTTCAATTGTTCATTTACATAGAGACTAGTTAACAGACGACTTTCTAAGCAAGTTTCAGATCTCAGAAACATATACTTGAATTTTTGGAAACTTTAACACATTTGAGACTGAGCTCGCCACGTAGGCGGGCTATTTTTTCTTCACTTTACGGATTCCGGGGGTTATGACCGTTCGTGTATTTGGGAGATTTGTCCATTTGTGTGGGGGTTATGACCGATTGTGTGGGCGGTTTGACATTTCTTGAGTGTGGGGGTTTTGGCTGTGGGGGTTTTGACCGTTCGTGCGTTTGGGAGATTTGTCCATTTGTGTGGGGGTTATGACCGTTTGTGTGGGCGTTTTGACATTTCTTGAGTGTGGGGGTTTTGGCTGTGGGGGTTTTGACCGGTTCCCGAAATTTCGTTAGTTTGAATGTCAAACCCATGCTCGTAGATGGGTTTGAATTCTGAGCTATACTTTGGAATGCCTCTAGTGCTTGTAAAAAAAAATCGAGATTGCAGTACGACGAGTCTAGAATGAGCGTGGGTCGTTTACCTTGAGAGACTGTTTCCTCGCGAATTTGTCAATTGTGCTTCAACCGAAGCAGCCGTGGATGATTGGTCTTGCTGTTTAGTAGCTTGTTTTCATTCATAATGGACAATTTGGGCGAAGAAGAGATACGAAAAATACTAGATTAGATGGATTTTGCTTCTTAATCTGAAATCGATGCTTAGGGCTGATCCGGATTACGTGGATGATGCTAATATGCGAGGTAAGTTCTTTTTTTATTTACTCAGTAATAATTGGAACAATAAAGTTTTGGCATGGGTACAAAAGTCTGTCTTTGTAATATTCCGTAATATACAGCAATGGTGTGTTCAAATATGGAGCTTTCTACGCGGATAGACAGTGATGTATTTAGAAAAATATTTGGAGGTTGGAATTAGAAATGTTATTTTATACAAGTCGCGAATGTTTTGACATACCACGCGGATTTTTTGTCGTACCATTGTTTCAAGTTTACAGACGTAGATAGGAGAGTTTCGCGCATCTGGCAGCTTATAGCATTTTCTGTAGATAGCGGCGTATCTACAAAAATATTTTGGGGAGCTTTGGGGTGAAATATATTCACCGTGCATATAAAGTTTGTGCAGATAAAGGTAAAGTGTCCACAGGCAAAAGGGTACCAAAAGAAACAAGCTGGGAGTGTGCTCAATGTTGTGTTGTTCTATGCATGCCCTATTGTTTCAACATATACCATCAGAGAACCAGATATGAAATGTAAAATTGCATCAGTTTATAAGCAGCCAATTTTCTCCATGTAATGTCTGTAGCATTGAAGAACAAGGCTAATTATTAAAAGTTTGAAAATAAATGCCCTATACTTGAAAACTTTTCACCTGAGAGATTTTATTGATTACTAATAGAACAAAAATATTTATATCCAAATAAATAATTGCCTTTCTATTTTTAAATGCAATGAATAAAATATTTTAGTGCAAAGCGAATTACTTATTTGTTATTAGGAAAACATTGTAAATTTTAAATACAGAATTAATCTTAAGTATCTATTGAAGCTTACCTAGCGACGTATTGTGAACAGGTCTTCTCGAGCAAGCAGCCAGGTAAATACTGTAATATCTTGTGACGTTTCGAGGGCTGGCATCGTCGTCATCTTCAGGCGAATATTAGGGTACAATAGAGTGTATGAAATATATATACTCATGTATGTATGATCGGACTCTTCTGATTGGTGGTTGAAATGGCGGGTTCTGATTGGTGCTTGAAATGGCGATATATGATTGGTGTCCATGTTTTACTCAGTTGGAATCCTTTGTCTCTGTTAAGGTTTGGTTTTTCTTGTGTGATTGCAACAGCTTCTTTCATTGTCCTGTTCCAAACTCTTGAGCATTTTGCTATAATTTCCATATCTGTGAACAAAATCTTATGTTGCTGTTTGATGTTATGTTCAGCCAGTCCGGATTTTTCTTGTTGGTTTAGTCTGATTAGATACTTGTTTAGTTCGGTTCACAGATACGGAAATAATAGCAAAATGCTCAAGAGTTTGGGACAGGAGGATAAAAGAAGCTGTTGCAGTCACACAAGAAAAAACGAACCTTAACAGAGACACAGGATTCCAACTGAGTAAAACATGGACACCAATCATATCGCGCCATTTCAAGCACCAATTAGAACACGCCATTTCAACCACCAATCAGAAGAGTCCGATTATACATACATGAGTATATATATTCCATACACTCTATTGTACCCTCATATTAGCCTGAAGATGAGGACGATGTCAGCTCTCGAAACGTCACAAGATAAAACAGTATTTACCTGGCTGCTAGCCCGAGAAGACCTGTTCACAGAATGAATCTTATTAACATTCACTAGGATATGTGGAAAGTCGAAAACATCGACATACATAACTCCTATATCTTTGTGGTATCGGTTTGATTTCTAGTACAAATCAGCCTTGCACTAAATTCTTAGTCTAATGTAATATTTTGAAATTTCATGATATCCAATCACTGTAATGTTCTTCTCATTACATTATCAATGATGTAACACCCTGTAGTAGTTATTGCATGTACCTCTGTATTCAATTGTATTGTTCGTCGGAGCTTTTTATAATTGCAAACAAAGGTTCATTTATAACAAATATATAAAAAACACATAGAAATGAACAAATGATTTGAGGTTTGTGTATACAATAGTCATAAGAGTATAAGCTCAGAAATAAAAGCTTTTATAATTGTATTCTTTGTAGCAGATTTTTTTAAAAAAATCCAAAAACATGGTAAAACGGCCGTCTTGAGGGAGAAATCACGCAAAGAGGACCTCCAACACGAATGTGTTAAACTTTGCGAATTATTGAAAATTGTTTATATTCACCATCGAATATACGAGAAACAACAGAAGTGAAAAATCCTAAATTTGCACAAAATTAGACGATAGTTGTGCAGCAACAAGTGAATAAAGTTTCATCACTGAGACTCGAGTTGTTTCTGAGATGTAAGTTTTTTCTTCACTGGGAATTAATATCATGAAGCGTCATTGGAGTAAATATAAACTTTGTAGCAAAAGTCAAAATAACACGGAAGTAATGTTAAATGGATAAAGTGTGCATAATTTATGAATCATATCTTGTTCAAGATACGAAAGTTGACTGTTATTTCTTTTCCGTGTATTGCTCCGCTCTTAAGAAATCAGTGAGGTAAATATTTGGCTAATATCCGTACAGAGTTTGGCACTGATATTCAAAGTACGAACTGTTGATGTTTTGAACATTGTGGGTGTGTTTGTGGCGAACCTTAGTGATTGGCACCGGCACTTTGTCATTCGCAAATAGTTTAACACAAGTACTTGAGTCATGGAGATGGGAAAGTGATAAAGAAAGGTCGTTATTTTCCTGACTGATGCTTTCAATTCCAAAATCTACCATTACTGTCATAAATACAGACTAAGGTATCAATAGGTGAAAATGATAACATGCTATTTCCTGGAAGTACTGAAGTACTTCAATCAATTAATTCACCTGACTGTGAGTATACATAATATCTGATTTGTGTTCCCGACACAGGTACAATTCTATGATATAATCTGTTATTAATCATACTTTTGCAAGTAGCAAATCTCGAATTTCCTACCGTTTGACTACACTTCTTCTGATGAAGCATAGAAAAATTTTGTGCCTGAAATCAGCACGAAACCTGCACATCTGTTCAGTTTTCAAAATTGTGAATTTCATATCATTGCAAGAGCATATAACTTATAAACTTTTCAAGGCTCAATGATGTAATTTTAGTCAGTTGTTTCTGCACAACTATCGTCTATTTTGTACAAATTTGGGGTTTTTCTCTTCTGTCTTCTCTGAGATTTTGATGGAAAAAATACACGATTTTCGAAAATTCGCAAAGTCTAAAAATTTCCAAAAACTCAAGTATATTGTTCTCAGATCTGAAACATGTTAGGAAGGCTCTCAATTATCTAGTCTGTATGCAGACAAAGAATTGAAGGCGAGACTTGTTTATTTCGTTTCAAAATGTACATTCCCAAATGACCATTTCTATGTTTCCAACCTCAATGTTCAGAGATTCCTTTTTCGACGTTCTAAGGTTCGTCTCAGTGTCCACAGCACATATAATATTGTCCATTTCATTATCTTTCATATGGTTTGGGATTAATCTATTATCTCTAAACCCAAAAAAGTTACAGTGTTTAACGGAATCCTCAAGAAAAGTGCAAAATACGCTCAGATGCCTATAGGTAATTGCCGATAAATCAAACCCCCGCTGCTAAAAAATAAATGAATACATATTTTTTCAACTCCCTAAATATTGCACAATCTTAGGTAAAAAAAATTGAAAAATAAATAAAGTGTATTAGCAACCTTTGGCCTTTAAATTGGTCGATTCCATTTGGATTGGCCCGATGTTGAATGCGTAGATTTGCTGGAGAATTGATTCTCAATTGACGGTATCTTTACATGGTTTTACTGTCATTGAGATTAACGACACAGATAATCATTGACCCTTCCTTTGTTTCCTATGATTGTCGACTATCTGAGAGATGTTTGAACCTATTCTATTCCTCCCAATTATACATCCGCACCCCTGTAGTAATAATGGTGTTGCGTCCGATACAGTTATTGTAGGTTCCTTTAAGAAAATATCCTTCGACTGAGTCGAAACGTTTCCTTCTCTTACCTAATTTTCCCTAATTTATTGAAAGTCCATGTCCTATGATACAATGTATGTAATTAATTATTTTAATTATATTAAAAGAAGTGTAAACCACATTTGTTTTATTTATTAACTTCTTGCTTCAATTTTTTCTGCCTTTTCTTCACCTTTTTACACAAAAGTGCAAATACACCCAATCAATACAGGGTGAAAATTTTACTACTTTGAACAGCACACACACACACACACACAAAACTATTGTGTTGGGTCATATCTGAAAAGGAAAAAACAATAAAGTATTAAAATTGGCTAGTTAGCCAACGCTAGAAATTTCTTGAGTTTTCACATAATATTGAAAAATTCCGTTTCTTCCCTATTTGCTAAATTTACCTACTAAATTTCCCTACATTAAAAAATCCCTCCCATTACGAACACTGGTTCGATGAGTGCAGTTTCAAGAACAGTCCGTGGTTATAACTCCTGTCTGCCATTGTACAATTTCCTGGACATAATAAGATTTTTCAATTTACCCGTAGATGTCAATAATGGAAAAATAGCCTGTGCAGGGATAATGAAGCCATTTAAACAACAATAAATGGAGTGAAAATGACGTTGTCGCCGGTTATAAATATACTAATTTTTCCTAGGTGAGTCATACAGTACTTTTACATCTTAAAAAGTTCAAGGTGATGAATAAGAATATAGAAACAATTTTTATTATGATAATTTAAAGTGTTTTTCTGAAAGATATAAAACAATATATTATTTTAGGTAGACGCTCGTATAATGTGACCATTTCTTCTCATGAAATGTAATTCATTGAAAACAGTGTAATCTCTGATATTTATTTGAACGTAAATTTATAACTCCAATACTATATGAAATTATACCTACAGGTGTGCAAAGATAATCATTTATTAGATTTTATTCCACCAATTACCACTTTGTGTAGTTCGAGTTTTAAACTATCGTATAATACAAAATCTTACCTTCTTTTTTGTTAAAGGCATACCGAAAAATTGGGAGCATTTCACGTCCTTCTGTTTTCTTATTTGTGAGTACTTCTTGCACTAATTGTTTCTTGCTCACAAGAATTTGAACAAAACCCATTTGATTGAATGTAACTACAGATCCATGTTGAGTACATAAATGCGTCACTGCTATAAGCCAAGAACGGAATTTTACGCAAAGATAAAATACATACAAACTATTTCCAAGGAATGGAATGGCCATTGGAGCTGGGGAAAGATAAAGAAAAGAATTTATTAGTATTCAAATACTGCATTTTAAAATTTGTTTGTAATATTTGGCAAAGTGGATTAAGAATCCAAACAAATTGAAACATATTTAGACGAGCAAGACTAATATTGATATGTGTCAGCTTGAACAATGTTTTAACATAACCTAGATTACTACTCATGAGAAAGTCTTGATAATTGAACAAAAGTACTTGAAATTACTATTTAAAATAATGTATGAGATAATTTTGTTTCTGTTTTTATTACTAGTACGTAATTTTGTTTTAATTACTTGTTTATAATATATAGTAAGAAACTGGTCTCTATACCAATGACTATGCAAGGCGCGTTAATAAAGGACCTCGCACTTTTCTTATGGAAAGTGGCTTTCGGCTAATGTTCTTGAAATTTCGCTGGTTGATAGTTCTTAACGTGTGGATCAAAAGTCTCAATGGGCACAAAGACCGAAATCTACTCCTTACCCCCAAAAAACCGCCCCCAAGTAGCTGGGGGGGGATTGAACTGATTTCAGCATGTAAAACACTTTGTTGTTTTAATCAACTCAACAAGGAAACCAAACAACCACATGTTAGACTATCAAACTAACCCACTTGACACCGCCCTTTGCCCCCCCACATATTCCCCCCGCGAATTACCTTACGGATGTTCCATATTACTGTAGTTTATAGTTGCTCGTATGTGTTGAAATTCCTACAGTTTTGGTCTCACCGATGATATAATGGGTTTCACGTATCGCTGATTACGAATCTGAGGTGAGAGTTCTAGAATTCAAGATGGAAGATCAATATGGCGGATCAAAAACACGAAACTCCTGAATGTAGCCACAAATAGCTGTTTACTAGGGTATTTTGGGTCGTTGGTTACGAATCTGACAAGTAAACCTTACGTTTGGGTGAATCGAGTTGGTGCCTGAGACACATATGAGAAAGTAGTACTAAATGTGGTCAGTATTTCAGTGAAGTTGTAGGTGCGAAGCTCCAGGGGTTTAGGAAATACAGCTACCAGAACATCACATGGAAGTACAGAATAGTATTCATACAGTTGGAGGTAAAAGCTCTGTAAGACCTCTTGTAACGACAAAAGGTGAATAACAAATATATGGGTATATATTAGGACTAGGGGGAAGTCATATAGTAAGGGTATACCTGACGGCGGCCATCTTGAAATCCGCCATTTTGAATTAAGGTTAAGTTTTTGAAATAGGAATAGGGTCATGTGATACATGATTTAAGGCGAAAATTTAATCAGAAGAACAAAGGTGACGTTAATTTTGATTTACGCGCAATTGGTAAAAAGTTACAGGGAAATTAAATATTGTTGCAGCATATGTATTAGTCCTTTACCTCACCTTGTAAATTTTGAATTAATGATAATAATTAAATAAAAAGCAGGTGGATAAATATTAGGTCTATGGTAAGAGTTGCCTTGATGGCGGCCATGTTCAAATCCACCATTTTGAATCAGACAAAAGTTTTAAACAAAACGCATAACAGTGACACCTTATTAATTGCAAATTTTACCATAAATCCAACGGTATAACCATTTTTGCTTTATCATTAATCAGCACAAAATTAAATGGGAATAGAGTAATGCAATAGATGACTTCGGGCTAGAAGTTAATCAGAAATACAATAGTGGCGTTACAATTGTTTATCTTGTATCCTGTTCACATCTATTTCTCTCTCGCTCTTGTCCTCACTGTACTATTGCTCACCTTGTCTGTGCCAAGGCAACTCTTACCATAGACCTAATATTTATCCACCCGTTTTTTATTTAATTATTATCATTAACACAAAATTTACAAGGTGAGGTAAAGGACTAATACATATGCTGCAACAATATTTAATTTCCCTGTAACTTTTCACCAATTGCGCGTAAATCAAAATTAACGTCACCATTGTTCTTCTGATCAAATTTTCGCCTTAAATCATGTATCACATGACCCTATTCCTATTTCAAAAACTTAACCTTAATTCAAAATGGCGGATTTCAAGATGGCCGCCGTCAGGTATACCCTTACTATATGACTTCCCCCTAGTCCTAATATATACCCATATATTTGTTATTCACCTTTTGTCGTTACAAGAGGTCTTACAGAGCTTTTACCTCCAACTGTATGAATACTATTCTGTACTTCCATGTGATGTTCTGGTAGCTGTATCTCCTAAACCCCTGGAGCTTCGCACCTACAACTTCACTGAAATACTGACCACATTTAGTACTACTTTCTCATATGTGTCTCAGGCACCAACTCGATTCACCCAAACGTAAGGTTTACTTGTGAGGTCAAAATTCTTGAATTCAAGATTGCAGATCCAATATGGTGGATAAAAACGTCTAACCCACAAATCGTAGTAGACTAGAGTGTTTTTAGATCGCTGTTTAAGTACACAACATTTCTTGATACTTCAGCCACCATGTAGAATTATTCTGCACCCTTGCCCTTTACCAAAACCCACCACAGATATCTTAATGCTGAACGGTGTTAAAATAATTCATCAATTATCTGTTCATTATTTTCATCATTTCGGTTTGCAGCATCTAATGTGATACTTAGCAATAAGTCATCGGGATATCTAATATTCTGTAAATGTCGTGCATGGCCTAAATACCACAAGACACTTGCAACGTGCGCACATGTACCTAATGTACGAGCACCGCTTTGACATGTACAGTAGTAACCTTGAATAACATTTTGATCATAATCCTGGTCATCTTCATCATTGGCTACATTTGCATTGCGGAACCTTGAGTAGAGACGTATGCGCAGGAATCCCGGTTCAGTTACGTTTTCGTCAAGCTGGAATTGCTCATCGTTATCTCGTATTAGTTTATCTTGGACGTAAGAGGATGAGAAATCTACTTGATATGTGCCTACAGTATAATCTCGTAAATAGTTTAAGTTAAGTACAGGGAAATCAATTAGGCCTTGATCATTCAGCGGTATCCATTGACCGTTCCTTCTAATAAGATTATCTACCTCCACTTTTGCTTTAACAACGTTCGGCATGATTGACCTATTTCTCATTTCTCTAGCTAATTCAATGGCTGCATCTTGCATGAAAATAACGGGATGGTATCTGTTCAAAATAGCTCCAGCTATGCGATAAAAACTATTCAGTTTCTTTGCATGTTGCAGATTCAACGTTTGTGCTAGAAACTTAAAAACAGATCTTAGATGCCCGTTTCTTGCCTCGACTATCCATCGACTTTTAGTAACTAGTCGAGAAGTATTCGCATCTTCTGTTGATAGTTGTCTTTCACGTGGTAGTAGGAGTGCGGGCATTCTATGATCAATTCCTAAATATTCCAGTAAAGGAATTGCATCGCGGTATCCTCTGTCTACTAACACAATGACCAGGATTATGATCAAAATGTTATTCAAGGTTACTACTGTACATGTCAAAGCAGTGCTCGTACATTAGGTACATGTGCGCACGTTGCAAGTGTCTTGTGGTATTTAGGCCATGCACGACATTTACAGAATATTAGATATCCCGATGACTCATTGCTAAGTATCACATTAGATGCTGCAAACCGAAATTATGGAAATAATGAACAGATAATTGATGAATTATTTTAACACCGTTCAGCATTAAGATATCTGTGGTGGGTTTTGGTAAAGGGCAAGGGTGCAGAATAATTCTACATGGTGGCTGAAGTATCAAGAAATGTTGCGTACTTAAACAGCGATCTAAAAACACTCTAGTCTACTACGATTTGTGGGTTAGACGTTTTTATCCACCACATTGGATCTGCAATCTTGAATTCAAGAATTTTGACCTCAGATTCGTAACCAACGACCCAAAATACCCTAGTAAACAGCTATTTGTGGCTACATTCAGGAGTTTCGTGTTTTTGATCCGCCATGTTGATCTTCCGTCTTGAATTCTAGAACTCTCACCTCAGATTCGTAATCAGCGATACGTGAAACCCATTATATCGTCGGTGAGACCAAAACTGTAGGAATTTCAACACATACGCGCAACTATAAACTACAGTAATATGGAACATCCGTAAGGTAATTCGCGGGGGGAATATGTGGGGGGGCAAAGGGCGGTGTCAAGTGGGTTAGTTTGATAGTCTAACATGTGGTTGTTTGGGGTCCTTGTTGAGTTGATTAAAACAACAAAGTGTTTTACATGCTGAAATCAGTTCAATCCCCCCCCCCAAGCTACTTGGAGGCGGTTTTTTTGGGGGAAGGAGTAGATTTCGGTCTTTGTGCCCATTGAGACTTTTGATCCACACGTTAAGAACTATCAACCAGCGAAGTTTCAACAACATTAGCCGAAAGCCACTTTCCATAAGAAAAGTGCGAGGTCCTTTGCAGGTTGCAAATAACATTAAAGCAAAAGAGTTAGTACAGATGTATTATGGAACGTGCCATGACTGTCAAATCATAGGCTATAAATATAATCCTGTGTTGCCATGCGTTTATATCAAAACCGTTGAAACTATCATACCTTTCCGAATGGCGTTTAGCAAACTCAGGAAGAATCTGCACTAGGATGACATATCTGGAAACTCAGTACCACAGAGTTAATGTTTTCATCCTTGAAAACAGATCAAAAGAAGTGTCTCACTCGTCGAGTCGGGACGAGGATGGTGGATTTATTAAGAGCTCTTAATGACATAAGTACAATCTTAGTGTTACAGCATCTGCTACTTTACAACCGCTTTTAAGATTTTCTTTTCAGACGTATGATATTGTTTATTTATTAAACAAAGCATCACGGAAAAATGTCTGATTGCCTGGTGATTTAAATGGAATTTCGTGTTGTCCCCACTAACTTCAGGAGAGGCATTGAGTCAAATCTAATGATTCCGTTCTATCTGAACGAAACACCTGGTGAAGCTCGCTACTGTCAGAAGAATAACATATCCCTCCAACATTCTTTCTGTAAGCTTTTATATTATTGAAATACATTGGTTTCATGGACAACTTGTATTTTATCCAAGTTTCGAAAACACAGTAGGGTCAACATAGAAAAACCCTGGCAATTTTAACGCCCCGTCACATAACAACCGCTCCACAGGGATATGCCATGCAACGACTGTGATGAAATGATATACTTCTATAATGATTCGAACTATCAACTTCAATTCATTTGTATTCATATTGTGGCAGTTACTTACAGTTATATTGTTGAGAACAGCTTTCAGCTGAGCATGGAAATGAATCGTACTTATGAAACTTTATGTGACATGTAAGACTTCTAGCTAGCTATTGAATTAACTAAGGTATGATTGATGGTATGTATGAAGGAAATTATTATATGTTTATTTCATTTCGTACTAATCTATACAACAAGAGAAACTGGGCCCAGACTTCAAAACATTTTGTTAGACATCTTGTACGAAAAAAACTTGGGGCGCTCTGATGTTGTTAAATGCCGTAACTGTTTTTTGTCTAGATTGAAAATAAAGCTCACCTGAGAGTTTCCTTTAATAATGATGTTATATACAATATTCATTTTAAACTAGAGAATTGCGAAGCATATTTGTTTATCAGTGTACGGTTTAGTGAAGTTCCTAATGAAAAGGAAACTAATATATGTCATATAAGATTAATTTACCGGAAGTTGTAAGTTCAAATGGACTTCCATAATTCAAAAATATGTTTTCCATGACAATATATAATGAATTCCGGTTCTTTAGGTTTCAAGACGAAGTTGAATGTATAAAGTGTGTGCAACAAGCTTTTCTAGTTGTGTGTTTTTGAATATTATGGCCATTCGTATCATATACTGGATTGAACTATTGTGCACTTTTTATCGTTTGTAGTTATTTGGCGCTTGCTAAACAACTGAATTGTGCTACTTTCAACTGTAGTTTATATAAACTAACATTTTTCCTTAACACGTTGGCCGCCATGTGCATAATTCTGATGCACAAATAGTGGGGTACAAAATACCCCGAAAAATGGCTTGGCGGCTAACGTGTTTTAAATACGTTTCCACATAAATGAAAAATTTAGTGAATATTCAAGCCAGTAACGACTTGGACTATTTATTGAATTTATATAGCAATGTTGAAGAATTCCGTTTTGTAAATTTCAGTATTATTGTATTCGAGTTAGGTAATATTCTTGCCCGTTGCCTCACAGTCCAAATAAAATGGAGCATGATTGGCTGCTCTAAAAATTCACCTTACTAATATAACCACAACAAGTTTATCACTATAAGCTACAGAAGCGCAACGTATCACATGTCTTAAGAAAGAAATAGAATATGTAAAAATGTAAAAAGAAATAGAATATCCGGAAATATGGTTCATAGTATTCTTCTTGAAAGCCTGTTGAAGCCTTTGATAACTTTTCGTTTCCGGGTTTCCAAGTAGGAAGCAAACACACTCCTTGTTCTTTGAATCTGCTATAACGATTTCGCAGGCGGGAAACTAGAACAGTTGAGAAAAACAATAATACGATCAAACATTAACATCCTACGCAGACGCCGCTTGGCCAACTGATCTGAGAAGGTCTCTACTAGACCTAGCTTAACAGAACTCTTTACTACGGCTAGAAACGGCAGCGCTCTTTCAATCCGATTTCTTTTGGGTCCCCCCTCGTACAGTTGCGTTAGATTTTCCTTTAGAAGCTCAAACTGAGATGTTGTGCACATTTGGTCGAAAAACTGAACAACGCGTTGGACTACGAGTGTTGAATGAACACAGCATATGCATTTGATTTGTGAAATTTCGTATCACTAACACAGCATTGTAAGTTGAGTCCGGCAGGGAACAACCAACAGCAACTAGTCACGAATTATGTATACATTATATCACTATTACTCTGAAACCACATGCAATCTGTATCGTAACACCAATTCGACTCTTAACTACCACATGGTCTATAATTATATGGAAGTGAATAGTTCAGGTATGATAATTGTAAATGTTCAAAATAATGTTAGAATTGTGAAAAGGTTCCGAATAGTTACCAATATTAACACTCCATCCGCAGAAGGTATTTTTTCGTGCTATGTTGATCTATGATGTGAGTAATGTGACATGCTTTTCTCTGTCGAGGCGTTATTTATACATTACTAGTTCCATGAAATATAGTGCACACCTATTCTCCAAACGTTCTGCTACAGTCAAAGGACACGATAGTCTTATGTTAAATGACAATATAAACGCAAATATTGCTCAAAAGACGATTGAGGTTCTCTTTGAATTGAATTATAAAATACTTCTCACTCGCACTGGCTATCAAATCCTTCAACATCTCGACCATTTCTATGGAGGGAAGACCTTGACTGATGATCAGCCAGTGCAACATGCACTTAAGCATTTTTTCGTATCAGAGATTCCGGACTTACTGCGCAACGGATTCCAATTGTTAGCAGACGAATGAGGAAAATGTTTGGCGGCTATTTTGTTTAACTGCAGTTTTCATTTTCCAGTTTTATAAAAATGACGAATGGACATTTCGTTTATACCAATCTAAGACATGAACATGATTCATATGAAGTTCGGCTTCCTAGAACACTGTAATAAAGAAGAGTTTTTTTTTTTAATATTTGCTGTCACTCATTAGGACGTATTGTATGCGTAAGATCTAAAACTGATTTAAAATTATTATTGGCAACAAATCCTATATTTTCTTAACGTAGTTTTTGTTTTTACGGCAGAATATATCGACCCAGAACTTATCGTTACATGCCGATACTTATCAATTTCATGGAAATGCTTTAAAAAGTTCAAATTACGAGATTAATATGACATTGGACTAACTTTCATTCTCATAACATATCGATATGAAGTGGAGTCATAAAGGTCATGAATTGTGATATTTTGCGGCCACCACTGAATTTGAGAAATAGACGCCAGATTCGAAGTTCCAAAGCAGCCCACATATTTTTAATTACGTTCAGATTAAATCTAGGAGGTTCAGGTAGACAAACTATGATCCAGATGGAAGAACATAACAACGGTTACAAACTTTTAACTGGAAACATCCGGAAGAAGACCGGATGTTTCCCAAGGAAGGGAAGACTAAGGCGAAAATGGGAGAATAATATTAAGATGGAACTCAGAAATATAACTTAGAAACTAAGTCCAGTTGGCTAAGGATAAAATGGAGAGTATTGCGAACGGAGGATTGAACTGTCAGGTTCCATAAACCATAGAGTTAATTATTTAGTCCAAATCCAGGAAAGGTGCTCTTTAGGAGAGGTATTTAAACTCTTTCCGATGTTTCTCAGATTTCGCTGTGTAATAGCTTCAGCTGTATAAATGAACGTATTAACATTGCGGAATATTGACCCGTTTCCCGTAAACACCATCTGAATCATAGAATGCACGTGATTCCTTAAAATAGTTACATAATCACGGACAGTGACGAGATGTAAGCATCATCGTAGGACCCAGTGAAATCCAGGGCTTTACTGACCAAAGCTTCACAGAACCAGCACCATATTTCAAGGGTTATCGAAGACACGGCACATCAAACACCTCTTTGGACATCGAACTCATACATAAATGCCACCTGTAGTTTGAAAGAAGTTTGACGATGACTTATCGAACCACATTACACGTTTCAAATCACAACTGCCCATTTTTTAGATTGCCAGTACCTTTGGAGTCGTGCTAAATAATTATGGTCAGTTATAAGCTGTTTCACAAGTGCAACTTAAGCTCGTATGACTATGTTATGTAACTCGCGGTGGACTGTGATTGTCAATGCATTTTATGGGAGGTGCTTGATCAATTCCTCCGTGACTTGGATCGTAGTTGCATGATGATTCTAAGTCACAATCTGCTCTAATATCCGCAGGAGCTATCACAGAGGGTCTTCTTGTGATTCCTATTCCCATTTACCAGTATAAATTTGCGTGAGTTTTGTAGGTCGTCTTCATGTTCGACACTGCTCATAGCAAAACACTTGCAGCTTTCAACCTCTCGCATCACATAACCGAGCACTAACAATTATCTTGTTTCAAAATCAGGGAAATCTCACATTTTACATTATCACAACTGTTCAATTCTCTGCATGCACAGAGAAACTACTGTCACACATAGCATACCATAATTAATCGTCATCAACATCCCGGCGCTACGGTCATACCCTGGCCATGCCAACGCGAATATTTAAGGTATTTTCAACTCGAAGTGTTTACATTAAGAACATAAAAAGGTACATATTGTCACAAAAGGGCAGTCATTAGTTTAAAAGTGTAGCATTTGTGCAACAAAAGTAACGATCTCCAAACTATATTTAAGATACAAAACTGCGATTATACAAATAACTAACACGAGAATCGGAAACAAATTGAATTCCACTCTGGAATATAGTCCAAAATGCACGGTCTTCATCGTCTAGTACAACCATGCCCTACTAAATGTTTTTGCCCTTAATGTTAAATATTCCCCTTACCACACGACAAGGGACAGAGACAGTAGGTAACCTGGTGTTGATAAAAGGCAGTGGTGATAGGCAGATGAACATTGATGTTGTATTGGATGACTTACCTAACACATACTTACTTAGCACTTACTTATGTTATTCTCCTATGTAATTATCTGTCCTACTTTGCTCATTGTATTTTTCTCTGCTTTCCTCAGATTGCGAAATTGCATTCTTGTGGCATACATCTGCCAGAAGGAAAGTACTGCTCTATAAACTATGTGAAAATTCGCACATTATTGGAATATCTTTATTCCAAACTAGGGATAGTAATTTTCTTTTGCATTATTCTATGATCATTTTGATTTGTCTTATTCCCGTTTCCTCTATTTCAACTTTCACCTTACGTTTCTTTTCTCATATTCTTCTCTTCTGAGCATATGGTATTGTGCTTTACATTTTCCAATCCTCGTTTTTCATTTTGTTATCTTTTCTCCGCTACCCCTTCATTTCTAATGTCTTTTCTGATTTCTAGTTTTGTTCTTCTACCTTAATCAAAATCCCTGCTTTTTTCACTTATACTTAATCCTTTATACAATTTAATAATTAGGAGCCATGGTGGCTCAGTGGTAGAGCGTCCACCTCTGGCACATAGGGTCAATGGGTCGATCCCAGCCCGCGCCTAGTGAACCTTGTTGTGAACCAACACCGTGTGCATGGGTTTTCTCGGGGTTCTCCCGTTTCCTCCTAGTTTCTTCATTCCACCACTTCATTCATTTCTTATCAACGTCTCTTTTAGACTAACCAGCATAAACATGGGACGTAATACTTAAAGATTTCATTTCATTTTACAACTTAATAATTTCGTTTCTTTAGTTCTACTTGCTTCTTTCCATTTTTTTAAACAAGAATTCTACTTTTTTCTTTTATTATTTTTGCATTTTCCAATAATATTTCGTAGTTATTCTTTCTTTAGCGTTTCTATACTAGTATTGTATTGCTTTTCCTTAATTTCAGACACTAAATATTGTATAATTTTATCCTTCTTTCCCTTTTTTCTTTACTTTAAATTGGGTCTCAGTGGTAGAGACTTACCTATGATGTGTGAGGTTCAATCCCCAGTTAAGTAAGTTTGTGGTGGGCAACACCGTGTCTTTGAGTTTTCTCGGTGTACTCCTATTTTCTCCCACATTCTACCGATTCTTGCATCACCATTCACTTGTCTTAAGAATTCGTCTCCCTTAGCCTAATGGGCGTAACTGTGGGACATTAAACTCTGTCTCCCGTCTCATATAGCCTCGTTGCTAAAAGAACGTTAAACTCAAAACCAACTCAACTCAATTAAACCATTTCCTTTGTCTAAGTCGTTTCTAATCATCAATGCATGATATTGTTTATTCCTTTGATTCTATAGTATTTCAAACACTTCATAAGTTCTTGAATGGGCAATACATGTTTAGTCCCCTGTAGTTTTATTTATTATTATTATTATTATTATTATTATTATTATTATTATTATTATTATTATTATTATTATTAAGTATTCTGTCTTTTGGCAGGTCCTGGGACTAGTGTAGTATTTCTTCTTTTTTCTTATTTCTTCCATGTTTCTTGATTTTGATTTTCCTTTTTCAACTCCCAATATTTTCTCCTATTATTCAAATTATCGATCAGTTGTGTTCTTCCTCTTTCTATTCCTGGCTTTCCTTCCATCTTTTCTGCTATGACGGTATGAAGAAGACAATTTTTGCATAAGGTGTGTCCAATCTAATGGGCTTTTCTACGAAGGCTGATGACAAGAAGCTGTAATTTTCTTTCCTATCCGTTTTAAAACATCTTCATTTGTTACTCTCTTTCCATTTTTCTTTACAGCCCTCTAATTTCTATTATTTAACAATATTTTATTATATAAAAATGTCTTTCCTCTTACTTCTTCTTCATTTCTTATTATGTCTTCCTTTGCTACTTTAATTTCTCCTTGGGATGCGGTTGGTAAGTGGTAAAGCTTTCTACTCTGGAGCATGACCTCATTGGTTTGATTCCAGCTCGCCCCAAGTAACCTTTGTGTTAGACAAATACCGTGTGCGTGTTTTTGCGGGCTTCTGCCGTTTCCTCCTAATTTCATTCATTTCTCATCATCAAAGTCTCCTTTAGATTAGCCGCCAAAATCGTGGGACATAAAACTTTATTTGCTTTTTTTAAATTATTTTTTTCTATACTTAGTTGTCCGCAGAATATATTTGCTTCCATTTCTTACCTATTTCTGTGCCTCAAATTTTATTCGTTCTTACTAGTGCTCTCAACGGGTCGGGTCGGGTCGGGTTGAAGACCGACCCGACCCGACCCGTGACCCGAATTGACTGACCCGACCCGACCCGACTGACCCGAACAGTGATCCGATCTGATAAACCTGACCCGATAACCCGACCCGAGCTGACCCGGTTGACCCGACCCGACACCCGACCCGACCTGACCCGATTGACCAGACCCGACAACCCGACCCGACAACTCGACCCGAGCTGATCCGATTGACCCGACCCTACAACCCGACCCAAATAACCCGACCCGAGCTGACCCGACTGACCCGACCCGACAACCCGACCCGAGTTGACCCGACCCGAACTGACCCGATCCGAGTCGCGTCGGGTCGGGTCACGGGTCAGGTCGGGTCGGGTCGGGTCACTATTGTCACGACACTGGGTGAATGTTAAAATGCACTCATATTGGGAAACTAGTTTTAAAAGCATAATTTTAGAAAATAAAGCATAATTTAAAATATATAGCACAATTCTTGGAAAATTCTCTTTAACTGAAAGTTTAACATACTGTGTTAATATTTTTAAAGCCAATATTTACAATGCAAAATCATTGAGAACATAACAATGCAACAATGAAAAGCTTATTTTCATTTCTGTAAACTTTTCGGTGAAATCCTTTGATGTGGAGAAAAGAAAAAATAAAAGAAGAAATTTTTCTGCCAACAATGAATAGTATGCAAGAACTCCATACTATATTGTTACAGTGACGACGCCAGCTTTAAGTTCTTAGGGGGGCAAAGGAGGGGCAGATACATTTTCGGGGGGCGCTATTTGCCATAACAAAAATGACATATTTATTACGTTTCACTTAATTTACATTACATTGTGTATTTCGTTGCTGTTTTTATGTTAGATCTATATGATTATAAATTAAACTTATTTCAAATAAAATTTGTAACTAACAAATAAGTAACGTCTGCACATGAAATATTTTTCAATGAAACTTTTGAAGACTAAACATAAATTGAATTACTTTCGCGTATGCTACAAGTAACATATTCGTCTATATGCTAGGTATCTCTCTCTCTCTGTATATATATATATATATATATATATATATATATATATATATATATATATATATATATATATATATAGCCAGAGAGAATTTACGAGGAGCTGCTGAAAATGTCGTAGTCCAATCCAGAAGGAGTGTAGGTACTAGGTAGAAAAATGAAACCGTAGTTTAGAAAAACATATCTCTGTATGTACAAATATAAATTTTCATATTAATAATGAAATTCTTATTGTTTCTCAGGCCTCTGAAGTGATTATGTGTGCCCAAACAGATAATTTCACGAACATCCAGATCCTTACTGTTATAACATTTTTGTTCCACCAAGGAAAGTCACCAAAGTAAATTAATTAGAAAATCAGTGAAACACCACGGGACTCTCCTCCGTTATATATGGTAGTGAAGAAGTAAGTGGCTTAGTATAAACGTAGCAATTTCTCAACAAATTATGCTTTATATCCAGGACGATTAAAAGCAAGGACTCTTCCTGGAATCATGGATGCAATTTGTTACATTATTCTTGAAAATTGCAGCATTTCACCCAGTGGTGGATATAGCCCGGGGCCGGAGGGCCTAGGCCACCCCAGTTTTTGTGTGACAAAAATAATTTAAGCTATTATTTATATAGTTTTTAAAGTGTATAGTAAACTCACGATATATTTATTATAGTCTGGGGTCTGCACCCCGCTTTCTCAGTTTTTACCTTCTCAGCAAAACTTATGTCAGAGATTCTGGGCATTTCTTTGGAACTCGTCGGTAGCATAATTCAGAATGGCTTGGGTATGCGCAAGTTCTCGGCATAATGGGTTCCCAAAATATACGGCATAATGGGTTCCCAAATGGGTTCAGGAGAATAAAACGGTAACGGCATTAAGAGAAGTCTTCTTCCAATTTGACCGTAATGCTGATCAATTTCGCTGACGAATAGTAACCATAGATGAAATATGGTTGTACCACTATGATCCTGAATCGGAACAACAGTCAATGGGGTAGTAGCACTCATTTCTCCATCGCCCCAAAAAGTTCAAGACACAGAAGTAGGTTGAGAAACTGTTTGGAACATTTTTCTGGTATAAGTATGGAGTGGTAGACTACCTCCTCAATGGTCAGATATTTAGTCCAGAATCTATACATTACTTACAAAACTGAAAGAAAAATTCAAAGTTCAACGCTGCGGAAAATGAAAAGAAAGGAATTTTGGAAATGAAAAGAAAGGATACACCTGTCCATCAAGCCCCTGCGAACATATCTGACATTGCATAATCTAGGATTTCAATATCTAGATCATCATTCTTATTCCGCAGATTTAGCTCCGTCTAACTATTACGTGTACTTATTTCTCAAACTTAAATAACACTTGAAAGACGCCATTTTAGATCTGATAGGGGTGCTGCTACGAACAGTGGTGCGAGGAAATCTAGATTTTTTTAACTTTTCTGCAAAAACTGGAGCACTGTGCACTCCTTCTGGATTGGGCAATCCACGTGCACTCCTTCTGGATTGGGCAATCCACGTGCACTCCTTCTGGATTGGGCTACGAATTTCTCAGCAGTTCCTAATCAATATGGTAGACGTCACGTCAGTACTTTGAAACAAAATAAGTAAAGGAGCACTAGTATAAACCAATTACTAACTAAAGATCAGCACCCTGACAATACATGTTATTGGGAATCAATTTCTTCCATAATTTTATTATTATCATTTGCAGGAAGGGAAAACACCTCTTTTTATCTCCTTCAAAAAATTAAGCCCTGCTAGTTGCAAACTAAGCTGTTATAAGCACATCCTCTGAATATTGGAAGCCGAGAATAATGTTTCAGAAAAAAGAAGTTTCAAATAAAACAAAATATGAAACTGAAAACTTCAAACCTGGAATAATACAAACAAGTTACGTAACTGGTTTTACCTTTCTTTTGTTTCCAATCGAAGTTGATCCAATGAGAAGAAAACAAGTCGACCAAATCTACTATTGTTCGCTAGGCACAATTATTAAAAATCATAAGAAAGAAGTATAACTAAAATTTACCTCAAAAGGGGCTAAATTAGAAAACAGAAATATGCGTGCATACCCAGACGCTCAAAGAAGAAAAGCTTGAGGATTAATCTGCCACATAGTAAATTCATGGAAAGTAGACTACAATTTATCAATGAGATTGGTTATGATAGTGATATAAAATACTACGTGAAGAATGTTTGAAGATTGTACGAGTCTGGAGGGGCAGTCTAGGTGGCAGTCAGAGGGGCAGAAATAGCTACTAGGGAGGCGCTCGCCACCCTTGCCCCCCCCTCTGGCGTCGTCACTGTATTGTTATGTTTACTTTTTGAACTTAAGCACTTTCTGTACTTTTTGGTGGCATCTTTTACTTTAACTTTCTGTATATATGTACCTGTAAGGCGCACACAAATGATAGAAAAAATTTATTCGAGCAAAGCACATCTCTTTACAATGAATTAAGTAGAAAGTTCATTAAATATGAGAGAAACTAGTTGCAAAAATATCAATAAATAGATCAAGATATTTAGAATATTTAATGTATAATAAATATACATTATACATGATTAATGTAAAATAATCATTGAAATTAACAATAAATCATAATATTAAAAAACCTTAATTAAACAAGAAATAAAGCATAATGTGGTTTGCTCTAACAATTAAGTTGTATGAAGACGAGAAGAAAACGAAAGCTGATTCCTTAACGAATTTCGTTGATCTTCTTTGTGTCTACAAAAACGCATTCCTGGAAACCTACAAGCTAGGTATCATCTCTGTGATTATATCAGTTTCTAGTGCTACATGTGAAAGGTCATTCTCTTCTTTGAAAAGATTAAAGACTTGTACACGCAATTCAATGACTCATGATAGGTTGAAAAACTTAGTGTTACTTTATTTTGAGAAGAAAATTGCTAAATCGTTAGATCTTTAACAAGTTGCGGATATGTTTGCTCCTGCCCACACGAATAGAAAAATCCTCTTCAAGTAGAGGCATGAACCTATAGGTTATTTTCTTTACCTGTAAAAAGGTATTTGCTTCCACTTAAGTCAACCAGCTACACATATTTTAAACGCCATGATTAAATAACTATTTACTTATATTAGAAATCAATTGCATTAATGAATCCTAGTTGTTTGAGGTACTAAATTCTTATATTTTTTCACTGTTTTCCAAAGAGTATAATCATGAACAATAATAATGGAAACATTCACCTTGAATACACACACACACACACACACACACATATATATATATATATATATATATATATATATATATATATATTGGAGATGTCCCGCTCAAAATCCTCTTGGGCCCTTCATTGTCCCCCCTGAAAAAAATTCTAGCTACGCTACTGGACACCATGCACCAGAGATGAATTCTCTACCACTGAGCCACCGCGGTCTTGCTTGGGCTTGGTCGTCCATATCCAATATCTCTTTTGGCGTTGCTTAAACAACTTATAGTTTTCTTCTAAATCCAGACTCCATATTGGCGTAGATATTAATATTACAGTCGATTGGTAAAATCAATCTTCCACATTTAAAAATTAAAGTACACACAAGTAGAAAAATAAGCATTTATCATAAAAACACTAGCTGCAAGTGTTCAAAATAGATTTATGATTTCTATAAAATCAATTGAAAATTGCTATTTTTAATTAGGCAGCTAGTGAGAAAATGCAGCTTTCGACTCCAGCCGACTTTAAACTCAACCTAAACTCAGTTGACCAAAGTGAACTGACCCGACTAACCCGACCCGACAACCCAACCCGATAACCCGACCCGATAACCCGACCCGAATAACCCGACCCGACAACTCGACCCGACCTGACCCGATTGACCCGATCCGACAACCCGACCCGAGCTGACCCGACTGACCCGACCCGACAACTCGACCCAAGTAGCCTGACCCAACAACCCGACCCGAGCTGAACCGACTGACCCGACCCGATAACCCGACCCGACAACCCGACACGATAACCCGACACGATAACCCGACACGATAACCCGACACGATAACCCGACCCGATAACCTGACCCGAGTGACCCGACCCGACCTGACCCGATTGACCCGACCCGACAACCCGACCCGAGCTGACCCGATTTACCCGACCCGAATAACCCGATCCGACAACCCGACCCGAGCTGACCCGACTGACCCGACCCAATAACCCGACCCGAGTAGCCTGACCCGACAACCCGACCCGAGCTGACCCGACTGACCTGACCCGATAACCCGACCCGAGTTGACCTGACCCGACCGAACCCGTAACCCGACCCATTTGAGAGCACCAGTTCTTACATTATTCTAGTGAATTCTTTCGTCGTCGCTAATTTATGTAACTATTTGCAATTATAGTGCGCTGTAGTAGAATTGTAACTAGATTTAGTAACCTTTGGATACAATTTATACAGTAGGGGAACATCATATTCACTTGCAGAAACTTTGCAAATCCTGTACTCAATGAATGGGAAATATAATTATTAATGCATATTTCTACTAAACTGTTGGAAATAAAGATACAAAAGGGCCTATCCCGTTTGCCATAAGTACCAGACTGTTTCACGTGATCGGGTCAAAAGCCACGTTCAGTACTAAATCAAATCTGGAGATTATAAATCAAAGTATGAGATATTTCAAGCACGTAACGTCCGCGTAGAGTGTCCTGGATAATTTGAAGAAGATACATATACTTTATCATTATTACTGATTTTACGCGAACAACGTCACTTTTGACAATGTTCTATCCGTATTTACCTTACGTGCTATACATAATTTCTAAGCTCTTCACTATACCTTTGCAGTAAGCTTTCTATTAGCCATCTCCTTATTACAGTTGTTGCAATATATGGAGACTTTCATTGATTTTTCATTGACTTGACTTTACCATGTTTCGTGGTTTCTTTTTGACTATGTTCCATCCATTTTATGACAATTTTGTTTTTGAATGTAGAATCTGCATAGTCTGTTCTATATTTAGTCTAATTTTCAGCCACCTTTCTCTTTAGGTTTTCGAGATAAGTGGAGGAATTACTTGTTATCTGCCGATTGTCCATTGACATTAATGTTAATGTTTCGTGCTTTTCTGATTATGTTTAATTTATTTTAGGACAATTTTCTTTTGAAATATAGAATTTACATAGTCTCTTCTATATTTAAGCTGAATTGCAGCCATCTCCCTGTTTTGTTTTTAGAGATAAGTGGAGGAATTATTTGTTTTTCATTGATTTTATATTGACATTAATGTTAATGTTTCGTCCATTTTTTATTAGTTCCATAAATTTTAGGACAATTTTCTTTTGTAATATAGAATCTATATAGTCTGTTCCACACTTGAGCTTTATTTCAGTCGCCTCCCCGTTTTGGTTTTTGAGATAAGTGGAGGAATTATTTGTTTTTCATTGATTTTAAATTAGGGATGGTATCGAGACGAGACGAGACGAGACTTTGTACAGTCTCGGTATCGTCTCGGTTGATAAATAACGGTCTCGGTCTCGGTCTCGTCTCGAGTAAAAAATCACCGTCTCGGTCTCGGTCTCGTCTCGGTCAAGATATGCTTGTCTCGATCTCGGTCTCGGTCTCGAGTACCAAATCTCGGTCTCGTCTCGAAAGTCTCGAAAGTCTCGAAATAAATAGCGTGAAATTAAAATAGTGAAAGTATTATTCTCGTACAGTCTGTCGCTTCCGCTTATTTTTTCCTTTCATTTTGACTTAGAATTATGATATGGTGTACCTCTTCATAGCTAATTTGCTAGTGCTAATGCTTTCCATGCGCGTATTCCAGGTTCAATGATCAGTGGGTATATCACCCTAAAACCCTAATAGAACCCATATTTCACTTTCAGCAATAGACTTTGTCTCATATAACCTCAGAATTGCCTATACAATTAAACTCTATTAAATTAACTCCAGTACTATACAGTAGTTTATTTCCTTCCTTTGAATCAGAATTGTTCAATACCTCCTAACGGATAACGTAACACATAGCAGCATGAATGTATTTAATCGTACCGAAATTGAAACTTTACAATTTCTCATTTATTATTCAATACATTCTGCTTTGACTGTCATTTTAAAAACAGAATATAACTTTCATTATCTTAACAAATAGGGTAAATTATTACTACAATATACGTATTTTGTTTGAAATTGATGAAATGCTTTATTACCATTTCACATCTCCGTGTTTAATTGACACTTTATAACACGTACGTCCTGAACCTTGTGGTGGGAGCTACTACACTCATCTTTGCTATGTGAGGTCTCGAGTTGGATCACAAAACAAGTTAGATTCAAAGTCCGATGTTTCGCATAATTCGCGTCTCATTTTAAGTGCATTCTGTTTATTATACAAGTTCATAAGGTCGTAATGCATTACGTAAGCACATATCCAGTGCCGTAACATAGAATAATCTTATTCCTGAGCTCTCAACGGAGCATGCAATCTTTATTCGAGAAAACTAATCTTGCTTTCCTTAAGTTGAAATTTTATATTGATTAAAAATTACTTGCGAAACATGGACATACATATTATATAAGTATATAGGTAATTCGAGTTATCTGTATCTATTTTTTTCTCACTCGCCAAAACAAGTGATTCTTAACTTTCTAGTTTTCTTTTGTGTTAATTTTCGTAGTTTTGCTGCAACATGATGGATTGAATAGTCAAGAATACTTTTTTCGTTCTACGACTTTCATTAAATTGTGGATCCATTTTTACGCTACCTTACCTAGTAAAAGATATGTATATAGTCTTAGTTGAGGAACCAGTTTTTCGCTTATGTAAAATTACGAAATTATGACTTGGTTTAGTTTACCTCCGAGGTTTAGATATAATAAAATCATCACCACCATCATAATCAACCATTATCAATCCATTGCTGGATGAAGGTTTTTCCAAGTCTTCACAACTATCTAACTTGGGCAATTCTTTTCCAGGTTACTCCTCAGTGGCTCTTGATTTCGTCACACCTTCTTGTATGCGAGGGTTTCCTAGGCTGTTTTTGTCTTGTGGTGTCCAGTCTAGAATTGTTTTCGTCCGTCGATCATAATTTCTTCTTGCAATACGTCCAGCAAATTTTCCAGCTCATATTAAATTATTTCATTAGCATCATCAGTATTCATTTCTATATATTTGGGCTACAAATAGTTCGAATTCGCTACTTTCGGAGTACAGACACGCTATTTTGTAATCTTCGAATCTGGCAACACTGACTGAATGATTTAAATCAACATAATGTGAGAACCCCCATTTGGTCTAGCGTCTAGCACTCTTGATTTCGGTTCGAGTGGTCTCGAGTTCGATTTCCGGTAAGGGTAAAGTTGAACGACCGAAGTGGTTCGGATTCCACTTATAATCATTAGCTCCACGTCTCCTTTAACCGCCCTAGCATAACTGTGGGACGTTAAACTAAAACAAAACAAAACAAAAGTGAACACTGTGTATTACTAACTATAAGTCCTTGAATAATTGCATATAGCTATGTGGTATGGGTCGAGTTTGATGTGATCGGTGGTCAAACTAAAGCAAATGAAATGTAATTAGTGTGTAATTAGAACTTTTAATTAAACACGGTCTTAATCTGAAGTGTACACCATTCCTAAGGCTTAGGGGGAACAACTAGTGTTACTGAAAATGTATCAGTTACATTTAATTTCAGTTACAATTTGCATTTACATGTATTGCTGGAATGAAGACTTAAACATTAACATTATAAGTAGCCCAAAGACTATGAAAAACGTCTTCTCTTGAAAGCATTCTTGCACCATAAAACAAACTACGAGTAATTTTAAAATATCTTGCAGTTCATCTACGTTATTTGTACGTATTTAGAATAATATTTAGCAATTTATTTAAGTGGGCAACGCTGCTTAAAATAATGTAACTGCGACTTGTTGTAATTAAAACCACCAAAAACTATTGTTGTAATGTTATAGAAGCAAAGGAAAGCAATAATCATTATAAAAAATTTAATACAAATACGTCATTTTAAGCAGTATAACAATCACTACCAATGTGTTTGGTATCTCTGAAACGATGTGAAATAACAGTTGTTGTAAATGGCGTTATAAGCATTTTAGTCTTTTGGAAGCATCTGCATGATGAGACGTGATATGTCAGCGCGTTTTCGAAGTAAAGTCTTTAGAAACATTTAAATTTTTCGTTTCTTGTAACTTTGTTCCCTCATTCATTCGAAATATATTATACCATGATCACAGTATTTCAAGCTAAGATACAGTTGATGCGCATTGCACCGTCCATGCCATTTGAGTTATTAGAAATTTCCAAAATGTTGATGTTAATGATACTGTGTTGTCCTTTGTTACACTAAATAATGTATGGGCTATTGTGGTTTTGTTAAATAACTAAATTAGAAATATGTAATACTTTACGTAGCGCAATTTGAGAAAATACAAATTTATTTTGCTTTCAGCAACATTGCAGAGTATCTAGAAGAATTTCCCAACTTGGTACAAAATTTCAGCATTTTTAATATATATATATATATATATATATATATATATATTCGCAGACCATACGGGAGGGCTATAGGGACTATAGCCCCCCTTAACGCTCAGGTATACACTGGCTAAATTAGTTTCAATCCTACTTTCTTTACACTAGATAAAGCGGCAAACCATGGTTTAGCCCTTCCCTTGATCATATACTGGCTCCACGGATATATGTATACATTTAATATTTCCACGGAGATATCTCGAAAACGGTTGAACATAAATGAACCGAAGAAAAACTCAAATAGGAAATGCCATGGGGCACACCGAATGGTGTTGTCGCGGCGTCTCCCGGGGCCACCTTTCATGGGATACCAGGGCCAAACTTTAAAATTTTAAATGGAAACATGGGGCGAGTAATACCTCGTTCCATAGACCTTTAAAAAGTAAAAAGCGTTGTGGTAAAAGATTTTTCATATTGGTCACCGTATTCAAGATGGCCGCTATGATATGGTGCCTGTATCTGATAAAACGTCCAGTACCACTAATATGAAAACAGTTGGAGGTAAACGAACAGTCAGAAAGTGAAAGAGGAAAGGCATGGGGCGCATCGATTAATGTTCTCGTAGTGCTCCACGGCTGCCTTTCAAGGGGGCCAAACTTCGAAATTTTGAACAGAAATATGGGTCAAGTGATACGTTGTTGGATACATTTTGAAACACTAAACAGTATTGTATCAAAAGATTTTTCATATGGGTCACCGTTTTCAAAATGGCCTCCAAGACATGGTGCCTGTATCAGATAAAACGTCCAGTACCACTAGCCCCCTAATATGAAAATAGTTGGAGATAAATGAACAGAATAAAACTCGTATAGGAAAGCACAGAGGGTATTTATCATTCCACGGCTCGAGTATAATGCAACTGAGAAAAATATTATTAAAGTATAATTAACATTATGCAAAAGAGAAAATGATAGAAAATTATCTTTCCGATCTCTGTCCGTAAGTGGGTGAAGCGGGAATGAATGGTAAAATCTCAAATGAGAACCTCACTTTTATTTGCAATAGATATGGTTTGTCTGAAGCACTTGTGTGTACAAATGACTGGTACTATAATGAATAAAAATAAAGTGAAATAAGGTGAAAAAAATAAGGCGAAATTCAAGTTTAACAACATTTTGCCCACCCCTTCGCCCCTGATAATTTAACGCAATGCGTGCAAGATTTTTGGGACATATCTGCATCAGTATGTACCGTTTCGTTACTAAGGATCACAACTGAAATTACCGTTGAAAGTTATTCGGAATATAACTGTGGACATCTCAGTGAAACTCATATTCTATCACATGCAAGAAGACATGAAGGAAAGAAGCTAACCAATATCATGCAGACGACTGTTGAACAAAACCAACGTTTGAAAACATTGTTCTAAAATTGCATTGTTCAACAAATTGGTTTCGCATTTCAGTTGATTCATTTTTGCATCAAACCATTGCCAGCAATCAAAATGGAAGGTACCATTTAACAAGAATTTTACATATTTTATCCCATTACAGAGACATTTATCTCTTATTAAAACACATTTCAAATAACTTTGTTTCGTAGATACAATTTGCAAAAACTAAGGCTCTCATTTCCAATTTCACCGATCCATCCCGCTTCTCTCACTTGCGGAGTGAGGTTATGATAAATTTCTAGGAGTTAAATTTCTTCCTTTCCATTATGGCACTTTCACTCTAATCATCTTTTCGACTGTTGCAACATTCCCGAACTATAGAATGATAAATACCCTCTGTGATTTCCTATTCGAATATTTTTTTCTGGTGTTTTCATATTAGTGATACTGGACGTTTTACCTGATGCAGGTACCATGTCATGGTGGTCATTTTGAAAACGGTGACCCATATGAACAATCTTTTGCAACAGCTCTATTCAGTTTTTAAAGATATGTTGAACGAGGTATCACTCACCCCATGTTTCCATTTACAATTTTGAGGTTGCGCCCTGGGCCTCCATGAAGGGTGGCCCTGGAAGCCTCCGCGACAATATCAATCGATGTGCCACATGACATTTTCTATTTGAGTTTTTGTTCGGTTCATTTATGTTCAACCGTTTTCATATTAGTGGTATTGCACGTTTTAACTGTATCTAATAGAGGCAACATGTCTTGTCGGCCATTTTGAATACAGTGCCCGATATGAAAGATCTTTTGCCACAATGCTTTTTAGTTTTTCAAGATCTATCGAACGAGGTACCACTCACCCCTTGCTTCCATTTAAAATTAAAGTTGGGCCCCGGGAACCTATGCAGGGCGGACCTGGGTGGCACCGCGACCATATATATATATAAATATATATATATATATATATATATATATATATATATATATATATATATATAGAGAGAGAGAGAGAGAGAGAGAGAGAGGGAGGGAGAGAGAGAGAATTCTATTTGCATCAGCAGTGGATTTAGTTTCTGAAGAGGCTTGAGAAACCAGTAAGAAACATTTGCGTTGTACGTGCAATGCAAAAAATTATCACAAATTTATTTCGGGAGGGGTTTGAGCCCGATAACCACCCCCTAAATACGCCAATCTACATCAGTCAACCGCTCTCATATTATCTAACACAGCAACGAAACAAAGTTTGAGTGAAGGCAATTTTAGTATATATCAATATCAATATTCGAGACGAGAACGAGACTTTCGAGACTGACCCAAGTCTCGTCTCGGTCTCGTCTCGATTTATAGAGGTCTGTCTCGGTCTCGGTCTCGTCTCGGTTTTCAAAAGTCTGTCTCGGTCTCGGTCTCGTCTCGGTATAAAAAAGTCCGTCTCGGTCTCGGTACCATCCCTATTTTAAATTGACATTAATGTTAACGTTTCGTCCATTTTTTATCAGTTTCATACATTTTAGGACAATTTGCTTTTGTAACATAGAATCTATATAGTCTGTTCCACATTTGAGCTTAATTTCAGTCACCTCCCTGTTTTGGTTTTTGAGATAAGTGGAGGAATTATTTGCTTTTCATTGATTTTACATTGACATTAATGTTAATGTTGCGTGCTTACTTGAGTATATTTCATCCATTTTAGGGTAACTTGCTTTCCAAATATAGAACCTGCATAGTCTCTTCTACATTTAAGCTGAACTTCAGAAATCTTTCCCAAAGTTTGTTTACATCATTGAAATCGGATAAGGTTTTTAAAATGTTGGTGCATTATGGTACTTAAAAGATGAATTCCTTATTTTCCTGAATAAATTTCGGAAATTCCACCTGAAGGTATGAGTGAACATGAAAATTTCTGTATAATTAAATGTGTGTTATTAATCATTTGACAAATTGACTTTTTAATACCATGGTTATAAGACAGCATATTTCTCTGCACAACACTTTAGAATTCTATTATAAAACAATAGACGAAAGTAAGGAATATATGTATTAATGGATTTTTTGTTTTAAACTGTTATGCATAAAGGAATGGACACGATATGGTATTTTATTTAATAATGGATTATATATATATCACTCTATGGCCTATGGAACCCGGAGGTTCAATGCCGCGTTCACAAAAGCTCTCAACTGACTTCTATTCTTAGCTAATTGGATCCATTTTCTACTTTGTATTCATTTCTCAGCGAGATCCATCTTAATATTGTTCTCCCGTCTGCGCCTAGGTCTTCCTAATGGTCGTTTTCCGATGGGTCTTCCAGCCAAGACTTTGAAAACGTTTCTACTTTCTTCCATTTTAGCTACATGACCTGCCCACCTAAGCCTCCTAGATTTGACGACCCTAACAATCTTGGGTAAACCGTATAAATTATGTAGTGCCTTGTTATGAAGTTTCCGCCGTTCCCCATTCCCGTTCCTCTTGGATCCGAATATTCTTCTCAGGATCTTGTTGTCAAATACTTTCAGTCTATGTTCTTCCCTCAGAGTAAGCGACCATGTTTCGCAACCATAAAGAACAACAGGCATGATTATCGTTTTGTATATTTTAAGTTTCAAATTTCTCGACAGATTTCGGGATGACAAGACATTTTGAACCGAATAGTAATACGAATTCCCTGCTTTTAGTCGACATTTAATTTCTTCGTGAATACGATTTGCGTCTGTTAATATCGATCCTAAATATTTGAAAGTATCCACTTCATCAAATGTATTATTTAATATTTTAACGCATCCACAATTTGCCGTATTACGGTCCCGACGCACTTCCACTATTTAGTTTTCTCTGCACTTACTTCTAAACCCATGTTCCTGCAAACATTTAATAAGATCTCTGCATTTCTTTCTACTGTTTTCCTATCATCCCCTATTAAATTTACATCATCAGCATATGCCATGATGCTGTGAATACCGTTCAACTCTACGCCCTGGTTGCTATCTTTGATTTTCCTTATAGCGTATTCCAGCACAAAGTTAAATAATAATGGCGACAACACATCTCCTTGTTTCAGGCCATTTTCGACGTGAAAGCTCGTGGACAAAAATTTTCCTACCCGGACTTTACTTTGGGATTCTTTTAAACATATCTTAATTAATCTAATTAGCTTTCTCGTTATTCCAAGTTCTAAAAGAACGTTGTATAATGTTTCTCTCCTAACCGAGTCGTACGCCTTTCTAAAAATCAATAAATAATTGATGTACCGGGGTATTGTATTCCCACTTTTTTTCGGATATTTGGCGAATGGTAAATATTTGGTCGATAGTTGATCGATTTCGTCTAAATCCTCACTGATAATCTCCAATAATTTCATCTGCGTATGGGGTCAATCTTGCTAATAGAATATTTGAAAGGATTTTATAGGATGTTGACCGAAGAGAAATGCTTCGATAATTATTACAGTCAGTTTTGTCGCCTTTCTTGTGAATTGGAACAATGATTGATTCTTTCCACTCTTGAGGCAATTCTTCATTGTTCCAGATAAGGATAATGAGTTTGTGTATCTTTTTCGACAATTTTTCGCCTCCAGCTAAAATTAACTCAGCCGGAATTTCATCTACACCCAGAGATTTGTGTTTCTTTAATTTCTTTATAGCGGTTTCTACTTCTATTCGGTTGGGTTCTGGAATATACGGTTCTGCGGTGTGTATCTCCTTTTCTCCACGCACATTAGTTTTCGGTTAAGCAAATCGTCAAATAAATCTTTCCATCTATTTAAGATGCTATCCCTGTCAGTGAGAACTGTACCGTCAGATTTCTTTAATGTATAAGCACGAGGTTGATAGCCCTTCTTAAATTCGTTGATTCTTTTATACATGTCCCGGATGCTTTTTAATTTTTACTATTATCTTCAAGTAGAAATGCAAGGGTTCGGAAAAAACCGGGTTTTTTGGAAGAAAACTCTGTTTTTTCTGCTACGCTTTTTTGCTTGGGAAATTTTGGGCTTTTATCGAAATTCTGCTTTAAATTGATAAACCAGATTTCGTTTCGCTTCTCTATAACACGAAAAGTCATTTAATTAGTGGTTGATGCCAATAATAATATAAAACTTCGAAAATAAATCATGAATTTCGAAAAGATATTTCAAACAGTTTTACTTCTCAACATATTTACATTATGAATTCCAATGGATTAATCAGTGTATATAATAAGCATTTTTTATCATCCTACATACAAAAGTAAGCAGGGTTGGCAAAAACCATGGTTGTTTTTGAAAGTGCCAAAAACCCGTTTTTTGGTAGGAGTTTAAACTAGTTTTTTTTGTTTAAACCAGGTTTTTTGGGTATAGATATTTTGCTTTATATATTTATATTACATATTGACAGAAATAAGTTTGTTTCGCCTTGGTGTTATTATGCAACAACGGGGTTATGCTGGAAGAGGTCACATAAGCTTAAAGAAGTCCGGTCAGTATATTTCTTAAATTGAGAAACTCCCGCCATAGCCATCGGGAAAATCCCGTCATTACTCTAAATGTAAAACAATAACGGAAAAATCCTGTTATTGCTTTGCATCTAAAATTTAAAGTACAATCCAAGCTAATGTTGGAAGCTACGGAGGCAATCGATAAATTTTGACAATTTATATCAATATATTAAACAACCTTGGCTTCTTTATAAAACAACAGGCATTCAGGTATGCAGAAATATACAATTTAGTTTCGTTTCGTATGTTCAGGCTTAACATCCTTACGTAATACCGGGGTTGTCAAGGAGAAGACTTTCGCTTAAAGTTACATCCGAACCTCTGCTTTGTTTACGCGTGAAAGAAGGGTTGTGGTTCGACCGAGAATTGAACATGGGACTCCTTCGTTAAAAGGTTAAAAGGAAACAAAACTAATGCAAATGGTTTGATGTGGGGAAACGTCACCATGAAATTCACACGATTTAAAGCATTTTTCGATATTTTTTTTCTTTTTGGTTTAAACCAGTTGTTTATTGTAAAAATGAAAAAAAAAAAAACAGCTGGTGTAAACCAGCCAACCCTAAAAGTAAATACTTCTTTAAAAAATACACAAATAAGTAGCAAAATTCTATGTAGTATTTTTACTTTAAAATATTCCATACCCTCTTTTTGGAACAAAATAAAATTAAAATAAAACATAAGAAAAATATTTAGATTTATATGATATACTTAAAAGCTGCACATCTAGAGCTTTTGGTTTTGCATATTCTTGAAATTCTACAGTTTTATATAACCACCATCACGGTTTACTCAGTCCTCAAGTTTTCTGTATTTTTAACAAGAGGGATTCAACATATGAAGGGTGTGAGGCAAGAACATGGTAACCCACAATTTTACTATTTTAAGAAATTAGAGATTTTCTGCTGCACAATCCATTTTGAAAGTCGGAAAGCTGACTTTTCACATTAGACTATACATGAAGGATTAAACGAAGCGGTATGCGTTGCTGTCTATATGGTGCTGCATAACTCAGCAATTGAAAATTTGTTAGTTACCATGTTCTTGGCTCACACCCTTCATATCATTATGGAACTCTCCCCTAGGGTGCAGCGTTTTACCACTTTTTTTCGGAACAAAATGTAATACCCGGCAAAAGTGGCCCATTTACATGGATATTACAGGTATAGATTTTTTTCAAATCAGATAATATCTTCTGTGAGAACTATTGCCTCAAAGTTTCAAAATTTCACTGAAAATTACAAAAAATACCAAAGTTCTTCATGAATTTTATTTATGGTAAAGTAAATATTTTTTGGCTAAATACATGTCAGTTACTTAGAAAACTGTCATTCAAGTCTCAAAATGCCTGGTATATGCTCTTGGGGGGATAGGGATGCCTCCTCTGGGGCCAGAAAAGGGGGCAAATTCAGTACATTTAAGCTGTTGTGCAGGTCCTCGCTCACCTGGTCATATAGCCTGTCCAAGCGTCCCAGAGTCTACCACGTGGAGGTGGCTGCACCTAGGGCTCTTGCGCCAGCCCTACCCAACCAAACAATTATATGTAGAGACGGATGAACTAATCCAATTCGTCACTGTCAGGAAAAATTGTCTCAAACTGGGACTTTGATCGCAATTTAGACACAGCTTGCCTAGAAAGTAGGGTTAACCTGATCATTCCGTCACAAGCATCACTGCCACATACTCGAAAGCCTGCTTCAGTGACTAATTTCATTATCTGTTCTACTCCCATCGTGTGGCATGGATAGAAGGTGGAGGACTATTCTGGTACAGTGTTGTCAGAAAGTGAAAGTTTGTCCATGAGCTATTTGTTTGATACCGTCCTTAGAACTGGTGGTACAGTTATTGAAACATCCGTGCTTTACCAAAAGATCATTTCAGTGTAACCTTTCGCCTCAAAAGTCAGTCTGGGAATGATGTTATATCTAATAGTGTTATGAAGATTCTCTGCTTCGTGTTTTCGAGCACTAAGAATCTTATGTAATGCATCTTGTCGGACAGCAAGTAAACCATCAGTCATCATGGCGAAAAGAACCTTCTCAGGGAGTGCGAGAAATGCACTTGTCTGAATGGATGAACGGATTACAGTCTGGTATTCGTTTGGTAAGTATCTAGACCTGTGGATGTTCTCAAAGACGTGACGAGGACCATTAGCAATGGAAGACTTGAGATAAGTATATCAGGTCTTTACTGCAGTTTCCGAGCTCTTCTGACTATGATGAGGTAAGTCACATTTTATTGGTTTGAATGACACCACTGGCAAGCTTTTCACAATCAGATAGTTTTGAACCTATGGGATCTGTGTAAGAATAGGGGCTTGAATTAGCGCCAATATTCGTGAAGAGAGCTCGGAAAGGCAGTTCATTAAAATGCAAGAGACAAATAGCCTGTTAGTTCCTTTAATTTTCGACGAATACCTCCCTCCCAACCAGTGTTAGTGTTTGTTCCATCGCATCCAAGAACCTCAACTTCATCAAAACCATCTTTGATTTGGTTCATGATGTACTCGAAAATAGTTGTGATCTCGTCATGGCCAGAACCAGAGGATGGTGTCACGTCACCAACGTATTGAGAGTTAGGTTCAGCCATAAGTGATAAGTGCTCTTCTCTAACGATGCCCGCGTGTGTTTTAATCTTCCCTTTGACCATCAAAGTATAATCTTTTAATGGGATAATCATTTCATTAACTTCCTTTTAAATTCCAAGCAACTTTAAGTTTCGTATGCCTTATTTTCCTCCTGTCCACAATTAAAGCAGAGTTATGTTGCTAGATTGATGAGAAGTTATAATTCCAGCCTTTAAAGCTGCCTGAAGCACAGTTGATGTTATATGTCCCGCAGCCCTTTCGCTTTCATTGTATCTCTGAGCAGTCATAGCAGTTTCAGTCAAATCTAGCTTCGGTTTAGAAGTTCTGTCTCTGGGTTTGGTCTCTTCCTCAGAATAGCTTTCCTCTGCTTTCTCTTCAAGGTCTGCTTCATTGTCACTGAAGTCATTTTTGTGATATAATAAATAATATTGACTTTTAAAAAAAAAGAAATACAGAATTTTCTGTGAAAATAGTGTTTAGCAAACTATTATATGTAACGGCCAATTCATATAAGCTAAAGGCAAAAGTAACCAAATATAGCGCTTGAGAAATGGCGCCCAATTTGAAGCGTATCCGGCTCTTTCCTGATAGTGACGCTGAGTTACGCAGATCGGGACAGAAGGGCGTTGCAGTATTTTGAGGTGGAGCGGTGAGAGTGTCATGGTGAAAAATAACAATGCTCTGCTACAACTATGAACCACCAGTAGAAGGAAAAGGAAAGGACGAAAATAGCTGTAGAAACGCAATAAATGTACTTAAATTGGCCCCTTTGTCGGCCCCAGAGGAGGCACCCCTATCCAACCGCAGGGGCATATAACTGGCATTTTGAGACTTGAATGTCAGTTTTCATAGCATCTGACATATATAAATCCAAATCCAAAAATATGTTTACTTTAACATAACTAAAAATAATGAACAATTTTGGTATTTTTTGTAATTTTCAGTGAAATTTTGAAACTTTGAGGCAATAGTTTTCACAGAAGATATTATCTGATTCGAAAAACAATATACCTGTAATGTCCATGTGGGTGGGCTACTTCTGTCAGGTATTACATTTCGTTCCAAAAAAAAAAAAGTGGCAAAACGACCCACCCTACTCTCCCCCCCCCACTACCACCACACACAAAAAAAAGACTACGGAATATATTTAAGTTAAGATAAATACAACTGCACAACAAACATGACTGAGTGGAGCTTTTGCGCTTCTATCGGGAAGTCCGGGATTCAACTCAGCATTCGACCATTCTCACAAAGCTTTTCTTCATTCCATTTGTGAAGTAGAAATAGTCCGTGTACTGTGAGTTGACCGACTTCCTTTCTTATTGTTATTAAATCGTTATTATTACTAATTACCAGCAGTGACGGTTTTGCGAAGGTTGGGGGGGGGGGTCTTTCGGACTGAAGCCTGTTCCCCAAAATTACGGAATGTCTAAAACAAACGAAATATGTATTAGTTATTCCTTTACTCCTAAACTTTAAGCTCCCGTCAAATAAAAATTACGAATATTTAGAAAACTAAACATTAGTAAGAAAAAAAAACTACCAAAATACTTTTCTAAATCCGCCACTGATTCTCAGTATAAAATGATCTTCAAGGTTGTATCCGGAAGATTATCGCTAAACATATAAACGAAACTTATATTAGTTATGCCTGTACTCATAAACTTCAAGCTCCTCCCAAATAAAATTAGGACATTTTAGAAAACGAAACAATCAGAGAAACCCGTAACAAAGTACGTTTCTAAATCCGCTACTGATTATTTGTATAAATTAGTATTCAAGGTTGTATCCCGAAAATTATTGTTAAATCGTTGCACAGCTACAGTATAACAGAAATGTGGAAGTACGGTTAGACGGATATATTGAAAAACGTACGCTTTGACGGGTATATAGAAAAACGTAAGTTTAACTTTTGCGCTAGAAGCTAGAGTACTAAGCTCTTAGAATTGAAACACAGATGACAAACTGAAATGATCCTGAGAAGAAGAAAATGTCAATAACTCAAAAGTTAAAATAAAGTTAAATAGCCTCTAAAATTGCCCTCAAATACTACATTCTTCATGTTAGCTTTAATTCGTAAAACATGTGCTCCATCCATCTTGATGTGAATTTTAGAGCGAAATATGGCATTTAGGTCATGGAATTCTTATCTAACTATAGAATATACTATAAGAAAGCTATTTAGATAGAAAAATCATGAAAATGAAAAAAAGCCAAAATTTCCAAAATTCTCGTTTTTTCCCAGAAAAAAAGCCGTCTTTTTATGTGAAAAAAGCCATCGATTCAAAAAAAGCCGGCTTTTTTGCATCTCTATCTTCAAGTTCCTTAATTTTAGCTTTCAGAAAATCGCGTTTCTTTGTTCTAAAAGTTTTGGAAGTTTGCCGCCTTATATCAGCGACATTTTGTGTAGTTATATCATTCGGATTTTGTAGCCAGTGTAATTTTGCCTGTTCTCTCTTCTCTGCTAGTTTTATGCATTCCTGGTCGAACCATGGTTTATTCGTACGTGTTTCTGCGTGCTTCAACTTTTCTTTTGCCGAAATTTTAATGCTACCTATAATTTCAATCCAGGTATCCTCAACACTAGTGCTCTCCGAATCTTCTAAAGCCGAGAATCTATTCGAAACTTCAATCTGGTATTTCTCTCTTGCCTGGCTCTCTTCTAATTTCTTTAAATTGAATCACTCCGTTTTCAGACAATTAATATTACTTTATTTAACGATAACCTGTCTCGTATTATCGCTGCTACCAGGTAGTGGTCAGTGTCACAATCAGCCCCTCTAAACGACCGGATATCAATTTTGCTAGATTGCCTTCTTCTATCTACTAAAACGTGATCAATTTGATTATGTGTTTTCCCATCTGGTGATTAATTATAACACAATGTTGTCGAAGAGAGTGTTTGTTCCTAAAACCATTGAATGAGAGTAAGTGTTTGGGTGGGGGATTTAATGAATATACTGAAACAATTCTTTACCAAAATTCACATTTTTGAATGTTTCATTCTTTTTATGTTATACCGAGAAATAAAGAGTGTTTACTCACCTGGAGGTAATCTGGTGTTTTTCATTTTTTTCAGATACATATATATTCCAATTACAAGGAAACAAATACACCACAAGCACATTGTTCTTAAGGTATATTGGTCAGTGACCTGAAACGAAAACAAAACACTAAATATTCCCTCACGTACAGAAAATATAGCTGATAGTGTCGTTTCTAAACTGAACATTGCTGGACTGCTACAACACAACGGAAATATATCAAGAGAAATATTTAAGCAAACTTACATTTCCCTAAGATTTGTACTGTACCAGCATTATATTTCTGAATTAGCTTTACTTTATAATTGTTATACGCGAGCTAAAAAGGAAGATTTAAGTAAAAGTCAACACAAATCCTAATATTTCAGTATCAGCCAAATTATCTGTGTAACATTTGATTGCAGTTAAACAATGTTGCGTTGGATCTTCTAATTTCAGGTAGTCCTATTTTCAGTAGAGATTGGATGTTGGGCAAAATGCCTGTTTTTTAGTATAAAAGATATGATCAAAATGAACATATTAATATGGGATAATTTTGGTATAACTGATTCAGCAAAAGTTTAGCTTGCGGTAACATACCCTTACGTTTGAAAACTTTTGGAAGAATATATCATTTTAGACAAGAGATTGCAAGGTTAAAACTTGATATCGAGTTGGAGGACGTAGAACTAGAGCCAGAGATGTTTAATTGTCAAATAAAAGGTAGGATACTGACAGGATACGATGACAGTCAGGAAAAGGGTTATCTTGATCGAAGGCCAACGAGTATACCATAACATTTTGGGAGATATGCATCTCGATTAAAAAATGACCAAAATGTAGCACGGTTAGAAAATGACCAAACATTTAAATTTGGAAGATTTTTCCCTGTAAGGTAAGACTTCAAAGGGGCGCCTGAATATCACATTTTAAGCAAGAATGATCAAAGTGTTCGATCAGGGTTATTTAAAATATTAAATATCACAAAAGATCTATACTCTTTCGTTAAAATGTTGTTTCGTGACAGCACTCACAGGGGATTTTTGTTTAGTTCAAACAGGCCTCTCCGCTGGTCAAGTGACTATCACTTGTTCTTGGTGGACACAGTCTCGAGTTCAATTCCCGGAGAAAGCAGAAAAGTTAATTTTACAATCATTTGGCCTAAAAGGGTATAAGGGTGGAATATTAAACATAAAACTTTTATTTCATTTCAATTTAGGCCATGTCTGAAACTTCTAAATGCTCTTGAGTGCTTGAAACTTTCGACTGCAGTGATGATAATGTTAGCCACGAAACGAGAAATAAATCTTTCTCGTCCCATCTCGTAGAAGTTTTGTCTCGTTTCTATTATGTTTTTTTCTTGTCTCTTCTCGAACTTCGGCAAACTTCTTCTAGTCTAGTTTTGAAAATTTCTAATTTCGTCACTCCCATAAATGTATATACTTTGAGTTTTGGAAATAGCTTTAACAGTTATCTTGGTAAATTTAGTAACTGGACCAATGCCGACCCAAGGTTAAATCAATCATGACCTGCGTGATGCAAAATAAACTGACCATTTTCCCTGGAGGATTCCAGTTTATGAACAGCAAGATATCACCGTGTTCTGGATTGCGCAAAATTAACGTAAAACTTCGGGTACAATTACTTTGATACATACCTGAGGGCATAAAACGTGTTAGCTCTATGCCTTGTTAATATTGAAAGCTCACGGTTAGCACCTTAGATGTACGTTAGCAATATTGAAAATATATATATATATATATATATATATATATATATATATATATATATATATATATATATATATATATATATATATATATATATTCATGTCTGAGAAGGTAGGAAGCCAAAATACACAAACTCTGCCTCAACATATTTATTCAGTCGCAGAGGAGCCCAGATAATAAGAAAATTCATAAAAGTAAACATGAACGAATATACAATGAAATGTTGTATCCGAAAACTCTGTCGTGGTAATTTACGCTTGTGGATGAGAAAGAGGCGGTTCAGTTGACGGAGACCATAAATTGAAGTTGATCCCCGAATCATATCTGCGAAAGCCGATAGAAAAGGTTGCAAATAAACTATGCGTCAAGCGTATATCCTTCGAGGTGGCAAATAGGATTCCAGCCCCGAAATGACTTCCTGGTCTCCAAATAGTATTCCACTGTTAGGTGTTTATTAAAACATGTTAGTAAAGCAGATGCCGAATACTTATAATAAAAAAAATGGGAGTGCTCATTCTTCTGATGGGGACAACAAGTTTTAAATAAATGTAAGCCCTGAAATTTGAAAATTGAAAAAAAAATGGCCCATTTTTCCCTTTTAAAAGCTGAATTGTTGAGGGCTGCAGTATATGTTTACTTATTTTTGATTTTATACTATAAACAAATAATTTAAACTATTTGTTTGTATATTGAATTTCACGCCTCTAACTTAAGCGAATATTTACATTAAGTATTTTGTGAATAAAGAATCGAAAATCTTAATAATGAAATTGTTATCTTTAGAAATCGAAGTTTTGAAAATCTGAAACACATTTTCGATTAATTGAATTTAATTTATGTACCAGACTTCTTACTTTGAACTTAAGCTAATGCTTACATTACAACATTTGAATATCACGGGAATTGTTCCCTCTCCCCGTTAGAAGTTGAATTGTCGAGACATATTTTCTATTATATTTAATAGCAGTATAAATACCTTATCCTATTTCTCTTTTTTTAGCAAATCCTCTCGTTTGGGAGTTTCACATTAAAGAATCGAAATTTGTGAGATAGCTATTGACCAATTTTCCCAATTTAAGAAGTACAAGTCAGAAGTACAAGTCAGTACAATTTAAAAAGTACAAAAAAATCAGAAGTACAAGTTCACGTGTTTTTAATGAGAAGCTCAAATCAAACTGTGGAATTACAACTGGCTTCGAACGTTCCTAATCTAATTCCAACGTGCATTAGCAACTACACACAGTTATGGAAGAAAGAACAGATTATTTACCACTATATCCCGTATCTGTCCCACGATGCATTGTAGGGTTAACAATAAATATTGAAGAATGTATAGTTATCACTTGGTTTAATGAACTAGCGACAGAAGAGTAGAACAGGGAATCCTGAAGCTCGTGAAGAGATACGAAGTTTAAATGAAGGTGGTGATTATGTAGAGAAGTAAGGTAAGGTTCAGGTAGGTAACATAATTGTTTTTCTTTTTTCTTTTCAATAAATATTGTATTTTCCATTTTGTATAACTAAACTGTCTTTATTTTCTGAGGGGCCGCGATGACCCAGTGGTACCTTAGGCTTTTTAGATTTAACTGCTGCTGAAAAGGGAGAGACTATGGATAATGCTGCTAGTGCTGAGAAGTTATATCACATGAATCGGTGGCAATAACCGAGTGGTTTCGGGCGTTAGGCTTCGGATCATGAGGCATAATCCACGGGGGGTTCGAGTGCCCCTGAAGAATATAGTCGGACTTTTAACTGTCCTCGATATTTCTGTAATTGTGTCCCTGTCATGTTTGGATTTCATGGAATGCACCTGAGATGAACATGGAGACTAAGTTGGGTTAAAGTTTTGGAAAAATATGATAGAGCGTTCACCTCTGGTTCGTGGGGTCCCAGCTTCGACCCCAGCTCGCGCCAAGTAGCCTTTGTGGCGCACAAAGAACGTGTGCTTTGGTTTCCTCGAGGTTCTCCCGTTTCCTCCCACTTTCTTTGTTCCATTATTACATTCATGTCTCATCATCACCGTCCGTTTTAACCTATGCAGCATAACCTTGGGACGTAAAATTCAAAGAATTAATTTCATTTTTATTTTCTGGATGACCCACGTACTTCATTAGTGGAAAAGAAGTTGGAACCTTCTTTAACCTCCCTTCGAATACGTATTGTAAATAATCCTTCCCAGCCAGTATCCACGAGGGGCGGGGCAAGGAAGGCCGCTCACTAATTTTTTCTTGGCCCCCCTAAAATTTTCATGGAAGGCTTTCAAAAAATCTTGATTAATTCTATGTGTAAACACTAAGAATAAAATGCAATATAAAAGAGATTATTCCAAGAATTTTTTAATTTTAACTATTTGACGAACACATCTAAACATATTTTAAATGAGTTTATCAGTCTTCTCGAATCTCGATATGAAATGACACAATACATATTGATGCAAGTTTTTACGAAAAGAAGGAATATGTTCATAATACTTCATGCCACAGTTGTAAAAGCGATCTGGGAGGTAGGAGACGAAGTGTGAAGTGCTTGCTGCAAGCCAAATCATAAAAACAGGAGCAGGAACAAAGCGTTTATTTTTTGTCGATTGCAGTAACGGCGGTAGGTTATTGTTATTCTATTGTGTAGTTGTAGTACATACATACATACATTGCAAAATCCTTGCCAACAGCAAACCTTAGAGTAACTGTGGAACAATTAGTTGTGAATTGAATTAAGAGCTCCGAGTTCCGTTAAAGGCGATTGACTCTAGTAGGGTCCAAATTATTGTGGTGTGATATGTAAAACAAGAACTGTGGTGGAATATTCACCGAAAAAGTAATGGTTGCAACGACTTTCATATGTTTGTTCTTGTAGAAGAATAAAGTTAAGCTAAATTACCTTAATTATATGAGTAACTGAGCAAGTGAACATATTTAACGTTTAAGTTTATAGATTAAATTCCGGATTGTGGAGCCAGGACTAGCAAATAAATACAAGATTTAGAGAAGAAATTAAGTAGCAAAATGTTTTGTATTGCACTTGGGGTGGGGGATCCCATGGAAGTAGCTACTTTTCTTATAACAACGTTGTAAATTGGAACTATTTCTTAGAAGCGTACGCGTAATAATGTTGTAATTCAAATGAAAGAAGCAGTGATGCTTTTACTCGATAGCAGGTGGATGTAGCGTTTTACTTACATTGAGAAAAATCCCTTCTCCGGACAGTGGTATATTGTACAAATATACGGAATCCTTTTGCTTGCTACAAAAATCAGAACGGAGCATACGTTATCTGTATGCAACATAGGCACTGCCCTTAGGTGTTACATCATACCGTTGCAGGATGTCTGATGTCTAATAGTCTTCCTTATATTACATACATATATGTATGTTACCTTCGTCAGCTATATGTCCATTTGTATGTGAGATCCTGACCGCCTATATTGTTTCATACGGAATGTAAGTATAGACGAAACACTTACACATAAAGTATTATAAAACATGCGTTTTCAGTTATACGCTTGCTGTACGTTAAGTCCAAAAACTACAGAATTTACAAATGTAACATACGATATTACGTATGCCGCATGCATTTCTTTTTCAGTGTAGCTTTGAATAACATTATAGTATTCACTTGTATAAAACGAGTTTAATTTAAGATTTTAAACAAGAACTTAGTATAACTATTTAATATATATATATATAACTGTAATTGTAAACAAGGGAATTACTTCAAAGTTACCTGTCCACTTAATTTTCAACAAAAAACATAATAAAATCGACAACCATAAATTTCTACTTAAACTTTACACATTTTATGTTCTGTTACGTTACCTCGAGGGTGTGAGTACGGAGGAGAAACCACAATTACATATGGAAATCCATTATTAGGTTACCGCTATTAGGTTACTTAGGTTAGATTATGTGTACTTCGCACTTACCTTAGTACGTACTTAGGTTCGTAGATCTCTTTTATCTCAAGCAGAAACTCATGAATGATTGTTGGTGTTCTTTGTTCTTTTATTCATTAAGCCATGAATATTCAAAAGATTAACCTAATTATCAACATCATGTTTTACAAATGTTAGTACTGTTAATTCACATCTAGCGCAAAGACCCTGTACACTTACAGGCATGTTTACTCGAAAATTATCTACAATTCAACCGTCTTGAACCTAGAGACAAGTAGTTCTTTCTATTTGCGAATTAGTCCCGTCTTTATAACCGCTTATCAAAAGATATTACACAAAAATTACGCTTCACTTACATGTTATCAAGGACACAAGCTATCAAATTATCAATTTCTTCTAGGTAAATTTTCAAAATTTTAATAAGAACGGAAGGGCAAGTTCGCAAGTTAACCCTAAACAAGAGCCTAAGTAAGGTTGAATTTCCTTATTTCACGGTAAATCATCTCTCGTTCTTGATCTTAATGTTAGTATTACATGTGGGACTATTAAAACATTTATATTTTAATTCTAATTCGTGTAGCTAGAAATACTCATTTAATAAAATTCAAGTTTTTTTCATGTAGATTACAGAATGTTAACTTATTGTGTATGTATAGATGGGGATAATAGAATTAAGTAGAAGCAAAAGACTTAAACGATCAAAAGGAGATATGATGAATTGCTGATGTTACTATTTGATAAACTAAAATATGGTTGGCTCGCCACCCCCCCCTAACTTCTACCGGGCCTCATCTACATTTTTGGGCTCGCTACGGGCCGGATCCTTCCTATCACTTGTTTTCATCGCAAGATTGTTTGCTGTTGAACGTTCATGTTTCTACTATAGTAATATGGTCTTTATTTTAATGAGAAAGTCACTTACTAGAATTCCAAATTATGCTATGCCAAAAAGTCGGAAGTCTTATAGAACGACTTTCTCCGTCCGTCCGTCCGTCTGTCGACAAGTATGAGAGCAAAAACAGTAAGAGATATCGAGATATGCGTTTTTACAATCGATTTAGCGTTTTTAGAATAGGTTGTATTTCAACCGTTAAATCTCAATTCAAATCAGAAGTGGTTCTAATTAGTCATTTCCCGTTTCAATTTTTATCACTATAGAACGAAAACAGTAACACATAAATAGAAGCCTTTTACATGTTAACGATTGAGAGTCCCAATAGAATATATCATGGCTATCTACTTTTCAAAACCGGAAATGGTTCAAAACTCTTTCAAAACGGGAAATGGTTCAAACTTACAATTATTTCCGATTTCAATCCTGATTTAAGAGGAGCAAAAGCGGTAAATGCTATCAAGTTTTTTTTTAAATCGATTCATCGTGCCAAGAATAGGTATTATCTCCTCCCTTAACCAAGTATTCAAACCGGAAGTGTTGAAATAAGCGACTTACTTCATATTTTAATCTTCGTGGTCAAACCGGGTCATTAGTAAAGTCATTAATGACCTTATTAACCTTCATGGCCATTCATAAAGTCAAGCCATGGTGGAATAAAAACAGGGATAGCGAGTAATGGCTTCTATACATTGATTCAGGTGCCCGAAGATTATGTGGTTCGGATTCCACGTTAATCAGTAGGTCTCATATAGTCTCGCTGCTGGAAAGGATGTTAAACTCAAAATCAAATCAAATCAGTGCCCGAAAAACAGGTTCTATCTTTGATCTTATTACCTTATTACAGCCAGTAATTATAGATGCACTACTTCAAATCTGAGTATTGAATTCACATAGATTGGAAGTCTTAGTTTCACACTGTGATACTCACTTATATAATAGGAATGGTACCGAGACCGAGACTAGTCTCGGTATCGTCTCGGTCTCGTCTCGATAATTCGAGACGAGACCAAGACCGAGACGGACTTTTATATACCGTGACGAGACTGAGACGGACTTTTACATATCGAGACGAGACCGAGACAGACCTCTATAAATCGAGACGAGATCGAGACGAGATCGAGACGAGACCTTGGTCAGTCTCGAAAGTCTCGGTCTCGTCTCGAATATTGATAGTAATTTTGCCTTTACTCCAAATTTGTTTCGTTGCTGTATGAAATAATATGGGAACGGTTCACTAATGTACAGTGGCGTATTTAGGAGGTAAGTATCGGGCTCAAGCCCCTCCCGAAATAAATTTGTAATCATTTTTTTCGCATTGCACGTACAACACAAATGTTTGTTACCCGTTCCTCAAGCCTCTCCCGAAAAAAATCCAGTGCCGTTGTATATAATTCTCTCTCTCTCTGTATATATATATATATATATATATATATATATATATATATATATATATATATATATATATAGGCACGGATCCAGGATATGATAAAGATAGGGGTTAAACCATACTTTGCCTCTTTTTCCAGTGTAAAGCAGGATTGAAGCTCATTGTATTCAGTGTATACCTCAGCATTATATAAACAAGCAGTGTTACCAATGCAAAATAAAGTTGTATTTTCTCAAATTGTACTATGTAAAGTATTACCAATTCTAATTTAGATATTAAATAAAACCACAATACCATATACATTATTCAGTGTAACAAAGGACAATAGATTATCACTAATATCAACGTTTTAGAGATCTCTAATAACTTAAATAGCATAGACGGTGCAATGCGCATGATTTGTATCTTATCGTATATACTATGATTATGGTATAATGTATTTCGAAAGAATGAAGGAACAAAGTTACAAGAAATGAAAAATTTAACTTTTTCTAAAGACTTTACTTCAAAACGTGCTGACATATCACGTCTCATCATGTAGATGCTTCCAAAAGACTTGGAGCTAATGATTATAATGGAATCCGAACCACTTCTGTCGTTCAACTGTACCCCCACCGAAAATCGAATTCGGGACCACGCGAAGCGATAAAAATGAAATGAAATATTTGAGTTTTACGTGCTACGATTATGCTGGTAAGGCTAAAGGAGATGGTGATGATGAGTAATGAATGAAATGGTGGGATGAAGAAAGTGGGACACCAAGCACCGGAGGTGAACGCTCTACCACTGAGCCACCGCGGCCCTGACGCGAACCGAAGTCAAGCGTGTTAGCCGCTAGAGCAAATGGAGGTCCTCACATTCTATTGATTTAAATCATTGAGGCAGTGTTCCCAGATTCGAAGATCAAAAAGTAGCGTGTCTGTGCTCCAAAAGTAGCAGATTTGAACTATTTGTAGGGCAAATATATACAGTAGAAATGAATTATTTGGCAACTAATGACTGGTACTAATTGAATAATTTTAACCTGGGCTGGAAAATGTGCTGGACATATTACAAGAAATTATGATCGATGGACAAAAACAATTCTAGACAGAATACCACGAGATAAATACAGCCTAGGAATCGTCCTTATACAAGAAGGTTTGACGAAATCAAGAGCAACTGTGGAGTAACCTGAAAAAGAATTGCTCAAGATAGATAATTGTGGAGAAGACTTGGAAAGACTTTCATCCAGCAGTGGATTGACAATGGTTGATTATGATTATGGCTATGATTTTATTATATCTGGACCTCAGAGGTAAACTAACCCAAGTCATAATTTCGTAATTTTACAAGAGAATCGAAAAACCAGTTCCTTAATTAAGACCTATAGTACTGTTTTCAAATTATACTAAGTAGTTACGAAGTAACAGGATGCTTTTATAATAGACTTACATTGTTACACCACTAGAAAGAACATAGTCTATTAATAATGTATTCTTAACTCAATTTCGACCAAAAAATAACTTAGCATAGTCTACGTCTAAAGTTCATGTATATATATAACTTTTACTAGGTAAGGTAGAGTAGAAACAGATCCAAAATTTAACTAAATTCGTACAGCGAAAAAAAATCCTTCATATTGCAGCAAAACTACGAAAATTAATACAAAAGAAAACTAGAAAGCTAAGAATCACTTGTTTTGCCGGAACAGAGAAAATAGATACATATAGTTCGAATTATCTATATACTTAATTACCTATATAATATGTATGTCCATGTTTCGTAAGTAATTTTCAAGCAATATGAAATTTCAGCGTAATAAACGCATGATTAGTTTTCTCGAATAAAGATCACATGCACTGCTGAAAACTCAGGAATAAGCTTAATCTATGTTACGGCACTGGATATATGATTATATAATACAAAACGACCTTATAAGCTTGTGTAAGAAACAGAATGTACTTAAAGAGACGCGAACTATACGAAACATAAGACTTTGAATCAAATTTGTTTGGTGATCCAGCTCGAGACCACAGATAGCAAAGATGAATGCCGTAGCTCCCACCATAAGGTTAAGGAACTGTCTGTTTCAAAGTGTCAATTAAACACTGAGATGTGAAACGGTAATAAAGCATTTGATCAATTTGAAACAAAATATATGATAGTAAAAATTTACTCTATTTCTTAGATAATGAACGTTATATTCTGTTTTTAAAATGACAATCAAAGCAGAATGTTTTTGATAATAACTGAGAAATTGTAAAATTTCAATTTCGGCGTGGTTAAATACATTCCTGCTGCTATGTGTTGCGTTATCCGTTAGGAGGTATTGATCAATTCTGATTCAGAGGAAGGATATAAACTACTGTATAGTACTGGAGTTAATTTAATGGAGCTTAATTGTACAGGTAGTACTGAGGATATTTGAGACAAAGTCTATTGCTGAAAGTGAAATATGAGTTACTATAAGGGTTTTATCATAGGTATGTTATACCCACTGATTATTGAACCCAGAACACACGCATGGAAAGCATTAGCGCTAGCAAATTAGCTATGAAGAGGTACACCATACCATAATTCTGTCAAGAATGAAGGCAAAAAATGAGAAGTGGAAACGACAGACTGTACGATAAAAATACTTTCACAATTTTAATTCATACTATTTATTTCGAGACTTTCGAGACGAGACCCGAGACGAGACCGAGACTTGGCCTTCGAGACCGAGACCGAGATCGAGACAAGCATCTGTTGACCGAGACGAGACCGAGACGGCGATTTTTGACTCGAGACGAGATCGAGACCGCTACTTTTCAACCGAGACGAGACCGAGACTGTACAAAGTCTCGTCTCGTCTCGTCTCGATACCGTCCCTAAATAGTAATAAAAAGAAAAGTTCTAGCCAGCGTCAAAACAATAACTGCGAACTTCCCAAGTGCAATAATTATTGCAATTTTGATCAGGGACAGCCAGAAATATATCATATATATATAATATTTGGCGTAATATAAAAATAATAATAATTTATTTATTTGTACTTTACACCCACAGACAATTACAAAGTACAAAGTTTATACATCATTATCGAAGGATATGCAACCCAACTCCAAATATGGAACTAACATTGGTAACACGAAATAGTACTATAAATCTTTTTTTCTCTTTTCATATGTTGTACAAAAATATTTTACAATTTATCATTTAGTAACTGAAAACACTTTCGCTTAAAGGTCTTAAATTCATACTGAAATAAATCCAATCCCATAGATTCAATTTTGTTACCTGCATCACATAATTTACACAGTGGTGATTTCCTGTTTACATGTATTCTGTTTCCAGGCATATAAAAAACCTGTCTACCTCTCAGATTTTGCCGAGGACAATAAAAAGGTAATCTGCTTAATAAGAATGCATTATCTTCCTTGTTATCGATTAATTTTTTAAGATATAGTACTCGCTGTATAAATCTCCTATTTTCAAGTGATAATAATTGGAATTTTTTAAAAAGTTCATCATAAGGAATATAACGAGTTTGAATACCTTATATTTTATACGCAGTATATCTCAATAACTTATTTTGAACTTTTTCTATTTGCTGTTTCCTACACTGATAAAATGGATCCCAAACAATAGATGCATATTCTAGTTTCGATCGAACAAATGCATTATACAACGATAAAATAGTCCCCTGATTTTTAAAATAACGACTTGACCTCTTAATAAAACCCAGCATTTTAAAAGCTTGGTTAGTTATTATATTTATATCATGTTTAAATTTCAAATTAATATCAAACCAAACACCTAAATCTCTTATAATTTCCTTTCTTTCTAACGTCTGATTTCCAATAGTATAATATATTCAAATATTGTGCGTGCTTTATTAAGAGTAAAAGTCATTACATAACATTTTGAAATATTCAACTGAAATTTATTTCTGCTACACCACTCATTAAGCCTATTAACATCTGTTTGTAATTTAATACAATCACTTTCCGTGCGGATTTCTTTGTATAATTTGGTATCATCTGCAAATATCAAGCATGAACTATATTGAAGCATTTTGGGTATATCATTTATCATAATAAGGAAGAGTAAAGGACTGAAATTTGATCCTTGAGGTACCCCAGAATGCACTGTGAATTCCTTAGATTTAATAGTATTAAAAATAACATATTGAATTCTTTCATTCAAATACGAATGAAACAATTTGACCAGTTCTTACGATATACCAAACGTTCTCAGTTTACCAAGAAGTACCCCATGATTAACCAAATCAAAAGCACGTTTAAAATCTGTATATACTACATCTACTTGAGACCTTTTATTAAAAGAATCATTAATTACTTGATTTATAGTCAGCAAATTTGAAATAGTTGATCTATTGCGTCTGAAGCCATATTGAGAATCCGATAAATTCGTAGATACGTAATTAAACATATGTTTGTAAATGATTGCTTCGAATATTTTAGCAGGAGATGATATTAGATTTATTGGTCTGTGATCTTGTAATAATCTTACTGGATTAACCTTAGAAACCGGGCAAACCGCTGATATTTTAAATTTCGCAGGAAATTTACATTGAGTCAAAGACAAGTTAAACAAATAAGTCAATGGTTTAATAAAATATTCTTTACAACCCTTAAAAATATAGGACGGTATACTATCATATCGAATATTTATTCGTTTATTTTGGAATAATCCTCGCTTGGGTTTTGTTTGGAGGCAATCCTGCGTTCGCTAGAGTGAACAGAATTTAAATTTGTAACCAATACAGTAGCTTTGCTATTAAACGTTTGGCCTTACACTCGTTATTATAGTTCGTGTTATCATAATTATAGCTTTGTTCAGAGAATTAATTAGCTCTTTAATATATATAATTATTTACATGTATTATAATTAGTTATAATATAATTAGTTATAATTAGTTATAATTTATAATTCAGATATTATAATTAGTTTATTTTCTTGTCAAATTAACCTTAATAGCTTTTCGAGCGTTAGCTACAGAAACAAAGTATACAAAGGATACAAGGATACAAATGCTCCCAGCGAGAACTCATGTGGTTTGGATTTCACGTTAATCAGTAGCTCCCGTGTCATATAGCCTCGCTGCTGAAAGTGAATTTAACTCAACATAAACTCAACTCGCTTTATGCTACCCTATTTAGCTCTTGTTAAAATGGAATTTTGCTATTCTTTTTGAGCTTTTACTTAAGATTTTGCGTATATTGTTGACGTTATTTTTTGAAATTGCTTCTCCTTTTAATGCATTTTTATTGTTCACGTTTGCCTGTTAACTTAGAACTATTCGGAAGCTTGTTTTTACGCATTTAATTATATTTCACGTTCAGCGTCGTTATTCAATAGCTCTTTACCGCTATTGGCAAAATTTTGGCTTTTATTCTAATAAAACTGTTTGAACAGTTTAAATTAAGCGAATTGTTTGCGTCTTGGTGTTTCTGTTTTTAAGAAATAATAGCAAACTGTTGAAACTCTTAAGATTGTTATTAAATAATTAAGTTTTTTAAAGTAATAAAATTTTGAATCAATATATAGATACTCCAAATATTAAATATTCGAGTTATTTAGCTTAACGTTACGAGAAATTTGAATCTTATTTTTGGCTGTTGTTCAATCTATTTATATTTGAAATAAAAAGTAAAACATTCCACTCCTGAGTTTAATACCTGTATTATACTGATCATATCTTTGTTTCATATCTGAATATATTTGATCGTATTTTGTGTAATTATTATATTTGAATATTTGCAATTTCTGTGCGAGGTGACATTTAGAAATAACCACAGGGAGACTAACCATTTACGTCGGGGAAAAACTAGATCCGAGCTACACTGGTGGTTTGCTACTTTTTGGCATTTTGGATAATATTTTTGTTATTCGTTCAAACAGGCCGTTGAGACGAAACCAAATTATAGGATCACTTCACAAACAAGAGAGAATTCTTGTTTAGTTTTCTTTAGTTACTTAGTATTGGAATTCAGCTGAAATTTGCTAAGACGTAATAAATTAAACTTAGTGTTGAAATACAGCAAAAATTTGCAAAGACGTAATAAATTAAACTTAGTATTGAAATACAGCTGAACTATGCTAAGACGTAATAAATTAAACTTAGTATTGAAATACAGCTGAACTTTACTAAGACATAATAAATTAAATTTAGTATTGAAATACAGCTGAAATTTGCTAAGGCGTAATAAATTAAACTTAGTATTGAAATACAGCTGAAATTTGCTAAGACGTAATAAATTAAATTTAATATTGAAATACAACTGAAATTTGCTAAGACGTAATAAATCAATTTTAGTATTGAAATACAACTGAAATTTGCTAAGACGTAATAAATTAAACTTAGTATTGAAATACAGCTGAAATTTGCTAAGACGTAATAAATTAAACTTAGTATTGAAATACAGCTGAAATTTGCTAAGACGTAATAAATTAAACTTGCTGACGCTATAGCCATGAAAACCTATGAGCTGCCAAATGGCTTACGCCAGACTGGATGATGAATGGACACCTATGAGCTTTTATGTGGCATTATTTCTGGTCTTCCTGACCAGAGTTCGCTAGATATTAATTTACGTAACTTTCCAAATATCTCATGATGCTTTGTAAATACCAGAAAATTTTAATGCTACTGGCGAGAATAGAACCAGCGACCATGCACAAAGACGTCGCGCGCGCTAATAATGCTGTTAAACTGGAGTTACACAAAAATAATTTTAGGAACGATAAAAAAAGGCATCAAAAGATTGCGATCTTGAGGATTCTTTTTTCATGAAGGGCTACAAAATTTTTGAACGGCCCTTAAATCGAGTTTTCGTATTTTTTGCGGAATAAGCACATCGTACTGAGTTAAGTGGTAGTTTGGGATTTTCTACACTATATGTAGTTCTCCAGATATAATGTCTACAAAAAACTTTTGCTTGAAATGTATTGGATCTTTCGACCCAGTAATAATAATAATAATAATAATAATAATAATAATAATAATAATAATAATAATAATAATAATAATAATAATAATAATAATAATAATAATAATAATAATAATAATTTTTATTATTATTATTATTATTATTGTTGTTGTTATTATTATTATTATTATTATTATTATTATTATTATTATTATTATTATTATTAAACGTCTACTTTCTTGTTTAACGCTCTCTATTCACACGGTAGTAAATGATAAACTGTAAATTTTGGTGACTATATTAAGAAAAAATGAATTGAAAAAGCTCTACTGAAATCTTGTGTAAGTTTAAGAATAGGGTTATGGGAAGGATCTTCTTCTCTACACATGTCTTTGTAAAATAGTACATGAATGTGAAACCCGTTACGGTTTCACTGTACTACTATGAGCAAAATAAATGACGCGTCTCTTTATTTTGAAGTTTTTTTTTTTTTAATATTTCCGTTTCCTTTATACGATCGAATTTTCCGAAGGTTTCCCCAGCACGAAACGTTAATAGCAAACCTGTTTTTAATATTTGTGTTAGATATTAGCTTAAAATAAATAAACTAGAAGCAAAAAACATTAAATCGACCGAAATCACGAGAATTACCAACTCTGCTAAAGTGGGAAATTTTCAAGAACGCGAGGGATTTCTGCAGTTCAACACGAAGCAACGACATCTATGTCATTGAGAGTGATGTGGATTAAATCTACAAACGAAAATTTTAACGAAACATTTCTAATATGTCTTATTGCGTGCATTATCTGCAAAGTCCAAATATATGAATCTATGCCAAGTATTAACGTATAGATAGGGCAAATAGTTGAAATTACCTGTGGAAAAGTAAGAATTGGTAGCACGATCGTAATGAAAAATAACTCTGATAACAGATTTTCCTATTAAATGTTTAATTTTCCCTAGATGTTTAATTACAGAAGAGTTTTACAATGTATTTGTTTTAAATTCAATTATTTTGAATTCTCCACATGAAGTAAGTAGCCCGAAGGAGGAGAACAGAAGTAGCTGATATTCTACGTAAAGGTAACCTATTGTAGAATGATGATGTTTCTTACCTTCAGCACATAATCTTTACGTTAGAGAGTCAGACAGAGAAAAATCCTGGTTTTTCCTCCCCTATGATCACCCATCTTAAACCTCAACATACCATGATTCGTCTTACACAATTTCGGTGCTCCAAAGACATTCATATTAATAATAATAATAATAATAATAATAATAATAATAATAATAATAATAATAATAATAATAATAATAATAATAATAATTATTATTATTATTATTATTATTATTATTATTATTATTATTATTATTATTATTATTATTATTATTATTATTAGACCCCTCCTATTAATATAATACTGAATATGCTATCCTTACCTAATGTAGTAATCTTAGACATCTTACAAAGAGACGGCACAGTTTTGTAAGTGAACTTCAGTGCCATTTTTTTGCGAGGTGGTAGTGCACATTTAAAGACTTGATATTGCAAACTGGGAGAACGCAATGGGCAAAAATGACGGAGAAAAACTGTCTTCAAGTTTTCTACTCGCGGCATATATCGTACGATGCGCAAACCTATCAAATTACGGCGTGGCAGAGTGAGAAGAATCAGCGACTCAAGTGCAAAATGTCCCGGATTCGATTCTCCCAGTTCTCATTCTCGGATTCGGTTCTCGTTCAAATCAAATCTTTTTTGCTTCAACGAATAAAGTAGGCATTTGTAACTATAAGTAAAATATTAATTCACCATATGTTTATAATAAATGAAATAATAGAAATTTTAAAATTACTTGTAAAATCTTTCAGTGGTCCATGTTAACTAGCAAGAAAATTTAATCTATTCCGTAAATATACAGATATCACGAGTTGTATTATGGTTTCGACAGTCAACGGTGCCTATATCTCTGTAAATTTGGGTGTCCCATTCATAAAAATGCATTCAACAATATATGTAACAATAAAAAATACATATGAAAATACATATTCATAAAAATACGTGGGTCCCACATGAGCTTGGGGGGACGGGTCCCCCATGATCAGCGCCCTTGACGACAGTCGTTGTTGAATAAATGTCCTTGACGCTTCGTGTCTACATCTGTTGACAGTGTGCGATGTACAAAGGGGTTGAGGGAGGAAATCCCCTTTGCTAATACAGGATGTTGCTATAACGAAAGCAGATTTCCCTCTCATTCCTCTTGTAATTGTCACACTGTCAACAGATGCAGACAAGAAGCTTCAAGAACATTTTTTACGCAATGACTGCAGTAACAATAATATTTACGGAAGAGATTAAATGTTCTTCCTAGTTAACATGGAACATCAAAGAAAGTGATTGAAAATTTCTATTGTTTTATTCATTATAAACATATGGTGAATTAATATTTTACTTATTGTTACAAATGCCTACTTTGTTGATTGAAGCAAAAAAACAAGAATAAAAGGTTTGATTCGAACGAGAATCGAACCCGGGACCCTTTGCATTTGAGTCTTCTCACTCTGCCACGCCGTCACTCGATAAATTTGAGCGTCGTATGATATATGCCACGAGTAGAAAACTTTAAGACGATTTTTCTCTGTCATTTTTGCTCATTGCGCATCCCAGTTTGTAATATTAACTCTTTAAATGTGCACTACCACCTCGCAAAAAGTTTCCCTGAAGTTCACTTACTAAAGTGTGCCTTCTCCTTGTTAGTTTAAAATGCTTTCTTTAGTAATAATTTGAGCAACCATGTGGGAGCGGCACGACGTTTATTTTGCCCCTCTCATTTCAGTACACCCCCAACAGAAAGTAATTTCTGATAAGAAGGGCAGACAAAATGAATAAGAAATATATTTATAGCATCCTCTGCCCCTTCATTACTGGAATATCACGTAGCATTTTTTATTCTACCGAAGATGGCACTGTGCGGTTAGGGGTAGGTAACTAAAGAAATACCTAATATATAGCGCCCCAGATTGTAATATTACCGCTTCTTTATTTGTTCGAGGGAGCTCCTACACAACTAAGGGTGACAAAAAGAATAGGAAAAGTGTGTATTGATTCTAGTGGCGTATCCAGCACGGACTCCCAGGGGGGTTGTGAAGTGAAATATTCCTTTGATGATGTGAAGCTGTTACAAGTTACCACTTAACTAAACTAAACATAATAGTGTGGCAAATCGAAACCCAATCAGTTCAAATTCATGTAAAAGTTTAATTTTTGACTTAATATTAAAGTTTTGGTTCTAAATGAAAATTTCAGTCCGAGTAGACAATGATCAAATCTCGGGGGCTCTGCAATGTAGGAAAAATAATGAAGTCTACATCGTGATCCTGTTTGTGACATCACGAGTCATGACCAAAATATAGCACAAAGTAAACAAAAGGTGCTGTCTACTCTCGTACCCGAGTGAGCTAGCACCACATGTTAGTAAGAAATATTGGTTTTGGCGTGGGTTCCCGCCTAAGTAGAGTTACTTTTATATTTTTTTTAAATGTAACACTTCTTTCGTTAAAAAAAGATTAAAAATAATATTCCAAAAGTGATTTAATCCTTCTTCGAGCAAGATATTTTTGTAACGTAGACGGCAACTGGTGCCTTACCAACTCTATTAGCCTTACCGACTCGATATGTTCATGACTTTAACTTCGACTAAAGATAGAAGAATTCAGAATTTTATGTCATCGAAATATTTATGGTTATTGAGAAATTCGAAAAGAAATATGAAGCTACTGGACCTCGGAGGCCCCGCTTGCCCGGATAAGGGTTAACGTTTATTTTTTTAAATTTTCATTAAACTTCTTTCACTAAAATAAGTTTGCCCTTGTGCTATACAGATCCATAGCATAGGTAGTAGTAGTAGTAGTAGTAGTAGTAGTAGTAGTAGTAGTAGTAGTAGTAGTAGTAGTAATAGTAATAGGAACGGGTTAGAATGTAATTCAGCATTCATTTGTTTCCTTACGATGTTGCCAAACGTAACTCGCTTAAAATGCCTTCTGGCTAGGGCTGAGTGTATTTCGAAAATATGCTTGCTGTTCGGGATGAAGTTCCAAGGGTCAGCATTGATTACTATCCATTTCATAAAGATAGGCCCCTGACTTCGCGGTGCTGCCGTGACGTCCAGTCAAAACTTATATTGCATTGTCGTACCTCGTTGGAATTGTTGGAATGTTGTCTTTTCAATACTTAAGACATACATATTTTCTTTATACTGTGTAGTGAGAAAAAAATAGAAATTAATGAAAAAGTGCGTATTTTTCGTACATTTTGGTAGATCAATGTTTATAGGACTATATATAGGAAAGGAGGTAACATGAAATAATTTCCTGTGCACGATATGTAGACGCATATATTACCTGTAAGTTCTGAAAATTTCATTACTCAACACGTAGTAATTTTCTTGTTATTCAGTAAAATGTGAGACATCATTATCTCTGAATTGCTGCGGTGTATTAACAATCTGAAAAAAAAAAAACTTTTAGAAAGATCTTAAAGCAGCTTTTTCAACCAAACTGTTTTGACTTGTTTTAAAAGATAAACAATCACAAATATGACATTATGATTTTCTCTGCTTTGCGCCCTTCGCTATCGCAGTTTATACGGAGTGATACGTTGCCACATTTTCCTGGCGCTATACACTCTCAGCCGGCGGGGTATTTAAACTTGTCACGCACACTGTCCGGCACTTTTTAGAGATATTTTTAAAATTTAATGTCTCCACGGATTTTAAACCAATTTCTAAGAAATTTACAGGATATACAGTAAATGTGCCAAATGTTCAAAATTAGAAAAGCGAACTTTTATTTTGTTTGGATTTGCATGTGTTGTCTTCGAAAATTTCTTGCTTTTTGTCAGTTTTTCACTCACAGCACGCAGTACAAAATATACTTGCACAGAAACAAATACAAGCACAAACTTTATTATACGATACAACCTTAGTTGATATGTAATATTGAGTTTACACTTCACAGAAAATTTGTTTTCAGATCTAGGAGTCCCAGTACTTCTCTTTAATGTTGTACATTTCGAAGCACTTTCCCACGCAAAGTCCAACTTTATATATCAGACAATAAACCAGGGATGCAAATAAGCAACAAAAGTTTACTCGCCCGAGAAAAATGTTACTAGCCCACATAATTTACTTAACTTCCGTATGATATTAAATACTCGCCTGCACCGATAATCCACATGCCCCAGTCGAGTGGTTATTTGCATCCCTGCAATAAACGCTAATATTTATTAAAAACTTCCATTTACCTTGCGGATGCTACGTACTTGTAGTTTGGATTCCACGTTTATCAGTAGGTCCACGTGTCATCTAGCCTCACTGCTGAACAGGACGTTCAACTCAAAATCAACGCCCCCTTATTTTTTTACTATAAAACTTCATCGGTAAAAACAGCTGAAACACTTTATATGCGGAATACTCAGTAGATAACCCAGAAGTTTGATCAATTCCCGGGACATCACTAAAGAAGAGTTTTGCGTTTACTTGAATTTTATCGCTCCAGACTACATCAGAATCTCTTTGAATAGGAACGACACGTTCTTTTTCTCTTTCCCGGCGCAGCCTCATGTTCACTTGAAACGGAGTTACTATCTTGTTCACTCCCGAATACGCCACTGAGCACAGAATAATCAATGTCATTAGCCTACTATTCATTACTAACTCATAACCGTCTGAGTCGCAGTCATTCATCAGTTCTGCAATTTCATTATCGCTAAAAATTGTGCCTCTTCTTTTTGTAATACCGCCGCTCGTAAAGGAATATACATATATCCATATATAAAGGAATATGGCGTGAAAGTTTTTGACGCCTACGAATAGAAGGGAAATGTTGAAGACGTAATCAGTGCGACGTGATTAAACGCAAATACAGCCCTCGTCAGCTACTCATTGCATTGTTTTCTTGAAAGAAAACAAAGGACCCATTCTGTGTTACTGTACATTCGGCAGGGGAATTGATCGCAGAACTTGGGGGAACACGTGATTGCCATGGCTACATTTCTTTTTAACCTTTAACATGTTCGTAAGCTGGAAAGTGTGTATACTGATAGATCTTGATGTAGAAATGGAGCCATTGTTAATAAGTGTTCAAGAAGATAGCAGGAGCAGCGATGAGTCAACAAACCCATTACGAAAGTGAATCGAGTAAATAGATTGAGATGAGGTTTTGGATGTTTTACTTCAACGTTTTATTTCGATTACATTGAGATGTGTAACGCATTATTATTATTTTTATGATGTGAAAGGTTATAATAAATACTTTTTCCTATTACATTCTTATGAAGTAGGCTTCGCACTACAGCCTTCCTGAACGCGACAACACTGTACGACAGCGGTGCCGCATTTTCACTTACTGTATGCTGTATCTTCATATAAACGCGGGGAATTTAAAGACTGGACTGCAACATGGCTGACCGCTTAACGCAGAGAATATGTTGAAGTAAACTTTATATATATATATATATATATATATATATATATATATATATATATATATATATATATATACCCAGACAGCAATTTAAACTTGCTGCAAGTTGCCACAAACTTGCTGTTGCAAGGTAAATTAGCTTGCCGCAAGCTATACTATGCAAGCCAATTAGCTTGCTTTAAGCTTGTGGCAAGCTAGTTAGTTACATCTGGGCAAGGCTTGGGGCAAGCTTGTCTTCACAAGTTAAACACAAGTCAAATTATCTCAAACGCAAGCCAATTTAAGCGTATTCTCATCAATGGCAAGCTTTATTAAGCTTATTGCAAGCGAAACACAATCCAAAGAAGTTATATGGAATCTTGCACTAAGCGAATTTAGATATCAGTATAATTTAACCGTCTGACTAAATCTATGCTACAATATATTGTCCCCTCACCTCCCCAATTATTGGAGCATATGCACAACCATGAAAACACCCAAGTCTCCCATCCGCTTCTGCAAAACATCAAAATAAGCATAATTGTTACGGTTTAGTTGTGACACGCAACGCGCCGTTGCTTCTTACAAATATCTAACATGTTTCTATATTAGTCGCGAGTACTTGAAATTTCTACCTTTTTATATAAAAACGCAGAAAAATGTTTATACTTTAAACACAGCGTTCAGATAAAGTTTATAGTAAACTGTAAGTTAAACTAGAAGTTTATATTAAAATATCTGCAACAGTTCTGTATTCTTTCGCGAAATAAGTAGGCTCAAATCTGCTGCCATCTATGTTCACATTTATGCTTTATACGTAAATACTACAATTCGTTATGCCTCATAGTTACCGAAATATGAGGAAATAAAGAGCGATATTATAGGTACGTGGGACTAGAGTACTAGAGTACTAGACGGAACAATTAAAAAAAAATAATTAAGTTTGTCCTTTATTCAAGCTGAATGCTAACAAGACACTAACAACGCAAACACTACCTTATCGCCGAAAGTAAGGAGGTCAGCGTCACGTGGATTTTGAGAACAACTGAAAATCGAACGCGCGCTGGCTTTTTACTTCAATCTAAAGAAAATCGTCTCGCAAGCGAATCGTGGGTTGCCCGCACTACGGCTTGCGCTAAGCAGAAATAAGCTTTTGTGTATAAGCCAAAGCGAAATAAAATCAAATAAAAGCGGCAGGCAAGCTTGCGGCAAGCAAACATGCTGTCTGGGTATATATATATATATATATATATATATATATACTCTACCAACTAAACCTTTTTTTGTTAATAGTTTCAAATATTTGGAACACTAGACTTCCAAATTTTCGAACAGTGTTTTGTAGGTTTCTCTACTTAATATGGTAAAGGAGATCAGAGCGTCGTACATTTATTTTAATTACACAAAAAGTATCAAGTGATGAAAATTGAACTTTTCACAACTTACAGTTAAAGGATACATCTACATATTGTACACAGGAAATTATATTCACGTGATCTCCTTTCTGAGATATAGTCCTATAAACATTAATCTACCAAAACAATACGAAAAAATAAGCACTTTTTCATTAATTTCTATTTTTTTTCTCACTAGATAGTACAAAGAAAATTTGTATGTCTTAAGTATTGAAAAGACAACATTCCAGCAATTCCAACGAGGTACGACAATGCAATATAAGTTTTGACTGAACGTCACGGCAGCACCACGAAGTCAGGGGCCTATCTTTATGAAATGGGTAGTAGGAGTTTTTGCTATTAATATCCCTTCTAACAATATTGGCAGTGGACAAAAGTTAGCCTGTGTTGAAGCTCTTTGCTCATAATTTAGTTATTTTACTTTATTATTTAACGAATATATTGAAAATATATTTGTCAGCAGGCACGTATGCAGGAATTTATTTCGGGAGCGGGTCAAAGCTATTTGGGGGGTCCGACTTTAATATTAGGATAAATTATAATAATTTTTTTAAAAATAACCCCCAAAATTAGGTTAAATTTACAGAAAGGTTAAGATTTCAGAGGAGGTCTGGACCCCCTGAACCCACCCCTAAATGCGTCCTTGTTTGTCAGTAACATTTCCTCATTTTGAAACCCTCAGAAACTTTGAATATATAAAGGAAAACGAGTTATTTTCGGTAAAGTATCACTTCAAGAAGACGCGACATTTTTATTGCACATGGTGGTACCCCGCGTTAACAACAGCAGGAATTCCTTCCTTTTGGTACTCTACCATTGCGCTATATCGAAAGGTTATTTTTGTATAATATTACTCCTAAGAACAAACGTGCTTGGCAGAGAACCGTGATACTGAACAAAACTCCACAGAAATACATGCTGAACTTTCGTTTATAGCTAGCCTTTGGTGATTTGCCCTCAAGGTCAATCGAGTGATAACTCAGTTCAGTCCCTGTTCTTAAGCTATGTTCGTATTACTTCGAACAGTTTTGACGTGTGTTTTCCAACCACCATAGGAACAAACAATCAGGGCAAATCATAGCATACAATAAATTTAAGCAATTATATTTGTCGCGAAATTATTACACATATTACCGAAAGACTCTTAATGTATGAATCTATACATTTATTTATATACATAAAGCAAGCAATGGAAATTACCTATGGAAAGAATAAATTAACAGCACGTCATAATGAAAAGCATGCCTTGAAATATAACAGACTTCTTTCGCGTAAGAAATAGAAACTCAGTTGGTCAGAGCAACTAGTCTGTACGAATTAGGTTGTTAGTTCGAACCGAATACGTGTAAGGATTTTTATTACTATTGTTTTTTCTCTTTTTTATGTAAGGAAAAGTCAAATTGTGACATCGCGATATCAAATGTATTTGGTTAGGTAGCTTTGCCTTAGCTAAACTTTAAATATCTGTAACCGTCGAAACTATTTCACTAACCAATTAGTTACTGAACATTTCAAACATGTCAAACCAGTGGCATAACATGAAGGTTAACCTCTCCTCCGCAGCCCTTAGTTATGCGTCCGTACTTTCTGGGGCGGACCAAGGGCCGGCAACCCGGGCAACTGCCTGGGGCGCCAGAGTCAGAGGGACGTCAAAATGAGTCTCAAACAATAAATTTTATAATGTGTTTTCTACTGACTTTTAGGTTTATATTCTTGTAAAGTAGCGGCAATTACATCTTTTTCCATTTTATCATGGAAGAGGAGAGTTTCATAGTAATAAGGGACTGTATCGACAAATGGAGAGATGCCATGTAGAATGAAGAGTGAAGGGGGTGTAAGTATTGTTTGTTTGTTTGCTTGAGTTTAGCGTTCCACGCTTATGCCTTAATGGCCAAAGGAGATGTGGATACTGATTATAGTGGAATCCGAACCACGTTTATCATTCAACAGTAACCCACCGGGAATTGGATCCGGGACCATAGAAGGCAGGCGTGCTAGCCACTAGACCAAGCGGGGGCGGAGTTCGTATTGTTTATAGCGGGCTATATTCTTTGTGAAGTTTTCCTAGGTTATGAATGTCTTTTTGAAAAATGGGTTTAAACTATTAAAAACACTATGATAAAATGTAAAATATAGGCGCCAGGGGGGAGGGCGCTAAAAAGTCACTTTACCCGGGTGAAAATTTGGCCTGGTCCACCCCTGCTTACTTTCTACATATTTTTTGGCTTTGCAGCTTGTGCGGTTCCCACGCCACAGGGTTGCGGGGGCGCTATTTACGCCTATGCTTCGAACGTAATTCAATAACTGTTTCAGAAATTCTACCTTCAGCGTGGAAACGGGAACATATATTTTTCTAATAGTCCCATAAAACTTTCGCCCAGAATACCAGATGCAATTTTTCAGAATGGGCTCTGGCTAAGTATAAGGGCTAGGATCTGATGTTTCCTAAGTAAGTTTCTTTCAGAAAGTTTGCTATTTCTTTAACGGTGATGTAAATAAACATGCTCATCGTTATTAGCCGTACACCAAACCATCCTGAACAAATCCCTGTAGAGCAACGATCGGCAAAAGTTAATTCTGCCTAATTTTATAAGCGACTAAAGGATGAAACACTTGTGAACGAAAGCAATGCTGTGTATACACTGCCATGCTTAGACACTTTTCCTATTGTTTGTCACCCTTGGTTGTGTAGGGCGCCCTCTAACAAATAAAGAAACGGTAATATTACAATCAAGGGGCGCTATAAATGTATTACGTATTTCATTTGTTACCTAACCATAACGGCCTAGGGTGATCTTCGGTAGAATAAAAAATGATTCGCGATATTCCATTCACGGAGGAAAGTATGCTCTAAATATATTTCTTATTCATTTTGTGTGTCCTGCTTGTCATACTTTCTTTTGGGAAGGTACTGAAAAGAGAGGGCTAAATAAAACGTCGTGCCCCTCCTATATTTTAAATTTTGTTACGTGGCTGCTCAAATTATTACTAAAGAAAGCACTTTAAACTAAGATGTCTAAGGTTACTGCATTATGTAAGGGTGGCATATTCAGTAATAATAATAATAATCATAATAATAATAATAATAATAATAATAATTATTATAATTATTATTATTATTATTATTATTATTATTATTAAATATGAATGTCTTTGGAGAGCCGAAATTATGTGGCACGAATCATTACATGTAGAGCTTTAAGATGAGTGGTCATAGGGGAGAAGAAATAGGATTTTTCTGTCTGACTCTCTAACGTAAAGATTATGTGCTGAAGGTAAGAAGCATCATCAATCTACAATTGGTTGCTTTTACGCAGAATATCAGTTACTTCAGTTCTCCTCCTTCCAGCTACTTATCTCATGTGGTAAAATCAAAACAAATTTCAATTTAAAACAAATACATTGTAAAACTTTTCCGTAATTAAATTATCAAAGTGTCCAAACAAGTAGATAGAAGACTACCTAGTGATATACATTTTGAAACTTAATAAAATTCTCTAAATTAGAATTAATGTTTACTGGAAAATATTCGTTATGCACCAGTGAGCATGTAGTGAGCAGTGAGCACAAGGGAAATAATTACGAAACTGTTTGCAAACAAAAATTAGGGACACTAATGGAAGTGCGACAGCGATATTTTTTCTTTCTTTGGTATCGTCATGAGTTTTACACATATGTTACAATTTGATTTTTTCGAACATAAAAAATAAATAAAACTGCTACGTTTTCGAACCAGCTACCTGCAGCATAGAAACTCATTGCTTTAACTAACTGAGCTACTTGTATTCTTACGTGAACTGAACCTGTTCTACAGTAAAGACGATTTTTCATTACGATCGTGCTACCAATTCGTCCTATTCCATAGGCAATTTCCACTTTTTGCTCTATTTATACGTTAATACTTAGTATAGATTCATATATTTGGAGTTCGCAGATAATGCACGTAATAAGACATATTAGAAATATTTCGTTAAAATTATCGTTTGTAGATTTAATCCACATTTCTCTCAATGACATAAATGTCGCTGCTTCGTGTTGAAATGCAGAATCCCCTCGCGTTCTTGAAAATTTCTCACTTTAGCAGAGTTGGTAATTCTCGTGATTTCGGTCGATTTAATATTTTTTTCTTCTAATTTATTTATTTTAAGCTAACATCTAAACATAAATATTAAAAATAGGTTTGTTATTAACCTGTCCTATTGGGGAAACCTTCCGAAATTTCCAACATATAAAGAAAACGGAGATATTTTCAAAAGATCTTCAAAATAAAAAGATGCGTCATTAATTTTGCACACAATTGTACTAAAGGAGAAAGGACTTGAGCCAAGTCAAGTTAGTCCCCTGCCTACGCCAATTATAGTGATTAAACATCAACTTTGTTACTCTTATTTGCCTAACAAGATGTACATAGTAATTGTTTTATTACCATAACATACTATTGCCTAACTGTCTGAGAGTGATCTTTTGCTCTCTATTTCTATTGTTGCAGCCTCGATGGCTCAGTGGTAGAGTGTTCACCTTTGGTGCATGGGGTCTTGGTTCGACTCCAGCTCGCGCTAAGTTACCTTTTTGAAGGACAAATGCCGTATGCGTGGGTTTCCTCGGAGTTCTCTCGTTTGCTCCCACTTTGTACATTTCACCATTTCATCCATTTCTCATCAATATCGTCTCCTTTAGCTTAGCCGGCATAAGTGTGAGATGGAAAACTCAAGGATTTCATTTTATTTTTTCATATATTTTTATTCTCTTTACTTTCGAGCAACGATACAAGAGAAGAAAGTATGGTATCATAAGAGAAATCGAATTCGAGGTTTCAGTTTAGTCACACATTTCATGATCTCTACATGTCGAAAAAGGGATGTCTGTCCATCTGTCCGTTCGCGCCCTTTGTAAAGATGATTACTCGCCTAGAGGCCTTGATCTCCTTTATGGCTAAACGGTTAGCGTACGCGCTTTTGGCGTGGGAGACCCGGGTTCGCTTCCCGGTGGGAACTCATGTGGTTCGAATTCCACGTTAATCAGTAGGTCCCGTCTCATATAGCCTCGCTGCTGAAAGGGACGTTAAACACAAAATCAACTCAACTCTCCTAAAGGCCATACCGTTCAATATATCAAGACGAATTTTAAAGAATTTTAAAGATCTCTAGGAACATTTTTTAAAAATTTTCCTCCTACCTCCAAAAAATTAAAAATTAAAATTAATGTTGAAAATTAAAAATTACTATTTATTCAAAAACGACTCTAACTACTTCTTTCATGTTTTTTAAATCAATGTTCCAGTCGTTTTTCTAAAAAGGGATGGATGCGAAACTTCATAGCTAGCTATTTGAGAAAATTGGTACCGTTAACCAATAGCATTTGAGAAATCAATTAAATCATCGTTACAACCAACTAATCAAAACAACTCTAAATTAATCAAATTTAGCCAATTAGAATTTAGCAAAGATAATGCAATAAAGAATGTGACTTCTATGGTAAACAATCCAATATTCAAAATTTTAGGAAAGAATCTAGACCAAAATAAAACAAACGTAGCTCCCAATCACAGCAACAAAATGTGGTTTAAATGGTAGATTAACAGTTAGTGGACCACAATATGCCTTATCTCAAAACTGTACAATAACGTAAGAATGGAAGATGGCCCTGTAAAATATTAGCATATATTATCATTAAGAAAGTAACTCTACCGAAATACATGGGTCAGGTCTCCTTGAGCACGATTAGAGTTAGCGACCAGCGATGCAAATCTGTCTTCAACATTGGGGAGACGGATAACACTTTTTTTAAGCGATGTTAAAATATTTATGAAGTTGAAAAACAATGTTGTAGAGGATCAGGGGTGCAGATTTTGTTTTCAACATTAGGAGGCGGGCAGATTTGAAGCTTATTCTGGAGGATATCAATTTAATCTTACTTTCCTTTATGACAATCGGACACAAATTATTACATTTCTCCCCAAAAAACAAATTTTTCTAATCGGATTATTGGAGGGGACAATCCTCCGCAGTTCTAAGATTGGAGGAGACATGTCCCCCTCATCCACCTCGGGATTTGCGCCAGTGATAGCGACAAGAAGTTTTTTGGAATCAACTTAGCGTTTTAAAACTAGATACCAGCTTGTCTTAACCACTATTCAAAACAGAATTGAAAAATGAACCACTTCCGTGAACCCACACACATTGTGTTTGTCTACAACCAAGTTCCCTTTGCTGGAGATGGGATCGAACACAAGACCCATACACCGCACAGAGGTACACGCTCTACCACTGAGCCACTGAGCCCTAGGTTTTAGTAGGGAGTTAAAGATAGAAATAATCGTATTCTCGGGACGTTTAACCTGTTGAAAGAAACCAGTACGTGCTATCTAATACTTGTTATTTACATGCTAAAATTTTGCTTTATTGTGATCGTTAAAACCGGAAATGGTTGATATCTGCTACTTCCGGTTTAAACGTAGACTACATCAACGAACTCCATTGCTAACTTATGACACTCTACATCCTCGCAAAAAATCCATAGTTATCGATCAAATAGTTCTTGATCTTTGTAGTTCGGGCAAACACTGGACCCATACAGACAGGAAAAAATATCGTAACCATTAAATAATATCTTACCTGAGAGAAGCATAGAGTAGACCTCTGGTCTTTTGAGCTTAGACAATTTGAAACTAAGGCTACAAACGGAAAAGTGTTTAAGTACCTAACGATCAAAGTTGTTTTGTCATTTCATTATATAAGATTATTAGTTATTACAAACCACTTTTTGTGTGGAAAAAAATAAACCAAGTATGACGAAGAATAAAAACAAAGACAGTATCAGTGCTGTTTTATAACATTTTTGAGTAGATCTAATCATAAACTTGCCAGAAGAAAGATGGCTTTAAAAGTAACGAAAGAAAGAATTTTTTAGAAAGGCTACAAATTGAATATGCAATTACTGTAACCCATGCAGGATACAAAATAACCTTGAATTTAATGAGCAAAAAATCTGACTTCTACGTAACAACACACGCAGATAAATATATTAAAGAAACTTATACTGTACGCACTCACTATGTCCACTACACGTTTTCATCCGACGTTATTTGAAATAAAACCTATAAAGAAGTTTATATTAACTTTATGATTTTACTCAGTTATTTTAAGTAGTTTTGATCTTTATGAGCCTTATGCAGAGACGTTTTGACATGTGATTAGTGACAACTAAAGAGTTCGACTAACATATATTTCCTGCAGTAGTCAGCCCTTTAGTATGACACTAAACGTATGTCAAAACGACTCTGCATAAGGCAGTATATGTTTAGTAAATTGGATGCTAAAATATCCCAGTTGTAATAGGGCTCCGTGAAATGGTACCTTCTACTGTATGATGTGATGTGTAATGATACAGTAGAGTTTCGATTAGCCGAGCTAATGTGTACCGGATCTAACTCGGATAAGGATAAACTCGGTTGATACAGATTGAGACAGAAAATTATGTACAGCATTTATTATTGTTGGTTATTGAATATTTCTCTTTATTAGGTTATTCATTATAATTGTATTCATTATTTTTATTGGACATACAGTACAGTAGAATACATATAATTATACATTCATACGTACATAACGAATTAGTTATAATATAGTAAATAAAATGCGGTTTGATATTGATACGCACATATGTTAAACACGATATTAAACACAACACAAACAAAATACTGTTTAGCACACAAATAGACCTGTATGTTGTTGTTGTTGTTGTTGTTGTTGTTCTTGTTTCTTTTAATGTCTTTCATAGTCTTCTGCTTCATTAAGCTGTCTCGTTCTTGGCCGCTATATTGCACAGAAGTAGCAACAACATAATGTCAGCTGGTGCTTTGTTGTCTTGCTATTCGATGTAGAACATCGCGTTCTCAAATTGAAATTCATGACGTGCAACAAAGCTCACTAGCTTAATTATGGCGATGTGGGGCGGAGTTGTCATCTTTATGCAACTTTATGTTTGCTTTGTTGCTAAAACAAAAGCCTATAGGCCTATAAGCTGCTTATCGTTGCAACCGGATTAGTTTTTAAATTTTTGTTTGTTTGGATTAAGCTTGGATAACGCGGAATCTTGGTTAATCGAAACTCGGACTGTATATGAAACGTGAATCTATAGTTTAATGTGAGATCTGAACCACATGAACTTTGTAGTGTATTCTACTTTAATATCTATATGTCTTCTCATTCTGGTGTTCTGTTGGTTTATTGTTCTGGTACTATTGTATACGATATGACGTCATATCTGGCAAAGTGATTTGAAGTTCTCCTGCCTCTAGTCAGATTGACTTCAAATTTGGTGCGTATTCCTTTTTTTTTTTTTTAAGTGTAAAATTGTGCCTCGCAACTCAATGGACAACGAGGGAATGAATAGATGACAGAAGTGTTCAGTTATTTAGTTCTGTAAAGTAATTGTGTTTTTCTTTTATGGGTATTTTTCCCTTTTTTATTATTATTTTTTTTAATATATGTTATTTTGTGCTTATGAAAACTTCTACCATCGTTAGTTCCCAAGTTGACCACTTGAAGTTGCCCTTTTCTTCTTCAGGTGAAAGTAGTGTTAAATTAAGGTATGATTAAACCAAATCATTTGTGTTAATTTGCTATAACCTACTGTTGTTACCATGTTACATATATATTGAGAGATTTATTTAAATTCAAATTGAAATTTGAGGATATATTTATATCTATATTATAAAATTGAAAGTTACTATGCTTGTGATTCCTTAATCTCTTAAACCGACCGACAGATCTCGATCAAATTTTCAACGTAGATGCGGTTCTGGGCTGAGTGTTTTAGCTATTTACTTTGACGGTAGAACATAGGGTTGGGGGAGGACTGGGACATAGAAAAAATAAATAAAACTTATTAACTCTTGAACCACCCGAACGATCTTGAACAAATTTTCAATGTAGATGAGGTTTGGGACTGGGATGATTTTTATCATTTGACTTTGATGGAGCAACGTCGGGAAGGGGGAAATATAAAAAATCATAAATAAAAAACTAAAAGTGACTATGTTTGTGAACTAATAACTCTTGAACCACCCGATCGATCTTATTCATATTTTCAACATATATGAAGTTCAAACCTGGGAAGTTTTTTAATATTTCATTTTGACAGTAGATCTTAGGGGAGGGGGAGAGGAGGAGGGGAAATATGTCAAAATTAATAAAACTTAATAACTCTTGAACCACCCAACCGATCTCGATCAAACTTTCAACATAGATAAAGTTCGGGCGTGGGATGTTTTCTTCATTTCACTTTTACAATGCAACGAAGAGGAGGTTGAGGGTGAAGATATATGTAAAAAAAAAAGTTCAAATAATAGTGGCTGTCTTTGTAACTTCATCACGCTTAAACCACCCGACCAATCCTTAAAAAAATCAACATAGATGAGGTTCGGACCTGAGGTGGTGTTTATCATATCACTTTAACTATAGAACATTGGGGGGGGGAGGGAAGAAATCTATAAAAATAAACTTTCAAGATAGATAGGGTTCGGGCCTGGGATGTTTTCGTCATTTCACTTTTACGGTGCAACCTAGGGGAGGGAAGGGAGGAGATATATATAAAAATCAATTTATATAAGAGTGAAAGTAACTATTTTTGGTACTTAATAACTCTTGAACTATCCGACAGATCTCAATCAAATTTTCAAGATACACGAAGTTCAGATCTGAAAACATATTTGCAATTTCACTTTAACGGTAGATCCTAGGAGATTGGGAGGGGAGGGGGACGTATAAATAATACCTAATAAAAACTAATAACTTTTGAAACACCCAACCAATCTTGATCAAATATTCAACATATATGAGGGTCGGGTCTTGGGAGTTTTTTATCGTTTCATTTGACGAGCCAACGTAGCGGAAGGAGAGGGGGAGATATATGTAAAAAAATAAAATAAAAATGACCGATACTAGAGTTTAATCCATAGTTTTTGGGGTCGATGAGAGAGATAGTGACACTTCTGATGCTGTTTTGAATCCAAGTTCAGCCCTGATAGTTGGAGAGTGGGAGGGTACAACGTAGGGGAGGGGGATAAACATTTAAAAATGATTGAAAATGACTAACATTACTGTCGAATGCATAGTTTAGGAGTAGCTGAGATTGACAGTGACAATTCTGATGCCGTGTGCCGCAGCAAGGAGGGAAAGGGGGAGCTATATATAAAAATGATCGAAAATGACCAATATTAGTGTCTAATCCATAGTCTTCTGGATCAGAGATGGGTACCCTCACTCATTTTTGGCCTCAAGAGGGCCGCCCTCACCCTCACTCATCCTCATTTCGGTAGATGAGGGTGAGTGTGAAAGAATATATTGAGGGTGAGGGTGGCTGAGGGTAAGGGGGTCGATTGAGGGTGAGGATGAAAGAGTCCATTGAGGCTGAGGGTGTCTGAGGGTGAGGGAGTCGACTGAGGATGAGGGTGGCTGAGGGTGAGAGTGAGGGAGTCGATTGAGGATGAGGGTGGCTGAGGGTGAGAGTGAGGGAGTCGATTGAGGGTGAATGTGGCTGAGGGTAAGGGTGAAGGAGTCGACTGAGGGTGAGGGTGGCTGAGGGTGAGGGTGAAGGAGTCAACTGAGGGTGAGGGTGGCTGAGGGCGAGTATGAGGGAGTGAATTGAGGGTGAGAGTGGCTGAGGGTGAGGATGAGAGAGTCAACTGAGGGTGAGGGTGGCTGACGTAATTAGGTAGAGTCAGTAATTAGGTCACAAAACATCAGCTGGTCCAATGTACGAATTAATGGGAATGGTGAAAGGGATATTCCTTGTGACAAAAATTTAATTCCCTCCCTGAAGAACATTTTCATTTTTTCCTCTCTCTAGTATTTTTTTTCGAGTGGTCATATAGCTAGAAAAGATAACATATATTATGTAACCAAACAAAAACATAGCGTTTATATCTGACTTAAAACAGGTTATAAACATTTTTGCAGTCGTTAGAATCACACACTTTTTTCTTGGAATAGTTACTTACTCATGCGGAAAACACATTCTTTTTGTCAGAAGCAAATTATAGAGTCTCGAGAGGGGTGGGAAGGTCACGAATATTCTGTAATTCTTGGAAAAGCATTCTTTGTAAGACGTGTCAATGGCACAAGTTCTCGTAACATTCGTTGTAACGGATGATCTATAATTTAATAGAATGAGTTGGCTACATGCCTGCTTAGCAGTATATATATATATATATATATATATATATATATATATATATATATATATATAAGAAATAAAATGGTTGATATAAAGAAGTAAAATGGAGTTTAGTGTTCCATACAACAGCGAGACTATATGATACTTAAACCTACAGCTTAACGAGGGATCCAAATCACATGAGCTCGCTCCGAAAAGTGTGTTCGTTAGTATACTGCCACACTAACAATCCACTTATGTGCAATACTATAATATTTTATTATGTTTTTTTTATTTCTATCACTGTAAATAATCCATATATGTGCAATGCTGTTATATTTTAATGTGTCTCCTAGCAGGTCGGTAGCCAGCCCCAAAATGTAGAAGGGCTGTGGAAGTTAGGGGCCATATTATAGTTCATCACCAATGTATTAGAGTATTACAGGTAGCACATTTTCTGTTATCGAGAGAAAAAATTCCCATAATTCTTGCGCAAGGTGACGTCACGTGGAAGAGAGCACGAAGCAAATACATTGTAGAGAATACAGTGCGCGGTGCTGATGCGTGAAATTTATAAAGAATGGATTGAGACGAAAATGAATAAAAATAATAATAACTGTGGTGTTGTTTAAAGTCCAAATTCAGAAAGAAAAACTCCTGTTATATCGCCGCTTTCCAAAATAGTTGTTGGCAGAACGACAGTGGGTTTCTTAAATGTAAACGTGCAGACAGAATCAATGTAAATAATGCTCGTATTTGTTCTATTCCTTTCTTACCCAAAGTTTATGAGCGATTTACAACACGAACTTCTTAAGTTACATGTAAGAGGAAAAGCTCCGCCCTAATGCAATTCCTTCTTTGCATATATCGAACTGGCATGTAGATCAATATATTGCGAAGAACGAATAAAAGTAAAAGGGTTAGAGAAAATAATTTATTTTTCAAACATACGAAGTTGAAAAACTTGAAAGAAATATAAATAACTACCTAGGTAGAGTCATGTATGCCGATCCTGTGGGACGAGCAAAGATGTTATAAAAGAGGATTCGCCCATTAAGTCCTCACAACTCGATCAAGCCGAAAAATATGCGAGGGAAACCTGATTGGCTGCTCTCTTTTCCGCCAGTAATGCTCGCTCAAAACATTAGGTTTTTCGTATGCCAACATGTAGCATTCATTGCGTTTATTCTTATTTAAATATTCGCTTTAATGTTCAAAATGATTACATGTCCAGCTTACGAGTTCGTGTTCATTACCTTCAATGGAGCTCGCGTTCTTATTCCTGTTGAGGCTGGTGCTCATTTGGGCTAGGACTCATCCTCCAATGAGGATCGCACTCACTAGCATGCTGGGAGCTCATGTTCACTAATTTCATTGGGGTACACTTTTATTGGGTTTGGGCTCACTACATTTAGTGAGGCTCGGGCTCACTAATCTGAACTAGAGTCGGGATCACTACCATGAATGGCCTCGTGCTCAATGACGTCAGTTAGGCTTGCAATGGTTTGTCCTCGGGTTCATTACCTTGCGTGGGACAAGCGTTCACTATTTTCGCTAGGGCTCGGTCTTACTCAAGCTCGGGCTCACAAACTTCAATGAGGCTCGCGCTTATTAGGTTCAGTCTCACATCATCCAGTGAAGCTCGCTCTCACTACGCTACTGGGTGATTGCGCACCCTAATCTCGTTCGAGCGCGCGATTAGTTAGGCTCGGGGTCATTAATCTTAATTAGACTCGTGCTTTTTCCCGCGGGCTCACTTCCGTCAACATGGGACTCAAACTCACTGACACCAGTGTGAACTAAGATGGGCTCGGGTTTATTATTTTTTGTGGGGCTCGCGCTATTTATTCTCATTGAGTCTCGCTCTTACTTGGTCTAGGGCTCACATTCTTTAGTAAGGTTCGAAATCACTAAGCTCCATGGAACTCGCACTCCTTGCGTGGGCTCGAGCACTCTAATCTGAAGTGGACTCGTGCTCACTCGTGTTGGCTTGCTTCCGTCAAATGGGCTCGATCTCGCTACTATGAATAGGACATGAGCTGACTGACATCGGTGATGTTTTCACTAATGTGGGCACATATTCATTACCTTCAGTGAGCTCGCACTCACTATTCTTGTTGAAGCTCGTGCTTATTTAGTCCTGGGCTCATATCCTTTAATGAGGCTCGCGATTATTCGGCCTGAGTCTCACACCTTTCAATGAGGCTCGCACTAATTTGGTTCCTTCGAGCTCGCGCTCCCTGATCTCTTTCTGCTTAAGTAGCATGTTGGCCTAACTACGAGCGCACTTTCCCCCTCTACCCCCTAACTAACAAAAAAATTATGAAGCCGCCACTGACCATAGTACTTAAACAAAGTTACAGAGTGCAAAGTATTCCCATAACTATAATTCTAAAGTGAGATTGAGTAAGGTGCTTCGAGCATAGGACTTTATGATGTTATAACCATAAAGTTTAAATGATTAGAAAATACATTTACAATTTAAACAATCCTCATTACCGCATAAAGACTTGGAGTTAATAAATATAATTCTATAACAAACTCGATTATATTCATTCTGATATATATATGTAATTTTCCGTTTTTAATATTTTTTTTAAGATGTTTATAATGCTTTTCGTATCTAGATGGTAATTTTAATACAGCTTTTTCTTCTTCTTTAGATGATAAAACAGCATAAATTTCTCCATTAATAATTACATAATCAAAAACATCTTGTAGCCCTTCTAAATGAGTACCTTTAAGTATAGTATATTTAAAATTCGGTTTATTTTTTCTACATTCTATACATTTTTTAGCATTTGCACATCTTGGGTCTATTTTAAATTATTTTTGACACATTAAACATGTTTTGGGTGGTAATGTTTCATACAGACATTCACGACAAAGAGAATCTTTTTCTATATATCTAAACTGAGCTTTATATTTTTCTTTTTTACATTTCTTACAAATTTTAGTTTTACTATTTTCTTTATGTGTTTTAGTCTTACTATGTTTTTCTATATCTAGTAAGTATTTGTTACATGGTTCACAAAGTGTCTTATTCATGTTTGTAAAATATAATAATTTTTAAATTTAAATTTCATTTTTATATTATCCCTCTGAAACTAATACTAAGTTGCATAACCCAAAGTGAGATCGCATATGCTTTTATGACATTTAAAATCATAAAAACTTACAATTTAAGAATCTTACATCTAAAACTACAACTCTTCTAACTTATAATGACCCCATGGTAGGCTATTGATCCCATCCTTTAAAACACATCTCTTATTATCCACGCAACTTAAAGCTAACTTATTTACTTCTATACTGTACAAATCGTGCTTATAACTTCTAATCAAGTTCATCTTCTTATAATATTCTTTTTGGTTAATCAAACAGTCCTTATATTCGTTAAATGAAAGTTCTTTATACACAACACTCTTCTTAACACCTTTAGCCTTCTTACAACACTTTTCTTTATCGAACTTACCTTTAAAGTCTTTATCTGTTAAATCTATTTGAGGTGCTTTTATACTGTACATCTTACTTCTCAAACCCACAAACTCTTCTATGATTGTGCCTTTAATCTCATCCTTCATCTTACCAAGTATTTTCTTATTGATTCGTGGTATCTTATATTTGTTATCTTTCGGGTAATCACTCGTGTCGAAGTAATCAATGTAGTTTTTCATGTCCTCCTACACATCTTCTGTTTGGATATGGTGTATATAACTATCAGTATCTGTATAACATACTTCTATTTTGTCTTGGTATTTTGGCTTCATCACATTATAATGGAAGTCGTACATTAAATATTTCGACAAATCTAGAATTGACATACCAACATAAATCGGTTTGTTAAATTGCACTTTAACCTTGTTCATGTGAACTGCTACTAAATTTTCCGTAAAAACTGTAGTACTCTTATAATTCGGTTTTGCTACAAGCTTCTCGTATTTTTTCTCATCACTTACAAGTTTGATATTAACTCTCTTTCTAATATTTTCCACAGTTTCCAAAAACTGAATTGTTCATGAGCTTATAAAAGTCTTTTTCAAAGTCATTTGTTGCTCTAGTTCTCATCTGCGTGTTTAAATCAATATATTTCTTTAACCAATCTGATTGTTCGAACTCTATTACTCGATGTATTTTGTTAAGTTTCAATCCAAGTGACAAACATTGTTTTAGGTTTCGATAGTGAATTACATATTTCTCTTTGTCATATAGGATTGTTAATAGCTTCGATTGTTTTGAACCAGGGGACACATGTTTTGAGGTGCTAATGGGTAGTCTTTGTGATAGTCATGCAATTCTTTAGGATATTCAAGATCAACTTCTAATATGTAACCAGTATCAGAATCATCAGGTATATTTGTGAAATCTATTTCTCTTATCTCATCTTCACTTAACCATCTGAATCCCTTATGCGGCATATATTGACTCATTGCCCACCCATACAAGTTATTGGCATCTAGATACATTAAGTAAGAATCTTCTTTATTCTTATTGTAATCTTCCATATACTTATTGTTTGCTTTCACATATCTTTTTGAGCATTGACTAATCCCACCTCTTATACCTTTCTCTACCATTAATACCATATCATAATCCCACAAGAATTCTAATTTTATATTTGTCATCTTTAACATTGCGTCCCAAGCTAAACCTGGTGCTGTCATATACCAAGCTGGATCGAGACTATAAGCTTTAAGACATGTTTCTCTAAAGTTCTCAAACACATCTGCTAACAATAATACATCTGTTTTCAAATATAAATCATGGTATTGCCCGAGATTCTTAATGTCAAATATTTCCCACATTTTCTTTGCATGCTTATAATCCTCATCGCTTATATGTGTGTTGTTAAGCTTGTTGAAGAATGCTTCCTTTGGTGGTAATTTTCTTTCTCTAAACCTATCCCAATTGTTAACATAATCATATGGGTAAACACCTTTTCTTATTACAAGTTGAAACTGTTCTTGATTAGGATAAAAGTGTTGGGTATGTATCATTTGCTCAGGTTTCAAGTTCGATGACAATTTGTCTAGACTAGAAGCCATAAATCTAAACGAATCTACAAATTTCAATTTAATAGTTCCAATTTTTTTACTGAATGATATGTATCTTTCCTCGTTATTGGGTAATAGATCTATTTCTTCTTTATTACATCCAAGCTCTTTTATAAACAAGTGAGAGTCATATCCTGTTAAGTTATGTATGATCACTGGTACAAACTTCGGTACTTTAACTTTTAAATTGCAGTTATTACATAGTGGTGCTATAAATTTTCCTGTTATATGATCGTGATGCTTAACTTTATGATTTTCTTTAGTATACTCCTGCTTACAGTAATAACAACATTTAGATTCATTGAACTCTTTTCTCTGACATTTTGTTAATGGTAATTCGTTATTTTGTTTGTATATGTTCGATATGTGTTTAGCTTCTTTTGTTAACAGTCTTATAAATTTATTAGCAGCGTTCTTACCTCTATACAAAACAGGATTGGTTTTACTTCCATCACTCTTTACTACATAATAACAAAATCCAGATGGTTTATGTTGTTGATATTTTTTCGTATATGGCTCGTTATCTGGATAACATTCTTCACAACCCATAACTTTATGTAACAAACATTCAAAATCAGCATAAACCACAAATGGCATTTTCATTGTGTATTGGTAGTCTTTAAATTCAACACATTTACCTTTTTCAGGCATTATTATTTTTACCGGATCATTTAACGAACAATCTTGCTCATGTTTATTTAAAGCGTCTTGTGAGTAAAAGTATAACAAACATCTATCACATAAATATTTTCGAGCTCTCCATTTAGTTAACTGTGCACATACTAGTCTGCTTAAATCCTTAATCCAACAATAGTGTGTTTTAACTTGGTCTTCATTTTGTTCTTTTTAAATATAATAAATTGATATGATTTTCTTGCTTGTTTTGTGTGTGATGTAGTATATAGATTGAATAGTCTTTATCATATGCATAAACATTTATAGAAATACTAAGTAATTTTTCAGCTCTTGGAATATCACATAGTTTTACAGGAAAATGAATATTTTTTTAATTTTTCTTCTAAGTATTTAACAGCTTGCTTGTACTTGGAAGGTCGTTGTGGATCTTTATTAACTGGGTATAGTGCAGAACAAATTGAATATAAGAAACATATTTCATCTTCGTTCTTTACATTTATGATTGCTTGTTTATTTTTAATTTTTTCAGGTAAATCTATGTATGTTGATCCTCTATATGGTGTATATTTGACGATTGCTAGCTGTAAAAAGTTAATGTTTATAAGAGCCCAGCCAGAACCTCTAGCTTGGAGCTCATCCATTCTTGTTCTTAACCTTTGTTTCATCTTAGTTATTTCTTCTTTCAAATTACTTGATCGATATATTTCTTGGTTTTCAGTGTTAAAATAGAAGTTTTGAGTTTCTTCACCTTTCTTATATGTACAACTTATATAAAGATTAGCTTTCAATGAACTATGTTTACTTAAGCTAATTTGTAATCTGTTATATATAGCTTTAGATGTTGCAGTAATATATTGTTCAAGTGGATCTTGTGGTTTGTAATCTGTTGTAAATCTCCATGTTTCTAATCTTGATTTTAATGCAATGTTCTGCCGTTTTACATCGATTGGTTGTGATTCAACTTTGATTCTTGGTTCTTCAATTACTTCTTGTTTAAAGGGGAATATATCTCTAATCTGCCTTCTGCTTTGTTCATCGTCATGTTGTTTAAGAAGGTCTATCAGTTCTGCTTTTCTTAATTGGGAATATCTTCTGATTCTCTTCTCTTTACATTGTCGTCTTAACTCTACTACGGTAAATTTATTATAATTACTCATCTTATTTATTATATAGAAAATCTTCGTTAGTACTCTTCACCGGGTTATTTCAGCTCATTTTCATTTTTTCTAACACATCGTTTAAACATCTGCATGCGTCTGCCATTGCCTACATATGTTTCCTCGTTGTGTTAGTCTAGAACTTTCATGGGAAGACCCACCAAAGTCACATATACACATTTAAAACTGAATCATTTTTGTAAGCTTACTCATCATCATCATCATCATAATCATCACTACCATATTTGTATTCATCATCACTACTCAAATCAGATGTTTTTTGTTGCATTACTAATAACTCTTTTTCCTTTAACACTATTTGCTTCTCTAGTAGTGTTGCTAAGAGTTTAAGATCATGATGAATTAGTTCAAGTCTATCATGTAATAAATCAAAATCTTTCTCCATATTTGTTATATAGAAAACCAACAAAAATGAAATAAATTTAAAAATCTAAGAATAAAAACAAACATGACTAGTGCTAAGGAAATATTATCTTACAAACCTATATTTGATTGTGTATGTAAATATTTAGATATTGGTGGTTATAATGATAAAGACAAAATAAATTTTAGCGTGTCCATAGGTATGTTAGATCATTTGTTCAAGAAAGCCACTAAAGAGAACAACTCATTTCTTACACAAATCATTCTCTATGCGAACGTTATGAACTTGTCTGATGAAATATTAGATTCACTGACTGATGAACAATGGCTATCTATAGGCTATGATGATTATGAGGAGGAATATAACTATGATTACATTACAGAAGACTTCATACGCAAATATCTGCAGAAAGTTAATTTGAGTGAAATATGTTTATGGAAAAATTTATCGGAAGAGTTTATAAGAGAATTAGCTGATAAAGTTGATTGGGAGATTATTTCAGGAAGCCAAGACTTATCATAAGACTTTATAAGAGAATTTGTAGATAGAGTTGATTGGAAAGAAGTATCGTATCACCAAAAGCTATCTGAAGAATTTATTAATGAGTTTATAGATAAAGTTGATTTTGATGCTATATCTTACAAAAACGAACTCTCTGAAGCCTTTATACGAGAACATGCAGATAGAGTTAATTGGTGGTACATATCTGGAACTCGTCAATTATCAGAAAACTTTATAAGAGATTACGCTGACAAAGTAGATTGGGAAATGATTTCAATGTCTCAAAATTTAACAGAAGAATTTATTGCAGAGTTCAAAGACAGAGTTCGTTGGCATAACATTTCAATTTATCAAGACCTCTCTGTAGATTTTATATATATATTTAGACATTACGTAGATTGGAGAGCCATAATAAGAAAATATCATAATAATCCTGATTTAGGTAGTATGCTGAATTTAGCGTTCGATGTTGCAACAGATGGTTTGTTTAACGCTTGAAATTGTACTTTGATGGTTTAAACCATAAAAGCAATAGTATATTTAGTTTCTCGTATTTTTTATACTTAAATGTCTCTTAACTGAATAAACCTGTCAACAAGATCTATATCACTTAAATCTGTGTTCATATGCGAACCGTGCCAAGTTATTCTATCATCATATCTTTCTTTAGCTCTGTTGTATAAGTTGACAGAGTTTGGATCGTCGACGTTAAGCAGAATACTCATACTTGGATACTTAAGTTTGAGTGGTTTAATCCTACTTTCGTAATTGCATGTTTGTACTCTTCCAATCCAATACTTATATCGTTCTATTCTTTCTTTTTGATCTCGTTCTTCTTCGTCATAGTAAAAGAGTATATTCTCAAGTTGTTCTTTAGTAAGGTTTTTCTTGATAATGAATAGTCTATGTATCTTTCCTGGATCTTCTGTATATGGTGCTGCAACTGTTTTAAGATAATCAACTTTGCTTTCTAGTTCTTGATTGCACAATCGTAATTGCTCCATTTGTTGTTCTATCTCTTCTACTCTTGATTGTAACTCTTCTTGGTCTTCTTGAATCTGTTTAAAATTAGAAACGAAATAGTCTTCGATGATTACAGAACATTTTTCGTAAAAGTCATGTGAGGTCCAAAAAGCAATAGCTAGGAAAATTCTTTTGTATACATATGTGCCAGAAATTAATAAATCTTTCTCGTTTGTACCTTTTGGTTCTATATAATACGTTAAATTTAGCCTCCTACAATTATAGGAAGCTAATTTTTCATTGTAGTATTCCAATAACTCTTTAGAATCTTTATTTTTCAGCCAGTTGTCAAACCTCTTACCACCACTCTGACACAGCTTAGTAGCATTGAAGTATCCTGTACTCTTATCTATAATCAATTTGAAATGACCGAAGATACCATACCAATAGTTATCTTTGAACTGTTCACAGCAAATATCATTTAAACTAAGAGGACTATCCATAGTACCCATATTTATTATATAGAAAATCTTTATTTTTAACTTCATTTTCGTGGGGTCCACCAGCACTGGACCCCTTTCAAACATGCATTTTTTCTGTGTAAGATAAGTTTCTGAAGTTCCTAGGATCCGAGGGACTTCGAAGTTTGTTGTAGTAATCTAATAACTCTTTTGATTGTTTATTATCCCCAGTTACTTCGTAGCCGGCGCCAGATATCCCGCACCGGCTTTGATTTATGTAAGAGACCAACCCTATGTTATGTTTGCTGCATTTCCAAACTCTAAACCTTTTACCAGCACTCTGACACAACTTAGTAGCGTTGAAGAGCGACCGCCAGAATTAATTCCGGCAGTCGGTTATTTTTTGATAATTTCCACAGCTCGAATACAAGCGCTGGAAATATATGTTATGGGGGTATCGTTTCGTTACCCCTTATCTCATTTAAACCAACCTTTTATGGCATAATAACCATAAAAGACAAACATTTATATTTACACTACAACATTACTCTTATCTATCCAACTATTATGTGAATCATCAAATCCTAGCCATTTGACATATACTTTATCACCTTTCTTTCTCAACACTTTCTCCACCAAGTATTCATCTTTGTGTTTCGTCTTTAATAGTTCTGGTTCGTAAAATCTACCTTGCACATCCTCTTCTTCTAAATCTTTAATTCTATATGTAGGTGGATTAGATGGAATAACTTCACTAATAACAAATACTTCTGTTGACCAATTAGGTGTATATCCTTTCTCAAATAACCCTTTCGACTTACTTATACGAACATGATCACCTAACTTGTATTTGGGCTTAACACGCTTATATTCTCTTTGATACACTTTCTCCAATATTGCTCGCTCATTTTTCTTGCTAACTTCTATAGGTTTTAAACCAATTGTTCTATGAATTTGATGATTATACTCTTTAACTAGTGTTGGTAATATCTCTATCCATTTGTAATTCCCTTGTGTTGTGAACCTTTTCCACATGTTCTGCTTAAGTGTTCGATTAAATCTCTCAACAACAGAAGCTTTCTTACCACTATAGGTTGAGTAGTGATTAATCATATTTTCCTCCATTAACTTCTTAAACTCTTTATTGTAAAACTCTTTACCTTGATCAGTTTGTAAGTTACTAGGTTTTCTCGTTTTTAATATGAATTCGAATGCTTCTGTAACATTCTTCCCACTCTTATCTTTAAGAGGAACAGCAAACCCATATTTCGAGTACACATCTATAATCGTTAGCAAATACTTATACCCTTTATTGATTTTGGAAACACCTTTTAATACTCCACTATCCATTTCTACAAGATCAGCCTGCCAAAGATCATCGATAACTTTTATAACTACACTTAATCTGTCAAAGTTTTTTCTAGATGGTTTGTGAATTTCTTCTATAATGTCTTCTCTAACACCTTTACCTTCTTCTAGTCAATCAGGCTTTTTAACGAATTGAGTTTTAGTAACACCACATACAGAACAAATACCTTTCTTTAGATATCTTCCATTCTTTGTTTGTTCAATTCTAATAGTATCTTTCTTCGTATCTGTTAACTTCTTACACTTAACACAATACATCCTGTTTATTATATAGAAAATCAATAACTATCGCTGTTTAATATTATGCTATCAACATTCTCACCATCATCGTCACTATCTTCGTCTTCTCTTTCTACATGCATAAGAAGCAATAGTAATTTACCATCTTTCAGATCAGAACCTTTAGATGGTCTAATTGCTAATTTATCATTTGTATTAAAATGCAATGGAAAAGTTTCAACTAGAGAATCATTTAAATATATATCTATATAATACGTATTGTAAGATGATTCTATATGCATTAACCTACCTTTATAAAAAAAATTGTATGTGATAGATAGATTATGTATTAAAAAGAACGGAGTTTCAACATTTTCTGATATCAATCGACTATGAAGCTCTATAACATAACTCGGTTTGATGAAGTTAAGCTCTTCTTTCAACATAGCAATATCTTTTCTCACAACTGTATTATCTAACTCTGATGTCATTTTAACATTGCCAAAGATATCCATATTTATTATATAGCAAACGTCTTTAGGAAAGCTCTCTTTCTATGTACATTACAACAAACAATAATTGTCCTTCTTCCATAGCAGAATTTTTATTTGGTTTAATCGTAATTATATCGTTCTTCTTAAAGTCAATAGGTATCTCGTTAATCAAAGTATCACCCAAAAATATATATAGAAAGTATTTATCCAAACTTAAGTCCATGTGCATTATTTTCCCATTATAGAGAAATTTGTAACCGTTAGAGAGATTAAATATTCTAAAGATTGGCTCCTTAACGTATTTAACTTTTAATCGATATAGTAGAGGCATGGTTTCTTTCTGCATAACCAATTTAGTAGTATCCATCCTAATCTTTTGAAAATCTTCTTTCTTTATGTATGTGTCTTGTAACGTTTCTAATGCATCTTCAAATCGTTTTCTATCGTTCTCTAATTGAGCTTCTATTGATCTAAGTTGACTTACGCTCACAACATCATTTAAATTCTCCAACAATTTTAATTTTTCTTCACTAATATCAACATCACCTTTTCTATCTTTAACATTAGCAAATATATCCATACTCATTTATTATACAGAAAATGCCCATCCTAATTTTTCAAAACATTTCTTTAACATTTCTATTTGTCTAGGTGAGTGTTTAAAATCAATATCAACATGAACATCGTGCTTTTTCAATAGATGGTACAATACACATTTCAAGTTAATAAACAATACTCTTTTCGGATACAGCTCCCTAAAGACCTCGTGTAAGTTTTCGAAGTCGTTTATAAGTGTCTCCTCATATGTTGTAATTTTAATGGTTTTTGATCGGTAAGGTGATAGTGTATTAAATAGACATCATCATAATATTTTGTGTATTTGTTTTTCTTTAGTACTTCTAGAACATCTTTTGTTGATATTAAATCTCTTGGTATATCTCCAAGTTCATCATTTAACATCTTGAGCACCTCTTCGGGGACAATTCTATCCTGTAAAGCTTGCAAACGAGATAGCTGTAACTTAAATCTTTTTATAGTATCATACCATGGTTTTCTTACGCAAGCAGCTTTCGTTTCTTCACAAGTACTGTAAACCCAACCACTCTCTACAGAACAATCATCACAAATGTATCTACTCATACCTTTTGTTAATGACTTACTACCACAATAACTGCATTGTAATGGTCTAGAGCTATAATTCGACAAAAAGTCCTTTAAGGTAATTATTGGACGTAACTTTTCCAACTCTTCTTCCGTGTACAAAAATTTCGGTATTAACCTTTTTCATAGATCAATAACATTATATACGTTGTTTTTATCGTTTAAGTCTATCTCGTCCTGAAAATACTGATAAAAATTATATCTATCTAGTTCATCTAGTTCATCCTCATGCTTCTCAAAATAATCTAAAAATCTATTGTGTATAGCTTCCATATTTATCTTAAAGAAAAACTTTTATGGATACAAACCATAAAAGCGCTTAATCATTTTTAATTATATACATAACATCACTAAAAGAATGCCCTTGATTTAGAAGATTTAAAACCTTAACACAAAGATGACCACATATAACTGAGTTAAAGTCTTGTATTCGTTCGTCATTGTAGAATAAGTTTTCGGTACCAAGATATTGCACCAGTTGTTTAGGAGGAACACCACCATAAGAATCGAACACGTACTTTATGTTGTTATTTTTCCAATAGCATATCCAATGAGTACCAATGTTTTCTGATTTATCGAGGTTAACTACACCACACTCATGTACATGGGGTTCTTGTGGAAGTTCATCACTCATAAATACACCTCTAAATCGTTTTATCTTTAATTCTCTAGCCAACCTCTCTATATCGAAGTTGGTCAATGGTTTTAGTTTTTTGGCTTCTTTGGTTTACCTGCTCCCTGCTTTTCTCCATAGCCATATTGTGTCTTTTTTGTTCTTCAAGTTCTTGTTTATTCTTCTTAGCATCCAGTACAGTTTTAGTAATCGCTGCTGTACCACCTTCTAATGAGCCAACTGCTCCTAAAGCTGCTAGAATGGCTGGAACTGTAAAGATAAAACCGCCAATATGCTCTTTCTTAATCTTTTTCATTTGTGCCGTAGTTAAAGTTAAATCCATTCCTTTACCTTCTTTAATTTTCTTAGCTTTATCGTTAAGTTGTTTCTTTGTTAATACATGATCGATATTTAAATCCTTTAGTTCGTTATAAGGAACACTAAACATACAACCTTTAATAGAACACATCTTCCTATTTATCTAAAAGAAAATCTTGGTTTGCAAAAGTACAGTTGTTGTTGCTCCACCAAAATCAATTAAGGAATCATTCTCATCTGTTATCCTTATCTCAAAATTATCAACCTTGTCTTTGGATACAGGGAAAAATAATGGATAAGTAGTCTCGTAAATAATACTATGTTTGAACTCAGCATTCCTGTTTCTCTATGTGTGTATTCTGTATCTTTAACAAACATGCCATCTGCTATATTATAGTGAACATTTATAGTATCAAACGGATGAAACTTTGGCAACTTACTTCCAATATGTGTTTTGTTCTTTTCTAAAACTTCAAAAACATTAAACCCGAGGACAGTGCCTATACTCCCAATTGTAATATCATTACTATCAGTTTCAATTTTAACTCTATTTCTTAAATGATCTTCTGATAATGTTATGTTGATGGATTGAGATTTTAAATATTCATTAAGACTGTTTAAGCTGTATTGCCCTTCTGGTATAAAAACTTGTCTATCACCATATGAGAAACTGTTTTTTTGTGTTGTTATGTTTGGAGTTAGATATGTACTGTAAAACCCAACTAGTCCTATACTTAAATAGTTGTTCCTGTTGTCTAATTCGTAATGGAGATTCTTCTTTAAAACCGAAGTATCACTCGTTAGCTTAAATACCTTAGCCATTTATTATATAATAAATGAATGAGTTTGATTTACCTAGAGATATCCCAAGAGAGAAAGTAATCAAGTTAATAGAAGATGTCATTCAGAAGTTAGAATACAGTCTAAAGAAGAAAAAGAGAAAACTACGAATTGTTAAATATGCATACTATACTTTGATCGCGTTGTCGGTTATACTTTCTGCAACAACTGGGTTTATTAATATTTTTATACCTGTAACAATTTACTCGATATTAACAACGTCTCTTGCAACTGGAAGTGCTATTATAACAGGTTTGTCTTCTAAGCTAAACATAAGCAGAAGAAAAGACGAATATAAAACCATTGTCACTTGTATTAACTCATTTAAAGAACAGTTAGAGATGATAATAACACTAAATGGTGAAATGGATAGCGAATATATAAAAGATACGTTGCTTAAGATCAGAGAACAACTTAAAGATATAAGATCATAAAAAGTGCCCCCCTCCCGCTGTATTCGGAGGTCCACCTTTGTAAAGATGGCGGAAAGATTACAAGATGCGAAGGAAACAGTTGAAACGTTTACAAGACTTTCAGGCCCTTCACATGTGAATGGCCAAGGATTAGAGTTCTTTAACAAATCAAAAGGTACAAACAAGCTTGGGAGCTCCGATCGGTGCTACCAAAAATATACACGTTGAAGACCTGGAAACAAACCAAGGGGGTGTCCAGAATACGGACATCCTTCCAAATGAACAACCTCACACAACTTTCATCAACGAACCGGGTCTGTACTAGTACTATGAGCAGAAAATTAATCATCGGATTTTTAAAGGTGAGCAAAACGCTCACCCCCTGATTTTCTCTATAATAAATCAGTAAGAAAACTATTAATTGGGATGTAAAAGAGATGATAAAAGAAACAACAGCTAAGAAAAGAAATGGAGAACTTATACCTGATGATATTCGTTGTCTTATCGTAGGTTCATCGGGGTCTGGTAAAACGTTTTTGCTATTTAACTTCTTATTACAGCCAGGTTGGTTAAACAAGAATTACTTCTACATATATTCTAAAAGCATGAATCAGCCAAAGTATGAGCTGTTAAAAGATCGATTTGAAAAGGCAGAACTAAAATTTAAGAAGCAAATAGCAACGTTCTTAAGCAATAATGACTCTATTGTACCTATTGATGAATGTGAAGAATACTCTGTTGTTGTGTTTGACGATAACATTTTGGAGAATCAAGATACTGTTAGAAATTACTTTACAAGAGGTAGGCATAGACATTTAGACTGTTTCTATCTTGCACAAACATATTCAAAAGTACCTAAACAGCTTATAAGAGATAACGTCAACTTCCTATGCATATTCAGACAAGATGATACTAATCTCAAACATGTGTATAATGAGTTTGTTGGAGGAGATATGTCTTATGATAAGTTTAAAAAGATATGTTCAAAATGTTGGCAAGAAGATTATGGTTTTATAGTAATTGATATGACAAGGAAGGTAAACAATGGTAAGTATAGGAACAACATAAAACACTTCCTAAACGTTTGATGTTTATTGACGTTTTACGTTTTAACGTTTGACGTTCTTTGACGTTTATTGACGTTCATTGACGTTCATTGACGTTTGTTCGTTTGCTATACAATAAATGGATGAGAAAGAAATTGATAAGAATATTAAGTTGAAGGAGTTCTTGATCAAGGGCTTCAAATCTTGGAAGAAAGGAAAAGCAGGTATATACGATAAATTTAAGACACAAGAGCAACCTGTAATTGATGCTATTCAAAACTTGGGAAGTGAGATCACAGAAGTAGCAGAACAAAATAAAAATCTAATAACTGAACTTGTTCCAGTTGCACATAAGACGCCCTCAATAGATCCCAGTCTACTAGAAACACCTAAAAAGATAACTTATGATAGTTCTCCAAGTAGTAGTGATACACCTATAACGGGAGAAATAAAACAAATGAGGAAACAAATTAAAGACAAAGTGGAAGGAGTAGAACCTTTAACAACAGCACAGTCATTTGGTAAGATTGCAACGAAATATTATAGTAAAAGAAATGATACTGTGTTTGGAATAAGAACTGTAGAAGAAGATGGAAAAATAATAAACAAGAAAGGAAATTTGGAAGTTAAGGTGAATGGTGATGATTTGATAATTAATGGTAAAACTTATAAAGGAACAGAAGGTCTATGGGAATTGTTGACGACGAATACTAGTAAAACCATTGAAGATTATGACGATGATGATTTTGAACAGTACAAAGAAATAATAATAGATTCAGATGCTGCCTTTCAAAAATATAATCGAGATAAAAAGGTAGCATCTAGTAGAGGTTCAAAGTACATTAATATTATCAAGCCTATTTGGGATAATTATATTAAACCAACTTTACCCCCAACTCCTAAAAAGAACACGACACCTAAAAGGACTGGTGAAGGAATTAAAAAATATACCGAGATACCTAAAGAATATGTATGGATGGATGACGTGAGAAAGCTTATAGATAGGCTAATTGTCATAGATGGAGAAGAAAAGGCTGGCAATAATAACTTTTACAATGAGAAAGTAGGTATAGTGAGTATGATTAATAATAAGCTTTCACAGTTTATTCCTAATGATCCAAAAGGTATAGGTTATTTGATTAAGATCTTAAATACATTACCACCACGATTCTGGAATGATGAGAAGCTTGGGAAAGGATTAGTAAATGATTTGATTAATAAACTCCCATTTGAATTACATATTCCAGGTTTTAGATTTTGCGGGCCTGGGACTAAGCTTCAAGAAAGGTTAGAGAGAGGTGATGAAGGTATTAACCCATTAGATGAGGCTTGTAAAGAACACGATATATACTACAGAGACAATAAAGATACAGAGTCGAGACATATTGCAGATAAGGAACTAGAAACTAAAGCATGGAAAAGAGCATTTAGTAGTGATGCGCTAATTGGTGAACGATTAGCTGCTTTTGGGGTTGGTACTGCTATGAATGCTAAGGTTAAGTTGGGATGGGGATTATAGGTTTTTGATTGTTATTATGTATGAGTCTTTTATGGGTATATCCCATCAAAGCGCCAAGGGGGGGGGTTTAACCACCACCTCCTTACAGAACGTTCATCCTCAAACAGTTTTTATCAACGATATTTCAAGATTTTCTTTATAATAAATGAATAATGTTGAGAGTTACGAGTTACAGAGTTTTAAAGCTAACACAAGAACATTTAATAATTTGAATGAAGCTAACAAAGATATTGAGTTCGATTTCAACGTGGGTGATGGGTTCGTACATCCACACAAAGCAGATTGTCATATGACTTTTGAAGTTGTTGGTGCATCAGCTGGAGGAACATTTGGTGCAAACGATACTATAAAACTTGTAGATAACTTCTTCCCATTCTTCTTTTCTCAAATTGAGGTTAGAAAGCATGGAGTTGTTATAGATAAGATTGAGCTACCAGGAATAACATCTACAGCTGTCGGAACATTAAAGATTTCCAAGCCAGAAGTTGAATATTTAAAACAAGCAGGATTTGAAACAGATGATAAACTTGGTCTAAGAAAGGACTTTAGTGTTTTGTATCCATTAAGATTAATTCCAGGCTTCTTAAGTGATTATAAAGAGGTTATGTGGAAAGGTGGATTGAGAATAACATTTACAAAAGCTAACAACAATAACGATGTTTTGTACAAATGGACTGGATCAGGAGCAGCTCCTCATGATGGGAAAATAACAATAAAAAGTATGGAGATAAGAATGCCTATTGTTGAATACGAGTCTAATTACGAAAACAAGTTAAAGTTGAATATTCTTAAAGAACCAAAAATCATGTTTTCCTTCCATACTTATCAATGTGTTCAGAAGACTGTTGTAGGTTCTTTCTTAGAGTTTGATGTTACTACTCAATTTAATTCTAGACAATTTGATATGCCTGATTTCGTAGTTGTAATGTTCCAAACTGATAGAAGTGGCAAACAAACAGCAGATGCAAGTAAGTTTGATCATTGTAAGGTAAAGAATATCTATCTTAAGAATGGGAGGAATGAAGTATTTCCAAAAGAGTCAAGAAACTTAGATATTGCTAACAAGGATTATTTCAAGATGTATGAAGATTATACTGCATTTAAGAGAATAACATGTGGCAACACCGAAATGTACTATGACCCTAAAGAGTTTATAGACAACAGACCAATGTATGTGATTAATTGTAGTAAGAGAAAGAATGTATCAGTAAACGAGAGAACAAACATAAAGATTGTTGTAGACTTTGCAGAAGCTGTGGCTGCTGATACTATATGCTATGCGATTTTAATTGGACGAAAGAACTTTACATATGATCCCAAGAATGAGAAAGTAGTAGAAGAGTTTTAGATAGTTAACAAAATATCAACGGACATAGAGAGATTTTAAGGGTGAGCGTTTTGCTCACCCCTTACGGTTCAAGAATCTAAGAGCCAGTATCACTGGCCCTTTATCAGTTAGTCATAAGCGACTTTAAAGGGTATCGAAAAGATACCCTTGCATCCTCAAACTGTTTTCATTAACGATTGTTTTATGGAAGTTTTTCCATCAAACGAAATTGACGAAAATGATTAAATATTTTTTGGTGAAGATAAAAATTGAAGAGTGACCGTTGATTTTCTATATAATAAATACGATGGCAAAACACGTTGATTTTTTAAACAAGCTTGGAAGTCTTGAACAAAAAGAGGTTATTGGATTAAGAGAATTAGAATTAAATACAGAATATAAGATTGTGAAAATGGAAAAGATTAAAACTAAGTTTGGGAAGAGCATATTAGCTGAGTGTGAGAAGTTCAAGGTTTTTCTTCCACCTAGATTTACAAAACACTTAACAGATAAAATGATTGATGAGATCGCTAAAGATGGAATAAAAATCAAATGCACTGGTCTAAAAGGTAACTATCCAACTGTTGAGTTCTGTATGTAAATCCAAAAATGAACGAAAATGAACAAAAATATGTTGTCAGAAGTAAAAAATGGAGTGTTTAGAAATGGATCCCCAAAAGAAGTTCATTCTTACTAATAACTTCAATGTAATTGTGAAAAATGTGCAAACCGAAGTTCAAGTAGTTTTTGATATTAACGGTTGTCTATTCAGCTTGAATTACGATCAGTGGACAGAGTTTAAGAAGTCATTGTTTCCTATAGAGAACGAAGTTAACAGAAGATTCCATTATCAGTATCTGAACTTGTAATTTTAAGTATTTTCTAAGTGTTTTATGGTAATAAAGCCATAAAACTGAGATCTTTGGTTATACACAATGCATAAGGAGAAGCAGTACTTTTGAATGTCATTCGAATTTTAAAGATACATGTATAAATAAGAGATTTATTTGAGTTTTTTGTAATCATATCCTTAGAGTTATGCAATTTATAAGACATTCGATAGATAGGAAATTTATTTGTCTATTGATTGCCGTTTGAATTTTGAAAATAGGTTAATAAACAACGGAGATATAACAAATTTGAAATAGTATCCTTAGAGGTATGCAACCCACAATACATCCATAAGATGGCAAATTTATTTCTCTGTCGAATGTCGTTTGAATTTTTGAAATCGGTTAAAATTCGGTGAAGTTACAGCGAATTTTTTTAAAAAAATCAAAATTTTCGGGAATTTTTTACGGGTTTATTTTTGAGTTTTCCGGAAAATGTTATTCTTTAAAAAAGTCTTAGAATTTTGTGAAGATTATGCTAGTATTTTTTATTTTTCAAATATCTGAATTTTTATTTTTGCAGTGTATACCAACTCATAATTTTTTTCAGAAATTTGCCAACTTTTTTATTTGATGATTTAGCACATTATAACTATGGGGACGTAAGACTACCCTATTAAAAATATTTTGGGTAAACACTATAATATTGGGTAAGTGAGTTGGCAACACTGACATTTTTTCTTTTTTGAACATTGATGTTTTAGCTATTTTTGCTAACTAGGTGAACATTCTAAGAAGTTACTCAGTTACTCAGTAGATAGTGCTGTATATCATGTAGATTATCACTTTGCTAATAGATGGCGTTGCTTGTAGAAGTATTTGTTCATATATAAGGACAGATTTTCACTTGATTTCTTGAGCGTAGTGTTAGCCGAGCTCGCTCGCTTGCAGTCTGGCCAGCTGTAAGTAGTTATCGGCGTGGACGTCGCAGGTTCGAGTCGCCTCCAAGCCAGAAGAAGGATTTTCACTCTCTCATCTATAAGCAGCAAATCAGATTGAGTTGACGTGAATGGAGACTAGGGATAGTCGGGAAAAGAAAACGGAGGCACAAGAGAAGCAGCAACAGAAAGAAAACGGAGGCACAAGAGAATGTCCAAAGGAGGTCCAAATGTGCACAGGTTTTGCTGCTTTTTACTTTGAATTTTTTTTTAAAATGTGATAAAAGCCTATGCGACATACTAACCTTTATCTTCTTATAATTCAGCTATTTCTGAACCGATTTCGATCAAACAAAAACTATTTTTTCAATCAAAGACAGCCCTATAAGTTATAAGTTTTTAGGATTTTAAATGTCATAAAAGCATATTCAATCGCACTTTGGGGTATCCTTCTGTGTTAAAGTACAATGGTCAATGGTGGCTTCATAAATTTTTGGGACAGTTAGGGGGTAGAGGGGGAAAGTGCGCTCGTAGTTAGGCCAACATGCTACTTGCTTACTTGGACTGATACTTCTACCTCAGTGAGACTCGAGCTCACTGGCGTTAATGGGGTTGTACTCATTTGTGCTGGGGCTCACATCCTTGATTCAGGCTCGTACTTAATCAAGCTTTGGCTCAGATCCTTAAATGAGACTTCTAGTCATTAGCCTCCTACCACTCGCGCTTACGAATTTTGTTCGGGTACATTTTTATTTGAGTTCGGGTTTCTTACCTCTCATTCTGGCTTGGTCATATAAAACTCAAACAATGAAGGAACACAACGCGAAAAAAATGCGTTCCGGATTCTGTGATTTCTTCTTAGGGCTGCAATTAGAACTATCACTAACATTTCCTATTAGTATTTACAAAACAATAAAAATGAGTGGATTATAACATTTTATATTCATTATAATATAGCAATTTACCCTGTGTGTTTGTAGAGTTGGAATTAGTAATATTTTCCTAATGAAATTAAAAACAAGCTCACTGTATACAAAAAGTATATGTTAAAAGCAGAAGACACAATTTCCTCTCTTCCTCGTGACGTCACACTTCCAGCGACTAATGTCAGTTTGAATCTCATATTTAGTAGACCCTGCTTCATCACCATATTATAGTTCATTTGCAAGCTTATCGTGAAAATTTTAGGGTGCAGTAAAACTTTAGGGCCCCCCTAGACGCCAGTGGATGCGAGCCTGTGTCTCCCCCCCTGTGTCTTAAGCCCCCTGGTACCGGTATCATAAAAGATCACAAACATGCGTGATGTCTGTTTGAAGGGTAAGGGTAAAAAGAAGAATTTCACAAAAGTGTATTTTCGAGATAACTACTTTTTAAAATTGAAAACCGCGTACTAAATGAATAGAGTTAGTCAAAATGTTTCCCCCTTTCCGTGGACATTGCTACATCTACGCATGCATTGCTTGAGTTGAATTTTAGTTTAGCGCCCCTTTCAGCAGCGAGGCTATGTGAGACGTGGACCTTCTGATTAACGTGGACTCCGAACCACATGAGCTCCCTCCGGGAATCGAACCCGGGTCTCTCGCGCCAAGGGCGCGTACGATAACCGCTTAGCCACGGATGAGCTCTACGCATGCATTGCATATACAATCAAATAGTACAAAGAGTCATCAACAGCTAGGGCAAAGCACCCGTTAAAGCACACATATGAACATTCCTTGTTTTTTCCCCTTACCCTTCATTTGGACTATGATGTGCAACTTTAAAATATTTTATAAAATGTTCATTAGTTGTCACTAGCGTTATAACAATTCCAAAATAACGACTATCAGTACAGTGCAGCAGTTTGGTGTTATGGACTAAAACAAATCTACTTACTGTGTAAAACTTCATTGTTTCTAAAGTTGAACATATTTATATAATGAAAGAAAATTGCAACGATTTTTTTCAGTAATACACAGTATGCTAAAGGAAATATTGCATTATACATTTCAAGTAGCATTACTACTTATATACAACGTAGTGGTACGACGAGATAGAGGGTTTCAACCGAGAGAGGCCAAATATTTTTGGCATTGCATCATCTTTCATTTTCATCTTCTTTATTCATCGCTACCATTTTGATTACGAATGAATATCGATACTGGACAATCAGTACCGCCAACTACTACTTCAAATGGCGCTGTTGGCAAGGTTGATAAACGTAAAAACAGCAAGGGATCTCCAGCTCCAACGCACTCGCAGCTTTCCCAACTTGTGGCACGCTACGGTTGTAATTTGAATTCTCGTGGCACACTCATAGATATTATTATTATTATTATTATTATTATTATTATTATTATTATTATTATTATTATTATTATTATTATTTGTTTTATTATTATTATTTGTAGATATAATATACCGTGGTATTGTTTCCTTGATTACTAATCTCCATCTCACAAAGAAGAAAGGTCGATCACAGATTTTTCCCATTGTAAATCATTATCCTTATTTGTCATTCTAATTCAATAATAAAAAACAATTGAAATGAATTATAGGACTCAGATGTTTAAAAGTACACTTTCTTTTTCGGAAACTATATCCAGCCTTTGACTAAGAAGGAAGATCACTAAACACGGAAGGAACAAACAAATCTTTTTTACTTTCAAGACACAAATGTAAGTAATTTGTATGCATGTTTGGTTTGTCGAATGGATTGAATGATACTTTAAAATTTAAAGTTACGAAATTGTCTGCGACAATAAAGAAGCAATAATGGCCATAACAATGATAACAATAATACTTTCTTACAACATTAAAAATGCACAGAAAAGTAACACAGTATGAAGCTTATAATTTATTACCATGGTTAATACACGTTACAATTTTTATATAATGTATGAAGGTTAGAATTGTTCAAAATATTAGTAATGTAACATTTTTTCAATAACATATATTGAAAGTTACAACTGTTTAATAATAACATCTGAAAGTTACAAATTTTCAAGAAAATGTGTAGAACAAGTTAGTGCACGAAGCAAAATGAATGTGCAAGTATCCGTCAATTGTGGACGAATAATTGCTAAACATACCCTCATATTGTGTCGTGGAGTTAACAGTTGTGACTTGTTGTTACACTTGACTGTGTTCACTGCAGAAAACTCTGCTTCATTTAAGCAGGATGGTGAAAACGGAATGAGAACTTTCACAGCCCTTGTGGAAATAACTGAATATTCTGTCCGGAGAAAAATCCAGAATAATGCCATGACTTGTGAATGCTGGAGTTTCAAACCTCGGTCATTTCTCATATCAACCAATTCGCTTTCTTCCTGGGTATTTAATTCTGCTGACTGTAGGACAGAATGCGCAAAGGGGTCCCTCAGACAGTAATGAAGGTACAATAATATATTACAATTACAGTAATTGTTTCCATTGTAAAGGTTCATAGTAATGTGAAATACAAATATATTTTCTTCCTATGTCTTTCAATTTGGTTGCCACATAGTTAATAATTTAGTTTCGATTTTCTCGCGGCTCACCAGCGGCCTATTCACGGCACAACGGTTGCGAAACACTGAATTAGAGGATAGTAAACAAAATAACTTACTAACACTACTTGGGCTCTCGTTGCTTGACAGAAAGTAGAAAATTTGCTTTTTTTTTCAAGAAAACAATTTGTAAAAAAACTTTAATTGATCCAGTATGGGTAATATGATTTTTTACTCTGAATTTCAAGTCTTACTATTTCATCATCCATTCCCCCCCCCACATCTCTTTTCTTCTGCTCAATACACTCTAAAAACGAGTAGGGTTAGAACCATAAAAATATAGTTAACATATTTCTTGTTACATAAACAATATTAACATTATTGTCCGTTTACTGTAGCTTGGCGCTGTGTTTTGACACAAAAGCTGGCCAGCAAATCTTAGCAGTCCTTCCCCTAGTTTCCCCTTATAGCAGTGGTAACAATGGCACTAACTCATCAATTTTAGCACTAGTAGGGTTTGGTATTTGCAAGTTGCGTAAATTTCGAGAGTTTACCTTTTCTCTATTCAGGACCGTAACTTGTGTGGGGCAGGGAAGGGGCAACTGCACTCCAGAGAGGTTCCCCGCCGTTCGAAGGGGCTCATTCGGAGAAAAAATTTTCTTAATCCATATACAATACGAACATGAAATTATAAATGAAGCGTCAAACAGTTTCACTACATTACATAAATCAGAGCACAAAGGTAAATAAAACAAAAGTGAGCCGTGGGCCCACTTCAGTAAGAAACGTCTATTATTAGTGCCCGTGAAATAATATTTATTCGTATGGCTTTGAGATTTGTCAATATTGTCCCCTTAATTAATTTGTCATGTATGGAACGGGCCCAGGGGTGTAAGTAACGGCCCTGTAGACCTTGCCATGAGGGAGGGCCCACAGGCTCCGGGGGGCATAAATAATAAGAGAAAGATAGAAAGAGGGGTGCCCAAGAATGAGAAAAACAACTCTTTCTAGGAGGCCCAAATACACGTATAAATGCTTGCCCCCCAGAAAAATCTAAGTTACGGCGCTGCCTCTAATGTGAATTTATTGGTACAGTTCTGCTAATATTTAACTATATCAGTTTGGTCTCTTTAAACCTTGGGCCGTGGAGAGAAACAATCTTACAGGAGGATAGTATTCAAATTTTAAGAAGGTGGGGAAAGGGGAGAGAGGATGAGAAAGATGAGAAGAAAGATAGAAAGAGAATGAAAGAAACACTTCTACATTTACTTCATAATGAATTTAAGCACATATAAACGAAAAACGGATATTGGAACCCACCACGATAATATTTGTGGAAGTGTTGGCAACATAACATTCTGAAGGAATATATTTCCCGCCATTCCGGGACCTCAGTGTTTGCCCCAATTCTGGACTTACAGCAGTGGCGGATACAGGGGGCGATCGTGGCGATTGCCCCCCTCCAGGAAAGGAAACTTTCTCATTTTATATATTTAAATAAAACCTAATCGCAGAGTTTGGAGCTCTTAAAAGTAGCTCTAAGTAGCAGTATTAAAACCCAGCGCCCCCCCAGAAGTCCGTCTTGAATCCGCCCCAGCCTTACAGAAGCTACCATCTAGGCATTCATCTCGTGGGGCTGAGGAAAACCTTAATAAGGAATACCGGGCAGAGCTGGGTTCATGCCCACTCTCGGTCTACCTATTTTAATGTCTTTTTTTGTGTTGCACAGTGTCTGGTAAGGGCAACCAAACAGGACAAATGTGTACAACTTTAAAATGTTTAAATGTTAAAATTCGCTTTATATTGTACTTTGAACACGTAATTCAATGTGTATTATATTCTTCTTACAGCAGCATGGTTTATTTCCTAATACTTTAGGTCTATGGTTGTTAATATATAATTATTTCATCATACTAATCCTTCTCAAAGCTCGTTCAATTAGTATGAAATTCTAGACTTAGCAGTTTGCAACATTGCAAACCTTCACCAACAGGCAATATGTGACGAGAATATTTCCACCTATACTCGCATCGAAATTCTCAGTCCTTGTTTACAATCAGTACAATATGTTTCTGTCGCCTTATCATGAAAACAACGCTGTCAGCGAACCTAACGGTCTTCTCTCTGTGTGTGTTTATTGTTTACAACATAAACTGCCATCTTCCAATATTGCCAGGCGTACAATGTTTTCGCACACTTTCCGACAAGAACACTTGTACAAAATTGAGTGTGCATTATATGTAAGATTGCATTACATAATAACTAACTCGATTTGTCATAACGTTAATATCTCAGTCATCTCAAAAGCAGCAATTTATGTAGCACTTGGTCCACGACTGTGCAGAAGTAGGTACATTCGGTTCGGCGATTCATGTGCCTGGCAACCATGAATTAACCATGTAGGGGTGAGAAGCAAGGTTTTGACGCTCGCACTACAATTTTTGTTGTTTGTAAACAATTTTCCATCCTAGAGTGAACGGACAATACATCATATGTTACCAGAATCATGTGAGGAAATTCTTTTGTGGTACATAAAACACACCATATTGTTGTTGCTTTTTCAGTTGCACTCAAAATACACATAATACACATAGTTGCAGTGAACAATATACATGATTTTATGTGTGATTTCGTGTCGCGCAAGCGCTGACCAACGTGAAACACGAACAAAGACGTCATTTGCAATTTCAAGAACGAAGAGTCTTACCAATTGTGTATATGTCCGAACGAATAGTAGGACAGTTATTGAGAACATGGACTCTACATGAACTAATAGAGAAATGTGAAGGAAAGTTTATTTATAAAAGTTTATGTATTTTCTGGCATGTAAATGAGTATAATATTATAACTATGTTTCCAGTACAAATTAGCACATGAGATGACAGCACTGTTACTCTTGTAAATCCTGTCCGAAAGTTTACTTCATAACATTTTTTCATAAAGGATTACAAGAAATATAACACGTTTTATCTTCCATTGTATACTTTTTAAAAAAAAGGCTCATAATGCTTTGCTTATAACAAAAGAGTAGGACAAACTTAGATTATCACTTTTACTTATGATATATTTCTGGTATGGGTACGAGGAGTATTTTAATTTTATAAATAATGAAAACCTCAGAGGTATTGTCGTACTGTTTTTTTGCTTGTTCTTGCAGCACTACAATGTGTTCGAAAGCACAACACCAGCCTAATGATACTTTTTTAGTTGAAAGCTTATGGTAAGCGCAGCACCAAATCTATTCTTACAATAGCAAGTACATACATTAAAGCAGCCATTTTGACATTTTGATTATGGTTAAAGGAACATGTCATATTGTTGGGACAGCCATAACAAATCTTGTGATGATCTCGACAACCATTCTACATGGTATTTTCAACTACATAGCAGCTGTATAGTTGCACGTACAATAATTGGCATAGTTGTCAACATCATAAATATGTCTAGGACAACCATAGAGGAGACCGGGGCTTGTTGTGACAGGGGTAGGTTGTGACAGCTATGTTTCTATTAAAACTGCTAACAATATACACGATCTGGCGACGCTGATTGACGCCTACAGTCACGAATTCACAGTATATTGTTTCCCATCAGTGTGAGTCGCGCCGAGCCAAAGCAAAGAAGAAAGTTGGTTTTGTGGAGGTCTTGATCTATTTTTGAAGGTAAGTTTGATTTCTGTTTTCTTCAATATAAAATAGTTGGAAATATTAATGGTATTTTCTAAAAACTAAAGCAACTATAATACGCATGCAAACGGTTTTGTTTCTTGGTATAGTAAAACTGAAATACTGAATTGCCAATAAAAGCAAAAAATACCCATTGGGGTTAGTTGTGACAAACTGCTAGGGGTAAATTGTGACAAATGTCACAACTGACCCAGCAGAAAACCAGACAATGGAAGTTTATTGTCTAATTAATTTTATTAATTTTACATAAGGGATATTATTAATGTTTTGTTAGGAAGTGGATACGTTATTAGTATTGGGAAGAAATTTCCGATTTCTAACGCATAAAATCATTAGCACACTGTTGATTGTATATGCATCAATGTTTGCATATTTAGACTGGTTTCTTTTGCATATGTCTCTTGTGGATGAGTGTACTCAAGGGATCCCGGGTTCGATTCCTGGTGGAGACACAAATGGTTCGGATCCCACCTTAGTTGTAGATCCCTCCTTAGGACGTCATCACCATCTCATAGAAAAGAAAGGCAAACCGCCATGGGTTCACCATGCCCAGATACTTTGAATCAAAGACTGGCCTTTGGACAGAACACCACATCATCATGAACAATAGAATCCTTTTGCATGTAATTTGCAGCAATTTGAATTTGCATTTTAATGTTTGCTTCAATCTTTCTCGTTGCAGATGGTACGAACATATAAGGGAAAGAGAAAGGCCAAATACCAATTGAAGTGCACATAGATGCAGCACGAGCATACCACCAAAACAAGGAATCTTCAAGACAAGGGCAGCACAATATTAGGTTAATAGACAGTCACTGTACAGATTCTACAAAAAGCAGTATGTTGCAGGTAATTAGAACCTAGGACTCAGCTTAATTTGCATGGAGAAGAGATTCGACCGACTTAGATTTCATGGTAAAGGTCCTACTGGAAGTATTGCAGGCAATAATCCATCAGGTTGGATGACACGAGACCTGTTTGTGCAATTCATGGAGCATTTTGTCAAACATACAGGCAGTTCTCTTCAACATCGTGTCCTTTTGTTGTTTTATAACCATAAATCTCATATCTCAGTGCAGGTAATCAATTATGCCAAGAAATATGGTGCAATTCTTCTGTCATTCCCACCTAACACGTCCCATAAGCTGCAACCCCTGGACAGAGGAGTATATTTTTCATTTAAAAAGTTAGTTGCAAATGGAATGGATGCATGGATGAAAAACAATCCTGGGCGTGCATTTAGTATCTATGACATTCCGACTATTGTGAAAACGGCATTTCCTCTTAGTGTAAATCCATCTAATATTCCTAACGCATTCAGAATAACTGGTATATATCCCTTTAATAGAGACATTTTTACAGATGATGAATTTTTGGAACCGCAGGTAACCCAGACAACACGTACGTGTACGACACATGTGCACTATCCATGCATAAGCCGTACATTTGCACATGTGCATTTCTGTGGATGATGAACACATACATAACCCGTACATAAGCCGTACACGTGAATTTGCGTGGATGAAGCACACATACATAACCCGTGTATGTGCACATATGCATTTTCGTGGGTTATGCACACGTACATAACCAGTGATTAAGTCGTGCATGTGCACATGTTCATTTGCATGGATAAAGTACACATTTACATAACCCGTGCCTAAGCCGTTACATACACATGTGCATTTGCGTGGATGAAGCACAAGTACAGAACCCGTGCTTAAAGTCGCTATGTGCACATGTGAATTTACATGGATGAAGTACACATTTATATAACCCGTGCTGTAGCCGTTATATACACATGTGCATTTGTGTGGATGCAGCGCACGCACGTAACCCGTGCTGAAGCCGTTATGTACACGTATGCATTTGCGTGGATGCAGCGCACGTACGGAACCCGTACTTAAGCCGTTATGTGCACATGTGCATTTGCATGGATAAAGTACACATTTACATAACCCGTGCCTGAGCCGTTACATACACATGTGCATTTGCGTGGATGAAGCACATTTAAATTACCCGTTCTTAAGCCGTTGTGTGCACATGGGTATTTGCACGGCTACTGCACGTGTGTATAAGACGTCCATAATACCGTGCAAGTGTATACTTTTACTTTCATTCTTTTACTCTCATTCTCATCAACAGAAACCAACCTCCATTTTTGGTAGGTGTCGTTTTTCCTCCAGGCGGTGTTATAGAGACTTTTCGACGAATAACAGCTGAATGATTGTAAAAACTCCATAACGTCCACTGAGCTAGGATACAATATCAACAGGTGGCAGCATTGTACTGATGTAACTACTGTCAGACAGTTCATAGGTTTACAAAATTATTTTCGTGACCGATTACAGTAGAATATGTTGCGTTATTTATTACTTGGCAAACATGTCAAAGATACTACCTAAAGCTTTGCTCGTTGCAAATAATAAACTCCAAAACTAAAATTCTCACTGACAATAATTAGTTACTTGTTATATACTTTGAAGGTGATGTCTTTGCAGTTATAGATTGTGTTACTGCGTAAGACACTAAATATATAAACTTCATTTTTTCGTTGCATCTCGAATTTGCTTTTACATCACCTCTGTACTACGAGGAAATCACCTGTGCACTACATGTAAGTCATCTAGGTACTGCTTCAAATCACCTCTATCGTACATGTAAATCATCTGGGTACTGCCTGTAAATCCCCTCTGTCCTACATGTAAATCACCTGTATGTTACGTGTAAATCCCCTCTGTCCTACATGTAAATCACCTGTATGTTACGTGTAAATCATCTCTGTCCTACATGTAAATCACCTGGGTACTGCGTGTAAATCACCTATGTGTTACGTGTAAAATAATCTCTGTCCTACATGTAAATCACCTGGGAACTGCGTGTAAATCACCTGTGTGTTACGTGTAAATCATATCTGTCCTACATGTAAATCACCTGTGTGCAACGTGTAAATCACCGCTGTCCTACATGTAAATCACCTGTGAACTACATGTAAATCGAATACGTGCTACTTGTAAATCACCTGCGAGGTAGGTGTAAATCACTTGTGCAGGACGTGTACGTTGCACATGTTCTGTGCACGTGAAGATGTTGAATAGGACCTGGCATGTATATGTGCATCACATGTACAGGCGTGCATTTATACAGATGATGCACATGTTGCATCCGTGCAATTGTACATGTACTATACGGATACTTACGTGTATTGTGGTGTCTGGGTAACTGATCGTTACGTTGAAGATGATGACCACATTATAAAGTTAGCACTAGGACGTACTTCGCTAACATAACTGAAGTTCAACAACATCCTCATCCTCAACGAACTTTTCAGGTCATAATGAAGAACAAGGACCAACTAACATTACATAAGAAGTGAATTCAGAACTCCCAGATTTACCTGTGAGGAAACAAACCAGCCTTATCCAGCAACAAACCGTAAAGAATCTGAAACCTTATCGACTGTTTTCAATAGACCGTCTACAGGCAAAGAAAAACCACAACTATCGTCTATGCAAGTAATGCCTTAATACTAAACGTCCAGAAATGACATTAACCCTCATCATGTTAGTCCTTTGTCCGTTACCAAAAGCTAGACCCAGGGAAACTAAAGAGGAAGGAAGAAGCGAGTGTTGGCTGTACCCACTGATACTCCAGTTAAAGAAGTATTAGAAGCAGAAGCAAGACATGAAAAGTCTCTGAAGAAAGGTATAAGCCGTAATATTCTGATCGACTCTATGAAAAAAGGGGATGAAAATTTCAAAACGTAAAAATGAGTGACGATGATAGTGAAGATGATTGTTTTTGTCTTGTGAGTCTGGAACCATTTTCTAATTCCAAACCCAGAGAATCGTGGGTTCAATGTGTTAACTGTAATCAGTGGTCACACGAAGCGTGCACAGAAGGTAATCCTATTTATGTATGCCACAATTGCAACTCGGACCTTGATAGGGGGTCTATGTGGTCTAGGTTTGCATCATAAGTCATTTCTGAAAGAAATTGTGATTCTATTATAAAACTAAGTATTAGAAAGGAAGTATTGATGGCGCATTTAACTGTACGATAACGATAATTTAGAAAGAGTATTCACATGAGAAATTGAAAGTAGTTTCTTTATGTATGCAAAATATTTTTCTTAGGAAACATTACTTTTGAGTTATGTTTAGCACAATTTAGAATATATTAAAATTACATTGGCGAAATCGGACACATTTCTTTCTGTCACAACTTACCCGATCAAAGTCACAACCTGCCCCAGCAAGGGGCATGTTATGACAAAACATTTGTGTTTGTTTCTTCTATTGTATTGTTCTTATAGTGAAAAATACAGATGCAGAAAAAATTATAGAAGTAGTCTAATGTCCAAACTTTATTTTAAGACAAAATTTTCTGACATTTAATAAAAATGAAATCCTAGAAAAAATAAAAGCCTATTTTTGTCACAACAAGCCCCGGTCTCATCTAATTATTGTTGACCCAGCTAGAGTTTTTTAACAATATAATATTGTACTCCGAGTCATAATTATTGCTGGCGCTATATTAACAATACTGTATAGCTACGTTTAACCATAATTATGGTTGAATATAACAATAACGTTTTTAGAGTGTATATGCGCTCATGATTGCTGAAGAAACGCAAAGGAATCTGGTTGGTACCTAAATTATGCATCTAAAATATACTTGACTGCTTCCAGACGCGGAAGGCTGAAACAATCTGGCAGGAACATAGCTTCTTATCTTTACTCATGTAACTAATTGTTCATTGAACTCTTTCTTAATAAGTGTAATTTGCATTGTTTTCTCGTGAGGTATAGATTATGTAATTTAAAAATGGTTGTCAGTTTTATTTTAACCGTTTCTAAGAATTATTTTAGAATAATTTTTTTAAGATAAGAAAGAAATTTGCATTTGAGAAAGTAAAGCAAAATCTGTAAAAGCAAATGCTTTCTAATTAATCTCGTTTGTATGATTCATCTGTGCTGAGCAAGTAAGTCCTCAGGTAGGAAGGTATCTGTGAACCAATGAGACTAATCTTGTAACAAACAGGAAAACTCTGGATGATCCTTCGCATAATATACAGAAAAAATACATGAAAATGTTTAATGAAATAACGATAATCAAAATTTTAACCTGTTTTATAAATTTGAGATTCAGGGTTACACAGTGACAAAAATGAAATGAAATCTTTGAGTTTTACGTCCCACGATTATGCCGGTTAGGCTAAAGGAGACGGTGATGATGAGAGATGAGTGAAATGGTGGAATAAAGAAAGTGGGAGGAAACTGGGGAACCCAGAGAAAGTCCACACGGCGGAGCTGCGATCGAATCAGGGACTCCAAGCACCGGAGGTGAACGCTCTACCACTGAGCCACTGCACCCCCTTACACAGTGACAAAATTCAAACTATCATAGACTATGGTGATAACAGAATGAATTACACTACGAACTCTTACCAGTTCTAATGGAATAAATTAAAGAACAATTAACTTATTACATATTTAAACTGAATATTTCTAGTGGCACTGAGTAGCGTAGCCGCTATCGCTCTCGCCTTTTGTGCTCGCGGTCCCGGGTTCTATTTCCGGTGGGGCACTCAGTCGAAAAAGTGTAAAAGCTTTCTCAGACCAACCATCCTAAGTGAAGTTTCCCTGGGTTTTCCTCATTCCCATCAGGCAAATGCCGGGATGGTACTTTAATGAGTTCAGGATGATTTAGAAAAAAATGTGTCAACCTTCTTATAATGTTGTTAGACTAGTAGCGCTAAGTGTGGCGATAATAAGAACTAGATTGCGAACTGTATTGGGAGGAAATGGCCAGCTTCACTTTTAGACTATTCATCAAACCGGCTAAATCAATATATGAATTGTATTAAGTGAACAAATTGTATACTGTGTAAAGGAAAGTTACACTTATCGTGTACTATATACGAATATTATAAAGTTTAGTCAGATACAGTTGTATTCTTATTATATGGTCATTGAGCAAAGCGTACTTGGAACTATGTCATAACAAGTTGAACGTGGTATGTTGGAAGTCACCTGTTCTTTGGTAAGCTAGTTTTTGTAATTACTATTGAACATCGGTATAAACTTATTTTGTTCAGAACTGAGAATAATATTATATAGGCTGTTTGCGTGTTGAATATATATTTGTTTTTGGAGATATTTTTAATTATAATATATAGATTTGGAAATAATTTGTTGGAACGTTATTATTTTCCTCATTCGAAACTTCCAAATAATAGTCAAATAGCTTCTCATCGCTGTAAGATTGAAAGTATCAGAATTTCTTTGCAAATAGTTGAATTTTTTAAAGGAAATATATTAGTACAATATCGATCAATTTTCAAATTCATTATTACTTGATAAGAAAACGAACTTCTTAAACGGAATTAAATGTGTGTGTGTGGGGGGGGGTGTTATATAGTTACACCCTGCTGGATAACGACGGGTTATTCTAAATTTAAGTTAGATATCTTAACATGCGTTACAGTACCTAACATACAGGTCCCAGACCACTTCCTTTCTTTCCCAATTCTTTCTTCCTCTCCTCTCCTCGGACAGTGTAACCGCCGAAGGACGTCATCCCTCAAACCTGACTGGCTAACATGGCCGTAGACAAGGGCGCCGATCCTGGGGTTGCGGCTCCCCAAAACTCATGCGGACCTCCTCATTCTATTTATAATTTACAATATTTGGCATAATTTGAATGTAATTTGTCTTAAAATCCTCATATATGCTTTCTGCTTCTAAATGGGCCCCTCCAAATTTACAGAGAAATCGGCACCCTTGGCCGTAGATGCCGCTAACCCAGAAATATAATTCTTAATCGTATAATATTTCTAGCACTAACACTGAATATTCTATATTTTATTTGAACTGAACATTTTTGACGTTACGAATAATTCATTTGCTATAATGCTAGGTGAAGAAAGAGTAATCCAGTAACACTGCATTAAATATCGCGTACCATTGGCTACTGATCATGGTGCTTCTTATCCAAAAAAGAACTGTAGGTGTTAAACACTTTCCTTCATATAACAACAACGAAAGAAATCTAGCAATATTAATTCATATGACGATGGACGTCATTTCTATGTTTTTTTTTTTCTGGAAATTAATTGCTCAGATAACGTGGTAATATTAAAGATTATTTATGTCATATTATTCACAATTGTGCCTGTCAAAAATTAATTATGCCAGATTATTCATAACTTCAATTGCTTAACCCTTGTCCGGGTAAACTATGTTTGTAACGTAGACGAGCAACGGAACCTTACCAACTCTATTAGCCTTACCAACTCGATATGTCCGTGACAATAACTTCGACTAACGATAGAATAATTCAGAATTTTATGTCATCGAAATATTTATGGTTATTGAGAAATTCAAAAAAAAAAAAAAAAAATGAAGCTACTGGGCCTTTGAGGCTCCGTTTCCCCGGATAAGGGTTAAAGGTTATAATAATTTCGGTCAAAAATTTTAACAAATTCAAATCTAAAACACATTCGAAAGAGGAAAAATACTGTTTTTTTTTTGTCCCTTCTGAAATATAAAAATAAAATAAAATAATAAAGCAACAATTTGCTAACATTTACTTCTTTATCCTGTTTGTATATCGTCCCTTTCCGGCATTAATGCAGTAAGCGACATTTTGAAAATTTTACAGGAGAGCCGAAAAACTGAAATTTTGATGATTTTTCTTGAATAACTTTTTTGTTTTCTGGACTATTTTCGTAAGAAAAATACAGCTAATATAATTAAACAAGCTCCGTCAAATAGGGCAGTGACGTATATAATAGCTTAAAAATATTCACTTATTTTGGCGCTTAATTCATTTTTGCTTACAAAATTTTTAACAAATCAATGCTTCAAACGACATTCATTCAAATGTACTAATGCATTAAGGCACACGGTGTCATAGTGAGATTGCGTTAAGCGACATTTAGGGGGGAAAAATAAATGGTAATAAATTGCTGATTCATTAATTGAAGAATGTTAGTTGTATACAGATCGGTAAAATACTGAACGCTTCTTGAAATAATGCTGCTTAAAATAAATTTGGCAAGAAAAATACTTTGGCTTACCTCTCCTTTATACGTAAAAAATAATCTAATCTTCTGAATAGTTAAATTAATAATAACTGACACCATTATTTAGTTTTCTCATTTATTTTTAGCGTTTTTTTAAATATTAAAGCTTAGAATATTGCAAATTATTACTGATTTGTTAAGCTTACTGATACAATGAAAATTTACATCATTCATTTACTAAATAAATGCAAATTGTCGAAACTTTACAAAACTGTAACTTTAACAATTTTTAACTTTGCAAGAAAAAATAAAAAATGATGACAACGTGTTTCAATCTTGAATTTCTTCTTCATCTTCATCTGTCTCAGGGAGGGTATCTTGTGCTTCTCCCGTGTGTGGCAACTGCTGGTAGAACCCGTGTAGATGCTTTGGTAGAATATTCTGATTACACAATTGGGCAAGACTTGCATTTGTTTGGTTGTACAGTATTTGTTTTTTCTCCATTCTTTCTTGCTTGTTTCTGTTGTAAGCTTGGCCACTTTGCTTTAATCTTGTTTTCTCTTTTTGAATAGTTTCCTTTTTAATTCTCAATCTCTTTTCCCCTACGATGTTCTTTTCTGGTGTAAAAGTAATCTTTCTACTTACATTTTTCCTCCGTTTCCTAGCACCGCTTGACTCATTGCAACAATCACCTAAATTCGACTATCCAGCTGAATTTCCTGAAACCCTTTTTCTCTTAACATATAATATACCTAGGTATATTCATCTGAGGTTGGTGTTTTGTCCAACCAATCTATTGAGTTTTCGGAAGGACAAGCCTGGTTAAATATATCATCGTCAGAGAAATAGTCTAAATAGCTCAGTCCCAAATTAGTTCTTTTTCTCAAGTTCTGTTTCTCAGCGAAATAATGTTCATCTCTTTCTCGATTCTTTTCTAAAGTTCCCTCTTCCTTCGAGTTTAGGGTCTCTTCCTCTACTGCTGTCTCCCGATGTTTGGGTTTTTCTTTCCTTCTTCAGTCTTCTCCTCATCCTGGTTTAGTGTCTCTTCCACTGATACTGTCTCCTGAAGCTTGTTTGGGTTTTCTTCCCTTCTTCATTCTTTTCCTCATTGTGGTTTAAAGTCTCCTCTACTGCTACTGTCTCCTGATATTTGTTTGGGTTTTTCTTCCCCTCTTCAGCCTTTTTATCATCCGGGTATAGGGTATCTTCCACTGCTACTCCCTTCTGAAGCTGGTTTGGGTTTTTCTTCTCTTCTTCAGCCTTCTTCTCGTCCGACCTTAGGGTATCTTCCACTGTTACTTTCTACTTATGCTTGATTGGATTTTCCTTTCCTTCTTCAGACTTGTTAACATCCGGTTTCCAGGGTATGTTCTACAGCTACTTTCTTCTGATGCTTGTTTGGGTTTTCCTTCCCTTCTTCAGGCTTGCTCTCATCCGGGCTTAGGGTATCTTCCACTGCTGCTCTCTTCTGATGCTTGTTTGGGTTTTCCTTCCTTTCTTCAGCCCCAATTTTCATGATCTCACCCTTCAAACAATTAACTATATTGGAATATGACCCGTTTGGTACCCTAGGCTCCATGACTTGTTTTTCAACTTGCTGTTTGGTTAGATTAAAATTTTCCTCCCACGGGAGAACTAAAAGCAGAAAATAGCAAAAAAAAAATGAACCGATCTAAAATGTGGTAAAAGTAATATTTTTTTGTAAGTGGAGTGCAAAGTAGTAGTTTTAAAAGCTTTGACTAATAGTACCTCCTGTCTACTAAATAAAGGTGACTTTTGAAGTTGGCAGAAATCTTACATCTATTAAATAAATTAGGTAGCTTTGATTTCCATTGACCTAAAAGGTCAGCTATAAATATTAGCACCTTATAGTGTAAGTCGAAGCTTTGGGAAAATATTACTCGGCTATTTTTATCACGCTTTTTGAAATCGGTTTAATTTTTACATAATTAACATTGACAATTTGTTACCTGGCCGGACGGGTAGGGGCAACTTGCCTGCCTGCCAAACAGCATTGGATAGGTCGAACGTGAGCACGAACCTTGTTCTAGACGGTCATCCAAACTGGGGATTTCCGTGATATTCTTCAGTCGTAACAGGCGAATGCCGGGATGGCACTTCTGTAAGGCCAGAGTCGCTGGCTTTCCACATCCTTGACCTCTACTCTTCTCCGGCCTGACCCTTAGTTTCCTAAAGGCCACAACTAATTGACATTGCTAATTAGTTACTAAAGGCAACCTTTGTTAACAGCTAGATTTTATATGAACAGAACCATCATTACAATAGGAATAACCGCCATCAAATATCGATAACACGTAACGTCCACGTCATGAGCAGGTAACATAGAGGACGCGCACGGCTACCGAACATAATAGAATGCAGCTGATGCCCGTTATGGGCAAACAAAATTATGTGAGTAAATTTTGACTAGCGCAAACTGTTGGGGCACAAATGACTGCTGCCAGTACACCTGAGACAGTCGTACTTGTGGGATGTTCAAACGCTACAGTGTCAAGATTTTACCAACAGTGCTCATGACGGTCAGTCATCCGCCAAGCGATCACACTTGGATCAGGTACGTGCGGTGGGCAGAAAATGAACAACGAATAGCACTATGGTATCTCACCACAGGCGTATGTCAATGGAGGAATTGACGCACCAGTACAATGTGGGCCAATAAATCCTACAACAAATTTCAACCATGACCATGTGACATACCTTACATCGGTTAGGGTAACAGCCGAAGACCAACATTATTACAACAACACAGAAATAACATAAGGCTGACATGAACAAAAGCAAAGGGATCATTGGACTATGGATCAATGAAAGAAGGTTATCTGCAGTGGTAAGTCCCGCTTTTCACTGAACCATGTCGATGATATTGTTCGAAACAACATGAGTATACGTCTCCGGGTTGCAGCATGGTAAATCCGTAGGACGATGACAGTGCTGTTTATTGTCTGGGTCTGGGAAGTGACGCACAAGTATTTCTTACTCGATTAAACCTTTCATGGCCCATACCTCCAAGTCCAAGAGAGCAGCGTCATATTCTAGCAGGAGAACGGAAGGTGTCATCGGGTTGCGTTTTTTACATAATGGTTGGAGGAACATGAAAATGAGTTTTCAATACTACCCTGATATCCAAAATTGCCAGACTTAACCCTATTAAGCATGTATGGAACATGCTGTGATGTTCTGTGCAATGTACTGCACATCGTCCAAATGTGCACCACTTGTAGGAACTGCTGCAGCATAGATTGCTTGGACTGAACCTGCAGAATACAAGGAGTATACCTTGAGGAATCTATTCATAAGCCTTTGAATGCTTTGATTACCCAGAATGAACACACTATTAGATAAGTGTCCCTAATGTAGTGATCGTTTAGTCTTAGTGTATAAAATAATCATTCCTAATAATTTGTCAACAATAGGAATATTTTATATAACATGTTTACTGAATTTTAACGACTCTTTCACCATTCCGTAAGCTGAACAGTGTTACCTAATGCAAAAAGCTGCGCTGAAATAAGAATTTTCGAAGATATTAGTGGACAAACATAAAATAGGCCTACATGCACACATAGAGGAATCCTAAAAAAATGAATTATTGAAGTCCTACGTTATTTTCAGTGTGTGAAACCGGGATATTGTTCTGCACATTTCCATTTAAGTGATAGGATGTTTAGAATACACTTTTTGTAATTGTTCATATTTTACCTTGACCTTTATCCAGTTGTACACAGGAAGTTTATTAAACACGGAAAAACATGTTCACGAAACTTTGATAATCGTTCATTAAGCAGAAAAATGTCAGGCTTTTCAACGATATTTTAAACGTTTTAAAGGCAAAGTTTTAAACTTCTAAGACCCATTGATATTCTTAGAAAAATCTTCAGTCCATTACGGTGAATATCAACCCATGTATCTTGATAGTAGTTCCCCGAGGTCATAGGCGTATCGATCCTAACAGCAAAGTCTGGGATGGATACGGTCATGTGGGGTTATGGAATGCTCCATCAAAGGGGTCCTTGTGTAATTGACATACTAAATTAAACTGTAAAACAATGAATAAATAATTTCTAATAGTTCTTAATATAAACTTACTCAATAGGAAAAACAAAATATCAGTTTAAATGTATATTTCTGACTTCAATGAAAATATTTGTGGAAGTGGATGCAACTGGTAGAAATTAATGTCAACAAATCATAATTATTTTCACGAATTTTGAATTTTGTAGGGATTTTCTAGACTTTGGTTTAGGTAAGTATTATGCCCCCTAGGCCCGCTATTTACACCTAAGCTACACCTATTTACACCTAAGCTACACCTATTTACACCTGAGTTTTCTTTTCTGCCCGACAACAATTACCATTGTTAGGCTTATATTCGTACAATGCCGTTCCATGTACTGTCTGGGAATAGTTTGTTGTTTAGGATTTTAATTCTACTCGCAGAGGCGTTGTTGTGCTAAGGTTAAGTAAACATAAATTTGCTTTCCCCCACCTATTGTCGAAAAGGACGCATATGTACAATAATTTTACCATTCTCCCTGAAACCATTAAAATAACACTGACTATTTAATACACACCACTATGGAATTTCTGTTCCTATTTTGTTGACAAGTTTTGAATTTATTATATTTATTATAAATGTAAACGAAATTATTGATTTTAGCCTACTATTTAGTGAAATGGTGATAAAAAATTGATATCTGAAACCATACAGTAAATGGAACGGAAACAATCATTGTCAAAACTTGCTAAAAGTTGCTTCAAACCTTACCATTGTTTTCCCCTTGCATGGTCAATACAACTGTCACTTTCAGTCTACTGGGAAAAATGCATTAAACGCCAAGCGTAGAACCTCTTAGCTCCTTCCCCCTTACTTGCTCGCAACACACTATTTTTTCCCAATAGGCGCTCTGAAGTCGTGTAAATTGGACGCTTGTGCAGCTTTGAAAGTTTTCGCCGAAGAACTTCTGCACCGAAATATGAAACCTTAAAATGTATTATACGACGTTACACACTATTATTGCAAGTAAAATAGCAGTAAGTAGTTATAACATTATTACCGTTTACTTCAGAAGTGAGGCTGAGAGCCTCTTACGTATATTTTTAAGATAGCAAAATTGCTGTAAGGAAAAGTATTTGTTCTTAGCAGGTAAATAGAACTGCAACAAATACTGGAAATCATTGATATCATTACATCAAAATTGTTTCAAGCGACTCAGAACCAACTTCAATCTGTCGCTTACTACACTTTTGCCATGAAATATTGTAACAATCATGCTCATACTACATTTATTTGCTCCAAGCACGAAAATAATTTGGTGTTTGAAACAATCTAGTCTACAAGCTAGTTTCTTCGTTTCATCGGAAACATTTATGCAGTAAATACAAACGACTGAGTGTTACATACGACATTTTTGCCTCCAGCAAGTCTAATTACATCCGTGTAACCGACATAGCTATCTCGGCAACGGTTAAAGATAGAAACATGGCGGTTAGACCAGTCGATGCGCCTTAAAATTCTGAGCCAAAAACTGCAAAAAAGTCAATTTCGAAAAAAATGTCGCTTACTGCGTTAATGCCGGAAAGGGACGATATGCATCGTTCTTTCGCGTATTTTTATATGTACAAGATTGGCAGAATCATAAATTAAATCGTCAGTTTTAGTGGTAGGTGGTAAATAAAGATTATTCATTAGTACTTTTATTCACCTCTTGAGCATGTGAACACATGATTACGGCATGAAATGATGCCATCGAATGAAGCTTCTTTCCAGTCAGAATCCGTCTCTCGGGACACTCGTACAGTAAGGAATGTGAATGAGGAAAGTTCGTCGAGGAACAGCTGTATCTGCCATCTGTTGGCCTCTGCCGGAATTACAACGAGACGATGAAATTGATAGTTCCTTTCTTGTTCTGTAGATGGTGCTCAATGATATTATGAGACAAACACACACTAATTTTATTTTATTTTTTTCGCCTTGCACCTTTTTGTGCTGTTGTATGATTTCAACGAGAACACTCCACTATACATATGGATACACTCATGCAAATTTTATGAGATGAATTAGCGTAATAATGTCATTGTAAGAGTTAGTTCAATCTTTCTTCTTGGTCTGGTTTCTACTCTTTACCTACTCATTTTGCATATTTCCTGGCAATAATTTCTGGAAACGTCTTCTTCCCAAATGGAACTATTAGACTTAATTATTGATTTATTGCTACGCACCCTTTACATTAACGTCAATACGGAACTTGAACCATAGTGTGAAAACTTGGTGATCATTTTGGTTGGTTGATTTCAGTTTAATGTCCTTTTCACCAGGCCGGTAGCCAGCCCAAAAATTTAGGGGGGGGGCGGCTGAAGTTAGGGGGACCGATCCAACAATATTATAGTTCATCACCATATTATAGTTCATTTGCAAGCCTACGGTGAACATTTTAGGGGGGGGCAGCAAAAATTATGGGGAGGCCCGGCTCCCACCAGACTCCGCTGGATACGGGCCTGTTTCACACCGAGACTATATGAGACACGAACATACAGCATGAAGAGATATCCGAAGTATATTATTTATCTAATTGGGAATCGCGGCTGGGTCTCGTGCACCGAACACTCGTACGCTATCAAATAGCCACGAAGCAGCTCAGCACCGTATTTTGATTATAGAAGTTTGATACTTGTTATACGATACCAACTGACAGGCATGTAGCAGGATTTCGTAAAGGGGGGAAGAGTGGTCCGCCACATGAAATACTGTGGTCATCACACTAGGGGCTCGATCATTCTAAACTATTTTACTAGCAACATCTATTGGTTTGTTTAGCCAGGATTTCGTAAGGGGGGGATGTGACATGAAATACAGTGGTTGTCACACCAGGATCTCGATCAATCTCAATTATTTTATTGGCAACATATATTGGTTTGTTAGGGCAATAAAATGAGGACATGTTAGTAAGTATTTTAATAAACTATGAAGAAATCTCAAGTAAAAGAATAAAAAAGTACTGGAAAAGATTTTACAATATTTATGTTCCTTCCTCTGTCCGTTCAAATATAACAATTTTCCTTTTATTATGACCTCAATTATTATAAAAAAGTACATATCCACTATTATAAAAAGTAGATATCCAACAATATCTTGTAAAATATTTTGTAATACCTGATTTCCTTTCTCTGCTGAATGAAATGTTAACAGATCTTTCTTTCCATATAACTTTTTTATTTTTATTATTCTGTCAACTACTGTCTGTTCCAAATGACAGGTTAAAGGAGCAGTAGAAAACTGTTTCTGAAATAACATAATTGATAGTGTAGAGAAGCGATGATGAATATTATAATTAAAAAATGTTCACACTCTTACTTAACAGCCTTATGCTTTCGAAAGCTTGAAAGGTCCCTGACTAGTAGTAGAAATTCTGAGAATTGCGTAACTTTTCTAGAAATTTCAAATTTCCTGACTTTTACAGGATTTCCCGTTCATTCGCCACCATGTATTGAAAGCAATACAAATCCCCTTATAATAATGAGTAATCAAAAGCTTGCTGTAGCTTTTTATTATTAACGTTGATTCTTCTTTTCGCGTTTCTTTTTGCTTCATCCTTCCTTAATTTTTCCAATCGTTTTCTGCTACTTCCAATATTCCAATCCAATCGTTTCGTGTTACTTGCTATCCGAAACTGATTTTCCCTTGTAGTATTCAGATATTTCAACGTATGATCAGTTGCTACGACATTATTTCACAAGTATTATTTCATATTTTAACGCATCGATAATTTGCTGTATTACGATCCCAATCAACTTCCATGTACTTAATTTTCTCTGGATTTACTTCTTAACCCATGTCCCTGCAAGCGTTTAATAAGACTTCTGCATTTTGTTTCTATTGTTCTCTTATTATCCCTTATTAAATTGACATCATCAACATACGCCATAACCTGATGGACCCCATTCAAGTCTAGGCTCTGGTTGCTCTCTGATTTTCCTTATAGCGTTTTCCAGGACATAGTTGAATAATGATAATGGCGACAACGCATCTCCTTGTTTTAGGTATTCTCGATTCGAAACCTCGTGGACAAAAATTTTCCTACCCGGACTTTACTTTGGGAATATGTAATAATCTGTCGTTGTGCCATTTGAAAAAAAAACAGTAATTTTATTTTGGGTTGGCAACACTGTTGCATGTTTCTGTTTAATACATTCAAAGATTCCCCTTTGTTATACTTGCTTCGTGCAAAGTTTTGCTTTTCTCTCTTTTTGATTTCTCCGTTATAGGGATGTTCAAGATAAATTGTCAAGCCTATATGTATATAGTTCTTGACATTAAAATAATATATTATTAAACGTTTGTACTTTAATTTTTAATAGAGGAACTGTTTTTCCACATAGTGTTAAAATACGCAAACGAACACAACTTAGTTTCAGAAAGAAAATGAAATAGGCACCCGACCTTGTGTTTTAGGCACGGCACACACGTTACAATATACCTGTCAGGTAGACATCACTGGTATACCGGAAATGTATACCTGTGCAGGTTATAGCACGCATACGCAACAGTTAACCTGAAGATTTTAACTCAGTCGGGAGATGGTGAGCAAACAAGAAGACAATGACCGACGCTCGCAATTCAAGGAACTAGCCACAACTCACCTAAATACTGTATTGTCTGTCTCATAAGTATATGCATATTTTCCGCGGAATAGTATCTTTTGGCCCTTGAAGCGATGGAAGAAATGAGAAAATCAATTCGCTTAATGTAAAATTGATCTTAAAAACTTTTAAAGCTGTGGATCCTGGTAAAACAAAAAAAAACATATTACGTTTGGAAATGCAATTTACAAAACAAATAACACGAATAGTGTGACAAGCAGGGAAAGCCGAGAAACTGTTATACTGTTATACGGTAAGATGACGGAGACAAAAATCAAAAACTAAATGTTTAAAGTGTATAGAAAGAAAACAAGCACATGAATGTTTGGTGTAGTGGGTAACGTTCTATCCTACCAATCAGCTGATCCATGTTCAAATCTTCGTCAAGTGCCTTTTTTCCCTTTTCGCCGGGGAAACTGCCATTACTTGTAAAATTTACTTGTTTACTTTTCGTCAAAGCAACTACCATTACTTGTAGCATTTTATCTTTTCGTCGAAGGAACAGCCATTACTTGTAGTATTAGGGTCTTATATATAGTATCATTCTGTTAGATTTTTCTTATTCTTGTCTAAGATAATAATATAAGGCTGCAAATATGATTCTACCTAGGTAGATCAAAAGTAACGATGTTCTAGATTTCTTTTCATTAATAAAATTTAAAAATAAGCTTACATCTAAAACTAAATATACAAGTAATTGAAATGAAAGTAGCAGGTTGGTGCAATATAACCTGAGGGTAGAAGAGCAAACCACTAGGCAGAAGAGCAAAACAATATAACCTGAGGCGCTCTCAAGTGGCTGTCTTATCTCTGTCTTAACTTTGAACTGAACACACCTTTCTTTAAACCACAATGTTATCTATGAAATACTGGTCTGTGTGAAAACATAAAGCGAAGAGAAAAGAAACAACATTGATATATTTTGTTTTTAATTTTAAATGTTTCAGTATGTTGAAAAAAATAAATCATGTCCACTATTAAATGAGAATATGATTATTAAACTTGTGTTCATACCGAGTGGAATGACAGTATGTATTCTGGAAGGTCATATTCTATTTGGGAATACTCACGTGAGAATGAAAATAATGTAACATTTATGGAATCAACCCTATCAATATATTGATTTCTGATGGGAGTTCATTTAGTTAGGGATCCCAAGCTAAGTTGTAGAACTATGTCTCATATAGTTTCAGTGCTTAAAGGGATGTTACACTTCCAATGAACCAACTGATCAGTCTTACAACTATCAGTTTCAGGAAAGATGATTGGTTTGTGAACTGTGAAAGGTGTCTATTAATCTACAAGCCAACCTTGGAGCAATTTCTAAATAACCCAAAATAGATTAAAGACACAAATCTGCGTATAAAAATTGATCGCTCGCTGAACTATTGTGACCCATAATTAAACTTGATTCTAAGCTTTCTAAAATTGTGCGTCTTGGTTCACTGGAGCAAATCCTGGGGGAATGAGAGGGAAATGTCCCCTACAATCTTGGAGCTGAGGGGGACAGTTCCCCCAATAATCCGATTTGAAGTGTGATTTTTTTGGACAGAAAAGTGATGATTTGTGTCCGATTGCCACAAAGAAAAGTGAGATGAAATTGATGTACCCTAGAACAAGCCTCAGATTTACCTGCCTCCCAATGTTGAAGAAAATTCTGATCTCTTTATCTTTCACAACATTGTTTTTCAACTTCATAAATATTTTGAACATCGTTTCAAAAAATATGTGAACGGTCTTACCCGTCCCTTCAATGTTGAAGACAGATTTGTGCCGCTGTCTAGATTTCTAATACAGGTTCAAAAGACCTGTAAATATATTTTTAAAAATCAAAAAATAGAATTCAAAATTTGTTTATTAATATAGGCTGGAGCAATCTTTAAAGGTCAGACGTTAACTGGTTGAAGTGCTCATTCTTCGATGAGAAGAATAAATTTATGGAAATATTATTCGCGCAATATTCAAACATCTTCCCCAATAGAATACCATATCAATCGAAGTGAAATGAAAAAGATCCAAGTGAATCCAACTGCTAAATATCTTCTAGATTTATTTTAAACAGCTTAAATGCTTACTCGCTTTGGTCAGCTTATGAACACAAAACAGGAAATTAATATATTGCAGCAGTGCCTTGATTTTTTTGATAGAGTTGGAATTTCCGAAAACAATGCGGCACGTGGTCACAATTTTTTAAGGAGGAGTTTAAATGCCGAGTTTCATCTTCTTATGATAAGAGATTAGTCAGAAACTATCTTTCTTTATATTTTTAATACTTCTTTAATCGCTTAGAACATGTATTGTATGAAAGTCACGTGCGAAAAACCCGGCGAGAGTTAACTAACATGGGAAAAGCAGACTTTGGTAAATACGCTTCTGGGCCATCCTTTTCCAACTCGACGCATGTATGAGACGAAGCATAAAGTTATCAAGTGACGGCTTGGCAGAGTTAGAAAGATCTACGACTCACGTGCAGAGGGTCCTGGCTTCGAATCCTGCTCGAGTCTTTTTTGTTTTCCCTTTAACCAATCAAGTAGCCATTTTTAACTAGGAGTAAAATATTAATTCATCATATGTTTGCGAAGTTTCCAGTAGACGTCAGCTAATCATTTTCTTCCAAGTAATAAATGTATCCAAATATTCATTTCAAACGGTTCATTCGATTTCCCATGATGATCGGACAGACAATCACGATGTCACTTTTATATATGAACCGCGTATTTAGAGCTTGTCCCCTTTTCCTCTCTAAAGCGGATCTTTAAGGACAACGAAAGATGGGCTGACATATTTGAAAATAAGGTGTTTATGTTCATTTCTTCCTCTTATGATATATATGTAAATGAATTATAGAAACCCGACATGAATAAATGCTAAATACAGTATATTAAAAAGATAATTTCAACTGCTTCATCCGTTTTGCTATGATGACAAGACACAACCTCGATGTCATCATTCTTAAATTTTGGACAAAAATGATACAAATTACCCCTACTCTTCACTTAATACCGAAAGTTTTAAACAAGGTCGGACACGTGCACACTTGTTTTAAATAAGGTTTTTATATATCAAATTCAGCTCACAAACGTTAGATATTATCTTTTTCATGTTATCAACAGTCAAGTAGCAGATTTTGTCTAATATTTAGATTACATTGAATTTAATGTCACGCTAGTAGCAAATTAAGCATGAATGCTAAAACATTGTTCAGTTTCAGTTCTCAAGAGATTTTCTTTCCTGTGTTTCTATTATGTTGTCAATAGCTTACAAAACAGTACAGCGGACTTTTCTCACTTGTAGTATTTACAATTTTCCCATATACTTTTCTCAAAGTTTAATTCCTTTAGGCTAAAAGAGACGGATGATTAATGAAACTAAATTCTAGTTAAAGTAAAATTTTAATTGACACTTAACGGGAATCGAACACGAGACTACAAGAACGAAAAATACATCCGCTAACAATATACCTTTTTTTGAAAAGACTTTATTGACAATTTAATTACCGTTACATTAGGCAGTTACAAAGGTAATGCAGAAACAATGTGGTGGGGAAAAACTATATAGAAATTTAAATTGGAACAAATTAAAATAAAAAAATAAAAAATAAAAAATTAAAATAAAAAAATTAAAAATTAAAATTAATAATTAAAAATAAAGAAAGAAGGAACAATTGACAATTATGAACAGTAAACACAAGTGTAATGAAGTTAAGACGACAACATTATTGCAAAGAGTTTATAGTCATCACATTCGGCTGTTATTCAATCGAGACAAAACATGTTGGTTAAAAGATAGATACAATTCACAGCTAAGAAAAGTACATACTAGGTTATAGAACTAAGAGAACCAAATAATTGACAAAATGATGCCATATATTTTGAATCTCTGTACAAAATTGTAAGCGATGTTATTGCAGTGAAAACACATATTATGATCCACTATTCCTAAGTTGAAGAGTCGGTCTAGCGTTCCGTATTTGTTGTTGACGATGAAATACCAGAGCGATTTTTGTTGAGTAGTTAAGAAAGGAGCGTTAATATTTCGCCAAATATAAGGCTAGTGAAGTTGTGGCTCTTTTAATTGAATATGGGGCGTGACGAACTGTTGTGTCTGCACATAACGGCGATAAATTGCTCTAACAGGCAAAAGGTCTAAGTTGCTTCGGGCAATCAGCCCATAGGCTATATCAAGAACTGGTTCTCGCAGATGTGGGCCCAAGAAAAAATATTAATAGGTGTTTGGAGGTCAACACAAGCTAAACAAGCAGAGCCAACATTACTAGATAAACTGTTCTTATCATTCGTGAACACGTCGATGGTTCGTATCAATAGTAGTACCTGAGCTTGGAGCGATATGTTTTGAAATGAGATTCCACCTTGTAGGGGGGGCAGCACGAGTTGCTCATATGAAACGCGAAGCACTTTATTATGCCACAGAAAGAACAAAGCTTGACTAGTGAGGAATTTGTATGTTTGTAGGGGGAGAGGAAAAATAGAGCAAACAAACCACAGAAGGCTGAAAGTTTTTTTTGTTTGAGAAAGAAATTTCTACTGATCATGTCCATATTGCGAGGTTTATGTCGTATTAGAAGAACACGTATTTTGAGTGCTATGATATCATAATTGAAAGTAATGGTTGGTTTGATGTTATTGAACCATTCAATACCCAGGATTTTGACGGAATTAACTGATGTGTAGTACGCACTGTATTGATCCTGGTATTTTGGATGAATACATAGGAGCTGTGTTTTTTATTTATTTAATCTTGCTTCTGAAATGCTTTGATACGCGTCTAAAAGACTCTGAATATCTTCGATGGTGGAAATACTGTTCACATCATCTAAGTACCTCGCGACTGAAATAGAAGCGTGGTAAATTTTGATGCCAGTGAGTTTGGTCTGCGCCGCGTATATAAGAGGTGCGATTGAGAGACTAAATAGAATACTGGACATTGTGTCACCTTGAAAAATTCCAGTACACAAAGGGATAACGGAGCTTAAACCACCATGAATTTTCAATTTCGTAATTCTGTTGTGATACACTCCCTGAAGCATGGACAGAAAAGTTCCATTAAATCCAAATTTGTGTAGGACTTTAAAGAGATAGTCTTTCCTAATAGTGTGATACCCTTTCAAAAGCTTGTGAAAAAATCAGCGGAGAGAATGGCCACAGGAGGGGGGCGGCAGTCTCATGATAGGCTATAAAATCTCTTACGTTACCTAAAGCTTCATAAAGTAACGCATGGTGTCCATGACCGTAATAACAGGAACTAAGCAACTCTCCCACATAATGGTTCATACGAAGCGCTAGTCATCGGGCTAAGATTTTTAAATCGGCACATAAAAGACTGATGGGCGATAATTATCAATAGACTTAGAGTTAGGCTTTTTAGGTATTAAAACAGTAATACACGTAGAGAGAGATTCTCCTAAAGTAAAATTTTCCCGATATTGATTGAAGAGATCCGTGAGAAAAAGAGCAAGAAAATCAATGAAACTAAGATAAAATTCTAAAGGAAGAGAGTCAATTCCAGTAGATTTGCCACGTTTTTCTAATCTAATGGAGGTCTCAACTTCATCGATGGTAAAGGGACTGTTCAGATACTCTTGAGCATTAACATCTAGGATTGAAGGGATATAGTCTAAAAGAGATTCATGCCACATTCGTTACCTAAGTTGCTGAGTACAGTTTTTTAAAGTGTTGAACAAATTTGAGAAATATCTGCAAACCTTCATAAATTTGGCCATCCTTGCCCTTAAGAGATGAAATCAACTTTCGTTTGCCTTTGTGTCGTTCTTTTCGAATTTGTACAATGCTAGCCTGTTCCGTGTCATCAGCCGGGGCAATTTCACTGCGAACAAAAAACCACGCATTAATTGTTTATGCAATGGCAATAGATGGGCTTTGATTTCTTGCATTTGAGGCCTGACCTGGCGAGCTCGCAATTGTTCTTGCATGCATTCCTCGAGTAGGCGCGAGTAATAGTTGTATTGAGTATTATATGCTTGTTTCCTTTGGATACAATATTGCTTACTTATGGATCGTAGGTTTAACTCGCTTGTCCCAAAAATACATAAGTTTGCCCTGATAGCGTGATATTAATGAATACAAGATCCTCCACTCCTCTCGAATTAAATCGTAATATTCAGTGTCCATAAGTATAGAAGTGTTAAAATACCAAAGAGGGCTACTTCTCAAAAATGTTGATACTGGTAGGGTCATTCTCATAATAAGAGCATAGTGATCGCTAAAACAGACAGGTTCGAGGGTAACGTCTCGTACTTGTGCACTAGTGAGCGACTTACGAAAAATCGGTCCAAGCGACTGGATGATTTTGACGTATAAAATGGGTCAGTGGGTCGAAAGTGATGCCACACATCAATTAAATTATATGTGTCTACTATTCCCTGGAGTTCAGGAGAGAAGTTAAAGTTTGGAGTCTGGTCAATAGGTTGTAAAACGGAATTATAATCTTCACCTAATATGCATGGGTTGGTACCATTAAATAAAGCCTGTGCAAGATCAGTATTGAAGAAATCCTTTCTCTCTCGCTTTTTGTGAGACCCAGATGGCAGGTAAATATTCATAATTTGATGCGTTCAAGCATTCCAAACGGAGATTCGTTCATTTGGGTGATCATTAACGGTCTTAAACTCTAGATCATTACGATAGATGATAGC